>NC_090026.1:88474751-89923501 GCF_037176765.1 Anolis sagrei | reverse complement strand
GTTTCCTTCATTGAAAAAGGGAAGGTTCTTACAGGATGATGGATTTGGAGAAGACTCCACTGTGTTGTGCGTGGGATTGTGACACTACCCGAGCATATTATCTTCATGATTGTTGCTGATGGTGTTGGTAGGCAGGTAAGATGCACCTTCCTGTGAATTCATTATAAAAGCAAGATGGAGTTGTCAAATGACAGAAAACAAGGCATCTGGCCTTTCCATGAGACTGGAAGATATCCCTTCCTTTTGCGTGGAGTACCAATGCCCCTTCTACACTGCCATATAAAATCCAGATTATCAGTTTTGAACTGGAGTATTTGGCAGTGTAGACTCATATAATCCAGTTCAAAGCAGATAGTGTGGATTATCCGCTTTGATAATCTAGATTATATGGCTTTGTAGAATGGGCCTAAGAATTCATAGTCTGAGCCCAACAGAAAGAGGAAAAGCTCGTGCTCAAACAGCAGAGTATGCCTGCAAAAGAGATCAAGATAATGTTAATCCAGACTGGGAATAGGATAGCCACATAATTTCTTAAAATCAAGAAGTCACAAGAGCACAAAAACTCAACACCATGCATGAAGTTAGAACAGTGAGTTGAAAACTGTCTTCCCTCCTAATCACAACATATACACAATATACAGTTATATTCAGGACTTCAAAATAAACCACAGTGAGATCCCAACCATGTTTTAAAACAAAATTTAAGGAACAAATAGCTGCTCACCTATGTAGAACAGGCTAGGTCAAAGACAAAAGAACTGGTTAAAAACTGGACATTCTTCTAAGAATGGATTTACTAAATATCAATAAATAAGGCAATAGATTTGGATGATTTGTTTCATATAATAATTAGGGTTGTGCATTCAGGGTAAACCTTGCCCTGTTTCATGTCCCGGCTTTCGTTGGGGGCCCCAATCTGTTTTTTGGACCCTCCTGAATGCAGGAGGGTAGATATTTGTTTTTGGGTTGGGACCCTGAAAATCAGAGACTTCCCACCCACTGACAGAAGCACACAGGCTTCTGTTCTTCTTACCTGGCACCTGCTGTTTCTACCATAGAGTAAGAGGTACCAGCTGCAGATGTGCTCCAGGCCTGCCTGCACACCGTGCCACACACGTTTTTGTGGGCGGAGCATGGGGGCGGAGCATGCCTTCAGCCAAGCTCCAGGCCTACCTGCATGCCCCACCACACATGCACTCTCTTTCCAAGGCAAGGAGGCAAGTTCGGCTGCACAAGAAAGCAGACTTTCATGTTGAGAAGATTTTCATGTGGGGAGGGGACTTCCCACTTCGTGCTCCTGAAGAATTGGAAGACACGAAATAAACGGTAAGAACGAATTCCGCACACAACTCTAATAATAATATAAATTATTTAGTTTAGGATATAGCTTTTCTTATGGCAGATTGTAATTTTAACTTCAGCCTAGGATATCGATTTGTAATTCTTTAATCCTTTCCTAGTATAGTATAGAGGTAATGATTTTAAAAGTAACTATTTCCAGTAGTTCTTAATTATATAGGTATCCTGCTAATCTCTAATCTCAAAACAATTTGTGAGATGGCACACTAGCATGACAATATACATCCATAGACATTCGTAATGGATGCAGTAAAATAATTATTTGGATTCTGACCTTGTAGTGCTGTTCTCTTTTGTTTTTTCCTGCCTGCTTGCTATCATTACACAAATATAGGCAGTATTTTTTTATCTCAACATAACCATATTTGTTTTGTTATGGTATTACATTAATTAAATGAAATTTCTAATTCTTACTTTCACCTCATTACTGTTCAGTGTAACGCATAGTACTTTCTAGTTGCTTGAAAGGCAGCACATCCAGGTGTGGATCAAATTCAAATTATTCACTGGACCCTAGATGTCATCTTCATTACTCTCTTTGTGGGAGAAATATAATTTCCATAGCACTTGTGGGCAAAAATCAAGGCTTTTATCCAGAAGGATTTCCATCACATTATTCTCCCATTATGATTTGCACATCAACAGATGTACTGTTCCCATTTCTGCTTCCAGACATTATAGCAGCTGTCACACATCTGTATTCCACAGCCTGATGTGTCATTTAAAGGATGGGTAAATTAGCAAAATAGTCTCAGAGGTTCTCTTGCATTAGCAGACAAGACTGTTATCTCCTTTGTGTGCAGTTATGTTTCAAGGCTTCAGCTAAATAATCCATAGAATTTGCAGCTGACCAGAAATCGTTCAATTAGCGGAATGTCGTAAGGGGGATCTCATTTACACTTGAGGCCAATATTAATGCTCATCATTCCATATTCTAAATATGTCAAAACCCCTAATAAATAATCCAAATAAGTGTCTGCTCTGATGCAATGTCAAAGATAAACACAGTCAAATTGCTATAAATAAAATCTGTTTGTCCCATGACAACTCTCTTTTAATAACATAAAAATCTATTCTAGCAGCCTCAAGCACTTTGTGTTCCCAAGCACAAAGTGATACACACTTTGCATAGATATTTAACATTAGCATTGTATTACTAAATGTTCATTTAATTTCCACTTATTAACAGCACAGACTAGATAATTTTGGATGACCATACCACGGTAGACATGTGACCTTCAAGATTCAAGGGAAATAAAATATTGGCACGTTTTCATCTAAACCTGGCTTCAGATGATCCCAGAAAGAAGGTATGGACTGCAAATGGAATTCATCTTAGGACGCATCTCTGTTGTAGAATGAATGCAAATTGACACCACTTTACCTGCCATAGTTCAATGCTATGAGCTCTGGGAGTTGTAATTTGTTGAGGCACTAACACTTTTTGCAAGAGAAGGCTGAATACCTTGTGAAACTACAGGTCTTGTGATTCCATAGCATTGAGCATGGCTGTTAAACTGGTGTAAAACTGCATTAATTACACTATATAGATGAACCCTATGTCACGACTTGTGTCACAATTTGTATAAGACCTTTTGTCCAGTTTAATTAAGAAATCCCCATCCCGAGACATAAAATAGCATGCTGTAAATTCCTGTTCATACACTTCAATATGGAAAGGCATTTAATGTATTGCATGCAAGTCAGTTTTGTATGATACACCGTAACTTCCATACATACCGTTTGTTTCTTATTGAATTCATATGATATACAAAGTTATCAACAGCTGCACATTTCCAAAGACATTTACACCACTTGTTGTTGTATTCCTTCACATTAACCCTACTTGTGGTGCCCTATAATAGGGTGACTGGATTGACCTTGAAGGAGCTGGGGGTGATGACAGCCGACAGGGAGCTCTGGCGTGGGCTGGTCCATGAGGTCACGAAGAGTCGGAAATGAATGAACAAATGAACAATAACAATAATATAATAGGGTTGGATTTTGTTTTGTTTTGGTAACATGTATTTATAAGAGGTTGTTTTGATGACATGGACAGAATTTTGAGCTCATGCCTCTTAAATAGAAGTGCCCCCCCCCCAATCTGAAGCTTTCCACTTACGCCTAATCTACGCTGTCATGTAAAATTGAGATAAACATATTTGAACTGAATTATATGGCAGTTCAAAGCAGATAATGTGGATTGTCTGCTTTGATAATCTGGATTATATGGCAGTGTAGAAGGGGCCTTAGAAGAAAATAATCTTATACACTTATTTTAACCTAGGATTCATGCAGGATGAAGCTATGTGGTCAGTTTCAGCTGAGACCATAACCTGTTCATTTTATTTACACGCAGATGCTTATTTACAGCCTTTTTGGCATACCTTTCATCCCTTTTAGTGTATAATTTAAAATGCAATTTCGAAAGCACCATCATCAGGGTCACTTCCCTCTCATCAATTTTTCTTAGAATTTGCATTTTAACTTAATGTTTTTTCATGATTCAAAATGTCAGCAGAGTAATGACAACATTCAGGTTTAGCAGAAAGAGCGTAAGTGGATGAGTCACAGAGAAAGCAAGAAAACGTCCTGTTTGATATTTGATGAATATTGGTTATTACCCAGAATCTCAGTAATCAATATTGTAATATGCCTCAGCAGTGTTGGCAGAGATGATAATTACGATGATAGTGATTGATGGTAGCTGGTGGTTTTGATAGCAGTGGGCCAGTGAATCTATTAACATTAAAAGAGCAATCCAAAGTACTGAATGTATTTGAGATTAAGATTCAGAATTTTAGATTACCCCTTTAAAATCTATGCCAAAATAATATGGATTCACCTCCCTAACAGCAAGTAGCTTCCCTTTCTGTCAATAATTGAGCAGTCAGAACAGTAAAAATTTATTATTGACTGAGCTATGGTACTTTAATTCCAGACAGGTGGGGGCTCCTGGGAAAGAAGATACACGTCTCCCAGTTACAAAGAGGAGTAGGCCATATGTATATGTGTGCCTTAAAGTTCCCTGTTGAGTTCATGTATTTCATAGAGCTTGCTTGGACAAGGAATACTCGGGTAGTTTTGCCCATTCCTTCCTCTGAAATATAGCCTGCTGCATCTGGTGTACATTGACGGTTTCCCATCCAAATACCCATGAGGGCTGGCTCTGCTCAGCATCCAAGATCAGATGAGGTCTGGTGACTTTAGGGTAGCTTAAAGCTAACCTTAAAAACTGTGGCATAGACACTGAGAAATGGGAATCCCAGGCCCTTGAGCACTCTAACTAGAGGTCAGCTGTGACCAGCAGTGCTGTGGAATTTGAAGAGGCACGAATGGAGAGCGAAAGGGAAAAACGTGCCAAGAGGAAGATGTGTCAAGCCAACCCTGACTGGGACCACCTTCCACCTGGAAACTGATGTTCTCACTGTGGAAGAACATGCGGGTAAAGAATAGAGTTCTACAGTCACCTACGTATACACCGCCGAGACACTACACTTGAAAGATCATCATACTGAGACAAAGAAGGATCGCCTAAGTAAGTAAGTAAGTATTTTGAATTTTCAACCAGGGAGCTCTGGTACTTCACAAGAATACAAGTCCCAGGATACAGTCATGGCTGTTAATGTGGACTCAAGGACCTTCCAGACAGGCCCTTTATCCCAGGATCTGACCCCAGGTTTTCTGTTTATCCCAGATCATCTGGCAGGGCAGACTCATATAATCCAGTTTAAAGCAGAAAACCTGGGATCAGATCCTGGGATATAGGGTCTGTCTGGAAGGGCCCTGAAAGTGCTACAATTATGCAATGTGAAAAGTGGCCTTCTCTGTCTACTTTCATGGTCTAATTGTTGACACAGCCTCAAAGATACACAAAGTATTATGATGTTGTTGAAACTTCAAATATGTTATCGTACGACAGGTTTATTATTTATATACACAATATAGATGAACAGCTTATCTCTATCATGGATAAATGTCCATATTCATATAGATAAACATAATATTCAAATCTGTTAGATGATTTTAAAAGTCACTCATAAGTATTTTGAAGGATTATTTGTGGCATCCAAGGTTGTGCCAGAGAAGAGTTCTACACGGTGACCACTGGTTACGACAAGGTATCCCGGGTGTTGTTCCTTGTTTTGGAGTTGGTGATGGGAGTACCTTCTTCAGGTAATGGATTCTTCTTAATATTTCAACAGGAGACAAATCTCTGGCATTACAATTACATGCATGAAAAGAACAACAACTTACATAAAATATTTTCTTTTAAAAGTATAGCAATAAAGACGCCCAACCCATTCAATGTCAAACATATGTGGTTTCCAAGATGTGCTTTGGTCAAAAGGCTGTAGGTGGCATGAAAGGATATGATTACAGTGACTAATTTATGGATGCAAACTAAGTCAGTGCAATCATATAGTAATTGCAGGTGAATAACAATCTAGATATTCTCAGCAGGCACTGGCAGTGCAAATAATTCCCTCACCAAGCCCTTATACACATTAAAAAACAATGTCTGCTGTCCTCTTGCTACACCAGCATATAGATTACTTCAGTGTCATATGTTGAATGATTCAGGTAATGTACTGTGTTTATAATGTGGTACTCTTATGGTGTACAGATCCTTCTCATTTCTTTTTGGAATGATTCCTTTGTCATAAGAGGTACCTGAGAGGCAATGGTTAAATACTAAAGCTTTCATCATTTCTGGAACCCTGTACTTTTGCTTGGTGTGCAATTGTTAAAAGCATAAAAGTAATTAGGAAATGAACGTGGTAAACTTAATCCCAAAATTATGAGATGTCACAAATGGATCTATAGGGCTCATAAAGCATCTCTTTATCTGATGGCTGATGTAACTGGGAATATCAACATATAAGGTCACCATGACATCTGGATGCTGTTAAGCGTTCCAAAGGCAAAGCAAAGGTGATCACTTACACTGTCAGTATAAAGCAACGAATATTGAGACTGCTGGTATTGGGAAGAGAAGCTTGCCTCTCAGTGCTTGAGGGCAAAAAACTGGAAAGATGAACAATCATTGATCCAGATCTATGAGAAATAGCAGGTATGATCAGACTGCATATAATAAATAAAGAAGCTCAAACAAGAAGGGCTAAAAAGGACAGAATGAAAATCTGGCAGATAAATCATTCAAGTAACATGCTTCAATGCATAAGCAAAATTCCTAAGACAAAATAACATGACAAATGGCAATTTGTTTGTAATTTTAAAAGATTTAAGGAAAATAACAACAAATAATTTCAAGCACGAGCGGGCTTGAATAATTATTTCCTAATCATCTGGAAGACTCTCTTTCTCTGTCTATTTGATAGAAACCTTCCTCAGTAACTTCATAATTGCTTTACTTTCACTCAAAAAGAAAGTCCTATCAACCAAGAATTTTATTATTACGTGTACTCTAAAAGAAGGTTGAAGCACATACTTTACATGAATGAGACACTGTCATTAATTTTTAAAAAAATCTTTCCTTACAAGATTATTACAAGAATTACCAGGTAAATGTAAAAGTTTCCCCTTGACATTAAGTCTAGTCGTGTCTGACCTGGGTGGGGGTGGGGGGTGGGGTCATCTCAATTTCTAAGCTAAAGAGCTGGCATTGTCCATAGGCACCTCCAAGGTCATGTGGCTGGCATGACTCCATGCAGCGTCATTACCTTCCCAATGGAGCAGCACCTATTGATCTATTCATATTTGCACGTTTTTGAACTTCTAGATTGGCAGAAGCTGGGGCTAACAGCAGGAGCTCACCCCACTGCCCGAATTCAAACCACTAGCCTTTCAGTCAGCAAGTTCAGCAGCTCAGCGATTTAACCCGCTGCACCACCAGGGGGTTCGCCACAAGAACTACTGTTAGAAGGCTACTCTTGCATGAAAGCAATGTTTAAAATGTGAGATATGAAAAGAAACAGAGAAGAATTACTACAAAGAAACCTCCCCCATAAAATCATACGCAATGCTAGACTGTAAAGTGGACTTTTAAGGAAATGTTCACATTACACTATAAAGTAACCCATGAATCTCCCAGTCTTATTTCTTCCTATTTATGAATGAGATTTAAGAAGAAAGATATGTTGCTTAATATTTTATAGTATATTACAGCACTAATTCATCTTTTAAAAACTTGGTTAAAAGTTAGACTGCAGTTTTCTTATACAGTACTCCCATGGTTTAATGTAAACTCTTTTGAACTCAGGGTGCATCTACATTGTAGAATTAATGCAGTCTGACTCTATTTTAACTGCCATGACTCAAGGCTATGGAATCATAGGAGTTGTGGTTTTTCAAAGTCTTTAGGTCACACAACAATTTCCATGACTGCATATCATTGAGCCATGGCAGTTAAAAGTGATATCAAACTGCATTAATTTTGCATTGTAGGTGCACCCTCGATGGAATTCATCTAAACTTTTGAGAAGACGGAAGTAGGGTGTTTGTGGAAGCTTATTTCCACTCAGTCAAGTCTTGACTCACTTTTGTTCTTCAATTAATGTTCCATGTCACAAATGCACTCTGTGTACTTGTAGATAAGATTTTATCATATAGTTGACTTGCCTCATCCAAGTAATTTTTTTGGAACCCCATTTATAGTCCTCCCATGTTTCCCAATGCCACTAGATTTTATACTTGTTCTCACCCTGTCTCACTTTCAGAGTTTCAGTCAAGATCAATCTGTTTCACACACCTCATTTGGCCTTCCCCATCCATTAGAGGTAGAGAATATGAATGGGTTACCTTTGCCAACTTTCTTAGGCTATTTAATCATCCTTTCCCTAATATAGCAGAAGATGTCTCTGACTACTCTGCCAGTGATTGTTAAGAAACATTTACCAGTCATGTGGTCTCCTGCCCAGACTTGGACAAGACAATATAAACTGGGATTCTTTATCAGATCATGTTTTGCTTTTTGATTTACTGGTTCTTAAAACAGAACAAAATAATCTTTGCACTATGTTTGGGAATGAGAACTTTTTTTCTACAGAAAATTCTTACTCCTGGTGTTTTACCTTCTTGAAATATGTTGTTTTAAAATTATTTCTCTTTCTCTCTCCATCGCCCTACCCATTAGTTACACCCTGTGACATGATGATCGGACCCAAGTCTAAAGACAAATTCCATTTATGTTTCATATAAACCTTATACACATAGCATGAAGGTAATTTTATACACAGTTTTTGAATAACTTTATGCATGAAGCAAAGCTTATGTATATTGAATCACCGGAAAGCAAAACTGTTACTGTCTGCTACCAAGCACAGTTCAAAGTGCTGGCTTTAGCCTATAAAGGCCTAAATGGTTCCAGCCAAACTTACCTATGCAAATGTATCTCCCTCTATGAACTCACTCCCCAAGGACATCAGGCATGCCCCAACTCTGGCAGTCTTTAGGAGGAGCCTGAAAACATGGTTGTTCTAGTGTGCCTTCCCAGAATAAGAAAACACCCAGCAATATGTCCCTAAATGCACTTTATCAATGATCTACAATTGTCTGCACGCCCTTTCCTCTCCGAAATTCTATCCTAATTATATATTTCACCTGGTCATGCTCAGCATTATTTTTTAAAAAAAATTTAATTATTACATTTGGCCCAGCCATAGGTTTTTAAGCGTTGTTGTGCTATTGTTAATGTTTACTGCTTGTTTTTGTTTATGAGTTTCATTTTATTGTTTTGTATTGCTGTTGTTTTTGCTGATGTATTGCGGGCTCGGCCTCATGTAAGCCGCACTGAGTCCCTTGGGGAGATGGTAGCGGGGTACAAATAAATTATTATTATTATTATGAACCATCTCAGAGATTAAGATTGTCCGGGGGAGACCCTGCAACTTAAGTGTGGTTGGTGGGAACGAGAGACAGACCTTCTCAGTGGTGGCCCCTCGTCTATGGAACTCCCTCCCCAGTGACATCAGATCATCTCCCTTCCTCCTGACCTTTAGGGAAAACTAAAAATGTGGATGTGGGACCAATATAATAATAATAATAATAATAATAATAATAATAATAATAGTCCTATCTCCCTGAGGGTGGATTCCAGTATAACGATGGCAAACATTCCATGCCTACATAAGACACATGATACCAACATAAAATCCCAGAAAAGCCCCGCATATCAAAGTAACATTAAAGCCTAACATCAAATTAAGACCTAACATCAATAAATTAAACCAAGTGTTTAGTTAATCTATTAGTGCAATCTGAGATGTGAAATGGTGTGATGCTATCTGGAACAGCCTGGACTACGATTTTGGATTATGTAGTTTTAATAATGTTAATGCTGAATTGTTTTTAGCAGTTGTTTTAATGTATGTTTTATTTGCCGGATATGTGTTATATGGCATTGAATTGTGCCTTTATGTGTGCTGCTCTGAGTCCCCTTTAGGGGTGAGAAGGGCGGGATATAAATATGGCAAATAAATAATAAATAAATATTTCCACAACCCATGTGGAAAACTTTGCTTTCTGGAGCAATTCAGAATATGGGATAAGGTATATTAAACCTGTACCATATTCTTGTTGCCATTTCATTCTATTTTTTTCTTCTGTAGCCTGCTATGAGCTGTTATACATATTTTTTCTTTAGTATTCTCTCTAAGTTTATTATGTACTTGAATATGATTTTAGAGACCAGAGTTCAAATCCTCATTTGGATGACCTTGGACAATACATTCTCTCTCAGTCTCAGAGGAAGGCAAAGCAAACTCCTCCGAACAAATGTTGCCAGGAAAACCCCATTGCAATGTTGTCTTAGGGTCCCCATAAATTGAAAATAATCTGAAGGCATATAACAATAACAAAGTGAGTACAAGAATCCAGCCCTAGTTTCTAGTGCATGCCCTCATTGTATTACCCACATCTTATATCACATGCATCTAGCTGTTTTCTGAGAATATTTATTCATATGGATTTCTCATGGTACTCCTTAGCAATAGTAAACATGCCAAAAAAGCTACTATACTTTTGCTCAACATCTTCAGAGCCCCAAGTGGTGCAGTGTGTTAAACCACTGAGCTGCTGAACTTACTGACTGAAAGGTTGGTGGTTCGAATCGGGGGAGTGGGGTGAGCTCCCATTGTTAGCCCCAGCTTCTGCCAACCTAGCAGTTCGAAATCATGCAAATGTGAGTAGATCAATAGGTACCAATCCGGCGGGAAGGTAAGGGCACTCCATGCAGTCATGCCAGCCACATGACCTTGGAGGTGTCTGTGGACAATGCCACCTCTTCGGCCTAGAAATGGAGATGAGCACCAACCCCCCGAGTCGGACACAACTGGACTTAATGCCTGGGGAAAACCTTTACCTTTACCTTTTACTTTCTGATATTGGCTCACAGAATGATTTAAAAAATAGAAGTAAAAAATATAGGTGTCCACTAATTCTAACAACAGAATTGAATAAGTACGAGCATTTCCAATCTCATATAAAATTGCTGCTGAGAAAATAGCTCATATTAGATATACAGACATTCTGTCTCATTGTACCCAAAATGAATTACTGGTGAATTGATTTAATACTTTTTTTACCACCATAGTCTGGTTCCAATACTGATATAAAACCACTACAGTTTTGGCACAATATTCTGTTGTGTACAATAGTAATCAATGAAGGGCGTCATGTGCTCCCCGAGATCCTGTATTTCCCCCACCATAATACATTTCTGTAGATATTGAAGAAAAAGGCCAGGAAACTGTGACAGATTTTTATCTCTTGGGGCCATCAGATGCAAGTAGTAACTCTATGATGCTGATTAGATTAGGCTTTTAAGAGTTTAATAAAGGTCATATCTCTTGTTTGTACTTGACTCTTCCAATATTGCTTTTCCGTGGTCCTTCATGAACATCACTTTGTGTATAGAAAGGGATTCTCATTGTTGCATTGTAAAGATATCTTATTTTCTCTACATATAGAGAACGTTTTGTACGTAAGGAAATGCAATATTTCCATCTAACAGACTAACAATTAATGCAATAACACCTGTTATATGAAATATAATTTACATAAAAGTAGTAAACTGCTCCAAAATCCCATAATCCCTTGCAAATCTGTAATATTTACTGTATATTGCATTTAATGATGTATTTTTTTATTTAAATGAGTTTAGGCTGCATATTTTTGAATAAGCAGGAACAGTTATTCAGCCATCTGTTGAGAAAAAAGGCCCTTTCTTCTGATGCTGAACATAAATATTAGTTATATTTGGTAGCCAGATACCCGACTTAATTTGCCCAGAAATCTCATGATATTAATTTAATTTAAAGTAAAAATGGCAGGCATTGATAAGGCTATTGTCCTTTGAATTGTGTACAGATATATATGCTATTGACATTTAAAGGAATTTTTAAAACAGCGTGGTACATATTGACTGATGGTGTGGAAAAGCCCTGGGGTAATTCTCAAAATGTGAGTAGCGAAATGTCATGGTTTAAATCTACGTTATTTGCTTTTGCAGCAAAATGATAACAGAAAGAACGATTGACTATAGTAACCGGAATGTAATTTTGCATTTTAAGGTATACAACAACTATTTGCTTCTTTTAAGTTTGCAGTGCCTTTGATCTGTCAACTTCGTGGTGCTGAATATTTTTCCAATAGACTGTTGAGCATATGGAATAGCTTTTCAAAGGGATATTTTCACTGTAAAGTACACATTATACTCATGTTGTGTGTGCAGAACAGCTTTTTTAATTTATCAGACACTTTCTGGAACCATACGAACTAGCTTTTAAGTATTGTTATGGAAAATTCTTACCAAACTACATTTCCACAGTGTAACAACTTGTAATTAATACACTTCACAGACTTCAAAGCTGTAAACAGAATATATCTTAATTTATTCCCAAACTTTTTTTACTTTTCTTCTAAAGTGGGCTCAATTCAACTACTGGTCCAGGAGACAGCCAGAATCGTGGTGAAATCAGTAGCTACAGATTTATGTCTTTATGACTAGCGGATGATACTTTCTAAATTGGAATACTTGCATATCTATGGAAATAAAAATGTAATGTTCGTTTGTGGAGTTAACATAATTCAAAAACCACTGGACAAATTGACATGAAATTTGGACACAATACACTTACCAGGCCAACAAGTGACCATCACTCATAAGAACACTGAAAAACACAACAGAAAGGACTTAAAAGGCCAAAAAAGCAAAAAAGATGCTACAGTGCATGCGCAAAACAACTCCCCCTGGCAAACAAAACACACAAAAGCATATTCACACTCACTTTGGGACTACATTCTCCAGCATCCCCTAGACCAGGCCCTTTAGGAGTGGATGATGATGATGATAATAATAATAATAAACTTTATACCCCGGCACCATCTCCACAACGAGGACTCGGAGCGGCTTACATTCCAGAATTCCAGAGTTGGGGGGGGGGCACAGAGGAGAAGGCTCTCTCCCTTGTACCCACAAGGTGAGTCTGAAAGACTGGCAAGGGCGAAAGGAGAGGTAGAGAAGGAAAGAAGGGGAGAAATAGGAAGGGAAGGGAAAGGGAAGCTGGAAGGGAACAGGAAGGGAATGGAAGGAAGGAAGGAAGGAAGGAGGAGAGAAGGAAAGAAAAAAAGGGAAAGGAACGAAGGAAAGTGAAGGAAGGAAGGAGAGAAAGATGGAGGGAAGGTTGGCCACAGCAACACATGGTGGGTACAGTTAGTATATAAAATAAATTGATTAGGCTGAGAGGAGATATGATAGCCATGTATAAATATGTGAGAGGAAGTCGCAGGGAGGAGGGAGTGATGCAGAGCATCCCCCCCCAAGCATTTGTAGTTCGCCAAGGGCCAGACAATGGATTCTGCCGCTTCCTGACCCAGCACACATAACTGGGTTCCTGTTTCCTCTCTGTGAATTCTCTGGCTTGTGCACTGGACCCTGGCCCAAAGATCAGGGAAATGTAGTTCTCCAAAGGACATTGCCCCACTCTCCACCATTTGCGGACTCTTTGCGGATCTTTCTGCCTTCTCTGATTGACTTGGTGCCCTAGCGCCACGGATTTCCTCTATGAACTCCAAACCAGCCGCTTGAGAAGCATGGCCCCCGCCTGTGGGTGCATGCCTTCGTTGCAAAGGATAATACCTCAGGGACTCTGATGATTGCTTTCATTAATTGCTGTGGGTTTTCTAATAAAGTTTGCTGGGATGGGGATCTTTCCTATGGAAACTATGAATTATGATGGACTGAAAAGAATGTATGTATGGAGTATGTGTAATATGAAATGAAATAAGATGTATCTTCGCCTTCCCCCTCCCTTGTCTTTCCCCTCTTGAACTTTACCCTATAAAAGAGTATGCGACCAGGGGATTACAGTTAAGGAAATTCAATTTCCTTGGAAGGAACTCCATTCATATTGACATTGCATGGAAAATACTGGCAAATCTGTGGCTTTGTTTTTCAGAGTTCAGACAAACAAAAGCCAGAGATTTGATCAGCCAGAAGCCGGAAAACCAGACTGATTGCATCAATCACGGTGTTTGTGCATGCTCCCTTGTGACAAAGGACCCTTTGCCTGCAAGGTTGAAGATCCAGACATCGCCCATAGCCACCCTCTTTTGCCTATACACATCTTTTTCGGGACCCAGGAAATCCTTTGTTCGCCAAGCCGTTTCCCCTGCTGTGGGGAGACAATAGGTGTTCAATCAGCTGGCAAACGCCTCCCCGGCATTCCGCCCCTCTGCGCTGTCAAACTAGAGCCCGCCTCCTGGCCGCTGATTGGACAATCTCTGGAGGCGCTCCGAGGGCTCTGATTGGCCCTCTGGAGGCAACAGCGGCCGGCGATTGGAGGGAGGGTGGGACCAGCGGCCAAGCCTCCTCCCAGCTGTTCCAGAGCCGGCCAACCAGGACAGAGGGGACTGACAGGAGGCGGGCGGGAGATTCAAGCCAGGATTCCTTTGTTCTGTCTGTATAAATATGCCTGAAAATCACTGTACTGTATGCTTACTTGAGGATTCATCCCTGTAACGCATCCTTTTCAGCTGAATCGCAAAATAAACGCTTCGGTCGCAGATCTCCTCTTCAGCCTTGGTGCGATTGATTTTCAACGTTTTTGCGTCTTTTTGAATTGGCCTCCGCTGGTCGCTTGCCAAGGTCAGAACCCCATTTGCGGTTCTTTGGGTCTCCCCTCGCTGGGAGAACCCCCCCAAAAGAGCTCGATATCATTTGGCGACCACGAAGGGACTGCTGCTTGAGGTTCCAGACTAAATTATAGCCTAAATTCTCAAGCAGGCGCCTTGGTCTGATTCTTTGGGCCAGCAGCGAAGGAGGAACGGCTTGGGAAAAGAGGCGCCTCTCCCAATTCGGACTTTCATTTGACCAGCTAACCAAAACTACAAATTCTCCCGCAGCCATTTCCTCCCAAGCTCTGACCTAGGGTTTCAGCACAAAGGAGCGCCAGGGAAGCCTTGATCTAAGGACTTCCAGGAAGAGGAGCGACCGACGCGGAAAGGGGGGAAGAAAACGTCCGGACGGGTAAGAAGCCAACCGCGGGCTGCCTTGGCTGCCAGGTGGGAGGGGATTCTAGGCTTTCTGAACCAGCTTCGGAGTCGGCCCACTGGGGAGGGATTTTCTAGGTCTCGGTAACAAATTCCTGGCGGGAGGTAGCGAACATCCACGTTTGGGGTCCGGAATAGCAACTCAGCTCGCTTTTGCGGCCTTGGCTGGAGCTACGCTGGAGAGGGAGCCCTTCCCTTTCGGACTGCCTAGCTGCCAAGGGCTGATCGCCTCGGGCTCTCTTGCTAGGGGACCGTTCAGGCTCTAGCTTGCCAGCGGTTGGGGGGGCTACCCTGATTAGCCACTTCAGTGTGGGGCTATCAAGAGAGATGGGCGCATGTTATTCTGGGATCAAACGTCCTGCTTCATCAGAAACATCTTTTGGGAAGATACTGGCGGAATGGGGCAGGGTTGCGTCGCCGACGCAGGCCAGTAGGGTAAAAATCGCATGGAGAGGTGGCCCTCCGGGCCCTCAGCAGGTGGAGTTTCGTGGCCCCTCATGGCAGTCGGATCGCTGTGAGGGGGCCAAGAGGGCCGAAACCGCCTTTGCCTCATGCTTTTTTACCATGTGCCGGTGGGAGGCGGAAGGGGGGTAGCTGCGACCAACTCCGACCATGCAAGGGGAAGGTTACAGAGCCCCAACCCCCAGGAAACCCCCTCCAGACCCCTTCACCCTCTCCCTTTGGAAGAAATTGCTTGTTCCCCTACCATCCCATTCCCATTTCCCTTTACCCAATCTCCCTGACTCCTTCCTTCCCTTCCCAACCTCTCCATTTCCCTACTCCCTATTTCATTCATATGCCCCTCTGTCTGTTTAAATGATCAGGGAAATTCTTTGCTCTCCTCCTCTCCTGCTTTCTCCTGTGCCACCTTTTCCCTTCCTTCAGATGGAAAAGGGAGGCATCGCTCATTCCCTCCTTCACCAAGCTACTACATCCCTTTCTTTCAAAAGCTGCAAAAGTCTCTCTCTCTCTTTCACTGGAAGGGAAGGGGGGAGGGAGAGGGGGAATAGCTTGTACAAAAGGTGACCCCTTTGTGTCCCCCCCCCCTTTGAAATCTAGGGGGAGAGAGGTCTGACCTGTGCTTGTTTTTTTTCTTTCTCCTTTTTTTGTGGGAGAACCCCCAGATGTCCATTTTGGGGGGGGGGGGGTTGCCTGTACCTTTTTCCTTTGTCTCCTGTTGGCCATGCTTCCCAGGATTTCCAAAAAGATTTCCTCCTTCCTCCCTTTCCTCCCTTCCTTTGTTTGACCCCTTTTGTTCCCATTTCTCCCTTGGAACCTGGAAGAAAAAGGGGCTGGTCCAGATTTGTTATTTTCCCTCTCTCTCCTATTCTGGGAAATGCAAGCAAAGGGGGGGGGGGGGAGAGGGGAGGAAGTTTCAGCCAAGACTTGTGTTCTCTGGCATGTTTCTTTCTTCTGTGTAGATGGGGGGAGGGCACATCACTCCTTCCCTTTCTCTCCCATCTCTTCTCTAGAACTACAAATCCCCACCTCACCAGAGCACCCCACTTACTTTCAAAAGCTAGATCACCCCCTTTTGCTTTCAACTTCTCTTTCTGACCACCTTTCCCTTGGCCTTGGGGGTTTCTCCTTCCCTCTTGCAAACAGAGGGAATTCTACCCCTCTCACATCTTCAATCTCCCCTTCTTTTCTGCGCAACTACAAAACCCATTTTTCAGGGGCAGTCACCAATGTCCCTGCCTTTCCTTTGTTTTCTCTTTACTCCCCAACTCCCCCTCTTTTTGCTTTCAAACCCCTCCTCCCTCTCTCCTCTTGCAAACAAAGGGAGGTGTAGGGAGGGGACACCTTTTTTTCCTGTTCCTGTTTCCTTTTGCCAAATAAAGTTTGCTGGCTCTCTCTGTCTCTCTTCTCCCTCCCCTCCCATCTTCTAAGAAGCCAGTATTCTGTGAATTCTTTCCTCTATCTCCCAGAGGAATCCTGCTGCTCCCCCTTACCTCCTTCTCCAAAAACCTAAGGAAGGGATGTTCCAGAAGCATTCCCTCCTGACATTTCACCCACATCTATGGTTAAGTCTCTCTCACACACGCAGTCCCTCGGATGCTTTTTTTCTTCCTGGCCCTTCCTCCCTCCCCTCTCCCTGGGCGCATGTATGTGTATGTCTAAATTATCCCATTAACTGCCTTAAATATGAGGGGGGGCGTCGAGGTCCAGGGGTCCCCTCTGCACAGTGAAGAGGCCCAGATCGAACTGTGGGACCCATAATCCACTCCTGCCGCTGAGGACAACTACCTGGGTGAGGCGAACAATGGGAGGTCTGTGGACTTTCCTGTGTGGAACCCAGATGGCACAGGAGGATCCCACAGAGAGCAGGACCAGACCCCATGCCGCCCAGAAGAGACAGCCCCTCCTAGAGGCTGATCTGAGCCCCCACGGGGGAATGCCATCGCAGGAGGAGCAACCAGGATCCCACAGCAACTGCCATGAAGGAAGGAGGCCCTGCCCGTTCCAGAGGCTGTGCAGAGGAGTGGCCCAGAAGGAGACCACTGACGTCCCCACTAGGTATGAGAGTTTCTTTTCCCTTTTGTTTCCCCACTAACTACCCTTGGGCTGGGAAGGGGGGGTGGGTGGGAGGGGGCTGTAAACCTTCTTTCTGACTGTCCTAGACTCTACCCCTGAGTCTCTGTGATGATGGAGAGCCGGACCTGTCTGCGGTCACCAGGAGGCGCCACGCCAGAAGGAGTAGCCAGACTGTGCCCCATCTTCTCCCTCCCCCAAGCGCCAAGGGAGGAGCCAGCGCCCCCAGGAGGCCTGAGGACCACTGCCAGATGGGAGAATTCCACCGTGTGCTATCCTTCTTCATTGGGAACTCACTCGGGACTCCTGAGTGCTCCATGCTGGCTGCCATCACAGACTCCATCATCCCCTGCCTCCACCGTCTTCGCCTTCTTACTTCAGTTTTTTTTTTCCTCCAACCCAAAGGACATTCTGCCACTGGTCTCCCCCATCCGGCTGGGTCCTGCTGTTGTTGTTTGAGTTGGGCCCCGAAATAATCAACAGAATACAATCTAATCAGTCTCGAAAGAGGCCCTGGGTGCTTGGGGGGGAATTGTCGAGGCTTGAGGAAATGAGTGTAACCATTTCCCAGCCTCGAAGGGAGGATTTGATGCAGAGCATCCCCCCCCAAGCATTTGTAGTTCGCCAAGGGCCAGACAATGGATTCTGCCGCTTCCTGACCCAGCACACATAACTGGGTTCCTGTTTCCTCTCTGTGAATTCTCTGGCTTGTGCACTGGACCCTGGCCCAAAGATCAGGGAAATGTAGTTCTCCAAAGGACATTGCCCCACTCTCCACCATTTGCGGACTCTTTGCGGATCTTTCTGCCTTCTCTGATTGACTTGGTGCCCTAGCGCCACGGATTTCCTCTATGAACTCCAAACCAGCCGCTTGAGAAGCATGGCCCCCGCCTGTGGGTGCATGCCTTCGTTGCAAAGGATAATACCTCAGGGACTCTGATGATTGCTTTCATTAATTGCTGTGGGTTTTCTAATAAAGTTTGCTGGGATGGGGATCTTTCCTATGGAAACTATGAATTATGATGGACTGAAAAGAATGTATGTATGGAGTATGTGTAATATGAAATGAAATAAGATGTATCTTCGCCTTCCCCCTCCCTTGTCTTTCCCCTCTTGAACTTTACCCTATAAAAGAGTATGCGACCAGGGGATTACAGTTAAGGAAATTCAATTTCCTTGGAAGGAACTCCATTCATATTGACATTGCATGGAAAATACTGGCAAATCTGTGGCTTTGTTTTTCAGAGTTCAGACAAACAAAAGCCAGAGATTTGATCAGCCAGAAGCCGGAAAACCAGACTGATTGCATCAATCACGGTGTTTGTGCATGCTCCCTTGTGACAAAGGACCCTTTGCCTGCAAGGTTGAAGATCCAGACATCGCCCATAGCCACCCTCTTTTGCCTATACACATCTTTTTCGGGACCCAGGAAATCCTTTGTTCGCCAAGCCGTTTCCCCTGCTGTGGGGAGACAATAGGTGTTCAATCAGCTGGCAAACGCCTCCCCGGCATTCCGCCCCTCTGCGCTGTCAAACTAGAGCCCGCCTCCTGGCCGCTGATTGGACAATCTCTGGAGGCGCTCCGAGGGCTCTGATTGGCCCTCTGGAGGCAACAGCGGCCGGCGATTGGAGGGAGGGTGGGACCAGCGGCCAAGCCTCCTCCCAGCTGTTCCAGAGCCGGCCAACCAGGACAGAGGGGACTGACAGGAGGCGGGCGGGAGATTCAAGCCAGGATTCCTTTGTTCTGTCTGTATAAATATGCCTGAAAATCACTGTACTGTATGCTTACTTGAGGATTCATCCCTGTAACGCATCCTTTTCAGCTGAATCGCAAAATAAACGCTTCGGTCGCAGATCTCCTCTTCAGCCTTGGTGCGATTGATTTTCAACGTTTTTGCGTCTTTTTGAATTGGCCTCCGCTGGTCGCTTGCCAAGGTCAGAACCCCATTTGCGGTTCTTTGGGTCTCCCCTCGCTGGGAGAACCCCCCCAAAAGAGCTCGATATCATGAGCAAGCTTGTTTTCTGCTTCCCTGGAGACTAGGATGAGGAACAATGGCTTCAAACTACAAGAAAGGAGATTCCACCTGAACATGAGGAAAAACTTCCTGACTGTGAGAGCCGTTCAGCAGTGGAACTCTCTGCACTGGAGTGTGGTGGAGGCTCCATCTTTTAAACAGAGGCTGGATGGCCATCTGTCAGGGGTGCTTTGAATGAAATATTCCTGCTTCTTGGCAGGGGGTTGGACTGGAGGGCCCATGAGGTATCCTCCAACTCTATGATTCTATGGTTCTATGACTAGCATTGAATGGCCTAGGTCTGTCTTCTTACTGGGGTTGCCTTTGAAGACTGCTCGGAAACTCCAACTAGTCCAGCGGGAGGCAGCCAGATTGCTCACCGGAGCAGCATACAGGGAGCATACCACCCCCCTGTTGTGTCAGCTCCACTGGCTGCCGATCCAATTCCGAGCACAATTCAAAGTGCTGGTTTTGACCTACAAAACCCTATACGGTTCCGTCCCAGTGTATCTGTCCGAACGGATCTCCCTCTACCTCCCACCTCGGAATTTAAGATCTTCTGGGGAGGCCCTGCTCTCGACCCCGCCTCTATCACAAGTGAGGCTGGTGGGGACGAGGAGCAGGGCCTTCTTGGTGGTGGCCCCTCACCTGTGGAACTCACTCCCCGGGGAGATTAGATCAGCGACTTCCCTTTTTTCATTCAGAAAAAAATTGAAGACCTGGATGTGGGACCAGGCTTTTGGACATTCTGGCAGCTAAAGGAAAGACCTTGATGATGGGCAGGAATTGACAGAATGGAATGGATTTATGGAACTCTGAACACTGAGCATGAGATTGTTTACTATTGTGTTATGTACTGATGATTTTAACCTGTTAACTGTTTAATTGCTTTTATGTATGTGTGTATATTTGATATAGGCATCGAATTGTGCCTTTTTTGTAAGCTGCCCTGAGTCCCCCCTCGGGGGTGAGAAGGGTGGGGTAGAAGTAACTGAAATAAATAAATAAATACTGCCTGGGGGAATCCTTTGTTGGGAGGTGATTAGCTCTCCCTGATTGTTTCTTGTCTGGAATTCCCTTGGGATTGAGTGTTTTTCTTTATTTACTGTTATGATTTTACAGTTTATTTTAATACTTGTAGCCAGATTGTGTTCATTTTTACGCTTTCTTCCTTTCTGTTGAAATTGTCTTGTGGATTTCAGTGGCTGGGATCAGATCCTGGGAGAGTGGGTCTGTCTGGAAGGGTCCTCTGCCTAATTGTTTGGGCACATTGGGGGCTCTCCTTTCGCCTAAGAGCCCCACCAGTAGGACCCGCAGCTGGCAGGCTTGGAGGAAACGCCTCCTGGGGGCTGCCTCTCCTCCTCCTCCCTTCGCCTCCTCCTTTCTTTTCTTTTCCTTCCTTCCCTGGGAGGAGGAGGAGGAGGAGGAGGAGGCGTTAGCAAGCTCCGCTCCCCAACTGCCGGGCCCGCCTTGGCACATGGAGACGGGAGCCGCGCTCTTTGGGGCAGGAGGAAGCCCCCTTGCCCCTTTGGAGCCGAAGCGCGCCTGCCTCCTTCTCCGCTCGGCTTCCTTTGTGCGTGCGTGGGTCTAGAGCCGTGAGAGAGTGCTTGTGTGGCGGAGGTGGAGCCGCTCGCTGCCTCTCTCTCTTGTCAAGCCTCGGCGGCGGAGGGAGGGACGGAGCGGAGCGGGCGAGGGCAGGCGCCTTCCGAGTTCCCCGCCTTCCCAGAGAAAGGGACCTGGACGAAAGAAAGGCGCAAAGCCACCCGCAGCAGCACCAGCAGGAGGAGCGCCGTCTTGTTGGCTTCAGCGGCGAGCCAAGCCCTCACGGGTGCTGCTGCTGTTTCTCTCCCCCCGGCTCCAGCCCTTTGCCATGGGGTGGGGGCCTCAGCCGGAGAGCAGCAGCAGCAACACCTGGACTAGTCACTGAGAAGCCCCGGGCAAGGAGGATGGCCACTTCCAGCAACTCCAGTCTATCCGGCTCCTCGGTTTCCTCGGGTAAGTTTGGAAGCCGCCTCGCCTCTCTCTGGTCCCTGTCTTCTCTCCCACTCCGCTCATCTCTCAACCTTGTTACTATAGATGAGAAGGAGGTCCTCCCCTCCCTGTGCTTGTGTCTCCCACTTAGTCCCAACTTAGTCCAAGGTACAGTTGATTTGTAACCCTTTTACTCTAGGTCTGGGGTCTGAGAAAGTGCTTCTCCCTTTTGTCCCTGGCACCTCTCCTCTCCAGTCCAAAATATAGTTGGTTTCTAACCTGTTTCCTTTAGGATGAGAAAGTGCTTCTCCCTTTTGTCCCTGGCACCTCTCCTCTCCAGTCCAAAATATAGTTGGTTTCTAACCTGTTTCCTTTAGGATGAAAAAGTGCTTCTCCCTTTTGTCCCTGGCACCTCTCCTCTCCAGTCCAAAATATAGTTGGTTTCTAACCTGTTTCCTGTAGGATGAGAAAGTGCTTCTCCCTTTTGTCCCTGGCTTCTCTTTTCTTCAGTCCAAAATAGAGTTGATTTCCAACCCTTTTCCTTTAGGGAAGGATGAGAAAGTGCTTCTCCCTTTCGTCCCAGACTTCTCTCTTCTTCAGTCCAAAATATAGTTGATTTCCAACCTTTTTCCTTTAGGGAAGGATGAGAAAGTGCTTCTCCCTTTCGTCCCTGACTCCTCTCTTCCTCAGTCCAAAATATAGTTGATTTCTAACCTTTTTCCTTTAGGATGAGTTATGAGAAAGTGTCCTTCCCATTTGTCCCTCACTTCTCCCCTCTTGAGAACCTTGGGAAGTTTGACTTGGCCACGGTGGTCCACGCTTCGGTTACATCCCGTTTAGATTACTGCAACGCTTTCTACGTGGGGTAGCCTCTGAAGACTGCCTGGAAGCTTCAATTAGTCCAATGTGCGGCAGCCAGACTACTAACAGGAGCAGGGTACAGGGAACATACTACTCCTCTGTTGCGCCAGTTCCACTGGCTGCCAAATAGTGCTTCCGAGCACTATTCAAAGTGCTGGTCTTAACCTATAAAGCCCTAAATGACTCCGGCCCAATTTACCTGTCCGAATGTATCCTCTCCTATGAACCATCAAGATTGCTAAGATCGTCTGGAGGGGCCCTGCTCTCGATCCCACCGGCCTCACAGGCACGGCTGGTGGGGACGAGAGACAGGGCCTTCTCGGTGGTGGCCCCTCGACTCTGGAACTCCCTTCCACTGGAGAGCAGAACTGCCCCTTCTATCTGTTCAGGAAACAGGTGAAAACTTGGCTTTGGGGATTGGCATTCGACGAATGTGCCATGATCCTGTGATATGGATGGATGGCGATGAATAATGATTTTTGATAACGACCGAACACTGTAATTATATGATTGTATTTTGCTATTTTAATGTTTTAGTGTGATTTAGAATATGATGTTTTAATGACTGTCTGTAATATTGATGTTGGAAACCGGCCTGAGTCCCTCGAACGGAGGTATACAAAACTGCTAAATAAATAAATAAATAAATAAAGTCCAAAATATAGAATCATAGAGTTGGAAGAGACCTCGTGGGCCATCCAGTCCTACCCCCTGCCAAGAAGCAGGAAAACCACATTCAAAGCACCCCGGCAGACGGCCATCCACCCTTTGTTTAAAAGCCTCCAAAGAAGGAGCCTCCACCACACTCCAGGGCAGAGAGTTCCACTGCTAATAATAATAATAATAATAATAATAATAATAATAATAATAATAATAATAAGGAGCCCCCAGTGTCAGGAGAAAACCTTTACCTTTAATAATAAAATAACAATAAAACTTTATACCATGCCACCATCTCCCCGAAGATACTCTGGGCGGCTAACCTGAGGCCAAATAATTACAATAAAGCAAAGTAAAGTGCATAGAAAAACAGACGATAACATCGAATAAAAATGCTTAACAATAACATAGTAATGCAATAAAATAATGATAATAATATAATAATAACAAAGTATAAAATTTCTAACCTTTTTCCTTTAGGAAAGGATGAGTTATGAGAAAGTGGTCCTCCCTTTTGTCCCTCAATTCTCTCCTCTTGAGTCCAAAATATAGAATCATAGAGTTGGAAGAGATCTTGTGGGACATCCAGTCCAACCCCTTGCCAAGAAGCAGGAAAATTACATTCAAAGTTCTCTTGACAGATGGCCATCCAGCCTCTCTTTAAAAGCCTCCAAAAAAGGGCAGAAATAAAATTTGAAGAAAACGGCACTCTCTAACTTGACACTTTCCAAAAGTCTTGGGCAAATGCCACCACACTCCAGGGCAGAAAGTTCCACTGCTGGTAATAATAATAAGGAACCCCCACTTAGACCAAGGTACAGTGTATTTCTAACATTTGTAGTGTAGGGAAGAACTGAGGTATGATAATGAGGTCCTCTCCTCCCTGTTGCTCCTCTCTTCTCTCCCATTCAGTTTATTTCTAGCATTTTTATTTTAGGAAAGAGTGAGGTCCACTCCCTATTGTCAATGGCTTCTCTCCCACTCAGGGCCCTTCCACACAACCCTGTATCCCAGAATATCAAGGCAGAAAATCCCACATTATCTTCTTTAAACTGGAATATATGGCAGTGTGGACTCAGATAACCCAGTTCAAAGCAGATTTTGTGGAATTTTCTACCTTGATATTGGAAGGGTCCTCAGTCCCAGATGCAGTTTAATCCTTAGGGAAGAATTGAGGTATAAGAATGAGGTTTTCTCCTCCCAGGGCCCTTCCTCACAGCCCTATATCCCAGAATATGAAGGCAGAAAATTCCACAATGCATGCTTTGAACTGGGTTGTCTGAGTCCATACTCAGATAATGTGAGATTTTCTACCTTGATATTCTGGGATATAAGGCTGTGTGGAAGGGCCCACAACCATATAACCCAGGGCCCTTCCACACAACCCTACATCCCATAACATCAAGGCAGAAAATCCCACAATATCGGCTTTTAACTTGGGTTATCTGAGTCCACACTCCAAAAATGTGGGATTTTCTTCCTTGATATTCTGGGATATACAGCTGTGTGGAAGGGCCCCAAGAATATCAAGGCAGAAAAATCCCACAATATCTGCTTTCAACTAGGTTATCTGAGTCCACACTCAGATAATGTGGGATTTTCTGCCTTGATATCCTGGGATATAGGCCTGTGAGGAAGGGTCCTCGGTTATCTGAGTCCACACTGCCATATACCCTAGTTCAAAGCAGAAAATGTAGGATTTTATTCAGCTGTGTGGAAGGGGCCCTGTTGCTTCTCTCCCATTCAGTTTATTACTAATATGCTTAGTTTAGGGAAGAATCAAGTCATGAGAATGAGGTCCTTTCCACCAGCACTTCTCTCTCATTCAGTCCCAGGTACAATTTATTTCTAACATTTTTAGTTTAGAGAAAAATTAAGGTATGAGACTGAGGTCCTCTCTTCCTGTGCTGCTCTCCCATTCAGTCCCAGGCACAGTTTACTTCTAACGTGTTTACTGTAGGAAAGAATGGGGTATGCAAATAGGATCCGCTCCTACCTGTTGCCCCTTGCTTCTCTAACATTTTTTGTTTAGGGAAGAATGAGGTCCTCTCCTCCCTGTCGTTCCTTGCTTCTCACCTACTTAGTTCAAAGTACAGTTTATTTCTAACATTCTTACTGTAGGGAAGAATGAGTATGCAGATGAGGTCCTCTCCTCCCTGTTGCTCCTCTCTTCGCTCCCATTCAGTCCAGGATTCAGTTCATTTCTAACATTTTTAGTTTAGTGAAAAATGAGGATCAAGTCGTGCTCTGCTACCCCAGTCTGTACTGCTAACATGTTTCTGTATTGTAATTACAACTTCAATTACAAACAGGGTTCTTTACAAAAATAAAGCTATCCGTGTAGAAAACAGAAAGCTGTTTTATGTCAAGTGAAACTGTTGTTTCCTGGAACACAGTCTCCTATATACATCATGGCAGCTCGCCAGAGTTTTAGATGGTAGTCTTTGGGTACATCTACACCAGGCATGAGCAAAATTCAGCTCTCCAGATGTTTTGGACTTCAACTTCCACAATTCCTAACAACCTACTGGCTGTTAGGAATTGTGAGAGATGAAGTCCAAAACACCTGGAGGGCCGAAGTTTGTCCATGCTTGATCTACACTGTAGAATCAATGCAGTTTGACATCAGTTTAACTACCATAGAATCATGGGAGTTGTAATTTAACAAGGTCTTTAGCTTTCTATGCTAAAGTGTGCTAGTGATTCACCAAATTAGAAGTCGGAAAATTCTATAACATTGAGCCATGGCAGCTAAAGTTATGTCAAAATGTGTTTGATTCCACAGTGTAGGTGCACCCTAGATAAATATTACATGCATTGGTTCAACTTTCCAGCATTTGTGATGTATATAATATTGAATGAACCACCTGCCTAAGTTATTTTCCCAGTACTCTCTCTCTCACACACATACCTGTACCGAATACAGATGTTTGTAGAGGCTGCGTATTTGTTATCAGAAGTGCTTGGGACTAGAAGTGTTCCATAGGTTGAAAGTTTGTTTTGGAGGGAGGGGTTTTGGAACACTTGCATTGATATGATGAGATATATTGGAATTAAGACCCAATTCTAAACTAAATTCATTATTGTTTCATATACACTTTTGACATGTGGCTAGAAGGTACTTTTATGCACAATATTTGTAATAATTTTGTGCTTGAAACTAAGTCTGTGTACATTGAGCCATCAGGCGTCACTATCTCAACTACCCATGTGAACACCTTTGGATTTTGGAGTACTTCAGATGTCTGGATAAAGGACACCGAAACTGTATGAAGTCTGGAAATAAACCTAGTCCCAACGAATAGTCTAAGGTGGCTGTACGGCTTGAGTATTTTATATGCAAAATACACAGGATCAAATGTGTTTGGGATTTTTTCCAAGTTTGGAAGACTTGCATAGGCATAATTAGTGTATTGGAATTCTGGATAAAGGATATTCAACTCGTATCCTTCGTCATATGCAAAATGTAGAGAAGGATAGATGCATGCTTTTCTGTACACCTGAGCAAAGGAGCAAGAGTAGAAAAGTCTAGCATCCTAAAGCTTTCTCCCTTTTTCTATCTCAGTTCCAGTCTTCCAAAAGTCTCTGATTACACATCTTGGCAATAATATGTGATGTATTAGTTAGTGGAAAGTGTCAGAGTTTTGGGTGCCTAGGAAATGTACACTCAGGTCAAGGCAAAAAGTGCATGAATTGCGTTCCCTCTTCATTCTTTATTCCTGAGACATAGAGGTATAAAACCAGAGCACCAGGAACCTCTAAAAATAGCTGTGCTTGGCTGAACAGGTTGCTCCAAGTGAGATTGCACCTGTTCAGTTGCCAAGCCGTAGAGTAGAGGAAACAGTATAATATCTGAGAGACCTAATTTTGCCTTCTGTTCACCTTCTCACATGGACTGGATAAATCTTTGTGCGGTAACACTTTTTATTGAGGGCTGAGGAAATCGTTTAGCAAACTTGTGCCAATTCTTAATTATATTCTTTGGTTATTGACTACTTGCAAAGCACATGAGAGAAAGTGCTTCTTGTTACTGTAACTTCTGGGCATCAAGAAGAGATCTGAGAAAGATCTGACCACAAAAGGTTGGAAAGCATTTTGTCAAAGCCCAAGACTGTTAATTCTTGTTAATATAATTTGGTGGGAACAGAAATGTCTAAAGTGCAATCCAGTGCTTATAAACTTGGAAAGAAGCCTCACTGATTTTTCTAGTACTTTAGTATACAAGTGCAAGCCTATGCATGTTATACTTGAACGCAAATTCTTTTGTGTTCAATTAGATTTACTCTCTTGAGATTAGGATTGCAGGTGAAAGGACAGATTTTCTCATTCCACAGAGTACGCAGGCTATAAAAATACAATAAAGAATTCTGTCACCTGCTTGAATACTTTGTTGCTGCTGCTGTTTATTGTATTAACCATAAGCCATTGCTTTATTTAAAGCTATAAAATTTAACACTAGCAGAGAATGCTAGCAGATTGGTATTTGTGGGGCCTAGAATTGTGGCAATGCCTTTAGCAGATTGAAGACATATAAATATTCCTTATCTGATCTTAATCTTTACCTCATTTTAGTTTTTTTGGGAAGGTATGCCTCAAGCAATTTACATGGGGTTCACATTTAAATCAAGAGAATTATTGAGTGAAAATCTTGAATAAAGATTTGGAGATATCAAAGTTTATGCCATGCGTAAAATCAAGACACAAATAAGAAATCAAAAGTATTTTGTTTGGTTGGCTACTTTTAATATAAGGTAAAGGTTTCCCCTGACATTAAGTCTAGTCGTGTCCGAATCTGGGTGGTGGTGCTCATCTCAATTTCTAAGCCACAGAGCTGGCATTGTCCATAAATACCTCCAAGGTCATGTAGCCAGCATGGAGTGTTGTTACCTTCCTGCCAGAGTGGTACCTATTGATATACTCACATTTGCATATTTTTGAACTGCTAGATTGGCAGAAGCTGGGCCTATCACCCCGCTCCCTGGATTTGAATCGCCAACCTTTTGGTCAGCAAGTTCAGCAGCTCAGCGACTTAACCCACTGCGCCACCAGGTTAAACCTGGTAGTGCAATATATATTTTTTGCATATTTGAATCCAGGTAAATTGGTCACAGGTATCTTAATAGAGCAACTGTGGTCATTATTTACTTCTGTATTTTTCATTCATTTCTTCAAAAGAAAAGTACAAATGCTAGTGACCAAATGTATAGATCAGTATGTGTACTGATACACACATACACATCCTGCTGCTCATTTAATAGCCTCTTTGCCATAAATCTGAGATACCTAAATATATGTATACAAATAAGTGGACTGTGGAATTGGAAATAATTAGCATTGAATATTGTACATGTCGATAGTATAAATGGAAAAGACTGTGGAACACTGAAATATGGTTCTATAGGTGGCCTTGCAGTGTAGGGATTAATTTTGATAAGGGCACCAGGTGATTAAAGTTATTCAGTTGTTTAAGGAAATGTAATATCTTTACTTTTTATTTGTAAATACATGTTAACATGGCTTTGTGGTTTCATTTAGATAATACACATGTAAAGTATTTGTATTCTCCATTGAGGTTTACAAAGCCTTAAGCTTCACATTGTAAGGAATACTTCTGACTCATTATGGTGTGTAATCAAGTTGTGTGTGTGCGTGTGTGTGTGTACCTTCAAGCCACCTGCTGACATATGATGGCTCAATTAATTTCATAGGGTTTCTTAGGCAAATAACATTCAGAAGTGAATTTGCCAGGTTCTTCCTCTAAAACAGTGGTTCTCAGCCTGTGGGTCCCCAGATGTTTTGGCCTTCCGCTCCCAGAAATCCTAACAGCTGGTATTTCTGGGAGTTGTAGGCCAAAACACATGGTGACCCACAGGTTGAGAATTACTGCGCTAAAATCTACTCTATATCACCTGGTATTCATTGGTGGTCTCCCACTGAAGTATTAACATGAACTGTTTAATTTCACAAATCAGCAGGATCTGGTGCCTTTAGGTTATTTATGAGATTGGAATTAAAACCAGAAGAAAACTAGGGGCACATCTACACTGACTACATTTCCTGGGTCCAATCCACAGTGGTGGATGCTGGATTGGTCCTGGGATCCTTTAGACCTCTACCTCCCCCCTCCAACCATGGTAGAGGCAGGAGAGAGTCCTGACCATTGACCTTTAATATACAATCCCTGTTCTTATAATCATAGCAGCCAGCAGGCATAATATAGCTAGAGGCAGTCACTCTTTGCTTGGAGTGACATTGGCTGGGGTGGCAGAGTGATGTAAGAGAGGAGAAATCACCCTCCCCTCGCCCCTCCTTTCTCCAATTGCACTATCGCTCTGGCCAGCATCATGTCAAGTAAAGAGCGACTAGCACAAACAATGGTATGTCTGATAGTCTTCATGATGATGGGGGGGGGGGGGGGGAGCTGTGATTGCCATGCCATGTCTCTGGGCCACCCAAGCCCAGGGAATGCAGAATGTGCCAACTTGGGGCAAGCCCAACTATTTACATGGACCCAAAATTGCGGTTTGCTCCAGATTCTCAAGAAATATTCAGGACCGCATTAAGTAGCTTTGGCCCACATTAACCTGAATCAGCTCTATGCAGCATTTAGCCACCATAGAGCTGATTTTCCCACCCTTTAAGATAAGTGGTCAGTGTAGATGTGCGCTACAACTGGGAAAGGTAGCAATGAAGAAATTAGGCAACATCCTGACATGTAATTATATATATAATTGAGTGTCAGAGTTAGGATGGACCAAACCATTGTATTTCCTATTTCTATGTTGTTTGTGAAAGCTGGACAGTGAAGAAAGCTGATAGACGATTTCTTCAGATACTGTGGACTGCTAAAAAGATGAACAAATGGGTCCTAGAGTAAATCAAGTCTGAACTCTTCTTAGAAGATAAAATGACTTAACTGAGATTGCAGTAGTTTAGTGATATCATGAGAAGGCATGATTCACTAGAAAAGACTGTAATGCTTGGTAAAGTAGAAAGTAGTAGGATAAGAGGAAGAATGGATTATAGATGGATGAACTTGATCCAGGAGACCATGGTCCTGAGTCTGCAAGACCCGAGCAGGATGGTTGATAATCTTTCATTCATAAGGTTGCCATGAATCAAAGTCAATTTGACAACAGTTAACAACACCAAAGTGGGGTCTACTATATATAGATATGTCAACTACCACATCCTCTTCATATTCTTTTCAGTTAAAATGTCAGTATTTCCCCTCTTCAAAGTATCCAGTATTTGTGGCTCCAGTGTATCTGACTCCATGCAGTTTCATTTGGGCTGCCTGTGGTTTTTATTTTGCATAGCTCAGCAAGTTTTGGAGCATTTTCTAATAGCAACTAACCACAGAGCCCAGCTTTTAAAAGCGAACAGCCATAGCATACTTGGTTTTAAGAGGAATAACTTTTGCAAATGATATATAATTATTCCTCTTCATTTGACTTTCCATCACAAGATGCTTGAAAAGGAAAGAAACACATGACCTGTAAATAGCAATACAAAATCAACATAAAATACGAATTGAACTTTAAAAATGATGTCTTTGCTTTACAGCTATTCTTTATTCAGGGAAAACTTGATTAAAAGTCAGGGATGCAGTTTGGGAAGAGATACAAAATGTGCCACGGAGGTCATGTTTTATATTTGTAACTAGAATAAATTTTGTCTTTGGTCTGTTGATGTGTTTTCCATGTGGCATGTATAAAGCCAGATTTGTTAGGAAATTCATGACAGAGGGCAGCTAGAATGGTATATTTGCAGTTTCTCATTTGTTTTGTGTTTCCAGCAGTCGAGCACAGTAAAGTACATGGAATGTACAGCTTATTGGAGACTTGGAGTGTTGGAATGGAGAATTGTGATTCTTCAAGTTACTGATGTCTAGAGAGCATCAACCGAGATGATCAAAGGTCTGGCAACCAAGCCTTGAGAGGGGCAGCTTAGCTAGGTATGTTTTGCTTAGAGAAAAGAAGACGGAGAGGTTATAATGTACTTATCTTTAAATATCTGAAGGTAGTTCATGTAGACCAGTGGCTCTCAGCCTGTGGGTCCCCAAGTGTTTTGGCCTACATCTCAGAAATCCTAACAGCTGGTAAACTGGTTGGGATTTCTGGGAGTTGTAAGCTGAAACACCTGAGGACCCACAGGTTGAGAACCACTGGTCTAGTCCAACTCCTTGCCATGCAGAAATACACGATTAAAGCACTCTGATGCCCCTCCAATCTTTGTTTTTAAAGACCTTCAAAGAAATGTCCACCACCTTCCAAGGCAATCCATTGCACTCTTGAACAGCTCTTAAGAGATTTTCTTAATGTTTAGTGGAGTCTCTTTTCCTGTAATTTGAATTAGTTTGAATTTTAGTTCCTGGAGCAACAGAAAACAAACTTGCTCCATTGTCTACATTAGTGGTTCTCAACCTGTGGGTCTCCAGATGTTTTGGCCTTCAACTCCCAGAAATCCCAGTCAGTTTACCAGCTGTTAGGATTTCTGAGAGTTGAGCGCCCTTCCAAGGGAAATAAGACAGGCCCCATCCCCCCCCTCCTTTTTTATGAGCTTGAAGACCCAATGGTTTCAACAAGCCTTTGAGAATAACCAGTTCTAGTCCAGCCCCAAACATTGTTGAACATGGCTTTGCACTTCTTACCTATTACCTCGGTCATCCCTCTAATAGGCCCTGGAAATGAGCAGCCACAGACCCGTACCTTCTACTGCTGTTAGCCTGTTATAACACTGTACTTAATTCCTGATCACCTCATATTTTGAGTTTGCACTAGCCTTGGCCTGGCTTTTTAATTGCTCTAAATAGGCAGGATTATTTTTAATATATATGTGTTATTGTGATAATTTTATGCTTATGTTGTTTTGTTAATTTTATGTTATGCTGTTTACTTTGTATGTTTCGGTGATCTTACTTGGAAACCGCCCTGAATCCTCGGGGAGATAGAGTGGTATATAAATAAAGTTTTATTTATATTATTTATTTATTCGAAACCTAAATGATCTGGAGATCAACCTTCTGATCATCCCAAGGTTAGGGTGGCTTTGCCTCTTGGATGCTTGTAAGTGAGAAGTTACAACTTGTCCTAGGCAAGTTAGGCAATTGACAAATTACAAGACTGGGTTCTTGTTTTTTCTGCAAGGTTAATTAAACATTTGTTAGATGGTGTAATAATGGACACAAAAGTGATTCATAAAGCTGCACATATTTAGTAGCCACTCCTATACCTTATAATTACAGGTGCCATTTTAACCTAAAAGGCTTATGAAGTAGTTTACTTTGAAGGTTTTGGACAGAGGTAGGCATTGTTGAGAGAAAAGAAACTTCTCAAGGATGAAGCCACCCATGCTGTCACCTGTCTGTCAGTTCAGTTATCATTTTGATTCTTCGTTTTGTAATTCTAAAAGGCATGAAATTATTCTGTCTTCCACTTGATGTATTTATAGCTAACGTGTGAGGATTAGATGAAAGAACTGAGCAATCAGGTGAAAAATTGTATGCTAGTTGATGCAGTTTGGGATGGGGATTTTTGCTCTGCTGCATATGGTACAAGCAGTTCAGCTTGTGAGCTCCTACACAGAGAAGCACTGTCTTGTGCAATTGGGTGTAAGGCTTTTAGCTGAAGTGCAACCTATGGCCTTTTCAATGACAATAGCATTGTCTCAGAAAACAATTGGAGTTTGACACCCACCCACCTCCTTTGGATCATACACAATGATATATGTGTATTTAGAAAGCGTAGGTTGGGTACCTGTGAGAGAAACTTGCAAAACTAAAGGCTTTGGGGTGGGGCAGGAGATGTGTACATAGAGGAAGATTACTGCCCCATTTTTCATTTATATGAGAATATATATCAATACTAGTTGCTTTAGCACATGATACAGGCTTTCATTTTGGCACCTAATGTGAAGAGCAGGTGCAAGAACAGCTTTTCTATTACTAAGATTTTATTTTTGAAGCATATATTCAGATCACAGACTGCATTCTTCAGGTGCAAAAATGCTGTGATATCTAATGGAGTATCTAGGGTGTTCTATGGCCCTATTTACAGCTTAGAACCAGTTTCGATGTGTGGGTGATTAGATTGCCGTTACTGAAGCTGGGCTGATTACATTTACTACAGAACCTGGCCTCAAAAAAAGGGAGAAAGTGACAGTTAAGAATGGAGATAATCAGTTATCCCTCTCAGGGGGTCAGTTAGCCCCTAGCTGCCCAGCTATGCCCCGAGGGGGGGGGGTGGCAGCTCCCATTCTGGATTCTATAATACAGTGCGGGTGTGCACAACACGCTCTGGATTTTGTAGAGCCAGTTTCACTCTGGATCTGTGATACATTGGAATCTGCTGCAGCACATTAGAATGTATGTTTTGGATTCCCTGTGACTTTTTTTTTTACTGTTCTGTATCCACTTTATTAAGGCCCCTTGGTGGTGCAGCCGGTTAAACCACTGAGCTGCTGAACTTGCTGACTGAAGGGTTGGCGGTTCGAATCCTGGGAGCAGGGAGAGCTCCTGCTGTTAGGCCCAGCTTCTGGTAACCTAGCAGTTCGAAAACATGCAAATGTGAGTAGATCAGTAGGTACCACTTTTGCAGGAAGGTAACAGCGCTCCATGCAGTCATGCTGGCCACATGACCTTGGAGGTGTCTGTGGACAACGCCGGCTCTTTGACTTAGAAATGGAGATGAGCACCATCCCCCAGAGTCTGACACGACTAGACTTAATGTCAGAGGAAGCTTTTACCTTTTAGCCACTTTACTGCCCACACAGGCACATTGGCAATAGTCATTTTGTGGCCACTGCAGTTTTAAATCAGCTTGGAGTTGCATTAAATGATCATTGTAGATGGGCCCTGAGTGTTTTAGTTGTCCTAGAAACCTCTGAAAGCTAGGTGGTCCTCTACCCCTCAGTTATCTACAACAGTTAAAGTTGTCTATTCTATTAGATCAGCTAAGCAAGTTGTACCACTATTGCATTAGCAGTGTAGCATCTTACTGGTTAGACTGCCAGAAAGTCAACCCATAGCAGGAGGCTAGGTCCACCTACCTTGTCCTCAGTGAAACTTTCTTCTATATACAGTGCATTTTCGAAGTACTGCATTTAAGTGGTGAGCAACAGAAGGTTGGAAATTGCATTGGTTAACTCTGCAGTATTTCACACTCTGCAAAGGTGGTGTAGCTATTCTAAGTCTACCTATGCATTCTGAAGCAAATGGGTTTTGGGTGTGCTTTGTTGTGTTCCTCAAGGACTACATATTTGTATGTATGTCGAGAGTGAAGCAGAGTTTGTATCGTGGGATTTAGAGCAAGAGAAATAATTCCTTTGATTCTCATCAATGATCCAGCCAGGTGGTAGAAAAAGAAATATGGAAAATTCCTTGGGCATAATAATAAGATATCCATTTACACAATAACTAGCAATCGAGAGTTTCTGGGAATTTAAACTTTTTTGCTTGTAAAAATTGCTTTCCCTTTTCCTGTAAATGTAAAACTTCCAATGATTATGTAACTTTACGTTTAAGGAATACCACTGTAGTTTATAAAGCAAAAAATTTTGAAATATTGTGTGATGGTTTTAATGTATTCACTGTTCTGGCAAACCTATTTATATGCTTCTACTTAGATATTCCCCTCTGTAATGTAAAATACTTCTTTCACTAAACCGGTGGTTGTAAAGAATTATTCAGATATTTTGTGCATTAGAAATCCTCAGAGGAATTTAACTATTTAGTTTTCAGAGATAATCTTTAGAAGGGAGTGCAAGGCTTCTGTTGACTTCATCGGGAACCATGTGTGACTCTGAGAAAAAAAGAGTTACTTCTGTTTGAATAGCTCATTTCATTTGCCTATTCAGCAAACAATGAAGCTTGAATGGATTTAATTTAATTAAGATTAATCTAATAATAATAATACACAGCATTTACATAGCCTTTGTTTCTAAGAAGCTTTGATGGTATTAAGGAATTAGCTTTCAAAGTGCAATAGTGTAAGATAAATGAAGGAAGTGTGATGCAAGCTGGAATCTTCTGAAAAGCCAAAGTTACCATGGATTATCTCATTAGGAAAAATTCACCTAATCTCAAAGATGGAGAAGTTCAAAGAAAATCCAGTTATTATATACTATAGTCCATCACCATGGTTGTGTTACTCAGGCAACAGCAGAGCTAAGAAGTAATGCAGTACTTTTAATAAGTTATTATGGTAACTGGTAACTCTGTACAGTAGTGATCTGGACTGTAATGGTATTGAATTTCTGTCTGTAAATCATTGGTTCATTCTGACTCAGTCTGAAAGTGGGAAGTGAAGATGGATAGGCAACTGTCTGCTGGTTCCTTCCAGAGCGGTTGTGCAGATAGCCAAGGTTAGAGAAGCAAGAACAGAGGGAGGGAGACGTGTTGTAAAAAGGAGCCATGCTCAGATTAGTTGGGATTTTTAGAACTGTGGTTCCCAACCTTTTTTTTTTTTTTTTTTGCCCAGGGACCACTCTCCAACATTAGTAGCAAAAGGATTATGAATCAGTTTTTGGTCTGCTTTAATTGAATTTTTGCCGGAGTTGTAAGCCGCCTTGAGCCCCTTTGGGTGAGAAAGGGGGGTAGAAATGAAATGAAATAAATAAATAAACTTTAAATTTGGTTTGGTTATTTGGGATGCCGATTCAGAAAATTGCATTGGATAGACCATATCAGCTCTAGTTTCTGATACAGAACATTTACCATACAGTAGTTGCCATCTGCTTGTGCACAGAAAACCATATTTAATAATCTAGAGCTAATGTGGTCTATCCAATACAATTGAACAGGTCTAAAAATGAAGACACCAAGAAAAAGGGTGGGTTTTTTTGTTGGTTGGGCTATGTTATTATCAGTGGATTTTGTTAACTCTCAGCACTATAAGAGGGTTTTGCAAGACCAGTTGCTCTTGTTGCAACAGTGTAGTAACAGTGAGGCCCTGGACCATATTTTAGTTCTTGCGGACCACTGGTGGTCCATGGGCCACAGTTTGGGAACCACTATTTTAGAAAACATTGCCCTGCCTTTTCTGCCATCTTCAATTTTGCCAAAACTAAATGAATTCCTGCCACTTTCAAACGGACTAGTATGAATTTAGGGAGGGCTGCCTTGCCAGACTACCTGTTCTAAATATCTGGCTGTGTAAATAAAAGCCAGGAGTTGTTGCCGTTACAGAATTATGAAGATCAGAGATAGGTAGAGGCAGCAGAGAACATTTTTTTATATTTTTCAATGGCATAATTGTAAATTGGGTTACTAGTGCGTAATTATGTGATTTTATGTTTGTGCTACAGTAATTAATGTTAGTTGATTAGAGTAATAAGTAACTTTTAAAAGTAGTATCAGAACAGCAAAACAATGGAATATTGTTATTCCTTCCTTGCAAGTTGTTTTCTCTTTGCTGAAAATGTAATATATTTTCTGAAATACCATCTTGAGTGAATTTTAATAACTAATCAAACATTACCTGTGGAAAGTTTGATTCAAAATATGAACAATTAAAATACCTGTCAGTCATATGCCATAGAACGTGACTGCACATATTTTCTTTTGGAGATCATATCTGACAGTAGTTTTTCCTATCAATGTTCAGTTTAGTCTCAAACCAAAACTGTATTGTTAGCGATTTATTTTCAAAAATTAAACTAGATAATCAATTATTATTGACAGTGAATTATATATATAAAGCAAAAATAATAAGTGTGGTTTAAAAGCCAATGTTTTCAGTTGTCATTAGTTTGTCATGACTAATTTAGAAATGTGCTGCTTGTTCATTTATGTGACAATATCTATTTTAAAGAAAACTGAACAATTTTCTTTAAATTGTATCCAAAATATGTGACTGTGGCAGAGCTGGCTGAGTGTCAGCTGCATTAAGATCACATCTGACCGAAAGGTCATGAGTTCGAAGCCAGCCCGGGTTGGAGTGAGCTTCTGACCAATTGTGTAGCTTGTTGTTGACCTTTGCAACCCGAAAGACAGTTGCATCTGTCAAGTAGGAAAATTAGGTACCATCTATGTGTGGGGAGACTAATTTAACTAATTTACGAGGCCATAAAAAAGACTCCAGCAAAGCATGCGGAGAATGCCGAAGTACTTCATCAGTGTCGCAGATGGATTATGAAAGCGACAGCTCCCCTGGCAGCCAGAAAAGTTAAATAGCCTCTGACTGTCTGTCTATATGTGTTGTGTGTCTTTGGCATTGAATGTTTGCCACATATATGTACATTGTAATCCGCCCTGAGTCCTCTGCGGGGTGAGAAGAGCAGAATATAAATAAATGCTAGACATATAAATATGTATATGTCTAGCATTTAAATTTTTATACCAGTGGATATAATCTTTGATGATCATTTTCGTTGCCTTTGTGAGCTAGAAGAATGGTGATACTCCGGCATTAGACGTTGGTTTAGTGCATTTACATTTTAGTAAAAGCACTTAACCGAAGCCTAATATCATGGCGTCAATGTTCTGTTTCACAGCAACAGAAGTTCCTTTACTTTTTTCTGCTTTTTATTGTGTCAGTGTATAATTTGGCATTCCTGATGATGTGATCCAAAGGCCAGACTCTTTATACCAATTTGCTTTATTCCTCAGTGTTACCAGGAAAACTACAGTTTAAATGTAAAGTGGATTCAATCTTTCCTTAGAAATGATGGTACATTATGTTTCCTGCATGGCACTGTTATCTTGAACCCTACTACAAAGTTCAACAATCAAAGCTGTGAGTAGATATGCCAGTTGAAGGCAACTGTTCCTATTTATGGGATTAGAGTACATTCTCTGTCAAACCAGTGAAAATAAAGAGTCAGTCCTGAATCTTCTCTGCCCTTTTCAACAAGAGTTGGAAACATTATATTTCAAGTCAAACTTAAGTTAAGTAACATAGGTATACATATTGAAAAATTGAAATATGCTGACAACAAAGGATGAAGGTGTTGTACAGGTTTAGCATCCCTTATCTGCTGTTCTTGAGACCAGAAATGTTTTGGATTTTCTGGGAATATCGGTATTTTCATATATGTATGCATGAGATATCTTGGAGATGGGATGCAAGTCTGAACACTAAATCCATTCATTATTCATCTACACCTTATACAATAGACTGAAAGTCATCATATATACAATGTTTTTACTAATTTTATGCATGAAACAAAATTTGTGTATGGGCACTTCTACATTGACACTATAATCCAAGTTGGAATTTGTTCGAGAGGAACTGGTTTCTCTGCAGGATTATTAGATTAGCAGTTCTAATTTGATTTGAGACCAGGAAGATATTTACCACAGAACTTGGCCTCAAACCACCTTGCATGGTTTTTTTTTTGGTTTTTTTATTCTTCAAAAGTTGTGCATCAGTGACCAGAGGCATACAAGGTGGTAAAAAAAGTGACTGGTAGGAGCAGAGCTAATCAATTACTCCTCCCAGGGGTTCCATTAGCCCCCTGTTACCCAGCCATGCCCTTGGGGCATTTTTCACAACCCCTATTTGGGATTCCTTACTTCTCTACAGCAGGGGCAGGGGTCTACAATGTGCTCCGCATTTTGAAGAGCTGATTTTTCCCCAGGTCTGGGATACTCTGGTAACTGCTGCAGTGCATTGTTTGACAGAACTCAGACTTTTTGAAGACTTGTAATACGTGGTATATTATTGTGCTGCATCACACATTTGAGTTGTTAATTTTGTGGTCACTTTGGCCTCAAGTCAGCTTCAATTTGCATTATATGCTCAGTGTAGAAGTGCCTTAGGTTTGTAAAAATGAGCTTCTTTCTCAGAGGCTTAGACAACCAAAGTATGTCTATATGTAGAACTAGTGAATACCCAAATACCCAAATGTCAGCAAATCCCATTCAATTTGCGAAGCTGAATATGGTCAGCTATTTGGAAGAATCATAGCGTTGGAAGATACCACATGGACCATCTAGTCCACCCCCCCCCACCATGCAGGAAAAGCACCTCCCACAAATGACCATCCAGTCTCTGTTAGTAATTTGATGGGAGACCACCAGTGAATACTAGATGTTGTAAACCAGTGATGGCGAACCTTTTAGAGACTGAGTTCCCAAACTGGGTGGAGGGGGAGTTGGGCATGCAGGGGGGAAGGGGATGGCAAGCAGAGGGACAGACCAGCAAGCAAGGTGCAGGATGGTGAGCAGGTGAGTGAACAATGAGCATGATAGTGAGCAGGTAAGTGGGTGAGTGAGCAGGGGGTGGGATAGTGAGCAGACAAGCAAGTGGTTGGCTGGCAATGCCATGCGTGCCAGGAAAGAGGGTGCTGTGTTCCCCTTTGACACGTGTGACATAGATTTACCACCATCTATAGATTTGCCACCATCTACATTTCAGAGGAAGGAAGTGTTAAAGCTATCTCTAAGTATTCCTTGTCGAAGAAAACCTAGTGAAATTCACGAGATCACCATAAGTCCAAGACACAAACTCATATGTGTGCAACTAGATTTTTAAGCAGTCATTTTGGGAGGCCCGATGCACATTTGTAACATGGGCTCTTCATCTTATACATGCAATTTCATGAATTGTGGAAAAAAGTTATTTATAGTTCTGAAATTACTGTTAACATATTCAATATTTCTGGAAAACAGCCACCTTAGCTACATTCAATTCACCCAGCCTGAGCGTCCTGCAAGTTTGCTAACTATTCTGTAACAGTCTATTTAAAAAGGATTAGCTTGTCAATGTTTAGATTTTTTTCTTAATTATGGCAAATGTCACTACACTTAGGCCCATTAACTTTAAAGCTTTACAGAGGATGGCAGAGAGGAAGAGACAGGGAGGGAGGGAGGTCTTTTTCATTACAAAATTATGAATTAGCTTCCTAAATGAGATTTTTCTTGTAGTTCACACACAGAGAAGATAGCTAGGTGGCTTAATTGTCCTTGGCTCATTATATAATACATGCAGTTTTTGAGGAATGCTAGCTTGGTAAAACCGCTTTCATCTGCTATCGTAATTATGACAGCATGCAGAAAACACCTTAAGGCTATGCAAAGTTCACTGAAAATAGCTGCTGCTATCTCTTGCAAATTTAACAGAGGAATAAGTGGTAGGAGCTCCCTTTTGGAAGTGTGAGGACAGTAGGCTGAAAGTCCATCTATAGCAGTATTTCTCAGCCTGGGAGTTGGGACCCCTGGGGGTCATGAGAGGGGTGTCAGAGGGATCGCCAAAGACCATCAGAAAATACAGTATTTTCTGTTGGTCATGGGAGTTCTGTGTGGGAAGTCTGGTCCAATTCTATCGTCGGTGGAGTTCAAAATGCTCTTTAATTGTAAAATAACTATAAATCCAGCACCTACTACTCCCAAATGTCAAAGTCTATTTTCCCCAAACTCCTCCAGTGTTCACATTTGATCGTATTGATTATTCATGCCAAGTTTGGTCCAGAGCCATCATGGTTTGAGTCCACAGCGCTCTCTGGATGTAGGTGAACTACAACTCAAAACTCAAGGTCAATGCCCACCACACCCTTCCAGTATTTTCTGTTGGTCATGGGAGTTCTGTGTGGCACGTTTGCTTCAATTCCATTGCTGGTGGAGTTAATGTTTTTTTATTGTAGGTGAACTATAAATCCCAGCAACTACAACTCACAAATGACAAAATCAATGCCCCCCAACCCTACCAATATTCAAATTTGGACTTATCGGGTATTTGTGCCAAATTTGGTCCAGTGAATGAAAATTCATCCTGCATATTTACATTACAATTAATAACAGTAACAAACTTACACTTATGAAGTAGCAACAAAAATAATTTTATGGTTGGGGGTCACCACAACATGAGGAACTGTATTAAGGGGCCACAGCATTAGGAAGGTTGAGAACCACTGATCTAGAGAGACAGATTATTGGTATGAGTTGGGGTTTTGTTTTTTAAGGGTTTTTTTTTTTTTGCAAGGAGTGTGTCTTTTGCTGTTGGGAGTTGCTGCCATGCATCTCTTAAAGGCTACTAGTCAGCAATGGCCAACCAGAGCTAAAGTGTATGGGACAATATATTCCCTCCTTCTTCTGACATTTCCTTTCTTGTTCTCTACCTCTTTCTCCAACTCACCACCAAATCTATAAAGTTTGTACATTCCTAAGGACAGATATTATTTTTTACATAGTACTTTTAAAATTGGTAAAAGGCAAGAAGTGGGAAAAAAAATTTTTTTAGAGGTGCTCCAGAGCTGGTCTCAATGCATTACTGTTTTGGGAGCACAGGCAATGGCTGGGAGGATTTGGCGAGCTTTGGATTTTGTCAGCCGTAGCCAACACATTACAAATTTCTGTAGTTATTTAGGGGTTCCATCAGCCTTCTGCAGTTTCTCGAGTCACTCCTGACATGACAAAAAAAATCAGCCTTCTAAAATCTTTTTTGATACTAAAACAAGCAGAACCATGCTTATGCGATTGGTTCTCCTACAAAGCATGGTGTGTAATTCCTGTACATATTGCTTTGTCCCTTGTAACACTGAAATGTGTGTTGGTGGAAACTGAAAGTTACTTCCAGTTACTTCTATTTTTTACTTTTCTGTGATTTTGGGAATATAGGGAATGGGTGGGTCATGGGAAAGAAAATAGGTTAACATAGTTGCCCAACCCTGCTTTCAAGCTGTCTCTTTTCTGTAAGTAATGCCCTTTCTGACACTGTGACTTCCGTGTCAAACAGCTGAGGACAACTCCTTCTTTTGGAACAAAAAACGCAGATCTTCTTCAAGATCTGTGCCTTGTTTCCAACTTATTATCCTATTTGCTCTAAGATATTATTCCCAGGGCTATTGAGGTGGAACTCCATTTCCACTGATGTTGTTATTTAGAAAAGGGGTACTTGTTGTATTAGGAAGAAGGTGATTACTAGAAACAAATTTATGGTTTTAAATTCAGTATTTTCATCTTTGGAAATATGGAAAACTAATGCATCATTAATTATGTTTTCATCTTTTCCCTTGCACTTATTGAATAATACTGTAAAACCAAGACCACTTCATGTAAAAGAAAAGCTATATCAAACAGCATTGTAAAAAAAACAAAAAAAACCCTTTACAGCTGGTTTTAATTAAGATAGTGCAATTAAGATAATGATGTGAAATGCCCATGACAGACGTTGATCAGGAAAGCAATTAGTCAATTAATATAGAAATTTATTCCTAATGGTTTAATTTAAATGAGGTGTTTTTAATGAGCCTTTTATGGTACAATCGCTCTGTCTTGTTAAATATTTGTGTGTGTGTGTGTGTGTGTGTGTGTGTGTATGGGGGGTCTCAAACATTGGTTTCTTCTGTTTATAACATTCCTGAATTTTCTTGCTCCCCTCCCCTTTCTGTTTATCTGTTTTGTTTTTAAACCACGAAGAAAGCATTTAAGGAAATAAAAGATAGAATCTGTGCAATATCTTTTGAACTGGTAGTGCATGGAGCTGTCAATCTGGAAACATCAATTTGGTTGAAAATGTTAAAACCATGAATTATGTTAATAATTTGAATGGGGTAGTAGTCTAGACCACTGCTTCTTAAACTGTGGGCCCAGATCCCAGATGGGGTCCCCTTAGCTTAATGTTGGGGTCATGAAAAATTTGACAACAGTCAAAATCTTCTGAAGTCACTTAGTGATTGTTGAGACATTTATATTAATCTGTTGTGCAGTCTTTGCAGTGAATTCTGCAGAAGATGCTTCAGCTGTACTTCATAAAAAGGAAAATCAGTTTGTTTAGCAAGCTTTACAAATGACGATTTGCTATCAGTAAATGTGTGATTTTATATCTATTTTATATACCTATATACCAGAGGTCATGTAAAAAATTATCAGGCTGAAAGGAATCCTGAGTGGAAAAATTTAAGAAGCCCTGGCCTAGACCAAAAGAACCCCCAGGCAGTTGTGCCTCCCATGTTACAAACATTCGACTTACAAATGACTCAGAGTTAAAAACAGGGTGAGACGACAGGAAGTGAGAGAAATCTACTCCTTGGAAGAGAAATTCCAAGGAGTAGATTTGGAACGCAGAAAAGGTATCTCCACTGAAGTTTTCACAGCAATCCTCGTTTCCACAACAAGCCATTTTTTTTTCAAAATCCAATTCTCACAAGGATAGAAAATGCAGTGAAATCTTCTGAACAGGGGCTCAGCCAGCAAAACAAAGACCATAGGGATGTTAACCCTTCCCCATGCTATCCATAGATAGATGGGTGGATGGATAGATAGATAGTTGGATAGATAGATAGATAGATAGATAAGGTAAAGATTTTCCCCTGACATTAAGTCCAGTCGTGTCCGACTCTGGGGGTTGGTGCTCATCTCCATTTCTAAGCCACAGAGCTGGCGTTGTCCATAGACACCTCCAAGGTCATGTGGCTGGCATGACTGCATGGCAAGCAAGTTCAGCAGCTCAGCGGTTTAACCCACTGCACCACCAGGGGCTCCAGAGACAGACAGACAGACAGACAGACAGACAGATGGCTGGAGTTATACTTTGAAATGTACCTGTTCTGACTTGCATACAAATTCAATTAAGAACAAATCTACTGAACCTATCTTGTTCGTAACTTGAGGACTGCCCGTACTGCTATACGATTTATTCTAAAATCAGTCTTTGAGCTGACTGGAAAAGATTAAATTCAGTAATATCAAACTTGGGAGGAAAATAGCTTAAGATTAATACAAAGAAGGCCTAGACTTTGATAACAAATTGCCTAAGCTCTAGCTGCTAAAGATAAAGCCTTCTGTGTTCAGGAATTTAACTTGACCTACCATTTCTTATACATATGGTAGGGATAAGACATAAGTAGTGAAATCCATACATAGCCAGGTATTTTATATTTCTTGGATTTAAGCTGATCTGACCATAGGCTTGCAATGCTGATAAATGAGTGCTGATGTTCCAGTAGCATACCAGACTGCAGCATCATAGCACAGTTCCAGGGAACTTAATAGCAGCCATCAGTGATGTTCATAGGTCAGATGCAAGTTCATTGATTACAGACCTTCAGTTATATTGATCCTGAAATGTCATGGGACTAGAAAATCAGACAGAATTAAAGCTCCAGTTCTAAACACAGTAAGGAATAAACTCTTTTAAATCCCGGAGGACTTGTATTATGGCTTGGTAAGCACACATGAGATAATCCTGTAGAGCATTTAAGCTATAATTTCCTTGTGTGGGAAATAACAATTCAAGCTAAATAATATATTTTTTTATGATTCAGTGTTGCCCTGTTTTCAAGATGGGAGAATATTTTGACAGCCCTAGTTTTCTGGCTGCTGTACTTCAAAGGGAGTTAAGAATGTCACAAACTATATAAATAAAAATGTAATGTTCGTTTGTGGGATTAACAGAACTCAAAAACCACTGGACAAATTGACACCAAATTTGGACACAATACACTTATCAGGCCAACGAGTGACCATCACTCACAAAAACACCAAGAAACACAGCAGAAGAGACTTAAAACAAAAATTACATTACAACGCATGCCCAAAAACACACCTATACACAGACTGGGCCACAGCAACGTGTGGCAGGGGACCGCTTGTCCTTTATAAGAATAAAATCCTAAGATTTCTTACAACCTGATCCAGTGCACACAGAAGAAAGTTCCACTGACTTAAGATCACTTTACTTCCAGTTGAATGTTTGGATATTGGCAAAACATAGTGTTTTATTCAATAGTAACATTTGCTCATATTTGTCTAAAGATTTGGTCAGAATCTTTTGTCTTGTTGGATATAGTAATAGACTTTTAAGAATGACATTTTATGTTAATAGTTCCCTTCACAATCATGTTAATTGTAACAGAAAACAAAATTTTCTGTTATCTAAATTGTTGTTTGGACAATGGCTGGTTAACTAGCATAACAGAACTTATTGTTACCCTGGAGTGATTTTTGAAAGGTGAAATTTTTGTTTCTATTGCAATGTTAATATTGCACATAAAGTTTTGTCACAATTGTAAATCTGAGATACAGTAGAGTCTCGCTTATCAAACATAAATGGGCCAGCAGAATGTCAAATAAACAAAAATGTTGGATAATATGGAGTCTCCTACTGTTATCTGTCCGATGCAGCGCTAAACACTTAGAATACTAACAGGGACTCAAAGTGTTAAGACAAGGCAATGCCTCAGGGCGCGAGTGGCCCAGCAGGAAGTGTCTGGATGTGGAAGAGGAGCATGGAAATCACAAAGGGAAGGAGGGAGGACACTTCAGTCCTGCCTCTTTCCACTTTTTCCTACCTCCTCCTCTATCTTGTCTTGCCTTTTTCACTTATTGGGAATGGAGAAGGAATTGGGGAGCGCTCCTTTAATTGAAGGGGAAATAGTGGAGCAAAAGGGAGTGTCGGACATAAGCGTTCGATAAGACAGAACATTGGATAAACAAGATTCTGTTGTAACTATTTTTCATTGTATGCCCTGAAATAGTAATCTAGTTCTCAAGGTTCCCTTCTACAGCTACTAGGATAGGGGTGTCAAACACTTTTTTCAAGGACCACATCAGTCCTATGGTTGCCTTCAAAGGGCTGTTCAATCAATAGACTGAGAATCCGTTGATACAGAGGGCCAACTATAGGTGTATTTACATAATGGTTGGTGCGCTGTAGTTTTTACCCAATTTAAGTCCCCAGATGTAAGGAGGGCTGCAGGCCTTGACTCGTGTGTACTAGTGGCATGTGATGCTAATACAGATACGCTGAAAGTTAAATGCCATTGTAAAGGTCACGTTGTAAAAGACTGTTAGATATTATAATTTTAGAAATCTTTTACAACAGTTATTATGTGGGCCTGTAACTTTAGGTGGCATTGAACAACTTTTTACTGTAGAGGTAACACACAATGAATTCAAAGACTACAACAAAAATATAGTATGAGGGACAACATTTCTGCATAGCTATGGTTCTGCACTGTAACTTTTATTTATGATTTTTTTTACATGATTAACCTTGTATGAAGAATCATGCCTTATATTGTTGGCAGACATTAACATGGGTATGAATGTGTTGCAGGACTGATCTGTTTGGTAAGCTTCACTTACATGCTGGACTTCTATTTAACTGGAACTCAAACAACTGGAACTGGAAGTTTGCCTTTATCTGTTTTAATTTACTTTTAATTACTGTGTTTTAACATTAATATAAATTCAAATAAGAGTTCATGGTATGGTAAAGTCTAGTATGGGGTATAATATTAATTAGGCCTGTTTTAATAGTAACTCTCAAGGAACCAGAAGCTACTTTTATCTGGCATCTACCAGTATTCATGAGTGCTGGTTAACTGAGAGTTTACTTGTATTGTTTGTTTTACACAACAGTCTTAAATATTTTTTATTCCCCTCTTATACGAGTAACTATTGTTAAATCATGCTTTGTAATATGTAATTCTGGTCATTTATTTATTAGTTTGGTTAGTTAACAACAAACATTGGTGTTCTTCAAAATATGCATTTTTATGAGTTTGGCTGGGATCCACAAACCTATCCAGTTAGTTTCCGTCTTTAGAAATACATGGATTTTTATTGTGGTACTCAAGAATTAATATTGTCTTTAAAATGAGATGTAAAACTTTCATCAGTATATGCTAATTTCTTTTAAAGAAGTAATTGAGATTTTATTGGACACCACAATAAAAGGAATGCATACAGTGTGACATTGTCTTTTCATAGTAAATTGGCTCGCAGGGCAATAATATCAAATGGAATTAAGTGTTCGTAGAAGTTGAATATGTGTGGCGTGCGGGAAAACAGAGGTCATGTGTCTGCACATGTATATTGACAATATTTTATACGCTGCAACCTTTTGACCTGATGCTGTCAGAGCTTGGTGAATAAATATTTGGTCTCAGATAATCAGAAAATGGTGAAAGCTATAAAGAAAAATGTTGGTAGGTTAGCAAAGTCATCTTTCCTGTGTTATTTTTGCGTCTGTATCTAGGATTCCAGGTTTGATGCTGTTTTTCCATATTATAAATGAGGCTGGGATCTGGGGGCATGCAAGCCATCTTGTGTTCTTTTTGTGAGAGAAGGATGGGATGCAAATCAAATCAATAAATACTGTATTTCCTCTATTCTAATGTTCACTCTTTTTGACTAAATTACCTTCCCAAAATCAAGGTGCACATTAGGTAAATACTTTTTTGGGTTTCAGAGTTTTGTAAACTGAGGTACGTGTTAGATTCGATGGTGCATTAGATTCGAGTAAATACAGATTGTTCTAGTACTGCCTTAAATAGTAATAGTCCTAAATTCTTGGAATGCGAGTATTAGATTCATTCGTAACTGGAGAATCTTATGAAAAAAAATGTCGCTTGTCAGGAAAAAATAACCTAGTAACTTCTTTGTCTATAGACATTTCTTCATATAGAAAGAAGTGATGTAACTGACAACAACAAATTCATGAACTAAAACTGTTGTTATCCTTGTCCCTGTTATAATAATTACCCATAATGTATGTTTCACCTTCCTGACCAGAATTGCATTTTCTTTTATTATGCGATTATATGATATATAAACTAGGTTTATAGTTTTAAAGGACTCAAAGAATAAACAGCCCCATTCATTTAAGGGCCCATGGGAAAATCAGGTAATGGGTGCGCCTCAGATCTATTGTGTCTTTGCCAAAGACTCAATTGTGTTCCAAAAAGTATTGCAAATGGTCAGCTTGCTATTCCTGCCTGAGCACTTTCAACCTCAAATTAGGCACTCTGAAACTATATAAAATTGAAATGGCTGCTTCTTTTATGCTTGTCTCATAACAGGCTACCAAGAAAACAGGCATTCCTGAAAAAAAGCTGAACAAGGTGCCCAGTTCCAAGTGAATATTTGTTCTTGTTTATAATGGAAGGAAAAACTGCCAGTATCCCCTAGCTCAAAGTTTAACAATTAAATTCTTTATTTGAACTGGTCCCAAGTATTCCCTAAGCCAGCTTTTTGCAACATACTATGCTGTGAGATCCATCTGAGCCTGTAAAACTGTTGGTAGGACTTTTTTAGCACTCCAGATGTAGTCAAAACTGCACTCTCCAACATTCCTCAGCATTGGCTATGTTGTCTGGAGATGATAGAGCTTGTATGATAATAGTATTTGAGGTGCTGCACAGTGCCCATCCCTGAATTATGAATACAAAGCATAACTATAACTGGGTATAAATCTGGTCTGGGGCAGCCCTGGAGCCAGCAGATTTGTGTTGAATCCTGGACCAGAGTCCAAATGGACTAAGACTGCATTGATCCCGGTGGGCTGTCACCTTGTACTTTGCGTCAACACTACCACACTTTGCTGGCCATCGGGCCTCATACAAGCATTTGACTGTCACCTGTCACATCTGTTGATGTAAGAACAGGGTGTCCACATGATAAGGAGGGAGAAGATAAACTCTTTTCTTCTTGCTAGTCATGCATGTATCTTGTTTTAACATCAGAAGACATGACCACATGATGAGGGAACATCATGGCCAAAGAAAGTGGCAGTGGTGCACTGTGACCAAGGGCAATGGCAGTAGTGACATGGAAAACAAGCCATCCCCTTCCCCTGCACTGCTCAGTGCAACTAAAGGGTGATGGTGGTAATGTTCATTTGGGTATAGAATAAGACTGAAACAGACTCAATCCTGCTTTCCAGACTGCTACGAAGCCCCAGGATATTCCAGAGTTTTGAGCAAACTCCTTAATAACCCCCAATTTTGCTTGAAGTGCTGCAAAATCAGATTAAACTCCCAAAATCTAGGGTAATCACTCGAAGTCACTGTGCCTCATGAAGACATCTGGCAGATTTGTAGTCAGTCTAGAGTTTGTTTTTGGAAATATTAACAAACACTTCTGTTCTGGAATTGATTCTATTAAATATGAGTATTGCTTAAAGTCTACCTATATTTCACGCATTTGTTAATTACTGTAATGAGAGAACCTAAACTCCTATCTACTCCCATAGAAATGTCAAGCATAATATCTTACCCCTGCACCCAAAAAAGGAAACTGGTTCTGGAAAGAGAATGGTCCTTGGAATATGTTTGGATGTTTACTTGGTTGTTATTACTTTACCAGGACTTAGTCTCATCATTAATTCTATTGTCTGTCATCCAAATGCATCCAAATTTACTCCACTTCTTTTATTAATAAAATACTTGAACCAAATTTACTATATTAATTTTAAATATGTTGTTCAAATAATTTACCAGTCCATTCAGTCTTTTGAAGTGTTGACAGTGAATATCAACTTTGGATTTTTTGACATGCTTACTTATCTGCTGCTTCTAATTTGTATTATAAAGTATTCCTGGTTTCCAGTTGTGTACTCAACAGCTTATGTCTAATTTTCCGTAACATGGACAGTGGGTGCTTGCTAAGGTAATACTGGCTGTAATTCTTCCTTATTTTGGAAGTCAGTTTATTCATATACTAAATGTATAGCATTCTTCCATAACATATGCTTCTCTGGATTTTCCCCTTTGATGTAATTCTTAGGATCATGGATTTGTGTGTGTGTGTGGTTTGTTTTGTTTTTTTTAATAAGGCACTTATACTATATCCCTCTCAATTCCGAAGATAGCAGGTTTGGGATTTTCATCTTGATTATTCATTAATGCCATGTACATCGGCGAGATAACTGATTCTGAAATAACTGTGGATTTTTAAAAAACATTTAGGTTGTCTCATGTTTGTTTAGGAACAAATTAATGGAAATTTAAATCTTGCACACCTCCATAAACATTTAGTATCATCTTACAGTGCATGCTCTTTTTTTCTGATGGGCATTCTACCATTTAGTTGTTTGTTACACACGTTTGAGATAGATCATTCTGTTAATTCCGTATCATGTGGAGTGACAGTTGCTAAAGTTATAGCCTTGGCACCTTTTTCTTCCAAGAAAAGCAAAGCATTGTAGCTATAAAACACACTGCAAAATGTTCAGTGATACATGAAGGAGATACATTCCTTATGTTCTTTCAATCAGTCATAGTATCAAATGTTACTTTGATTAATAATACACTTGAATGCCACCGAAACATTATTTTCCCATGTATATACAGTGCAAAATTTATCTTTTGCATCCAGATTCACTTCCAGCCAGGCCTGTAGCAAGGGGGGGGGGGGGGGGTAGGGGTTCAACCCCCCCCCCCCCCGAAATGTTTCAGATTTAAAAAAAACCTGGTTTATTTATGAATTTTAACTGGTTAAAACTGGTTAACCAAATGCTAAGTCTATGAGATGCAAAAAAAAAGTCCTTCCAGAACTGCAAGCACTATCTCAAGCAAATATTGACAATTTATTATTATTATTATTATTATTATTATTATTATTATTATTTACTGTATTTGTATACCACCTTTCTCAGCCTATCGGCATCTCAAGGTGGTTTCCAACAAAACAATATACATAGTATCACAATACAATTTTAAAACATTAAAATTACATAAATCACAACAGCAATAAAAACATCATTGGCGTCTCCTTATTGTCAAGCATTGTCCAATTCCATTGTCAGTTATCAGTTCCTATATCAGTTGTCTGTATCTGTTACTCTGTGTTTGTGAATGCTTGCTCAAACAGCCACGTTTTGAGTTGCTTCCGAAACGTTAAGAGGTAGAGAGCAAATCCAATCTTTCTGGGGAGGGCGTTCCATAGCCGGGGAGCCATCGCTGAAAAGACTCTGTCTCTCGTCCCCGCCAAACATACCTGTGACGAAGGCGGGGCCGAGAGCAGAGCCTCTCCGGACGATCTCAAGGTCCTAGATGGTTCATAACGGAAGATACGTTCGGACAGGTAAGTTGGGCCAGAACCGTTTAGGTTTTATAGGCTAGAACCAGCACTTTGAATTTATTCACACTGTCATTACTTGCAGCAATAGCCCATGTAGTGAAGCAACCAAGTAGGGAGGGGTGTTGAATGCTCTCATTAAGGAGGCCAGACTTGGTGGAGGTGGTTGACAGGGGCGGAGCTGAAGGTTATTGAAGGTTGCTCTGCCCCCTGCTGTGCTCTTCACTTCAGTGTGAGTTAGGAGGCAGGTTTCAACCCCCCCCCCCCCCCGCGAAAATTTCAACCCCCTCCCCCAAAATTTCAACCCCTCCCGAAAATTTTTTCTGGCTACAGCCCTGCTTCCAGCTGCATTTCTTCTCATTTCATATCAGAATATTCACACTGAATCCAAAATGTGACAAAAGATACTATTATGGACTAAGGCTCAATAATATGGCCTTTTATAGGGTTGCTGTGAGTTTTCTGGGCTGTATGGCCATGTTCCAGAAGCATTCTCTCCTTGCGTTTCACCTGCATTTATGGCAGGCATCCTCAGAGGCTGTGAGATCTGTTGGAAACTAGGAAAATGGGGTTTATTCATCTGTGGAATGTCCAGGGTGGGAGAAAGAACTGTTGTCTGTTTGAGGTAGCTGTGAATGTTTCAATTGACCACCTTTATTAGCATTTAATGACCTAGCAGTTTCAAGGTTTGGCTTCTTACTGCCCAGGGGAATCCTTGGTTGGGAGGTGATTAGCTGGCCTTGATGGTTTCTTGTCTGGAATTCCCTTGTTTAGAATGTTGCTCTTTATTTACTGTTATGCTTTTGGGTTTTTTAAAAAAAATACTGGTAGCCAGATTTTGTTCATTTTCATGGTTTCTTCCTTTCTGTTGAAATTGTCCACATGCTCATGGATTTCAATGGCTTCTCTGTTTAGTCTGACATGATGGTTGTTTGAGTGGTCCAGCATTTCTGTGTTCTCAAACAAGATGCTATGTCCAGGTTGGTTTATCAAGTGCTGTGCTGTGGCTGACTTCTCTTGTTGAAGTAGTCCTCAGTACATTTAATGTTTGGACATTGCATTTAGTGGTCCCTATGCAGACTTGTCAAAGCTGCATGGTATACGGTAGACTCCTGCAGAGGTAAGAGGATCCCTCTTCTCCTTTGCTGAATGTAGCATTTGTTGGATTTTCTTAGTGGGTTTGTAGGTAGTTTGAAGAAAGAAGCCAGACCTTGAAACTGCTAGGCCATTAAATGCTAATCAAGGTGGCCAATTCACACCTACCTCAAACAGGCTAGAGTTCTTTCTCCCACCCTGGACATTTCACAGATATATAAATCCAATTTTCCTAGTTTCCAACAGACCTCACAACCTCTGAAAATGCCTGCCATAGATGCAGGTGAAACAGCAGGAGATTATGCTTCTGGAACATGGCCATACAGCCTAGAAAACTCACAACAACCTAGTGATTCTGGCCATGAAAGCCTTCAACAATACATTGACCTTTTATATGTTGTTGGACTGTAATTCCCATCAGCCATAACCATCTTAATGAATGGTAAGAAATGTGGGGAATTGCAGAGCAGTAACGTCTGGAGGGGTTGTGTTTTTCCCAGCTCTGCTCTAGGAGCAGTTATGTGCAGTGTGACTCCATGCTTAAATAGAGTCACATTTGGTTTGTTTATCTTCTTAGGTTTAACATATTTCATGACATTTCATTGAATTTAATAAAACTATTACTCCCTATTAAAATAGACTTATTGAACCAGTTGTTAAAGAGTGAGTGAAATGCTTACATATCACCATATGCCATTGGTTCCATGGAGTACTTTATTAATAATAGCAGCTGGATTTAGCCTATTATAATTTACACTGTTTACAAGAGAATAGAATAGACCCCATGGTATCTGATGGAATTTGGATACCCAAATCCATGGATGCTCAAGTCTCCTTGTTTACTACAGCATAGTAAGATATAAAATGGCAAAAATCAAGCTTTATTTTTAGATTATTTTAAAGTATATTTTCAAGCCATAGATGTTACTAGTCTATCCTTTAAATTATTGTTGCATCAGTCTGCCCACCCATGACAATAAATTGAATGTGTTATTAGTTGTTGGTTTTGATGCCTGTTTATATATTGTTATAATGTTGTTGTTTTATTTTGTTTTATATTGGGGTTTTTTTGCATTCTAATGTATTACTTTTTAACTGTGTTGATCAGGCTTGGCCCCATGTAAGCCTCCCCAAGTCCCTTTGGGGAGATGGAGGCAGGGTACAAAATTAAAGTTATTATATATTTTTTATTATGGAGCGCTTTCATTGCTCCAGTATTACAAATACTATATTTTCCGGCGTATAAGACTTTTTAACCCAGGAAAAAATTATCAAAAGTCGAGGGTCATCTTAAATGCCGGGTATTGTTTTATAGAGTGGGTGCTGAGACTTCTGAGCTGGACTGGAGAATCTGCAGTTGCCGCATATGGTGGGGGGAGCTCAAAAACAGCTGCAGCCACATCCCCGCCATATTCAGTGATCGTATAAAAGCAGCAAGGGCAGCACTGTACAAATACGGTAGAAGAAAATCCACTTACCGGGATTCGTGGGAAGAAGTGACTTGTCTTTGGGGTCCCGAAGATGAGGTGAGGGGGCGCCTCACCAGGAAGGTGTAAGTGAAGGGCGGGGCAAGCTGCAGGCATCCAGGACGCCCGGGATATGGAAAAAAGAGATAGAGCGGTGCCTTGCCCAGAGAAACGCGCCTCTTTCACCCGTCTGGCCTGCCCTTGTATCCTGTTACCATACGGCCTTCTCTCAGATCTCGCACCTGAGGACTGCAGTGAAGCGGCGCAAGCATGCATATGCGAGATCCGACTAGCAGAGAAGGAGGTACGGTAATAGGAAAATTACCACATTGAAATCAAATCTGATGTTTTAATTTTTTATTTGATGTGCATTGGAAGAAGGGTAGTCTTATAAGGTGAGTATATCCCAAACTCTATATTTTAACTGGAAAAGTTGGAGGTCATCTTCTATGCCCAGCCAGAAAATACGATACTTTGCACAGGTGTTTTGAGGCAACTACACTACCTATCCTATACTACCTAGCTGTAGTTATCATTAGGGAAGCAAAATAGGCTTTCATTATCCTATGATGTTATCTCTCTGCATCTATCTCTTACTTTTTATTTTATTCATATGAGAATAAAATATGTATATGAGAGTTTTTTCTCCATCGGTTGAATGGCACTGAATTGTGTCATCAGCGACTGAAGGCAGTTGCTACTTCAGTGAGAGATGCATTGTGTTCATGGAAACTCCTGATTGCTCTCCATCCATCAGTTCCCTGATTCTTGGGCTGTTCTTACAGAAAGATTATTCTCACTGTACATCTGTAGCTAGGTATGTATGTGTCACTAAATCATTACCGCCGACACCTGCGCATCAAGCATCAGCGCTGAATCCAGGAGGACTCTCAAACTGCACACCTGTGATTTCAGGGGGAGTGCAGCACAGGCTGCCACCCAATACCCCAGTCAGACGGGCTACTGACCTGGAGGACCTCTGTCTTGTCAGGATTGATCCTTAGCTTGTTCATTTTCATCCAGATCGTCACAGTGGCCAGGCATTGGTCCAGTATCTGGGGGGGGGGGGCTTCCTTGGAGTATGGTGGAAATGAGTAGTGGAGTTGGATGTCATCTGCATAGAGATGGCACCATACTCCAAAACCGGATGATCTCTCCCAGTGGTTTCATGTAGATGTTAAATAGCATGGGCAACAGAACAGAGCCTTGCAGGACCCCACAGGTCAATGGCCAGGAGTCCAAGCAGGAATCCCCCAGCTTCACCGACTGGGAACGACCCTCCAGGAGGGACCGGAGTGCAGTAAAACCGTGCCCCCGAGTCCCATCCCAGCCAGTCTCCCCAGAAGGATACCATGGTCGATGGTATCGAAAGCCGCTGAGATATCCAAGAGAACGAGCAGGGTTACACTCCCCCTATCCAGTTCCCTATGGAGGTCATCCACCAAGGCGACCAAAGCCGTCTCGATGCTGTGCCCAGGCCTGAGGCCAGACTGCAAATGATCCAGAAAATCAGTGTCATCGAGGAATCCCTGAAACTGCGAGGCAATCACCCACTCCAGAACTTTGCCCATAAAAGGGAGGTTGGAAATTGGTCTGTGCTGGATGGGGTCGCACTCCCCTTGAAGGCGCAGGTTCGCAGCTTGGGTGTGACCCTGGACTCATCGTTGAGCCTGGATCCCCAGGTTTCAGCGGTGACCAGGGGAGCATTTGCACAGCTCAGGCTCGTGCGCCAGCTGCGCCCGTATCTCGGGAAGTCTCACTTGGCCACGGTGGTACACGCTCTGGTCACATCCCGCCTCGACTACTGCAACGCTCTCTACGTGGGGCTGCCCTTGAAGACGGCCCGGAAGCTTCAGCTGGTTCAGCGCGCGGCAGCCATGTTACTAACTGGAGCGGGATGCAGGGAGCACACAACGCCCTTGTTGTCCCAGCTCCACTGGCTGCCGATTTGCTACCGGACCCAATTTAAGGTGCTGGTCTTGGCCTACAAAGCCCTAAATGGCTCCGGCCCAAAATACCTTTCGGACCGCATCTTGGCCTACGAGCCCACGAGGACCTTGAGATCGTCTGGGGAGGCCCTTCTCTCGATCCCGCCTGCCTCACAGGCACGTCTGGCGGGGACGAGAGAAAGGGCCTTCTCGGTGGTGGCCCCCCGGCTGTGGAACACTCTCCCTGCAGACATCAGACAGGTGTCCTCCCTTATGTCCTTCCGAAAAAGCCTTAAGACATGGCTGTTCGAGAAGGCATTTAATTAAGTGCTATAACAATGTGGTAAAGACGACTGGAATGGAACAAGGAATATGAGATTGGTTATGATTCTACTATGAGACGAAGCGGATTATTTAGTGTAACTTTGTAATTATTGTATTGTTAATATGTTGTTGTAATTGCCTTTTTGTAAATTGCCTTTTTATATGTGTTGTACACCGCCATGAGTCGCCCTAAAGGGCTGAGAATGGCGGTTAACAAATGCATCAAATAAATAAATAAATAAATAAATAAATAAATAAATAAATAGTTGTTACATATGGTCAGCTCAAGAGAGGTCGTTTGACACCACTTTACCTTCTATAGTTCAATGCAATGAAATCCTGGGATTTGTAGTTTGAGGCACCAGCCCACTTTGGAAGAAAAGGCTCAAAACCTCTGGTAGGGAATTGAAATCCAAAACACTCGAAGGGCCGAAGTTTGCCCATGCCTGTACCTTATGGATTTGGGATCCATGTGGGTGTCATGAAAGTCTCAATATGACTTGAGGTTTACTATTACCCACAAACCACACTGTCCTACTATAGCCGCAGTTCCATGTCAGAATACTGTACTGAGAACATTGGAACCATGTCATTCTGACACACCTTATGTTGTTTTAAATTTATTTTATTAAGCCCTGCTTTCTGCTGTAAGTCTTGCAAGACTTCTCCTTCTTCAAGGTGGCAATTGCATAATAATGATGCAAACCTGAGAGTTTTGAAATCAGTAGCATAGAAGCTTACTGTCTCTGGCACATTTTTCAGCTGCTAAGCAATAGATGTGACAGGCAGTATTTATTTCTGTTGAGTTATAACTACATTTCTTATTACTTTGGCTGTTGCTCAAAATACCATTTTGAATAAACTGGAATTTTTTTGTACGATGATTTGCGAATAAAGGAAGTAGATGCAGCTGTTCAGAGTATTTATAAAGACACCTACATTGGTACCAGTTTTATTTGAGTGCCCCTTTGCTTGCATTACTGAAATTAAATTATATCTCCATTATTAAAATTAGAGAGATGGTTCATTGGATTAGAAGTGGTTTTTTCTGATCCTTGAATGAAGTACTTTCTTGAATAAATCAGTAATAGCATTAAGAATGATACATCTCATCTCCTGAAATGTTATAATGGCTGTGCTAGCTTTTGATACTTGTATGAACTAAGAAAATAATCAAAGATAATGCATATGAAGGAATGGGTGCAATAATTGCATGGCAAATATAAGGCATACAAGGTTCCCCATATAATTAAAGCACATATGGGGAGATAGGGCAGGTTATAAATATTATTATTATTATTATTATTATTATTATTATTATTATGGACTAAGCTCTCACCACCTGGGCCCGCTGGTGGTGCAGCAGGTTAAACCGCTGAGCTGCTGAACTTACTGACCAGAAGGTTGCCGGTTGGAATCTGGGGAGCAGGGTGAGCTTCCGCTGTTAAGCCTAGCTTCTGCCAACCTAGCAGTTCTAAAACATGCAAATATGAGTAGATGAATAGATACCGCTTCTGCAGAAGGTAACGGTGCTCCATGCAGTCATGCGGCCACATGACCTTGGAGGTGTCTATGGACAACACCGGCTCTTCAGCTTAGAAATGGAGATGAGCACCACTCCCCAGAGTCTGACACGACTAGACTTAATGTCAAGGGAAAACCTTTACCTTTAAGCTCTCAAATCTTAGCTATTGACAAACCGATTGTTTTGGTAATCCACAAATTATGGGATAGCTAGTTATGTATGTCTGTTGTGGGCACAAAGCCAAAACAAGGTCAACAATAGAATAATTCTTTAAACTGATGTGGGGACACCTCATTCTGAAATGGTGAAAATGATGCACTCTCCATCAGTATTGGTTGAAGACACCATTACAAAAACAGTGTAAATGAGTGCGTTATATTGCAAGTTTGAAACAGCTTTAAGACATATAACAACAGATATAAAAATACATCAGTTCAATTAAAAGAGCCATTATGGTATAGTGGTTTTAACATTGGATTGGGATTCTGAGAATCCAGAGAGTTTGAATCCCATTTGATCCATGAAAACCCACCAGGTGACCCAGAGCAAATTTCATTCTCTCAGGTTAAGGGGAAGGCAATGGCAAACTTCCTCCAAATAAATAATGCCAGGAAAACCCTATGATATGGTTGTCATAGATTGGAGTTTACTTAAAAATCTAATAACAATGATCAGTTAAAAGTAAGATGATTTCAGCACCCTCCCAAAGGAAATTAGATTAGCTCCCTCTCTTCAGGCCTTCCAGGTGAGTCTAAAAACATGGTTCTTCAGACAGGCCTTTGATCCTGAGTAATCCATAGCCAATGTGATGAACACTAGGTTCACCGAAGCAAGCAGAGGACCAGAGGACTCTAGAGAGACATAGATATTAATCAAAACTGCAATTACGGGGGCAAACTGTAATCTTCTAGAGGAAGTATAGAAGCTTTAAGATATGGATATTATTATCTACTAGCCATCCCCTGCCACACTTTGCTGTGCCCTAGTCTGTGTATATGTGTTTTGTGTGTGTGTGTATATTTCTGTATATATGTGGTTTTGTGCTTGCATTGTAATGTATTTGTTATTTTTATTTTTTGGCTTTTAAGGTCACCCCTGCTGTGTTTTTCAGTCACTTGTTGACCTGATAGGTGTATTGTGTCCAAATTTGGTGTCAATTTGCCCAGTGGTTTTTGAGTTATGTTATTCCCACAAACGAACATTACACTTTTATTTACATACTAGCCGTCCCCTGCCACGCGTTACTGTGCCTCAGTCTGTGAATATGTGTTTAGGTATGTATATATGTGTTTAGGTGTATACTAGCCGTCCCCTGCCATGCGTTGCTGTGGCCTAGTCTAGTGATCTGGAAAATAAAGTAATGGTTTCTAATCTATGCAATTTCTTTATGCTTGTGGGTAAACAGCATTTCTTGTTTCTTTGTCAGTGTTGATGTGAAGAGTGTCTGGTTTGCCTACTCTGGAATATGCAACATATTGTTGTCCTTCTTTAGGAATCCCTTTCAAATCTATGATATTATATCTGTGTGTGTGTGAATCATATCTATCTGTATCTATGGCTAGATGGCTCTTTGTCGGGAGGGCTTTCGTTAGATTTTCTTGCTCTGGTGAAGAGAGTTGAACTGGATGGCCTTAGGTATTTTCTGATGGTCTTGGGGGTTCTGTGTGGGAAATTTGCCCCAATTCTGTCATTTGTGGGATTCAGAATGCTCTTTGATTGTAGGTGAATCCCAGTCACTACAACTCCCAACTTTGATTGTAGGTGAATCCCAGTCACTACAACTCCCAAATGTCAAGGCCTATTTCCCCAAATTCCATCTGTGTTCATATTTGGGCATATGGAATATTTGTGCCAAGTTTGGTCCAGATCCATCATTGTTTGAGTCCACAGTGGTCTCTGGATGTAGGTGAACTACAACTCCCAAAATCAAGGTCAATGCCCACCAAAACCCTTCTAGTCTTTTCTGTTGGTCATGGGAGTCCTGTGTGTCACCTTTGGTTCAATTCTATCATTGGTGGAGTTCAAAATGCTCTTTGATTGTAGGTGAACTATAAATCCCAAGAACTACAACTCCCAAATGACAAAATCAACATTTTTTAAGTGAAGGACATACACTAAGTTGTTAGGTGTATGCTGTCCAAATTTGGTGTCAATTCGCCCACTGGTTTTTGAGTTCTGTTAATCCCACAAATGAACATTACATTTTCATTTATATAGATGTGTATATATGTGGTTTGATCCATGCGTTGTAATTTATTTTTTAGTTTTTGGCTTGTTAAGTCTTTCCGCTGTGTTTTTCAGTGTTTTTAAGTGTGATAGTCACTTGTTGGCCTAATAGGTGTATTATGTCCAAATTAGGTGTCAATTCGCCCAGTGGTTTTTGAGTTATGTTAATCCTACAAACGAACATTACATTTTTATTTATATAGATGTTGCTCTATATTTTTAGTAACTTAAAAGAAGATGCAACTGACCATTTGTCCATTCACTGGAGATTGCACAACAAGCTTCTTTCTTACAAAAGGTGCTAATGCTTGCTTCTTCTCCCTCTACGATTTTCTCTATGAATTTCTCCACCTATAGAAAGCACAGTTACATTAATCACCTGTGCATATGGGACTTTAAAACCACATGCTGATAAGTTATTTCTGCAGCGACCTTCCCAGGCCACAGAAAGAGCAACATAGCAGGAACAAAATTACATTCCTGTGCAGGACACAACATCTATAAAACTGTCCCCAAGCCAACGGCTACAAAAATTCCCTGCAGCTGTAAATAAATCTCAGCTTTAAATAAGCTAGAGATGGAATGAGAATGTGGTGCTCTTTTGAGCTAAGGAAATGTATGAGGAGATCAATGCTGATGAAAACTGGGAAACAGCAATGGGGAAAGAGAACAAGGAGATTGGGCAAACAGTGGGGTACACCAGCAACACGTCTTTGAGTAACAGCTTCCTCTAAAAAAAATCAGAGACAACGATATATTCAGCTTTTCTGATGCTTATGTTCTATTCAAGGCTGCTAACAATAATTCAAACCAATTCAAAAGATCTTAACATTTAAGAAATAAAACAGTATAATCAAAAGACACATATATCGAAGACAAAGATATTTAGAAGCCATATCCATATGGCAACAAGACTGATTGATAATTGGCAAATAGAGGGAGAAAACGTGGAGGCAGTGACAGACATTGTATTTCTAGGTGCAAAGATTACTGCAGACGCAGCCTGCAGCCAGGAAATCAAAAGACATTTACTGCAGACACAGCCTGCAGCCAGGAAATCAGAAGACATTTACTTCTTGGGAGGAGAAGAATGACCAATCTCGATAAAATAGTGAAGAGTAGAGGCATCACACTGGCAATGAAGATCTGCATAGTCAAAGCAATGGTATTCGCTGTAGTAACCAATGGATGTGAAAGCTGGACCATAAGTAAGGCTGAGTGAAGGAAGATGGATGCTTTTGAACTGTGTTGCTGGAGGATAGTTCTGAGAGTGCCTTGGACCACAAGAAGATCCAACCAGTCCATACTTCAGGAAATAAAGCCCGACAGCTCATTGGAGGGAAGGATATTAGAGGCAAAGTTGAAGTACTTTGGCCACATCATGAGAAGACAGGAAAGCTTAGAGAAGACAATGATGCTTGGGAAAAATTGAAGGATAAAGGAAGAGGGGCCGACCAAGGGCAAGATGGATGGCATCCTTGAAGCTGGGGGTAGTGACGGCCAACAGGGAGCTCTGGCGTGGGTTGGTCCATGAGGTCATGAAGAGTCAGAAGCAACTGAACGAATTAACAACAACATCCAGTTAATAAAACAATTGAGGTTTTATTTTGAGAAAATGAATAAGTGTAAATATCATGCTAATGACAGGTCAAAACTCAATTCCAGAACACAAAAACTGTATTAAATCAAGTTTGAAAATATTACTTTTTTGTCAGGAAGTAAGAACAAAATAGAAAAATGCTATAAATGTGATTAATTCTCGACCCAGTCTAAAAAATCTGTATAACTTAAATTACTTGTTTCACTGTCTCTTAATACAATAGAAGTTATTGAAGACAGAATATTTATCTAATAAGATATCTTTCAAAATAAATTAAAATATCCAAACTTGTGCACAAATTCGATAAACAGGTTAAACTAAACCTGTTCATTAAAGCAGTTGAATTTCAGGAACCATGAGTGATTTACAGATTGTTTTAGGTTGTTAATGGGAAAGCACATAGTACTTCACCCATGGGACAGATAAATTGGGGGAGGGGGGACAGTAGCTCTGGCCATGAAAATAGGTGATGAATTGATGTTAGCAAGTGAAGTGCAATAAGTGAAGTGAAGGCTAGTTTGTTTTAAGGCAAAGAGGAGGCAGCATGATCACAAAGGAAAGTCTCATTACAATGAAAAGTAGTTCTACCTGTTCTCAAAATATGTGCATGCTGATGCAAGTCAGGTAGTGTACTTCGAATTATACACATACGGTAATTATAAAAGGAAAATATTTCTTCCTATGTATGAAGATACTACTCAGTTTAGGGATTTTTAAAGACAGCAAGCTGTTTCCTATCTCTGCCAACACGAAACTTGCCTGAGGAAACTACAAATATTATCGGAATGTATTTAGGATGCAACCCATAAATCAGAAGAAATCACAGCAACACTGCAAGGGATAACTAAAGCGTTAGTTTTTTCCTGACACATTTAATATATACCCCACAAACATTTTTGAAGCAGCTCCCGTAGCTATCAGTTGTCCAATCTATACACCCTTGTCAGAAAGACATTTATGCTCCACTCCATGTATGGCAAAATGCACACTTTCCTTACATGGAAATTAATCTCTTCTGTGTATGAATAAACAACCTCTGAAGTGGCCCTTAATTGTTCCCACAGGCTGAAAACTACATTTATCTAGAAACTAGTCCAACTACTGTCAAGTAGACTTAAATGCTAAGTGAATGTACTTGCAAATGAGTTAATGCATTAATGTATGCATGAAGGACAGTTGGGGTTTTTGAGTGTACCTTCATGTCACTGAGCTGGTAAACCGAGAAAGCATCTCCAAGGACCAGATATGATTCAAGGAACAGTCCAAGGGGCTACAATGTCATATAGCACACTGCTTCTTAAACTATTGGCTACTATTCCAAATGTGATGCCGTAAGCTGAATGTTGGGGTCACAAAAAAATGGCAACATTTAAACAAATCTGTTAGCAACAACCTACAATGTTTTCATTTGACTTTACAGAAAATGTTTCAACACTACTTCAGAAAAATGAAGATCAGCTGCAAATGCAGATTTATTATGAATAAATGTTTGATTTTTATATCTATATACCTGGTGTCATGTAAAACTTTATTGGCTGGAAAGGGGTCACGAGTGGAAAATGGCCCCGATTTAGAAATCAAATTCAGACCAAATATTGATCCAGATACAACCATTATCATTACTGTTGCCAACAAACCAGTATCCCCATGAGCTCCTCTGCAGTAATTGCAAATTACACAATGAACAAACTGGATATGAAATAGGAAAGAACTGAACAGATCCAATGCGAAAGGAGATCCTAGATGAAAATCTGTCCATCAACGATTTCTAAAAGCAGGATACATCCAACACTAAAACATTTAAAGAACCAAATAAGATCAGAACTAACCCTAAAATGTTTATAGACCCGAATAGGATCAGCACAAAATGCCTACCTAGTGCAACCATCTATTTGCATAATGGTCACCCAGATATTCTGCTAAATCAGTGGTTCCCAACCCTTTTTTGACCAGGAACCACTGAACCAGGGACCACTTTGACTAGAGACCACTCTGACCAGGGACCACTCTCCAACATTAGTACCAAATGGATTATGAATCAGTTTTTGGTCAACTTTAGATTTGGTTTGGTTATTTGGGGGACTGATTCAGAAAATTGCATTAGATAGACCACATCAGCTCTAGTTTCTGATAAAGAACATATGCCATCCAGTAGTTGCCATAAGCTCACCCACAGAAAACTGTATTTAATAATCTAGAGCTGATGTGGTCAATCCGGGGGGGGGGGGGGAGGGTGGTCAGCAACAGGAAAGGAGTGGCAGGCAGCGCAAAAGGAGTGGAAATAAAATTTAAAAAATAAAGAGGAAGGAGGCTCGCATATAGCACACTGCTTTTTAAACTGTTGGCCACCATTCCAAATGTGGTCCCTAAGCAGATTTTCATCCTCGTGGCCCACTGGTAGTTCATGGCCCACAGGTTAAGAACCACTGTGCTAAATGCTTCTCATAGACATGACAGCAGCAACACCCTGCTGTTCCAAATATTTTAACAATAGCAGCAACAGGAAGACCAAAAGTAAACCACAGAAATGAAGATAATGAGGGAGCAGAAGTAAGAGATAGCCTTTAAGGTTTATTAGATGACTGAATGTAACATAATTCTAAAGGTGCATCTTTTCACCAGGCTATGATTGATAAATGCACAAGTTCTAATAAAAACGTGATTTCATGATATCATTTTATTTCTATCCTGCCTTTTTCCCAGTATAGGATTCAAGGCTTGAATAACCCCCAAAATCTAAGGTCTGTCCATCCTTGCAGTCTAGCCTGGCAGTTTAACTGTAGTCAACTCAAACAATGCAGCTCAAGTGGTGTATGATTGCTTCATCTCTTTTAGATCATAATGCACACTATTCTAGTGGGGAAAAAACTATTGGTTTTAGCCTTCCATGATATGCTTCCCTATAATGCATTCATTCCCACTGACAAATATATCCCAAACCTTTCTTAAGCATGTGCACTTAAACTATGGAAATCAATTCTTAGTGCATATTCTATATTGGTATTTTGTACATTAGTAATTATTCCAATTTCCCTGGAAGCATTTATAGTAATAGAAGTAGCAGACTTAGTTCGACTACCCAGGAGAAAAGTGGAATATAGGAAAATTGATAATTCAGAAATGTCTGTTTCAGCTGTCATGTATATCATTGAAGCATGAAAGAAAGGAAGAGTATTTAAATATAGTGTAAGAAAGCTATAAGCTGTATATCCTATTATAAAAAATAAATAATTATATTGTTTTTAATAAAGTTCAGTCAACCTCTTGTGCCATTTATACCAGAGCATACTTTTAGAAACTACAATGACATTTTAAAAAGAAAGATATCACCCGCAAAAAAAGACAAATTCCAATATATGAAAGTCAATATGTATTTGCATAATGTTAACTGGAACATGTATTATATAATCCTTTTAACTGCATATTCAGAATTTTGGACTCTAGTTTTCCTAGATCTGTTTTTAGACTAGTGTTAATAATAATAATCATTATCATTATCATCATCATCATCATCATCATCATCATCATCATCATTGTAATCATCTTTATTTGTATCCCTCCACTATCTCCCCAAAGGGACTTGAGGCAGTTCACAGAAGCACTCCAAGTGCCACATGCAGACAACAATACATAAGTATAAATACAATGACATAAGTGTATCAACAGAGCATAAAATCTAATTAATAAAATTATAGAAATTTGAAAATTATAAAATTCCTAAAATGCAGTGGAAACTGCCGAATGGCTATCTATCATAACAATCAAAGTGTGGGCCAGTACTATCAATGATTTTCCAGTGAGATGTTCTCTCAGGTAAAACGAATAGTGTTTTGTTTTTAATTCATGGTTTTCCCAGTTTCACAGTACTCACTGATGCCACATACTAACTCAAAACTAATATGGCTTTGTCATCTGCATATAAAACTTCTATTTTACTTGTAAAATGCAGTTTAAGTAGTCATGAACACCCATCTGATCTTTTTCTGGATTGTTCCCAAACTGATATTAAAGCTGTATTTTGAAATAAGAAATTAATGGAATAATTTTGCCAGAATGTTTTCATTCAAATTTCTCTGTACCCTCTTCTCCCTAAAAGTAAAACATGAAATCACACGACTTTCTTTGTCCATTCTTTTGTATTTTTTTCCTGGGAGAAATTATAATTGGCTTGAATTAGATTTGATTGTGCTGTGGATGAATAAGATTAGTTCGAGCCAAATATCAGCAAAATCCCTTTCATTTAACGATATGGAAAAAGTATATGGATCAAAACATTTTCAATTTAGTGGAGTTTATTTCAGTCCACTCACTTTAAATTCCTTACTCCAGTGTTCTTATTAGCTACAGGTTCAAAAGAATAAGCATCCTTTCCTATAGTAAAGAACAAATACATGAGTACATCATCAAAGTTTAATTATGTAAAACCAAAGAAAAAAGCCCAAGGGTGAAAGAATGGGAGTAATTCCCTATACAGAAAGTAAAAATTAAGTCAAGGCAGATTGCTCTGATTTCAGTTCTTAGTTGTTTATACAACTAATGGGAACTAGGCTGAGCATAATCAGAAAATCAGCCTTTGAAGTACAAAGTTCATGCAAATGTGAGAAATGCAAATGCTCTTGAATTTAATTAAACAGGAGAAATAGTGAGAATAAAAGAGCGTTTTGTACAAATCCTGTTTCCTTGCTGGTAAATGGAGTAATTGGAATTGTCATGAGATTCATTTCAAATATTTTGCTCTTTCAGAAATCTTAGCAACTTTACTTCCTAAACCATTTCTTTATATATCAAAAAGCTGAAGATTTTTTTTATTGAGGAGGTTTTGTAGTATATTTAAAGGCTGATTTTCATTCCTTACTCTGCAGAATGTAACATGTAGATTTTAGGTATTAGATGTTAACCAGAACAGCTGGCAAGGGGGCTGCTCTATTTCTACATCTTCCTGTCATCATACATCAGCTCCGCCTTTCCATCAGTGATGGGATTTGTACTGGATGAGAAAAAGAAAGGAAGAATGTGATGCAAGAGTAGAATCAATAACAGAGGTATGGAAATCGATAAATGTGGGAGAAAGAGATAAAATAGGAAGATTAAAAAACAAGGCTGTATGGGGGATAACTGGAGTATTCAGGAAGGGTTCCCAGTTGGCTATGGATCTGGTGATTTATCATAGGCATTGTCTCTAACCTAAATATCATGTATGCTGATTATATACTGAAGCTGAAAGATCACTATGTAGCACAATTTAAATGCCCAGAGTATCTGTAAAACATTGTGGTGCATGGTGCCACTGTCAAGTATATTGCTTTATCTGTTTGTGAATATTGTCAACATCAGAAATCAATATTTTAAGTAACTCACCGACACCCTGTTCCATTATACGTATAGTGAAATCTGACTGGCATTGTGTTATTATGAAATTATTTTTAGGGGAAAACATGGAGGAGGGCTAAAAACTGGCCCCACAAAGTTAATTGGGTGAATATTTAGTGCAGTTTTATTTGATCAATATATAATATATTTTTTCATTTTATCACAGTTTACTACACATTTGTTGATTGACCAATTTTCAAGCCCCATTACTAATACAATGAAGATGTCTAAAATCAAGTTGTAATTCTTTGGATCTTAGCACATAAGCACCTGGAAGGATGTAATCCTGACAGACCCAAGGTCAACAGCATGTTGAAATGTGTTTAGCACTTGGAAATGCAAAGAAAAACCTGTGTGGGAACATCTAGTATCTAACGTGTGATGTAGTACTCAAGATCTGGGAGAAGGTCCAACAGAGTGAAGACAGGAAGGTGTAGAAAGAAGGACAAAAAGATAGTGAATGTGGATTGATAGAGCAGAAGAAACAGTAGAAGGCTCCTCCAGGATCCTTCTAGCTCTGAATGGGATGCATGGGATAAGAAAAGTTGTGAAGTTAACTTCCTGCAAACTTGTTGCACAAAGAAACTTGTGGACTAATTCTATATTAGTGAGATATCAGGTGTAGCGACCTCTTGTTCTAGACCAGATAGGAAATTCAACAGACAAGGGAGAGTAAAATAAAGGCTTAATGTATCCTGCATTTCAGAAATTGCTTGGTTGAACTAAGCAGGAGCATATCTTTCTATGGGACCCTAATAAATTGGGGTAATTTGGTTATCTCCAAATAACATCAAATTATCATAGTCTTTTGTAGACTTTGCATGTGTAAAGATGCTTTCAGATCCTGTATATATAAATATATATGCTACAGATTTGTTTTGTACCCATTAGCATGGTAACATCTCAATATTTAAATCCACATTTGGCCTTCCACGAGACATTTAGTCATAAATTACCACAGATCTCTGTTAAAGATACAAATCTGAGATATAATGAAAATACCACCCTATGTACTCATAGTCTAGGATAGTCTATTCAGTACTTCCAACTCACCCAATGGTTTAAGCTCTTACATGATAACTTCCTTTTCTTTGCTTCTCTTTTGCTTTTGCTCTTTCCATACTTAAAAGAGAAGGAACTGGATCTGGAATAACACTTTTGCAAAGATCAATTTAAAACAGGTGCTTACAGACAATAGATGACATGTGAGTATCATATTGTGCTTTAGTAGTTATATTTATATTTTTAATGTACCAAACATACCAAGTTTGTATGAAAATGTGACTCTATTTCCTGTGCTGGTCAATGACCGAAATAAATGATTTGATTTGATTTGATTTGATTTGATTTGAGTATCAGTGGCATGTATCATTCTTCGGAATACCCTGTGTGCAGTAAATATAAGATTTTAATAATTGACTGTAGTACAGCTCAAAAAGATGGCATTTACTGTACTTTATATTGTATTTGGAAAGTGTGGCCTTTGTGAATATTGACAGTAATAACTAATACCTACAGGGTCTTTTGCAGATACATGTAGTAATTTAAAACTTGGCCTAAGGTGAAGAATGGAGACAGTAAAATGCTAGGCTTTTACAATTTTATACCCAGTAAAAGTAAGGCATCTAAAACATTAAAGTACATAATGCAGGCTGAATGCTATATTTTGCACTCTTTTTAAACAAGTATTTTAAATGCAAATTTGACATAATTATATCTAACTCTCAAGGGAAAACTTCTGTATTATCATATTTATGGTAATTTAATTAGGTGATTGCAAGCTTTTGATTCCTATGAAAAGAGAAGTTCCAGATCAATACCCTTGAAAATTATTACGAATATATGAGAAAATGTAGACTGCAATATTAAAAGAGCTGAATGCCATTCATTAAATATTTAATAAAGCAAAGGTCATCTTGTTTATCTATTACAATGAAACTGAGTACAGTAGTTTCAGGTTTATCAGATCACTTCTTGAAATCCTAAACACTTGAGTACTCACTTAATGGTGTGTGCTTCTGTCCTTCCATTAACAGCTCTGGACTGAGGATTGCCAGGAAACAGCAGGAGTTCACTCCCATAACCCTTGAAGTTTCCCTACACTACAAAGATTAAGTTTTCATCCTGTTTTGTTGAGCAAAGGGGCAATGATTAAACACATTTCTGTGTGTTTAGAATACGTGCATAGGGCCCTACTGCCCTTTAAGAAGTCAGGTTTTGATCTCATTTTCCTCCCTATTCGATTTCCAAAGCGATTCAGAGCTGTTTGTGTATTTTCTCAAAAGCACTGATTATAATTATTAAAAAGAGCCTGTTGCACTGAACGTTATACACACACACAAAGACAAAAGGTATGCTTCCTGCTTCAAGGTCAAATGTTGCCTTTGTCCAGCCAAAATGCAAGGAACTGTGTTCATTGACGGAAAGAAGACCTGCACAGCTTTTTGTTTCTGCTGAAACAAAACTTGACCTCATCTGCTGTTGCTCTCTCACAGATATTTTATGAAGTCTGCTAGTTGCCTTTCTGAGGCTAAGCTTTCCTGACTCTGTCCTGATGATCTCACAAATGTCTGACTCCAAGTCAGAGCTTGCTCTTGCTCTTTGCACTGAACAAGCTGTCCTGTGGGTAGCTGCAATAGCAGCTTAATTCGCACCCTACCTATATGCCACTTCCATCATTTCCTGCCTCACCTGGCATGCTACAGGCTGCTGACTTGGTTCCAGTGTCTCCTTTAATTTCCTTGGTTTATGCCTCTCTGGACTACTGTGTAGAACTGTTTGGCTCTCTCTCTGCAGTTCATGTTGTAGCAGGAAAGCATTGGAGCTGCCTTTCACTTACAGGAAGCTGATTTTATGCAATTGATTATTGCCTTTTGATTGTGCTAAAACAAGTGACATGTGCCAAATGATATGGAAGTTGTCAAATGATATGAGAGTTCTGTCTTGCTGATCTGGTGAAATTTCTGGTGAAATTTCTATCAAAACCAACTCACATATGGAAATCAAAACCAGTCTTACCTTTAAGGACAGCGAGGAATCCACCTTGGCTAATAGATACATTTTCAGCCCTATCCTCTTTGCTGAAATGAATGAGATAGTTTTTAAGATAAGTTTTTAAAAGTTTTATTTTGTTTTTAAAAGAAAAAACCCTCAAATAAACAGTACAAACAGGAAAAAGAGGGGAAAGCTAAGGTCAATAAAAGAGTATAGCATGTAAGTTAATGTCTTGGATTAGCCCTAAGATCTTCAATTGATACTGAAGTTGTCAGAAGATGGTTGTTTTCATGCATCTGTGATAACTGTCCACTTCCCAGTACTGATCTCATCCTCTCAGGCATATTTGAAGTTGGGTTGTTGTAGGAGTTTTTGGGCTTATGGCCATGTTCTAGAGGCATTTCTCCTGACGTTTTGCCTACATCTATGGCAAGCATCCTCAGAGGTAGTGAGGTGAGGATGCTTGCCATAGATGCAGGTGAAACGTCAGGAGAAATGCCTCTAGAACATGGCCATATAGCCTGAAAAAAACCTACAACAACCCAGTGATTCCGGCCATGAAAGCCTTTGACAATACATATTTGAAGTTACATTAAGTGCATGATTGCACTTAACATATGTAGTTTTGAAAAATAGTATTTGATGAGGCGGGAGGGTAATTGTAAAGAGAGAGATGTGATTATTGGGGTGGGTATGCAACCTATTGTGTAAGCCCTGATACCAGCGAACGGAAAAGTAAGGAAAATTATTAATCACATTTCTTGCCAGAATCCTGTTGGTTATATCCAACTGAAGTAAATTGAATCATTTGCTATATAGTTAGTCAATATATAGGTATATCTCAGTGATATAATTAGTTCGGGCAAATTTATTTATTTATTTATTTATTTCTTGCATTTATTGACCGCCCCTCTCAGCCCGAGGGCGACTCGGGGCGGTGAACAACAACAAAAAGACAGTGTACAGTGAATAATGACAATACAAACCAGACAAATACAACATAACATGTACTTATACTAAAAATCCGCTTCGTCAGGTCCTGGGGTCATAGCCGAAATTCATAGTCCTAGTTCATTCCAGTGTCATTTCAAGATACACTCAGTTGAAGGCCTGCTCGAAGAGCCATGTTTTCAGGCCCCTACGAAAGGCCATCAAGGAGGGCGCCTGTCTAACTTCAGCAGGGAGGGTGTTCCACAGCCGGGGGGCCACCACCGAGAAGGCCCGCTCTCTCGTCCCCGCCAGACGTGCCTGTGAGGCAGGCGGGACCGAGAGAAGGGCCTCCCCGGAAGATCTCAAGGCCCTCGTGGGCTCGTAGGCCGAGATGCGGTCTGCAAGGTATTTTGGGCCGGAACCGTTTAGGGCTTTGTAGGATAACACCAGCACCTTAAATTGGGCCCGGTAGCGAATCGGCAGCCAGTGGAGCTGGGACAGCAGGGGCGTTGTATGCTCTCTGCGTCCTGCTCCCGTTATATAATAATAGATTTATAATAGGCATAATAGATTTATGCCTTTTAGCACATTCTTTATGTTTGCACACATTAACAGAAAAGAGCTGATAAAGGTTAACTGCTTTTGTACCCACAGACATGATTAATGGGATCAGAAACTATAAACCTCTGCATGTTATGGTTATGTTAGCTCCTCCTGAATGTTTTCTATTCCGATTGTCAAGAACAGAGAGCATTGTTTATAGCAGGCTGACTTCAAACTCCCTGAGAGTTTCCTGTACAATAAGCACTTCCATTTCACTCTTTTGTTTGGACTTTCATCTTGGCACTGGGAAGCATAGCATGATTGTACTGATTCTGATACCAGAAGTGCAGTGAGTGCAAGTGAATTGTGAAACAATTTTATTCAGCACATATTATAGATTCATAATTAGATTTCCTTTGTAGTTATGCTATTTTCCTTTTTTTAACATGAAGACTTTGTTTTATTTAAGAAGCCAAATTCAAAGGATGTTGAGAGGCTTCCAGTGTCAAATGTGAAGCAAATAGAATATTATCTGTAGATTTTAGCTGAAGTCTGTTTCTGTGATTCTGATGCTGTATAAGCAACACTATTTTGTAATCCTCTTTTTTCTCCACCTGCTTGGGGCAGTTTGCTTCTAGTTGATGCTGGTTTACAGATTACACATGACATGCTTATTCAGTCTGCATTTGTCACTCAAGTTTATGAAAATAGTGTTTGGATAGGATTGCCTAACACATGCAGTTCTTCTTTCGCAATGATCTTTGGTCGAAATGTGTCCTACTTTGTTTTCTACGAGGAGGCTAATATTAAAATAGTGCCTTTTAATTAAGCATTCCTGTTGTTTTATAGTGCTGAAATGAATATTTTAATCTGCAGTGTGTTCTCAGCATGCAATGTCTACAAAACCCTTCTAGAATCATGAAAGTTAACCCCATGAGACCACTCATGTCATTTATCACTTTCTTTAGCATCTGTCTAGAGACAGAGCTTTAATCTTTCCTTGTTGCTTGAAATGAAATTAGAACTCTAACATGGAGTAGTTGAGTGATAGTAGACATGAATGTTAATAGTGTGGTGGTTTTTATATCAAGGATAGGGATCTTGTAACCTTTCATATTTTGTTTATTTATCCAGTAGTTCCTTTTGTTTGTTATACTAGCAAGGGCTGGGGAATGCAGTCACATGACATCTGAAGGGCCAACAACATCTGAAAAGGAATTCCCACTCCTGGTTACCTGCCCTGTTGCATGAGATCGGGACCTGTAGATGCTGGCTGTGTGTTAGAATAAACATTAAACAAATCTGCTTTCTTAAATATAGCCATGGTACTTTATGAGTCCATGAACTCAGTGGGGCACTGCAAGTCAAAGTCCTTTAAATAATTACATTAAATAATAAAAATTTGAACACACACTGTTTTGGATCCCTTTCAGTGTTTTGAACACATGAAGTGTTAGATCCCCTTCACAGTGCTTTTTTAGATGTTATCTTGTCTATCTAGTGTGGTTGCTATAGTCTACCATTACTCAAGCCACAAAGGAAAGTTAAAATAACTTTCTTTATCCTAATGGGCAGGAGATAGAGGTACCACTCTATGAAATAGTTATTATATCCAATATCCTTTATATACTGGAGAATTTGGAATTCAAAAGCAGGATCTTATAAACAAGAATATCATTAAAGTTCAGATGGACTATATTGAACACTAAGAAGTATAGAACACTAACATGGAAAAATGTAGAATTTGCGCATACATGGTCCATATTTTAAGTGGTTTGGAAGTCGCTATACTTACAGATCTGTGTTGAAGTACATGTGACACTGTGTTGAAGTACATGTGACACTTGGGACTATGGCAACTTTTCTTCTTGAGGACCACAGCATATGGATGAGTTAGGTTCCCTCCCTACTTGTACTCATGATCAAAATCCCCTTGCCACTCAATGAGGCCATGTGGCTTAGGTTACAATTCCATATAGCTACCAAGGAGTAAACACCACTGATTATGATGAGGACTTATTTTTCCAGGGGGGGGGGGGGTGTTGTTCCTGGGATTAATAGTAGTGTTGAGGAAGGGGGGAAGAGAGGGTTACTGCAATTATGCCTAGAAGACCATCACCAAATACTAGGTGCTGTAGGCTGTTTCGGAGGGGAGAACTGGTGAACCACCTGTGAGTAGTCCTTGCCTAAGAAAACTCTATGAAACTCATGGGTCGCCCTAAATTGACAGGAAACACGAAAGCACATACAAGTCTCAATTAAAATTTCCCCTTTGATGTTGCTAGCAAATTAGATATAACCCCTAACTGTACATTATGCGCCATGTATAGTGTGATAGTAAAAATAACTAAGTTACATGTTATGATTTTGAACAGATATCTAAATGCAAAATATGGCTGTTCAACATCAACTGACACTATTTTTGGTTACAAATACAAAAGCATTTTATTTTACTGAATTCCTTGAAAAGGTATTAAGTATTATGAAAATAGCATGAGCTTTCAGGATATAGGGATCCTGAATGTTTTGCTAATATACAAATCAATTCATTTTAATGAATCATTTTCTTTTAAACTAATTTTATTGTATTCTTAAAATACACAGGAAGAATTGTGAATATTAATCATTCAAAATAGTTCAGTATATAAAGCACATCATTGGTGTGTACAATTATATTTTAGAATCACGTCTGTCTCTGGAAGACCCCTCGAGTCACTTATCAAAATAACATCAATGATGACTTGTGTTTGGTCGTATTTCAAAGCCTTAAATGATTAACAATTTGAGATGGAAATTAACTACTGATGGAGTGATCCAATCTCTAAACTATATGATAAGATGAGAGTGTGTAATTTAAGATGAAAGTGTGCAATTTTTTGTGATTATTCTTATTGAATTCTCTTTTGCTCTATTATAGAGATCAGAAAAAGTTTCCTTGTATTTTCCCTCTGGGGGACTTGATTGCAACCACTGCATTTGTGTCAAACTGCCAAAAGCAGATCTGTGCTGAGTTCAGCATATGTCATCAGCAGTTGCACAGATCACTTAGCCATTTGCGGCTCAACTGAAAGGCAGCGTAGATGGGCTGTCAAAAACTGGTAGCTGCTAGGGACTCAAATAGTAGTGTAAGTGTTAAACACATGAGAAACAAAGGCAATATTAACATGCCTAAAATTGTAGACAGGCCAGTTTTGTTTGCTTGATGTGTTAACCTAACACATTTTAGCAATTATTTCCCTTCCATCCTAGAAATCCTATCCTTCAATTATAGATAATCTATTAAAAATGAAGAATGAACAAAAATTCTGAATTTCATAAAAGGTAATTATAATTTTGAAACAGACATTATTATTGTTATTGTTATATTATGAGTATGAAAATTCTGTTATAAAGTAGGTTTGGTCAGCTTTAGCTGAACGTTTACAAGCATAGGTGTGTAGTTGATAGGTGTGTGTCCAGTTCTGGGCACCGAAATTGAAGGAAGATGTTGACAAGCTGTAATCTGTCCAGAGGAAGGCAACTAAAATGATCAAAGGTCTGGAGAACAATCCCTATGAGGAGTGGCTGAAAGAGCTGGGCATGTTTAGCCTGCAGAAGAGAAAGCTGGGGGGAGACATGATGGCCATGTATAAATATGTGAGGGGAAGTCATAAGAAGGAGGGAGCAAGCTTGTTTTTTGCTGCCCTGGAGACTAGGACATGGAACAATGGCTTCCAACTACAGAAAGGAGATTCCACCTGAACATTAGGAAGAACTTCCTAACTGTGAGAACTGTTCAGCAGTGGAACTCTCTGCCCTGGGGTGTGGTAGAGGCTCCTTCTTTGAAGGCTTTTAAACAGAGACTGGATGGCCATCTGTCTGAGGTGGTTTGAATGCAAATTTCTTGCTTCTTGGCAGGGGGTTGGACAGGATGGCCTATGAGGTCTCTTCCAACTCTATGATTCTATGATATAGTGCCAATGTATGGTATTCAACAATGTCCATATTGAGTCATCCCCTAATGAACTTTCACAACTGGTAAACAGTACTGGGGGCTGATAACAAGCTTTAGAAATGTTGTGTTCATGGGCGCAGTTCTTAGAAATATTTTATTCTGTCCCAGCTGATTTTTTAAAAGCACCCATACACACTGTTAAGAATGTTCATTAAACATTTTCTGATTAAAGACTTTGACTGTTTGTTATTTAAATAAAATCCCTTAGATCTGCAAAGTCAAACAGACTGAGGAACTGAATCATCGTTTGCAAAAGCAAACATAAATAGATGAACTTCTGTCATATTTTTTATTTTAAAATGTGCCTTCATGATTCTTGCATATTTTACACAGACAAGATGCCAAATGCTTCTTTATCATCTTACCCGTCATTGTTATTTTTAAAATGTGTAGATTTTTAGGGCTGTTTAAGATTTAATTGCAGATTTGGAGATAAAAGGATCCCCACATTTAGTCATAACATTAAACCATGTATTTGGTAGAGATTTTCCTGTTATAAATTATTATTTGCCTTTGGGGTACATTTTGTGTTTGGTAGGTCCATGGTTCTATAGGAGTTGATTTCCAACATAACAAAACAGTGATTGAATCCTATACTTAATCATGGTGTAGTAGTTTGAGCACTGGAGTAATGCCATGAAACCCAGTTGATGAGTCTCAAAGGAAGTCTCAGAACAAGGAAGCAATACTCTATGGAGAGAATCTGGAGTGATGTATGGCAAGACCACGTCAACACGGTCTTGACCCAAGTTAACTAAAGTCACAGGTTACTTTGAATTTTTGGGTCAGAATTTGGAGCAATCCCTGACTCTGGCTCCATGTAAACAGTTGTAACCAGCTGCCAGTATTTAGACTGCCATCCTGGATTTCCCAGGTTTGAGTGATCAAGGGACACAGGGTGGCACTTACTACTCCCTCCTGTTCTCCATGTCCTGGTAGTCTCCAGACACAACATGTAGCCAAATTCTAAACAAATTCTAAATGTAGCCAAATCTCAATCCAATCTTATATGTTTGACTGCAGGCTACCTAAGAAAACAATAATTTGTGTGCCTTAGTTTAAGAAGATCATTGAATGAAAATGGCATTTTCAAAAATGCCGCTTGAATAAGTGTTATATTGAAAGTCTTCAGGCAAAGAATTGACACTTCCAAAGTATGTGCCAAAGTTACACCCTATCCTGTTATACTTACAGAAATTCAAATTCATTGTTAATACTTGGTTTTCAATGAGTGTGTTGGTTTTAAATGGCTCCTTAAATTAATATAAAAATGTAGTGATGCAGATATAAGGCATTTAAGGGCAGTTTTTCCACTGTGGCTGATATTTTTCCTGATTCCACTGAAGCATAACAGTTGGTTTAGAAATTTATTTTCAACTTTTTTTTGTCGTGTCAGGAGCCACTTGAGAAACTGCAAGTCACTTCTGGTGTGAGAGAATTAGCCATCTGCAAGGATGTTGCCCAGGGGTTGCCCAGATGCTTTGATGTTTTACCATCCTTGTGAGAGGCTTCTCTCATGTCCTCACAATGGGGAACTGGAACTAATAGAAGGGAGCTCATCCACACTCTCCCCGGATTCGAACCTGCAACCTGTTGGTCTTCAGTTCTGCCAGCACAAGGGTTTAACCCATTGCGCCACAGTTTTCAACTGTAACGATACTAATAAGACAAAGGCCATATCATCCAGAATATCAAGGCAGATAATCCACAATATCTTCTTCGAACTGGATTATCTGAGTCTGCACTGCCATATAATCCAGTTCAATTTGGATTTTATACATCTGTGTGGAAAGGGCCTTAGTGTATGGTCTATCAACAAAGTGAAACAAATCGTACATTGACAGGATGAAACATCATGGCTATTTCACTATGATTGTGCTTAATTGGGAAATTACTGTTTCTAGAACAATAGGAGGCAGAAACATAATTATTACTTCCTTCCAAGGGAGGCAACTTCCTCTTCCTAGCATACCCATTTTTTGCTTCTTATCAGGCAGTCTTAAGCCTTAAAAAAGAAGAAAAAGAGGATACATCCTTTTATGTTGTTCCTATACATTTCTTAATTGTAATTAGCCAAATTGAGAAGAAATTTGGGTTCTTCCAAAGCTAGAACAAAAGTTAGAATAGCTTGTGGTGCTCTGTCACATTGCTTTAGGTTATAGAGATGCCATTTCTCCTTTGTGACACCATAGCAGGTAAAGCAAATGTGCTATCATCATGATGTATAAGAGCAGCCACTACAACATCTAAATAGATTAATCATGCTTCCTCATTACGACTTGGCACTCAATGGGTTAGTTATTAGATAGGTGTATTATATTTTTAGTTCAAATTCTGGAAAATTCTAAAATACATTCTACTAGTCTTTTGGATTAATTTTAGATGGTGTATCTTATAGTTATATGAAAATTCATTAGGGACTAAGTGAAATGAAATGGGACTTCACATTTCAAATTAAGCAAGCTTAAGCTTAACAGTGTTGATTTTTAAAAACACCTAATTTATTTGTAGACCTCAGTAAGTAAAATTGTTGATAACTTCATGCTATGCAAAAACTTTCATTTGTAAATGTTCATGTACTTTCACAAGAAAATGACTGGGATTTGGGGGCTGGGGTGATAATGGTTGTTTTCCCGAATTAATTTAAAATATTGGTTAGTTGACACATTTTTTGACTATGTATTTTGTATCTTGGCAATGGAGGGGGGGGGGGAGGCTGCTTAATATTAATTTAATTTTTCTGCAAGAAAATCATTCCCAAGGAGATAATTAGCAAAACTCCAAAACTGGGACATGGCTTAGAGACATCTTATAAACTTATGGTATCTCTCCAGGAAAATGTATTAGGCTTTAGGGTTAGCTGAAATTGTAAGCTTTGTAAGTCAGTAAAAAATAAATTGCTAGAAAAAAGTAAATGTTAATACCAACTTCTAATTTTCCTTCTGACTTACTTTGTGGACTGCAAAGTGACTGAATGGATTTGTACAGCTAGCAATGTATTGACTACAATAACAAAAACACTGTGGACCAAAAGAAGCTCCCAGTAAATTTCATACCAATCATTCCACCCATACAAAGCCCCCACTCATGGAACCTTGTGTGTCAAATCAGTAGTTTTATAGTGTATGCAAAATATTCATAAACATGTTGTCATTTCATCTAATTATATTTTTGGACGTGCTAGTAGAACAATACCCTGGCGTAATTTTTGTATGCCAGGATAACATTAGATAGAAACATCCGTATGAAGTGTAATGCTGACATTTTCAGTGGCTTGAAAATTGTATGTATGGTAAAGATTAAACAGGAGTTTTGCTTTTTCATATTGGTTTCCAAATACAATATAATACTTTTCCTACAGAACATTTTATTATTACACTGAGTAATTTTGTAAATTTAATATTGTGATTTGTTTGGGAATGAAGCCAATTTTGTCAACTGAGTTGTTTTGTAGAATGTATAGAATACACAATTTTAAAAGGACATCTTAAAACTAATATATTAAAATAAATAATGTGTCATTACAATTTCAACCATGCACATCAATGGTTAATGTGTTATTTTACGTACTAAACAACCAGTCAATATCAGTTGTCACAAAGCCAGCATGCTTATGTAGTGTTTTCCTGCTTCTTAATACTTGTGGGGGGGGGGGGGGAAGGGGTGTTATGAAAATAAGGTCATAGATGAGGCAAAATATTTCTTAAGAAGTGTATGTGTGATCAAGTCATCTGTCAACGTATGGTGACCATGAATTTCATACGGTTTCCTTAGGTAAGGAATGTTTAGGTGATTTTGAAGTTTGGTCCTCTGAAATATAGCCTATAGGACCTGGTCTTAATTGGTCTTGTTGCATCCAAGTACTAACCAGAGGAAGAGCAAATCTGGTTGGTACTTGGATGGGACGCCACCGACAAATAAATTTAATCTTTCTGTATCTTTATCTATCTATCTGTAATAAAAGTGAAAATATGTATGGTTGTCTGTTTGTATGTGATTTCCAAGATTGTTCCCACATCCAGAGAGTCCTGTGACTTCTGCCAACAACAGATCTGGACCCAACTTGGTACACATACCCACCATGACAAACAGAAAATACTGGATAGGTTTTGGGAAAGCGGGATCGACTCTGGATGATGGGAATTGCAGATCACCCTGCATCCAGGGAGAACTTCCAGAGAGCACTGTGACCCCCCACAATGAAGGATCTAGACCAAAATTGATACACAGTTGCACTCCACCCACATCCTAATATATTTTCTAATGGGACCATTCATAAAATCAAAAAACAAACCATGACTACTTCTAATGTTTAGCCTTACAGATTACTTAACCCCTCACTGGATACCTAAACTAGTCAATAAATACATTGGGGCTGGAATGACCTAAATACCCTAAATGCATCAGATCCTGTTACACATCAGCCGCAAGACCCATCTGCAGCATTTGGCCCACCATGTCATTTTATGTGGCCTGCAATGCTTTCAATGCCTGGGAAACATAGTCACATTTATATAGTTTTACCATTACAACTGGCTTTTTGAAGGCAACCAACCGTAAGGTTGATGTGGACCTCGGCAAAAAGTTTGACACTGCTGCTTTAGGATATTTAGGCCATTCTGTCCTCTTTTTATTGATTGATTAAATATCTTTACACCATAAAAAACAAACTACCTTAAAACATATAAACAGAAGCACAATTAAAAGGGCATTTTAAAAGATCACCTAACCATTTAGCATTTTTCCCTTTGAAATAACCCATATTAAATGCCAAAGGTCTGTTTAAATAAAAAGGTTCTTGCCTGCCAGCAGAAGGACAACAGAGAAGAAAACAGATCACCTTCTTGGAAGGGAGTTTCCTTTTTCATGCCAAAAAAATTTCTTTCTTCAGTTCACTAATATTTAGTAATGCTACTTTGGTGTTATTTTTAAAGGATATTCAACCTAATAACAGCAATGCCATCACACAGCTAGACAGATTTTACTAGTTGCCTATGTTGTTCTTACTAAAAAGAGAATGTGTTTTTTAAAAATGTGTCCAAACAGTGGGTGATCAATGTTGAAAATACATTTATTTCTGAGTGTTCTTTCTTCTAGTTGAACACAGTAAATGGGGTGGGGGTGTTTAAGAAATCGTCGGCTGAGTGTGAATTATGTGAGAAGGTGAGGTGCATTCCTGCTGAGTATGTGTACAGTAGTTTTGCCTCTGCCCTAGTGAAATATGATTTCTATTTTATCTCTTCTGCTGGTAGATTTCTGGCAACGAAGCAAGTGCTTTATTCAAAAGCACGTGGTTTGTTTCTAAGTTACCCAACCTTTCTTTTCCCTGACTCTTTCACCCTGCCTGCCTTCCTTTATTAACTTCTCCTTCCAAATGTCATTTGCTCTCCAAACTATGATGCTACTTTGTGCCTTGGTATAGTGAGTTGGGATGAGATTATAGGTGTCCAGTGGTATGCAAAAGATTAATTTGTCTTTATATCCTTGCTGGGTATATTTTGCATTAGCTTTGCATGGAAAAATAGAGGCTGGGAATTGATTGGCATGAACGCCAGCCTAGCTAATAGTAGATTTGGACTTGCAAACAACAAATTCTTCCCGGACTATCCAGGGCTAGCAGGCCAGTTCCCAGTGGCTGCTTATGTACCCCCTGAGCTGTGCTATACACACTCTTCAGCATGAAGCTAATGGAAAATGGACTTCCAAGGCTTAGATAGCGTGGAAGGAAAGAAAATCAAAGTATGCAAGCATGACCTATTTCCGCCACCAGCTATGAGAACTGTGCAAACAGTTGTTAAAAAAGGAAATTGGGTCTCCCAACCCATTCCCAACTCATGTTTTTTCCAGCTTTAAACTGACAAGTTAATACATAGAAGTATCTTATAAGAGCACTAATACAAATTAATCCTTCATGTACCACTGGGCAGCTATTAACATTTGACCATAATGCTAACAAAGGCTTCAAAACCCATCTGCAGAATGACATAAGCTAACTCTACATTTGATGAGATGGGTCCACTGGGTCCACTGACTTAAAAAGCATCAGTCCAACAGGGATGAGGGATGCCTTCTCCATAAGAAACTTGTGGTCTCAGGAATACTTAACAAAGCTAGAAACAGGAGTAATGTTCCACGCTGCCATTTCTCAGCTACATAGAGGGGCAAATGAAATCTGAAGGAACGGAGTGTTATTGGTTTGGTAAGCACCTTCAACTTTAACACAGTGTTTTTATTTGCCAGCTAAAATTGCAAATTATAACATGTTCTTGCTTTTGAGATATAGCCTTATTTTCTCCAAGGATATTTCAAGAATGTTCTTCTGATACGATATACCCTTCCAGAGAGGTCATAGTCATACATTTTTGAATAAATGTTGAACAGATATTAGCAATTAAATAAACTTAGAAAAACACTTTCGTGCTCTGAACAAGTGCTCTGAACAATCTTAAGATTTAATGGCAGCACGCTCACTGCCAATTTGAGATAGTAAAGTGTATGCATACATGAGACAGCCTAATGCAAACAAAGGATTAAAGCATTCCCTTTTGTTAATGTATTGTGTTGGTAGTAGTGATAAGACTGGGATAGTAAACATCAGTAATTGGTAGCTGCTTCAGTACATAGTGTAAAGCAAACAACTCAGTATTGATTTAATTGTTGGAAATATAATCACTTTTCAGTGCAAATGCCATTTGTTTACTAATGCAAAACAGTTTAGAGTGGATATGGAATGGTAATAAGATATTTACCTAAAGTTGGGTACTTTTTGTTTATTTGTTATAACTTTATATAACATTCACTTACACCAGAATGGGCAATTTGTGCTCTCCCCAAGGTGTTGCCCCATTTTCTTTTAAACTATCTAGGACTGATGGGCATCACTGTCAAGTTTGCACACCTCTCTTTCCTGTACATACAGTCTGCTTTTATGCTGATACTTCTAAATGTCCGAATGTGAAGAGGAAAAGTATATCTCAAAATAAACATAGGTCTTTGGTAGATACATGCCAATGAGCTACAGGCAAGATTTGAAAAAATAGAGGTTTGCAGCTAAATCCCATGTTATTCTGACATAGAATTGACCCTTTGGAATCTGAGGGTATGAAGCTGTGACTGAAACATTCTGTGCACATCAATGATTCTGATCTAGATAGGACTATAATTTGGTTTCCGTCTTAATCATATTTGAACAGATGTAATGAGTTGTGCACCACAAACTCTTGTGTTAATTGCCATCAAGTCAGCTTCAGCTTATGGTGACCCTATGAATGAGAAACTAACCCATCCTGCTATTGACAGTGGCTTCCTTGATTGAGTCTATGCAACTGTAACCTTATGTGTTAATCTTTAACTTTATGCCCTGTAAAACGTATTGTAATTTTTGAATGTGTTAGTCGTTAAAGTGCCACGTGACTCTTAAATTAGTCACTTAATTGCTAACTTAAATCCCATTGCTTTCAGTTTGCAAAGTTATTAAAATTAGACATAATTACTACTAGCACACCATATTAACACAATGGGTACATAATCTGAGTCCCATTGTAGAGAGGGGGCTGGTTATAAATTATTATTATTATTATTATTATTATTATTATTATTATTATTTGCACATGCTTATAGCCTTGTCCTTTGTTTATTTAGAACTAAGTTCAGTGGGACATAACTGTACATCAGTTTCAGGTTTTATTTATATGAGCATCTGTACCAGATCTCACAAGGATATGGTGCAGCCCTTACAGTGGTTCTCAATCAGATGTTTTGGCCTTCAACTCCCAGATATCCTAACAGCTGGTAAACTGGCTGGGATTTCTGGGAGTTGTAGGCCAAAACACCTGGGGACCCACAGGTTGAGAACCAATGCTTAGAATCTCTGAGTCTAAGCCTTAAAGAGGGAGGTAACATACATTGCTACAGCAGAATAGCAATCAACATTACCTATGGCAAAGGGGGCACTGCCAATAGATCTGGTCAAGACACTGAAAGTGCTGACCTCAGGTGGGAACACATCCTGGGGTAATTGTTGGGCTCAGGTCAGAGTAGTGAGGAGCAGGAATTAAATGTTAAGATGTATTGAATTTTTCTTCGGGAGGAAGTTGGAATCTTGGGCTCCAGGTTATGCTAAAATTTACTATAAGATTTTCTGGGGTGGTAAAGAAGAAGTGCCTCGGTTCTCATCTCTACTGCTCTTCTTTTCTTTTTGCCTCATTTGTCTCCTTCTCATTCAGCAACAAAGCCCACCGACTCCACACTGTTCATTTCCCTCATTTATAAGAGAGAAACATAGCTTCACCATGATGTTGTTGCAGGGCTGGGGAAAACTTCATGGCAAGGTAACCCAGAGGCAAATAGAAAGGAAGAATGACAGAGGCAGGAACTGGGGCATTTCTTCTTTCCTTCAGAAAAGGACTATAACCTACCACCTTGCTGAAGGAAAGCAGGGAAATCAAAACTATTCTGCTTTGCCACTTGCTCTGAGAGGAAGGTTCTCTCTCGCAAACCCATCTGCAGCCCAAACCGTGGTTTTACCTATTTTACTACTGCCAGGTTGTCCTGGCCTGATCTATGCTATGATAACAATTACCTCCCAAGGACAGCAGCATAAACAGTCTCCTTTTTTGGGGGGGGGGGGGATTTTAGTCGTTGAGATTGATCATAAATGCAAATACAGGGTGGGGCAGCATAACTTCCTTTTTTCAAAACTTAATAAAATCCATTGTATGAATCAGACATATTTTTTTTAATGTAGGCACATACCTAAAGTTTTGTTTTATGTAGTTTTGAAGATCAAATTAAGTAGGTGACGTCCCCCATTCTCCATACACTGAGTAAACCGATTTCTGGCGTTTGTCATGACTCTTGCCAGTATAGCAGGTGTTATGTTGGCGATTTCTTCCTGGATGTTGGTCTTCAAATTTTGTAGGGTCCTTGGATGGTTCACATAAACATGGGATTTCAAAAAAACCCATAGGAAAAAAATCACAAGGGGCCAAACCTGGAGAGTGGGCCCGCCACTCCAAATCTGCTCGAAAAGTAGGCCTCAACAGCAAAGGCAAACTCCTCAGTGTTCCAACGCATGATGGGGACTGAACTGTGTCAGGACAAAACTTTATATTCCCGCTTCTCGAATGAGACCACTAGCGCTCCGCTATGTCTTCAAGCGACTGAATAGCGCGCATTTTAAAAAAGGAAGTTATGCTGCCTCACCCTGTATTTACAGTATTTATTAATACAAAAATTAATACAAAAATTTTCAGAACACTTCAAGAAAAAGCCATTCCATAATGCAATAGAATTAAGTCATGTTGTCACCCCAGTCACCAATCACAAGTGAATAAGAATTAAACATGTACAGTTCTCTTTCATCTCATAGAGCTGTTCTCTGTACCTTAGATGCAATCTCTCTAAGGCTTTTCTTAACAATCCAGGCTTCTTCATCTCACGTATGTTTACTTTAACCCAGATGTGGAATTTTTGTTCTGTTCATCTAACACAGAATGCTCATTTGATTGGAAGGACTACTGCCTGAAGCCTTAAGGAACTTGGCATATGACTTTCATACTGAAATTAGATTGCAAATGAAAGTGGAGTCCATGTAGTAAAACTATATTAGAACAGAAGCCTTTTATCTCTACACTGTGTCTTTACATACATATTATCCCCAGGATTATCTAATTACTGTGATCAAGGCTGATGTTAATAAGATAATTTAATAAATGTCTAATGCCATACTCATGGGCATTAGGAAGGAGAAAGGCAAGTCTGGACTACTTGAAAGGGTAGAGGCAAATAAAAGAGGATTAAGTTGCTGGGAAACAGTTTATTTGTATAATACTGTTCTCACGATTAAGAAAACAGCACCATGATATATGTTGAACCTGAAAGAGATAAAAAGTGTAAAGGGGAGTAATCTATTGCAAAAATAATTAGTTTGAGAATATATGGTTAGGAGATTGTGCAGTGAGCAAGATGGAAAATGTATTTGTAAATTGATAGAGTATTGCCTCATTTATGTAGTCTGATTTTTAAAAGTGTACTGTAGTTAATAACTAATGAAATAGACTGCATGTAGGTACATGTAAAATACATATATCTCTGTGTGAGAGAGAGATTGCTGAGGAAATATTTCCATTTTCATTTCCATAAGTAATGTATGAGAACTAAAAACATCACATTACTTTAATTAACTGACAGTTTTTGTAGATTAATGATACAGTCTATTTGATTGGTATATTTATCATTGTAATGATATACTTGTGATCTGTGCAATGGTATAGTTCAGGCAAATGGCTGCTATTGTTAAAGAAAGTGACCAAATACTAATTAACAGCTGTTGAATGAGTAAATGTGAGCAGGCAGGTTAACCTCGTCTATTCTTTCCCAAATGCTTCAGCCTAGGTTTGTACTTCTCAATTAACATTCTCGTCAATGTTTATCTTTAAATGAGCAGGATGTTGCCATTCAGTCAATACTTACTCATGGTAGGGAATTGTGCTGGTACATTGTCTGTGGTTTTGTGTGTATGTGTTCCACACACACTAATTGTGTCTTGAAAAAAATGAGTCAGTGCTATTTGACCATTGTTCTATCCTGCTGCAATCCTAGTTTTCTTTAGAGATGGAGGACAACATGATGTAATCCTTCATGGCTTGATAGGAGAACTGTGTTACAAGACTGAGTTTTGTCTTCTGAACACCCCATTATTAACTACAGAGTTAGCAATTAGTCAAAGTCTTGTGCTCATTTGTACTTGTGGGGACAAGGAGAAAGAAGTTATACTGTCCTTCACCATGGGTGGTTGGGTAGGGTTATCAGACTTCACTATAGAATGATCCTGTGGACACTTACCTGAACTCAGTGCTACCGGTTTATGAGTAAACATAAGATTAAGCCATATGAACATCCAATTGTATTTTACTAGAGGCGAGGGCCACTTTTCTTGTTCATTTATAGATTACTTTAGTTAAAAGGTAGAATAAGAAGACTTACAGAGCACAACCAGGAGAACACAGGCATATTACTTTACCAGTTCATTATACTCTTCCTTCACTAAGTCTACAGTTGGAGAAATAAATATTATATATAAATGGAGTCAGGTAAGTTATATCAGTATATAGGAGGTCACTTGGTAACATGGTTTGGGGACTGTCTAATTGATTCTGATTTAGAAGCCAAGTAGTTAGTTATTTTCAAGTATTAGTGTATGCAATCTCTGTATTATGTACTATAATTAATATATTATGAACGCTTTAGTTAATTTAATATTTTAAGCTATGGGGATATTTTGTGAAATAAATAACTTTGCATTACAGAATTCAGAGGGGTGGAGAGGGGAATCCTTTTTGCATAAAAACATTTCCTTGTAATATTCACTGCAATATGAATGAAAAGCAGTAACATTTCTTCCCCAGCAGGCTTTAAAGTGTTTATAGGAGATGTACATTGCACATCTCCTATAAACATTGTACATTGATAATATATGATAAGCCTCTGCTTGACTTTATGTTTTTCTCTTTTTTTCCACTCTTCTAGATGCTGAAGACTATCAACCCCCAATATGGAAATCATACTGTGAGTATCAGAAACTGAAATTCAGTGAGAAGGGGACAAAGGATACAAGTCTGGAGGGGTTCTATGTATTTCCCCCCCCCTCCTTTTTCTTTGTTTTTTCTTCCTGATTTGGGTTTTTTTTTAAAAGGGGAAGGAGTTATACTTAAACATACGCTGTTATAAATGTGTCTTAAATATTAATACGTGCAAAGTTACAGGTTATTTAGCGAGTATGTGAAATAACCTGAATGGTTTTAAGAAGACTGGTGAGACATCAGGGATTTTGTGTAGCTATAGGCTCTCCCACCTAGTACCATGAAACTACACTCGTAGTCCTATCAAACCTAACAAGGATTACTTTGAGAAATTGTGTATAGGTCTGTACTGCACATGGCTATTAAGCTCCTTCTTTCTCTGTATTTTCTAATTTCTGAAATGGATAGACTGACCTTCTGAACTCCTGCTACCTGAATGGAATTTTAATAGAACACAAAGGTCAGGAGCAGAAGGACAGAATTCACAGATATGACTAAAAACATGTTGATGAGTAGACGCTGCAGTACTAAATCTGAAATGTGGACAGGGAAAGATATTTAATCCAGATTCAAGGGCTGGTTTTGGCATGTTTCTGGACAGTCCTTAAAACTCATTTTACTGTTTCTCCCTAACACACTTGGAAGGACATGTCATATATTTTATTCCTCTTTAATGCAAAACCCTGGGAAGGGAAATGTTACTGCCAATCTCATAGTTTACTTTTCCATAAACGTGATTCATTTTCCCATTTTTAGTTTTGCAAGGTTAAACCTGCAGTGAGTCACTTTTTTAAAAGGAGTGTCTTTTTCTTTAACTCTGATTGCTGTTTTCAGATCATGGTTCAAGGAAATTGCGATGATTTGATTGCAGCTTTTGCTTCAGGGAACTTGTCTTTTACTAAAGGAATATTGAAGAAGATGTCTGCCATATCTTTACTTCTGAAAAACAGCCTATATTTTGAATATTAAAATGAAGAAATGTGAAGTATGGAAATATAAATTGATGTTTTTTAACAACTATAACCAAGGTTGGATTTTGGAAGCCTCTCATTCATAGGGTCAGCATATATAGAATGGGCCATAACAACTGTAATAACAACCATTTGTAGACAATGGGTCTGCATCTAATTTTACCACTACAGCTGTCATCATGTGTCTACTCAGTTTAGCTCTTTTTAAAAAATACTTAAGTACATACCATGTGTAAACTATTCCAGCTTGACTCCAAAATCTGGGCAACATAACTCTTGACTAAAGTTCAGTCTGCTATCTAAGCTCTTCTACCTCCTTGCCATCTCACTTCCTTTGTGATGGCTGTAGTCAAATATTTATATAAACAGCATATTGTATGCATGTTTTCAAAAAACAAAGAAAAAGAAGCCAAGAGAAAGAATTCAGAATGGGGACAAATTTCTTTGTGAAATTTCATCCTAGTACTCATTTGGTTTGAGAACCTTATTAAAATGTGAGAAATAACCTCTCATATCCTAGCTCCGTGTGTTTTAAAAATTGTGCCTGGTCTCCGATACACAAGTATAAGAAGTTGTTTGTAACTCAGGTCCAGCTAGAGCACTTGAGTGCAGCATATGGAAATGGCACACATCCCATGCTGATTGAATTGAACATTTCTGGGTTCCCCTCCAGCTTAATTCATAATTGATTCAATTTATCAGGCATTTTCAGAAAGCTTCTCTGAGGATCCTTTATGATGTCGATTTTCCTTTTCCCCAAACTATCTTGAAAGGAGGCAGCTGGCAACACTGTAGGTTTGATTCTTACATCTTTGGGCTTTTGTGACCCACATATGTTCCTGGGCATCCTAAAATCAGTTGCTAGAAAAACTTTTAAATTTGATTCTCTTGTTCCATTAGACAGTGGTTCTCAACCAGTGGATTCCCAAGTGTTTTGGCCTACCACTCTCGGAAATCCCAGCCAGTTTATCAGCTGTTAGGATTTCTGGGAGTTGAAGGCCAAAACATCTGGGGACCCACAGGTTGAGAACCACTGCATTAGAAGTTTTGAGACAAAGCTTTCACTACCAAAAGACCATCCCAATTCCATCATCTCATACTCATCACAAGGATGGATTTTAATGGTGCCCTGTTAACTCTGCAGCATCTAGGTTTAGCTCATAATTGGTGAGACCATTTCAGAGCTCACCATTGAGAAACTATGGGCCATTTAAAATGCCTCTATCCCCCTTTTCTAATAAAATAAAATAAAAACATAATAATAATAAATTAATTTATTTATTACTCTCATTACTCTGTGACCCGAGGCAGGGTACAACATGGTTAATATAAAGACAACTGTTATTATGTTATACTTCTTGTTTCCATTTAATTGAATTTCTGCTTCTACTAAAGATAGACAAATATATCTAAAATCAATATGTAGCCATAACTAATATTGATACAAACAATTTAACCAGTTTGACTTAAGTTTAAATTTATATAATTCTTATAATTTCTGGGGATAAAATTGAATTAACTAGAAGCTACTTATATTCATAGAACCATAGAGTTGGAAGAGACCTCATGGGCCATCCAGTCCAACTCCCTGCTAAGAAGCAGGAATATCACTTTCACAGCACCCCTGACAGATGGCCATCCATCCTCTGTTCAAAAGCCTCCAAAGAAGGAGCCATTAGTCTAATCCATTTTACTTCTGAATTCTGTAGCCATAGGTCAGGGCTGGACAACTGTGGAGAGGGCAGGGGTCTTCTTCCTGTCTACACACATACATGGATTTTTGATGGAGCAAGAAGTGATATTCGACAATACATTGATATTGTGACAATTTAAATATTCAACAGAAATAATGTCCCTGAGATATATTTTTTTACATTCATAGAGTTTGAGAAAGTACTTGAAGGAGTACTTTGGACAAGGGAACTTAAACTACCATAATTTGATACTTTTTATTTGAACTTTTTGGACCAAGAAAATCCCAGAAAAGGAAGGGAAAGTCTCTTATAGTGTTTATTTTGCATAAAAACTGAAATTTAAAACAAAATATTGTAGATTTTCACAACTTTTCTCCAAAAAATCTTGGGGTGCATTTAAAAAAAATCATAAGCTCATACAACTGTGAAACTAAAGGTCTGGATAGTAACCATACAGTCATTCAGAGCAGTGCCACTGTTTCCCAAACTCTAGTCTTCCAGTTAGTTAAGATTTCAGTTCCCAGCATCCTGATCATTAGCCAAGGCAGATGAGGCTTCAGGGAGCTGAAGTCTAAAATTCCTGGAACAGTTTGAGAATCCTTAATTTTAGTGCAGTCCACTGCCCATAAGAATCCTCAGCTAAGATATTCCTCCAAGACCTATATAAAAGCCTCCAACAAGGGCAAATCAATGCCTTGTAAGATAATCTGATCAACTTTTCATTAACCCTTACAATCAAGAAGTTCTGCCAAATCTCTTTTCTTGGAATTTTAATACATTTGTCAGGGGAACAGTTTCTTTTACTTTGCAGAAAGGACTGTCTAGATCAGTGGTTCCCAACCTTTTTTTTTTTTTAACCAGGGACCACTTGACCAGGGGCCACTCTCCAACATTAGCACCAAAAGGGAATGAATCAGTTTTTGGTTAACTTTATATTTGGTTTGGTTATTTAGGGTCTGATTCAGAAAATTGCATTGGATAGACCACATCAGCTCTAGTTTCTGATACAGAACATATGCCATCCAGTAGTTGGCATCCGCTTTCCCACAGAAAACCATATTTAATAAGCCTCGATACTATAAGAAGGTTTTGCAAGTACAGTCGCTCTCACTGCAACGGTGAGGCAGCAGACTATATTTTAGTTCTTGCGGACTACTGGTGGTCCATGGACCACAGGTTGGGAACCATTGGTCTAGATACTTGTGAAATCAGAAAGTACCCCTCTCTCCAGAGTAGCTTTCCAACATAAATTTATGAACTTTTCTTTTGTAAATTAAGTCTCGAACCTAATTATTTAAAGTCTACTAGAATAGAAACAGCACTTCAATAAAAACTCATTGTGGAGTCGGGTATCTGCTTAATTTATAGAGCAAAGGCAGAGTGAAGCCAGACTTACACTTAGGCCTAAATACATGCTAGTTTTGTGTTGTTGTTATTGTTCCTTCCTCTTCCTCTTCTTCCTCCTTTTTCCCTCCTTCTTTCATTTAAACTAGTGGGTAAGTAAAATCGCAATATTGGTTCTGTATATCTGGGATGCTCCTTTTTCATTTACACTTCCCTAATACTTAAAGAAGTCAAGGTTGATAATAATTGCAGCCTTCTAATTATGTGTTTTTATTTTTAACAGTATATCAGCTACAACAAGAAGCACCTCGTCCCAAGAGGATAATTTGTCCTCGAGAGGTGAGCCCAACTTTCTTTATATCGTACTAAATTGAATTGTCAGCAGTCTTCACATTTCAAATATGCTACACCCAGGGCTTGGAATTATTAACTTATTCATTCACTCGTTGAGTTATTAGTTTCATTCTCTGTCATGTTCATTAAAACAGGCAGGTCTACTGAACTAAAGGTATCAAATGGCTCTGCTATTAAACAAACTAATAATGAACTGTATAATGAAATGACAGCGAGAATGGGGAGAGAATTTCTGGAGCCCAGGTCAAATAGATGAGGTTATGGAGCTGAAGAATAGCTAAGTTTGGAAAAGAAGGAAAAATAGAATGGTAAAGACAAATGCGGAAGGAAGGATGGATTTCATTTCTCAACAGAAGACCTAGACAGCTACATCCCATTCAGAATACCACCTGAATACACATTTGAGTGTACAAAAATAGAATGTATTAAGTATTTCAAAGGGTGGCGGTGCATTGTAACAGCACTGTCTGCAAGGAGAAAGAGGGGCAGCTTCTTTTCAGTTGCAGCAGCTGGGGATAAAGAAGTGGGGTAGGTCTAATTCGGTAGGTTAGGCTCTGCTGTTTTCAGTACCCACCATGAGTTGGACCAGTGAACTTTGGGCTTTGTTGTTCAAGCATATTATGAGAACAACTGTTCTGTGATAACGATGCAGAGAGCTTGAAATGCATCTGTACTGTACCAGACTGGAAAACGATTTTGCTATGGATTTCTAATCTTTGGGCAACTGGAATCCCACTGAAAAGAAAATCCTTGGTAAATTTAGGACTAAGAACACCAGAAAATGTGTGAGTAGTAGGAGCATTCACTCAGCACTCGGCAAGTAGTATAAGCATACCACTTGTATAACATAAACAATGATATAATTCAACAACAGTATATAAACATGCTGCACTGTTAACCTCACAGCGACAACAAACAGTATGGTGCAAACTTTTAGTACAGTCGTATTTTCTTATAAGTAGCTTGAGTAACAGCCTACCACAATTCAACAACAATATATATACATGCTGCACTGTTGACCCCACAGCGACAACAAACAATGCGGTGCAAACTTTTAGTACAGTCGTGTCTTCTTATAAGTAGCTTTTGGGACAGCCGACCACGACCGGTTTCGGCCTACCTCACGCCTTCCTCTGGTGGACTGTAAGTGTACAAATCAACGTTTTACTACAGTAGCATACATATAGAACATCTGTATCATTGTTTATCATGTTTAATGATACAAGAAATGGAAGATGGTTTTGAAGGTGTTTTTTTGTTATATACAAAAAAACACCTTCAATATACAAGTGGTATTTTTGTTATATACATTTCACTCAGGAACCCATCTATATTATTGTATAAGTAGTATAAGCATGCCATGATATTGAGGATATCGGGTTGGAGTTTGAGGAGAAAGCTGCATGCCGATTTAAAACTGCATCCTTACATAATGATTTGTCTAATACAAATTTTAAAATCCATTAAAACAAAACTGTTTTAACATACTTTTCAGAAATATATACTTCTTTTCTAGATAGCTTTGTTTGATTTTTATTCCTTGTCAAAATGTGGGATATCTTTATGGTCCACCCTGTATTACACACTACTAGCCTCTTGGAAAATCATGGGTTTCTTTTTTTTTTTTTTTTTAAACACCTTCAAAACCATCTTCCATTTCTTGTTCTTTTGATGTCCTCCCCTCCGCAAACTACCCATCCTATTTCTTACCCTCCTCCTTTTAATTATCTGATAATTAAATATCTGATCATTAAAACAGTAGGTGCCACACATTCTCTTTGGTTTCTTGCATGCAAAACCTGCTTGGTCTATGACCCAACTTGGCAGACTTCTTGATTGAGACTGAGGAATGCGGAAGGGGTGTAGTAATACAGTTATGCAGAAAAATGCGTGAAACTCTCACAAATACAAGATTAAGAATTTTCCGCTTCTGATTCATTCACTGATTTTTAGCTATCCACTTATTGCTGTACTTATCCAATTATTGAAATAATTGGGTAAGTACAGTAAATAATTCCTTTTTAATATTTCACACTGAAGAATTTTAATAGTGCAGGTTGGTGAGAGTGAAAAGAAAATAAAGATGCAGTTGAGTGACAAACTGATCTTAAGAGGTTGTAAGATGAGATCCCCTTCTGTAGGAGATTTTCCCTTGCTTGAACAGTTCCTGCATATACTGCTTGCCTATTTCCTACCAACCGTTTTATTATGGGTGTTATAGCCCATGTGAGAGAGATTCCAGGCTGGAAGCAGGCAACTGTAAAAGGACAAAAAGATCTCTTTTGAAAGAGCCAGAAACAAAATGTGCTTCCAAAGTTCGACATTGAAAATATTCGTTCCATTCTTCCACGGTCTGGCTCAATGTTTGAGCAATAAGCATTTGAATTATTAGTACGAGAGGTTAGTTAATTAATATACAATTTTTAACAGTTAACAGTATTGAATTAATTTTCAGGTCTGGCTGAATCTGGTATATATTTCTTTTTATTTGCTTTCAGTCATTGTGTGTTCTACATGGAATCAGCATAATACTAGATATCTATTTCTTACAATGTTAATGGGCAGAATTTTTAAATTCAGTAATTAACTAGGAAAATGCATCATGCCACACTGAACTTACTGATCAGTACCTCTGGTTGTCCAGATAGTGGTCACTTTGAGATCCAATTACTAGATCCAGAGAGGGATTTAAAGAGTAAAAGATCAAGGTAAATGATAAGAGCTCAAGGACTTGATCTGCAATGGCAACTTGGACAGATATTCCATCATGACAATATATCAGAATACAGGAGGCTGTTTTTATGAACTGTTTCTCTATCTTTCCCATGTTTTTTTCTAATTAAATGATCTGTGGAATTAGTCAACTAATATTATGGTTACTAGAATGGGGTGGTCCTGTTTGAATAATATTATGGAAATAGCAATAGTTGTGTTATTGTGGATAAAAATGAGCAGCTTGAAGATTGCTTTCTTTCCTAAAGGGTTCCCAGAGTTTGGGAAACTTATTTTGGCCATGCTGGCTTGAAGATCCTCACAGTTGTTGTCCAAAGAATATTTTTCACATAATGCAGATATGTTGCCATTGTTCATCACACATCAACATGCATATATGTACAATTCTAGAAAATGTATGCATTTCACAAAAGAGGTTGATCTGTCCCTGCTTATGGATCTCTTGTAGGTAAAGAACCCTAGCTAATGCTTCATCTATCTTATTAGAAAGGATTTCAGCCTTCCTTTTGAAACAGAGCTCTCTTAGTTAGAGGATCTGGTATAGTACAGGTTTGATGCCTGTAAAAAGGTTTTAGACACAGGAAGAACAGATTCACTGAAGGAAAAAATCATTTGACTAATCAGGCTGCTGGGCTTACAAATAATTTTTCTTTTGATCTTTGTGGATGTGTCGTTCACATCCCTACAGCATGGAAGAAAGAAAGACAGATTTTTCTCCTTCCCCTGGGAAGCAGCAACATGGTTCAGATGTTTCTTTAATTTCCTCTAGCTGTCTCATTAAGACAGTAATATGCCTGGCAATTTTTAGCAATGTGTAAAAAAACATTTTCCTCTGTTTCCGTATTAAGAGCACGCAAAAATACCTGGGAACATGATGGTTTAAGTTGGATGCCAGTGCTCTTTTTGTTACAGACATGCAATTTCCAAACTATTTTGTTTATTTATTTATTTACAGTATTTTTATGCCGCCTTTCTCAGCCCGAAGGCGACTCAAGGCACTTACAAACTGGCAACAATTTGATGTCACAATAATAATAAAACACAATTAAAAACATTTAGCACACATTATAAAACCCATGTAAAATAATTAAAAACATATAATCACAAGTTACTTCCTGTTAACTGCAGTCGGCCCTTGGTATCCACTGTGGTTTGGTTCCAACCACCCCTGCCCCCCTCCCAAATACCAAAATCCATAGATGCACAAGTCCTATTGTATACAGTGGCATAGTAAAACAGTATCCTTTGTACAACATGTCAAAATGAAGATTTACTTTTTGGATTAAAAAATCAAATCACAGATGCTTGAATCCGTGGGGTGACTATACATGCTACAAGCTGACTGTTAAGTGTATCATAGTAGTGGTGGTTTACTCACCATGGTTCAGGACAGATTAACTCAGAAATAAGCCAAATTCTCACTCCCTTCAAAAAAATCAAGAACAGATTTGTATATTCTAAGCTATTACAAATTCTTTACTGATTTAAACAAAGTCTTTAGCAGTGATTTACAGAATGAGGAGGAAGGAGAATAACTGAAACCTTCTTATCCCACCATTTCAGCGTTGGTTTGGTGTGGAGGTAAAAGAGGATATAGAATTCTGGCTCAGATTTTAGGACTGAATTCATGAGGAGCTAATGCTAGGGCTCATTTCTACATCCAAGTTCCCCAAAATGTACTAGCATTTGTAACTATGAGAACTAAATTAATTACAGGATTCTTATGCACTCATTGTCTCCACCCAGAGCACAAAGTCTCTTCTGTATTTCAGCATCATATTGCCCTTCCTTTGCCATCTTTTAATCAGCATCTGGTACAGATGGTGTTATTATGATCTCTTTCTGCATTGGGTATGACTGAATTGTTTATATTACTCTGGTTTAAGAGTGAAATTATCTACTTTTATGAGGCTGGCTGTGGTGCTCCCTCATGAGTCACTGCTTTATTCTTGCCTCCTCCCAATCAGGATGGTGAGTCCAAAACTACGTATCTTCCAGAAACATAGAAAAGCAGCTCAGCTAAGAGAAATATAAACCTTATCTTTACATGCCCTTGAACATGTGTATAACAATTGAAGAGTATATGATTCCAAAACTCACTTGGAAAAAGTTAAATGTGTTTTGCACTTTCTTGAAGAAAATAGATGTGCTTCAGCTGTGAGAAGTTTGGCGAACATTCTGATATCATAATTTAATCTGGAATATGGATTTCTTTTTAACATTATATCTTGTCCTTGCTCAATTAAGCTCACAAAAAGTATATATCCTACATCCAACTACAGCCCGCGGGCCAGACCCGCCCCCCTGAGGGCATTCATCCGGCCCGCAGGGTGTGGAGAAGCGACAGGCAACGCGGCCCCAGAGCCGCGCCGCCTGCCGCCTCCCCCGCCTTCTCCCAGCTTCAGGACGAGGTGAGACCCCGTCCTGAAGCTGGGAGAAGGCAGGCAGCGCGGGCCCAAAGCCACGCCGCCTGCCGCCTCCCCTGGCTTCTCCCAGCTTCAGGACGAGGGGAGACCCCGTCCTGAAGCCAGGAGAAGGCGGGGCCGGCCTGGGGAGGGGGCAGCTGGTGCGGGACATGGGCATTCTGTGTGGGTCATGGATGTTCTGTGTGGTACGTTTGGCCCAGTTCTATCATTGGTGGGGTTCAGAATGCTCTTTGATTGTTGGTGAACTATAAATCCCAGTAACTACAACTCCCAAATGTAAATGTCTATTTTCCCCAAACTCTACCTGTGCTCACAATTGAGTATATTAAGTATTTGTGCCAAGTTTGGTCCAGATCCATCATTGTTTGAGTCCACAGTGCTTTCTGGATGTAGGTGAACTACAACTCCAAAACTCAAGGTCAATGCCCACCAAACCCTTGGATGTGGGAGTTCTGTGTGCCAAGTTTAGTTCAATTCCATCATTAGTGGAGTTCAGAATGCTCTTTGATTGTAGGTGAACTATAAATCCCATCTCCTAAATGACAAAATCAACCCTCCCCCAACCCCACCATCATTCAAATGTCAGCATATCAGATATTTGTGCCAAATTGGTCCAGTGAATGAAATACATTCTGTATTTAAGATATTTACATTACAATTCATAACAGGAGCAGAATTGCAGTTCTGAAGTAGCAACAAAAATAATTTTATTGTTGGGGGTCATCACAACATGAGTAACTGTATTAAGGGGTCGTGGCATTAGGAAGGTTGAGAACCACTGATCTATGGCAAGCATCCTCAGAGGTTGTTAGGTGACAGCAATCCTATCTCTTCAGCCAAAAGCAGGCCCACACTTCCCATTGAAATACCAATAAGCTTATATCTGTTAAAATTGTTCTTTATTTATTGTATTGTTTTAAAGTGGTTTTTTTTTTTTGCACTACAAATAAGATATGTGCAGTGTGCATAGGTATTCATTCATGGGTTTTTTTTCACATTATAATCCGGCCCTCCAACAGTTTGAGGGACCGTGACCTGGCCCTCTGCTTAAAAAGTTTGAGGACCCCTGGAATATATGCTTCCTCACTCTTATGCTTTCCTTGCAACAACTCTGGAATAATATATTCTGGGAAAGTGATTATCCCAAAACTGCAGGTGGGCCGTAGCTCATCAGTACACCTTATGGTTTGTATACAAAACATTCAATCTCTGAGACTATCTCAACTATTGCTTCAAATTATGGGATTTCCTAAAATCAAAGAGCAAATATACACAAATATATTTCCACTGGAACATTACTCAAAACTTTTAGTTATCTCTTCACATTTGAGAACATCTCATATCAAGCAACATTGTATATTACAAAATAGATGAAACCAAATATTGCTAATTTCCAAGATCTTAAAAGGCTAAGATCCCTCAACTTGGTCATAAAGGGGAGGTACCCTTTAAATCTTCCTCTGAGGATGGAGTAATTTTGTAAAAAGTATTGTCCTCCTATCCTTCCCTTTGAAGAGCAACATACTGTTCATTCTGTTTATTATCTTGGCAGTGTACTGAAGGTTTCAAAAATTGCTGACCATTATTCTACAAAAGCCCTGTCATGTGCAAGTGGAAATTTATCTGAAATGTTTGTGGTACAGACAGAAAATGCCCTCCTGAAATTTATTTGGTTTGTTAAAATACCATGCTAGCATAGATAATAAGATATGTAATGGATTGGGGCTGGAGAGTGAAAATATTTTTCCGGCTTCTGCCATCAATTCAACATGAAAAAGAAATTGGATTTTCATTCAAAAATGCCATTTACTTTTCAGCCAGAGGTGACAAGCACAAATGTCAAAAGTATAAACAAGCATAAGTAGTAATTCAATACAAGGGCTACTGTTTCAATTGTTGCTGTTATGGTGGTATGGATCTTGTAAAATTTACTAATGTCTGCAAAAAATCATGATGGTGATGCGGGTGTCCTCTGTGCCTTTAGTCTTTTCCCTGTGGTGTTTTAATGAATTAATGTAAATTTAACCAAAGTACAGTAAAATAAGATTGGAATTTGACTTGAGAGCCTTCAGTGCGATTTATTCTTTAATTGTTGGTTTCTAAATTAGGAATGTTTTAGGATTGAATTAAAATATGGAACAAAACATTTCATCAAGCCTGAATCTTTCTCAATCCTTAAGTGATTTTAACATATATCTTAGGATCAGGATATGTATGCCTATACTAGAAAGTCATCTCAAACAATTTGGATAGCCTAGGTAGCAATAACCTAGGGGATTACAAAATTACTCACTTGATCATGGAAAGCCGTTGAATGACTTTAGGTGAGTCACACACTCTCAGTCCCAGAAAATCATGTGATAGGTTTGCCACAGCGTTGCCATAATTTCGAAAAGGCTTGAAAGCACACAGGAACAAACTAGGGACAGTTGGTTTATCATCAGTTGCAGATAGTATACATTTTAATTTTTATGCTAAGTATCTCAAAAATTGGAAGACGACATCTTGAACCAAAGATTGGCATAATTGTATGAGATGATGTTATATGAGCCAGCTTCAAATGTGTTACCATTTGATAAATGATTGAATGGAATATGCAAATTTTGGGCACAATGGAAAGAAAGAAAATCTGTTTGGAATGAAACAATCTGTTCTAGAGACTGTTTGTCCACCTGGTGACAGGATAACAGGATTTATCATCAAATGAAAGGAAAGCAGCCTTCATGTTAATTTTTGCCATATGGACAATTGCAATTGTTTTCTGTAATGCAGGGCGTATGCTTAAGTTAAAATAGAAGATAGTATGAATCCTTTAGGCCAAAATAACGAGCCATATAGAAGCATATACAAAGGCAATCTTTTTTTAATGTATCCTACAGAGTGTTTCATTAATTTGTTCTTTAACTCAGTGTAACTTCCATATTCACATAGCTCCCTCTGCTTTTCCCTATTCATATACTTCTATGCATCTAAAAAGAGGAGAGAATAATATCAATTGAAGTTATGCTTCTTTTGCCTACCCTGCCATGGGAATTTACACACACACAGACACCGCTACCTACCTTTTTGGGCCAAGCAGAATCATCATTGTCACCATCACCATTTTCTCTTTTCTCTAAAACATTTCAGAATAGTCTGCATTTTTCCTTCATCACTTCTACCCTCACATCAACCTTTGGGAGAAGGTTATATTAAGAGAGGTTGGCCTAAGGACACTCCATTATTATGATTTTACTATTTGACTGAAACACAGAGAGAACAGTCATACCATCAAAGTGCCATGACTTCTGGAATTAAGATACTAGAGATTCCAATTCCAGAGATTCATGACCCTCAACTAAATATTGAGTCTAGCTTAGGAAGTAGTATATCTCTCAGCAACGTATTCTCAAGTCATAGAATTGATACATCAGTGGGGACACAGCGGCATGACTTTCTGGATACATCGGTTTGGACACAATAGTATGACTTTCAAGAAACAAATGGCAGAGCCTGAGTAGGACTGTAGTGTGTGTGTGTGTGTGTGTACGTGCGTGCCTTCATGTCACCTGTGGACTGGTGGCAATCCCACAAATTCCATAGAATTTTTTTTTCAAACAAGGAATACTAAGAGGTGGTTTTGCCAGTTTGTCTGAAACATAGCCTAGAGTATCTGCTATTTGTTGGTGTCTTCCAATCACGGAAACCACCATGCTTAACCCCAAATCAGAGGGCATCTGGTGCCTTTAGGACATTGGAAGCTAAAGCAAAAAAGATTTCATTCTGGTTTCAGAATGTTGCCTGAGCAATTTGTGTCCTAGCAGTTCTTGATTCTGCCCCTGCCTTATCTTCTCAAGGGCTCTTCAAGACCATGATGGAAACACAACGAGCATCGAGACTATTTGGGAAATGTGAAGCCACAGTTTCTCCACATTTTCCACTCTTCGCTCCATTGTGACATGCTAATTCCTACAGCACACACACTTTTCTGTGAAGCTTGATTGTTTTAACACAGATGCATTAAAATGAATTTTGAATATTCTCCTGTCACTTTCCTTTCCAAGCCGTACTGTAAGAAGACACATGCATTTCTACTTTTGGGGTGTTTTGACTTGGCAGTGATTAAATGAGAACAATTAATATGGGTCTCAAATCTTTTCTTTCATTGTCTTGGCAGCACTCCATTCAACATTGGCTTCACTGCTTACAACTCTGTTCAGGGTTTTAGCCAAAATGTGCTCACTTGTGACATATGCGGCAGTTCCTTGAATGCTGCCAAATAAGAGGTAACATAATCTTAATAAAGAAAACAAGCTGATCTAATGCAGTGAAAATATCAGGTCCAGCTAAGTTTAAAAAGGGATTGGTGCCAAAGAGAAAGCGAAGAGAAGAATAGAGACCAGAAGAAAATCGTTAACTTTCTGGTCACAGTTTGTATAGAAAATTGGGGGTCATTGTAATAGGTTTCTATGCCCTTACTCTTATCATAGATCATTTTCCTTATCAGAATATGCAGCCAAAACAGAAAGAAAGGAAAGACAAGCCTGGCTTGTTGGCAGTAATTAGAATATATTAATCATGTCCAAGAGAAAGCACATTTGAAAGCTCTTTTTGACACTGGTATTGTTGTAGGTGAAAAATATTCCTTGTCGTTTTTTATATCCCTAAGTGTACCAGTGTACTAAATGTCAGTCATTAATTTCATAATCTAATTTACAAAATAGAGTAAAATACTTTACTCTGCTTTGAAATGAGTCTTTTCTCCATGCAAATATAATTGTTCAGGTTTCTCATGCATGGAACACAGTGACTGCCTTTGTGAATCAAGAACCGCATTCTACTTTGTTGCTGAGCATTTGCAGATTTAGAGAGCTTAGGGCTAATCATTATTGGACTTAGTCACTTTGAGTCCCCTGGGGAGAAAGGTGTGGTGTAAATATATAGATAGACAAACAGATAGAACAGCCACTTCCCATATAAACATCTTTGTATCCACTGAAATGCCTCAGCTTTTTGTCACAAATTGCCTTCCCGTTCTTGTTTACCATGTGACTAAGACAGTATGACTTGGGCTTGTTACTTCCTTCCCTTATTCTGACCATGACTAATGTACTAAAGTCCACTGTATGTAAATGTTTGCGTTCTGTATATTTTGCTAATGCACTTTTTCAGTTTTTCCCATCATTAAGAGATTAGACAATCAGAGATTATGGGTGTGGAGGCACAAATATAATTATGGAGAAAGAGAAAGGCTGCTTTGTGGTTATAAATTGATCTTCAGATACCGGTACCAGCACTTTTGTCCTTAGTGCAATGATTCTGAATAGAAAAAAAAAAGTTTAAAATTCTATATTAGCACTTGGGACTATAATCAGGGTATTTTCTTTATTTTCCATTTTGAGGAATATTTTATCTTTATCTGGAATTATTATGCATGTTCCTTCAACTATAGGTTTTGCAATGCTAATCAAGGCGATTAATTGCAAAATTCACAACCGGCAAGAGTTCTTTCTCCCACGCTGGATCTTCCACAGATATGTAAACCCCCCTTGCTTAGTTTCCAATATGCCTCACAACCTCTGAGGATGCCTGCTGTAGATGTGGGCAAAATGTCAGGAGAGAATGCTTCTGGAACATGGCCATACAGCCCGGAAAACTCACAGCAACCTAGTGATTCCAGCCATGAAAGCTTTTGATAACACATATTTTCCTTGCCTTTGAAAACATAGCAAAATATTAAGAACATTTTGACAAAACTACCAGTAGTCAAGAAATGTGGAAAAGAGGTTTTCTTCATATAGTACATTCAGTAATTCTATAACATATGGCCCACATTCTCTTTGGTATGTACCATAAATTATTGAATTGATAAAGTATTATATGATTTTGATCCTATAATAAGTAGGATAAACATTTATATTATACTGTGTTAACTCTCAGACACAACTAGATGTTTGCTGATGTTTAAAATATTTCAGTGCTAGGAAGTAATGTTAAAAATAAACCACTCTGTTTGCAGACCTAAATATTCATTTTGGATTTATAGTAGGATTTATTTTCAGAGCACTGGAACCAGAAAATATGTTTTGTAGTTGTTTTTCAAGAGGGGCCATCCAATCCAACCCCCTTCTGCCAGGCAGGAAAATCACAGTCAAACCACTCCCAACAAATGCCCATTCAGCCTTTGAAATGATGATGATGATGATGATGATGATGATAGGAAACCTACTAGGTAAACTTTGGAGTTACTGTTTCTCAACTTTCTTTCTTTCCCATATTTATATACTGCCTTTCTCAGCCTGAAGACGACTCAGGCTGGTTTACAAATGGCACAATTTGATGCCTACAAAACACAGAACTGGCAACAAAGATCCGCATAGTCAAAGCCATGGTATTCCCTGTAGTAACCTATGGATGTGAGAGCTGGACCTTAGGGAAGGCTGAGCGAAGGAAAATAGATGCTTTTGAACTGTGGTGTTGGAGGAAAGTTCTGAGAGTGCCTTGGACTGCGAGAAGATCCAACCAGTCCATCCTCCAGGAAATAAAGCCCGACTGCTCATTGAAGGGACAAAGTTGAAGTACTTTGGCCACATCATGAGGAGACAGCAAAGCCTAGAGAAGACAATTATGCTGGTGAAAGTGGAAGGTAAAAGGAAGAGGGGCCGACCAAGGACAAGATGGATGGATGGCATCCTTGAAGTGACTGGACTGACCTTGAAGGAGCTGGGGGTGGTGACGGCTGACAGGGAGCTCTGGCGTGGGCTGGTCCATGAGGTCACGAAGAGTCGGAGACGACTGAACGAATGGACAACAACAAAACACAGAACAATTAAAACATTTAGCATAAATAGCATTTGATAAAATAAAATAGAACCGATAAAAATATAAATCCATGGCGTCTCATTACTAAAATCAGTACCCAATCGCATTATCCAATCGTTCCGAAGATCAGAGTTTGTCTACTACACAGCATTTGGGAAAGCTTGCTCAAAAAGCCAGGTTTTATCTTTTTTTCGAAATGTTAGGAGGATGGGGGCCAATCTAATATCCCTAGGGAGGGTGTTCCATAGCCGAGGGGCCACCGCTGAGACGGCCCTGTCCCTTGTTCCTGCCAACCAAGTCTGTGAAGAAGGCGGGACCGAGAGCAGGGCCTCCCCAGAAGATTTTAGGGTCCTAGATGGTTCATAAAGAGAGATACGTTCGGACAGGTAAGCTTGGCCAGAACCGTTTAGGGCTTTATAGGCTAAAGCCAGCACTTTGAATTGTGCTCGGTAGCAAACTGGCAGCCAGCAGAGCTGACGCAACAGAGGAGTTGTGTGCTCCCTGAGTGCTGCTCCTGTTAACAACTTGGTTGCTGCCCGTTGGGCCATTTGAAACTTCCGAATAGTCTTCAAAGGTAACACCACATAGAGAATGTTGCAGTAGTCTATACGGGATGTAACCAGAGTGTGGACTACCATGGACTACTTGTCAACCTTATAGGGTTGATTCAACTCCCAACAATACCCCACCAAAACTTTCAGGGAAGAAGAGGAGGAGGAGGAGGCGGTACAAAGCAGTAAGCAGAATTCTGGGAAATGTAGTTTGGGAAAGTGAGGACTCCTGTGGCAGAGAATTCAAACGACCCTGACCAAACCTCATTTCCCAGAATTCTGCTTGCTTCCCGCGTCAAAGACTCAATGTGAGTGTGGTCTCTGCCTCTCTCTGGGCCGGCCATGTGCCTTAGGGACTTCTTCCTTGCCCAACCATCCAGCCAGGCATCCCTCCCTTCCTCGCCACCCCCTTTGGAGAAAGACCGGGGCTCCTCCCTCCACTCTGGTGTCACCATCCTCAGAGCCCTTTGAGGGAGCTAAACCCAGCCCTTTTAGGGGAGAAGTGGCGCCCGCCACAAAGACCTAGAGCCATTTACATAACTCTTCCAAATGTCATAGGTCAGGTTTTTAAAATCCTAATTGTTTGTGTGGGCACCACTGATATTTCTTAATATTGCTTTGTATGTACAAATTTTATGAAATAGGTATGACGAATTAGTTACAAAGTTTTGCACAGCCCTAGTAGTTTATGTATGAATGAATATACACATGAACGTTACTTCTGGTACATTCCTGGCCTGAGAATATGCTTAGAGGCAATCAGTTTCCATAATTCTTAATCTACCACCTTGAACAACTTTTTCACTTGATTCATTTTGGTGACCTTCAGGGGCAAACTGACCTCAATTGACAGAACTAGTGATAAACACCACAGTTCTCATGGGCGTTTCATGTTGGCGCACAATAGATTTAGACCATAAAGACCCAAGGCAATACAGAAAGAGATAAAGGAGAATAGAGACATTATACTCTGACCTCTACTGAGCTGCATACAGCAAATGTCTGCAAAGTGAAGAATTATGGTAGATAATATAGTGCAATTGAGCCTTTGTGAGGCACCTGGGAAGAGTGCGGTATATGTTGGCATTTTAATGAGTTACATATGTAAGAAAACGTAGCAGGTATAACGAAAACCCTTTTCACCTTTAAAGCAAATGGGCCTGATTAGCAAGACTAATTGTAATAAATGGTTAGTTCTTTTATTCTGAGAACTATAATCTAAATGGATTGAAATAATGGTGGGAAAATTAAGATGCTGCTATTGAAACATGATAGCAATGGTAAATTGGATAAGATGAATTGATTCATAAGGATGTCAAAATTTACCCCATGTTTGCCTTAAAACGTGCAAGATAATGCATAATTTTGGAGTGCATTTCATTTTAGGAAAAAAATAATTCTGTTGCAATGTTTACATTTTTTTGATACACCAGCTACTGAAAAAAAAAACCAGCATTTTACTAAAATCTAGTGTTAATATGCTTTTAGCCTATTTAAATTATCTTGCCTTTGATTAAACAGTTCCCCAAATAATTTCGCCCTCCACCCCCTCATCTATAACCCAAGATCTAGCCCTTGCACTTTAACATTGTTCCCTGCCCTATAGACATAAGTTATATTTCATATTGCCCTTCTACTCCTAATTTATCATTTGGCTCTTGCACTTTATCCATCAGCCCTGTCCTTGCAACTGATTTGCACCAGCCTGCCCACCCAAGCTCAGTAATTGTTTACAATGTCAGGCTATTGGTTGTTTGTTCCATGATTATTTTATACTTTTATGATATTGTTTATGAATTTTAGTGTGCTATATTTTAAAATATGTTTGATCGGGCTTGTCCCTATGTAAGCCGCCCGAGTCCCTTCGGGGAGATAGTGATGGGATACAAAAATAAAGTTGTTGTTGTTGTTGTTGTTGTTGTTGTTGTTGTTATAAAAACAGTTTAACCTGGTTTAATGCTATTAATAAACCACCCCAAAGTCTTTTGACATAGAATATACATATTTTAATAAATAATATATACATTGATAGTTCTAAACTCATAGGATGTTATTAAGGCAATCTCTCTTATCAGTTTGGATATCAAAATAGACTATTTCCTTGAGATGAGAAACTGTCTTTAGGGCATATATTTATCCCACATACAATAGCTACAGTACATTTCTGCTGTACTCATACTATGTGTTTTTTTTTCTATTTTATAGTCCTAGCGGGAGATCACTGCAAGATATTTACCAAAGCGAAAGGTTTCCCTTCAAGTCACAGAAATTCTAATGAGTTTTGTTGACTCAGCAAGAGCTTTTACTCCAGTCCTAAATGCATTTACCTATATGTAAATACTATTGACTTCAATGAACCTGGCTTATTTTAGTAGCCCAGGACACATCCACTTAATTTTCTTCTCCATCATTCATTTAACATAAATTAATCCAGTTATTCCCCCATTCTTCTAACCCAGGCATGGGCAAACATCGGGTTTCCGGGTGTTTTGAACTTTAACTCCAGTAGGCTGTTAGAAATTGTGGGAGTTGAAGTCCAAAACACCCAGAATTTACTATGCTGCAAATTCTCTCATGGTTTATTATTGTGTATGGATTTGCTTGATGTATAAAATAAATCAGAATATATTGTAAGATATACTTTTCTCCAGTATTAGTTTAGTTATGTTCTCAGAAGCTGTCATATCTATATGAACTCTGATCTTGAAATCACAGAACTAAGCCATGCCTAAAACATAGGAAAACATTATTTTTGAGGCAGACATTTTTATGAAATTGTTTTGACATTTTACACTTGAATTGTGCTGATGCTAAAGTGCTTCTCTGAGTTCCTTGGAGAAACTAGACAAATGTATATAGTAAATAAATATACGCTAACCATTTCAAAGAGATTCCACTGTTGTGGATCGGAGTATCAGGACAGCTGTATTGTAGATGTTGAGGGGTTTGGAATTTTTTTAGCAAATGCATCAGAGACTGTTAAAAGCATTCAGCTTGTTGTCAAAATTGTTTTGTGGGATGATGACCAGCCAATTTCAGGGTTTCCAGAATATTGCACTCTAAAGTATTTCTAAACTGGCAGCAGGCACCATAGGGACTCATGTACAATAATGTTATCTGTGATGGTTGCCAAACTGAACTAGACTTGGCCATTATCTGGCATGGAGCATGTTTGCTGTGATACCCTTAAAAAGTGAAAATATATTTCCAGAGGCAGATAGATATATGTATGTAGGAGGAATGCTAACAGTTGAAGAGGCCCCAGCTAACTCTCCAGGAAGACAAGTCTAATTGCTAGTCTCATTTATAGTGAAAACATTGAATCATTGGAATTTTTTTTTTAAAAAATTACTTTCCAAATTTTCATTGAATCAGTGGCTTTAGCTATAACTGATACAGGATGAGCCTCCCTTATCCATAAATCCAAAATATATGCTTTACTTTTGCATTAGCAATTATTGAGGTAGCTGAAAAAGACATACTTTAATATTATGAAGAATAAAGTTCAACAAATCAGCATCGCCTTATTGAGCTGTAAAGCAAGCCATGGTTTACAACTTTCTGTATGTGAGTAAAAGCTGCATGAACACTGGGAAAAGCAGCATTCCAAATGCAAAGTGCAACTAACAGCTTCTCTCATAGTGTATTCATGATCTCCACTTTGAATTCAAAACAACTCAAAAATACACCAGCCATAGTTCTCTCCATTGAAATACTATATATGAATTATTAATCCCAAAATAATTAGTAATTTCCCTTAACTAGAACCTATTCATTTGGGGGGGGGGGGGGGAATAATGCAATCAATAAAACATTTATTTAAATGAAATGTTAAAGCTTACTATTATAGATCCAGATGTAATTTTAGTACCTCATGATACAGGGCAATCAATTAAGAGTACATAAGTAATCAATATTTAAATCAAGTGAATCTTAAATGTGAATATTTGATTGCCTCTAACTAACACCCAGATCTCTAGGTACAAGGCAAGATATAAATACTTTAATTAATTAATCTACAAATCCGCTTGTTAAAATAATAAACATAGCATTAAATAAAAACACAGTGAACCAATCTTTATAAGGAACTGCCCCCTGCTGGCCTACTGTTTCTCTATGTTAGATTAACATTTGACCACATTGTGTGGCACTTTGGATTAATTTGTCATTTCTCCTGATCAAGGGCGCATTCCTCCAGGTATTGCTGCTGAGCAAGCAGTGCTTATTTCAATGAAATTAAATGAATACTGTTGCTCCTTTAACTTGCAGTCTACAGTACATTCATGTATACAGTCAGTTGTACTGAAATAATGGTATTCTGTTATAAGAAAATGTTTGTGTGACTGAGGTGCCAGGCTTATGCTTTCCTTTTCTCTTGAAAATCTTTTAAATATTTAAGGAGTTTGCTAGGTTTTATATTTTGATTACTTTATTACACAATTTAGTAACATGAGAGCCAGCATGGTATAGTGGCTTGAGTTTTGGACTGTGATCCTGGAGACCAGGGAGTGAATCCCTGTTCAGCCCTAGAAACCCATAGGTAACTTATACTTTCTCAGCCTCAGAGGAAGACAAAGGCCATCTCTAAATAATCTTACCAAGAAAATGTCATGTTAGCTTCACCCTAAAAGGTAAAGGTAAAGGTTTCCCCTTGATATTAAGTCTACTCATATCCGACTCTGGGGGTGGTGCTTATCTCCATTTCTAAGCCAAAGCGCTGGTGTTGTCCGTAGACGTCTCCAAGGTCACGTGGCCGACATGACAGCATAGAGTGCTGTTACCTTCTTGCATTCACATTTGCGTGTTTTCAAACTGTTAGGTTGGCAGAAGCTGGGGCTAACAACAGGAGCTCACTCTGCTCCCTGGATTCAAACTACAAACGTTTTGGTCAGCAAGTTCAGCAGCTCAGCGGTTTAACCCACTGCGCCACCAGGGACTCCCCTAAACTTCATATTAGGGTTACCATATGTCAGGAACGACCTGAAGGCATAGAACAACAACAATTTAATAAAATACTGGAGATATGTCATTAGCTTCAAGTATATTGAGCTTTTTTCTTGTGAAAGTCTGCACTAAATATGGGACATCTTCAGAACACAAATTTGGCTTCATTAAGCAAATCCAGTGATGCAAGCAGTTAACAGCAAGTCAAGTACACAGCTAAAGATCCAGTTCTAGGACATCAGCTACAAACAAACAAGGTAAACTGGAGGACTGGGTCATCCATGTGTTATTTCACTTATTGATGCAATTGGGATGCAAGCGAACAAAAGAATGTGCCTATATGTTGCAATATGTATAGTCATAACTCCATTAATAAAGCGTCTAACAGTAAAACTGTGTTTTATAAAGGATGGTTAGGATAATAGGCTATGATGCATAGCTTTATGATGGGAAAGTTATGCTGTTGGCGTCATTTGCGCAGTGGCAAGTGAAGCATAGCTGCTGCATCTCTCTTTTACTCTTGAGAATTTGAACATTGAACTATGGTTCAATTCAACTTTATGTAGTCATAAGCCATCAGTTATGACACAGCTTCCCAACAGGGTGCCATCCATTTCTTATAACCACTCAGTCCCACTTTTTCTTCCTCATCTTCTGGAAATGACCTGGGGAAGATAGTGAAATAAAGCTGGAGAAAACTAACTTTTGGTGCCAGGTTACATCAGCGTGTGTGCAGTAAATAATGCAATAAACAAGGCATGATCAGAGACAGAATGTAATTCTGCTGTAGCTGGTCTACTATAGTTACGCAACTGTGGACAAGGTAAATAGCAGTTCATTTCAGCACCCATCAAAAACAAAAAGGAAACCAGATTAGCATTTCTTACTATCTCCTTCCACTGTGTTTTAAAAAAGGAACATTTCTGTTCAAGACATGCCCAGGAACACATATAACAGAGGTATAGTTATTTTAATTTACGAGCACATTGTATAAATCCCTGCCTGTATTGCAGATGGAGGAACTCCAATGCATACACAAATTACGCATGGAACAATTTTGTTGTTGTGTTTCTTTAAGTCATTTCTGATTTCTGATTTATGGCAACCCTAAGGCAAATCTGTCACAGGGCTTTATTGACCAGATTTGTTGTGGGGGTGTCTCTGAGGTAGAAAGAGAGTGACTTGTTCAGGGTTACCCAGTGGCTTTCCATGCCTGAGCAGAGATTCAAACTTTTGCCTGCAAAGCTGTAATCCAGTGCTCAAAATACTGCACCACACTGACTCCTCCTGGAACATTTACCCCGTTATTTTGTGAGCACATAGGCACTTGCTCATTTACCTATTTTATATTTATCAAATATAGTATAAATAATATTGCTGATTCAACTGCTTAAACTATGTTATCGTTCTTTGTTTATCTTCGAGATATGTTGTCATATTATTTTTTGTTGTTTTTTTTACATGTAGGTGGAGAACAGACCAAAGTACTATGGCAGAGAGTATGTATTGAACTATTTATAATTATTACAGTCCATTATTTTGTATGCAATCATTTGTTATGTGCCATTGTGTAACTTAATATTCTTAATACAGAGTTGTTAATGGAGTGCTCATGGTGCCCTGAGAGATTGGAGCTCCTTTACTTTCCATGTGTTTAGCTTTTTCATTGAATTGTAGCTCTATATCCTTACATATCAATGTATTGCCTTTCCAGATGATAACCAGAGAATTCCTCTTTGTGTAGTGTTTTGCACATAGCAGCCAAAGAATTAATTAATTTTTCAGAAACAGCTTAGGGTTCATTTTATAACAGCAATTCAAAATCTACCTTTGTTCCTCCCTCCCATCTCTACCAAACAATAGTCAACATTTGAAACATGTTGCTTTGTATGAATAATGGCAGAAGCAAGATGTTGCTTAAGACTAAAAACATTATTTTTGCCATAGAATTGCTATTTTCAGGCCAAACAAAGCATTGCTTTGAAAAGCACCTTAGTGTGCTCAGTTAGGTAAATGAATCTGCAACCTAATAGCTAAATTAATCTTCATGTAATATTTTGCCCTTGTTCAAAGGTTGCTGTTGAATATTGGTTCCAGTAGACTGATAAGGCCATGCTTGCTTATATTATTCTGATAAAGGCTTTCTATTTGATTTCTTTTACATTGAAGGAGTACAGTGTAAGACTGATCGTAACTAAAACCAAAATGTGACATAAAAATAATTTTCTATACCAGATTTGGATGATAGAATTTTAACATTATTTATTTTGTGTTTGAAAAAATAGAGTTGACAACCCTCCTTGCCAGTAAATAAGTATGTCATCCATAAGGGCAAGGATGCAGCGTGGCCAAGTGATTTCTGAGTCAGAAGGCATTGCTAGTATTTCCCTGATATCTCATGGAGTCATTCCAGCCCCTTCTCGCCAATAAATTTGGAGAAAATGTTTCCCATAAGTCTAGAGAAGTTCTTCCCCTTGGTACAAACTCTGGTTTTAAATTCATTCATTCTTTTTTCCCCACTGAAGTATGCAGACAAATTCTGTATTTTTGTTTTGTATCGCTTATTGTACTTTAACACAAACACTGATACACACGATAGTACTGCATTACATAAAGTGTTCCACCGGCTCTTGTACACAAAATAGCTTAGCAGTGTTCATCCTTCTGTGATGACTGTTGTATGTCCAGTGCCAAGAGGGATTTGCCATGTGCATCGCTCAGGCAGTTACACCTGTTGTAATACTCAGGTTTGAAGTATAACTTTTTTGCATATCACTTCCTCTTTTGCTAATTTCAAGTTCTTACATTATGAGCTTTCCAACGTTTGTGCTGAGACATTAAGAGACAAATTGAGTGTGCTACTAAGTCAAGCATGGGCAAACTTTCTAACCTGGGGGCTGCATCGCTGACCGGAGTGGGTGGGCAGGCTGGAAGAGAGGAAAGGGATTCTCCCCAAGCCCCTTTCCTCCCCTTCCCCTTCTCTTTCAGAGGCAGAAAGAGAAGGAAAAACAGGAAACGTTTGGATCTCAAAAGGGTTAGCCTCGGTCAGGATGAGATGGTGGATGGGAGAGAAAAACTGTATCCATTAGACTTCGTATTGCCTACTCCTGATATAGAATCCTAGAGGAGGAAGAGACCCCCAATGGTCATCCAGACCAACCACCTGCCATTCAAGAAGGCACAATCAAAGCACTCCCTATAGACAGCATCTGTTGAAAAGCTTCTATCACACTCTGAGGCAGCCTCTGCAACTCTCCATAGCTCTTACTCTCAGGAAGTTCTTCCTAATCTTTTCAGTCAAATCTCAGTCAGCAGAAAGTCAGTTTCTTCCTCCTCAATGGGACACCCTTTGAAATCTTGAAACAGGGTTCTCATGTTCCCTCTCTACCTTCTTTTCTCCCAGCTAAATATCCCCCGGGAGGAAAGGAGGAAGGAAAAAAGGGAAGGGGGGGAGGGAGGGAGGAAGAGAAGAGATGGATGGATGGATGGAGGGATGGATGGATGGATGGATGGATGGATGGAAGAGTGGAAGGGAATGGGGAGGAGGGAGGGAGAAAGGGGGGAAGGAAGGAAAGGGAAAGAGAGGGAAGGAGGGAGGAAAGGGAAGAATGGAAGGAGAAAGAGAGAGGTAAGGAAGAAAGGGAAGGGTGGAAGAAGGAAGGAAAGAGAGAAGGAAGAAAGTAAGGATAGAATGGTGAAAGAGAGGAGGACATAAGAAATAAGCCCAAGGGGCTGCATCCGACCCCCAGGCCTGGTTTTGCCCGTACCTGTACTAAATCATTAATTCAGCAATTTAAATGTATCACAATTTTAAAAAATTAATATCTGAAGCCAGGGTCCAATGGTTTCTGGAATCACAGTAGATGAGAAAAGAAGTTTAGATTTCCTTCAGTCAATACTCTCTCTTCTCTGGTATTGACTGCTGGGAAGAAAAGTCCCATTGATTGCTGGGCTTACCTGTGATGGGTTGGTTTACTCATGTATTACACCTTTACTCCTTTAACTTTGCTTTAAAGTTCTGTGATCTTCTACAAGAGCAAGAGCTATTCTCTAAATGGCCAGGTTTCTTTTCTGTCAGGTTTCATGGGATCATTTCTCGCGAACAAGCTGATGAATTACTTGGTGGTGTAGAAGGAGCCTATATTCTCAGAGAGAGCCAGCGGCAACCTGGATGCTATACTCTAGCTCTTAGGTAAGCTATGTTACTTCTGTAGGGAATGTGTGTTAAGTTATTTAATGTTACACTAACATTAGTAATCCTAAAATGTCCTGGAGTGTTTACAAATTATTATCATCTTTGCAACTTGGCATAACCAAAATCTATATTAAACTGTGGTGAGGTATATATGAAACACTTGATATGTGTAGACAATTGTTAAAATGAGGAACAGTGCATAGACTTCCTCAGAATTGTGAAGATTTCATGTGGCCTGATTATACATTTCCTTGACTGACTATAAACGCTATCATACCATTATGTTTTCTGTCTTCCTATACTTTCATAGTTTGTGAAGAAGTGGTGTTTTTATATAGTGCCTGTTTTGATTGTTCAAATATTAAGACAACAACCTTACTATGTTTTAATGCAGATTTGGTAACCAGACCTTAAACTACAGGCTTTTTTATGATGGGAAGCACTTTGTAGGGGAGAAGAGGTTCGAATCAATCCATGATTTGGTTACAGACGGCTTGATAACATTGTATATAGAAACAAAGGCTTCTGAATATATTTCTAAAATGACAACAAATCCTATCTATGAACACATTGGATATGCCACTTTGCTTAGAGAAAAGGTTTCCCGGAGACTGAGTAGAACAAAAGCCGAATCAAGAAAAGCTAGTGTAACGGCATGTGAAGAAACGACACCAGTTGAAAAGGTAAGTAGCAATGAATCCCACCTATATATCTGTGGTTTCATTTGAAATCCAAAGATTTAATATTGTTTTCTATTATTAAAAAGTATTAAATGATAAAGTTGCTATTAGAAATGTTAATGGAAATTTCAACCTGGAGTGCATGGCAGACAACATTAAATTTATGATCTTATTCCTTGCTTTTACTGGAAATACACTTAGATGCCCACAGGGGTTTCATATTGATTCCAGTAGAGCAACATTATCTGATCCTATAAAGCAGTGGTTCTCATCCTGTGAGTCCCCAGATGTTTTGGCCTTCAACTCCCAGAAATCCCAACAGCTGGTAAACTGGCTGGGATTTCTGGGAATTGTAGGCCAAAACACCTGGGGACCCTCAGGTTGAGAACCACTGCTGTAAAGGAACTGTGTTCAGGTAAGATCTCAGAGATGAAATAAATGGTGCAGTCCACTTGCAAAAGAGTGCAAGTGGTACTTGCACCAGAGTTACTTAAACTAAACTGAAAGCCTAGATAGTAACTTTATGCTGAGTTAGCCAACTGTTCTATCTAGCTCAATATTGCCTTACATTAACTGGCTGCTGTTCTCAAGGATTTTGATAAGTTGACTCCCAATGTGGACCTACATGGAGGTGCTAAGGATTGAACCTGAAACACTTTGAATAAAAATGTGTTTTATTGTCTATTGGTGGACCTATAGCATGGGACCAAGTTTAAGATATTAATCTCAGACAGAATATAATCTGTCTTAATTCCCTGTTTCTGGAATGAGTTTCCCCCGCACCAGATCTCAAGTTTGTTAGCCTCTAATACAAAGTGTAAATCTCTCTTTTTCCTTTTCTTTCTTTGGTGACTGGGTCTGGATTTGGAGGTCTGGCTTTCCTTTCCTTTTGCCTTTCTTTTTCTGCAGTTGCTGTAGTGCCTGTGTAAATTGAGTAAGGAAGATGTGGCTAACATAATGAAATTCATAGGAAAATGCAGAAATATAAGACAAAATAAACTTTAAATGAATAAATGTTGTTAGATGAGATGATAGAAATCTTTGCTGGACTTACAGATTGAAAGTATACTGGGGAAACACTCTTTTTGATGCAAGCACTTCTGAAGGTCAATAGATAAATATACAAAAAATGTTTGCACTGCAATAAAGGGTTTTTTCATCCACCTTCAAAAAACTTTCTTTATGTTGGCTTTGGTTACTAATTCGCACAAATAAACAAGAAAAGGATAAGCAGAACAAAGTAAGAAGAGGAATCTTTACTAAATATTTATAGGGACTGGTATCTCAAACCTACAGCTTAAACTTTATTAAAATATGAATTAATATTCCATTTAAAAACATACATTTTAAGGAGGAGGAGAATTCTATAGAAATGTAATGAATTGTTGATTTTGATTTCATTTTAGCATAGCTAACTATGTGAGCCTGTCTGTGGAAAATCAAGTAGTCACATCTCTAACAATGAACTCACTGTAGTTTAATTGCTGGTTCGTGGGTCATAGGCACAGTGTTAAGTTGTATATGAGGTACTTCACAAAAAAAGTATTTGCATTATCATCTGCTGAATACATTGCTCTACTCATCTGTTCAAGTAGGACAGGAAAAAATAGGCTTGGGTCCATTCCCTGCTCCTTCACTTCCACATCATTCTTCTACATTGGTGAATGGCTCTCCAAAACCTGAGAATAGTAATTGTGCTTGGAGACATATGTATGCCCAGTCAGCATGAATCAACGTGCATACATGGGTGTTGGAAATGGTTCACGACCTACCTGTGCTAACTACACTTGCAATTTTTGTTTGTTTGGAGAATATCCAATAAGGGAGGAGCATCGAACTAATTTTCATTGAGAGCCATATCAGACTAATAGTTGCTTTCAACAGAATATTGAATCCATGTACGGATCATCTCTAAATACAGAGAGCCAACTATAATTCTTTTACACAGTAGTCAATGCTTTTCAGTTTTTCCCCAGTTTGAGTCCCCAGATGCTATTGAATGACAACTCCCAACATGTTTGATTATCCACCAGGTGGACTAGGGATGATGAGAATTGCAACCCAACAGCACTTGTGGCTCTTAGGTTGGGGAAGGGTTAAAGGACATCATATCCACAAGCCTTGTATCTAAACTCAAACCACACTACCCTGAGTAAACAGAACGAACGACAGCCTTCCAGATCTTACTATATCACAAATCTCAACGGCTCTAGTCATGATGTCTAATGATGAAGAATACACAAGTTGTAGTCCACCATCTGGATGGCCACATGAAATGACATGGGGAGCCAAATTTGACCTTCAGGCCTTGTGTTTAGCTATGTTGTAACCTCCCTCGATTCACAAGGAGAAGTGGGTAAAAAATAAAAATTTTATTATTAGGAGGTTTTTTTTATGTCAGGAGCAACTGACACGAATTATTAAGAGCAAGTTAAATGAAATAAATGGATTGCCTCTAGATAAGATTCAGTTTAGATCCAGTTCTATGTAGAAATAGATAAAAGCTCACTAAACTATGCCTCCTACATTTAGTGGAATTGTTTACCTTCTGCACATCTTTATCTGGATGTTTTTTGTGTGTGTCAGGAGCGACTTGAGAAACTGCAAGTTGTTTCTGGTGTGAAAGAATTGGCCATCTGCAAGGATGTTGCCTAGGGGATGTCTGGATGTTTGATGTTTTATCATCCTGTGGGAGACTTCTCTCATGTCCCCACATGGGTAGCTAGAGCTGAGATCGGAGCTCCCCCCGCTCCCTGGATTTGAACCACTAACCTGTCGGTTTACAGTCCTGCTGGCACAAAGGTTTCACCATCCAGATGGAGCCCTCAGTGGCACAATGGGTTGTGCCACTGAGGGCTCCATCTGGATGGTAAATAAATACATGTTATTGGCATATTGAAGTGGATAAAAGTGAAATTTTGAAAGAATTTTTCAGTGGCCCTTTGATAATATTTAAAATTTTGCAAGAAAATAAAATGTCTTTCAACAATAAAAGCTTGTAACCCACCCACTCCCCAATAGCTTCCAAAACTATCAAGCGCTATTTAAGCTTCAACACAAATATGATAGATCAGACATTTTTCTAATCAAAATTCATTTACACTAACAGTGTTTTGAAAGTTGAGAAACCACTGCAAATGGCAGTAATTTCCTTGATAGATTTGTTAAACCATTGCACTATATAACTAATCTTTCCTGCATGAATATAGCCATATCTTGACAACAGAAATTATTGGATGTTTCAGTCATTCTAGAGAGTTTTTCCCCTTGGGCAGGTCAAGGGAAGGAGATTACAGTGGTACTCACTAGGAAGAAAATGCTTCACTGTGAACTGCCTGAGGTGTCTGTCTGTTCTCATAACATACTTCCTTCTAAGTTGTAATTAGTCAAGTTGTACCAGGTCCAGGAAGAGCAATGCAACACATATGCCAAATCTATTGCTGTTCTTTAATTTTTTTTTCATACTCATTATCCTTTGCATTGTCCACAGTTATATTTCAAACTATATACAAATATATCTTCATTCAGTTGTTGTTGTACCCTTATAGCTAATTATTTCATCGTTTAGGTATCCTTGTGCATAAGTAATGCCAGCTTTAATTTAAGCTGCTTTGAGTCTCTTTGTGGAAAGAAAAAAAAGCAGGATATAAATGAGCATATAATAATAATAATAATAATAATAATAATAATAATATCATCATCATCATCATCATCATCATCATCAGACGGATAACGTTTTGGAACACAATACACCAGACATCACAACTGTGGAAAAGAAAAAAAGTTTGAATTATTGACGTCGCCATACCAGGTGACAGTCGAATTGACGAAAAACAACAGGAAAAACTCAGCCCTTATCAGGACCTCAAAATCGAATTGTAAAGGCTCTGGCATAAACCAGTACAGGTGGTCCCAGTGGTAATTGGCACACTGGGTGCCATGCCAAAAAATCTCAGCTGGCATTTGAAAATAAACATTGACAAAATCGCAAACTGTCAACTGCAAAAGGCCACCTTACTTGTAATTGCACACATCTTGTGATTTTGTGATACGAAATCCAGCATACATATATCTTGTTTGCTGTGTCATACTGTGTTTTTGTGTCAGTAAAATAATAATAATAATAATTTAAGACAGGTAAAGACTGTGGCTGCAGCTGTATGTGTACTGCTATAGCAGTACAGTCATTCCTCTACATTTGTGGTTTTGACTTTGACAGATGTGAATAAAACGTTCTCCCTAAAAATCGCTAGGTCCTCACAATAACACAGCATCTCTTTCTACTTTTGCTTGTCTTTCTTAGATTTGGAATAGCCTCCAACTCAGTAGTATTTATTCATTCTCAATGCCAGTTCAGTTTGTTGCACTCTGGGCCACATCCAAACATAAGTCATAACATTTTTTTTCATTCTGAATTATTATGATTCTGCAGGCTTTGAACTGGACATGCTATACTGCCATGTCTAAACTGCATTAGCTGTGCATGTATTACAATATAATTTAAACTGAGGCTGTTCAAATTGACTGTGTGAAAGCTGCTGAAAACTTCATAAATAATTTCTTGTTCACAGCAAGGATGATGTTGTGATAGATCAATTTTTAGCTTGTTTTTTCTTTCTTTCTGCAATTACTGAAAGGTAAAATGCTCTGTAGGTACCAATCCATATCTGATTTTCTCAGAGTTCGCTGAGACACGGAACATGACAGTACAGTGCACTCCCATCTACAACTATCTCTCAGTGGTTTAATATGTATTTCAGATGTGAAGCTAGCTTTTCCATGTGGATAAATTAACATAATTTTCTTTAAAGCAGTTGAGTAAGGGACTTGAAACTATGTTGTTCAAAGAAATTGTACATATACATGTGTATAAAAAGTTTGGACATAACTGGTTATATCTTTGATAATGCAGCTCCTTTTCACAAAGTCTTTTTATTGAAACCCTGTCTAGTAGTCTTTCTTGTCTTCTGTCTAGCTGGATGTTTGGGCTGTTATTTTTCTGGACTGTATGGCCATGTTCCAGAAGCATGCCCTCCTGTCATTTCGCCCACATCTATGGTAGGCATTCTTAGAGGTTGTGAGGTCTTCAGAGGTTGTGAGGAGCTCACAACCTCTGAAGATGCCTGTTATAGATGTAGGCAAAACATCAGAAGAGAATGCTTCTGGAACATGGCCATACAGTCCAGAAAACTCACAGCAACCCAATGATTCCATCCATGAAAGCCTTTGACAATACACTGGATTGTGTTTGTTTGTTTTTTGTTTTTAAAACATTAGAAGGTTGGAAAATGATGCCTAGGGAAAGATTTGGGTTGTAGCAGTGTACCTGCAGTAAACAACACAATACAACTTAATCTGGGAAAGAATGGGATTCTAGTCTACATGATCCTACTGCTGCTGTTGGTGCTTATGTATGTCAAGGTAAAGAGCTGCCTCCAGAATCACTTACTGAACAAGTTTGAACAGCAAAACAGAAAGAAAGGGGGAAAACAAATTAGACTGCCTTGCCAGCATACATTTTACCTCTGTAATGGAAGTCACAACAAAAGTTGAGTCTGTTGAAAGAAAAGAAATCATTCCAGGATGCATTTTGGAAGAAACTGTCAAAATACTCAAAATATTTATTTATTTATAGGAGGCTTATCCAATCTGATTTCATGTGTGCTTTATGTTGCCTTTATTTAGAAGTTTTCTGAAACAGTTTGGTGGTGTAGGAGCCAATATTTATTCTTTTCATGCTATCAGTAGTATCAAAGTTTCTATTAAAGAAATAAAACCTTTGAACACATCTACTTCATTAACCAAGACATGCCTGTATCATTCTTTTCTGAATATTTTTCATGTCTAGCCCTTTACGGACCCATGTTTTGCCTAGACTCTACATAAACTTGTCCCAAGAAGTGAATGAATGTCCCAAAACAAAAGGTAGAAAATAATTTGAAGCTACAGTATTTGAACTGCAGATCATAGAAAACAGTGCAATTAAGAGCATGGGGTATTATTTTCATGAAAGCAATATATCAGAAAATAGATGTGGCTTTAATCAGAATACCAATCTATTTTAGAAGGAATCTGTTAAACTTAATGTACGTATAGCTTATTGCTGATGCTACATATTTTAAGCACTAGGTGGCAGCTTTACTTAAGAGTTTTAATGGATTTTTGCCTTCCTCTAGTTCTCACCCTATGCTTTTAGCTTAGTGTTTAAAACTAAAGTGGTTGACCATTGTGTAATTTATTGAAAGGCCTCATAATTCACTTTAATTCTTTGAGGAATTGCATACACAGTTGATGTTTGCTCTAATAATAATTATTTATTTATTTGACCAGTCATATGACCATTTCAAAATACAACACGAGTAAAAGACAAGGCAAAAAGGAGAGGACAGCAGTTGACCTTCTATTTACAGTCATAATCTTATTTTCCTGGTTCTTCTTTTAGGAAATGTGCTCTTTTCTTGATAGCTTTCAAAATAAAAAGGCTTACTCTGATTATGGTGGATCTTTCCTGTCCTTGCAAGAGAGATGTCAGAAGATCATTTCTGTTGGGGAACCTGCATTTGGATAATATTGGATGTAAATATCCGTATCACTGTTCAGTATATGCTGGGCAGTCAATTAAGAAATGTTCAATATCTTCCACAGTTTGTTCTCCCCATATGCAGAACCTTTCACTTCTTGGGATGTTACAGTAACACCCGGTTTGCATCATAATACCAAGTTGTTCAAACCTAGTCCTAGTATATATTCTTCTTCAGGGTAGTGGAAGTGGAATAGTCAGATAGTGTCCAGGGTGGGAGAAAGAACTCTTGTCTGTTGGAGCTAGGTGTGAATATTTGTGAAATATTCTATTGGTCACCTTGATTAGCATTTGATGGCCTGGCAGTTTTTAAGTGTGGCTTGTTAGTGCCTGGTGGAATCTTTTGTTGAGAGGTGATTAGCTGACCCTGATTGTTTCCTCTCTGGAGTTCTCCTGTGTTTGAGTGTTGTTTTACTGTTATAATTTTAGACTTTTTAAAATATTGGTAGCCAGATTTGTTTATTTTCATGGTTTTCTCCTTTCTGTTGAAATTGTCCACATGCTTATGGATTTCAGTGGCTTCTCTGTGTAGTCTGACATGGTGGTTGTTGGCCAATTGAAACATTCACACCTAGCTCCAATAGACAAGAATTCTTTCTCCCACCTTGAACATTCCACAGATAGATAAACCCAAATTTCCTAGTTTCCAACAGACCTCACAACTTCTGAGGATGCCTGCCATAGATGCAGGTGAAACATCAGGAGAGAATGCTTCTAGAACATGGCCATACAGCCCGAAAAACCTACAACCCAGTGATTCTGACCATGAAAGCCTTCAACAATAGATTGTTAGGATTTCTGTGAGTGGAGGGCTAAAACATCTGGGGACCCACAGCTTAAGAACCACTGGTCTCACAGGATACAACTTGTATTAGTCACATACATTTTTGGATAAAAGTGACCAACTTTACAAAAGTGTTGGATATACATTCTTAACTGTATGACAGATGTGGGGAAGTTGTATCTCTTCAGATGTTTGACTCCAGTTCCTATCCATCTTGGCCAAGAATGATGTATTACAGTAAGATCTGGAAGACCATATGTTCCACATCCTTGCTATAAATGTTTTGTAGCTTTTCACATAATCTCTGCCATGTTCCTTGTGAAGCACAGGCAGTTGCAGCTAGTTCTGGACATTTTTGCTCAGTACAGAAACCAAATCTGCCCCAGTTCATTGGTTTGGTGAGATGTGCATGGGATTCCAATTCCAATACAGCTGGCTCCTGGTCTGGTTGATTCTTGTGAGCAGAACTTTAATCTGTGATATAGATTAAGTTGATCCTTTGAGATGAGGCTGGTTTTTTGAAAAGCTGTAATGTATGGGATTCCTCTTTCAGCGGTCTGGATTGATGACCCAATTCCTGGTATACATTAGTAATCATTTGGTTTATCAGCCTGAGAATGTTAAATGTTACACTGGAACTTAACAAGTACTGGAAGTCTTCCTAGTTACTAACCTAGCTCACTCATAGTCAATAATGAAGATGAATGCAGTGTCTTGAAAATGATCAACCTTGCCATTGCCACCCACTGCGTCCTGCCTCTTTGGTTTTACTTTTGCTGCCTTCCTTTCTCTCAGTAGAAGTATGTGCTTCCGAAAGTGGCTGTCATCCTTCCAGTCCCATCTGCCAAGCTGTCTGTTGCCAGGCTTTTCTTTTAGCGGCCAGATTCCATGTTGTCACAGATTGTCTTTTTTATTCCTTCCCTTTGCCCCCCTGTTTGTCCACACAAAGCCTCTAGCTCTCTCTCAAATCTGAAGTTACATTTCCTGTCCAAGTAGGGCGATAATTATGAAGACCTTGGCTTTTCAGCTGAATCTACACTTTTCTCCTCTAGTCTGTCAAGGAGAAACATCAGATATTGACGGAGAAGGTTCATTCCGATCAGTGCTCTTTGTGAGTCATGATGCTTGTATTTTTGTACGCAAGTGTTTCATTTATTCACATTGCCTTAGAGGGCAAACACTGAGAAGTGTGTTATAATTTCCCATCTGCTTAGAAGCCGAGTACTGTAATTTGTCATTAAAAAAAGTTTAGCCGAACTTCTTTTTAGAAAGAGTATGGCATACATCTTCACACAGGGAGCAAATTAGCCTTTATAATACTTTATCCAGATTTTATTTGTGATGTGTAATGTCTTCTTACAAGTTCTTCTGTAGTTCTTCTGTTCACTTTACCAACAATGTTGTAATGAACTCTATTGTTGTTCTTAGCTTACAGGACAGGAATTGAAAAAGGTGTGTCTTTCCAGAGTGTCCCCTACATATTAATCCGTATATTTAAACCAAAAGTGATGAATGACAATCGACAGATTTTATTATTTATTTATTTATTTATTTACTTTATTTGTATACTGCTCTTCTCAGCCCTTAGGCGACTCAGAGCGGTTTACAACAGTTTAGATATACAGAATACAAAATCATTACGCATTTAAAAACAATTACTAGTATTATATTGCATTACATTACAATATTATAAATATTATATGTATATACAATATATTATATTATAACATATTATTAGAATAGCACAGGAGACAAGGTGGAACTGTCCCCTGGCCCCTCTTTCTTCGCTCTGGCCCAGAGCGGCAGTTGGTGCTGTGGGGAGGGGTCCCCAACGGATGGCAAATGCAGGAGACAAGATGGTGCTGTCCCCTGGCCTCCCCTCTCTTTGCTCTGGCCCAGAGCGGCAGTTGGTGGATGAGTGACAGATTTCATCCATATGTGCCATGTAGGCTTTGCTTTGAAATGGCTGAAACCAGATTCAGACAACCCTGTGTAGCTAAAATGTTGGTAAAACATTATTTTCTCTGGTTGAGAACTATTATTGTATTTGGATTCTGTTAGTCCATGGTGGCCCAGCTGTCATCTCTAGCCACATATTCAACCCATATGACTTTGTGAACTTTGGTTGGCTTCTAGAAATCAGTGTAGATTATTTTTAGATTTTATGTCACAATATAATTTGGTTTGATTACGTTTTGTTTAATTTATTGATGTTAGGTTTTAATGTTGTTTTTCATATATAGGGTGATTCTGTATTATTATTTTTTGGGTTATTTTGGATTATTTTGTTATATCGTGGCATTGAATGTTTTCCCTTTTGTAATAATAATAATAATGAGCCCCCAGTGGTGCAGCAAGTCAAACCACTGAGCTGCTGAACTTGCTGACTGAAAGACCGGTGGTTTGAATCTGGGAAGTGGGGTGAACTCCCACTGTTAGCCCCAGCTTCTGCCAACCGAATAGTTCAAAAACATGCAAATGTGAGTAGATCAATAGGTACCACTTTGGTGGGAAGGTAACGGCACTCCATGTCATGCCAGTCATGCCAGCCACATGATCTTGGAGGCGTCTACGGACAATACTGGCTCTTCGGCTTAGAAATGGAGATGATCACCAACTTCCAGAGTCAGACACGACTAGACTTAATGTCAAGGGAAAACCTTTACCTTTAAGCTCTCAAATCTTAGCTATTGACAAACCGATTGTTTTGGTAATCCACAAATTATGGGATAGCTAGTTATGTATGTCTGTTGTGGGCACAAAGCCAAAACAAGGTCAACAATAACAACAGCAACAATTTTATTTTTATATCCCGCCACCATCTCCCCAAAGGGACTTGGGGCGGCTTACATGGGGACCAAGCCCAGCATAAACAAGGATTACAAGCTAAAACACAGTTATGAACATAATAACATATAAACAGTATAAATGAAACAGTTAAAAATATGTGCTTCTTAAGGCCTGCCTATCGTTACCTTTAAAGACTGTCTTTTGACTTTCCTTATGAGCTGCACTGGAAAGCTTTATAGCTGTTGTTTTATCTCATGACATAGCTCAATAGAAGGCATGAGGAGAAAACCATGCGTCTCACCACCCCCAGCTCCGTTCTGCTCCACAAGCCCAGGTTTCATAGCCTGTCTGATGTTGTTCTGCTATTGAAAGTGATTATTTTCCCAGCTGGCTTGGAAAGCTGCAACAAAGAAAGAACTCCAAAAGGGGAAGGATTTGAATTGTGACAGTGGAGTAACATCTGCTCTCCTTCGTGGTCTTCCTCTCCACTTTGAAATCATAATGCCTGCCTACTTTCATTCACGGGGCTTGCGGTTTTAACAATCTAGATGAACAAAAAGAGATTTAGGGATCTCCAGCTGTTAACTATTAAACTATTTTTTAAAAAAAACTTTAGGGTAGAAGCAAATTCATTTTAATTTTATATTAATTTGATTTAATACACATCCCTAATTTGATCTGTTCTTTGATGTATCATATACATTCAAAATTAGATGAGTACCTTTAGAATTTAATGAACAATGTTGCCATGAGTATAAAAAAGCAAGTAAGTTTAGAGTAGGTCCACTGAAAATACAGACCACTGAAAATCCAGATCTAAATAATCTAATTGAGTGTAAACAGAAAACCATATCATAATTTACCAGTCATTCTGGAACTGTTTTAATACATTCAGTTTAAATATTTTAAAACTATGGCATCTCAGAGTTCTAGGTTATTGTGCTTGAAAATTAAGTAAAATTAATTATATTTACTTATTTATGTGTAGAAATCAGTGGTCACAGAAAAAAAGCATAAATGTTAGAAGTGTGAGTGGAGGAGAACATGGATTGGTAAATTAATCAGTATAGGTCTGATCAATACAAGCAGTCCCTGAGTTACAAACATCCGACTTACAAACAACTCATAATTATAAATGAGGGTGAGACAACAGGAAATAAGAGAAGTCTACATCTAGAAAGAAAGGGCAGTTCACTCCTGGAAGAGTTCTCATGAGGAAAAGGTGCCTCAGCTGAAGCTTTCTCATCAATCCTTGTTTCCACAACATGTCAATTTTTTGAAAATCTAATTACCACAGAGACAGGAAGTAAGGCAAAATCTTCCAAACAGGAGCAGAGACAGCAAAACCAACACTACAGTGGTGTTGCCCTTACATCAAAATTCAACTTAATAACAGACCTATAGAACTTATTTTGTTCGTAACTTGGGGACTGTCTGTATATAAAACACCAATATATATTGGATCATGGCTATCCACTCTCTTATTCAGCACAGTATGGTGAATTGCGGTGGTGCAATGGGTTAAACCTTGTACTGGCTGAACCGCTGATCTGAAGATCGGTGGTTCAAATCCTAAAAATGGGGTGAGCTCCCATCTGTGAGCCCCAGCTTTGCATGTGGGGACATGAGAGAAGCCTCCTCCCACAGGGGTCCCCTGAGCAACTTCTCTGTAGACAGCCAATTCTCTCACACCAGAAACGGTTTGCAGTTTCTCAAGTCGCTTCTGACATGATAAAAAAGCTCAGTTATAACTACTGCTAATAATTACTGTGCTGTTAGTCATGTCAGCATTCTTCAAGGGACTGAATGGTGGTGGCATTCCACAAGTATGATAATTATGTCCGAAAAGAGCTATGTATAAAAATCCCACAGCATACAATTAGCTCTATGCACGTTCCATTCATTTCAGTAAGTCTTGCACATATGTTGCTCTGCAGTGGTCACCAGTCCCAGTTCAGATTTTGGAATGATTAAACGAGCATTGGTATGCTTTTGAATAATTATGACTTTCTAAGCCTAAGCTAAGACATTGTAATTATTCCAATTTACATTTGTAGTCATTACACATTGCAGTGACCAAAGGTGCCCACAAAACCCTACTTTTGCAGCCCCATAAGTTTCTTTTCACAAGAGCACAATTTCTGAGGTGCTGGAGAGCAGGGAGGTGAGTAACTTGTGTCCATCAGCTGTCTCCATATATCCCAGGAGAGACATGGTCGTGACACTATTCAGTGCCCCACTCTCCAGTGCACATGGCTAGAGGGGTGGAGTCTGCAAGTATCTGAAGTTAAGATTTTTGAGGGCAGCATCAGGATACATCCAAGTTACTTACTTAGGTGATCCCTCGTTGTCTGAGTAAGATTGCCCTCCAAGTTTGGTGCCCTGGTGGTGGGTAGGTATGTGACTGTGGATTCCTATTCTTGACCTGCATGTTCTCCCACAGTGAGCGCATCGGTTTCCAGGTGGAAGGCAGTCCCGGTCGGGGTTGGCTTGGCGCACCTTCGTCTTGGCACGTTTCTCTTTTCCGCCCTCCATTTGTGCCTCTTCAATTTCTACAGCACTGCTGGTCACAGCTGACCTCCAGCTAGAGCACTCAAGGGCCAGGGCTTCCCAGTTCTTGGTGTTTATGCCACAGTTTTTAAGGCTGGCTTTCCTGCCCACCAACATTCTGTTTTCCGTTCTTGAGTTTGGAGTAGAACAACTGTTTTGGGAGATGGTGATCGGGTAGCTGGGGGGGGGGGGCTTGGGGGGCTTCACCCCCCCCCTGAAATTCTCATGGTGGTCCGCGAGAAGGCCTTACTGGTACATTATTTAAACTGTTATGTTTATTCATATCATGATCTGATCACCATGCTCCATATATCCCATATGCATGGGGGTATTGGGGTAATGATACAAAAGGTTTGCTAGGGTAGACTCAGCCCCCCCCCCCCGAAACAAAATCCTGGCTACGGGCCTGACCATTGCTTCAGTGCTAGTGGTCTTTGCCTTTTCCAGCACACTGACTTTTATCCGCCTGTCTTCCAAAGGGATTTGCAGGATTTTTCAGAGGCAACGCTGATGGAATTGTTCCAGGAGTTGCATGCATGTGACATCTGTAGACAGTCCACATTTTGCAGGCATATAGCAGGGTTGGGAGGACAATAGCGTTATAAACAAGCACCTTGGTATGCCTACGGATGTAAAGACTCTCTGCTTCATTTGGAAAAATGCTGCTCTTGCAGTGATGTTGTATTTCAGTGTCAATGTTGAATTTTGTGGAGAGGTGGCTCCCAAGGTAGCAGAAATGGTCAACATTGAAGGTACCTTTCTTTGTAGGCTTCTGGCCAAGATTTCAAGTTTTGTAAGTTTCTCCACTAGGCTACGTGGTCTAGCTTCTCAGCACATCTGTGTGCATCCTGCTTACCCTGTTTTGTTTGTTTTTCAAGAATTCTTACCAAAAGTGGCCTGCACACATAATTTTAAACCCGGATAGTATATCCAGCTGTTGACTCTCTCCTGAAAAGGTACTCCACAATTTGGGGACAGCCAAAGACCAGAGTGTATGGGGCGGGTTATAGGGGAGAAGGCAGTACATTAGGTAACCTGGACCTAAACCATGTAGAGCTTTAAGGGTAACAACCAGCACTTTGTACCTCATAGTGCAGTCAACTGTCATCGACCATACCATTTAAATATATACATATGTATGGTTGGGTTCTAAAACACTTAATATTATTTTCTTATTCTTTTTAAACAAGTGCAATCAAAATGGCACATATATGCATAATGCAACCGACTTATTATGGTAGACATAAAATAAAGCAGTGAGTTACTGTGAGTTTTTCGGGCTGTATGGCCATGTTCCAGAAGCATTTTTTCCTGATGTTTCACCCACATCTATGGCAGGCATCCTCAAAGGTTGTGGGGTCTATTAGAAACTAGGCAAGTGGGGTTTATATATCTGTGGAATAAAGTCCAGGGTGGGAGGAAGAACTCTGTCTGCTTGAGGCAAGTGTGAATGTTGCAATTGGCCACTTTGATTTGCATTGAATGGCCTTGCAGCTTCAAAGCCTGGCTGCATACTACTTCAACCAGAGGAGTCAGCCATAGAGGAGCACTTGATGAACCAACCTGAACACAGCATAACTCAGAAATGCTGGACCACTTTAACAAGCACCATGTCAGACTACACAGAGAAGCCATTGAAATCCACAAGCATGTGGACATTTTCAACAGAAAGGAACAAAACAAAAACAAATCTGGCTACCAGTATTAAAAAAAACTCTAAAATCAGGGCAGTAAATAAAGAGTAACACTAAAATTCCAGACAGTAAGCAATCAGGGCCAACTAACACCTCCGAACAAAGTTCATAATTATATGTAGTGATTAGTTATTACAATTTCTTTGTTGTACTGTATGTTGGCATTGAATTTTTGCCATTAGTATGTTGTAAACTGCCTTGAGTCCCCTCAGGGGTGGGAAAGGTGATGTATAAATATAGTAAATATAATAAATAAACAAAGGATTTCCCCAAGCAAGAAACAGCCGGGCTTTGAAGCTGCAAGAACATTCATTGTTAATCAAGGTAGCCAATTGCAACATTCACACCTGTCCCAAAGAGACAACAGTTTTTTCTCCCACCCTGGACATTCCACAGATATATAAACCTCACCAAGTTTCCAACAAACCTCACAACCTCAGAGGATGCCTGCCATTGTTGTGGGTGAAACATCAGGAGAGAATGCTTCTGGAACATGGCCATACAGCCCAGAAAACTCACAGCAACCCAGTGATTCCGGCCATGAAACCCTTCGACAACACATTGGGATATAGCAATATTCAGGTATGTGTTTTCCTTGAAAACAAATTGAGTTAGAAGGAGGCACACAGACATATGGTCTTATGAAATGTGCTATGCCATCTCTCTAAAATGTAAGGATTTAGAAACATTGAATTCTCAGCCATGTCCTCCTTTTAGAAAAATGGCAATGAAAACCGATCACAAATTCATGAATATGTTTGTATTGAATACATGAATGAATTTATTTTTTTTAAAAAAGAAAAGCTGTATTTTTCATGAGCTATTTACATCTCATTAGTCTATCCGCCGTTCATCATTTTGAACTGGAAAATGTAAATGAACAAATAGTAAAGCCATTTCATAATTGCCCACATGAAACTGTGGAATATTTTGGATTAGCTGCACGTCATGGGCAATCCAGGTCATCTTTTTGTTTGGGTGAGTTCTCAGTTCAGGGTGCTTTCCCTTTTTTGTTTCATTTTTTCTGCTTATCTTAATTTAGTTACTGAAAGTAGATGACAAAAGCTTTTATAGAATTATAGCTGACAAATAAGGAGGAATCTGTATGGAAAGCCGACAGGTCTTTAAGTTCTAATGCTTTTTTAAAGGAGGCAAACCTGTCTAAGAGGATTTGCATCCCACCCTTGGATACAAATCCACACAACAATAACCACCTGCAATCTTTGTTTCATAATTTTTCATGCTCATGAACAGTATTTGCAATACAATATGAGTCTTTGACTGAATAGAATGATTATAACATTCATATATAATACACACTTGCATTTTACTGCCATTGAATGCTACTCTATGTAAAATTGGTATGTCACACTGATTTTCTGCCGTAATAGTTCACCCAGAGAGCAGTCACTCAACTCAACTATCCTCTTAATATCAGAGCTGAATGTTAGACCAGTATAACCTGGTTCCAAATCCAGTTAAGTCAATCAAAAGATTTATTTCCATTTCAGTGAGCATTGTATACAAATCTTTAGTTCTTCATAAAATATGATTGAGATAAAGCTACTTGATTTTTTAATGGCCAGGGTGAATAGATAGTATACCTTTGTTCCTTAAAGGACAGAAATGAACAAATATGGCAGATGTGGGGCCAGTTATTGCTTATGAGATTATCTTGGGGCTGTATGAACTGTCAAAAAACACCAACCAAAAATAAAAAGGAAGTAGACAGAGGTCCACTTCCAGATCTGAACAATTAATATTATTTTCTGTTAAGCTTTACAGGGTATTAAACATCAGTTGCTGGTCCTAGAGACTTCCAGGAGAGAAAAAACCCCATATTTTTTAAAACTGAAATAGTGTTGTCAGGTACTGTAGAGGGGCCAAGGGCCACAAAACAACTTTGGGGAGGACACATATGGGCTCCAGGTCTGCACAAAGCCCACCCTTGTTATCATCATCATCTTTATTTATACCCCACCACCATCTCCCCGAAAGGGTCTCGGGATGGCTAACAAGAGGCCAAGCCCAAAATTACAATACAGCAAAGTATAATACAAACAAGCAAATAATAATATGAAAATAAAATACATAAATAACAGAATATACAATAAACAATTGCAAAATAACATGATGAAGGAATAAAAGCATGCCAGAAGAACCAGGTTTTTAGGCCTTTCTTAAAGGCTGCCAGGGTGGGGGGCTTGCCTAATCTCACTGGGTAATGAGTTCCAAAGCCGAGGGGCCACAATGGAGAAGGCTCTCTCCCTTGTCCCCACAAGCTGTGCTTGTGATGGAGGTGGGGGCGAGAGGAGGGCCTCCCCAGAGGATCAAAGAGATTGTGCAGGTTCGTAGCAGGAGATAGGAGATGCGGTCATGAAGGTAGGCGGGTCCCAAACCGTTTAGGGCTTTGTAGGTGATAACCTGCACCTTGAATTGGGATCGGAAAATGACCAGCAACCAATGAAGCTCCTTGAACAGGGGGGCAGACCGCTCCCTGTAGTTCGCTCCATAGCAAGTATTTACTACTAATTTTTTTTGTGGGGGGAATATTAATCTATTTTAATGCGCTTAATACTACTGTGTTGCTTGCAATTAACTTTTTTGAAAAAAAATTAAATTATATATATATACAGAGACACACAATCTTCAAAATTCAACACTCTAAATACAAATATTTTTCCCCAATCCCACGACCTCCCCATTCCCTCCCAAGAATCACTACCTTTGACTTCTCTTTATATAAAACAAAGGTAATAGAATACTATTAAATATTTATACCTCAGTATGTTTGAGCATTTAATCATTTTCCCCTGGTTACCATCTTATACATAACCATCATATACATAACCATCTTTATAAGGTTCTCAAAAAAAATCATTTCATTTTCTTCATCATCCTATATTCCGTTTTACGCCATTTCCCCTCCCCCCGGAACAGTTTATCACTCTTGCTATGCTTATTATAATTGCTCAATCATAAGGATAGTCTTATTTAATTCCTTAAATCTATGTTTTCCCTTTATTCTGGAAATGAGATCCTTCCATTTTGCGTCCCAGGTCTTTCTGGTTTGTCTCGTCTTATAATAACTTTGCCTTTCGCTAATATAGTATTGGAGTAGGTAGTCGAAGAGATATTTATACCAGGATGTTGTTGTAGGTTTTTCAGGTTGTATGGCCATGTTCTAGAAGCATTCTCTCCTGGTGTTTCATCCATATCTATAGTAGGCATCCTTAGAGGTTGTGAGGTCTTCAGAGGTTGTGAGGACCTCACAACCTCTGAGGATGCCTGCCACAGATGCAGGTGAAATGTCAGGAGAGAATGCTTCTAGAACATGGCCATACAGCTCGAAAAACCTACAACAACCCAGTGATTTCAGCCATGAAAGCCTTCGATAATATATTTATACCAAGTTTTGATATCCCATTTCTTATGGTCCTTCCAACCTAGGGCAACTGAGGCTTTAATTGCATCCATCATGCGTTTTATTATTTCCTCCCATTCTTAAGTCCCCCATTGCCTTCGATTTTCTGAATGAAAAATTGTGTCTTGTTCCAGTTATACAAAAAGTGTAAAAATCTGACATTTTAAACCAATAAACTCAAAGTATTCACATTATTTGAATGAAAGAAATGCATGATTGCTTTGCCTTGATGAAATATCTAAATGTCCAATTTAATGACACCTAATATGGTATGAAGAAGGAATTCAGGTAGCTCAGCAATTTCCACTTCAGCACCTTTGCATTGGTGAGATTATATATTAATCAAACAAAGAAACATTTAGCTCTAATGTTTTTCATTACTAATAAACTGCTACCATTGAGCACAGGTTATTGAGCAAAAGTCAAATGTAACTATTTGCTATGTAAGAAGAAATCAGTGGCTATGGTGTAGCTGATTTTCCTCTAGTGCTTCTCGCCCATTTTATTTGCAATATTTAGCTGTTCATATAATAAGTTGCAGCTGTCTGCCTAAATTTATTGTTTCTCTTTTTAGCAAGTTGTTACTATAGTAAGTAAATAGCTTCTGTTTTCAGGACAGTATGATCTTGACAAAGGGGACACAAATGACTTATGGTTAGATTCAAGAATGTCTTGTCCACATATGATACTATGTTCTTGCTGTCAGATCAGACAATCCGAAGATACCATGAAGTTGGCAAAGAGTCAAATAATTCAGTATGATATCTGTCTTATGCTTCTATAACACTTTTATCTTATATTCTTTTTCCTTGTGACTATTAACCTACTGTTGCATGTATATTCTTGGGTTGATGCTTCCAACTTCTTTCCCTTTTATAGTCTACATTCTGGACTGTTTCATTTCAGGTTATCTTTACTATTTATGAACTTTTCCTTTTCATACACAGCCAAGCTTGAGATATTCTGGTGACATCATGATGGAATTCAGGAAATTGGTTTGGCAAAAAGGCCCTTCCAAACCAATGGCAAGTTAAGAGTTTTAAAATTATATGGTATAAGAAAAAATAGCTGCTTAGGTTTTGCCATCTGAAAATGAAAATGCTTCAAGACAGCATGTCCACACATTGAAAAGCCTTTGTGATTTATATGAAACAGGCTGTACATGTGTCTCTGCCACCCTGTAATACAAAATTTATGTAGCTAACATGTTCCAAAGAATACTGTGACTTTAAAGTCTTGCTCCTTGTGATCCTTACTTTTGAGAACTTGGCCCATTTTGTTTTAATGTTATTCTTTTGGTTTAAACTGAGTATTTTCTGACTGTTTAAAGTTAAAATATTGCATTTCTGCCATCTAGCTTTAGTTCCATCTATAGTTCTCAATCTATAGGTCCTCAGATATTTTGGCCTTCAACCCCCAGAAGTCCCAGCCAGTTTACCAGTTGATAGGATTTCTGAGAGTTGAAGGCCAAAACATCTGGGGACCCTCAGATTGAGAACCACTGATCTTAAGAGTATTACTGTGCTACTCAAAACTGGCAGCATTTAAAACCATGCCCTTTCTCCATCCAACCCCCTTTCGCATTTTATTTCAGGAAACATTTTGTTAAATATCTATAATAAATTCTCACATTTGGTAGAAAAAGCCTAGCAGAAAAAATTAACCCCTGATACTGTTCAGACAGCAGACCCAACCAACGTGAATATCCTTTATGGTGAGGGGCTTTTTCATAAATTTGTAATTGAAGGACCTTAGCAAAGTCTACTGAAAACATACGGCTATCTGTGGAGAAGAACAAGATATACCCCTACTATAGACACACACACACATTTTGTATGCTACACCAGTCCATCTGTTCTGTGAATTTTAGTGAAGGGTGGTAAAACACGACAGTAAGGTCCACTACACCAGAAGTGTGATGCTAGCAGCATGCTTCCTGTAAATCAGTGGTTCTCAACCTGTGGATTCCCAGGTGTTTTGGCCTACAACTCCCAGAAATCCCAGCCAGTTTATCAGCTGTTAGGATTTCTGGGAGTTGAACATCTGGGGACCCAAAGTTGAGAACCACTGATATAAAGAAAAGTGTTGTAGTGATTATGGCCATCAAGTTGAGTTTAGTATTGCAGTCATGCACCATCCATAACAGACAAAGGAATCTATTTGATATGTTACCAGTAAAATACAGATATTGTAGAATATAATTTATAGAATATTGTAGAGTATAATTTACTACTTCAAGCCACCAACAATATTGTAGGACTTTAACTGAAATCTTCACTTTCTCTGAAAGTACAACAGAGAAAGCCTGTGGTAAAATCTTCCATAGCAGGGAGTAGTTTTAATACTTATCATTAAAGAGAGATCACTTAACAATGAGAAATGCCACACTCTTCTCTCTAAAACCAGTTTAGAAAGTGGTAACAAGAAAATTGAGCAGGAATCTTAGAGGACAAACAGAAAGGGAAAGTGCTCAATTATTATCTGAGAACCAAATGGCTTGTCTTGAGTAACCAGTTTACACATAATAAAAACATACCTTTAGAAATCTATTTTTAATCCACATGTTTGATGTTTGCATCACAAATTATATGGGTAAATTGTAAGTTTAGTTTGAAGTTCTCAATTGAGACTCATTTAAAATGAAAGAATTGCTGATCCTTATAGTGCATCAGTCTTCTTTCAAAGTCTAAAAGCATTACATTTCCCTGCAGCCACTGAAGGGGTATAAAGTTGTTAATTTTGCAACAATAGGAAATAAGGGATCAAGAAGGTATGTGGTTCAACATCAGTGGAAGTGGTTATTTGCTGGCCCTTCTCCTGAAATGTTAACTTTGGGTATCAATCAACAAAACAGGGGAGGACCCTGAACCGTTCTGGCTCCTTTCTGTACTTCCTTACCTTTACCCCATCTCCATTTGCAGGACAAGAGAAGGTCTTTCTTTTGGCTTGTACCCTATTTATGCAACTTCAGAAATTCAGCTTCAGATAACTTCTCTGACACCAGCGAGACACCACCACCGCAAAGGAAAAACTCTGCTTTCCATCTGTCCAGAGAAGATACTACAAGGAATCAAAACAAAGGGGTTAATGAGAGTCCTTGGGTGAAAATTTGCAATGCTTTCAAAATGTAGAGGGCCATTCTTCATATTTTTGTCCTTTTAGATTTAATTCCTTGTCATAGTAATTTTCCTAACATGGTTTAAGAACAAGAATCACTAAAATCCTGGTGTATTTTTATAGAGACAGATATTAATGGACCTCGGTGTTCTAGGATTTTTCATACACATCTCGTATTGAAATGTTCAGTCATGCATGGCAGTCAGATGGCCTCGGAGGTAGGATAAGCTTCCTTGGTGCATGACAGTGATGGCAGACTCTCATTCTCACCACACAGACAAGGAGGATTAGATATTGTGTCAGTCACTACACCAGAGAATGCATATAGAATTAATTTTATGTCATTGCACTTTGCATGTATACTCGTACAAGGCACATAGAATATCTCACACATACACATGTCCAGAGCCCCTCCCAGACAAAGCTAGGCTACCCATTGCTAATGTGGCAAGTGTTACCACAGTGATGTCACCAGAGGCCATGAATACCCAAGAATAATGATAGATCTAATAGACGATGTCCTATACATGAACATTAAAAAAAATTCAATGGAGACTGCACACATCTTCAGCTATAATGTCAGATTCATCTTCTGGCTATAAATATATTGTAATCTTTGTGTCAGACACTGAAATGCAATCAGAGCTCCTGATGCATTTTTAAACATTTGAATGAATGTAGGAAAAGAGAGATTTTGATTAAATGCAATCATTTTTGTCTCCAGGCTCTGAATCAAGCATAAATTACATACATGTATTTCAAGTGTTATATTTTAGACTATTATATATCAATCTTGCTGTCTCTGTCTTGCTCATTTTCTGCTGCTGCATCACACTACTGCAAAGGAAAAGGAAAACCCAGGATGTGCCTGAATCTGGCAGCCCTTAGCCTGAGTTCAGGATTGCTCTGCAATCAATCATTTCAGGCTTTTGCAACAGCAACTGTCATTTCTCAAGTATTACGTTAGGGGGGAAGGAAATGGGCTGGGAAGAAGAGAGAAAGGAAAATTGTTGGGCTTGTATCCTTTGGACCCCGGCCGTATACACCGCTGGCATCCCCCCTCCTTTGCCAGCACATAGGTTTTAACAAATAACTATGTGGGACTGCAGCCCTTGATAGGGGAAAAAAATGCCTGTCAGGATACAGTCATCCCCTGCTTATTAGTTGGGGACCACAGCATTATCAAAAACCAGAAACCATGAAAATGTGGGGCCCAGTATTTTAAGACTGCCAGGGAAGCGGCAAAACTGCTCTGAGCACGAGAAACCACAAGGGTGGGAAAAGAGGAAGAGTGATGGACAGATGGTGGGTAAGAGGGATAAAGGGGGTGGGACTTCTGAAAAGTACATGTGCAGAGAGCTCACAACAATCCACTCCTTTTTCACTGAAGACATTTCTGATTGGTTGAGGTTTTAAAAGGATTGGGATGGGTGGAATGGAGTAGAGAAGTTTTCTGATTACTGTTGAAAGAGTGGACTGTTGAAAAGCAGACGGTCCGAAAGTGGGACAAAATCAAAACTCTGGAGGGTAGGGGACCTTGGTGACTACCAATGGGAGGATAACCACATTGGGAATCTTGGACTAGGGTATTCAATTTGTATATTAAAAAACATTATTTCTGCAGTCTTCCTATTGGCTTTCTACTGAGAATATTTACAAACCAAACCACAACCATTTTATCCATGACTAGATGATAAAGTGAGGCAACATGGTGTAGTGATTTAAGTATTAAACTAGGATACCCGGAGAGCACAAAAACTCTATGAGTGGCCCTGAGCAAGTCACATATCTCAGACCTAAATGAAAGCATTGAGAAATCTTCCTTGAATAATTATTGACAAGAAATTCCTATTATAGGGTTCCATAACCAATTCCTGATCCTGAACTTAGTAGCCAGGAGCATGTGCAACCTGAGCTAAGACTCTAGCAGACACTTTTTCTTAACTCCAGTTAAGACAGAGGTTCCCAACCTTTTTTTGACCAGGGACCACTTGAACAGGGACTAGTCTCCAACATTAGTACCAAAAGGATTACGAATCAGTTTTAGGTCTGCTTTAGATTCAGTTTGGTTATTTGGGATGCTGATTAAGAAAATTGTACTGGATAGATCATATCAGCTCTAGTTTCTGATACAGAATATATGCCACCCAGTAGTCGCCATCTACTCACCCACAGAAAATCATATTTAATAATCTAGAGCTGATGTGGTAGTAGTAATCTTTCATGGGTAGTCACTCTCTTTCCTCCCAACATCCCCATTGCCTTGGCACTCTAAGAGGGTTTCGCAAACCCAGTCACTTGTTGCCGTGTAGTTTCAAGGCAACAGTGTAATGGTGAGGCCACGGACAATTTTTTTTTTTGCAGACCACTGATGGTGCATGGACCAAAGGTTGGGAATCACTGAGTTGGGAGAAAGTGTCTTTTAACTGCTGTGTGGAAGACCTTGGAAAACAAAAGAAGCACTTACCTTTAGGATTTTGTGCATGTTTATCTGAAAGGTGGGTGATACTTCAAAGAGGCATCAAGTGGATGGGATATTCTTAACGCTTCCTTTCATCTCCAGGGTGATTCATAAGTCTAGTAAAAAATTCAACAGAAAGAACCTGAGTTGACTTATCCATGGGTCAGTAGGAGTACTGTACTTTAACTCGTTTTTTAAAAAAAGCTTGGCATATCCTGAGAGAACCTAGAAGAAACACTGATTCTCATCTTCTCCCTTATCTGTAGAACAGCATCTGGACTTTTTGAGTGCCTAGATGGGGAATTGACAGTGCTGGCCTGGGGTACCTGCCCCCCTGCATTTTTTCTTTCACCTCTCTGCAGAATGACCCTCAATTCATCCATAAATCATAACAAAATCCATAATATTGACACCAAAACCTGCCCTTGATTTGTACATGAGGTCAGCATATATATGAGTATATTTAGCTTTCCCTGATACTGCAACCAATTTTGGAGTATTCCTGCATCAGAAAGTAGGTTCCACCAACACACATTCCTTTTTGTCCAGCAAGGAACAAAGAACAGGTAGTAGTAGTATCAGACTTTAGTTAAACCAAAGTCTTTTTTATCTCATTATTGTGGGCATCTCCATTTCATTGTTCATTCACTCCAAATCAGGCAAGGGGTATGAAGACAAAACAAACAAACCATTCGAATAACAACACGAGCACCCCAGTGCCTCTTTTCCTGGTAAAAGGTTATGCAGTAGCACAAAGGAGCTGCCGAACATCCTCATTGGGGTGGAAGTGTAATGAGATCAAGCTCTTGGGTTTCATCTGGAGCAAAGATTACCCAAGAAGAAAAGAAAGGGGAGTATGTAGTTAGAGAGATTAAGACAAATATATGCTGACCTCTTCTTCAAAATCTTAGTTTCACAGAGCTTCCCACACCCCACCCTAGTTCGTTTTAGTAGCTTTACATAACATTTCTGGCTTTGATTGCCTGGATTCAACTACCGCTTTTCTATAAAGATTTTCAATCTTCGGTTTTTCAGGGCCAGAACTTTGGATACAAAAATACAGCAAAGCTAGCTGAGCTAAACTGCTTGGCTTCCACTGTTAGTCCTTTATTAGCCAAGCTGTGTGGAGAGAAGAAAGACAGTGGAAGCACTAGAAAATATGTCAGTCACCAACAAGAAAAGGGACTAAAAACAAGGCATTACATTATTAAAATAAGAAATACTATACTTGCACAGTGCATTTTTTTAAAAACATGCTGGTCAATAGCATGGGCTAAGCTTCTAACACAGCTGGGAAGCAAATGGTGCACAACCATATCATATTGATTTTTCTCCCCATCATGAGAATAGAACAGCAGTGTCACAGCATAGTCATTTCAATCGCTGTAGGAGACCTGCCAAACAATGGTCTGTCATTGAAAAACATCAAATATTCACAATATAGTATTCTGTTTTGAGGAACAAACTCTCCTCAGTGAAAAGAGCATCCCATGGAATAAATTGTGTGTGGAATGTCTGCTATTATCAGTATATCGGCACCATGAAGAGACAAATCCCTGTGTCCTTTTGAGTTGTTCAAGCCTCATACTTGATATGTCATCCAGCAGCGAAACTCAGTTTTCATTGTTTTTTATTTTAAAAATATTGCTATCATCGCAAGTTACATTACTGAAGTTATCATTCTACATTCACATACCTGGGAGTCAGCTCCTTTCTTCACAGAGACGTTTATTTTGAAAGAAGATGATTAGAGGACTAAAAATACTGATTTCAAAAGAGGAATCAGCATAGAATCAATGGGTTCTAAAAGTGAACGATTTGGTTAGGAGTGTTTGAAAGTAAGATACAGTAAGTACTGGAATCCATAGAGCTTGGGAAAGTTCCTTTTTGGACAATAGCTTCCAGAATCCCCACCAGCCATGTTTTCGTATCTACATATCTCTTCATTATTCAGAGGTGCACAAAATGAGAAATAATATAGGTGGTATGGCATGAAATTTAAATGGAATGCTTACAAAAGCTGACATATCTGGTTCCCTCTGCGCTCAACACTACCATTGTTCCCCTGGTTAACACTAAGTCTGTTAAACTTAGCTAGGGATGGAGGCAAAGCATCTCCCATGGAAAAAATGACTGGTGAATGCCCCTCCCCACTAGAAAAAGTAAATACTGTATTATCACTTTCTCAAGGGAATCCCAGTAGCTTCTCCAAGCTGGAAGTGCATTCCTATTGTTTGTATTTCTCCAACTGCTGCTTCCCCCTTTCCTGCCCTTGGTAAGACACAAGAGAAACAAGGATATAAAATAGTAGTTTGGGGCTACATGTAGCCCACATATTACTCACTCTTGCCTTGGGGGAATTTACCGAGAAAGCAAATTTTGGCTTAGTGGACATTGCGTTGTTTGTTTCACATTCACTGGTATACTTTCTGTTCTTTATCCCTGCTGTGGATGGAGGTTTACTATGTGTAATTTTGGTTTAATGCTGTGAGAAAGAAATGCATGTACTCCCTCTTTTTAATGCTTTCTTCTCCACAAGTTGGCCTGTTATTGTGGCCTTCATTGCATCTTGTGAATTAGTTGTTGGTTATAAAGGTAAAGGTAAAGGTTTTCCCCTGACATTATGTCCAGTTGTGACTGACTCTGGGGGTTGGTGTTCATCTCCATTTCTAAGCCGAAGAGCCAGCGTTGTCCGTAGACACCTCCAAGGTCATGTGGCCGGCATGACTGGAGTGTCTTTACCTTCCCACCAGAGTGGTACCTATTGATCTACCCACATTTGCTTGCATTCAAACTGCTAGGTTGGCAGAGGCTGGTGCTAACAGTGGGAGCTCGCACCGCTCCCCGGATTCAAACCTGTGACTTTTCGGTTAGCAAGTTCAGCAGCTCAGCGGTTTAACCTATTGTGCCACCGGGGGCTCCAGTTGTTGGTTATAGACATGATGAAATATACAAATATAATGTTATGGTAGAGAAAACCATAAAAACATTTCTACAGCCCTTGAAGACTGTTCGGAAACTTCAATTAGTCCAACGAGCGGCAGCCAGATTACTCACCGGAGCGACATTCAGGGAGCATACCACCCCCGTTATGTCAGCTCCACTGGCTGCCGGTTCAGTTCCGAGCACAATTCAAGGTGCTGGTTTTGACCTACAAAACCCTGTACGGTTCCGGTCCAGTGTATCTGTCCGAACGTATCTCCCTCTATGTCCCACCCTGAAATCTAAGATCATCTGGGGAGGCCCTGCTCTCGACCCCACCACTCTCACAAGTGAGGCTGGTGGGGACGAGGAACAGGGCTTTCTCAGTGGTAGCCCTCACCTGTGGAACTCACTCCCGGGGGAAATCAGGGCATCATCATCCCTCCTCTCCTTTAGGAGGAGGGTGAAGACGTGGTTGTGGGACCAGGCCTTCGGGCAATCAGGCAATTAAAAGACAATCAGGTGAATAAGATCAACACGATTGATGAAGTGGAATGGAAAACTAGAACTATGAGTTAGCAATCGCTGACCTTGTAAGAGAGGAACTGGGTTTGTATTGGTTTTTATTGATTTTATTGATTTTATTGATATATGAATTAGTGTGATGTAATTGTTTAACTTTGTGTCTTGATTGTTTTGTACTGCAGGCATCGAATTGTGCCTTGCTTCTGTAAGTCGCCCTGAGTCCCCTTCGGGGTGAGAAGGGCGGGGTAAAAGAACCCCAAATAAATAAATAAATAAATAAATACTAATAGGATTCTAATATGACTGTTGGATAAAATAAAAAAAGAAGGAAAGGAAGTGAGTCACTGGTGTCATCAAAGTTTCACTATATCAAACTATCCCCAAAATGATGTTATAGTTTATGACAGAACAACTCCTGAAAAAGATGCTGTTCTTTTAAATCCATTATTTTCTGTCAGAAGCGGCAGATTTATGCATGCGTTACATTTGGAAAAGGTAAGAGAATAAATTTGATGGGAAATGTTGTGCCTTAATTTAATGCTTGAGTTGGCATATTTCTGAGACTTTTTTGTGTTTACTGGAATTGTGAAAATAAACTATCTTACTTTATTGTTTTCCCCGCTTTAATTCATGCTTTGCCACAATGATCTTTTTTAAAACTCACATTCGTTATGGTGATGTGCACTAAAACTTAACTTACCTGCTTCTTATCCATCAATACTGTATGTTGGTGAAAGTAAATCAGTATCTCCAGCATGACTGTATGGTAACTTCCGGCATTATTATATCCCTCACAGATATGGAGGTTGCACTGTAAAGGCGTTCATGATAACAACAGTCCTGACAGCTATATACACAGATGTATTCCATATACACCGATATATATCTGCAATATACATCAGTGTAAAAAATAGATATTTGTAAAAGTGACGGATCTTGTTTGCAGATTAGAAAGAGGATATTTGTTATTCCCACTGTTAAATAGATAGTAGTATACATGCCTTTTGACCTTAAGGAAGTGAAATGCAAGTACAATCTGAAGTAAAACATGTTAATGTCAAGAATATTTAGAATGCATATTCAGATACACTAGGGTCTAGCTTATCTGACAGAAATGAGCCGGCAGAACGTTAGATAAACAAATGTCGGATACTACGGAGTCTTCTACTGTTACCCATCTGACGCTGTGCTAGAGACCTAGAATACTAACAACAGGGACTCAAAGGGTTAAGGCAAGGCAACGCCTTGGGGCTAGAGCAGAAAGTGCCTGGATGTGGAAGAGGACTGTGGAAATCACAGAGGGAAGAAAGAAGGATGCTTCCACTTCTGGTCCTGCTTCTTTTCCCCCTTTCTTGCCTCCTCCTCCTTGTCTTGCCTTTTTTTCACTTATTGGGAATGGAGAGAGATTTGCGGGGTGCTCCTTTAATTGAAGGGAAATGCTGGAGGAAAAGGGGGGCATTGGATAAGAGTGTTGGATAAGACGGAATGTCAGATAAGCAAAGGTTGAATAAGCAAGACTCTACTATAGTGTTAAACAATGAAAAATGGCAGATAATCTGCCCTGAATGTTTTGATCTCAATGGGGAGTGAAATGTCAGTCTTTTGGTTTAAACGATCAGAGAAAGCCCAGGTTTTTCAAACATCATTGATCATGCAGACAAATTATTTTAAACATCGAGGTCACTAAAGGATTCTGATTTACATCTTTCTACTTCACTGCCTATGGAAACTTCAACCATTCTTTCAAACTGTCACATAAATTTGCAGGCATTGTTTGGCATTAAGTGAAAGAACTGATGATCGCTTTGTCTGTCCCTGTTTGATCTCGTAGGCTTCTTTGAGCCAATTTGCTTTTTAAGCATTTGCTTCCAAATCTTGGCAAAACCTGGCCTGTGAGAAGTTGCAGTCTTCCATATGGAAAGCTTTCTGTGAAAGGCAACATTTACTGCCCTTTTGGGTGTTTAAAAAAGTCTTTTGAGTTTGGGGATGCTAAGACTAGCCTATGTTGGCAGCCGATATGGAGGGAAACAAGTATGTGATCTACTCACTTCAGACAAAAAGCTGCTGAATTAACACTTGCTACAATTTTAAATTCTTATCATAGAAGTGCTGATCTCAGATAAGCATACTCAAAAGTGTGCGGAATAAATTGAAATAAAATTAAGTGTGCAAGTGCGATAAACAAGATAGCAATTTGCTTAAATTGAGTCCCACTCTTTAGCTGACAACTTCACTCTTGCTTAAATGATACACTTCTATATCTCACAAGGTTGAATTCTGGGCAAGATATGTAATTCAGAGCCTTTGTAAGTATGGTGACTGAAAGCACACATTTATCGCTGTAATTGCCAGATTTCATCATTGCATTCAGATATTGTATTTAACGTGTAGATGAGTGAATCTGGAGGGTGAAAACATGCTATTTTCTAAATACAGTGTCTAAATCAGGGGGTTGTTAACAATGCATTTGTTATTAGTGTCCTGTCACATTCTGGAGTGCCAATCCATTTGGGCAAACACAGTTCAAAATGATGCCTTGTCAATTCCATGCTGTGCAAATCCTACATTAATGCTTTCTATATGTCTGTCTACTTCACCAAGAATGACACGCTGTTTCTCCAACAGCTGAGAGTTTAAAACATTCCAGCTGGAACCCATATCTTCCACAGGCTGCAGTGGTGGTTCCTGTTTCTGGTAATGTTTGGATTAGCTCTGTCTTTCCAGAGTCCTTGAAAAACAAAAATGAAACCACAAAAAGGCTGTAATTCACACAAGACATAGCTCTGCTCTTAATCATGCCTGGTGTCGAACTAAGCACTGCATCCGGTTCCAAAGTCTACTTTCAGAGTTGATGTTTCCAAGGAAAAAACCTAGCAGCGTAAATATATTCTGAACAAGACTTTTCTTTAGCATCTGAAGTTCAAAGGAACTTAAGCAAGCATCTGATACAGATGTGACCACTGAAAGTTCATGTGCAATTGTGCAGATGATGCCTCTAAAAGCAATTTCACCAGCTTGAAGATGCTTGAACTGTTACACTATGAAGTTTTCAGAGTAGTATACTGCTTCATTTCCATCAGGTCACTGCCATAATTCGCAGCAATATTCTGTCATAAGGTCACACAACTGCTGTTGAAGGGGTTGATGTGGCCACAGGAGCACCAATCTCAGATACTATATAGGCAGCCCCCAAGTTACGAACAAGATAGGTTCTGTAGGTTTGCTCTTGAGGTGAATTTGTATGTAAGTCGGAACAGGTACATTTCTTAATTGTAACTCCAGCCAAATACACACACACACACACACACACACACACACACACACATACACACACAACCATATAGCCCGAAAAACCCTACAACAAACCAAAAATATATACATTATCTTTGGATAGCATTGGGGGTTAACACCCCTATGGTGTTTGTTTTGCTGTCTGTGTCCCTGTTCCTGTTCAGAAGATTTCCCCTCACTTTCTGCCCCTATAATTGAATTTTGGAAATTTTGGCTTGTTGTGAAAACAAGAATTGGTGATAAAGCTTCAGTGGAGACACCTTTTCCCTATGCTAACTCTTTCAAAAGTGAATTTCCCTTCCTAGGGGTAGATTTCTCTCACTTCCTGTTGTCTCACCTCCGTCCTTAACTATGAGTCATTTGCAAGTCAGATGTTTGTAACTCAGAGACTGGCTGTACAGTGCTTTCCCGTTGAGCTAATGCACAAAACAGACTTGGATAATTATGATAACAGCACATACATTGTGCTTCCAAATTGTTAATGCGTTTTATCTATACTATTGAACATGTTCAGGAATGAGTTTCCTGTTTTACCACATTATTTATAAAAGTCACTGTGTGAATCAGGTCATTGCTTTGTCAGCTTTCAGCATGCAGAGACACGGGCATTTCATCTTAATGCTCAGGAAGGATAAATTTGCTATAGTGAGCAGAATTAATATAGCTAGCTCCGTTAAACAAGGAATAATCAACATAGTGCTTTCTCGATGATTTAGATTACAACTCCCATAAGCTCCGGCTTACATGACCATTCATGATTTTAATATCTATACAGTTGGTCCTCCACATCTGTGGTTTTGATTAAAATGGTATCTCTATGAATCTCTAGTTCCTTCAGTTCAATTCTGTGCTGAACTTCAAGCAAAAATTTACCATGCAGTCATGCTGGAGGGCCTAGAAATTCCTAGAGACATGTTTTCTCAGGTAAAAAATATTTTTTTAAAAAGTTATATTTCCTGAGATTTATATAATATCAATAGACAAGAAACATGATTACAAATAACATCTATAATTCACAGTGTTTCACTTTCTTCAGAGAATGTGTAGGGCTAACAATAGTGAAAAACATCTGGTTGCACAACCTACACTTTTCTTGGTAAAGTTACATTTCAGAAGTTACAGAACAAGTAGGATTAAACTTATTTTATTGGTATGATGACTGTAACAGATTGCCCTACCTTACAAGGTGGGTTTAAAGGCAGTAAGCAGGCTTGGCTTGGAAAAACTAAGGAGAGCAGGGGGGTGGAGCAATTAGACAGCTCCATAGCTGGAAGAGCAGTCTGATGAAATTGGAGAGAGTTGGGCAGAGCCAGAGAGGGGGAAGAAGGAGCTAAGACAACCATAGTTGCTGAGTCTTGGAGTTTGGTGTTGGAAGAGTTAGGAGTTTTGAAGGGGAAAGAAGAGTTTGGAAACCATTTGTTAGACAGATATCTCTTTGAGGATAATAGTTAAAGCCCTCAGGGAGAATGAGTAAGAAATATAGTAGGCCTCTATAGTGTTAGAGTGTTGGTGTGGAAAGAGGATTCAAAAGGTTCAAAATATCCTGTTTGTATTCCTGTGTGTATGTAGGGCATTGCTTTTAAGAAACTCAAGTTAAAAGACCATTCTCTGTAAAAAGTAAAGCTTGATAGATTATTGAAACCACTACGCATCGTTACTGTTCAAGAACCAAATAAACAACATATTCTTGTTTTATTTCACCTGAAGAGTTTTTATGTCTTCTTGAACATTCTAGTAAAGGAGGTGGCCTATGAATCAATAAATGATGGCAGCAGAAGAAACCTAATTAATTGGTGGCAGCAAAGAAATATATAATATACAGGGGTAGCATCCACTGCCCTGCCTTGTGTGTGCCTGTGTGTGTGTCCCTTGTCCTTCACAACCTTCGCTGGCCTATCTTCTATCCTTCTCTTTATTACAATGGCAAATATCTAGTTTCCTTGAAAGGGCATTTTAAGGTATTTTAAACAGTTTTTTCATGTTTTGTGCCATCCTTGCCCATTTTAAATGGAAGGTTCACGCACCTTCCATTTTGCCGGTGATTGTCGGCAAAATGGAATAGAAAGGGGGGCTCATCAATGTGATGAGGTCCTTTGTCCTGGGAGCACCGTTAAAAAGCATTGGTCTACTCACATGGAACCAGAGTGTTAGATGAAGAGGTGGAAGGATCCTAACTAATTATTTCTTAGTTTTAAGACTTGCAATGTATATTATTAAAAGCAACTCTTTGGATATTTATTAAGGATTATTTTCCAATAATGTTTGGGTTGTTTGTTTTTTGTAGGGCTGTGCTACTTTTATTCACATACAAGTTGTTTCAGTGACATCAACCTGATGGTCTACCATGCAGAACTCACTTTATATTTGATATGGCAGAGTTCAACAATTTAAAAACTTCTTTTAAACAATTCTTAAAAATCAAGAGAAGAGTTAATCATAATGCAAATTACCAAATACAAACTCAGTACCGTCTCATAATAAATGAAAATCAGAAAAAGTCTGTTTAGTTAGGTTGTTTATATCTCTGTTACCAAACTGTTTTGGAATTGGGTTGCTCGTTTTAAAACATGTGCTAGATCCCCTAAATCTAGCAAAGTAGTGATGTCACTTACACAGATACACACACACACACATTTCTCTTTAAATCCCTTTTTTGTGTTGAGAGCTGCCATCTGTCCTGCTCCAAACAATTGCTGAAGCAGCTGTGCATGTTGTGCCATCAGTAACAAAAGGCTCCACTTCATACCAAAAGGAAGCAGACTGGAGGTTGCTGAGAGCTGTGAAGATGCTCAGGGTCAACTGACACCTGATGCCATAAAGCACAGAAACAAGGGTTCAGCTTGCATAGCATCTGTGTTGCTCTTTGTCCATTTCTCTTAGCAGAGGGGCCTATCCTTGTGTGTGTGTGGGGGGGGGGGGGCACAGAAATCTCACAAAAACTTCAGCTTGGCTTTAAAGTCAAGACATTACAACATCATTGAAGGCTAGTAGTAACCCATTCCCAAGACATTCTATTCCTCTCCAATAAATGCAATGTCAGTACTTCTGGTTGTGTGCCCTCGACTTATGGTTATCCTAAGGTGAATTCATCACAGGGATTTCTTGACAAGATTTGTTCATAGGGTGTCCTAACCTTCCTCTGAGTCTCAGAGTGGGGACTTAACAAAGGTCACCCCTCTCCTCCAGAATCCTAGTCCGATGCTTAAAATACTACACCACTGCAGTTACTTAATTCTAGCATGACAAATATAAAAGATTACATGTTTTAATGTTTCTTTTCCTCTTTATGTGCAGTTCAAACCTATTGGGTTGGAGCCAGATTTAATCATTCAAATAATTGGATCCACAATTATCAATGAGACTTCCATTTATGCCATATTTCAAATCTTTTTGACAATTTCTCACACATCCTTTATCTTTCTCGATTGTTTCCAGAACTTGAAAGAATTGTCACTCTCCAGACTTTATTCCCTTTTCAGGTTCTTTGGAGAGCATTGAACTTGTTTTGAATGTTGAATTGGACTCTGGAAGACTAGGATTCAAACCTTTCTTCGGATATGAAAATACATAGGGTGACAAAATCACACTCTGTTAGCCTTAGAAGGCAGTGGCAAAGCCACTCTGAATAAATCTTACAAAGAATATGCCATGATAGTGTCACCATAAATTAGACTCAACTTGGAGCACATAACAAGCCAGCATTCTCAGAAAGGGACCTGTGGTGCACATCTCTTTCAATTCACATTTCTTTATTTATTATATATTTACTTTATTTTTATCCTGCTTTTCTTGAGGAGGACTCAAGGCGGCTTACAATTACACCTCCATGGTGCCTTAAAATATACAATATCAGCTAAAAATATAAGTTAAAAATTAAGACATTGTACAGGCTCCCCTGGCCACTGCTGAGACCTGGGGTTGCAGGCTTAATGGTGAGTCCGGGATCACTCCTAAGCTGCAAACCTTCGCCTTCAGGGGGAGTGTAACCCCATCCAGCACAGGCTGTAACCCTATACCCTGTTCGGCCTTGTGACTGACCAGGAGGACCTCTGTCTTGTCTGGATTCAATTTCAATTTGTTCACTCTCACCCAGACCATCACAGCTGCCAAGCACCAGTCCAGGACCTGAACAACCTCCTTAGTAGCAGGTGGGAAGGAGTGATAGAGTTGAACATCATTTGCGTACAGATGACATTGAACTCCAAAACTCCAGATGATCTCTCCCAACGGCTTCATATAAATGATAAACAACATGGGAGACAGTATTGAACCCTGTGGGGCCGAGCAGGAGTCTCCCAACACCTTCTGGGAACAACCCTCCAGGAAGGACAGAAGCAATTGTAAAGCAGTACCTTCAAGGCCCATCCCTGCAAGTCGTCCCAGAAGGGTACCATGGTGTACGGTATCAAAGACCTATGAGAGGTCCAGCAGAACCAACAAAGACACACTCCCCCTGTCCAGTTCCTGGTGTAGATCAGCTACGAAGACGATCAAGGCTATCTCAGTTCCATGTCCCAACCTAAAGCCAGACTGTGCTGGATTTAGATAATCCATGTCAACACCTCGAGTTGCGAGGCTACCACACGTTCCAGGATTTGCCCAAAAAGGGGAGATTGGAAACTGGCCAAAAGTTAACGAATTGAGTGGGGTCCAGTGATTGTTTTTTCAACAGTGGTTTTGTTACAGCTTGTTTTAAGCTGACTGGAATGTTGCCTTCCCATAGGGAGGCATTAACCATCACCTTCACCCACTCTGCCAGACCCCCTCTGGCCTCCTTTACCAGCCAGGCTGGGCAGGAGTCTAGGATGCATATATATATGAACTTGTTCCCAGTTCATCATATTCCTAGTACTATGATATATTTTGAAAAATCCATCACATATTAGAAGACTTCTATTTTACCTAGAAGAATAATCACAATAGGTAAAGACATAGGTAAAGATTTTGCCCTGACATTAAGTCCAGGCGTGTCCAACTCTGGGGGTTGGTGTTCATCTTCATTTCTAAGCCGAAGAGCCAGCATTGACCATAGATACCTCCAAGGTCATGTGGCTCGCATGACTGCATGGAGCGCAGTTACCTTCCTGCTGGAGTGTTACCAATTGATCTACTCACATTTGTATGTTTTCGAACTCCTCAGTTGGCAGAAGCTGGGGCTAACAGCAGGAGCTCACCCCGCTCCCCGGATTCGAACCACCGACCTTTTGGTCAGCAAGTTCAGCGCTTAAATGCACTTCACCACCGGGGTCACTATGCCAGTTATTTAACCAGCGTAGAACAAGCTATTGCAGAGTAAACTGATATAAATATAGTAAAAATACATAATTTGGAAATGTTACCTTTTAGTGTTGCTTCCAGAACCCCCCAATCAGCAAAGATGGTCGAAATTGGTTCAATAATCAACTTTTCCAGACTCTACTTATGTTAAATTATTAATGCTGTATTTTGGTCAGAAGTTATAAAAATAAAAGAATTGCCAGTGAGACCCTTTAATTTGTAAAAGTTGGCAAATACGTTACTAACCAATTTGAGAAGTCACCTAAAAGAGTCTTCCTTTGGATTCAAACTGATCTTTCTTCTTGCAATATTCATTTCAAAAGAGAGCACAAACAAGTATTCACAGCAAAACATCAGCATTCAGCTCAATAATTGTTTATGGAGTGCAGTGTCCATATCTCATGGGTTGGGCGGGAGCAGTGTTGTTTACTAGTATATTTCAAAAGCACTCTTTATGGAAGATCTGGTGATAAATATGAAATCACAAGATTTTAAAACATACTGGTATGCCTTGGCTGAAGGAGATCTACCCCTTTCTAGCCTAGGGGAAGTATTGCTCTCATATTTTGCCACTCTTTTTGAAATCATGGGACAAGAAACTTTAACAACAGCATAAAAGCCCTCACTGATTCTAAGAATTTATCTCCCAAAAAACGGCCCTCCGAGGCCTCAGCAAAGTTCACCCTAGGCCTATGGATCATATGATAGCCCAAGTCTTTCTGCAACAGAAGGTTATTCATTACAAAACACTGCAAATTTATATTCAGCAAGCAGTTTATGTTGCATGAAGGTTTTTCTATAGCAGGTGACCTTAAAATTGTCCTAGCTTAAGCTACACCACTGGTTTTGGGAACATCTCATGCCAGTATTTGTGATTGGTTCCAGAGAATGCCAGAACAGTTCTTCCATCCCAGCAACTCTCCCCAAAGTTGCTTATACAATACTTTCAGAGGTCAGCGGATGCTGAAAAGTGGTTGGTGGCTCAGAACATAACTGCTATTTATGTCTAGCACTGCAATTTCTGGGAAACATCGCTGGGAAAAAACTATGATCCTCCTCATTTGGTCATAATCCCACAGAGATGGCATTTTATATGATGTCAACAAAAGCAGCAGCACTAGCTTTGGTGTACAGAGTTTGAAAGGCGTATACACTATATTTCAGGTCCACTAATTGGAAATTCATATTGAAGAAGGCTTAACCCTCATATTACAGTATCCAAAATGACATCTTTCTATGATCAGAAATGAGTCTTGCCAAAGACTTGCTCTGAAAAACGAGTAGGGAACAGCTAAGTCAAGGCACACATTTTCATCATTATATACAGGAGCCTGTGTATAGAATCTTCATTCTAAACTCATGCATACCATTTTTCTCCAGTAGTGATGAGATGGCATTTGGGAAGGCTGATATCATACTTCAGTGGTCCAGATTTGAGTCTCCTTTTGAGTTTCTATGATGTTGTGAAAAGGCACAAAAAAAGAGTAAACTGGAGAAATACACATTTTAATTTGAAGCAACCAAAAGTTTTCGAAGGGCATTTTGGATAAAGGATGGCAGAAACCTCAGGGGACATTATGATGCTGGGGAAGGAGAAAATGAGAATTAGCTTGTGACCTATAAAAGAGTTGGGGGACGGAAGTTTTGCAAATTGCTCTGGTGCCTTCCAGTCTCTGCGGGTATATTGTGGAACATGAGTTTGATCACCCAGGCCTTGAAACAATTAAGATGACACATTAACTACATTCCAGTTCTTTATTGCTAATGAAATCATAATATGTTTTAGAATGAGGTTTTGAACAGCAGTTAAGCATCTTCTGCAATATAAGTTTTATTAATCTCCTTCAGAACCTTGTAATGTTTTTATTCCATCTATTACTGCTTATTAGTGCTTGAAGTAGGATGCAGATTTGGGGCAGGGTGGTGATATTTTTCTGTCTTTGTTTGAGGGCTCTATTAAATATTTCTGATGCTAGTTTAGACTCAGTCAGTCTTGACTAGTGGTTCCCAATCTGTGGTCCATGGACCACCAGTGGTGCACAAGAACTACAATATGGTTCATGGCCTCACCGTTACTACACTGTTGCAACAAGAGTGACTGGTCTTGCAAAACCCTCTTATAGTGCTGAAGCTTATTAAATATGGTTTTCTGTGGGCAAGCAGATGGCGACTTTTGGATGACATATGTTCTGTATCAGAAACTGGAGCTGATGTGGTCTATCCAATGCAGGTTTCTGAATCAGCACCTCAAATAACCAAACCAAATCTAAATTGACCAAAAACTGATTCGTAACCCTATTGGTACTAATGTTGGAGAGTGGTCCCTGGTCAAAAAAAGGTTAGGAACCACTGGTCTTGACTAAGGTCTTGCTTCTTAGCTCCTTTTGTGCCAAGAGTGGCTTACGAACATAGAAGACGAATGAACAATAGCAGTAAAGGAAGTTCTAATCAGTGTATTAGTCCAAGACATGCAGATCCAGTCTGTTTGTATACCAATTTGCAAAGAGTTCATTACTCAAGCAACCTTAATTATAAGACATGTACCAATTAACATACGTAATAGGCTTGTACCACTAATTATAGTTACAATGGATCTATTGAAAGGTATATCTAATGAAGTCCCCCATTGATTTCAGTAAATCTGCTTTAAGTATTTCAGAATGCCTCTTGCTCTGTTGAACTGAGATTTAAAACTAGGTCAATATCTATCACTGGACCTTCCACCCACCCAGAAATACTGAGTAGTCTGATTCAGTCTTAACATCTTGACTATTAAAGTAGTAGAGAAGTAGAATAATACATAGAAATTATAGCCATAAAACAAATATGCCTTTTAAAGCAGGAATGTATCAAGCATGAGCCTCCAGATGTTGTCCAACGAGAGCTCCCAGCATTCCTCCCCACTGGTGCTGCTGATGAGTGATGCTATGCAACAACATAATGTGTTTTGCCCACCTCTGGGTTAAGATATAGAAAGGCAAGAGATGAAATCAATAATAGTAAGTTTCCTGCTAATGAAAGATCCTGGAATAGAGGGAATCCAGATCAACACAGGCAGGCAGGTGAAGGATTGTTTCATTATAAAAAAGAACCCGAGTGCAATAAATGTGCAGAGGAAACAAATAGGTCACTGATGACAACAGGGGGCTGCTGCACTTAGATTGAAGAGGATCAAAGAGGGAGTGGGAGGACAGAAGATGAGAGAAGAGAGGAATAAATAGGCGAGACCGGCTGTCACTTGTGTTAATCTACTGACTGCTAGAGCTCCCTGTGGAAGGCAAGGCAAGGCATATTTCATGTGCCTGCCTCAAATCCTTCTTCAAAGTCCATTTTTGCTGCAATGGCTTCAACAAATTAGCCACATTAAGGAGAAGCTGTGAATATATGTGAAAAGGATGATGTGTTCAAGATGCTGTGAACAAGCATCCATGCAGATGACTAGTGAGCGCATTCCTTGACCTTTCAGTGGCTGGCTTATTTTGAACCCTAATACAAGGAAATTTTTAGTATTCATTCCATATTTAATATGTGAATCCAAGAATAGTGAAACGTATTGATTTACGTATCCAGGTTCCAATGGTATCAATCATATCATACCTATCCACTGCTTCCTATGTTGTTGTTGGTGATTTTTTTTTTTTTTTGTTCATGTCAGGAGCGACTTCAGAAACTGCAGGTTGCTTCTGGTGTGAGCGAATTGGCCATCTGCAAGTATGTTGCCCTGGGGACACCCAGATGCTTGATGTTTTACCATCCTTGTGGGAGGCTTCTCTCATGACCCTGCATGGGGAGCTGGAGCTGACAGAGGGAGGTCAACCCGCTCCCTCTGATTCATACTGCTGACCTGTTGGTCATCAGTCCTGCCAGCACAAGTTTTAATCCATTGTGCCACCGGGGGCTCCTGTGTAATGCTTTCATCAGTCATTATCTATGAGCCTTGGTGAGTGCACCATGTTGGCAAGTGGCAGCAATCTTCCAATGAACAATTGAAGCCACAATTTCAATATTTCCAATGCCCTTAAGTACTGTCACTTTAAGATAAGGAAGAACCACTGGTCCAGGGAGAGATCAGGTTTCCCCACAAACATTCTAACATATTCTATCCAGGAGAGGAGTCCCAACCCTTTCCAGTTGCTTCTCATAAATAATGGGACTTCCTTGCTATGAGATCGTTGATTGGAGCTTGCAAGGATTCCATGACTGATCTCCTCTCCAGGTGGGCCTCGCAGCTCCCTTAGGCTTCTATCACTTACATTTCCCTTCCAACCTTAAAACCCTTTCTTGATATTAATAAATCAAAGTTTTAAAAATGGTATTTGGTAAATGACATAATAGACATAGATGGCTTCTGTATGGTGAACCAATAAAGAAAGTTTGCACTTTTACATATCTAGGAGTCGTTTTTTTTTTTCTGAAACAGGTTCCTGGCTCGGACATCATCAGAGGAGCTCAGCCAGGGCGAGAATACATGAAAAACTACTGCTTCATAAATTAGGTAGAATGCAAATGCTAGAAGAGATTGCAACAGTTTGCTTTTGCCTGAGCATGCCAGGAAAGGTGAGATTCTGTCCCTCCTCTCTCCCTGTTGAGTTAATACAGTGCAACTTTTGCACTTAAACTGTTTGCTACAATTGAAATAAGCCTGAATGAAGTGGGAAGAGAAGAGAGAAACTGGCACTCAGGGAGGTTCCACACAGCTCTTTAACCGGGAGTAATTGAGTTTTTAAAACTTGATTGTTCTTGGGTTCTAGTCCACCCCCACTCCCCAAAAAAGCACATGCTTTTCTGAGGGGGTATCCCCATGCCCTGACACAAAAGAAAACTCCATAAAAAGGCTTTTGAAAAGGAAAATAACTCACCCAGCCACCATTTCCCCTTCTCTGGAGCTCTCCTACTTTGTACCAATGATGCGCCAAGAAGGGGAGGAAAATTGCTCCTGCCCCCCTTCTCTTGGTGCGTCATTGGTATAACCCAGGAAACCTCCGGAGAAGCGAAAATGGCAGCCAGATGCACTATTTTCCTTTTTAAAAGGCTTTTAAGGGGTTTTGGGAGGGGGTGTGGGCTTTCTCGGGTTTCAGGAAACAGATGTGTAGGTGGGCACCGGAAGTTGTGTGGCACAGCCCCCACACCTGGAAAGACCCTGGTCATTCCAGCAGACAAATTACCTTGGCACAAAGCAGGGTGTTCCTATTTTGTGCTGAAAGCATTCATTTTTTCCCTGAAGCATTGTCTGGACGCTCCAGGAGAAAGCACAGGAGGGCACGCACTATGGGTACTGTCTGAATGCCCCCTCAAACAGCTGAAAAGTAGGACAACAAAGGATTAATTAATTGGGACTGAGGATAACTGGGTATGCTTTCCACACTCTCAGCTGCCATCGAACAAACATTCCTATTATGATCTTATCCTTTTCTAATATTTTTTCTATTCCTGATCAGCCCTATCTCTAAATGTTCTTCTTAAGATGTGATCCATTCCTATCTCATCTTTGTCCCTATCTACTCTACTCTAACTGGCCATGTCCGATAGTTTAATAGATATGCCTCTAGTCTTATTTTTATCTCTCCACAGCCTGTCCTCTGCATTCTAGATTAACTGCCTTTTTTAAGACCATGGAACATAGTGAAATGCTTCTTTGAGAGTCCCTTTCTTAAAGTTACAACGCAACAGTGAAGCTTAATTCTTGGTCTAAGAAGCTAGAGATAAAGTTCCAGCTGTTGCTTCAGAAGACATCCTAGAGATGTTAGGGAGCTTAATCATCCAGTCTGCAGAAGGCAAGTGAAAGACATAGTTCCATTTCTAGGCTACTATGGGAACTTAGTCCCACTACTCTAGACTACTATGGGGAATAAAAATGGTATTTTCCCCCGTCAGAGCACTAGAATGGAGTCAGCAAGGCATCAGCAATTGTCTTCAGTGCCTAAGGAAGTTCTAACGGGCCTAATAGTGGCCCTTGGGTGGAGAATGTGTTCATCCAAAACAGAGCTATGGACCAGATTTTCACACAGTGTTGTCCTTATCCTCTTGAACTTTAACAAAAATGTTCATCCTCAATTCTATAACGCAATAGGTTTTGATGTTTTCTTTATTCCGTTTCCAGGATTATTTGTCACTCAACATTATGGTATGCAATCACCATATTCTATCAGGTAAATAGAAACATATGAAAATGCCACAACTATTTTTCTAGAATAGTGATGAAATAAATATTTTGCTGTTTCATGATCACTCGCATAACATATGATTGCATTGTGTATGCATGGTCAGTTTTAATGTTCACAAATATTTATCTAGGGTTGTGGCTTTTATATACACTGTGCTTTCAGGAATGGTGAAACACAGTGGAATAAGAAGCTATATAGAAGCTCATGCAGAGAAAATAATAGGAAGGGAAAGCAGTCATTTGATACCATGGTAAAACACTGTATGACAAAGGCAGACTGATCCCTTTAGAGTGTCTGTTACGCAGTGTTTGGGCCAAAATATTTTGGGCAGATATTCATAGAATTAGTAATCTTGCTAAAGAAATTTGCCTTTCAAGTTAATGCTGTGAAATGTCACAGTGCTTACATGAATAAATTCTCTTAAAATAGGTGATAATCTTTTGTATAATTTAAACCTCAGAACACTGGTCTCATAGATTCAAATAGAAGTTCCAGCATCACTAGAGCAGATTTTGAAAGTATTCATGCTATACATCTATTTTCTCTACATTTATTCTAAATTTTAGCCCCCCTGGTGGCACAGCGAGTTAAACTGCTGAACTGCTGAACTTGCTGATCGAAGGGTTGGTGGTTCAAATCTGCAGGACAGGGTGAGCTCCTACTGTTAGCCCCAGCTTCTGCCAACCTAGCAGTTCAAAAACTTGTAAATGTGAGTAGATCAATAGGCATCGCTTCAGCAGGAAGTTAACGGCACTCTATGCTGGCCACATGACCTCGGAGGTGCCTCCAGACAATGCTGGCTCTTCAGCTTAGAAATTGAGATGAGCGCCACCCCCCAGAGTCGGACACAACTAGACTTAATGTCAGGGGAAACTTTTACCTTTTATTCTAAATTTTATTCCTAGTATGCCATGCTGACAAATGTTCATGAGCTATACAGAGTACAGTATAGTCCTTGACTAATTTGTTCTGTGTAAAAGTGCTTGAGGTGATTAAACTAAATGGCGCAGTTTATACTGTCCACTTTGGAACATGGAAGCAGTTTCATAACAATGTGGTCCCACGCTGTAGAGATGCATATGTGGATAGTACAGACACGTCAGTTGAGATAATCACATTTTTTTTGTAAAGCAAATTCAAAGTAATTACAGTCCAAATCTAAATGACATCTCCCACCCACAGATCTTCTCCTAGACCTCATCAAAGCTGGTGACACATACAGAACTATTACCAATGCCTGTATAAATACCACATTGTTTCAGATACTGATGTACCAACAACCCCATGCATGCAGATAGGATCTGCTGCTTATTAGCAAATTCTCAGTAAAAGATCTGACTAAGCATTCAGCAATATTTTAATAAAATACTGAACAATTGGGAATGCAATAAACAAAGAATGGGGAAAGAGTCCCAAGTTAGTGTAAAACCAGCTAAAATGTTGAATTTCTTTCATTTGACAGAAAAAGTGAAAGGCTGCTTGCAATCATAAAAGAGAGTGTCTGCATGCCTGTCTGTGGCAATTGTAACTCTTTAGGACATTGTGCTAAGGGCCTCGAAATGTGAATAAATATATCATACTGATGACAGTAGGGACAAGTGGTTACTTACTTAGGCAATCCCTCGTAGCTCGAGAATGATGTTCTTCCAGATGTGGTGTCTTGGTGGTGGATCTGTAGGTGGCTGTGGACTTCATGTTCTCCCGCAGTGAAGTCCAGACAGAAGGCGGTCCTGATTGGGGTTGGCTTGACACGCCTTCCTCTTGGCATGTTTCTCCCTCCATTTGTGCCTCTTCGAATTCTGCAGCACTGCTGGTTACAGCTGACCTCCAGTTAGAGCGCTCAAGGGCCAAGGCTTCCCAGTTCTCGGTGTCTGGGCCACACTTTTTAAGGTTGGCTTTAAGCCCAGCTTTAAATCTTTTTTCCTGTCCTATTTGAGGCTAGGGGCCTCAAAATGTGAATAAATATATCATACTGATGACCAGGGACAAGTAGTTATGCTTAGCTTGGTACTGGAAAGTGATAGGCAAAGCAGCGAACACAGCTTGAATGAAGTTGTTTAGTTTTCCTGAGATTTATGGAGGGAGAGAGGAGAAGCTAAGTACAATTCCATCAGTAGGTGAGAGTCCCTTCCTCCATGTTCCAAATGCCACTATTGTGGCCTTGGAGGGAAAGAAGAACAGGCAGCTTCTGGGGCAGTTGATCCCCTCCTCTGCTGCCACCCACTTTTCTTGTTTTCCAGAAACTCCATGAACAATTAGTTGATGGTTCGTAGAAAAGCACCAGTTCATGTACCATCATTTCATATTCCATTTTGGCATTGATATAGTCTTATATACTGTATCTCATACTTGTCATAGAATGATCCCATGGGGAGGCAGGCAGGGAGTGAAGAAATGTATGCAAGTGTGTGTGGAGCAGTTGTTCCTTGTTACTAAGCGACAGCACTTTGTACCCTGGGCAGATGTCAGGAAATCTAAGACTCTGTTTTACCTCCTTGAAGAAAAAAGAGTTAAGTGTCATTGCATTGCAAGCAAGTCTACAAATACCCTTCTCTGATGCATGCATCAGTACTAACCACCCTTCCAGTGATTTAGTTTTCTAAACTACATTATATTATAACTGTTAACTTACCAAGGGATAACCACTCTTTTGGTAGTGTAACTGCTTTTACGATGATGATTTATTCCTATTACTAGCCATCCCCCTGCCATGCATTGCTGTGGTCCAGTCTGGTGATCTGGAAAATAAAACCTCTTTGAGTCCCCCTAGGAGTGAGAAAAGCAGTATATAAATACAATAAATAAATAAATAAACAAGAAAGTGTTGGTTTCTAATATATGTAATTTCTTTATGCTTGTGGATAAACAGGATTTTTTGCTGTTTCTTTGTCAGTGTTGATGTAGAGAATGTCTTTTTTTTTTGCCTTCTCTGAAACATGTAACATATAATTGTCCTTCTTTAGAGGTCCCTTTCAAATCTATGATACTATATCTGTCATATACATGTCTGTCTGTGTGTGTGAATCATAGATATCTATCTAGATCTATGGCTGGATGACTCTTTGTCAGGAGGGCTTTGGTTATGTTTTCCTGCCCTGGTGAAGGGAGTTGGACTGGATGGCCTTAAGGCAACATTCTCAACCTGGGATCAGGACCCCGGGGGGGGGGTCGTGAGGGGGTGTCAGAAGGGTTGCAAAAGACCACCAGAAAATACAGGATTTTCTGTTGGTCATGGGGGTTCGGTGTGGGAAGTTTGGCCCAATTCTATCGTTGGTGGGGTTCAGAATGCTCTTTGATTAAGGTGAACTATAAATCCTAGTAACGATAACTCCCAAATGTCAAGTCTATGTTCCCCAAACTCCATCTGTGTTCATATTTGGACATATTGAGTATTCGTGCCAAGTTTGGTCTAGATCCTTCATTGTTTGAGTCAACAGTGCTCTTTGGATGTAGGTCAACTACAACTCCCAAATGCAAGCTCAATGCCCACCAAACTCTTCCAGTGTTTTCTGTTGATCGTGGGAGTTCTGTGTGCCAAGTTTGGTTCAATTCCATCATTGGTGGAGCTCAGAATGCTCTTTGTAGGTGAACTATAAATCCCAGCAACTACAACTCCCAAATGACAAAATCATTTTTGTAGTGATGGTCACTCCTTGGGTCAGTAGTTGTCTTGTGGATAAATTTGGTGGCAATTATTACAGTGGTTTTTGAGTTATGATGTCACTCAAAATGAACAGAGCAAAAGGTGCAACCACAAACCTCCTGACTGCTGCTTCTCCTCTTCCTCCCTTCCCCTGAGTGGAGCCATTCCATGTTGCGCCTGGAAGCAGGGGTGCCTTGGTGTCTTCATTTTTAGGCCTGTCCTGGGGTTATTTGAGGTGCTGATTCAGAAAATTGCATTGGATAGACCACATCAGCTCTAGATTATTAAATATGGGTTTCTGCAGGCAAGCAGATCGTAACTACTGGATGGCATATGTTCTGTATGAGAAGCTAGAGCTGATGTGGTCTATCCAATGCAATTTTCTGAATCAACACCCCAAATAACCAAACTGAATCTAAGACTCTGTTTTACCTCCTTGAAGAAGAAAGAGTTAAGTGTCATTGCATTGCAAGCAAGTCTACAAATACCCTTAGCCAAAAACTATTTTGTAACCCTTTTGGTACTAATGTTGGAGAGTGGTCCCTGGTCAAAGTAGTTCCTGGTCCAAAAGAAAGTTTGGGAACTACTGCTCTACATCATCCAAGTTATCCTCCTCTGAGGCTGAAAGTGTGTGACTTTTTAAAACAGGCTTTCCCTGCATTATAATGTGGATAAGGCTTTTCACATAGCAAATGCCAACAGGACAATTCAGACAGTATGTTTGGGCTTACTAAGAATACATTAGGGTACAGGATAAAACACTGCTTGCCCAAGCATATATTTGAGGATGAGCATAAGGCTTGAAGAGGTTTCAAAGAAAGAACTCCCTCATGCCACCTTTATTTTTCAGGAAACCATGGCAGCAATGGGCAGTGGGGATGGTGTCAACTTCAGCTTATGATGACCCCATGAATCAGAGTCCTCCAAATCACCCTGTCATCAAGGTCTTGCAGACTCAGGGCCATGGTTCCCTTGATGGAGTCTATCCATCTATAATGTGGTCTTCTTTTCATTCTGCTTTCTATCTTAACAAGTAATGTCTTCTCAGGACAACAGACTCGGCCACGTGAACACGTCCTTTATATACACACATACATAATGGGTTTGGAAAAGTAACATTTTTGACTGCACCTCCCAGCAAGTGCTGGCGGTGAAATCCTAGTAACTGTGGTCTCTAAATGGATTATTTCCAATTCTCATCTTAAGTAGCTCAGATGAGGCAGTTTATGCAGAAGAAAGGCATTGTGCTCATCCACCAAAAACGTAATAATAATAATAATAATAATAATAATAATAATAATTATTATTATTATTATTATTATATATGCTGCTCTTTCTCCCCAAGGGGACTCAGGGCAGTTTCCTGCACAGCTTCAGAGAGATTCCTGCGCAGAAACAGACTTCCACTAAATCATAAAAACACAAAAATATGCAGTATAAGCAAAAACATAGGCATAAAATTATCAACACAGCACAATAACAGAATTTGCAATAGAAGAAAGTCGGATGGCATAATTCACAGCTCTGTGAGTTCTGTAATATAGTCTCTAATCCGTTCCCATGTATGAGAACTGTGACAGCTCTGTAGACAGGAATTAATGTGTCAATGATGTGAACTCTATTTAGTAAGTAGTAAAGACCTTATATCAACAGTCCTGTATAAGAATAACCACATAGATAGGGATCTGCTGGGCTAAGAGAACAGTGTGAACTGGACTGATTTAATATTGCAGGAGCTTTTTTTGCAGCAAAACTTATGCATACGCAAAGAAAGTGTGTGCCTCTGTAAGAGCCTTAAAATTTAAATTTTAATAACTGAAAGAAGCTAAAAATGAGTGCCCCCAGTGGTGCAGTGGGTTAAACTGCTAAGCTACTGAACATGCTGATCGAAAGATCGCAGGTTCAAATCCGGGGAGCAGGGTAAGCTCCTTTTGTTAGCCCCAGCTTCTGCCAACCTAGCATTTCGAAAACATGCAAATGTCAATAGATCAATAGATACTGCTCCGGCGGGAAGGTAACAGCACTCCATGCAGTCATGCTGGCCACATGACCTTGGAGGTGTCTACAGACAACACCGGCTCTTTGGCTTAGAAATGGAAATGAGCACCAGCCCCCGAAGTTGGACACGACTGGACTTTATGTCAGGGGAAAATCTTTACCTTTAACCTATCTTTTGGAGGGGGATCTTTTTAAATGGCATGTCCTCTAAACTGAGTGTAATTATTGTTTATTGTGTCTGGCTAGGAAAGCTCAAATACTTCCAACATCCCTGAGCCTGCTGGCTGGGGATTCTAGGTGTTGTCATCCAGAAAGTAACTTTTGCAGCTGCTAGAAGAAAAAAAATGCTTATATGGCACATAACCTCTAAATATAGACACATTCTGTCTGAGTCTTCCAACTTTTAGCAGTCTGGACATTTGTTATCAGCTCAAATACTGGTCCCAGCTGCTGTGAGTCAAAACCATCCTGTGGCAGGCATGTTAAATCTGGCAGGAAATATACTTTGCATTAACTAGCCTACAGTTGGATCCACTGTGCGGCTTAACGGCGGAGCTGGATTTAAACTGGAATTCTAAGCATGCTGACTTCAAAGTCAGTGCCACTGAAATCAGCAGGGATGCATCTAGAGTAAATCAGCTCAGCTTCAGAGAGATCCCTGCGCAGAAACAGGCTTCCACACATACAGCTGATCTGGATTTAGATGCACATCTGCAGAGGCATATCTTAATGTTGATCAGTTGAACGGCTTGAATCTTTCCTTTGATGTGGAGGTGGAAATACATAATCATATGGGAACACAATTAAAGATGGATCCAGGCCAATATTATAGTGCCAGCATGATTTAATCTTGCCTGAGTTTTGAACAGTTTAGATTGAAATCGGGATAAAGGAAAAGTTATTTTATTCTGTTTTTAAGTTTTGCAGCCTGGAACGTTTTGCAGCCTATATTATTATGGTCCGGTATAATAAATATGAGGCAAATATTTCTCTTTTTATAAATAAATGTATAAAATAAACATGTTTATTGTACACCTGCCTACCAATACACATTTTTTTGGTAGAAAATAGCCTCTGACAGTGGCATAAGATGATTGAAAAGGCAAGCTGCACGGATGCCTGAAAATGTGTGTGTGATAATTGTAGTAAATTGGAGTCTGCCTTCAACTTATCAGAGTCACACACCTGAATGTTGAGGCTTATATCTTAACAATACACAATGCACTGAAAATTTGTCCTTGGGATAGCACCATAATAAATTCAAAATAACTCTTCTGAAAGGATGTGAGCTCAACATAAGCCTGCAGTCTAAAATATCATATCTGCTACATTGCATAATGACGCACCTTACGTAATGGGATTTTTATAATTCAAGTGCTATTGGTACAAATGCAGAGTATTACTAGAAATAACAGTTTGTTGCTAGAAAACGTGACTTTTCTTATTAGTGCTGCAGATATATACTAAATAATAGCAGTTGCACAGTTAAATGTGTATACAGCAGAATCCATAAACAAAAAAGGTACAGTATATACTCCTAAAATACCTTATATCAACAGTCCTATATAAGAATAACCACATAGATAGGGATCTGCTGGGCTAAGAGAACAGTGTGAACTAGACGGAATTAATATTGCAGGAGTTTTTTCTGTAGCAAAAATTATGTATATGCAGAATGTGCTGCTGTAAGAGCCTTAGAACTTAAATTTTAATAGCTGAAGGAAGGCAAAAATGTGGGAAAGTATCTTTTGGGGGCCCCAGTGGCGCAGTGAGTTAAATCGCTGAGCTCCTGAACTTGCTGATCGAAAGATAGCAGGTTCAAATCCAGGGAGTGGTGTGAGCTCCCACTGTTAGCCCCAGCTTCTGCCAACTTAGCAGTTCAAAAACATGCAAATGTGAATAGATCAATAGGTACCGCTCCAGCGGGAAGGCATTAGCGCTCCATGCAGTCATTGTGGCCACATGACCTTGGAGGTGTCTGCAGACAACTCTTCTGAAAGGATGCCTGCTCAACATAAGCCTGCAGTTTGGAATACCATATACCATTGCACCTTATGTAATGGGATTTTTATAATTCAAGTGCCATCAGTACAAATACAGAGTATTACTAGAAATAACAGTGTGTTACTAGAAAACGTGACTTTGCTTATTAGTGCTGCAGACATATACTAAATAATAGCCGTTGCATAGCAAAAGTGTCTATAGCAGGAATCCATAAACCAAAAGAGGTACCATATATACTCAGTTATAAGCTGACCCGAATATAAGCCGAAGCACATAATTTTACCACAAAACACTGGAAATCTTATCGACTCAAGTATAAGCCTAGAGTGGGAAAATTCAAAATAAAATAGTTACCAATAAAATTACATTAATTGAGGCATACAGCTTCTCCTTTCCTCTCGGCACAGCTGGGTTGCTGTGCCGAGAGGAGAGGCCGCACGTCTTCCTCTCCCCCATCTCGATACAGAGATCTACTTGGGTTGCTGTGCCGAAAGGGGAGGGGGCCCGCAGCTGATAGAAGCCCTGCAAAAGGGGTGGGGGTAAAAGAGGCCATTTGTAGATCAAAGCACACCTTCCTGCCAGGACCCTCACTCAAGTATAAGCTGAGTGAGCCTTTTTCAGGATGAAAAATGTGCTGAAAAACTAGGCTTATATTCGAGTATATACAGTATTTGGCAAACCAGCCATAATATCAGCACTTAATAACTTGTTTATGATATAATATGTTGGCAGCCAAACTGAAAATGCAAATGATTGATGTAAAATATAATAGAATATATGTTATAAATGATGTTTCCTTTTTTTACATAATAGTTTAACTGTGCTCAGGGTTGTCCTATAGGTATTTGGTTTTATCTATAGAACAAAAAAGTAATTTCTGTAGGTGTTTTGCAGTCACACTGAATTCAGCAATGTGTGCTGCAAGGTAAGTAGTTAGAGGATTGCAATCCTAATGTCTGATTAAAGTCTGCACCATTAAGTACAAGAAAAAGAACTTGGTTTGTGACTCTCTGTGGTGTCAAACTGCCAAAGAAGATGACATACTGGTGGGACGATGATGATAGCTCCAAAGAGATCTGTATCTGGGTGCAAAGTTTTAAACCCCCTGCTTATCAGCTAGAGAACAGGATTTATTTAACAGTGGGGTTTGGTGAATATCACAGCAATGGAATCTTGAGAAATTATTTAAACGGAAGAGATGCAAGCACAAGCATTGTGATTTACTTGGAGGAGTAAATGAATTCAGACAGTATTCATGTCTACAATTTATTGCATTTGTAAAATGTGACAACTGTGCAAGACTCTTGGAAATTGCAGCACTTGATCTTATTGGTCATATATTCAGGTTTTTAAAAAAAGAATCATATATCTCCACAAGGTCTATATGCAATACCGTTGTTTGCTTTCATTATAGAAAATTAAATTAAGCCTCTCTTAAGAAGCTGTTATGACAAATTTCTCTGAAATATTTCAATAGTTGCTACACTGTGCCTATCTTTATAGTGCATTTTATTTATTCAATTCTTATTTATTTGTTAACAGTACTTAAAACTTCCTTTCAGCACAAGTTGAAAAGTCGGTGTATCAAATGTTAAAAATCAAAATTACAAGAACAAAATCACAACATCTTTATTTAGAAAGTGCAAAACCAATAAAATAGTAAAAACTGTACAGTGATTTCGATTTCTGCATGTCTACTGAAAAGCCCACTATAATAGTTTATATCTATCATTGGCACTGAATAGTATTGCTGTACATTATTTGTATGGTTCCCATGCTCTTTAGGGAGAAAGGCATTTTCATTCCTCTCTATTTAACCAAGTCAAGTGGCCAAAAAGAAGTGAAATGTCATATGCTTGTTTCTAGCTCAAACTGCAATTGTTACACTAGCCTGCTCTTGCATGAGGGTCCTGGTAACAAAGCTTGTGCAATTTGGGCAAAAGGCATGCTGTTTTGGGGTTCATTTTTGGCAAACCCCTCATTCTGTTTACCGGGAAGTTACTCGAATCGGGAGGTGGGTTTCCATTTTCATTCGGCAGAGATTCAGCCCATTGGCTACAATGGGAAACTTTAAAGGCTCAATCCTCAGTAATTTAAAAGCTTATCTGCATGAAACTTACTTCAGTTTTTGACCCCATTTACAACTGCAAGCCTGCCAAGTTTCAAAACAATTCACTAATCTCCTGATTTTTTTTAGAGTTGTTTTAAGTTTTGACCATAACATTAAAAAAAATAAACAATCTGCAAGACAGAGTTCTGGGAATTGTAGTTGCTGGTTGCGTCCATTCTCAGCCAATCAGAGCATGAACACAACCAGAGAGGAAAAAAACTTTAACTCCCATCATGTTCTGAGAGGAACTCAGAAATTTTTCAGTGCCCGTCCCATACAGGTGCTGCTGGGAAAGTAAGTTCTGAGCAGGGCCCTCTCTGGAGGAGGAACCTAGGGAATTTTTTTGCTGTTGGGGAGGGAGAAAAAACGCTGCAGGATCTTCTCCAGGAATCCCGTGGTAGACCTCTGGCTCAGGTATAATGCAGACCTAACTCTATCCTCTCCAGCAGTTGATAACTCTGGCTCTCTTGATCCATTTTGCCCAGCTTTTTGGTCCCCTCCTCCTCATTCTGTTTTCAGGGGATAACATGAAATGGACCACCAAATATTACAAATCACTTTCAGTCAGACTCATCTGGCCCAAGCCTACTGGTAGCTTTGTGCTACAAAATAAAGAATTCAGGACAATGTGTACAAATCATGATTTAGTTTGTAACTGTAAGGTATGTTTGCTACAGGATTTGGTGGCAGAGGCTATATAACACAAGCCAACACACATTTTGATGACTCAAATGTTAGGCCTCCTTCTGAAAATATTTAACCTTCCGAATCCAAAATTGCACTGGTTTCCTCCTATTAGCTCTAGTTTCTGAAATACAGAACATACGTCATATACCAGTCACTAACTGATCACCCATAGAAAACCATAATAACCATATCTATTCAAATAGAGCTGATGTGGTCTATCCAATGCCATTTCCTGACTCAGTGCTCCAAATAACACCAGGAACAGGTCTAAAAACCAATATTTTTTTCTCTTGTTGGGCTGTGTAATCTATAAGAACTGATATGGATAACAAATGAAATGTGCCTCAGTGACTCGTATGAATTATATTGTCATATCTGTAGGAAGACTTCAGAAAGTGGATTATCCATTGCTGTGACTGTGTAGAACAGGGATGAATAGTTTGTAGCTTCCAGATGTTGTTGCAGTGCAACTGTCCTCAGTCATCACCATTGGTTGTCCTGGCTAGGACAACTCCAGCAACATCTGGAGACCACAGGTCTTTCTTTGGTGTGAAGCACCAAGGGTCTGAAGGCATGGAGGTGTATACAGGAATCTTATACATGTTGCTAATATGGTAGTTTGACAGGTGAGTAAATGGGATTCTACGAAGATACCAGTTGGCAACTGGGTTCTGAAACTAGCCAATATTTTTTTTATTATTTGTTTATAGATTTTTATTGAGTTTTGTGTAACTTTACATCCAGTCCAGTGAATAAGAATATATTTATTGTCCAAATCTGATCAAATCATTATTCTAACCTTCTTCATTGTAAATGTGCTTACATATCCTTCCAAAAATCACCAGTTTATTTTAACTATACATTTTGGGGAAAATGCTGTGTATATGAATAAGGAAAAGTGGGAAAGAGGAAGGAGAGCTGGATTGCTGTGTGGATAGGTGAGGGTTGTGGCAGGAAGGCATGGGGCTGAAAGAAGCCCTTCTTTCAGCCCCATGCCTTCCCTCCAGGACCTTCACCCAAGTATAAGCCGAAGGGGGCTTTTTCAGCCTAAAAAAAGTACTGAAAAACTAGGCTTATACTTGAGTATATACAGTAAGTTATAGCCCACCCCTCTGTGTGGACCCAGACTTTCAAGAGTATATACCATCTATGCCAGTCCTTATCAGCTTAAATGGCTCCATCCACAAACAGGGGCAAGGTATCAGCAGACCTGTGGAATCTCAAAGTTTAAAAAACTTTTTTTCAGCTTTAGAGAATACACTCTAGGATTGAGGATCTAAAACATATCAATGAATATTGAGCTGACTTTTGTCAGATAAGGTGAAATCATGGGCAGAGAGCATGGAGAAATTGCTTTTGGATTATTATAAGTGTATTAAGCGGGCTGGCTGGAGGATTGTAGAATCTGTATTTGAAAAAGAAACCTTTATAAGCCTTAGCTGAAACATGAATAGAGTGGTTTGGGAAACACCTTGGTTGGCTGGCTGAAACACTGAACAAGAAGACTTTTTTTACAAGTCTAGGATGTACAGAACTATTTGTCAGTGATACCTACAAAACACTCTCAAAAACTGAATTGGAGAGAGAAGCATGAGACAAATAGGAGAGGACTCTGTCCTTTAGGATAACTCCTATTTGTCAGTATGAGCTCCCATGCTTTAGTGAATTTAGTGAAGTGTATAGTAGAGTCTCGCTTATCCAACCTTCGCTCATCCAACATTATATATTATCCAATGCAATCTTCCTCCTGCCCGGATCCAATACTGTTTCAATACATTGCAATGTTTTGGTGCTAAATTCGTAAATACAGTAATTACTACATAACGTTACCATGTATTGAACTGTTGTTTTGGTGCTTAATTTGTAAAAGCATAATGGCAACAAAGATCCGCATAGTCAAAGCCATGGTATTCCCTGTAGTAACCTATGGATGTGAGAGCTGGACCATAGGGAAGGCTGAGCGAAGGAAGATAGATGCTTTTGAACTGTGGTGTTGGAGGAAAGTTCTGAGAGTGCCTTGGACTGCGAGAAGATCCAACCAGTCCATCCTCCAGGAAATAAAGCCCGATTGCTCATTGGAGGGAAGGATACTAGAGACAAAGTTGAAGTACTTTGGCCACATCATGAGGAGGCAGCAAAGCCTAGAGAAGACAATTATGCTGGGGAAAGTGGAAGGTAAAAGGAAGAGGGGCCGACCAAGGGCAAGATGGATGGATGGCATCCTTGAAGTGACTGGACTGACCTTGAAGGAGCTGGGGGTGGTGACGGCCGACAGGGAGCTCTGGCGTAGGCTGGTCCATGAGGTCACGAAGAGTCGGAGACGACTGAACGAATGAACAACAACAAATTAAGCTTTTCCTTAATTCCTCTTTATTATCCATTTTCACTTATTCAACATTCTGCTGGCCCGTTTATGTTGCATAAGTGAGACTCTACTCTACCTTGTTTATTTATGTGTTTCTGTGTTAGTCAAGTTACACACTATAGTTAGCATCTACTGCTGAAATAATCAGTAGAAATACTAAAATAATCGAGTACTTAATTTATTCAAAAACAGAACACCCCCTCAAAAAAATTCCTAATTTAATGCAGTGCACAGAACTACTAGTAATCCTTTCAAGTGCTACCAGATTTTCACTTCCATGGGATATGAAAAGGAAGAGATTTTTAGCCCTGCAAGATTAAACAATCATTGGGATTTAGAGGCTTAATCTGTTGGTGTTTGTACTGGAATAGCTCACCAAGTCTCCAGCTCTAAGTGCAATTGGATTCAGCATTAGAGCCATTTATGAAAAAAAGAAAAAAGAGAATGCTCCCGAGTAGAAGTGATCTATCTTTTGAAATGTGTTGTGGCGTGAAGCTGTAAAGCTGTCCTACCGCCTGTATTTCTTTCTTTGCTGTCTGGCAGGATAACACTGCTGGGGGGGAGGGGGGTGAGAGAAGGGGGAGTTGTGCTGTACATGAATCCCAGCTATTGTTTGAGACACACGTCTGCTTTAAAGAAGTATCACAAAGAGGACCGTTACTTATTCAGATGCAAAAGCTCCTTCCATCACACAAGACAGCCCATTCAAGTCACATGCCAGAGGTCTCCGCAGAATGGGCTGCTGCAGCTGCTTCGAATCTGCTGTCGAACATTAGAAGCAGTTGGACAAACCTGACAGCAGCCAGCCTCCCGGGCTCCGCAGAAGACAGGCAAAAGATCTGGGAACCCAGCACAATGTTTGCCGAGGAGCTGTGGCTGGAAAATGAGAAAGCTTGCACCGTGGTTCACAAATCTAAGAGAGGAAGGAAGCGCCAAGAGCTGCTGGCAGTGGCACTGGGGGTTAAGATGGGAGTCAAAGGGGCACTTTTGTGGCAACCTCTGAAACTCTTTGCCTATTCACAGATCACATCTTTGGTCCGGAGAGCTGCGTTAACACAAAATGACAACTATTTCAACTATGAAAAAGCACACAACTTTAAGGTAAGAACATCTTATTGACTCCAAGCTGGTGTGTATATATGTTTTGTTTAAACTCATGTTTTGTTGTTCTTTCTTTTACCTACCCCCAATCCATATAATATGAAATAATAATGTCTTGCATAATGTATTATAACATTTGTTTAAAACTTTGTGGTACAAATAAAAGATCCAAAAGAAAAAGAATGTGGAAAGAAAAAGAGAATTCAGTTATTTTTGAATGCTTTCATGATCGGAATCACTGGGTTGTTGTGGGTTTTCTATGCTGTTTGGCCAGGTTCCAGAAGCATTCTCTCCTGACGTTGCGCCTGCATCAATGGCAGGCATTCTGAGAGGTTGTTAGTTTTGGTGGAAACTAGGAAAATGGGGTTTATATATCTTTGGAATGTCCAGGATGGGAGAAAGAACTCTTGTCTGTTTGAGATAGGTGTGAATGTTTCAATTGGCCACCTTGTTTAGCATTTAATGGCCTAACAGTTTCAAGGTTTGGCTTCTTACTGCCTGGGGAAATCCTTTGTTGGGAGATGATTAGCTAGCACCGATTGTTTCTTGTCCAGAATTCTCCTGTTTTGAGTGTTGTTCTTTATTTACTGTTATGGTTTTAGAGTTGTTTTAAATTCTGGCAGCAGGATTTTGTTCATTTTCAAGGTTGTGAGCCTTTCACCAAACCTCACAACCTCTGAGGATGCCTGCCATAGATGCAGGAAAAACGTCAGGAGAGAATGCTTCAGAGACATGGCCATACAGCCTGGAAAACTCACAACAACCCAGAATGCAATTACTTAGGATCAGTAGATCTCACTGAAGTATGGGCTCCATTCCTGCTCCTGATGTCCTTAAATTTCATTGAAAACAATGGTGTTTACTAAACACACATGCATGTAAATAAGTCTAATTGAAAACCGTTTCTTAGTAAGCATGGTAGCTGGACACAGGACAGGAGATCTGTATTGTAAGCAAAATCCTTTGATTTAGGATCCGTCTATAACATAAACAATTGTAACATGATTTACAGTCGAAATTTGGTAAGAATGTCTCTGCCCAGTCTTTAGTTTTGCTTGCAATTGTAAGCTCTCATGATATTAATTCATTTCAAACCAAAAGCTTGTGGGGTGTGATACCAACAGAGTGATGTAGTGTGATTGTCTGGTATTTTTAATTGGGTTCCATGTGCAAATAAAGTATTTTCCAGAATCCTGTTCAACTGGCTCTTGGAGAAAGATTTTTCTCCTGCTTGTCTAATATTTGAAGCTATTACATGTACGAGGAGGCTTCCATGGTGCTGGTTTATCTCTACAGAGATCCTTTCTCTCCTTCCCGGCAATTGTGGAGATGATGTGTTTGCATATAGGAGGTGACTCATTCTTAAAAGCCTGGCTTCCAGTCATCTTGATCTATGTCTTTGTGGGAAGTGCTGCATTTGTTCTGGATGGAGACATTCTGGAAAGACCACAGTTCATTCTTAGTATCCAAAGTCCTATTCGCTGTGCTTCATACATGGGCAGAAAACAATCCTCTGTGATTTTTTTTTCATGTCAGGAGTGACTTGAGAAACTACAAGTCGCTTCTGGTGTCAGAAAATTGGCCGTCTGCAAGGACGTTGCCCAGGGGATGCCTGTATGTTTTAATGTTTTACCATCCTTGTGGGAGGCTTCTCTCATATCCCTGCATGGGGAGCTGGAGCTGACAGAGGGAGCTCATCCGCACGCTCCCCGATTTGAACCTACAACCTGTCGGTCTTCAGTCCTGCCAGCCCAAGGGTTTAACCCATTGCGCCACCAGGGGTTCCAATCCTCTGTGATCATAAGGGCACATGTTCTGCTTTAACACTTGCTTTGCCAGAAAATTATAGCTATGTTTATTCAATTATTCAAAAGCAACCCAACTTCTAGTAATATTCAGGGGTAATTAAATAAAAAGAATTAAGGATATTTCACAAAGAGGTGTGTGTGTATGTGTGTGTTGAAATTACAGTGCATTTCTAACTGGGACAGACAGTGGCTATTACAGAGCGCATTGTGAGAAAATGGTATTTTAACATGGATATATTTGTCTGTCATCTACAAATCCAAGAAGAATTGGGTTGCTGTGAGTTTTTCCGGGCTGTATGGCCATGTTCCAGAAGCATTCTCTCCTGACGTTTCGACCACATCTATGGCAAGCATCCTCAGAGATTGTGAGGTCTGTTGGAAACTAGGCAAGTGGGGTTTATATATCTGTGGAATGCCCAGGGTGGGAGAAAGAACTCTTGTCTGCTTGAGGCAAGTATGAATGTTGCAACTGGCTACCTTGATTGGCATTGAATGGCCTTGCAACTTCAAAGCCTGGCTGCTTGCTGCTTGGGGGACATCCTTTGTTGGGAGGTGTTAGCTAGCCCTGATTGATTCTTGTCTGGAATTCCCCTGTTTTTTGAGTGTTGCTTTTTACTGTTTTGATTTTAGAGGGTTTTTTTTAATACTAGTGGCCAGATTGTGTTCATTTTCATGCAGACATGAGTCTTTTCTCCCACCCTGGACATTCCACAGATATATAAGCCTCACTTGCCTAGTTTCCAACAGACCTCACAACCTCTGAGGATGCCTGTCATAGATGTGGGCAAAACATCAGGAGAGAATGCTTCTGGAACATGGCCTGGAAAACTCACATAAACCCAGTGATTTCAGCCATGAAAGTCTTAAAAACACATCCAACAAGAATTATTTAGCAAATTCCTTCTCTTTTAGTTCATCTCCAGTCATCTAACCAGAACACCAAGAGGTATTTTTTTTTTTTAGTCTTTCCCTTGGGCTATATAAAACATGTAGAATTAAATGTTTAAATGTTGCCCAAGAATCTCTTGCGGCCTTTTATCATAAAGCCAGTGCTTTTTCCAAAAGGAAAAGGAGACTCTTCTTTCTCTCTTCCTTGAAAGCATCCCTAACAATGTTCAGATTTCCCCCTAGTCATCATTTTATATGAAAAATGATTTCACTTTAGCCAGAAAATATTTTCTCATGACTTGGGGCATATTTTCCACGCTGACCTATACATTCTTGCTTTCCCCTTCAAAATTCCCCTTCTTTGGTCTTTGGTTTAAAATTGGATGTGTGCCCAGAACCTTTTATTTGTTCACTCTGACTGTTCTACATACCCTCTTGCTTCCTGTTTGAAAAGAGCTATAATTTAGCTGGTAAATCATATGATTCATTTTCCAAACTTTAGATGCATGACTTCAGAACTGGATGTTTAGGGTTTTTTTTAAATGCCTAATGTGGATTTTAAGAAGTACTTTGAATATCTGAAAAGATCAAGAAAATTGTACATTGAAACAAATGCCTGTTCAGTGTACAAAAACACAATCTGATATAATGCCTATATACTAAAATTGTGCAAATTATTTTGCCAATATAAAAAATTCTCAAGATTTGAATATTGTTGTATAATATTTATTGAGTCTCTTTGGGGATAAAGGACGAGTTATAAATAAAGTTTTATTAGTAAAGGTAAAGGTTTCCCCTTGACATTAAGTCTAGTCGTGTCCGACTCTGGGGGGTGGTGCTCATCTCCATTTCTAAGCTGAAGAGCCGGCATTGTCTGTAGACACCTTCAAGGTCATGTGGCCAACATGACTACATGGAGTGCTGTTATCTTCCCGCAGAAGATCTACTCACATTTGCATGTTTTCAAACTGCTAGGTTGGCAGAAGCTGGGGCTAACAGTGGGAGCTCTCCCCGCTCCCTTTCAGTCAGCAAGCTCAGCAGCTCAGCTGTTTAACCTGCTACGCCACCAGTTTTATTACATTATTATTATTTATGCCCATTTTTGCAATGCATTTTTGGTACTAAAGAGAGATCTCAAGAAAGCAGAATAAGACCGTCACAAATACAACAGAATAATTCAGAATGAAAGGAACTACTGAAAGCTCATCAAAATGGCAATATTTAATAAAAACGCATGCTAAAGTAAATCTGTCAATGATGATGATGATGATGATAACAACAACAACAACAACAACAACAACAACAACAACTTTATTTTTATACCCTGCCAACCATCTCCCCATGCGGACTCAGGGTGACTTATAAGGGACAAACCCAAAATTACAAACACAACCAATTAAAAACATCAGATAAAATATAAAAACAATCACAATCGTAAACAACATCAAAACAATATGGCTGAGAAAAAGAACATAGTTGAGGTACAGACTCACTGAGTGCAATACATTCTGACGGGAGCGCAAGGAAAGTGCAACCATCAAGTAGGCAGGGCTGGAAATACTGTCATCAAAAGTGTTCAGGTAGACAATAAGAGGGCCAACGTAAAGTGCTGAACTTAAAGTAGGGACAGGAAAATTACTGGTGGACTGCTTAATCAAAAGCACACCAGAACATTCAGGTTTTTAGTTGTCTCCGGAAAGAGGAAAAAGTGGAAGCCTGTCTGATCTCCCTAGGGAGGGAGTTCCAGAGCCAGGGGGCCACCACAGAGAAGGCACTCTCCCTCGTCCCCACCAACCTGCATGAGACAGCGGAGGGAGAGAGAGCAGTGCCTCCCCAGAAGATCTCAAGGTACGCACTGGTTCATAGGGGAAGATGTGATCGTGGAGATACACTGGACCCAAACTGTTTAGGGCATTATAGGTGATAACCTGCACCTTGAATTGGGACTGGAAACTTATTGGAAGCCATCATTATTTATTTATTTGACCAGTCATATGACCATTTCAAAATATAATACAAGTTTTAAAAAAGGCAAACGGAGTGGGCCATTGCTTTCTGTCTACAGGGACTGATCCACAACCTTTGTGCCACAACTAAAAAGGCCCTTGAATTCATTCCCCTTCTTGTTTTCAGACAATACGCAGAAACCATAGGGGCATCTATAACATTGGCCAACCCCCCGAAAATCTTGCTGTCTTGATTTTTGGGCCTGTTCCTGTGCTTATTTGATGTGCAGATTCAGCAAATTGGGTAGATTGCATCACCTCTAGATATTGGCAAACAGATGGTGACAGGTAGATGGCACTTGTTCTGTATTTCAAAAACTAGAGCTGATAAGGGCAAACACGTGCCATTGTTGGAATCAGCTGGTCATATAAGTCCAGAAACAGGTCTTATATCTGAGGCACCAAATACAAGAATAAAATTTTGGGGTAGAGTCATAAAAAAGAGAATTGACTTAAAGCTCAATGCCAAGACCTTTGTTTGAATCTGGATATTAATTAATGACTTTCCTTCGCAAAGGACTATCATTATGTTATGATCTTCTGGCTTCTGAGCTGTCTCATTGGGTAGCCTGCCTAGGATTTAATAAGATTATGATGACTTAGGCCAGTTCTAGGTGTCTCTAGAAAACTCTGTTGCATTCAATACTGGTTGGTGGCTTTCATGTCTATGGAGTAGTGCATCTATTCTGAGTTTGCCCATATCTTTAAAGAAAGCATACAGTGCTGGATCCTCTCCCCAAAATAGGTTCAGCACCTTTGACATCTCCTTTAAAGTTTATAGTAGAATCCAGATCTGAATCATCCCACTGACATTTGAGCTACCAGCTGCCACAAGGCAAAATGAATTCCTGGTCTTTTAATGGAGGTTAAATATCCATCCCAAGTCACGACCATTCCCTTTATTCAAAAGCTGTTTATAACCAGGAGGCCCGGTGGCACAATGGATTAAAACCCTGGTCCTGGAAGAACTGCTAACCGAAAGATCGGCAGTACGAATCCAGGGAGCGGAGTGAGTTCCCATCTGTCAGCTCCAGCTTCCCATGTGGGAACATGAGAGAAGCCTCCCACAGGATGGTAAAATATCTGGGCGTCACCTGGGCAAGGTCCTTGCAGACAGCCAATTCTCCCACAACAGACTTGCAGTTTCTCAAGTCACTCCTGACACACACACGAAAAAGCCAAAGAACCAAATGATTGAGGCTAAAAATGTATGTGTGTGTTTTGTTAGATTCAATATTGACTGATCCACTAATGGAGAGCCAGCCTATATCTAGAGCCCGATTAACTGCATTGAACTGGATTATACAGCAGTGTAGGTTTATTTGTCATGTCAGGACAACCAGACAAGCAGTGTAGGTAAAGGTAAAGGTTGTCTCCTGACATTAAGTCCAGTTGTGTCCGACTCTGAGGGTTGGTGCTCATCTCCATTTCTAAGCCGAAGAGCCGACGTTGTCTGTAGACACCTCCAAGGTCATGTGGCCGGCATGACTGTATGGAGCGCCATTACAGCAGTGTAAGGTAAAGGTAAAGGTAGTCCCCTGACATTAAGTCCAGTCATGTCTGACTCTGGGGTGTGGTGCTCATCTCCAAGCCGAAGAGCCAGCGTTGTCCGTAGACTCCTCCAAGGTCATGTGGCCGGCATGACTGCATGGAGCGCCATTACCTTCCCGCGGAGCGGTACATATTGATCTACTCACATTTGCATGTTTTTGAACTGCTAGGTTGGCAGAAGCTAGGGCTGAAAGCGGAAGCTCACGCCGCTCCCCAGAATCGAACCTGCGACCTTTCGATCAACAAGCTCAGCAACTCAGTGCTTTAACCCACTGCGCCACCGGGGGCTCCACTCATTATCCGGTTCAGTACTTCTGTCTGCATTATTTTAGTCTGTACTGACCATTAAAATCAGTTCGATCAGTGTTATATGGCAGTGTACGTACATAGGGCTCAAATCTTCTTTCTCATCACCTAAACTGAATGATAATTTGCAAATCCAAATTGACTCCATGGATTAAATATATAACAGATCTGCTTACTATCTTTGCAAATGGGGCTGAATTTAGTCTTCCCGATTCCTCTTTACTACTGAGTAACTAATAGGTAGGATCATCAATGTTTTAAAGTGCCCCATGGATTCAGTACTGGCTGCTCTCTTAATTCTTCAGCATATGTCATAGATTTCCGTTAATTTATGCAAAACATACCAGTGAATAAAATGTGTTCATCAGTTATCAATGATAAAACTCGGAGTTTATTATGAGTGCATATTTAGTAGTAATCTAGTTCAACTGTGCACTACCCCAGTCCTCTGTGGAAGATGATTAAAGTAACATGTTATTTCATAGAGATAAGAAGCATTCCAGTCCCTTGTTATGGAACTCTTTAAAAATAGCTGTGCCATAGAAATGAATGCATATGCTGAGACGGAAATAGTTCATGACATAGAGTCCATCAGAATGTTTGGCATGCACTATTTTCAAGGAACACACAATAAAAACATTTGTTTGCAACCTTACCCCACTTGGGATAAAGTCACTCAAAAGATCACATTGTGTGTGTGTGTGTGTGTGTGTGTGTGTGTATCTATCTATCTATCTATCTATCTATCTGTTGGATAAAGACAAAAATAAGAAATAGGTCCAATAAATACTAACAATATTACAATAATACTTGTTCCTTGCCTACCTCTTCTTATAAATTAAGATGAAGAAGGGAATAGACACACAACCCAATTAAAGGGGCATAACATCCGTTAAAATATACATATTAAAAACAATCCATTCACAATCTTAAAACTTGTAATTTAAAAACTGTCTGGATAGGGCTTTCAGGAGGATATGGTCTTTAATGCTGTTTTAAAAGAAGACATAATTGTGTATTTAGCTGTTAGAGCTCCTCTGGCAGATCATTCCATAATTTGGGGGTGGTTGATGAAAAAGTCCTCATGTTAAAATTTCCAGCATGGTGCTGGCTGACTAAAGTAGGAAGACCTAAATGTATGAGGCAGATTGTTTAGGAGAAGGTGAACTCCTAAATAATCTTGACCCAAACCATGTGGGGCTTTAAAGGTGACAACCAACACTTTGTACATTGCGCAGAAACTAATTGGCAGCATGTGGATTGATTTTAATATAGGTGCAATATGATCATGGGCGCCCTGGTGGTATAACGGGTTAAACCGCTGAGCCGATGAACTTGCTGACTGAAAGGTTGGTAGTTTGAATCTAGGGAGTGGGTGAGCTCCCACTGTTAGGCCCAGCTTCTGCCAGTTCAAAAACATGCAAATGTGAGTAGATCAATAGATACCACCTTGGTGGGAAGGTAACTGTGCTCCATGCAGTTATGCTGGCCACATGACCTTGGAGGTGTCTGTGGACAACGCTGGCTCTTCGGCTTAGAAATGGAGATGAGCATCACACCCCAAAGTCGGACATGACAAGACTTAATGTCAGAGGAAACCTTTACTTTTACTAATATGATCACTCCTAGATGTACCAGTAACCATTCAGATGGCCATATTTTGCACTAATTGAAAATTTCCAATTTGGTACAGTGGAAGCCCCATCTTCACTGCACTGCAAAAATCCAGAGTTGCACTATCATCTTTAGGTCCCTCAACTCTAGGAAGTGGTGCAGCTAGTGTATCAGCCAAAGCCTGATAGTAAGCACTTCTGGACATTGTATCTATCAGGGCCATCATTTTGAGCAAAAGATCCAGAAGAATCTCCAAGGAAGCAAATTGTACAAAAAAAAAAAAACATTAAAAATTACGTTTAAATTGCAGAAGATGATAAAATAATTTCCAGTTTTATGTAATGTGAGAAATATTAAGTACAGATAATTTTACACCAATTACAAGGTCATCACAGCTCCTAAATTTAGTGATAATTTTTATGGGGGGGGGGGGAAGAAACACCCCTTAAATGTAATAAGCTTGGCTAATTGCAGGTATAATATACCCTAGAATTCTCTTCCATAGTATTATACAAATACAGAACAGATAGCAAATTAAATGATAGATAGCAGACAAACATTATTGAATTCTTTGACGTGGTACATATATATAAATATCTATTTTAACTCTTGTTTCTGAGTATCTTATTATCTTTCACTGATATGAATTTGTTGACTTATGTGCTCTGCTATTTTAAAATTGTCCTGCATAAAAGGGCTATTTGTTTATTTTAAGATGTAATGAACGGACAAATCCCTTGGGTGGACAGGAGAAGTTTATGATAGAACAACATCATACCTTGTTGGCTCATTGCAGCCACTGCAGGTGATGAAAAAGATTATATATTTAATTTGTTCCCCAACAATTGATTCCAATGGCAGACGAATTGTCATTCTAGATCTTTTAGACGCTTTTAAGTGTTTTTGTGAGGAGAAGGAGGCTAGATCTTCCACAACTATCTCTGATATCTCCTCAACACCCATGTACTGCTGATGGGACATTGACATCAATTAGACCTCCATGCATTTCTTGATGGATCCAAGGGTCTTAAGCAACAAAATACAATCCTGTAAGTAGGTTTTTCACCAACAAGACACAATGGAAATCATAAAGTTGGGAGATACCACATCCAGCCCAACACTCTTCTATGCTAGAATACAAAAACAGGGCATTCCTGAAAACTGGCTATTCTGGTCTTGTTTAAAAACCTCCAAACTCATCATACTCTGAGGTAGCATATGCCACTGTCAAACAGATCTTGCCATCAGGACATTTTTCCTGATGTGTACATGGGATCTCTTTTCCTGCATTTGGAATCCATTGTTCTGTGTCCTGGTTTCTAAAGCCACCCCCTCTTCAATATGACATCCTTTCAAATACATGTCTATTATGTCCCTTCTCAATCTTTTTTTCTCCAAGCTAAACATACTCAAATCCCTAATCCGTTCCTCACAAAGCTTGGGTTCCGGACATTTTCCTATGTGGGTTGCCCTTCTCGCAACACATTCTAGCTTGTCAATATCCATCATTTTGGAACGCCTTTCAGCTGGTCTAATGGCAGTAATGAGATTGCCCTCCACTCCCCAAAAATGTCTAAAATAAAGAGCTTTTTCAAAAGCAGGTGGAAGGAAGAAGTCGTTTTGCCCGAAGTGGTTGTATATGTCAGCCTTTATCCAATACATTTAACTCAGCATCATTTGCATTTAGGAGAGAAAAAATGCTGAAATTGCAAGATTCTCCTGAAATGCTACAAAGAGCTTAGATTCTTCTGTAGTTTGAAATGTCACTGATACAGACTTTGCAAAGTCTCATTTGTATTAAATAGTCCTTTTGTGTATCTACAACCTCCAGAGTGGATTGGCATTTTAAGCGTACATTCATCCTTTCTGAACAGCTGATACTAATGTTTTTGATATGCAGAATTCTACGATTTCAGCATACAAAATGTCAAATTTCATAATTCATTTAAATGCCCAGCCCTGTGAATACTGTCAAAGTAGCTTCTTCATGTTGGCTCTAAATTGAACCAATTGTGGCCTCATTTGGAAACGGTGCTAAAGTATGGTTTCTCATTCCATGAATTCATCTTAGGTCTCTCCTCTCAATCTCTAGCACATCCACAGGGAAAAGATCAGAAACATTCACTTCTATTTTTAACTAACTGCTAGCTATTTTTATATCTGAATCAGGACAAATTGTGCTTAATATTAGCCATGATTTATTTAAACCAGCTTCAAACCAGTTTGCGTGATGATGGGCATATGTCCTCACTATACAGAACAAATTGTCTCTTTGAAGGAGGACATTTAGATATTTGAAGGAATCTTCTATTTGAAGAGCTGTCCAATCCATCCATCTTAAAGCATAAAGAGCTGCAAAAGGGGAGCAGCAAGAGCTCCAATGTAGTCTAATAAAAGTTATAACCTGGAAAACAGACCATACAACATTGGTCATATGATTCATTTCTTACCCACTATTGTATTGCATATTTGTTTACATGCAAATTGTTGTATACAAATCTGTGTCCTATTTTATCTTCTTTGGGTAATGTATTTCCTCTTATTTCCATATGCATAAGTGTGACATGTTTCCCTTCACGGTTTTAGTTCACCTTAACCAAATTTAAATTTACCAGAACAAAAGTTAATCCTCATTGTTAGATACTACATACAATAAACTATAATCTTTGGAAAACGGAAGCTTTTGCAGTGGGAAGAAAACACATGCAATCTAAGTTTCATGTCAGATCAAAGCAAGCCTTAGATTTTATATTTCTAGTCCATGTGAAATAATTACAGCTGAAATTATTAGGCTTCAAATGAAAAATAATTACAGTTTCCTCTTAATGGCAAGATAAATAAATTATCTGTTACAATGGCTTAAATAGTCACCAGCAAAATTACTACTTTACAGAGCATCAAATCATGTCCAAAATACCTTAATGATTAGTGTAGAACAATTTAAGAAGATTACAATATTACGGTTGTAATAATGATTAATGAACTCAAATGCCCACATCAGTCACTCAAAATATTAAGGGTTTACTTTCAAGTACTATTTAACCAACCATCACAGATCAAAGATATAATATAGCTTTCATAACAAGTGATGTTATGGCCATCACTGGAGACTGTTCTCACAATCAGCTGTAAATCATCTAGTTTTGGATCACTGAGATATCAAGAGATGTACATACAGTAAGAATCAGCTCTGTCTACTAACTACACTCTGCACATGTAAATAGAGCTGCAACCTGTGAAATTGCTATTGGATAATAAAATTAATACAGCTATACATTGTTAGTTTAATGAGGTTGTTACTAACACATCATGCCGGAGTTAAAAGTTTGATGGCCTAATAGGAATGCTTGGCAGTCCAGATATGCACATACGCCTCTTTCACATACAGGAATATCTTTCATAAGGATAGAAAAGAGCCAACTGTGTTTGCTAAGGAAAGCATATGAAGACCAGTTTTATCTGTTTTCATAAACACAAAAGCCATTATTGATGAGAAGAGCTCTTTGTGCATTTTGTTTAATCAGAGTGGGCAAACTGTGCTTTGTTCATTTCCATTGGCAACTGAATGCTTTGCACCTGACTAACCTTGGTAACTGTTTTAGCATTCATCTGAATCATGAATTTGAATTTTATGCTGAAAGCAAGGCACAAGCTTTATTGCAAAAGTAATTCACAGTGAGCCATGAAATTAGCCTATAGCCATGATTAAAACTGCTCCCCAGTGAATATTTACCTATTTAATTGGTTATTAAACAGGTCCACAAACCTAAATGTTTATTTAAACATACACACACATATTAGGGAGAATAGTCTTCTTTAGGAATTCTGCCAATATGTTTCAAAAAGCACAGTGAAAAAGAAAATATGAGGACGGCATTAAAACAATTCAGGTGATATAGATTCAAGGGTTAAGGTAATGCCAGATGCTCTTTTAGATTTTCACAGTGATGCAACAATGCAGATAAATCACTATCATTATCTGAGAGGTTGGAATGAAGTAGTGGTCCCTTCCACTAATAGAGCCACAACCCATGGTATGTTTTTATTGCACTCCATTTCCATGAGCATAAATCTAATATCAGTTGTGTACTAATGTCAGCAGACAAACAAACTAAACCTGAGTCTGGTTTCATCTACACAGAACAGTTTGTGTCAAATCTGGCGCCATAGTCCACTTGGCTTCTTACCTCCTATATTACCACCACCATTCCTAGTTGGCCATAGTGCTCCACGTGAGCTCCTCCATATCCCTGCCATCATTCCTAGTTGGTCATAGTACTCCATGAAAGCTCCTCCAAATCCCTGCAATCATTGCTAGTGGGCCATCATGCTCCATGTGAGATCCTAGCCATTTCTGACATCAGAACCATGTGGCCAGAGTGAAGGAGAAGCTAATTGTTCAGGTGCCCCATTGTAATATAGCAGAGGCACCTAAGCAACTAGGATGAAAATTACCTGGTCATACAGGACCTGCTTCCTTCAAGCGTGCCATGTGGGTGCCCCATTCTGATGTTAGCAGAGGCGTCTGCAAGAGTTCCCATGGAGAGTTATGTAGCCAATTAGGAGTGGTGACAACACAGCCACATCTTTCACTGCTAACACACAGTGGATTGGGCTAAATTAGACCAGATTTAGTTGTCCCAAAGACACAGTATCCCAAAACCTCAGGAGTATCCCTGACTTTGCTCCAAGGACAGCAAAGCTGGGTTAAAGCAAAAACAAAAAATTGATAGAAGTAGCTGTGCATCATGAAGACAGACAGTCGTCCATTCGAGGCGGGTCCGGGAGTTTCTGCTAGCATAGATAAGGCCAAAGTGAATAAAGTCAGATATCTTTGGATCTACTGAATGTTCTCCTAACAGTAGCTTACATCAAGCCTCCTAATTGCCCAATGCTCCAAAACTTGGTTTCATGTGCCTCCTTAAATGCTAAGGGTTCAACTTTTCCTTCCAAGTACATTCACTGTATGCAATAGTTTGCAAATTGTCATAGACTAAGGATGAGAAGGACAAATTGTGACCCTGTGTCCAGATGTTCTCAGAAAACATCATCCAGCAGCACTAGCCAACAAATCAGAGGATGAGGAGAGATATAGTTCAACAACATTTGGAATGCCCAAAGTTGTCCACCCCCGTGCTAGACTGTAAAAGATATAATTTTATGTATCAAGTCCATGTTTTAAATTTCAAAAGACCTCTGTGTAAGCAGCTTCATGAATGCTGAATTTAAAACTAGCATTTTCTGCAAAACAGGCATTTCATTTGTGCCTATCATGCTGTTTATTGTCATTGCTTGTACAGATTTGTTGCAAAATGGCACTTACTGTGTTTTTCTTGAATAAGGGTCTGTTTAAATTTTGGTGGTCTGCATAAAACAAGTTTACTTATTTAACTTGGCGAAGAGAAGAAGTCAATAATAATTTGCCTGTGTCTGTAGTTGATTCAAATATGCAAAAACCAGCACTTACCCAACCATTGCTTGGAATGTCTGCATAAATCTCTTTGTTATTTATTTTGATTCAACCTTACAATGTTCCCTTTTGACTCTTATTGAGTAATTATGATATACTGTGTTGTTAATTATATAAAGTTACAAGTAACAGTCATGTAATTATGTTCCATCATGACATTAAATAGCTGAAATTATATAAAATTGACATAAGCGATCAAATGTTGTCCTGATGTAACAGAGCAGTGGCACCACCAGAAATATGATGGTCTAAGGACAAACATTCAGAGTCATAGAATCATAGAATCAAAGAGTTGGAAGAGACCTCATGGGCCATCCAGTCCAACCCCCTGCCAAGAAGCAGGAATATTGCATTCATGCAAGCCAAATGCATATTTTTTTTCATTTGTGCTCTTTCTTAAGGAATTACTGTTTTCTTGGCATCAGGAGCGACTTGAGAAACTGCAAGTCGCTTCTGGTGTGAGAGAATTGGCCATCTGTAAGGACGTTGCCCAGGAGACCCCCGGATGTTTTGATGTTTTATCATCCTTGTGGGATGCTTCTCTCATGTCTCCGCAATGGGGAGCTGGAGCTGATAGAGGGAGCTCATCCGCGCTTTCCCCGGATTCTAACCTGCAACCTGTCGATCTTTCAGTCCTGGCAGCACACAGGTTTAACCCATTGCACTATCGGGGGCTCCATCTAAGTACTAACCAGGGCTGATCCTGCTTAGCTTTCAAGATCAGATAGTGCCTAGTGGTTTAGGCTAATTTGACCCAACTCTTTGGGCATATGACTCAGCAACAGATCTCTCTTTGTATAAACATTATTTTCCTGAGACAGCCCAAAGATTTGAAATATATCAGACTCCTTTCGCATTGATTGAAGCATTTTGAGTTTTTTCCAGATGTTCCCAAAAGGCAATTCCCTTGGCATTGCTAAATGTTGAGCATAAAGAACTAGTTCTGTCATGTTAGGAAGCATGAGGATATTATCAAGTCACATTCCAGTGTGTGTGATAAAGGGAATACAGTTTTCAAATTCTTACCCCTTTGTTTTGTGTTTATTTTAATATAGTGCATTAAAAGATTCTGTACAATTTCAATGAATTGTTTGTTTCCATAGAAGACTTTTCAGGTCAATCTACTGCCTGGTACCGCAGTCTGAAACACTCAGTGCTGCCATCAAGATTTTTTTTTCCATAGAAGCATTCCGTTGTTCTCCATAAGAAATAAACATTAGAGATGGGTGGGAAAGACTGATCGTACATTTGGTTCATAGAAGAGAATCATCTGAAGCCAGGCACCTCAGATGCTTGGGGTCACGACACATTGCTCAAAATAAACTCTAGATTGTATGTTATAAACAGTAGGAAACCAGCATTCTGGATGTACACGTGCAGCAAAGTCATGCTGTAGAAGGCTGAATGGACTGAAAAATACCAGTGTGAGAAGATATTTTGAATGTTCTGCTTCATTAAAAAGACTTTGAAAAGAAACTGAAACCCATTGTCACAGGAGGTGCATCTACACTTTAGAAATAATACAATTTCACACTTCTAACTGGCCTGGCTCAATGCTATGAATACCTGGGATTTGTAATTTAGTGAAGCACCAGTACTCTTTGGCAGAGAATGCTAAAGATCTTGTAAATCTGTGTTAATTGTCCAGTGTGGGTGTACCCACAGTCCTCATCCAAGGCTCAAATCACTACAGCTTGCAAGCTTTTTATCTGAAAAAAATAGGCAATACCCAGTTGTATAACGTTCTTTATCATATTTTTCTTCTGGTTGTGTAACTATGGCCTCCATCTCTCCCATGTGCCAGCTATTAATAGAATCAATTTAAGTGACACAGGACATATTTCCTCGACGATATTTGAATTACCGTATATTCCGACATATAAGACAACTGGGCGTATAAGACGACCCCCAACTTTTCCAGTTAAAATATAGAGTTAAGACGACTCCCATGCATAAGACTACACCCGCGTATAAGACGACCCCTGACTTTTGAGAAGATTTTCTTGGGTTAAAAAGTAGTCTTATACGCCAGAATATACTGTAATATGCATTCGAGCCTTCTGCCACATTGTAATAGCAACCATGTATTTAAAATGGTACTTATACATGTAAAGAAATTCTACTGAAATTAATTAAATTTATTTTCATATTATGTTTTGACATGAAGTTATACAGTTGTCTCTTCATATCTGCAGTTCTGACTTTTGAGGAAGTGATTATTCACAGATTTTATTAAAATATTATCCTAGGAATCTCAATGTTCTCCAGTAATTTTATGGTCAACTTCTTCCAGTCATGCTGAAGGACCTAGAGCAGTGGTTCTCATCCTGTGGGTCCCCAGATGTTTTGTCTACAATTCCCAGAAACCCCAGCCACTTCACCAGCTGTTAGGATTTCTGGGAGTTGAAGGCCAAAACATCTGGAGACCCACAGCTTGAGAACCACTGATCTAGAGAGTTCTAGGGAGAAACCATCTCTAGGTAATTCAGTGCAGTTTTATGTTCAACTTCCAGTAAAACTCTTCCTTGATTAAGCTGATCATAGAGTCCTGCTGGAAATCCCAGAAATAGAAGTTGACAGTAGAGTCCTTTTGAAAGACCTAGACATTTCCAGAGATGTGTTCTTAAAAATTAGCAATTTCTTTATTTGTGTTTTTTCACTTTCACTGGATTTTTAACCCCAACAAATGTGGAAGGCTGACTGTAGATAGTTACACTTGTGAATATGCCTTATATTTAATGAGGTCATCTAGTTCAGTATTGTTTATATACTGACTGATGGCTGCATTCCAAGGTCTTAGAGAAGAGCCTTTCCCAAACCTTTTTGGCATTGCCAGGAATTGAGCCTGGGGCATTCTTTATGCAAACCATGTGCTCTGTCACTAAGCTATGCCCCTCCCAGCACTTTCATTTTGCACATGTGAAACATTAATCCCATTAAAGGCAGGGTTAAATCGGTTTATTTCAATGTCATGCAGTGCTTTGGTGGTGTTTGCTTTGTTTCTGTAAAATAAAGAGAAGCTCTTGAGACCCAAAGCAATTTTCTCTCTCCCTGGGCTTATTATCCACAGCACTTGTGATGCAGACAGCTGTGAGGAAGACTTGTTCTTAACTTAGTTCTTTGTTACTTATTTCTTTCTTCTGTTTCTTCCATCTGTCAAGCCATCTGCCTCCCAGTGATCCTGGAATTTCTCTCTTTTCTGTGTTTCAGGTCCATACATTTCGAGGTCCACATTGGTGTGAATATTGTGCCAACTTCATGTGGGGACTCATTGCTCAGGGAGTGAGATGTTCAGGTAATTGTAAACAATTTATTGTTCTAATTTTTTCAGCAAAAAAAGAAATATAGATAGATATAAATATATAGTTTCAGAAGGCAATGTTAAAATCAACCAGCATTGAAACATTTCTACAATATCATCTTCATCTGGAGTAATTTAAAGAGGTAATGACAAAATTCTACCTGTAGGATGGGAGCTAGCATGGTATACGGTTTGAACTCTGGGCAACGACTCTGGAGACCAGATTTCTAATCTCCACTCATCCATGGAAACCTACTGGGTGACCTTGGGAAAGTCAGACCCTCTTAGTCTAAGAGAAGGCAAAGGCAAATTCTTCTGAACAAATACCCCATTCACTGAAAACAGTTAGATTCATGGACGGACCACATGTGTGCACATAATCATGACTACAGTCACCAGTAGAAGACTATTAGGCAGAGGGCCAGTTCATGGTCCCTCAGACTGTTAGGGACTGGACTATAGTTTGAAAAAAACATGAACGAATTCCTATTCACACTGCACATACCTTATTTGTAGTGTACAAAAACATGAAAGAACAATACAATATTTAAAATGAAGAACAGTTTTAACCAACACAAACTTACCAGTCTTTCAATGGGAAATGTGGGCCTGCTTTTGACTGATGAGATAGTCAAGCTAATTGGGATTGTTGCTGTTGTGTGCCTTCAAGTCGTTCAGACTTAGGGCCGACCGTAAGTGTCAAGTTTTGGGTGACAGCCGAGTAAGTGAACTTGGAGGGCTGCATCCAGCCCACATTTGGTCTTAGTTTGGGGACCTCTGCTAGTAGGGATCGAAGTCAAAATGTTTCTCAGCATAGTGATTCATGCTTCACAAGGGTGGTTGAGAACTATGTATCTTCCTCTTTGGCTTGAGGGGGAAGACTTTAAAAGTAGTAATACCATTGTCCCTCAACATTTGCAGAATAATCAAATTTTGTGGATTTGAGTATTCACAGATTTGATTTAAAATATTTCTAGGAATTCAGGGTTCTCCAGTTTGACGCTGTGGTCACTTTCCTCCAGGCATGCTGAAGATGCCAGAGATTTCAAGAGGGAACACCTCTATGGATCTCTATCTTCCAGTATGATTTTATGGTCAACTTCCAGTGGAAGCCCTATCACTCAGATTGTAAAAAAATGCATTAGTTTTCCACTTTCACAGGGGTTTTGTGATTGTAACCTCACTGAATGTGGAGGGCTGACTGTAAATATGTAAGAAATCTGCATATAAACATAATCAGTATTGCTGCATTTGCTTTCATGATTCACAGTCTTAAACTTATGAAAAAACATGCTTATATAGTCTAAATTTTGGCATTATGCTTCATTAGATTATCAGCATTTAACTCTGAGCAGACAAACAAGTTTTTAACTACACATGCTTTGGTAAGAACTCAAAAAACAATGAAGGGAGTAACTTAAGTACAACTGAATGAGTTTGTTTTGATTTCATTGACCGACAATGCATTATGTGGCAGTTTCTGTCTAAACAAGCTCAATAACCCAGATAGATTTAGTTAAAGGCACAGAGGTCATTTAGTACGAGACCTCATTTAGGAAAATGTGGTGTGAGGAGTAAATGTGGAATATGCTCAGAGGCACTTTCTATTGCTGCTTCACAAATTCCAGGACATAAACTGCAATCACTGAATGCTATTCTAGGATAGCATTCTAGAATATGAGAAGTAAAAGGAAAACATAATTTGGGTCTGAGATGCTTGCAGCCTTGACAGGGAAGCAGTTATTATATTAATAATAATTTTTTCCTGAATATTCATGCTTCAATAGTTTTGGGCTTTTATGTGGAGAGGAATAAGGGAAATGTGCTGATGGGCTCGCATGTGGATGCTCACTAAAAAATTTACAACACAGTCAAAAGTACATTAAAACAAAAAATTAATATTATTTATACAATTAACATTTTAACACATATTTTAGCTTTTGGGTATTTGTGATGGCACATCCAAGCCTTTGGGAAAACTATAGTGTCTGGCTTTACTCAGGGGCTATCTAATACCTTCTGTTAAGATCAAGACCATTAGCAGACAGATGCACTTTGAGGCAAAGTGAAAAGATAACCAAATGAGTTTACTGAAACAAGATGAATAAAGGGTTAATTCTACCAGGGACTATTATAAGATAATTTAAAACAATATATTACAAAGGGAGAAATTGCTGGCTGCAGTCATCTTTCTGGAATCTTCTGCCTCTGATGCAAAGTGATGGATTATAAGTTGTTGCTTACAAACTGTCTTACTCTTCTCTCCTGTGAAGCTTAAGCTGGCCAGAAAGCTTCTGTTGTCCTTTGGACTATTGGTATAACAATACTGCTCAATGCAGCAGGTGTTAAGAACGCCTTTTAGGATTGCTTGGGCCTAGGATTTCAAACAATATCCAAGCCTATTGACTGTAGCTCTGATGCAGAAAAAGAAGGAGTCCAGCAAGAGCTCTATACAGGGAAATGGAATAGACCAACTAACAATGGCCTCTGGGGGGATTTTAAGCTCTACCAAAAAAACTAATTCAAAGGAGGGTCTCTACCCTATTGGGAAGGCCTATAAACAGGCGGAAGTGAAGCAAAGGAGAGGAAAAGGCAGAGCCAAGATTTCACAAATTGTATACACACACCATTTTCCCACTGAGATTCCCCATTTCCATGATGTTATTTACTGCAGAGAGCAGCCTCTTTTAGCAAGAATGCCTAGTGGAGAAAAGAACTGTTATTTCCCTCCATTTTACCAGGTGGGGCATTTGAAAGTCAATTATTTGAATTAACAACACAGGGAATTCCAAGATGTAGTTCAGCTAAACTACCTAATCAATAACTGCCTTGAGTCCCCTCTGGGGTAGAGAAAGGCAGGGTGGAAATGCCACAAATAAATAAATAAATAAATAAATGGTTCCTTCAACTAGGGTCACCAAGTCAAAAGTATCCTTAGTTAAAAATGTCATAGTTAAAAGGACAGTAGGTGTTCAATTGTGGTATAAGAACTATTCATTAGCATATACTGGAGCAACATATCTTTGATATATCTGTGAATATCTATGAAATCATTGCACAGCTTTGTGAAATTACAGAAATCACTGAAAGTTTCCAGGAAACTGATTCACACAACTGACTACCTTTGTAAAGCTCATATTACTGTAGAGTCTCACTTATCCAACATAAACGGGCCAGCACAACATTGGATAAGCAAAAATATTGGATAATAAGGCGGGATTAAGGAAAAGCCTATTAAACATCAAATTACATTATGATTTTACAAATTAAGTACCAAAACATCATGTTTTACAACAAATCAACAGAAAAAGCAGTTCAATACACGGTAACGTTATGTAGTAATTACTGAATTTACGAATCTAGCACCAAAACATTGCAATTAATTGAAATAGCTGTGGATATGGGCAGGAGGCAGACTGCATTGGATAATACAGAATGTTGGATGAGTGAAGGTTGACTTTAGCGAGACTTTACTGTACTCCATGGGTACAGTGATACTTTATATAAGAATCAATATAGAATCTCTGAAACAGTGTTATCATATTATTGACGTTATAGTTAATGTCGATGTTCCATGCACCCTGCTGTGATATTCTTGCAGTTTTTTCTTGCATATGTCCACCACACTGTAGCAGTTAACTTCCTTATTGCATATACTGGTTGCCAATCTTATTTCTGTCTCTCAGTCCTGCCTTCCTTCCCTCTCTCATACCATGTTTTTCCTACATGACTTCTTTCATATCTCAAACACCTGCATGTTAAGATCCTCAGAGTAAGACTTTATGTGGATGCCCCTCTCACTTGAAGTCACCCAAATGTTTACCAGAGAGAGATATCCCACTGCCCAATATGCATTATTGTCCTTGTGCCTTCTTTATTCCCCTTTCCATGCCAGACTGAGATCTTCCTATATTATCAGGCTTTTTAGACATAATTTCAGTCCTTCTCATTATTTGCATGTGGCTTTTAAAGACTCTTCTACCATTCAGTTCTTGTATATTTTGATCTATTTGACTTTATTTGATTTGAATTTTATTTTGTGTGGGTTTAAAAAATATATAACCCACTGTTGCAATTTCTAATCGAAAATAGTAGAAAAAATCAGTAGTAGGGGGAAAAAAGCAAGGACTCCTAGCACTATTTCAGTATATGGAGCATTTCCAGCATTCTCCACATGATGGCCACGATATTTGATTTTGTCTATATTATTCAAATGGATATGATGTACCTGTCTTATTAGACTACTTCGCTAGAGCTCTGTTGCATTTCCATATTTTACCTGTTATCCTAAATAATATTTCACTGCAATTCTATATAGGTCTACCATTCCGTTCAGTGTGGGTTACTGCCAAGTGTATTCATGTAGGATTTCAGGCTTAGGTTATACAAAGACCTTTTCAGTATTGTTTTTATATATTCTATTTTCATGTCTATGGCACATGACAAATTAAATTTATTTTAGAAAAAGTGCCTGTATGTGTGCATGTTTTCCTTATTTCCAAATGTGATAAAAATTTCAAAATTAATTATACTACTTTCTTCATAGATTGCGGACTCAACGTACATAAACAGTGTTCAAAATATGTTCCCAATGACTGTCAGCCGGACCTCAAAAGGATCAAACGAGTGTACTGCTGTGATCTCACTACGCTAGTGAAAGCGCACAACACACAAAGACCCATGGTGGTGGATATTTGCATTCGGGAAATTGAAGCACGAGGTATTCCAAGTTTTTACATTTTTGATGAAATTGAATACTGTTTCATCATATTTTGCAAGCTTCTTTAGGTGTATATTAACCTTTTAACCACAGGAAGTAAGCAAAAAATACTTTCTATTTTAAATAGTCTTCCCCTAAGCACAAATTGCCCTGGTGGAAGGTTGCAAAACACACCCCATAAGACATTTTGGAGTTGAAGCATAATAGAAATGCCCTGCACATACATTGAGGCCATATTCTGAGGAGGAATGTTTGGGGGGAAATTGCAAAAAAGTTAGTTGACCTGCAAGGGGGGCTTTTAGTAGTCACAAAACAGTACTTTGCTCTCTATTGCTCTACAGTGGTGGGTCTCAACCTGTGGGTCCCCAGGTGTTTTGGTCTACAACTTCCAGAAATCCCACGCAGTTTACCAGCTGTTAGGATTGCTGGGAGTTGAAGGCCAAAACATCTTGGGACCCACAGGTTGAGAACCACTGCTCTACAGCAGTGGTTCCCAACCTTTGGTCTTCCAGGTGTTGTGGACTTCAGCTCCCAGAAATCCCAGCCAGTTTACTAGCTGTTAGCAATTGTGGGAACTGAACTCCAAAATACCTGGAGGACCAAAGGTTGGGAACCACAGCTCTACAGGATTGTAGCCTTGAGGACATTTATGAAACAAAAGCTTCCAGTCCTTTTTCTCACTTGCAACCATATATCTTCCAAATGTACTTTGGAGTGGAAGGCCCTCCTGAACCATGTGGGATGTGATACTGGAATTGTGAGAAAGACCATAACTGCCCCATAATCGAAGTGGGATTGTAACAGAACCTTTAAAAGTTCATGGAAGGGAAACACCTGCTTATTATTCCATATTTTTCAGGATTCCTTGCCTTTGCTTTTCCAGATGCCTTTCAGATGGCTGGAGAGAGAAAGAGTTGGATAGGAAACTCTCATTAAATCCTTTTATTTGCCTTCTTGTGATATCTAAGCTACTAAATTAACAGAGCAATGGTTGACACCACTTCTTGTATACATAAATTTAAATCAAAGCTTTAAAAGGGTGAAATCATGAATTTGGAGGATGAGCCATATGTCTTTACAGTGGAATCATGTTTTATATAACATTTGGTATCTCTAGTAAAAAAAAAAAATAGGGCTTACAAAGACCTCTGTTAGAAAATATGCCAATATATTGCTAGTCCTAGTAGGCAAAATTAAGTTAGAAGGATGGTGGTCTGGAAATATGCATGAAATGAAAGCCTTTTATGGACAAATATCTTACTTAACAGAGCCTTCTGTGTAACCTCCATTCATTATTTTTATTCAACACTTGCACCTTCCTTGCAAAATGCTGACAGGAAGCTATTTCTTAAGAGTTTGGTCAATTGATTTCCTTTCATGCTTCACTGAGCTGTGCAAAATAATTCTTTAAAAGCTATGATTCCCAGAACATTTCCTGTTCTGGGACCAAACTGGCATAGTGTGTAAAAACCTGATCTGAAGATGGTGATAACGTTGAATAATTTAGGATCTCTCAATGAGAGAATTCACAAGGGTGAAGCTCACTTGTGAAAAGAAGGGCTGGTAAAAGTAAATAGATGGAATATGCATCTGTAGACAAAACAACAGCTGATGAATTTTTGCTTTACAGGTTTGAAGTCAGAAGGGATTTACAGAGTCTCAGGGTTCACCGAACACATTGAAGATGTCAAAATTGCCTTTGATCGAGGTACTGTACATTTTAGCTATGACAAGTGTCCCAACTGTACCATTGCCTTGTGTACAAACCATTTTCATTGAATTGCTCGTGTTGAGAAAGAAAAGAAAGATCTGTTTCCCATTGTTTCCTGCAATAGATATATATTTCTATTTTATTATGCACTTATTTCTTTTGGCATTTACCACTTGTCTGTTCATGTGGGATCTTTCTTTGTGCATCCCACATTAACTTGCTACACGTCCTATATGTACCTTCTTCAGGAACCTTCTTACATAGCAGATCATTCATACCACCCATTTTAAAATTTCCCAAAATAAACAGGGTATAGATAATAAGAAATTGTGTGCTATAAAATAAAATAATCAAGCAAGTGGGTTGGTGATGGTTATTTCCACTGATGCCCTACCAAGATTTTTTTTCTTTATTCTTCTACTGAATGAATGTACTGTTCAGCAACACTGTGCTGTTATTGTTGACCAGTTCTCTTCCGATTAACATATAAAACATTCATTGTATAGTTTGTTTTTAGAATTTGATTGTGACCAATGCATTCTGAGCTTTTGTTTGTCCTGCTTGACACCACTTCTTGTATACATTGCATTGTGATGTCTGTAAAAGAGGATTCACATGCTGTATCTTTTACTATTATTATTATTATTATTATTATTATTATTATCGCCATCATTATAATTATCCAGCTTTTCATGGGGAGTGTTGTGCCCCCAGAGAAACCCTCACTAATTACCCCTAATCATCTCCTTTTAGTTAGTTGGGTTTAGCATTGTATGTACAGTTCTGAAGAGGGTCAGTTTAAATAGTCTTTCCCCTTTTGCATTTAGAGCCTCTCTTGCCCTGCCCCTTTAATGACCTTCTGGAGCCTCAGCCTTGACATTTCTGGTGTCATGAAGTGGCAGTTAGTGTGTTCAGTTAGTGTAGCACTGGAAGCTAAAGAGTGAAGGACTAGAAGATATAAAAAATAGAACGTCATGTCAGAGCTATATACAAAATACTAAAATAAAACGTCACGTCGGAGCTATATAGTGAAATAATATGTCATGTTGAAGATATATAGCAAAGTAACATCAAATCAAGTTAAACATCAATAACATCTAACAGACAAACAGACAACTACAAGCAATGGTCATTAAGAAAGAGAAAAGATCCAAGAGCCAGAACTGTGTGCATACCCAAGAACATACCTTTCCTCACAGAGACTTCATAGCAGTGGTTCCCAACCTTGTTTTGAACAGGAATCACTTTGACCAGGGACCACTTTGACCAGAGACCACTCTCCAACATTAGTACCAAAAGGGTTACAAATCAGTTTTTGGTCAACTTTAGATTCGGCTTGAGGTGCTGATTCAGAAAATTGCATTGGATAGACCACATCAGCTCTAGTTTCTGATATAGAATCATAGAATCAAAGAGTTGGAAGAGACCTCATGGACCATCCAGTCCAACCCCCTGCCAAGAAACAGGAATATTGCATCCAAACACCCCTGACAGATGGCCATCCAGCCTCTGTTTAAAAGCTTCCAAAGAAGGAGCCTCCACCACACTCCGGGGCAGAGAGTTCCACTGCTGAACGGCTCTCACAGTCAGGAAGTTCTTCCTAATGTTCAGATGGAATCTCCTCTCTTGTAGTTTGAAGCCATTGTTCCGCATCCTAGTCTCCAGGGCAGCAGAAAACAATCTTGCTCCCTCCTCCCTGTGGCTTCCTCTCACATATTTATACATGGCTATCATATCTCCTCTCAGCCTTCTCTTCTTCAGGCTAAACATGCCCAGCTCCTTAAGCCGCTCCTCATAGGTCGTGTTCTCCAGACCCTTGATCATTTTAGTCGCCCTCCTCTAGACACATTCCAGCTTGTCAATATCTCTCTTGAATTGTGGTGCCCAGAATTGGACACAATATTCCAGGTGTGGAATATATGCCATATGCCATGGCCAGAGACAGGGAAGGAGTGGCAGGCAGTGCAAAAGGAGCGGAAATAAAATAAAGAAAGAGGAAGGAGAATCTTGGACCAGATTTTTGTCCTCGCAACCCACTGCTGGTCCGCAGCCCACAGGTTAAGAACCATTGGTTTATAGTATTACCCAGGAAGAAAATATTAAGTTTTGTCTGTTAATAAAATGTTGCTTTTTTGAATTACCAATATAGTTTCAGATCTGTTCTTGTACCACAATACCTTCCAAATTAATAGTCAGTGCGTGAACAGAACAGGGAGTCAAGGCGGCTAACATCTATCCACACTAAACAATTTGAAAAGAGCAATATAAAAGTTAAAAAAACAATTAAATAATAACAGTACGGTAAAAAAAAGAATTAAAATACAGCAGTTACATTAAAATGGCCTTTAAAACTCATATCCCTTTTCTTTCTACTTGGAGGTTCACTTTTAGGTGTGCATTTATGCTCCTTTGTCTTGTGAATGGCTCAATATACACATTCAAATAATATACATATTTTAATAAACATATTAAAAATGAAGTCCTACAATAATGGAAGAATTCATCTGATTTTCACCATACCACTTATAGTGCCAAAGGTGCTACAAAGAAATACCTATAAACTTAATGTAAAAAATTTGAATTTTATAACTTGTGACAATAAACTAAGGCGGTCACTTTAATAAACCAATAACTTTTCTATCCAATGGACGCAGCATGGTTTTAAATGGATACAGAAGCAGCTGCAGTATTTTTCAAACCACTTGTTTTCAGTGTAACACTTTAATGCTTATTGTATTGTAATTAAATAGAACTGTCCAAACAGTGTTTCATAATACTGGTTCTACCATGTCAAGTACACAAGGATAAATATGAGGCTGGCTGGGGCAAAATAAACTCTGTGATGTCAAAAGTGGTGCTGTCTTATATCAAATTCTAATACGAGGGTTCACTTGGTGGAATTACCGAAATTTTGAATGAACCAGGTTTCTCAAAACTGTATGTGTCCTGCTTTGAAAAGCAAATGCTTTCCTAAATGTACAGAAGGTGGGTCACTTGTAACCAAATTTAAGCTCAATTTCCTTAAGGGAATGCCTTTGAAAATCATCTCAAATAAACTATAAGGTATGCAGAGCTATACAAAAGGACTAACAGAGGCTGTAAAAGTTACTTTTTGGACCACCACTCTCATTGACCATGTTGGCTGGGGATTCCTGCAATTGCTATCCCCCAAAAAGTAACTTTCAGGCTCTAATATTCTATTTTTGGCTCCTGCTCAGATTCCAGGAAATCTAAAAAATGGAAGCTGAATTTATTGCAGTTTAACGTATATTAACTCTCACCTTCTCTCCTACTTATTCCTCACCCTCTTGTGTACAGCAGTGGCAACATTAGTCTTTTTCTATTTGAGTAATTTTAAAGTGGCATGTATATTTTATTTACTAGGGAAAATCAAGAAATATCTGTTGAAATTTTTAAAATCCTTCAAATCTATCCATATTTTTTCTAGATGGTGACAAGGCTGATGTTTCCGCCAACCTGTATCCAGATATAAATATAATTGCTGGAGCATTAAAGCTGTATTTCAGAGACTTGCCCATTCCCATCATCACTTATGATACGTATTCCAAGTTTATAGAGGCAGCAAGTAAGTAGCAAAGCAGGCCATCTTTTTTATATACACTGTAATTCTTTTTCATAACTCTAACTGTTGTTGTTGTGTGCCATCAAGCTGAATTTGACTTATTGTGACCCTATTTTAGGGTGCATCTATATTAGTGTGGGAACACATATTGAATACTCTGCTTTGTTACAAAGGTTTTGAATGGAATTTAAATCTGCCTTCAGAGTGGTCATCCATGCCATAGAATCAATGCAGTTCGACACTACTTTAACTACTATGTTTCAATAGTGTGGAATGCTGGGGTTTGTAATTTGGTGAGACATTAACACTCTCTGGCAGAGAAGGCTAGAGACTTTGTTAAACTATAACTCCCATATTCCTAGCATTGAGCCATGGCAGTTGAAGTGGTGTTAAGCTACATTAATTCTACAATTTAGAGATGCACACATTAGAGTTTACTTAGCAAGATTAATTTACAGAAGATGTGCCATTGCCTTTATCTGAAAAAGAGTGACATGCCCCTAGTCACCCAATGGGTTTCCATGGGTAATAGGGTATTTGTGTCCCCCAAAGTCTCAATCAACCACTCAAACCACTGCATTGGCACCCTTCCTTTTATTCTACAGTTCTAATACTTTTCATTGTGATTCCTGGGTTTGTTTGGTCACTTTAAGTGTCATTTTTTTTGGGAGAAAATGAGTGGCAAATTCCATAAATGAAAATATCTGCATTGAACATTGATGTATCTTATGTAAACCTTGATTTGTATCACACAGAACTCTGCAATCCTGATGAAAGGCTAGAAGCTGTCCATGAAGTGCTGCTGTTACTTCCTGCTGCTCACTATGAGACGCTTCGATATCTGATGATTCATCTCAAAAAGTACATTTATTTGATTTTAATATCTTTAAAATACTGGTCTGAGACCGTAGTGAAATTCATTCATTCATTCATTCATTCATTCATTCATTCATGAGATCCGGCAGGCCTGGCAAGACCCTAAAGCAGTGGTTCCCAACCTTTTTTTGACCAAGAACCACTTTGACCAGGAATCACTTGACCAGGGACCACTTTGACCAGAGACCACTCTCCAACATTAGTACCAAACGGGTTAAAAATCAGTTTTTGGTCAACTTTAGATACGGTTTGGGGTGCTGATTCAGAAAACTGCATTGGATAGACCACACCAGCTCTAGTTTCTAAAACAGAACATATGCCATGGTCAGCGACAGGTAAGGAGTGGCAGGTGGCATGAAAGAAGCAGACATAAATAAAATAAGTAAAGAGAAAGGAGGCTTGCGGACCAGATTTTTGTCTTTGCAGCCCACTGGTGGTCCGTGGCCCACAGGTTGAGAACCACTGCTCTAAAGAGATGAGACGCTTTACCCAATATCAATATCCTCAGAATTTATTTTAAAACAAATTACTCAGTTCTCATCTCCATACCCCATAAGTGATGTTAGAGCCATTCAAAAACATTTCCCCTCCTCAGCCTATTTCAGTTCTCCACAGCTGCTGGAGTTAGAGGCAGAGATGCCCATAAAAGCAAAAAAAAAAAAAAAAAAAAAGAATAAGGAAATTGTATTGTCGAAGGCTGGAATCACTAGGTTCTTGTGGGGTTTTTTTTCGGGCTATAGAGCCATGTTCTAGAGGCATTTCTCCTGACGTTTCGCCTGCATCTATGGCAAGCATCCTTCAAATGCTAATGAAGGTGATCAGCTAAACATTCACACCTAACTGCAGCAGGGAAGAGCTCCTTGCCCCACCCCAGCCATTCCACAGATATATAAACCCATTTTTCCTACTTCCAACAGACCTCACAACCTCTGAGGATGCTTGCCATAGATGCAGGCGAAACGTCAGGAGAAATGCCTCTAGAACATGGCTCTATAGCCCGAAAAAAACCCACAAGAACCTAATAAGGAAATTGCTAAAAAAATTACATGAGAGAAAACTTTCTAGGAATTTCTAGATTTTCCAGCATAAATATGGTTGATATCCACTGGAGGCTGACCATAGATTCACACTAGAGGGCCTAGAAATTCCTAGAGAGAGAAAAAATTAATCAAATTAATGAACAACCAAATTTGCAAAAGTCAAAATGCAAATGCGGAGGGATAACAGTAAATCAGAGCTCAGCTTCCTATTTATTTCCTTGTTAAATGAAGGCCTATACTAGGGCTGAAACAGTCCGGGGCCGGGTGGGGGGGGGGGGCTCATAGGATTGTTCATACAATTTCTTTCCCTCTGTGTGTTTTTAGCTTTTTTTAAAAAATGGGAAATTGGGAGGGCTGGAGAGCTGCAAAACAACACAAGAGTCATATGCTGCTCATAAATCACAGTTTCCCACATTTGCTCTAAGTGGATGTTCCATCATCTTGCCACCAAATGTTTCTTTCTAAATTTGTGTGTGTATGTGTGTGTCAGGAGCAACTTAAGTAAAAATATCACAGGAAATTTCTACATAGACCCATTTTATGTCTTCAATTTTCCAACATTTGGGCCAGATTTTAATAACTTTGTACATCAGATTCATGCATCTCTGCAAGCCATGACCATAAAAATTTAACAAAAATCTGTAAATGAGTACCAGACTGTTGGTACAATAAATCATTATAAAAACCATAGTTAAGTCTAGCTTTTTGTTACCAGCTTCCCTGGTTTCATCCAATAGAATCCTGGGATCTGTAGCTTTCTCTCTAATCCATTTGCCTTGTGGAGAAGTCTAAGTACCCCGTAAAACTACATGTCCATAGGATAGCAGTTAAAGTTGAATTAAGGTGCTATGGTTGTGAAGAGTGGATTCACTCTTTGTCTGGATCCGGTCCTTGGTATGTTTGCAGCAGGAAAAGTCATGAAATCAACCAATTTGCATGTGAGCCCTTCACCTGGAAATCTTGACCAGAGGAGTTTCCCTCTTTGATCCAGCACTGATTCCAAAAGATCTGCTTTCTCCACTGAAGTCTATTTATCCACATGTAGAGCATTTTCATTTGCAAATTGAAATATGTATAGACTGGTGTACAGCAATAGAAAAAGTACCTGAATTATTATTATTAGCTGACCATTGCAGTGGCTGTCTATTTAAAAAAGATTTGGAGAAAGTCAAAATATAAAATAAAATCTAGCCCTCTGGGGATTTCGAAATGGCCACCCCCCACCCCTCCACCTTGAGACACTCATTTGGTGGCTTCTGCACAGTTGTAATCCTATTCTGAAATATTGGAATGCCCTTCTTGTGGCTTAGATACTGGTAGTAAGAGCATTAATCTAAAATATTCTGACATATTTGCTTCCATACTTTTCTAGTTGGTTCGCCATATAATTGCTAACTCTGGGAACATTCCTGAAAATGTATTTAACTTGTCTTGAAAAAGTGTCCATGCATTTGATTTACAGCAGTGGTTAACAGCATGTGGTCCATGGACCGCCAGTGGTTCACAAGAATTAAAATATGGGCCGCGGCCTCACCGTTACTACATCATTGCAACAAGAGCGACTGGTCTCGCGACATCCTCTTATAGTGTCGAGGCTTATTAAATATGGTTTTCTGTGGGCAAGCAGATAGTGACTACTGGATGGCATATATTCTGTATCAGAAACTAGAGCTGATGTGGTCTATCGAATGCAATTTTCTGAATCAGCACCCCAAATAACCAAACCGATTCTAAAGTTGATCAAAAACTGATTCATAACCCTTTTGGTACTAATGTTGGAGAGTGGTCCCTGGTCAAAGTTGCCCCTGGTCAAGTGGTCCAGGTCAAAAAAAGGTTGGGAACCACTGATTTACAGTACAATGTTTGTTGCAAATCTTACATTATAAAAATGAAGTACCGTACAACTCCCATATTTGCTGAGGACATGTTTCCATACTTGGTGTGGATACATGAAACTGCAGAAAATAGCAAACGCCATTATATAGAATGGGCAATGATGGATGTACTGAGAAGAGTGTGTATCTTGTACAGGAGGCCTTATGTTAATAAGTAAAGCATGGATAAATGAAAGCACATATATTGGTTCCACAAATATGGGAGTCATACTTTATTAGAAAATTTTCTATGGTCATCCCTCTGCATTCACTGGGGTTAGGAGCATGTTATTATTTCTTTATTATTGTTTACCTGAGAGAACACTTCCAGGAATTTCCAGATCTTCCAGCACAATTCCATGGTTAACGTCTCCTGGAAAATCCTAGAGAAATGTTCTCTCTAGAAATCTCAAGGTCCTCTAGAATGACTACAGGAAGTTGACTATACAGCCAAATGGGAGAACCTCGAGATGCCTAGAGAGAACATTTTAATCTGTAAATAATCAATGCCACAAAAGTCAAAACTGCAAATGTGAAGTGAAGACTGCTGGAAAAATGAGCCAGGGTATCAGAGTAGAAAGTATGAGGAACAAGACTATAGAGGACCATGAAGGTAACGATATGAAGCAGGCTCTAGGAATGGACAGGATAAGTAGAGATAAATTCAGAATGTAAGGATCAATTCAGAATGTAAAAAGATCTCTTTTGTAGGACTACCATTTCTAGACTATTTGCATCAGGATGGTTATATAAAGTGATATTTTCTTCTAAACTTTGGAACATACATCATATGGTCAGAACAACAAGAAACTATTCCCCAGTAGTTGCAGAGGCAATATGACAATTATGGACCAGATGAAACAAAAAGTATGAGGTAAAAGCACTGACAAGAGAATTCTAACAAAGTTTTTCCCCTTGTCTTACTTTCACTTTTTAGGATTACAATGAATGAAAAAGATAATTTTATGAGTGCTGAAAATCTGGGAATTGTGTTTGGACCCACTTTAATGAGACCTCCAGAAGACAGCACCCTTGCTACCCTCAATGACATGCGGTACCAGAAGCTGATTGTACAGATATTAATAGAAAATGAAGATGTTTTGTTTTAGGCACAGCTGTAAATTCATAGCTATCTGCTATGAGAATATAAGTTTGACAGAAAACAAATCCACAATTTTTAAAAAGAAAAGGAACCCGAGTAGCACTTCATTTTCTGCAGTTTGCAGACGAATGCCAGAAGATTTAATAAAGGGTATGTCTCATAGACATATGCCTCTTTTTATTATTTAAGAGAGAAGAAAGGTGAGGGAAATGGTCTTGCCTTGCATCTTTTGCCTTCCTTTCAGTGTGTGTGAGTGGGGAGGGGAATATAAAAAAAGGTTACAGACTATTCTCTCATTAACTTATTAAAGGACACAATTTTGTACATTTATTTAGATCATTGAAGCAGAAAGATACAGTCGGCATGATTCTGAAGATGCTGTGCTGACCCATTTCTATTGAAAAGAACTAGGCCAGCACAGCAACTTTGAGGATGGGAGCCATATACTCCAGTCCCTCTGGGCCAGATCATATGTACAAAGAGATTTCATTTTGGATGCCCTTACCAGGCACATCTACATAAAAGGATCTCTCTAGAGCAGTGTTTCTCAACTGGGGGTTGGGACCCCTGGAGGGGGGTTGCAAGGGGGGGTTTCAGAAGGGTCGCCAAAGACCAGCAGAAAACACATATTTCTAATGGTCTTAGGAACCCCTTTGACAGAAAAGGCTGAAGATCTCTTCGCCTGCTCTTCTCTTCCTTTTTGGAAACAGACAGTGAACCTCCCACCAAAAGCCCTCCTCTTGCTCTCTGGATGTAGATGTACTACAACTCCAAAACTAAGGTCAATGCCTACCAAAGCCTTCCTGTATTTTCTGTTAGCTATAATAGTTCTGTGTGCCAAGTTTGGTTCAATTCCATTGTTGATGGAGTTCAAAATGCTCTTTGATTGTAGGTGAACTATAAATCCCAGTAACTACAACTCCCAAATGACAAAATCAATCCTCCCAACCCCACTAATATTCACATTTGGTTGTATCAGGTATTGTGCCAAATTTGGTCCAGTGAATGAAAATAAATCCTGCATATCGGATGCCTAGAGAGAACATTTACATTATGATTCAGAACAGTAGCAAAATTACAGTTATGAAGTAGCAACTAAAATAGTGTTATGGTTGGGCATCACCACAACATGAGGAACTGTATTAAGGGGTGGCAGCATTGGGAAGGTTGAGAACCACTGCTCTAGAGCACATGTGTCAAACACAAGACCCACAGGTCAAATCCGGCCTGCCACGTTATTTTATATGGCCCATGAGGCTTTCAATGCCAGGGCAACACAGTGAAATTTATAGTCTTACCATTACAAATGACTCTTTGAAGGCAACCACAAGGCTGATGTGGCCCTTGGTGAAAATGGGTTTGACACCCCTGCTCTAGACCCATGATCATCATGTGGAAACAGATGCCATTATTCTTGTTGACATTTATTTCCCATGTGATAACCATAATACATAGCTCCACATGCACTGGTATCTTACATTATTTCCCTCTTGTATAAAAATAATTCACTTGAGATGCATCAAATGACCATGATTCACAACCTGGTGCTAGTCAGAACCCTGCTCATGAAGACACTCCCTAGTTTTCTTCTATGTTCAGCAAAGTTTTCTGCAAAGAGAATGAAGGATTCCCATATGCACAGAGAATATTCCCATGTATGAAGAAGAATCAGAAGGTGCTTTACCTTGTCCAAGATATTTAGTTTCAGGATGTTTGTCCGTGTTCGCTGTATATGGATATACGATTTCTCTCTATGTAAGACATAATTATATATGTCTAAAGTGAAACAAGACATGTATTTAATATATATATATATATATATAACTTTAGTTCGCTGCAGGAATGTCTTTTTTTATTTTAGCAAAATATAATTCAATGCGGTGCATTGATGATTTTTCATATATTCCTCTTAAACATTTTTGCTATGGCATATTGAGAACATTCACCAGTACAGCAGTATTATTCTGACATATTTCTTTCATTGCAACTGGTTTTGAGACAACGTCCATTTCTTATGCATACTTTAACATTCTTTGGTTTTTGTTATATTCTAGGAATTAATAGTACACTTGCTTTTAAAGATATGGTATTCTGGAACAAAATACCGTATTATTTGTATCTTCCCCTGAGAGGGGGAATGAAGGATTTTGAAATAGTTTTGGCAATAGCAGCAATTACTATACATTATTCATATTTAAAATAGGAGGTACCAGAATATTGGATATGTTCTGGTATTATTGGGATTAGCACTTAAAATAATTGAGTTACTATGTTGATGTTTTAAAATGCCAAGATACTTTTACATTGCTGTTGTATTTATAAAAGTAAACCTGTTCAAAATGAAGCATTTTTCTGCAATGTCTTCCGGCAAATTTGTTAATAAAGGAAATATAAAGCAAATGTGTTCGAGAGAGTGAGAATTGGTATATTACCAAATCTCATGGGGGTTTTGTGTCTGTGCTTCCACTGGTTGACCTCTTGGTCTAAAATTATGTGGTCCCTTCTAAATATTAGACTTTTTTCCCCTGCCATGAGATTTTTGTGCAAATATTTGAAACACAAGATGTAGCATAGTTTATTGCAAACCTGAATTTTAAAGAAGAAGAAAAATATTTAATTTGTGTTAATCACAAGTTTCAAAACCAAATTGTACTATTTCCTGAATTGTTTCAGGGATCACAGATTTCTATACAAGTTTTTTTTAATTTCAGTAATGTTGATGGAAGGGGGGTGAAGACAAAGGGAGCACAAAGGGGGTAAACAACATATATTAGTTATCCTTTGCATAGGTCACCAAGGACTAGGTAGGCAGACCCGAAGGTAGGGAGATGAGATTTGCAGGTACAATATTACCAGAGATTCTCATAAATTGTAAAGATTTAATTGTTGTAGGTTATGTACTAAATACTTGTTGAAAATGGTATGGAAATGGTTTTATTTTGTGAAGTGAAATATGCTTTGTAATTTATGATGGTGTAAATGGAAAGGGAAAACAACTCCCATTAAATGTGTTTTGAGTCCCTGTCTGTAATTTTCACAAAATGTGATTTCTCTCTAAATGCTTACATTTGTAGAGTTTTCATATGGTTTATGCACAACAAGTTGTTTAACAACTTTGGCTTAAATTCAGTTGTCCAACATATCTACTGAATCAATGGGATTTGAAGGAGCGTTGACCTATCGTTCAGCAATTGACTTAATAGGTTAAGTCCACTTGGACTAAAATGAAAACATTTCAAATATTTGAGAATGTTATCAGGTGTGCTAAAAGATACTCATGCAGACCCTCCTCCCCTTTTGTTTTTGTTGTGTGCCTTCAAATCATTTCCAGGTTATGGCAAATGTATCACAAAGTTTTCTTGGCAGTTTTCTTGTTGCCAATGTCTTCCTCACAAGTCGAAAAAGTGCAACTTGCCCAAGGTCACCCAATGGGTTTCCAACATGGCTGAGCAGGAATTCAAACATTGTGCTCCAAAGTCATAGTTCAACATTCAAAACTACTACACAACGCTGTTACAAGTCTTCTTGGGGCCAGTTAACTAGTATCAAGTTCTACAATAAGCTTACACTCATATATTTCATCTTTATACAGAACTCAAATACAGAAAAAATATTGCTTTCAGGAAAGGAATTTCCTAATATTCAGCGTATCTCATTGAAAAAGACATGGGTAGCTATGTCTGCTTTCACAAGTATTCACAAGTTTTTTTCTGCAAGGAGAACTTTTTTGTTGTTGTTTTTTGTTCCCAAATCAGGCTATTTTTGTGCATAAATTAGAATCATAGACTCATAAAGTTGGAAGACACACCAAGGGCTATCCACTCCAACCCCCTGCCATGCAGGAGCACACAATCAAAGCATTCCTGACAGATGGCCATCCAGCCTCTGCTTAAAAAACTTTAAGAAAAGAAGACTCCATCATTCTGCAAGGCAAAATATTCCATTGCCAAAATTCTTTCTAATGTTTAGGCAGAATCTTATTCTTCCTGCAATTTGAATCCATTGCTCTGTGTCCTAGCCTTCCCTCTGGAGTAAAAACATTTATTTCTGTCCAGATTAATTCCAAAATGAATTCCAAAATGAAATAATGATTTGGAACTGCCAAATGTATATGTTTGATTGTGTGATATTGGAAAAGTTATTCATTCTTGGCCCTGAGGATGACAAACATGAGCCCTGTTGTTCTTTATGATGCATCACTAAGCCTAAAGTACATTGTGATCCTAGAGTCTACACAGACTGAAAGGAAATGCATCTAGCACTTGAAAAGAATCCATAATAGGACATCGTGCCTTCCTTCCAACTAGGTTGTTAAAATATAAACTACGAAGCTCATAGAAGTTGTTCAAAGTTTGTGTGAAATCTTGTCTCCTGGGAACTTTCAAGATCAGAAGATCTTCCAAATTTCTTTGTATTGATCATGTAGCTACAAAAATAAAAAAACCTATTCTTAACTATTATTAATAGGAGCCACGGTGGTGCAGTGGGTTAAACCTTTGTGCCAGTTGAACTGCTGACCTGAAGACCTGAAGGTTGGTGGTTGAAATCCACAAGACGGGTGAACTCCCATCTGTCAGCCCCAGCTTCCCTTACAGGACATGAGAGAAGCCTCCCACAGGATGGTAACACATCCAGGCATCCCCTGGGCAACGTCTCAATTTTCTCACACCAGAAGCGACTTGCAATATATTCTCAATTAGCTTCTGACACGTTAAAAAAATATTAATACAGAATAACAACATTGCCTCTGAAACTAGCTTTAGATCATTTCAAAATGTCTGACAATCTGCTGTGGACGCAGTTATATTCTTAAGTGTTGGGATCTACTGTTGGAAATTGGGAAGGGGGATCATTTATATACTTAATTTTATCCCACCTTTCTCCTGATATGGGGACCTAAGGCAGCTAACAATAAATATGATACACTGCAAAGTACCTCATAAAACAATGTAAATGCATTAAAATATAAATATAAAAGGAAAAAGCAACGTGTTTCAATAAAACAATTAAACCATAAATATTAAAATGCATTTTTAAATTATTTGGGGAAGAGGAAAATGATGCTAGAGTAGGTGAACAAATGAAAGATATAATATGCAACTAAAGGTGCTGGACTGGTTTTCAAACTGAACATTACTTATTATAATAGTAATTTACAGTAGTTGGTAACTCATTTTAGTGTGGAACACTTTCCTGTGTTTGTTGCTGCTTATTTTCACAACATCCCACAAGGTAGGTTAATAACCTTTTAATTTTAAAGATGTGTGAGACAGTGACATGTCCAAAGCCATACAATACAACACAATTCATCCAAGGCAAACATATTTTCCATTGGACGTCTCTGCTGATTTGCAGTAAGATGTATTTTGTAAAACAGTTATGTTAAGTTTATGTTATCACAGAGATGATGATGATGATGATAAAGGTGGCCCCAGTGGTGATCGGCACACTTGGTGCAGTGCCTAAAGACCTTGGCCTGCACTTAAACACAATCAGCGCTGACAAAAATTACCATCTGACAGCTGCAAAAGTCCACCTTGCTGGGATCTGCACGCATTATTCGCTGATACATCACACAGTCCTAGACACTTGGGAAGTGTCAGACGTGTGATCCAATACAACAGCCAGCAGAGTGTCTGCTATGGACTCATCTTTTTGTGTTTCAAATAATAATAATAATTTGTATACTGCTCTAGTTCCCCGAGGGGACTCAGCTTGGTTTACAGCACAGGTAAAGCATTGCAATTACTGACCCCAAAACATTCAAAATAATAATAAAACATAGTATATAACAGTCGTACATATTTAAAATTAAAAGCCAGTTCAGTACTAATTTACATCGGGCAAGATCAGATTCTAATGGCCAGAATTCCAGAGTGGGCCTCAACGACTACAAGAGGGCTGGGCTAGTATAACGAATTAGACTAAGACCCAGGGAGTGGGTAAAGTACAAGTATGGCCCTGCATGATGGCCAGAGTGGGACCTGGAGTTATTTATTTCCAAGGCCTGCTGCACAGGGCTGGGCCAATAGGGAAAAATAGGGACGAGGAAGTGGATAAAGTGCACAACAGGGCCCTAACTCATCGCCAGGGTAATGCCTGGGGCTATTCATTTCCAGGGCCTACTGAATAGCTATAATAGGGCTGGACCAGGGCTGCATTAACAGTCCACTCCTGAAATGCACCATTATGTAAAAAATCTATGACAGTGGTCCTTGTTTTGAAAACATAATTTGCATGGAATTTTACTTGTACAAATTATGACATATTTATCGTCTTTGGCATTAAGAGGTGACTTGGTTAAAAAAGAAGTCTAGATTCAACTTCTCTTAAGTTCATTGCTTGGATCAGCTTAATACACTCCAAACGCTTATGTAAAAATAACACGCTAAACTAATAAAAATGATGATGATGATGATTATTATTATTATTATTATTGTAAAAATTATTCTTATACCATCACCGTCATCTCCCCGAAGGGACTTGGGGTGGCTTGCATATGGACAGAGTGTCCACAATATATAAAAGCAAAAAAAGCAACACATAAAAGTAAAAGCAATCCACAGAACAAAATACCTTAAAATAAAAGCATCATAAATTACAAACCCAGATAAAACACACTAAAGAAAAAGCATAAAACCAATTATATTGAATCTCCAGCAGGTGAGGTTCAGCAAAACCAATGGCCAAAATTATTAAAGTGGGCATGGCCAAGCTAAAAGGACTGGGCAAGGGATAGTGCAAACACCATGCCATAGGACTGGAGAAGTGGATGATGTGCAAAACAGAGGACAATCTGGTGACCCAGGGACTGCACATATATGACTAGGGACTAGACAGCAGTACATGTCAAAAGGTCTTACTCTTATTTATAAACTATCATAACATCTGTGTGTGATCAATGACTGGACAGTACCTGAATATGCAGATGTGAATCTGACACTGTATAGCAGCAATTACTTATTACTTTTGATCTTTGCCCAGATACATATGGATAGAAAGCTAGCTCAAGAGGGCCTTCCATTGATAGCCCAATTGAGATCTAACTCGGAGATCCAATTCACTCAACAAATGTATTCCTTCCAGCAAATGTGGACAACAAGTTAAACATGAGCCAACAATGTGATGTGGTGGCAAAAAAAGCCAACGGGATTTTGGCCTGCATCAATGGGAGTATAGTGTCTAGATCCAGGGGAGTCATACCACTCCTGTATTCTGCCTTGGTTAGACCACATCTGGAATACTGTGTCCAATTCTGGCCACCACAATTGAAGGGAGATATTGACAAGCTGGAATGTGTCCAGAGGATGGCGATTAAAATAATTAAGGTTCTGGACAACAAGCCCTATGAGGAGCAACTTAAAGAGCTGAGCATGTTTAGTCTGAAGAAGAGAAGGCTGAGAGGGGACATGATAGCCATGTATAAATACATGGGAGGAAGTCATAGGGAGGAGGGAGGGAACTTGTTTTCTGCTGCCCTGGAGACTAGGATGCGGAACAATGACTTCAAACTACAAGAAATGAGATTCCATCTGAACATTCAGAAGAACTTCCTGACTATGAGAGCCATTCAGCAGTGGAACTCTGCTCCGGAGTGTGGTGGAGACTTCTTTTTTGGAGGTTTCTAAACAGAGGCTGGATGCCATCTGTTGGGGGTGCTTTGAATGCGATTTTCCTGCTCCTTGGCAGGGGGTTGGACTGGATAGCCCATGAGGTCTCTTCCAATTCAATGATTCTATGATTTGCTGGGATATCCAAGTTTTCAGATCCTTACAAAAGGAGGACAGAGTGGGGACTTGCCTAATCTCCCTGGGAAGGGTGTTCCAAAGTCAAGGGGTCACCACTGAGAAGACTCTCTCCTTCATCCCCAACAGCCGTGCTTGTGATGATGGTGGAAGCAAATGGAGGGCACCAGTTCATAAGGGAAGATGTGGTCACGAAAATTGGTGGGGCCCAAACCATTTAGGGCTTTGCAGGTCATACATAACCTGCACCTTGAATTGGGATTGGAAACTTATCGGCAGCCAGTGGAGCTGCTTTAATAGTGGTGGTTTTAATATAAATATTTTAATTTAAATATATTGTTTGATTTTGTATAAGCTTATTTATTTACCCTATTTATATCCCGCCATTCTCTACCCCACGGGAGACTCAAGGCAGCTTACATATGGCAATTATTCACTTCTATATGAACTTCGTAATCATTTGGTTATATCACGTTCTCCATCGCAGGGACCTAACTTCCTTGTCTTGGAGCAAAGGGCAAGTTTCAACCCAGTCAAAATCCACATGGCACTTTTGCACAAGAGCATTTACACTCCAAACCTCTGTTATTGAAACACCAGCCAGATCTGGCACATACTTACTTGAGGTTTTATTTGACTTACTGACTTGGACTTACTCCCAAATAAGTATGCACCTAGTGACCCTAGTTAGCCAAGAAGTTGTCGGTTTGAGAAATGCAAACAGAACCGGAAGTCTGCTATTATTTTACTCAAAGTCTTAAATTACTTCCCTCTTAGTCCACATAAGCTGCAGCTTAATCAGGCATGGGCAAACTTGGGCCCTCTAGGTGTGTTGGACTTCAACTCCCACCATTCCTAACAGCCTCAGGCCTTTTCCTTTTCCCCCTCAGGCACTTAAGCAGCTGAGGAGGAAAAGGAGGAGCCTGAAGCTGTTAGGAATTGTGGAAGTTGGAGTCCAAAACACCTGGAGGGCCCAAGTTTGCCCATGCCTGATTTACACTCCATATCCCACTTTCCCATGAAATTAAAGCATTTAGAGGGCTTTAACGACTGAGGAGGTATAGGAAAGGGCCTAAGGCTGTTAAGAATGGTGGGAGTTGGAGTCCAAAACACCTGGACGCCCCAAATTTGCCCATGCTTGATCTAGAGTCTCCACATCCTACTTTCCAGTGAAATTAGAGTTCAGGGGGCTTAAGTGACTGAGGGGGAAAAGGAAGGGGCCTGAGTCTGTTAGGAATGGTAGGAGTTGGAGTCCAAAACACCTGGGGGGGGGCAATTTGCCCATGCGTGGCCTAGAGTCTCCGCATCCCAGTTTTCCATGAAATTAAAGGGTTCAAAGGGCTTAAGCAGCTGGGGGGGGGGGGGGAGGAAAGGGCCTGAGGCTGTTGGGAATGGTGGGAGTTGGAATCCAAAACACCTGGAGGGCCCAAGTTGCCCATGCGTGATCTAGAGTCTCCACATCCCAGTTTCCCATGAAATTAAAGGGTTCAAAGGGCTTAAGCGGCTGAGGGGGGGAAGGAAAGGGCCTGAGGCTGTTGGGAATGGTGGGAGTTGGAGTCCAAAACACCTGGAGGGCCCAAGTTTGCCCATGCCTGCCTTAAACCAAACTGCAGCTGCTCCCAAAGGTAAACCCCATCAAGCCTACTTCTGCCTCCTGCTGACATTCACCTGTCCCTACCTGTGCTCTTAGTTCCTTTCACTTGCAGGCTGACCCCTTCCAGAGGGCTCCAATCACCTTCCCGAAGGAGCAGAAGGGGCGGGGCCTCTCTCTCGGTAGGGCTCACCTGCACCTGCTTCCTTGTCGTCCCAGCGTCCTAACCCTGCACGCTTCCCATCCCTGAAGAAAGTGGCTCGGGCGGGTCATACCGAGAGGCGAGGAAAAGAAAGCGAAGGAAGGGGGAAAGTCTGTTTCTTTCCCTCCAGTCCCACGCCGTGGAGTGTGGAAAGGGCTCCCAGGAAAAGCAGCGAGCCTTCCGAAAGTGTCCAGGGAGGGAAAAAGTTGGCGTGTTTCTTTCGGAGCGGGCGGGCGCCTTAAGGAAAGTCCAGTCGGGAGGCAGCTTGTTGTGAAGGAGGCAGCGCACAGTTGCTCCCCGGGAGCCCAGGTAACCGAGGCGCTCTCGACATGGACTGAAGACTTCCCTCGCTTTCGGGGGCATAAACCCCCACTCCCACCCCCAAATTTGGAGCCTGCACAAAGAAGAAAGAACCAGAGGAGGACAGGTGAGAAAAGGAAAGGGCGGCTTGGCTGCCTTTCTTTGCTCAACAGGTGCTTTTCTCACTTCCTTCCTTCTGTCAAGGGAGGGATACATTGGCCAGCTTCATTGAGCTCCTGGTTAAGGCTATGGAGATTGGTTTAGAATCATAGAATTATAGAATCAAAAAGTTGGAAGAGACCTCATCCATTTAGGAGAGTAGAGGCTATTGTGATGGAAGACTATAATCATGAGTGCATCCACACTTTATAATTAATGCAGTTTGATACCACTTTCACTGGCATAGCCCAATGCTATAGGTTTCTGGGATTTATAGTTTGGGGGGGGGGGATGCCACACACTAAGGGGAGAGTCCAGGTATGTAGCTGGGGGGGGGGGGCTTGAAGGATTTCAGGGTGGTCTGCGAGAAGGCCTTACTGGTACATTATTTAAACTGTTACGTTTATTCATCTCATGATCTTATCATCATGCTCAATATATCCCATATGCATGGGGGTATTGGGACGATACAAAAGGTTTGCTAGGGTAGATCCTCAGCCCCCCCCCCCCCCCCCATCAAAATCCTGGCTACGGGTCCTTTGGGTGGGTGCATCCATATTCTAGAATTAATGCAGTTTGATGCTGCTTTTACTGCCCCAGATCAATGCTATGGAATCCTGGGAGGTATCCTTCAGGGCCCTTCCACACAGCCCTATATCCCAGAATATCATAGAGTTGGAAGAGACCTTGTGGGCCATCCAGTCCATCCCCCCGTCAAGAAGCAGGAAAATCACATTCGAAGCACTTCAGACAGGTGGTTATCCAGCCTCTGTTTTAAAGCCTCCAAAGAAGGAGCCTTCTTCACACGCCAGGGCAGAGAGTTCCATCGCTGAACACCTCTCACAGTCAGGAAGTTCTTCTTAATATTCAGGTGGAATCTCCTTTCTTGTAGTGTGAAGCCATTTTTCCATGTCTTAGTCTCCCGGGCAGCAGAAAACAAGCTTGCTCCCTCCTCCCAATGACTTTCCCTCATGTATTTATACATAGCTATCATGTCTCCTCTCAGCCTTCTCTTCTTCATGCTAAACATGCCCAACTCTTTAAGCCACTCCTCATAGAACTTGTTCTCCAGACCCTTGATCATTTTAGTTACCCTCCTCTGGACACATTCCAGCTTGTCAATATCTCTCTTCAATTGTGGTGTCCAGAATTGGACACAGTATTCCAGGTGTGATCTAGCCAAGGCATAGTAGAGGGGTAGCACGACTTCCCTGGATCTAGACACTATACTCCCATTGATGCAGGCCAGAATCCCACAATATCTGCTTTAAATTGGGTTATCTCAGTCCACATTCAGATAATGCGGGATTTTCTGCCTTGAATACTGGGATATAGAGCTGTGTGGAAGGGCCCATAGTGAGACACCAGCTGTCTTTGACAGAGAAGACAAAAGACCTTCTAAAACTTGGGCCCTCCAGGTGTTTTGGATTTCAACTCCCACCACTCCTAACAGCCTCAGGCCATTTCCTTTCCTCCCTCAGCATCTTAAGCGGCTGAGGGGGGAAAGGAAGGGGCCTGAGACTGTTAGAAATGTTGGGAGTTGAAGTCCAAAACACCTGGAGGGCCCAAAGTTGCTCATCGCTGTTTTAAGACTGCAATTCCCATGAGCCATGGCAGTTGAAACTGCATTCATTCTACAGTTAGATACACTAGTTGGCTTACTCTTAGGCTTAGCCTTCATTTATGGTAATGGAAAAGACTAGTTGCCCTGCACTCCCAGGTGCATCTACACTGTAGAATTAATGAAGTTTGACACCTCTTGAATTGCCATGGCTCAATACTATGGAATCATGGGAGCTGTTGTTTGGTGAAGCACCAGCATTCTATGGCAGAGAAGGTGAAAGAGCTTTGGAAGCTCCAACTCTCCATGAACCATAGCAGTGAAAATGGTGTCAAACTGCATTGATTATCTAGTATAGAAGCACCCTAGGCCCCTTCCTCACAGCTGAATAAAATCCCACATTATCTTTTTTGAACTGGGATATATGGCAGTGTGGACTCAGATAACCCAGTTCAAAGCCGATATTGTGGGATTTTCTGCCTTGATATTATGGGTTATATGACTACGCAGAAGGGCCCTAAACTGCCAGGCTTTTCACTGACCCAAACATTTTATTTAGCACAAATTTTCTCAGTCTGCATTGGCCCTGCAGTGACCCCATGGATGCTACATATAATCACGTTGGGATTGCCATAACGTGTTACAAAAAAAATAAGAATATGTTCTTGGTGTGAAGGTGTTCTTTCCTGTTTAATCGTGTGGCATTTACTTTGTTGTTATATTCTAAAATTTTCACTTTTGTGGCTGTCACAAACTATGTTGACTTGATTGAGATGCAGTGAGATATTCATTGAAAAACAATAGCAAAATGTGCTCTGGGATGTCCCATGCAAACAAAGTTTTTGCCGTTTAATAAACTTTTTTCTATGTTTTTAAGATGGAATCAATTAGCAAATGACATTGATAACCCAGGAACAAAAATTGTGTTAGATAATGTAGTCAGCCATACAGTTCCCCACAACACACACCACTCACTGTTAAGGGGAGGTCCACATTTCCAATCCTTCACACTATTTTTGGCAAGACAGCTCCTTTTTTCCTACCATCTTGCACAGTGGCAGTAGGCTCTCAGTTAACCAGGACTAGTAGATCCCAGATAAATGTAGTTTGTGGTTGCTTGAAAATAGACCAAACTAATACTGCTCCATATTGTACCATACCATAAACTCTGTATTGACTTGATATTAAAATTTAAAACGTAGTAATTAAATGCAAATACAACCATAACTTAATGTAACACAGTTTTTCTGCTTTGCTATATTATAAAAACAGCCTTTAAAAACAAAGGGGGGAAAGGTAAATACTTCCCCTTGACATTAAGTCTAGTCGTGTCCGATTCTACGGGGTGGTGCTCATCTCCATTTCTAAGCTGAAGAACCGGCATTGTCCGTAGACACCTCCAAGGTTATGTGGCCAGCATGACTGCATGGAGTACTGTTATCTTCCTGCAGAAGCGGTACCTATTGATCAACTCACATTTGCATGTTTTTAAACTGCTAGTTTAGTAGAGGCTGGGGCTAACAGCAGGAGCTCCCCGGATTCAAACCGCCAAATTCATCAGCTCAGTGGTGTAATCCGCTGCACCACCAGGGGGCCCAAAAATATAAAATATTTTAAAATATAAAATATTATTTCCTCATTTGTTTTTGCTGGTTGCTTGAGAGACTACTGTATTTTCTATGAAATGGAGATGTGCTTATACTGATGTACTGGTATCCACATACATGGGCCTTCCTCTTTAAAAAAAAAATTAAATTCAAACTGGAAAATAACACTTACTGGTGGGTATGGTCATTTCCCTGTTTAACGTACCATTAATGCCTCCCTACAATAATACAGCAAAGCTATGCTGCCTAGAGGGCTAGCCATATGCCTAAAAGTCGGGATTTTTTGGTAAAATCTCATGGTAAAAAGAAAGGCTTTTTCAAATGGATTGGCATCCAAAGAAACGCATTGTAAATGACTTGTCGCAGATCTGATGCATCAGGATCATAGTTCCTTTGAGGTCAGTATGGGTTTGTTTTTTTAGTCTGTGTAGACAAGTCCCTCGAGTAGCCCTGCAGAAGGCCCTTCCTTGAGGATGCGTGTGTCTCACTAAATTGCTATAAGGTGTTTTGTTCAGGAGTCACATTCCCAAAGGGATGGCAGGACTTCGTCTCCCAAGTACACCTGCGGAGGTTTGTCTACATGCTGGTGCCATCCTCTAGAAATGCTTCCAGGCTGTAATCCTGTGTGCACATATGAGAGAGGAAACCCTATTGGCTTGAAGAGGCTTTCTTTCTAAAATTGCTCTGAGAAGAAATGGAAGCTGTAGTCCTATGTTCTCCTTGATCCCTCTATGCATCTGAGGAAGTAGATTACAAAAGCTTTGTTGTTTATTTGTTCAGTCACTTCCGACTCTTCGTGACCTCATGGATCAGCCCATGCCAGAGCTCCCTGTCGGCGGTCACCACCCGGCGGTCACCACCCCAGTTCCTTCAAGGTCAAGCCAGTCTCTTCAAGGATACCATTCATCCATCTTGCCCTTGGCCGGCCCCTCTTCTTTTTTTCCTTCCATTTTCCCCAGCATAATTATCTTCTCCAAGCTTTCCAGTCTTCTCATTATGTAGCCAAAGTACTTCATCTTTGCTTCTAATATCCTTCCCTCCAATGAGCAGTCGGACTTTATTTCCTGAAGTATGGACTGGTTGGATCTTCTTGTAGTCCAAGGCACTCTCAGAACTTTCCTCCAACACAGTTCAAAGGCATCTATCTTCCTTCGCTCAGCCTTCCCTATGGTCCAGCTCTCACATCCGTAGGTTACTACGGGGAATACCATTGCTTTAACTATGCGGATCTTCGTTGCCAGTGTTGTCTCCACTCTTCACTATTTTATCGAGACTAGTCACTGCTTTCCTCCCAAGAAGTAAACGTCTTCTGATTTCCTGGCTGAAGTCTATTTATTTTATTTATTTATTTGGTACACTTGTATACCGCTAATATCTCAGCCTGTGCGGCGACTCATTGCGGTTTACAACATATTTAAAATACAATATTCACTTTAAAAATATAAAATAGAATATCAAAATACATACATATACATACATAGTATTGGGCCACCAATACAGACCGGAACATCTCATAGTTAAAGTCGTAATCCAATTCGTATCCTTGATTGCTAGTCCATGGTCAAAACAACATCACATCGGAAATTAGTTGAAAACTTGCTCGAACATCCAAGTTTTCAGTTTTTTCCGAAATGCCATTAGCGAGGTGGCTGATCTTATTTCAGTAGGGAGGGCATTCCAAAGCCGGGGGGCCACCACAGAAAAGGCCCTATCTCTCGTTCCCGCAAGCCGCACTTGTGAAGCAGGCGGGATGGAGAGAAGGGCTTCTCCTGAAGATCTTAGGGTCCTGGTGGGCTGATAGGCTGAGATACGTTCGGATAGGTATGTAGGGCCAGAACCGTTTAGGGCTTTAAAGGTCAGAACCAGCACTTTGAATTGGGCTCGGTAGCTAATCGGTAGCCAGTGGAGCTGGTACAGCAGAGGAGTTGTATGCTCCCTGCGCCCTGCTCCTGTTAATACCATGGCTGCCGCCCGTTGGACTAATTGGAGCTTCCGGGCCGTCTTCAAAGGCAACCCCACGTAGAGAGCGTTGCAGTAGTCAAGGCGGGATGTAACCAGAGCGTGGACTACCGTGGCCAAGTCAGACTTCCCAAGGTACGGTCGCAGTTGGCGCACGAGTCTTAACTGTGCGAATGCTCCCCTGGTCACCGCCGAAACCTGGGGATCCAGGCTCAGCGATGAGTCCAGGATCACACCCAAACTGCGAACCTGTGTCTTCAGGGGGAGTGCGACCCCGTCTAACACAGGCTGTAACCCTATACCCTGTTCGGCCCTGCGACTGACCAGGAGTACCTCTGTCTTGTCTGGATTCAATTTCAATTTGTTCGCCCCCATCCAGACCGTCACAGCGGCCAAGCACCGGTTCAGGACCTCGACAGCCTCCTTAGTAGCAGGTGGGAAGGAGTGACAGAGCTGGACATCATCTGCGTACAGATGACACCGCACCCCGAAACTCCGGATGATCTCGCCCAGCGGCTTCATGTAGATGTTAAACAACATGGGGGACAGTATTGAACCCTGAGGAACCCCACAAAACAAAGGTTGTGGGGTAGAACAGGAGTCCCCCAGTGACACCTTCTGAGACCGACCCTCGAGGAATGACCGGAGCCACTGCAGAACAGTACCTCCGAGACCCATTCCCGCGAGGCGTCCCAGAAGGATACCGTGGTCGACGGTATCGAAGGCCGCTGAGAGGTCGAGTAGCACCAACAGGGACACACTCCCCCTGTCGAGCTCCCGACGGAGATCATCCACTAAGGCGACCAATGCTGTCTCGGTACCATGTCCCGGCCTAAAGCCAGACTGTGCCGGGTCTAGATAATCCGTGTCTACCAAGAATGCCTGGAGTTGTGAGGCCACCACACGTTCCATGACTTTGCCCAAAAAGGGAAGATTGGAAACAGGCCGATAGTTTACCAATTGAGTGGGGTCCAGTGATGGTTTCTTCAACAGCGGTTTTATCACAGCTTGCTTTAAGCTGGCTGGAAAAATACCTTCCCGAAGGGAGGCATTAACCACCACCTTAACCCACTTGGCCAATCCCCCTCTGGCCTCCTTTAGAAGCCAGGATGGGCAGGGGTCTAGGATGCATGTGGTAGCTCTCATTCCTCCAAGCACCTTGTCTACAAAAGCTCATGATACAATTTTCTTTCTTTCACACAACACCTATAGCAGTGTTATCCCATTTTACCAACTGCTGTTTCTTCCTATGGAATCGTGGGATTTGCAGTTTAGGGAACAGCATAGAGAGTTGTTCAAGCAGAATTAAGTCTAAAAATGCCAAATTCCACAGACAACAGACATTGCAGTTATAGTGGAATAATAGTGCAATAACAGCAAAGTGTGCTACAAGATGCCTTTGTGTACTGATATTTCAGAGTAACACAGCTCTTTGAGTTCTAGTCCTATGTAATAGTACCCAGGAGGACTAAACCTCACTGTGGGACTTACCTCTGAGTAAACATGCACTGTCTCCAATGGGAACCATTTCTAAGGAAACCTGTACAATGTGGCTGTCTGCAACTAATGCAGTCTCTTTAGAATTGGTCTGAAATTGGTCTGTCCTCATCTAACCTTTGCCGCCTGCTCGCCAGTGGATTTAAGTGCACAACAGCTAGAAATCCAACAGTCTTTGCTCTCTTTAGGAATTGTATAGGAAGTGGTATGTGAAGAGAAGGAATTGTAGTTCTGCTATAATTTTTTTTAAAAAAATTAAGGACAACATAGGGCAATTTAGTTAACAAGGAGGGAATGGCTTCAATGCTAAGGCAAAGTCCTTTGCTGTGTCCTCTGTTGCACCTGCCAAAACTGCTTCCTTCCATAACACAGGTTCACTGAAGGCCCTCTAGCTATGACTTGAAACAAGCATAATTTACAAGGGGATGAGGAGAAAGAAAGAAAAAGAAAGAAAGAAAGCCAGCAAGCAAACAGGTGTCCCAGTACCAATATCCATGTGGTACTGGAAGGAAGATAAATGCATTATTATTATTATTATTATTGTTGTTGTTGTTGTTATTTTACTGACAAAAAAACACAGTATGACACAGCAAATGAGATATATATGTCCGATTTCATATTATTATTGGATTACTGAATTTATTACTGGATATAATATTATTATTATTATTTGAAACACAACAAGATGAGTCCACAACAAACAAGATCACTATGCTGGCTGTTGTATTGGATCACACGTCAGACACTTCTCAAGTGTCTAGGACTGTGTGATGTATTGGCAAATAATGTGTACAGATCCCAGTAAGGTGGCCTTTTACAGCTGGCAGATAGTAATTTTGTCAGCGCCGATTGTGTTTAAGTGCAGGCCAAGGTCTTTAGACACTGCACCCACTGGGAGCACCTTTACTGGCTTGTGCCAGAGTCTTTGCAACAACAACAAAAATAATATAGTCTTTAAAAATTATTTGGCCATCTTACTGGCTGGTTCCAAAATGCCTCATTATGCTCCTCATTTGAACATTTAACTGTAATAAATGCTAGATGCTGTGAGTAAAACTCTAACTTGCTACACTAAAGTTTGTAATTCAACAAACCAACAGGAAAGTCTTTTTCAAAAATGCAACTGTATTCAAGTCTTCAGTGCTGACTTGAATGAAGAGGCATTACATGGTTTCTCTACAATATCCAATGCTGCTTGTTGTTTTGATTGTTGTTATTGTTGTTGTCACCATCGTTAAAACGTTGAAGTTAAAAGGGTTCTGCCACATCTGCAGATCTTGTAAGCAATCTCCTATAAAAATGAACAAGGTTTATTTTCAATTTTTTGTGAAGTCAAAGAAACACTATGAGTTCATATTTACCCAAACGTTTTCCAAAATATACAGACACAAGGCAAACATTCAACGGATTCCAGAATATACAGATACAAGGCAAACATTCAATGCCTCAAAACAATGAAACACAGATACATAGATAAAGGTAAAGGCTTCCCCTTCATCTTCGGCGATGGTGCTTATCTCCATTTCTAAGCTGAAGAGCCTGCATTATCTGTAGACATCTCCTACATCATGTGGCCAGCATGACTGCATGGAGTGCCGTTTATCTTCTCGCCAAGGTGGTACCTATTGATTTACTCACATTTGCATGTTTTCGAACTGCTAAGTTGGCAGGTGCTGGAACTTACAGCAGGAGCTCACCCCATCCCGCAGATTCAAACCTCAAACCTTTTGGTCAGCAACTTTAGCAGCTCAACAGTTTAACCTGTTGTGCCACCGTGGCCCCTATAACCAATACCATATCACAGTGGAGAACCTGCAGTTCTCCAGATGAACCTGAACTCTATTCCCCATCATCCTTGACCATTGGCCATATGGATGAGAGGGGGTAACTGAAGTTGGAGTTGAGTATCAAGAATAATACAAGTTGCCTATCCTTGTCATGTAGACTAGCCATGATAACTAAATTGATCATTTATGTTGAGAGATAGTATGTATTTCTGATTTCCCATGCTTGGGAAAAAATGTGAATAGGTATTGCAATTATGCCGTATTTGTAATTTTTCTGGAGTGGAGCCTTGAGGGCATATATACACAAGCACATCTGCCTATCATAAATGTTAATCTGCCCTAACAAGACAATTACACTTATTCAGATTAGACAGGTGGTTAGAAGTAGAAAGCAAGAGGAACCTGTATGTGTTTGTAAATTCTCAGAAAACTATTTTGAAATTCATCGAAAAAGTTCAAAGAAAATGTACATTCAAAAAGATCAAGAACAAGGACTTCATACTATGGAGATTTACATATAAATATATTATTAAAATTTCCTACTCATATATGAATGTTTACTTGGAAGTAGATCCCACTGATTTCAATGGAACTTGCTCTGAACTACAACACTCTGCTTACCCAACTTGAGAGTATTTGGCCTAAAACCAAATCTATTGTTTGCAATGAGCAACGTAGCAATGCAAAATTCACAAACCTGGAAAACTAACAACTGCTTTGCAAATCTGTTCAAATGAATGTCGCTACACTTTGGAGCAAATGTGCAACTCCAGTTGAGTTTATCAGGCACTGCTGGATCAGAAACCCAGTGTCCTGGAAATACCACAGCCTTGTACTTAAATCTCCCAACCAAAGAAGCTTTTGATGAATTGTGCTAAGCAACTGAATTCTTGGTTGCTTAGCCAGTCTTGGAAAGGTTTAACTATTGCTAATGACTTCATTAGGACAAAGGGAAACTATGTAATGTGGAAAGGTTTTAACTCTCAAAAGCACCCTTGCTAAATTCAAGTTTACATAGTTTCTCCACTGTTGTGTTTAGGAATTGATGCAGTCCCTTTCTTGCAAAATCTATTGTTGGTGGCAAGTTTTTTTTTAATATATTGTATTTTGGGAAAATAAAGTCTTTCTAGGTTGAGAAAAGCCAAGTTAACATCTGCAAATCTATATCGACATTGCTGGGAACAAATTCAGTGAAATCTAATTCTGAATAGACCTGTGTAATATTGTATTATTAATGAGGAACAACTGTAAGATGCCGACATGATGTCTTATACGTACAGCATGTGATCCAGCCCTGTAGACAAGTCCTCATGATTCCAGAGACACTTAGCAAGTATCCCAGCTTGCTTTCGCCATGAGAAATTGCAGCCCTCCCAGCAGACAGCCTTATTGGCCCAAGGGGCAGAATATCAAAACATCACATGCAATGGAAAAGAAAGACTGTAATTATTAATGCTACTCTTTCTGTTGAGCAGCAAAACAGGGCACTGAAAACAGCTTGGGGATCAAGATAGCTGCCTTGTTTCTTTCTTTGGGTGCTTTGCGTCAGGCTCAACATGCTCAAATGACCAATGTCAGAGGTGCTCATTTACTTGGCTCTTTAACAATAATTACAATTCAGCCATTAGATTCTTAGCTCTTGTGTATGTATGGTAAGGAAAGCAGTATTTAGCAAATAAAAGTTATATGGTCACTGTTCATATTAAGGCTTACATTAGGACTCAGATGGGGGCGGGGAGTAGAGGAATGGACTCTACACAAGGATTTCAGAGGGGTCGCCAAAGATCATCAGAAAAGTTTGGCCCACATCCATCATTGTTTGAGTCCACAATACTCTCTGGATGTAGGGGAACTACAACTCCAAAATTCAAGGTCAGGTCTCACCAAACCCTTCCAGTATTTTCTATTGGTAATGGGAATCCTGTGTGCCGAGTTTGGTTCAGTTCTATTGTTGGTGGAGTTCAGAATGCTCTGATTGTAGGTTAACTATAAATCCCAGAAACTACAACTCCCAAATGACAAAATCAATTCCCCCACTCCAACCCCACCAGTATTTAAATTTGGGCATATCGGATATTTGGGCTAAATTTGGTCCAGTGAATGAAAATACATCCTGCATTTCAGATATTTACATTACAATTTATAACAGTAGCAAAATTGCAGTTACGAAGTAGCAATGAAAATAATTTTATGTTTGGGGGTCACCACGACATGAGGAATTGTACTAAAGGGTCGCAGCATTAAAAGGTTGAGAAACATTGGTTTAGGCAGAGAGAAGTGATGACCTCAGGTGGCCTTGCATGCGGGAATTGGCAAGACTGTGTTAAAAGGTTGTGCAGACTGTCTCTAAAGTAGTACTTACATTTGAGGCCATCGCCATACCTCAAAGGGCTGAACTAGCCAGGTTTGTGCATAGAATATGATGGACACCACCTTGCTCTTCCTCTAAGGCAGCAAAGTGCCATGGGCTAGCACTGTTACCTCATGTGTCGTTGTTATGTGACTTGAAGTCTTTTCCTACTTTTGGTGACTAGATCAGAGGATTTTCTTGGCCAGATTTGTTCAGAGGGTGTTTGCCATTGTCTCTCTTTGTGTTGCAGAGGCTGTGACTTGCTGAAGCTCAATTGTTGAGGTTCCATGGATGGATAGGGATTCAGACTGTAGCCTCCTGAAGTCCTAACCCAACTTTTCAGCCACTCCACGCTGGCTGAAGATGTTACCAGCCCTATCCTCAAACCTAACATCTACCCACCACACCAGTTTCTAGGACCAACCCACCCACCAGTTTCTAGGATCTGCCCACCCCACTGATCTGTAGGATCTATCCAGCACACCAGTTTCTAGGATCTACCCACCCACCCACCAGTTTCTAGGATCAGCCCAGCCACCAGTTTCTAGGATCTGCCCACCCCACTGATCTCTAGGATCTATCCACCACAATAGTTTCTAAGATCTACCCACCCACCAGTTTCTAGGATCTGCCCACCCCACCAGTTTCTAGAATCTACCCATCTCGCTGGCTTCTAGGGCTTATTCACCCCACCAGTTTCTAGGATATATCGATCCAACAGGTTTTTTTTTTTATCTATGTGACTTTCCAGACTATCTTGTGACACATTAGTGTGCCGGCAGCAACGTGTAACTGTGTTGTGTGATTGTAATGACAAAAATTCAGCTTATGTAAAATAAGCAATAAATCATATAGTTTAATATATATATACATAAAGGTTTTCATGGGATGTTATGTCCCTATAGATTTCATTATACAGTTTAAATGTGTGTCCATATCTTTTATTAGGGTGATAGTTTAACCTATACTTAGTAAAACTGAATTACTGTGTTGGAAAATGATGCATGTCTAAAAGGTATGTCAGCAACATGAAATGTGTATTCGGCAGAGTAGCAAAGGACAAGGACAGATGTCTTCACTGTGTCTGAATAATGAAACAGTACCAGTTAAGGTGACAGGATATTCTCACTTCTTCTCACCAAAGACACGCAATGAAGTTGGACACTTCAGTTACCCTGATAGCTTCATCACACCAGAGCATGGATCCACTTTAAATCTGCTTTCTGCCTCATGCAGAATTATGGGGTTTGTAGTCTAGGGAGTCCCAGGGCCTGATTGGATGAGCAATTTAAAGATCCCTTCCTAAACTACAAGCCCCAAAATTCTGCACGAGGCAGAAACCGGATTTAAAGTGGATCTATGCTGTATTGTGATGAGGTCCCTGAATTCACTGCAGATGACTCAAATCAATTTGTCCTTTTATTTTTCTCCTTCACATAATCATAGAATAATGGAGTTGGAAGAGATTACATGGGCCATCTAGCCCAACCCCCTGCCAAGCAGGAAAAGCACAAAGTAGGCCTGAAAGATGGCCATTCAACCTCTGTTTAAAAGTTTCCAAGGAAGGAGCTTCCAACACACTCCAAGGCAGAGAGTTCCACTGTTGAACAATTCTTACGGTCAGGACGTTCTTCCTAATGTTCAGGTAGAATCTCCTTTCCTGTAATTTGAACCCATTGCTCCTAGTCCTAGCTTCAAGGGCAGCAGAAAACAAGTCTGCTCCCTCTTCCTTATGACACCCTTTCACTTATTTGTACATGGCTATCATGTCTCCGCTCAACCTTCTCTTATGCAGGCTAAACATAGCCAGTTCTTTAAGACGCTTCTCAGAGGGCCTGATCTCCAGAGCTGTGATCATTTTAGTTGCCCTCCTCTGGACACATTCCAGCTTGTCAATGTCTCTTTGGAACTGTGGTGCCCAGATTTAGGCACAGTATTCCAGGTGAGGTCTAACCAAAGCGAAATACAAAGGTACCATAACTTCCCTCAATCTAGACCAGTGGTTCTCAACTGGTGGATCCTCAGATGTTTTGGCCTTCAACTCCCAGAAATCCTAACAGCTGGTAAACCGACTGGGATGTTTGGGAGTTGTAGGTCAAAACCCCTGGGGACCCACAGTTTGAAGATGGCTGATCTAGACACTATACCCCTTTTGATGCAGCCCAATATCCCATTGGCTTTTTAAAGCTGCTGCATCACACTGTTGGCCCATGTTCAACTTGTTCTCCACAAGGACATCAAGATCTTTCTCACAGGAACTGTTATCAAGCCAGGCCTCACCCATCCTGTATCTCTGCATTTTATTCTTTCTGCCTAAATATTCTATCTTAGTTGTTGTAGGTTTTTTCGGGCTATATGGCCATGGTTTAGAGGCATTCTCTCCTGACGTTTTGCCTGCATCTATAGCAAGCATCCTCAGAGGTAGTGACCTCACTACCTCTGAGGATGCTTGCTATAGATGCAGGCGAAATGTCAGGAGAGAATGCCTCTAAACCATGGCCATATAGCCCGAAAAAACCTACAACAACCCAGTGATTCCGGCCATGAAAGCCTTCGACAATACATTGTAGTATTTTACGTTTGTCCTTTTTGAAATTGTTCCTTGGAAACTTGTTTAGACCTTTTAGGCTTCGTCCAGGTGAAGAGGGATTCACTTCTGGAAATAGGCAGTCCCTGAGTCACAAACATCTGACTTACAAACAACTCATCATTAAGAATGAGGGTTATTTATTTACCTTGTTAGAAGCAAGTTGAAAGTACAGTTAAAATGTATTTAAAAACACAAACAAAGTTTTTTTTTAAAGAACTTGGCATTATGCTAAATGTCCTTTGACCGGAAGCTGGACACTTGGAGTGCCCCTGGTGTCGCTGTGAGAAGGTCCTCCATTGTGCATTTGGCAGGCTCAGATTGCATTGTAATTGCTTTTCTCTGCACTCGCATGTCGTGGACTCTACTTTATAGCCCTATTTTTTAAGGTTGGCTCTGCATCTTATGGTGCCAGAGCGCAGTCTGTTCAGCACCTTCCAGGTCATCCACTCTTCTGTGTGCCCAGGAGGGAGTTTCTCATCCGGTCTCAGCCACTGATTAAGGCGCTGGGTTTTCACCTGCCACTTTTGGATTCTTGCTTGCTGAAATGTACCTGCAAGTATTTCTGTAGATCTTAGGAAGCTGTTTCTTGATTTAAGGCATTGGAGTGCTGGTTGATATCTGAACAGAGCATGGGCCGGAGATGTCACTGCTGTGGTCCTTTCATTGCTGGTTTCTACTTCTAGACAGATGTCAGTTGGTGCAGTACCAGCTAAACAGTATAATTTCTCCAGTGTTGTGGGGCATAGACAGTCTGTGATAATGCGGCATGTCTCATTAAGAGCCACATCCATTTTAATTTCATAAAAGATAATTATCATTTTGAAACAGACATTATTATTATTATTATTATTATTATTATTATTATGAGTGTGAAGATTTTGTTATATAGTAGATTTGGTCAGATTTGACTGAACATTTACAAGCATAGGTGTCTACTTGATAGGTGTATGCCTGTTCTGGGTACCACAATTGAAAGGAAATGTTGACAAGCTGGAATGTGTCCAGAGGAGAGTGACTAAAATGATCAAGAGTCTGGAGAACAAGCCCCATGAGGAGCAGCTTAAAGAGCTGGGCATGCTTAGCCTGCAGAAGAGAAGGCTGAGAGGAGACGTGATGGTCATGTGAGGAGAAGTCATAGGGAGGAGGGAGCAAGCTTGTTTTCTGCTGCCCTGGAGACTAGGATGCGAAACAATGGTTTCAATTCTACCTCAACATTAGGAAGAACTTCCTGACTGTGAGAACTGTTCAGCAGTGGAACTCTCTGTCAAACTGCCAAAAGCAGATCTGTGCTGAGTTCAGCATATGTCATCAGCAGTTGCACAGATCACTTAGCTATTTGTGGTTTAGCTGTAAGGCAGCGTAGATGGGCTGTCAGAAACTGGTAGCTGCTAGGGGCTCAAATGGTAGTCTGAGTGTTAACCAGATGAGGAAGAAAGGCAGTATTAACATGCCTAAAATTGTAGACAGACCATTTTTGTTTGTTTGATGTGTTAACCTAACACATTTTAGCAATGAACAAGCCCTATGAAAAGCGGCTTTAAGAGCTGGGCATGCTTAGCCTGAAGAAAAGAAGGCTGAGAGGAGACACGATCACCATGTGAGAAGAAGTCATAGGGAGGATGAGGCAGGCTTTGTTTCTGCTGCCCTGAAGACTAAGACGCGGAACAATGGCTTCAAACTGCAGGAAGGGAAATTCTACTTGGACATTAGAAAGAACTTCCTAACTGTGAGAGCTGTTCAGCAGTGGAACTCTCTGTGCTGAATTCAGCATATGTCATCAGGAGTTGCACAGATCACTTAGCCATTTGCGGCTCAGCTGAAAGGCAGCATAGATGAGCTGTCAAAAACTGGTAGCTGCTAGGGGCTCAAATGGTCACCTGAACATTAGGAAGAACTTCCTCACTGTGAGAGCTGTTCAGCAGTGGAACTCTCTGCCCTGGAGTGTGGTGGATACTTTTAAACAGAGGCTGGATAGCCATCTGTTGGGGGTGCTTTGAATGGGATTTTCCTGCTCCTTGGCAGGGGGTTGGACTGGATGGCCCACAAGGTCTCTTCCAACTCAGTGATTCTATGATTTGCTGGAACATCCAAGCTCTCAGATCCTTACAAACGGAGGACAGAGTGGGGACTTGCCTAATCTCCCTGGGGAGGGTGTTCCAAAGTTGAGGGGCCACCACCGAGAAGGCACTTTTCTTCATCTCCAACAGCCGTGCTTGTGATGGTGGTGGAAGCAAGAGGAGGGCCTCCCCAGTAGATCTTAGAGCCCGCACCAGTTCATAAGGGAAGATGTGGTCATGAAGATTGGTGAGGCCCGAACCATTTAGGGCTTTGCAGGTCATACATAACCTGCACCTTGAGGTCTCTCCCAACTCTATGATTCTATATAAGCCTTCTTAAAGAACCATATCAAATGTAAACAAAGCATTATCGAATGGTCCCAATTGAGAATCAAACTGTCCTTACATTGGGAACCTTCTCTAAGTGCACGACCTATTTCTCCTTTTGCTGCAGGACTCCAGCCTTGGCTGCCGGGGCCTACACCAGAGTAGCCCACAGAAGATGGCCGAAGGAGCCCGCACTGCTGCTTCACCACCTGGGCCCGGAGCCAGAGGAGGAGGTGGCAGCAGTGGTTCCTCGGGCACCTGGTGGAAATCGCTGACCAGCCGGAAAAAGACCAAAGAGGCACTCTCGACGGCTGCATCCGGCTCTTCTTGGCCGCCTTCCTCTGAGGCCTCGGAGGCACCACCGCCTTGCCCGCCCAGCCCCTCAGAAACCCGGGAGGGCCAGCAGCCCGGCGTGGGGAGTGGGAGCCGGAGGAACCTTAAGATCTCCCGTTCGGGGCGCTTCAAGGAGAAGCGGAAAGTGCGCGCCGCCCTGCTGGCTGAGAGTCCTCAGAAGCTCTTCGAGGGTGAAGGGAACAGTGCCGCTGCCAACAACAACAGCGGAGAAGCGCCCTGTCAGTGAGGGACTTGCATTGAAGGAGACTGCCTGAGCAGCAGAGCCAAGGAAGGAAGAGGAGCTTAGGCTGGGGACAGAGAGAAGCATCTTGTTGGTCTCTCTTGCTTCCCTTTCAAGCCAGGAGGACACAAACAGCCTTAGTCCAAGGCCTGTAGACGCTCTCTCTCATGAAGCATACAGAGCAGAAACATGTACTGAGAGGCACAAGGAGGCCAATGACTGTCGATTGTAGATCAGGCCTGGGCAAACTTGGACCCTCCAAGTGTTTTGGACTCCAATTCTCACCATTCCTAACAGCCTCAGCCCCCTTCCTTTTCTCCTCAGCTGCTGCTGAGGGGGGAAAGGAAAGAGCCTGAGGCTGTTGGGAATGGTGAGAATTGGAGTCCAAAACACCTGGAGGGCCCAAGTTTGCCCACTCCTGTTATAGATTTTCCACATCACACTTTCGAATGAAATTAGAATTCAGAGGGCTCAGGTTCAAATGTGTCACAGTGAATTATTTCCCAACACTTTTTGTTCCAGGCCGTTTCACCTTTCACCGTATCCAAAATGCTCTGACCTTCATCAGAGGCATGTGGCACATCTCTCTCTCGAACATGTACTGAAGAAGATGATGACTGTTGGTTCTAGATCTTCCCAAACTTCCCCATCCTACTTTCTGTGAAATTAAAGGGTTCCACAGGAACACATTTGAATCTGTCAAAGTGAATTATTTCCCTATGCTTTCTTTCCCAGGATGATTCTCCTTCCATTAGTGTCCAAGGAAATGGAACCACCATAGCCAGGCTTCTCTCTTGAACCATAGCAGAAATCTACTGAAAGGCACAAGGAAGCTGACGACTATTGGTGCTAGTTCCTCACCGTCATGCTTTCCAGTGAGATTAAAGGGTTCAGCGGCTCAAGTCCTCAACACGTTTGTCCTGGTGAATTATTTCTGTTCCAGGCTGCTTTTCCTTCCACTTGTATCCAAGGAGATGATCCCACCTTAGTCACAGACATGTAGCTTATCTCCTTCTTGAAAAAGAGCAGGAAGATGTACTGAGAGGCACAAGGAAATTGACCAGTGGATTCCAGACCAGAAACAGGCAAACCCAAGCCAGATATGGCCCCTCGGGTTCTTTTTCTCAGGCCCTCCTCTCTCACACCATCCTATCCTTCCTTCTTCTTTCTCTCTTTCCCTTCTCCTTCCCTCCCTCCCTTTCCCTTTCTCCCCCCCTCCTTACTTCTCTCCTTCCTTCCCTCCCTCCTCCCCCCCTCTCTCCCTCCTTCCTTCCTTCCCATTTGTCTTTCGTTCCTTCTCTCTTTCCTCCTTCCCTCACTTTCTTACCTCGCTCTTTCTCCTTCTGTCCTTCCTCCTTTTCCTCCCTCCCTCTCTCTTTCCTCCCTCCTTCCCTCTCTGTGTCCCTCCTTCCCCCCTTCCCTTTTGTCTTTCTTTTCTTCTCTTTCCTTCCTCCTTCCTTCCTTCCCTCCCTCCCTCCCTCCCTCCATTTTATCCTTTCTTCCCTCTTTCCTCCCTCCTTCCCTCCCTCCCTTACCGCCCTCTTTCCCCTTCCTTCCTTCCTTCCTTCCTTCCTTCCTTCCTTCCTTCCTTCACTCTTTCCTCCCTCCTTCACACTCTCTTTCTCCTTCCTTCCTTCCTTCCTTCCTTCCCTCCTTCCATCTTTCCTTCCTTCTCCCTTCACTCCCTCCCTTCCCTCCCTCCCTCCCTTCTGTTTTTCCTTTCTCCTTTCCTGTTGGGGGATGTTTAGAGGGAACGTGAGAACCATGTTTCAAGATTTAAAGGGTGTCTCATTGAGGAGGAGGAAAGGGAAAACTGACTTTCTGCTGCTCTAGAGACCAGGGCATAAGGGAGCAAGGGTTTCTAACGGCAGGGAAAGAGAATTGACTGAAAAGATTAGGAAGAACTTTCAGAGCGTAAGAGCTGTTGGAGAATGGCGTAGACTGCTTCAGAGTATGGTGGAGTCTCCTTTTCTGGAGGCTTTTCCACAGAGGTTGTCTATTGGGAGCGCTTTGATTGTGCCTTCTTGCATGGCAGGGGGGTTGAACTGGGTGGCCCTTGGGGGGTCTCGTCTAGCTCTAGGATTCTTAGATTCTATATCATGAGTAAGCAATATGGGTCTAATGGATACACTTGTTCTCTCCCATCCACTATCTCATCTTGACAAATGCTAACCGTTTGGGATCCAAATGTTTCCCGTCTTTCCTTTACTTTCTACCCCCGAAAAAGATGAGGAAGGAGAGGAAATGGCAGGGAAGTGGCTTGGGAAGGTCATACCTGTTCCAGACCCTCCATATTCCACTTTCCCATGAAATTAAAGGGCATGCATGGGCAATCTTTGCCCTCCAGGCGTTTTGGACTTCAACTCCCACAATTCCTAACAGCCAGTAAGCTTCTGGAACATTATAATATTATGTCAATATTATTAATGTTTAATTATATATTAATACTATTTTATATTATGAGTGAGCGTCCTGAAAAGTCATTCTAGGGCATAATTTCAAGTTAGATCTTATTTTTGGGGAAACTTTTTTGGGTATCCAAGGAGATGGTTCCCTATAGTCCAAGACACGTAACCCATCTCTCCCTTGAACCATAGCAAAAACATGTACTGAGAGTTACAAGGAAGCAGAAAGGTGTTGGTTCTAATGCTTCCTCATCCTGCTTTTCTGTGAAATTAAAGGATTCAGAGGGCTCAAATTCAAATGTGTTATGGTAAATTATTTCCCTATGTTTTCCATTCCAGGCTGTTTTGGCCTTCAACTCCCAGAAATCCTAACAACTGGTAAACTGGCTGGGATTTCTAGGAGTTGTAGGTGAAAGCACATGGGGACAGGTTAAGAACCATTGCTCTAGCCCTTGACCTGGGAGAGTGTTTCCCAAACTCTGGTCTTCCAAGTATTTTGGATGTCAGCCCCCAGAAGACCTGATCATTGACCAAAGCAACTGAGCCTTCTGGATGCTGAAGTCCATAATGCTTGAGGACTAGCATTTGGGAATCACTGATCTGGAACCACAGAGCCCAAATCAGGAACAGACAAATATTTTTTAAAAATCTTCAAAATGCCTAGAGATCAATGCAATGCCTCTTGGATCTTTGCATAAATATTTCTTGGTGGCTTCCATTAAATGTCAGCAAAGAACAAAGGAATATGATGTATTGTTAAAGCTATCTTATTCATTATAGCACCAGCTATTACGGGCCACAATCGACTGACTCTGGATGAATATAGAATTAAGTCAGATTGACACCACCTTAACTGCCATTGCTCAAAACTATGGAATTCTGGAATTTGTAATTTGGTGAGGCACCATCACTCTTTGGCAGAGAAGACTACGATTCTTGTAAAACTCCAACTGCCATGACAATTAAAGTGATGTCAAACGGTATTAATTCTATAGCATAGATACACCCGTTGATACCAGGAACAAAGCCTTAAAACAAAGAATATGTTGGGTGATGACCATGAACTCAAAGCAAATTCTGATGTGCAAAGTAATAGACTGTGACAATTACATTCTAGAAAATGGTTCTATGATGGTATTTTGCTATTGCTCAAATACCACTCAAGGTGAAAAAGTGAGCTTGGCATCAAAACATCTATTTCCTGCAGCACATTGCTATTATCATGTGTCTTCAAGTTGATTCCGGTTGATGGAACCCTATCCTAATTCTATATCATAGTTTTCTTGGGAATATTTATTCTAGCCAATAATTGTTTGCCATTGCATTCTTCTGAGGCTGAAGGAGTGTGACTTGGCCAAAGTCACCCAGCAGGTTTCCTTGGCTGGGAATTCAACCATTGGTCCAACACTGAAACCACTACAACATGCTAGTTCTGTGATCATACTGAAGATGGGGATGGCAGGGTTAAACACAACACCTCTAAAATGATATGGCAGTGGCATGACTCATTGTTGAAAATGTTGGAATTCAACCCCACACTGCCCAAGTCTTAAGTCCCCAATGAGGAACAGTTTAGTTAGTTTAGTGTAGACTAAAGGTTTCCCTTCCTCCATGTCTCATGTATGACAGTTGGGAATGTATCTAATTTCATCTCTCCTTTTTGTTTTTACTCTCATTCTGATTGGTTGTGTAGAATGGATACTTTTCTATTCCAAGCCTTTTAAAAATCTGACTTCTGTTTCTTACATCTGAGTATGTGCTTGTGTGTCAGGAAAGATGTAGTGATTGGTGTTTTTCCCCCTCACTTTGAAACCTTAGAAAGAGATGGGTGTTAAGAGTAGCTCAGACCTAGTTATTTAACTATTAAGAAATGCAGTTATTCTTTATTATTGTAAATAAACCTTTTGTGATTTTTAAGATTAGACTTTGCATCTTTGTCCGCCTAAGCTCTAAATTCTTTATAGCCACAACCAACAGCACTTCATGCTTTGCTCGCTAATGAGCGGAATGCTCAACTTTTGTATCATGTTTGATTTTTGGATGCTCTGTTATATTTAGGGTAGTTTTCCCTAACAGAAAATAGGCTTCCCAGCTGCCTCCATGACAGTTTTAGATTTAAAGTTAGCAAGCTTCCAGGTGGGACCTCCATTGTGCAATTACCCAAACTCATTCATGGAATTTAACCAGGGAGCTAGATGACATCTTTCATTTGTGACCCATATTATTCAATGCTGGATTTCCCTCCTTTTTTCTTACCACTGAAAATTTGTTATGAAGGGAAAGATGCAATAGCTGCATGGTGTCTTCTAAGTGACAGCACTACGAGCTTGCAACCATCAGCCACTTGTCCATTTTGACAATGCCTAGGCATGATTCAGATTCGGTGACCATAGATTCAGAATTCCAGTCCACATTTTACTTTAGCAAGTAATTTAAAACTCGAAACTGAGGTTTTCATGATTTTATCAGGCACTCCAGGAGGAGGGAGAAAAGAGGCCATGTTGTGAATGTTCACAATGAACTAATTACCACCGTCCTGTAGGAATCTTATTTTATTTTATTTAAAGAAAACTTTGTTCTCTTCTTTGGTGCCATGGAGACTTTTTGTTAGTCTACCTAATAGACTAACAGCAGGCTTTTAATAGCCTCCTTTTAGCGAGAAGGGGATTGGAAATGCATGGCCTTATCTTATTTCAAGGCCAAAAACCTTCTAGTGGCACCTGCAGTTTCTTAACAATTATGTTCCTGTTAGTAGAAACATCCGTAAATGAATCTCTCTGCCATTCAGTGGATTGTAAAGGGAAAGGGCAAGAATTATACCTGAAAAATACGGCATTTCTTGCTTCCAAATTTATTCACCCCTAAGAAGCAGAAAAAGGAAATGAAACATTGATTTTGTTTCTGATCATTAGAAGCATTTGCGTCAACAGAAATGCAATAAGAAGGTAAAATTTGTAGTTCCCATTGTTTAAAAGCTGAACATGATACATTTTAGCAGTATAGTTCTCAAGTAACTGATAGGTGCTCCAGAGAAATTGAACAAAGGGGACCCAGACTAAATACATTTGGGAAGAAAGGTATCTGAAGCCACTGAAGGAGACAGGTAGTCTACTCAATGCAATGAAAATAGCATGCAGTTCTGAGTTCTCAAATGTGCCCTGTTGCTTTGATGCCCACTGCTTGCAAACTCTCAAATCGTATAAGAGAAGAGAAGTGCATCATCTCAATAGCATAGTGACAAACTTGCAGAATAAATGAAATGCCCCAAGTTTTAAAAAATGAACTTAAAGAATGGTCAGCTTCAGGGGACTGTGCTTGCTCCATCAATGTTTTACATTTACACAAATCATCAGCCACTACCAGAAGGGGCAGAGAGTTTCATCTATGCCGATGATCGTGCCATCACCACCAAAGCAGGGAGCTTTGAAATGGTTGAACAAAAGCTCTCCAAAGCTTTAAGTGCTCTTACTGCCTATTAAAGAAAACCATCTGGTTCTTAATCCATCTAAAATGCAGAGACGTGTGTTCACCTTAAGAACAGACAAGCATCTCAAGCTTTGAGGATTATCTGGAAAGGAATTTCACTGGAGCATTGCAGCACACCAAAATACCTGGGAGTTACCTTGGATCACACTCTGACCCTACAAGAAGTACTGCTTGACTATCAAGCAAGAAGTGGGTGCTAGAAATAATAGCCCCCCCCCCCCGAAATTCTCATGGTGGTTCGCGAAAAGGCGTTACTGGTGCATTATGTAAACTGTTATGTTTATTCATATCATGATCTGATCACCATACTCAATATATCCCATATGCATGGGGGTATTGGGGTAATGATACAAAAGGTTTGCTAGGCTAGACCCTCTTTCACTCAGACTCAGCCCCCCCCCGAAACTCAGCCCCCCCGAAACCCCCCCCCCGAAAAAAATTAACCCCCCCCCCCCCCCCCCCCGGAAACGAAATCTTGGCTACGGGCCTGCCCCATACACAACAGTGAGGAGGGAAGATAGTACTTCAAAACAAGTCCTGATGACACTGTACAGAGGACATCTGCTTCTAAGCTAACATTAACTCTGCAAACCAGGATTTAGAAGTTAAAACATGAATTCACATCCTACTAACTGGATGTGTCAGTACTGCTTTTGCAGTACTGACACACTTGGTCCAACAATTTTCAGGAGTAAGACCTATATTATAGTATATCTTGTGTGTCTATGTTGCCGTAGGAGCTTGGGCCATGCTACAAATCCTTTCTACATGGTACAGAGCTTTACATAGCTGTCATACTATTATTTGGAAAGTCTCTGTGTCAGACAAAATACAAATGGACTAATTAGTAGATATGTTTAGCAGTACTCTTGGACAGCAACCATGCCAGATTATAATGCAGGTAGATATATGTCTCATTAGTATCAAGGAAACATTTGTGGTTAATTGCCATCAAGTTGCTTTAGATGCTTGGCTATTCTAGGAATGAAAGTTCTCAAATTGCAGTTCTTAGCTCTGGTAGCTGGGTCTGGAATTCCCTTGCATTGCCCCATCCAAGCAATAATCCAAGGCTCAGTCACACTACAGACTTGTGCTCTAATGCACTTTATGGGTCCTTCCAGAAACGCCATATATTCCAGGATCCAATCCCAGGTTTTCTGCTTTAACCTGGATAATATAAGTCTCCATGCTTAGATAATCTGGGAAAACAGAAAACCGGGGATAAGATCCTGGAATATAGGGCCTGTTTGAAAGGACCTTATATGGGAATGGCTTTGAAAATTGTTTGGAAACACCAGTGGCTCCAAAATGCTGCAGCCAAAATGATCAGGGGCAGTTATAGGGAGCACATAACTCCCTTATTAAAACATCTGCATTGGCTGCTAGTCTGTTTCAGAGCAGAATTCAAAGTGCTGGTCGTGATCAATAAAGCTCTATACAGCTCAGATCCAGACTATCTGAAAGATCGTATTTCCTCATATGAATCTGACAGAGTCCTATGGTTTACAAAGAAAGGATTTCTTTCTCTCCCACATTGACCCCAGGCTTGCTTGGTGAGGACATGGGAGGGAACCTTCTCAGTAGCTGGTCCCATCTCTTTCCGCCTTTCAGGAGATGCTAGGCTGGTCTCCTCCCTGCTTTCCTTTCACTGGCAGGCAAACAGCTTTTTGTTTAAGCAGGCTTTTAATGTGTAATTGCTCTTACTGGAATATTTGCTTTGTATATTTAATTTTTTGTAACTTTTGTTTGTTTTTAAAATTATTTTACACTGTTTTCATTTTGATAATTTTAATTATTTTAAAACTGCACGGTGAGTCCTTAACTGATTTCCTCTGTGAGGTGCCTTAAGTTCCATGCCAGGAGAAACGTGGCATAATTAAGTAAATAAGTGGTGCTTGTATTACATTTTTGGAATCCTAGGATTGTAGTTTGGAGAAACACTGGTGCGCTTTGGCTGAGAATTCAAAATGCCCATTTTCCTATGTACTTGAATGAGAAGTTGCCAAAGAATACCAAGTATTGTAGGCTGCGTTTCAGAGGATGGAACTTGCAAAACCACCTCTGAGGATTCCTTGCCTGGAGAAAATTTGAAATTCATATGGTCACCATAAATCAATAGGCACATACACACACTTTGGCAGCCCCAGGTTCTCACAGAATGGAACCATGATAGTTAAGAGTGTAATAATAGTACTGTAATGCTGTAGTGTGAATGGGCCCCAGGCCTGACCTTGTGTAGCTTCTGAGTATTTGGGCTGTACAACAGGAGAAAATGAGTGGAACAAAATCAACTACAAGAATTAGCTATTTATTTATTTATTTATTTATTTATTTATCGTATCAGAAGCAAACCAAGGGTACAGTTGTAATGAATTTAGAAAAATTCAAAGTTTAAAAACTTGACATTATATTAAATGTCCTTTGGGCAGTAGCTGGCCACTTGGAGTGCCTCTGGTGTTGCTATAATGAGATCCTCTGTTGTGCATGTGGCAGGGCTCAGACTGCATTGTAATAGATGGTCTGTGGTTTGCTCTTCTCCATACTCTCATGTTGTGGACTCCACTTTGTGGCCCCATTTCTTAAGGTTGGCTCTGCATTTCATGGTGCCAGAGTGCCTTCCAAGTCTTCTGTGTGCCCAGGAGGGAGTCTCTCATTCGGTATCAGCCATGGCTTGAGGTTCCGGGTTTTTGCCTGCCACTTTCGGACTCCCACATACTGAGGTGTACCTGTAAGTATCTCTGTAGATCTTAGAAAACTATTTCTTGATTTAAGGCATTGGCATGCTGGCTGATACCTGAACAGAGGATGGGCTGGAGATGTCAATGCCTTGGTCCTTTTATTGTAGGCTGCTACTTCCTGAAGCATGTCAGGTGGTGCAATACGGGCTAAACAGTATAATTTCTCCAGTGGTGTAGGGCCTAGACATCCTGTGATAATGCGACATGTCTCATTAAGAGCCACATCCACTCTTAATGTTTCATTAAGGGCCGCATCCACCAGAAGCAACCAGAAGTAGGTGGAATCTAGCCTTAGACCTTAATCCTATATTTGCAGCTTGCTTTTGTTCCAGGAGTGATATTTTCTCTCTGCCACAGCCCGTGAACAACTAAGGATCTTTTCTGTTTGACTGCCTGACTGAGTACACACTGTGGGAGATACTAGACGTATGCCTTTTCTCTTTCCTTCTCAATGCTTTACTTTTCTTCCTATGACTCATTTTTCTTGGCCATCTGCAAACACACCAATCTCACTTTGTTCCCTTACCAGAGAGAACACCTCCCTTGTTGCCTAAATAAACCACTGCAGCTTAAGTTCCTTCTGCTTTCATTGAGTACTTAACAATGCATGAAAAGACCAACTTGATTCTTTCCAGGGGACTTTTAAAGACACAGTAATTAGGTAGTTCATAAGCCTAGTAATTCTGGTACTGGTGAATGGTTTCCAGCTGCTGCTGTGAAATACAAAACAAAGTGGATTGTAGCTGTTCTGTGCTGCGCAGCTGCAAAGAGAAACTAGCATCGGGGCAATGTCTCAGTCTCCTCAATAGAAATTATGCTGTAGCTCAAAAAGAAACAAATATTTCTACACTTATATGATGATGATGATGATGATTGTAATATTTATTTGTACTCTGCTTTTCTTTTCTTAAAAATAGTCTTTATTTGGTTTTTTGAATAAAAACACACACAAAACACTTTTCTAATAAATAAAAGAAATGCAGTAGATAGAAAGAAACAGAAAAAGGAGTATAAGAGTATAGAAAAATCAAAAGTTTTAGACATAAAGTAAAGAAATACAGTTAGTATAATAATCTGTCCGAACGGATCTCCCTCTACGTCCCGCCTCGGAGTTTAAGATCTTCTGGGGAGGCCCTGCTCTCGGCCCCGCCTCTATCACAAGCGAGATTGGCGGGGACGAGGAGCAGGGCCTTCTTGGTGGTGGCCCCTCACCTATGGAATTCACTCCCCGGGGAAATTAGATCAGTGACTTCCCCCCCTTTCCTTTAGAAGGAAATTAAAAACATGGATTTGGACCAGGCGTTTGGGCAATCTGGCAGATGAATAAAGGACTATGACGACTGATAGGAATAGATAATGTACAACGAAATATGGACTCTGAGTGGCGAACGCTGAGCTTGAGATTGGTTTATTGACTGTGATATATATTGATTGTTTTAACTGTCTTAATTGTTTTAATTCTGTTTTACATGTTTATTTGTATTATTGTGTAGGCATCGAATTGTGCCTTTTTGTAAGCCACCCTGAGTCCCCTCTTGGGGGTTGAGAAGGGCGGGTAGAAGTACACAAAATAAATAAATAAATAAATAAATAAATAAATAAATAAATAAAAAGGAATAGCAGTTGCTTAATGTATAGTGTGTGAGGAAGTGTTAAGATAAAGAGGGAACAGTGAGGAATGTGAAGCAGATGAGAGTGTAGAGTTTTTGACTTCCCGGTATCTTCAGTGAGGTCCTTTCCTTTTCCTTTTCCTTTTAATCTTCCTTCTTTTTTCGTATCTTGCTCTCCCTTTGTTTGTACTATCCACCTTTTTTGTTTTAAATAATTATTTTCATGTTCTTTTCTTTTATTAAATATGTTGTAAAAATATTGGAAGAGCAAGAAAAAATGAGGATTGGGAAGAGATATGGAATAAGAAACTAAAATATACAAACTAGCATATTTCTGTTAATGCATCTGTGTGTACAGAAAGCCAATCATCTGTATCATTGGCTAGAACTAAAGTGTTTGAAGTGCTCAGCGGAAAAGTTGCCATTTGCATGAGCATAGTCTTAAGACCTTGATCCCTTTGGAGGGTTCTAAGACCTTCACACAAGATTCCCAAATAATATAGCCATTTAAAAGAACTATATGATTTGATTTTATTCCATCTTTTGCTAGCTGGTTTGCCAGTGAGGATGAAGCACACTTTGAGTTAACACAACAAGCAATACACTCATTTGGATTTTGTTAGTCTAAGACCCGTCGCAAACTAGCCTCCTGCGGGAGCAAACTGTGCCAGCACGTCCTTTGCTAGGGCAGCATTGCCAGCGTACAGAATTCAACAATGAGAGTATGCTGGCAATGCTGCCCTAGCAAAGGAAAAACCACTCTGGCACGGAGAAAGAGGCAGAGAAAGGGGCGAGGAGAGAGGCGGAGTCTCATGACGTCAGGGACGTGCTGGCACAGTTTGCTCCCGCAGGAGGCTAGTTTGCGACAGGTCTAACATCAGTTCTTTGTCTTAGCTAGAAGAAACCCATTGGATTAACTGTTCCATAGGAAGTCAACACTTACGTAAATTCCATTGATTCAGTAAATCAATTATAGTTGGACTAGCCATTGGATTAAGGCTATATATAAAATCAAGCCATTTAAATAATAATAATAATAATAATAATAATAACAACAACAACAACAACAACAACAACAACAACACACTTTATTTATATTCTGTTCTATCTTCCCAAAGGGACTCAGAGCGGATTACAACACACAGAGATATGCAATATTTCAATGCCTTTAATACAGTGTAATAACAATGACACAGAAATACACAGAGCAAAAAAAGTAAAGGCTTCCCCTTTTATCTCTGGCTTCTGGAGATGGTGCTCAACTCCGGCCATAGGGAGGTGCTCTTTTTCCATTTCCAAGCCAAGGAGCCTGTTGTTCATAGACACCTCCTGGTCGTGTTGCCAGCATGGCTTCACAGGCACCTTTTATTACCTTCCCGCCGAAGCAGTACCTATTTATCTGCTCACATTCGCAGGTTTTAAAACTGCTAGATTGGCAGGAGCTAGGGCTAACTACGGGAACTCACCCCAACCCGCAGCTTCAAACTGCCAACCTTTAGGTCAGCAGATTCAGCAGTTCAATAGTTTAATCCGTTGTGCCACCGTAGCCCCTAAAATATGTCTACAATGTGATCTAATTTATCAATTCACAGTTCTGTACGTGTAACTGTTACATATATTTAACTGGAATTCTTGGATTGTGTAGAATTACTCAGTGTATCAGGGAATTCACTGGGATTTGGGAAACAACAAACAACAAATCACTAGGATTTGGAAAACAGCAAACACAGGTGCAGGTTTGCAATTGCGGTATAGTGCCGGTTCTAGCCTAGCCACCACTTAAATACATGAATATACAGGGTGCTCAAAAATGATTGCCCTAACTTCAAATCCATATATTTTATGATGGCAACATGTTATAATTACACTATTGTACACTTCACAAGCACAGTGTAGGATTTCACCCAATATCTTTAAAGGACATTCTGTTTCCTGCTCCCCCAAAGAAAAAAAAGCACTGTTGGTTTGTTGTATATTTAATAATTTGCAATAGCCAGGTTTTGTAAATTTCGTCACATAGGCTCAGTTAGTTCTATAATACACAGCTGTTGACATTTGGAACTTACTGAAGCAAAGACTCCCCTAGAAACTGTTTTTGAGTGCAATGTTTATGGATATTAACAGTTGAGAAGTTTTAGATGCTTGAGACTAACACTGTATCTAGTTGACACAAGCTTTGTAAGCAGTTAGTTTACATTGAATTGCCCTAAGTCAAAGTTCATCATTGAGTGGGGATAATTCAGATTCAGCACTCTCTATTTAATCACCGTTAAAGACATACACTAACACAACATCTTAATAAGCCAAGATATACACAAGCCTTTTCTTTTGCACAGGTGGGTAAATACCACCCATGCACACAATACAGGATCCTTTCTGACACAGTTCAATACATCTCTAACTAACCATAGTTTCCCATTTCAGTGAAGCTAAGAAACTCTGCTTGCCAGTTATGCAACAAACTAAGATTGTAAGTCAATGTCAGCACAATATTGTAGTCAGTATAGCAGTGCCACTGGTGATAATAGCTGGAATACTCTGATATTCTAGTTTAGAAAGCAACTTTTCTAAGATCTGCTTGAAATAATATAGAGACTATAATTGATATTGTAATAAGTAGGAAGCTGCCCATCTGAGCTAGCCCTTGAACAATGTCTTGGGAATGATAGTCCATAGTAGACTTGAGTGTGGATCTGTTTGGAGCTGGTTCCTTCAGCTCCTTCAGCTCCTTTGGGACCCCCACCCCAACAGAACCAAGTGGGAGCCAATCCTCGCTCATTCCTTCACTTTTTGGGAGAATTAGGCACGCTGCATGCACCGCATGGAGAACTGCCACCACGTGCTCCTTGCCTGGCATTTCCTGGAGCCCTGACTGTTGGGTCAATAGGACGAGAGGAATGCCATGAAGTGTCCTCACAAGCTGAGTCTATGGTGACCACCTTCATTTTCTGACATGCTTCAGTCCGATCGCCTGCCTGCCTCGGCTTCGCCGTTGCCGCCACTTGCTCTCAAGCTAGCTCTGAAGTGCGCAGCTTGATTTTTTGGCTTGACTTGGTATCTTAACTCTTTTTTTATTTCTTTTATATTTTATGCTTTTTATTTATTGGGAGTAAGACTACTGGCTGTTTGAAATGGGTGTTTGTGGGGTTGGGAGAAGATTATCTCTTTGCTCTTGGAGTGCTTTTTCTTTGTTTTTCTTTCAAAATATTTGGGTAGCTCTTTTGAGAGTCGCCCTTTAGCTTCTTCTTCTTCTCTCCCCCTCTCCTTCTCAAAATTATTTCAGAAGATTATTATTATTATTAATAATAATAATAATCCCTGCAAACAAAAAGAAAAACTCTCATTATCTGAAAACTACTACCTTTACCTAGCTACCGACCTATAATTTCCTTCCTTTCCAAATTACTTTTACTTCTCTCTCTTTGTATTTCTCTCTGTGGGTGCTCAGGCTGCTGCATTTCATGTAAATAATCTATATAAATAAAAATGTAATGTTCGTTTGTGGGATTAACAGAAATCAAAAACCATTGGACGAATTGCCGCCAAATTTGGACACAAGACACCTAACAACCCAATGTATGTCCTTCACCAAAAATCTTTTTGATTTTGTTGTTTTGGAGTTGTAGTTGCTGGGATTTATAGTTCACCTACAATCAAAGAGCATTCTGAACCACACCAACGATGGAATTGAACGATGGAGTTCTCCCATGACCAACAGAAAATACTGGAAGGGTTTGGTGGGCAGTGTCCTTTGGTTTTGGAGTTGTAGTTCACCTACATCCAGAGATCACTGTGGGCACAAACAATGATGGATCTGGACCACACGAATACTCAATATGCTCAAATGTGAATAGTGGTGGAGTTTGGGGAAAATAGATTCTTGACGTTTGGTAGTTGTAGTTGCTGGGATTTATAGTTCACCTACAATCACAGAGCATTCTGAACACAACCAACGATAGAATTGGGCCAAACCTCCCACACAGGACCCCCATGTGGGCCACAGCAATGCATGGCAGGGGATGGCTAGTTATTAATAAAATAGAAAGTATTGGCTGACTTGCCACAAAGAACAACTAGTTGGGCTTCATTCTGTGGAGAAATTTGGCCAGTGGTCTATCAGAACCTTAGCAAACTAGTTCTCCCTCTATATATTATATGCCCTCTCTCTGCCTGCTGCGTTTCCAGTAGTAGTAATAATAATAATAATAATAATAATAATAATGCCTGACTTGCAACCAGTGGTACAAAGAAGATGACAACACTATTTAGTTAGGCTTCTGTGGAGAAACTTTGCAAACTAATTCTCTCTCTATTATCTGCCCTCTCTCTGCCTGTTGCATTTCCATTGTTGTCAATGGGCTGAAAAAAGGTTTTTCATCTGCGGAACAAAAATGCCCATTCAGAAGTGATCCCATTTTTGGAATGCACATGAAAACAGACATGGCAGACTTTCGGTATCCAGCAAGCAGAAACGGATCGGGATTCACTCGAAATGCACAAGCTTAGTCCATAGTCCCTCCAGTCCAATTCACTGCCTTGCAGGAACACACAACCAAAGCACTCCTATAGAGGGCCATTCAGCCTCTGTTTAAAAACTTTCAAGGCAGTATATGCCACAGAAGGTGTGGTGATTTATTGCAGAATTATAATAGAAAGAGATATCCATGCATCATCTGATAAATTCATCACTGATTGATAAGAAAAGCCTGAAATAGGCAGAAACTGACAGTTTAGGAGGCTTGTGTGTTATATATCCATTAAGAACATCCAATCACAAATATTTACAAGCAATTATAAAGTAGTAAAATAAGTTCCACGCCCTTGAGGCAGACTGATAATTTCTAAAGCTAACGCCCTTCATAAAATACTCCGCTCCAACCCACAAAACATTTTCTCAATGGAGATTCTAAAGGCTGTTAGCTTTCAGGGGATTTCTTGTTCTTGCAGATAATATCTTTCAAGTTTCTAGGAACTTTCCAAACACAAAACATTTAGTGCCATATTTAATTTCCTAATGGTCTTTTTAAACATGATATAATGATTTATAGAACAGCCTTATACACCATGTGTATGATATTTTGGTATATAATATTTTATAGAACATAGTGTATGATGTATAAAATATAAAATATTTTTGTATATACAATATTTGACAGAATAACAATATATTCTATAATGTATTGCCAAATATATTAATTCATATGTATAAAACACTGGGTGTCATTCAGACATGTTCAAACACTTGTGATCATACCATAATCCAGGCTAGGTAACGTATGTTGTCCTACAGATATTGCTGGGTTGCAAACTCCAACAGGTCCCTAACACCATAACCAATGGTGAAGGATGATGGTTTTTGCATTCTAACATCTGGTCATAAGGAATATTTCTGAATTATCTACATCTGCATTCAAAAGGAACTGGTATAGGGATTTGTGTAGGTTTGCCTGCTTTCCTCAGTTCTTTCTTTTGCAAGGCATCAGAGAACCACAAAACATCAATACAAGGGGAAGGCTTTTCGTGTTTGTCAGAAAGCAGCAAGATGCATGTACAAGAATTTATGTACATGGCCACTATGTTCCAATTCAGTGCCACGGGTCACAATGACATGCATCACAAACTTGATCCACCTGACAGATTAGCAAACCATGAGTGCACAAGGCCATTCAAACTGCTTCGCAACATTTATGAGACTTCTATAAAAAAAAATCTGTCCAAGGATATCAGTGCAGTGAAAATATATTGCAGATCAGCTATCATAAAACGGCATACTGACATTACATAATGATATTAAATGAAAATCAACTCAAAGTCTAAGGGTGAATCTACACTGTTGAATTAATGCAGTTTGATACTACTTTAAATATCATGTTTAAATTGATTGGAGAAAGAAAATGTTTTGGTAGAGAAGAGAAAGGTTTTGTAAAACTATAAACCATTCTCCTATAGCACTGAGCCATGGCAGTTAAAGTAGCATCAAACTGAATTAATTATGCAGTGCAAATGCAGGCCAAGTCTCTCATTTAGAACTGGTATACTATTGTTCAAAATGTATTTGAAGGATCAACCTGAAGACAGATATTCCAAAATGGACACATGGGTTGAGCAAATTCAGTAAATGGGTTGCAAAGCTTGAAAAAGTTGCTTCTTTGGGTGATGCCTCTCAGAATCCCACAGCTATTATGGCCATGCCTCCAATGTTTATATAACTACCTCAACTGTATGCAGCAGCTTTCCACACATGTGCAGTTCTATCATACAATTGTTAGGGAGAAAAAAAAGTGGGTACATACCAGCAGACCGCCATATTTGCCAATATATTATGGTGGCAAGCAAGAGAGACTTGCCATCATAACTCTTCTCTATAAGATTCCCTATGAGGTTGGCATAGGTGGCACCTGTGACATGGATATATTAATGATAGCCATATGTTCTTCATAGCAGGTTGGTCCTCTCTTTGAAGTGGGGTCCAATTGAAGTTTGATTTAAAGAAACATAAGGAGGGGAAATGGAGGCCTGTCCACAAGTAACACCAGGATAGCAAAGTCAGTAGGCATAGAGATCGGCTTGTCACAGTTTTTCAATACTGTTTGAATTACAAAAATAATTTCAATAAATTGAGATTAGGGCATGCATCTTGAAACAAACTAATATGTTTTTTGGGGGGTGGCGGTCTGAAGTGAAAAGAGTTTTGATTCTTCACATTGTTCTAACATTGGGTCCTTTTCAGACAGGCCCTATATCCCAGGATCTCATCCCAGATTTTCTGTTTATTCCAGAAGATATGTCAGTAGAGACTCATATAATCCAGTTCAAAGCAGATAACCTATGATCAGCTCCTGGGATATGAGGACAGTACAGAAGGAACAGGGGTGGAACTGGTTTTTGCTCACTTTTTGCTTGTATATACTAATTACTTTGCCTGTGAAATGTGTACTATAATTCACATTCCTCAGTACTTCCCATTATCACCAGACTGTTGAATTATTCCATACCTAGATCCATTTACATGCAGCAGGTAGGATCTCAGAGTTTTCTTCACGTTGCTGCAAACAGAAATAATTTACTCAGGAAAGAAAACCTATAGGATGATAGGCAATTTGCACACTAGGCTGCTGCACAAAAAGGGTCCACCACAGGAAATATCTGCTATGCAAATATAATTTAGAGGTGTTTTTCTAAATCAGAGGTTAGGAAAGTTATTTTATGGATGACAATTCCTTGAAACCCACTCCACCAGCTAGAAAAGTTGTTTGTTTGTTTTTTTAAGTAGATTCCTGAATGTGCAGACTTAGAAATTCTAGAAGTGTAAGTCTCTCCAGATTTTTCCAAATTCTTTTAAACTGGACTTAGATTGGATTGATAGCCCTTCTGAGAGAGACCATCGTCAAAAACAAATCTGTCCTACGGAAGACCTTCAAAGAAAAACCTCTCTTCAATAAAGTTGGGCATGTAATGAGCCTATCTGTTAAACAAAGGGTCAAATTAACCTTAGGAGCCCTCAGTGGTGCAGTGTGTTAAACCCTTGTGCCAGCAGGACTGCTGACCAACAGTGGAGACACGAGAGAAGCCTCCCACAAGGATGATAAAACATCAAAGACCTGGGCGACCCCTGGGCAACGTCCTTGCAGACAGCCAATTCTCTCACACCAGAAGCAACTTGCAGTTTCTCAAGTCACTCCTGACATGAAAAATAAAAAACAAGAAATCCAAACTGAGTTTATTATCCCCCTGTGAAATGATGTTGTTTGTTGGGATCATTTTCAGTTCAGAGACAGAAACTATCTGCCTATCCTCAGTCTGGATGAATTTGTCAATTCCGTTGTGATCATAAAACAATTTGCCACTTGCTTCCTATTCCATTTGTTATAATTACATGCATCTTACAACAGTTCTCCTGAACTTGAGTTAGGGTAGCTATTCTTGGCTTTATGTATCAGATTGCTTATTATACCTATGTATTCATTTCTATGACATATGCAACAGAAAATTTCATTTTGCGGGGTGGGGAGGATGTGCATTAAATTAGAATAGCAATTTAAAAGGACAAGTCTATCTGTCATTCTATCTCAAAGTCACATACAGGTCTCCACATACTGATGCACTATGTGAAAATCACTTCAACCCACACATACCTCACAGCTTGACAACTGCAGAAGAAACATAGCAGGCACCTCACTTTTCGGCAGTGAAAAGACACAAAATACTAGACTTGGTTCAACCATAGAAATGTTTAGAGTAGATTTCCTGAAAGTAATGGAACACATTAGTCATGACAACTTGAAGTTTGACTGTGCCATTAAAATATCTCGTATGTCCAGTCAAATGATTTCTAGATTTAGGCTGTTGTTATTGGCCAAAAAGTCAGCTTCTACATATCAAGACGCTCCTTATGTGAGTCCCTCAAAAGTCTAGTCATCAACAACTCTGCTCCAAGACTTGTAAATTCAGGATTGTAGCTTCTTTGATTGACTCAATTCACCTCTGATGTGGTCTTTCTCTTTCCCTACTAACTTCCTTTTCATGGTGTGTCCTAAGCATGATACTCTCCGTTTACTCATTTTGACTTCTAGTGAGAGTTCAGGCTTGATTTATTCTCAGACCCATATATTTGTCTTTTGGGCAGTCCGGAATATTCACAGACTCTCCTTCAGCAGTGCATTTCAAATTCAGATATTCTTCCTCTCAGTTTTCACATAGTTGTGGCACTCTCATTTCTTCCAGTGTGACCCAAATTTTTTCTTAATCTAAGTCAAAAGCTTTGTTATAAAGTACATGCTGATTTTCTTCTGAAATTATTTGGTGTGCTCTATTAGTCAAAGTGTGTTTGCAATAATGTCTAGTGCCTCTTTCTTTTCTAAATCCCTGATAGACACCTGACATTTCTTGCTCTGTGTATTGCAAAACTCTTTGTTGTAAAATCTTGATCATCAGTTTGATTGCATAGGACATTAATGCGTTTATCCAGTGATACTACACTAAGCATGGTCACATTTGGATCCAAAACCACATAATTTTACAGTTTGCTTTCATTTTCTTTCCTGACACATTCTGTCCTATCCCTGAGCAAAATATGACTTACCCATAGAGTAGGAGGTATTGGTCTACTGCATAGCAAGGACACAAATGATAAAAGGATCAATAATGTGGGTATAATAGACAATCAGATTTATTCATTTTTGCTTGCATTTTGTTGTTTATTCATTCAGTCATTTCTGACTCTTCGTTACCTCATGGACCAGCCCACGCCAGAGCTCCTTGTCCTCCGTCGCTACCCCCATCTCCTTCAACATCAAGCAAGTCACTTCAAGGATAACATCCATCCATCTTGCCCTTGGTCTGCCCCTCTTCCTTTTTCCTTCCTTTTCCCCAGCATCATTATCTTCTTCAAGCTTTCCTGTCTTTTCATTATATGATCAAAGTACTTCATCTTTGCCTCTAATATCCTCCCCTCCAGTGAGCAGCCGGGCTTTATTTCCTGAAGTATGGACTGGTTTGATCTTCTTGCGGTCCAACACAGTCTCAGAATTTTCTTCTAGCACCACAGTTCAAAAGCCTTTATCTTCCTTTGCTCACCATTCCTCATTGTCTGGCTCTCACATCTATAGGTTACTATGGGGAATACCATTGCTTTAACTATGCAGATCTTCGTTTGCATGCCTGTTCTATCATAATAGTTAGAAACCATATGATCCATTCAAATTGGGGGTTTTAACAATATATAAGACCTAGCATTAAACCATCCAGCTTAAGGTACAAAAGTAGAACAGAATGAGCCAATTATCAAAACGGTAATGTTACACAATGAAGAATTTCAAATCTAAGAGTTGTGGGTTGAAGAGCAAAAGTTCTATAATATTTTGCATGATAAATATATTTTCTATCCCAATAGATAAAAATGGAAAACAGAAAGTACAGACTGCCAAATTAAGCCAGGATAGAACAGCTGCATTTATTTCATAAAACTAGGGATCTATGGATGAGAACAACTGACAGGAGGTTAAAAGATGTTAAGTCCCCCCACCCAAATTATAATCCAACTATATAGAATTCACTCCCATATGAGTCGAAGGACACTGGTTTACAGTTTTGAAAAAGAGATTAAACAAATTAATTTAGGATTGCTCTTACAATGATTTTAAAATGTCACCTTCATCCATCCGTGTTCAACTCATAGCCTTTAAAGCTTTTAAAATAATCACATTGCAGGTATGAGAGAAAGGACATTTTTACACATTCAGATTTCTGGTGTTGACGAAATTGAAAGCTTCATGTTACTGAAGCATTCAATGTTTATAAGTCCTGGGAAACTGAGAGGGAGAAGAATGAGTGGCTATCTCAGGTCACTGTGTGGAACAACTGTGATTTTCAACGTGATGCCTTCAGAAAGCAAATGGGGATGGGATTTCAAAGCAGGAGTGATTGGATGGGTTAGCGTGCAAGGATGGAAAAGGTCGCATTTGGGGCAAAGTTGTTGTGTCACAGAAATGACACTAACCAGCACTCCAGAAAATTAAGGATTATAGGAATATTTTTTCAGCAATGCTATCTCCTTAATGAATGCAGGATTACTATTTTCCCTAATTTTAACAGCATATTTGAAATGTCATGCTTTTTCATTATGTCAGATGAAAGTTTGGAAATAAATAGAATTACCATGATAAGCAAACACACCTAGAAAAGCTACTTCTAGGGACCCCAACACTCAGAATGCACCAGTCAACATTGCCACTGGATGTGTGGGGTGGGGTGGGGGAATACAGTCAAAAATGTAATATTCCTAAGCTTTGAAGCTAACAAGTCTTGGATATATCTCCCTTATAATATTCCTGTTTTGAAGCCAGGACGATTCATAGGACTTTTTCACATTTGCACTATGGTTTAACTGCTATACTGCCAAATCTTACTTAGTCCTGGGGGGTGCATTTTAGGGAGGGTAATAGATAATTCTGATCTAGAGAGCTCTAGTAACATATTAAACTATAAAAACCAAGAATCTAGAGAATGTAGCTGAATGCTGGCCCTGGAATGGTTTAGATACACACATGGCCACTGTAGAGGCAGAAGGGAGCCACTCTAACTGTCCTAACCCTTACTATCACTTTCCTTTCTCCATGTTGCCACAACCTCCAAGTGTGACATGGGTCCTGACAGTCAGCTACCATCTATAGTAACATTGGCTAAGCCACAAGGAAGGAGGGAGAGAAGGAATTGCCCCTTCTCTCCCCCATTTCTTCCCTGATCACTCTGTCACCTGGTCAAACATTACTGTGGGCAGCTGCCAACTGTCAGGACCCATGTCATACCTGGAGACCACCAGAAAATGGAAGAATACAGTAAGTGCCATTCCACGTACCATGCCACTTGAGCCTGGGAAACATGGGATAGCATTGTAAATAGTCATGTCCAATTCCACCTTGGAACTGGCACAACCGTTTACATGGGTCCAAAGTTGTCAGTTGCTCCAAATTCTGTAACTTTGATTAATGCCCATCAAGGTGTCCTTGCCCCATGTTAGCATGTATCCATTCAATGTAGTGTTTGACTGCCATTAAACTGATCTGGGAACTCTCAAATTAGAGAGTTATATTGCTATAATTGCTCTCATACATATACATACAATTTCCATAAGGTTCCATTTTATCACATTAGTTTAACATATACACTGAACATATCCTAAGCAAAGCCGGATTAGACTTTGAAGAAGGAGTTGTGAAAATTGAAGGAACAGCAACAGATTAAAATATGCAGATGACACCTACTACAAAAATTTTTAGCAAAGATTCAGAGTTACTACTGAAGAAAGTGAAGGAAGAAAGTGCAAAGACAGGTTTACAGTAGAATATTAAGAAAACAAAAATAAGAACCACAGACCATTTACATAATTTTAAAATAGGCAATGGAGACACTCAGATAGTGAAACAACAAAGTGCTGGTTCTTACTTTTAAAGCCCTAAATGGCTCGGGTCCAGACTGCATCTCCCACTATAGACCAATTCAGACAATGCGCTCATTGGAAGAGGCCCTCCTCTCGGTCCCACCCCTGTCCTAAGCACAGGTGGCCGCCCCCCACCTCTGGAATCCTCTTCCTGAGGAGTTAAATATGCCCCCCTCCCTCCCTGCTTTCAAGAAACAACTGTAGATGTACCTTTGCTTACAAGAAGGAGGAAGAATAGTTGGAAATACTACCATTATACCTCTGATTAATAGTTACCATCAGTATCCGTGCCCTGTTTGCCCCACCAGCTATACAGATATCTTGAGCAATTATCAATCTATTTGCCCCCAATGAACTGGGAAATGGGTGCTTCTGTTTTTTACTTAATTTTAGTTGTTAAGTCATAATTTGTTTTTATATATTGAGTTGCCAAATTTTGTTACTATGGGTGTATTGTTGTTGTGTTCTGGCATTGAGTGTTTGCCTTTTATGTTTGGAATCCGCCCTAACTCCCCTCGGGGAGATAGGGGAGAATATAAATAAAGTTTTATTACTTTTTTATTATTAACTCAGCAGGTGAAAACAACAAGGAAGGATTGAAATGTTGTCCTTCCCAGTAAATTCTGGGGAAAGCAAACTAATGAAGTTTCTCCTTGCCTATCTCTTCTCCTTTATAACAACTTTTGTGATCTTGACTATGCTTCAATATTACTTGCCATGTTTTCTTCCCTGAAATGTTAGAAAATATGAGACTAATGGCTTGACCTCTTACAGGAGAGACTCCTAATTTTAATAATATATGATTAGTTAGCTGCTTATACAAAGACTTGTTCAAATTCTTTCAGTGATAATATGGGGGAAAGAGCAGTACATCCCACTGACCTATTATGTCCTGCAGGGGGTCACCTCTTCCTAAACTTCCAGCTATCGTTAGACATTATGTGGAGCCCTGCTATCTGTAATTTCTGATAGAAAATAAATGCAGAATTTTCTCTGTAGGCACAAGGAACCCACCTCTGCTCCATTTTAGTTCCTCAATCCTAGTGTTTGTGTGCCTTCAAGCTACCTGTTGATTTATAGGGACATGACTTTCATAGGATATTCTTAGGCAAGGAATATTCAAGATCTGATTTCCTGTTGTCATCTGAAACACAACATGTAGCCCCTGGTATTTTTTGGTGACTCCTCTATCCAAGTATCAACCTGGCCTGACTCTCCTTGAATTGTACACATGCACACACTTGATTATAATCTATAATTGCTCTAAAAGTGGAAAAAAACATTAATGAAACCCACTGTTTTTACTTGAGAAAACACTTCTCTAGAAATCTCTAATTTCTCCAGCACAACTCTATGTACAACATCTGCAAGAAGCTGATCATAGAATCATAGAGTTGGAAGGCACCATCTAGTCCAAACCCCTGCCATACAGTTAAAGCACAATCAAAGCACCCCCCCCCCCCCCCCACAGATAGCCATCGTACCAGAGGAACTGATCATACTTATTAGGTGATCCCTCGTAGCCCGAGGATGATGGTCCTCCAAGTGTAGTGTATTGGTGATGGGTCCGTAGGTGGCTGTGAAGCCCTATTCTTGATCCGCATATTCTTCCGCAGTGAGGACATAGGTTTCCAGGATGAAGGCGGTCCCGGTCTGGATTGGCTTGACACGCCTTCCTCTTGGCACGTTTCTCCCTTTTGCCCTCCATTCGTGCCTCTTCAAATTCTGCAGCACTGCTTGACACAGCCAGGGGCAGCTCAACCCATAACGCAAAGTAAGAATTTGCAGTATAGTTTATTTTCCCAGGGGCGCTCTTGAGGCACTCTTGGGGGAAAATAAACCTTGACATATGCGAGTTGTAGTTACTGGGATGTATAGTTCACCATCAAAGAGCATTCTGAACTCCACCAATGATGGAATTGAATCAAATATGGCACACAGAACTCCCACGATGAACAGAAAATATATATCAGTGATTGGTTGGGGGGGGGGGGGGGGAATACTGTTTGCTTACTGTTGAAAATTACCTAGGGCCGCCTCTGGACACAGCTGACCTCCAGTTAGAGCGCTCAAGGGCCAGGGCTTCCCAGTTCTCGGTGTCTATGCCACAGTTTTTAAGGTTGGTTTTTAGCCTATTTTTAAATCTCTTTTCTTGTCCACCAACATTACATTTCCCATTCATGAGTTGGGAGTATAGTAACTGCTTTGGGAGACTGTGATCAGACATTCGGACAACATGCTCTGTCCAGCGGAGTTGATGGCATAGGAGCATCACGTCAATGCTGATGGTCTTTGCTTCTTCCAGAACACCGATATTTGTCCTCCTGTCTTCTTTGTTTTTATTTTTCTTGGAAGATGCCTGTGTGAGAGTTTTTTTTTAATGTGTGGAAGGCAGTGCACAGCTGATCAACACACAGTCTTCATAGAGTGAGGTCCCACCCAGTGCCATAGTTAACACAACGACGGTGGCTTCTCAATCTGTTGCAGCCTTCTTCCACCTTCACAGCCATTGTAACATGTACCATGTTATCCCCTGTCTGATCTGCCATTGAGGTCTTCAGATTGTGCTTAGTCTGGGACCTCCCCTGCAGCCCCTCCTGGGAGTGCATAACTCTGGTGGTTACACCCGCAGGTTCACTCGAATACGCAAGCCCCCTTATCACAAGGTGACAATCAATCGAGGGGGTCATAGAATATCACGGGGGGATGTAGATATTTCAAGAGGGAACATATTAATCAAATTTCTGAATAATCAAGTCCACAAATGTGGGGGGCTGGCTGTATTTCTGTTGCGCAAAGGAATGATAACTTCACTATTTCACAGTTTAAACAGACCTTGCTATGCAGAGATGTGCTTGTGTTACATAACACTATTCCGGCATTTATCATCTCAGTGCTTCATAACCCTGTGCAGCACTGCACTCTGTTCAGGAGCATGGGGTTTCTTGCTGGGTCATCATCTCAGATGTGATAAGCCATGAGAGACAGTCACAATGGCACCATCTTTTCAAAGGAACCAGCCTAAAGCTGTGCTTATCAGTCATTCCAACATGTACTATGATCAGAGGATTATCATTTTCTCTGGAAGAAAATAAATAACAACCTGCTCAGGCATAAATTGATTTATTAAAAAAAAACCCTGTGTGGTTAGCACAGAGGTAACTGGGTGTGGCAATAAAATGCGTGCCAACCTTTGCTCGGAGATTTAGTGTTTGTTTGCAGTAGTCAAGGACCAGACCTGCTTTGTAAAAACCAGGTCCTAACACTGCATGGCGACCACAAGCAAATGGGTACATAGTTTGTTTATGAAAAAGCAGGAATCACCTGATGACAAATCAGTTTTTATTGACTGTATTTTTTGAGGCACAGCTTGTTAATTTTGGCTGATGCTGTAATCTTACACATGCTTACCTAGAAGTGAATCTCATTTAAATGACTGGCACTTGCGTTCTGTGAAAAATGTGATAAGCATCAACTTGTACATTCTTAAAAGATCCAGTGATGCATGATTTAAGAAAATAGTGTCCAGGTTAATCTTTATCAGGTTTACATAGAACTAAATATAAGATCGAAAATGCCTTAATTAAAAAAAAAATCACATCCTTCCATCAGCATCCTAAGTTTGAATACAGTCAGCCCTCTGCATGACCAAATCTATGGAGTCAGCCATACTTGTCTTTAAAATATTCCCTTCTCCTTAAAAAAAAATCCAAAAAGCGAAGCTTGATTTTGTCATTATTCGTAAATTAGTTAATTAATGTTAGATAATGCAAGCAATCTGTGTGTGTGTGTGTGTGTGTGTGTCTGAACTGCAAAATAAGATGCATGAAGCTGATTGGTCGGGCAATGCATGGGGTGATGGTTGAGCCTAGAACTTTTGAATACTGTTGCAATTTTGTTCAGGCTCAAGCTATGCAGGTGTTCAGTGAGTTGGAAGAAAAAAGGAGAGAGAGAGACTAATTTACTTCTTGGCTGCTGAAAAGGTCTCTCATATGGACAAAGAAATACCATTTTAAATATCCCTGAAAGGACATTTAGTGAGTTGATGCAACTAATCATATTGTACATATGTTGTTCTGAATTAAGAAGAGTAAACTACTTGTTATTTATTGTCCATCTATGTGGCATATTTTCTTTACTTGGCAGGGCAGTGTGTGGTCTGATGCAACATGAACTACATGTAGTTTATTTTACATTTATGCACAGTAAAGCCATTGTAAATGATGAGACTAGAACATCCACATATTTGGTATCCACAAAAGATCCTGGAACCAAACTCCAGCATGCCAAGGGCCCACTGTATCGGTTCTATACAATTACCATACCCCCATTTATTTTTAGACCTGGGTTGTTGTAGGTTTTTTCGGGCTATATGGCCATGTTTTAGAGGCATTTTTTCCTGATGTTTCGCCTGCATCTATGGCAAGCATCCTCAGAGGTAGTGAGGTGGCAAGCATCCTCACTACCTCTGGGGATAGATACAGGCGAAATGTCAGGAAAAAATGCCTCTAGAACATGGCCATATAGCCCGAAAAAACCTACAACAACCCAGTCATTCCGGCCATGAAAGCCTTCGACAATATATTTTTAGACCTTTCAAAAATGTCAACTCATATTATTTGTTTGCTATGGTACTCTGCTCACTGGAAAACCTCCAAATTGGAAATCAATTTAATCTTATCAATATAAAGATAATTATTAGTTCCATGTTTAGAGGGGTTAGTCATATTTTCATTCCTTACCTTCTTCTATACATCTCTGTACAGGTAAGTTCATTCATGAGACAGTTAAATATGAAACACAGAACTGGCTTATATTAATCAAGGCCAACCTTGTACAATAGTTCCATTGTTGTTGTTTTCAGGAAGATATTTGCATAGCCTGTATTGAATTACTCCATGTACTGTATGTAAGAACACTGAGAAGGGAAACCAAAAAATGAGCTCACTCTAAATGAAAGGTTATGAGACAAAGGTCATTACATTTAATGAAAAGAGCTTGGAGGGCAGGAGGTTAATTTTTCTTTCACTACTAAGATTTCTGTAACTGGAATATTCAATCCTTTGCAGGCAGGTTGCTTTTTTCAGGGCACAATGTATGTAAGGAAACATGAGTACAACTGGGGAGAAATTTGCAGCTGCCTGGCTCTCTCAATAGGAATAGCACACAATTAGCTGAACTTTGTGATGAGCTGAGATTTAAAAGAAATGTGTACAAGAAAAAAGAAGAAGGGAGAAACAAGTAAAGAGGAACACAAACAAATAGTCAGTGCTTGCTGTAGGCTGTGGCTCGCTAGTTAGGGTTGACAAAGTCCTCCATGATATTCTTGTAAGCCAGCTGGTAAACTATGGGTGCCAGACAACCTACTATTAGGTGGATTTGCAATTGTTTGACAGACCAAACCCAGAGAAGGCTTTTTACCTTGGAGAGATATGATGATGATGATGATGATGATGATGATGATGATATTGATATTTATTTATACCCCGCTTTATCTCCCCAAATGGGACTCAAAGCAGCTTGACATAAAAGTATTAGTATACAATTTAAAAAATACAAATATGCAAACATTAAAATAGAATTAAACAGAAACAGCACTAAAAATTCTCAGTTAAAATCCACCAAAACATATTCAAAGTAGTATGTCTTAGGGTTCTGCCCTTGACCTTTGGTTGTTCGACATCTTTATAAGTGATCTCAATAATGGAATAGAAGGCATGCTTAACAAATTGAAGGAGGGGTAGCTAATACTCCAGAAGGCAAAATGACCTCAACAGATTCGAGATCTGGGCCAAAACTAACAAAATGAATTTTAGAAGGGATAAATGTGAAGTACTACTTCTAGGCAGGAAAAATTAAATGCACAAATATAGGACTTGAAAGTAGCACATCTGAAAATGATAGCAGACAGCAAGCCAAAAATGCATTAACAATGTGATGTGGTGGTAAAAAAATATTTTTTTACTGAAAAAAAAACTACTGAAAGGGAGAGTGAACAGGATAACATCTGTTTGTTAGCTGTACAGCTGTTGGAATGTAACATTTGCATTCAGATACGTCAAGCTATATTTCAGAGGAAGCAAATGGCAAAGCACCTCTCAGTATTCCTTGCCTTTAAAAAAACTTATGAAATTTGTGATGTCATATGACATGAAGGTCATACTTGGAGCCAGGATAGATTAGTAACTTGTGTGTTGAACTAGGACTTCAGGAGATTGGGGTTCAAAGTCCTAGTTGACAACAGCAACTCAGCTGGCTGACCTTGTGCAAGTCATACCCTTCCAGCTTCACTGTGTCACCCAGTATGATAACTTATGGTGTCACCTCATGGACCTCTTTCCAGATCAGACCATAGAGGATCCTTAGTAATGCAGTGAACTTCTGTTACTTTGCCCGGCAAGCCACATGCTGGAAGGACCTGCAAAGTAAAGGGACAGAACATAGCACAACTTGCTTCTGCTGAAGACCCAACCAAAAATGGCAACCCAGCAGACCTGCAGCCTATATATACAGGCCAGCCAGATCTCTCATGAAAATCTCACAGGATTTGTAATCCTCAAGACTTCCAACAAGTTCCAGTGCAAGAATCTTGCCAGATGTCACAAGGCCAGGACCAGGCCTGCTTCAAGCAGCAGCTCAGAGTGAAATGAAGACATGCTGCTAGTGCAAGAACACCCCTCCACAATGGCTTTAGGGGAAAGCTTACTAATATTACTCATAAATTTTATAGGCAATCATTTTGGTGTCACCTCCTCTGATGGTGTCACCCAGTGTAGTTGTCGCCCCTAAGTTCAATACTGGAAATAGCACATTGGCTCTGAAAAAATCTTGCCAACCCTTTGATAGTGTTTCCTTTGTGTCATCATAAGTCAGAAATTATTTGAAGGCACACAGCAACAATGTGGTAATATTTAATGGGAGAAATCAAACAATGCATACAGTTAGAAAAATGTATGCTTTTGATCATTTGCAGTTTGTTAATAAGGTCAAGATGAACAAAAGGTTTTCTCCACATTACCCTTGTTTTCAAAACACCTTTTCTGGAAGAGAACTAGCAGCTGATCTCCTTTTGCTGTTATAAAGATAAAGATCACTCCTATTTTCTGTATAGGATGATCAGAATATGAATTGTTTTTATCTGCACTGCCATCTAGAGGACCTCTCATACTAAGACTGAACTTTAACTGCTATGGTTCCATATTATGAAATTCTGGGGTTTTCAGTTTGGTGAGATCCCAGAACTATTTGACTGAGTGTTCTTAAATCTTCTCTCTGAATTGCAAATCCCAAGAAACTATAGGATGGAACCCATGGCAATAAAAGTGGAATCATAATGCTGTAATTGGGTAGTGTGAAAGTTGTTGGTGAACTGCTCCTGTTTTCAGCTCCTATCAGTGGTCAGTCTGGTTAGGGATGATAGGCAATGAAGTCCAACCACTTCTGGAAAACTACAGGCTCCCCAGACGTACCCAAGTCCATTAGTTCAAAATATCACTTTCCATACCTTTCTGCATTTTGGAACTAAAGCACACTGTCAGAGAAACACAAAGACTTAACAATGACATTTTCAAAATAGGAAGCAACACTAGTGTCATATGAGCTATTGTCAATAAATGATATGCTTTAATGAGCATGAGTTTGAAAGAGCTGTGGTCATCACTCATGGCTGTGACTGTAAGGAGAAGCTTTGGTACCCACACCTTGGAAAAGTCAGCTGTGTATATCATGGATTAACTGTAGAACTTAGAAAAAAACATGTTCATCAGGCAGCAAAGTTGTCTACATCTAGAGGAGGAACATGTGATTAACAGTTCTATTCTGTCTCCTGTCTGCCAGCATTGATTATATTTAATTTTTGAGGTGTTTTATTTATCCAAACTTAGCATGATACATCCTTTAAAGCAGTTCCAATAAGTGTTGAGGGGAAAGGTCTCTTGCTTGTTTTTCAGTGAAAAATAGTGAAAGAACACTTTGGCAAATAAATACATTTACAGCATGAGAAGACATAAACATGTCCATATCTTTGTTGGTAGAAGGCTTCCAGCATCCATCCGCAACCTCTCTGCACTCGTGCACCATGAAAGAATTTATGGAGGTCTGTTGTCTTTTTTTGGAACCACAGATAATTCTACAAGTGAGTGGAAGAAACTCCCAATTCCAGATCAAGATACACTTTTGGGTCATGAAATTATCACCCATGTACGTCAGTGTTACCAGAATTCCAGATAAAATATTTCTACCATTTGCTTTCGCAGGAGAGATCTAAAATGAAAAATATCAGAAGTGTTCTTGTAACGGTGTTTAGTATCAAATATTTTAACCTTGGAGATAAAGACTCTATGGCAGTAGCCCAAGGCTCAAAACTCCACAATCAACCAATGTTTTAGCCTTGGGACCTTAGTCTCTGTTCAGTGACGAAATGCAGTGACAGGACCTCATTCTGGAGATGCTTCTGGCCCTGCCAACTGTCTTTTTGTTATTTTGCGTCATGTCAATTTACAAACAACCAGATTTTCATAAGGACATTGCAAGATATTCATCCTCTTTTATACACCTATTCCTTCCATTTCAGTCTGGAAAGGCTATCCTGAACGTCTTGCAGAAATGAGAAAGTATGCTGAAATTTCAAATTAAGTCAGCCACTTTTGTTTTTAAAAACATAAGGTTAAGTAAGTTGCCCCATTGGAATTAAATTTCCAACTTCATTCATCGTGTAATTAGTTTCCATTTGTTTGTTCCTATAATTGGAGAGCTGGCATTGCTCCTACAATAAAAAAAAATGAGAGAGCCATGGAGCAGCACCAAAGAAGTTTGTTCTTAAGTATATTGAAGTCCCTTGAGAACAAACTTCCTTGGTGCTGCTGCTCCATGGCTCCTTATTCTTCTTGTATTGTTGTTCCCTTCTCAGTAAATCTTCTTGTTCCTTATTATGGCCTTAGAACTATTTATTAATTTGTTCCCTCTCTGTTTCTCCCCATCTTTCACACACATGCACACTGTACCAATATATTATCTGTTCTTCATGTGTAACTATGAATCTTAAACTCTTGTACTTTGTTTGATGTCTTTGTGTATTTTGATATGTAGTTTTAATGTGGATCTTTTATAGAAATATGTGTATTTGTTGAAGTTTTGCAATGTTCATGTTTTTTAATTGTATTGTAACCTGCCTCTAGTCACAGGGAGAGGTGGGTAAGAAATAAAACAACAACAACAACAACAACAACAACAACAGCAATATGGATGTGGCTCACAAACAGAACTTTGGAAAAGGAGATAGAGGGCCTGATTCTGGCAGCCATTAGAACAAATGCTATCAACTCCAAACTTGAAAAGTCGATGATGGATCCCAAGTGGAGACTCTGCAAGAAAGCAGATGAAACAATAGATCACATCCTCAACTGCTGCAAGAAGATGCCACAGACAGACTACAAGCAAAGGCATAACACCGTTGCTCAGATGATTCATTGGAACTTGTGCCACAAATACCATCTACCTGCGACAAAGAACTGGTGGGATCACAAGCCTGAAAAAGTTACAGAAAATGAACACATCAAACTATTCGGGGACTTCCGAATTCAGATTGACAGAGTTTTGGAGCACAATACTCCTGACCTTACAATTGTGTTAAAAAACCAAGTATGGATTGTCAATGTTGCAATCCCAGACGACAGCAGGATTGAAGAGAAAAAACTGGAAAAGCTGTCACGATATGAGGATTTAAAGATCAAACTGCAAAACAGGTCAAGGTGCTCCCAGTGGTGATCGGCACACTGGGTGTAGTGCCTAAAGACCTTGGCCTGCACTTAAACACAATCGGCACTGAAAAAATTACCATCTGTCAGCTGCAAAAAGGCCACCCTACTGGGATCTGCATGCATTATTTGCCGATACATCACATAGTCCTAGACACTTGGGAAGTGTCCGACATGTGATCCAATACAACAACCAGCAGAGTGATCTTGTTTACTGTGTACTGATCTTGTTGTGTTTCAAATAATAATTACTCTATATGACCAAATATTCATTTCTACTAAATTCTGGCTTTATGAAAAGCGAAAAATATTTTAAATGTGTAAGAAGCTGCATTATATTTTCCCCTTTAAGGTAGCACAGGTCTCAAAAAATTTCCTGGAACCCCCACTATGCATCACTCACTTTTTAATGTATCACCATACCATTTCCTGCCCTCAACTAACATCCCACTTTTCATCAGGGATGTCAAACTCAAATTTCATATAAAGAAAAGCAAGCCCAGAAACTCAAGCTGCTGTGAACTAAATGTGTGGCACCATACCAAACCACTGGAACAAAGAGAGCTTTCTCACATCTTCACTGACCCATAACACACATTACCATAATGCCATAATATCCCTGGTGCTAATTCAGTGAAGACAATCTACCTGGGTAAACAGATTAGATTTGGCTACTGATTTCTGAAATTATGACTAATGAATGCAAAGAAAGAGAAAGAAAATTACAAAGATGTGTGATGCTTTCCTCCCATAATGACTAAGGCTGGCTCTACACTTAAAGAAGTCTGATACCACTTTAAATGCCATGGGTCCATGCTATGGAATAATGGGATTTTTAGTTTGCTGAGGCACCGGCACTCTTTGGCAAAGAAGCCTAAAGACCTCGTAACACTACAACTCCCGTGATTCCATAGCATTGAGTCATGGCACCTAAAGTGGCATCAAACTTCATTAATTGCACTGTGTAGTTGAATGATGAATGGGGTGCAAGACCTAAATGATTGTAAAGCATAGACTTTATGTTATCTGTTGAACTATGTAGCTCTTATGATTTGTATTGTCAAAGGCTTTCATGACCAGAATCACTGGGTTGTTGTAGGTTTTTCGGGCTATATGGCCATGGTCTAGAGGTCTGAGGATGCTTGCCATAGATGCAGGTGAAACGTCAGGAGAGAATGCCTCTAGACCATGGCCTTATAGCACGAAAAACCTACAACAACCCACTCTTATTATTTGTTCTATCTCTGAGAATGATGTCCATGTCTCTTGGAGTTTTATTTCTTTCCTTTGATTATTTTCAAAGAGGTAGTCATAAATTAACTGATTTCATAGATGAATGCAAATTTTGCAAATTATTCATGGAAAACAAGAAGAATTGACATGTTTTGACAGTTGTTTCCCCTGGATAAGTGTTCATTCACTAAAATTGGATTTAACAGATTGTTATAGTAGCATCACACTGGTTTTCTTCTTCTTCTACATTTTTAAATTTAGTGCCTGCAGAAATTGGCAGAGCACCAACTGAGAGGCAGGGCTGCCTAGAGGGCAAAGAAAGAGGTCTGGCATCCCCTGATAAACCTTCTTCTGATCTTTTAAGATACAAATTAGGGTCTCCACTTCTAATCCTAATCCCTAAATAGATAGCTGCGTCTCCTAACCGTTCTTCTATATGTATTTATTTCCAAACATCTTAGGTCCTGCCCTTCCAATGCATTGTTAAAAGTGAACAATTCAAACAAAATTGTAAAATCCCACTGGAAATGAAACCTGTCTCAATAACTGGGGCAACCTCCTATAATTTACACCTTTTGGGGCAGCTGACAAAGACGACCCCATTAACATTTAAAATAATATCAGTAACAGACAAATTCTAATGCATTTGTACCATTCATGTGGTTAACAATTAACAGCAGTGACAATCTCATACAAAACTGAAATAAGATAAATATCAATGACAAGTGGCTCTACATTGCAGAATTAATGCAGTTTGACACTGCTATGGGATAATGGAAGTTGTAGTAAGGTACCACTCCCCTTGGCAGAGAAGACCAAAGGTATTGTAAAATTAGAATTCCTTTGATTTCTTAGCATTGAGCCATGACAGATTGTTGTTGCTGTTTATTCATTCAGTCGCTTCCGACTCTTCGTGACCTCATGGACTAGCCCATGCCAAAACTCCCTGTCGACCGTCACCACCCCAGCTCCTTCAGAGTCAAGCCAGTTACTTCAAGGATACCATCCATCCATCTTGCTCTTGGTCAGCCCCTCTTCCTTTTTCCTTCCTTTTCCCCCAGCATTATCTTCTCTAAGCTTTCCTGTCTTTTCATTATGTGGCCAAAGTACTTCATCTTTGCTCTAATATTCTTCCTTCCAGTGAGCAGCTGGACATTATTTCTCGGAGTATGGACTGGTTTGATCTTCTTGTGATCCAGGGCACTCTCAGAATTTTCCTCCAACACCACAGTTCAAAAGCATCTATCTTCCTTCGCTCAGCCTTCCTTATGGTCCAGCTCTCACATCCGTAGGTTACTACAGGGAATAACATTGTTTTAACTATGTGGCTCTTCGTTGCTAGCGTGATGTCTCTACTCTTCAATATTTTATCAAGATTGGTAATTGCTCTCCTCCCAAGAAGTAAATGTCTTCTGATTTTCTGGCTAGAGTCTGCATCTGCAGTAATCTTTGTGCCTAGAAATACAAAGTCTGTCACTGCCTCCATGTTTTCTTCCTCTATTTGCCAGTTATCAATCAGTCTTGTTGCCATAATCTTGGGTTTTTTTATGTTTAACTGCAACCCAGCTTTTGCACTTTCTTCTTTCATCTTGGTGAGAAGGCTCCTCAGCTCCTCCTCGCTTTCAGCCATCAAAGTGTTATCATCTGCATATCTAAAGTTGTTAGATGCCATGGCAGGTAACAGCCTTTGATTCTGTAGTGTAGACACGCTCTCAGAAAAATATTATAAAATGAGAACTTGATACAATGAAGTACTAGAAACACTTGAGGACCGAATATAACAAAGTACTAGGGCACAAGTGCTCATTAGCCACAGTATGTGGTTAATGGCCATTTGTATCCCTAGTACTTCATTGACAACTCTCCTATTTCCATCATATTCCTCTATTGCTGAATGGCCAGGACAGTTGAATTAGCTCAACACATTTGGCTACTGGAACATGGATCACAGTGTTTCCAACACTGGTAACCACCCTGAGTCCCCTTCGGGGTTCGGAAGAGTGGTATACAAATACCGCAAATAAATTAAAAATCACCCCCTTTCCATATCTGAAGCCAGATAGATTAGCAGTTGATTTCCTTGGTGTCATCAAACAAACATCTTTCAACATACTTGAAGGAAAGAAATCAGCTGTGGGATCCAGTCAGACTGTAGGGCATCTATAGTCCTGTCCTCCAACAGTGACGCATGGCTGATGAATTCAGATTAAATGGATCTTGCTCCCCACACCGCTAAAAGAAATGAAGACTTGCTTCAGCTCTGGCACTTGGGAAAGTTTTCTCTCTCTCCTTAACAGTAGCATTGTGCCTGAAATAGCATAACTATGGCTAACATATTTGAAATGCCTTATGTAAGGAAACCTAGCAGTCACACAATAAACATCGCATGGCAGCCAGAATGGCACCGTGCAGGAATTTATGGTAATGACCACAAAAAGGTTCCTTTTTTGAACCAGAGTTCCCCAGGGACCACATTGGCTGGTGGATGCAAGGAGCTTTGGTTTGGAAAAAAAGGATCTTTTGCGTGCTCTCAGAGAATACGAGAATCATAAAGTTGGAAGTGACCACAAGAGCCATCGAGCTCAACCCCTACAATGCAAGAACACACAATCAAGCATTTTGAGCAGATGGCCATCCAGACTGTACTTTAAAACTTCAGGTGAAGGAGACTCCACCACACTCCCTGGCAGCAGCATATTCCACTACCAAACAGCTCTTACCACCAGGAAGCTCTTCCTAATGTTTAGATGGAATCTTTTTCCCCCTGCAATTTGAATCCATTCTTCCAAGTCCTACCATCTCATCACAGGGAGAATAGGAAGTGTCCTAGTATGCTGCTAGGACACTTCGCATACGATGGGACATGGAGCTCGCTGGACACTATCAGACAACTTTATTTATTTATTTATTTCATACATTTGTACCCTGTCCTTCTCACCCCCGGTGGGCGGGGGGACTCAGGACAGCTTTACAACAAGCACTCATTTGAGTGCTAAGCACAGTCATAGACAGATCATTAAAATACATTACATTAAAAACATTTGATTACAATCATACCAGTTTAAACATCATTGTCTGGGACAGTTCATTGTCATACGTATCACATTGAGTCTTATCCCAATTGCTGCTGCTACTGTTCAAATGCTCAGTCCCACAACCAGATCTTTAGTTTCTTTCAAAAGGACAGGAGGGAGGAGGCCAGTCTGATGTCACTGAGAAGGGAGTTCCACAACCGAGGGGCCACCACAGAGAAGGCACTGTCTCTTGTCCCCATCAGTCATGTTTGCAGTGGTGGTGGGATCGAGAGTAGGGCCTCTCCAGCTGATCTTAAACTTCCTGATGGTTTGTAATGAGAGATACATTCGGACAGGTAATCTGGGCTGAGCCGTACTTTGAATTGTGCTCAGAAACTGACTGGCAGCCAGTGGAGCTGGCATAGCAGAGGGCTTGTATGTTCTCTATATGCCACTCCAGTTGGCAACCTGGCTGCCGTACGCTGGACTAAATGAAGTTTCCAAACAGTTTTCAAAGGCAGCCCTGCATAGAGTGTGTTGCAGTAATCTAGTCAGGATTTAACAAGGGCAAATTTCAGTAGATGAAGTATCCTGACAGCAAGCAAGATGTTTCCTTGGGAACATGGGAGGCTTCACATGTTCTATAGAGAAGGGTGGGGGGTAACAGGGTGGTGACGCATCCCCCCATGGGATGAGTGCAGTGAGTAATGTGGGGCATGGGGCAAAGGTTCTCCCCCGCTCTATGGATTTGCCATGCTGCCATGGGTTCGGACTTCAGTGTAATGAGGTCACTCATCTCCAAAGCAACAGAAAACAAAGTTGCCCCCTCCTCAATGTGTCATCCTTTCGAATATTTAAACATGGTTATCATGTTCCCTCTCAGTCTTCTTTTCTCTAAACGAAACATACCCAGTTCCCAACGCTATTCCTTCTGTCATGGACGCAGGTCAGACTGCATGACAGAGCTTGGCTTCTACATCTTTGACCATTTTGGTCTCCCTTCTCTGGACATGTTTCAGCTTGTCAGTATCCTTCTTGAACTGTAGTGCCCAAAAATGGACACCACATTCCAGGTGAGGTCTGACCAAAGCAGAATAGAGTGGGACTATGATTTCCCTCGATCTTGACACAATGTTTCCATTAATGCATCTTAGACTCACATTGGCTTTTTTAGCTGCTATATCACACTGTCGACTAATGTTCAGCTTCTGGTCTACTAAGACTCTTAGACACCTTTCACACATACTGTTTTCAAGCCTGATAAAAACAGCATAATAAGAATAGCATATGGGTCTCAGATGTACCCAACAGCAGAATGGGATAATGCTTTATGGGCTGTCAGCTGGAATGAGGATGGCGGTTGTATTTTCTAATGTGTTTGGTTATGATACTATATTTGTACACATTGGCTGCAGCTGTTGCTGTCTTTCTTGTGGACTGACAACCAATGGCTTGTAAACTGACACCAATGCAGGGACCACCATTTTGAGTGGCACAGGGTAGAGGAAAGTTAAGGACAAGAGCTGTGACTCCTAGGAGATGGGAAGTTCGCACAGTGCTACTAACCTGAGTAATCTCTTGCAACCCAGTCAAATTTCTCATTCTAGAACAGTGGGGTTCAACCTTTAGTCTTTTCTACTTCAGCTCCCAGAATTCCTGACCAATGTACTAGCTGGCCAGTTCTTCTGGAAATTGGAGTCCCAGACACCTGGAGGACCAAAGATTGAACACCGCTATTCTAGATGTTTGCCCATGTTTCAAAGGACAAGACAACACAAATATGTCCTTCCGCTACAGCAGAAGAAAAGACTGGCAGTTGGTGGGATGTATCTTCTATAACAGCTTAGGCATCAGCTTTTGATTACACTTGGGCTGGATGTATATTACAGAATAGCACTGGAGAACCTAAATAGGCCCACAATATTTTTTGGGATGCAGGTATGGGAAGCCATGGATATCAAGTCCACAGATAAGGGGGTCATACGGTAACATCTAAATTTTGGGTTGTTGTAGGATTTCAGGCTATATGGCCATGTTCAAGAAGCATTCTCTCATGACGTTTCACCTGCATCTATGGCAAGCATCCTCAGAGGTTGTGAGGTCACAACCTCTGAGGACCTCACAACCTCTGAGGATGCTTGCCATAGATACAGACGAAACATCAGGAAAGAATGCTTCTAGAACATGGCCATGTAGCCCGAAAAAACCTACAACTCAGTGATTCCAGCTATGAAAGCCTTCAACAATACATCTAAATTTTGTTTTATCCACTTTTAAAATCACATTTTTTAATGTGTGTATTAGGAATAATACAGAATGTATGGTATTTAACAGAAAGCAAAGAAACATTGGAGTTGGCTTTTTTTTCTTGACATATTAACATATTGGATTCGGGCTTAATTGTTAAGTAAATCTATTGACATAAATGAAACTTAAGTGTTTACTGTTTTTGTTCTCTCAATTCTAGTGGGTTTACTCTAAAAATGACTGAGTTTGCATCCAATCTGAAGTCATGTGAATGTTCTGTGAGAACATATTTGGAAACTAAACGTAAAAATGCATTCTGAAATTTGTTTTTAATTAGGACAGCACAGATTGACATGGGGCAATTTAAAATATCTCTCCAGATCAAGGCTGTTTCCACAGCAACAGCCAACTCTCAAGGTTTGCTCTTTTGATTTGTCATGAATAGAAGAAGAGGCTGTTGAGAATGTTGAATTTCTTTGGGCCTTTTGTAGGCTTCCAGGATCATAATGGGATCTGCTCAAATGCCAAATTGGTTAGTCAATCTCAGCTTAGGGTAGTGGAATCATACTAGCTTGGCCATGGAAACCCATCAGGTCGAGCCATGGATTTCTAATTCACCAAGGGCTCAGAAATAAGTGTATGATTTTTCCATTTTTAAAACATCGTTTCCAGACTTGCACAAATTTAAAGCCTTAGAAAGTCAAGACTAAACCAGCATTAGCTGTAAACCTCTAAATTCTATTGTATATAACCCTTTAATACATTATGATTTTATGTAACTGGATCTGTCAACTGTGTATTGCATCTGTTTCTTATATATGAAATGCATATAACCTGCTTCTTAGAAATGTATCAAAATGTAACAACATGTTCAGTTAATCTTCTGAGAATTGAAAAGGTTAGGCAAATCCCACTATTTCCCAAGTCAGATAATCATCAGATTAATTGTGCATATACAAAAAAGGTGACTTCCTTTGCCAGTCAGATAAGCCCAAAATGTTGGTACAAGTCATATGAAGCTGAGAGTCTGCCGCTCCTTCACAAAAATAGAAGTTTAGAGTATGTGCATTCATTAACTCTTTTATTGACAACCAAGCCCTTGATCACCTAAGATTAGCACCTTTGTCCATTGAGTCTCGCACCTTTGTTTTCTAAGATCCATATATTTGTTTGACACAGAACGGACATTTGAGCTAATCAAAAGCTCAACAATGTATTTTTACCATTTGTTTTTCCCGTACTGTGCCCTCCCAGGGGGCTCCCTCCCAGCCAATCCCAGCACAGATCCTAGCATGTCTTTTTTTCAGCCAATCAGGGGAGGGAACGGGACGTCTGAATAATTGTCAAAACTGTATAAGATGTCTTGTATTTCTCCATATGTTTATGCTTGTAAATTTTGAAGCAGATTGCTGTACTTGCATCCATAAACATCTGTGGCTTGTCTTCAACCTGATGAGTTGGTTTCTCTGTCCTGGTCAAGCTGGTTTAGCATATGCTCCCATGGCATAAACCCTCTAACTGCAGTCTTAGCTAAATCACTACAAGGGGACAATGGGTGAGTCACACACTCTCAGTCCCAGGTAACCCTGCGATAGGGTTACCTTGGGGAAACAACTTGAATACAAACAACAGCTCAACCTTAGTACTTCTAGATGTCTTGGACTTTCAACTCCAAGAAACCTTGGCCAACACGGCCAAAGGTTGGGGATTCTTGGAGTTGAAACCAAAGACAAAGGTTAGAGAACCACTGCATTATAGCACTATCAATAAGAGAGTTGAGTTGAGGAGGTCCTGGTGTGACTCATCCATTAAGCAGTTCCTCCACCTTCAGGAATGTCCACAAGGCACTTTAATGTATTGCAGATTAAAATGTGAATGGGAGACGGGCAAATATCCAACTAAGGGCTTTTGCCAAGTATTAACCCAAACTTTAAAGCAGCAATCCTGGTTTCCTTTTACTGCAAATGAAAATATGCCTGTGAAGGAGATATGTATAAGATGCTTCACATGCTGAAGGTCACAAACCCAGTCTCTGACAATTTCACAAAGTAGGCAAGGCAAAAAGCCCTAGATCCTGAAAAGTTCCTGTCAGTCAAAGAAGATAGTACTGGCCATGAGAACTAAATAGCTCGATCTATCATAAGTCAACTTTCGAATACTGACATTAACACCCCCCTCCCCCCCCCCAAAAAACCACTACTATTTTAAAGTTATCAATACTGAATTGTTTATTGTACCCCCCCCCCATAGGCCATGACATGACATAATATACAACCTTTAAAAATACAATAAGCACTTTCCAATATAATCATTAAAACTTATTCCATATACTTGCTCTTTAAAATTATAGTAGCAGTGACATGAGAACAATCACAAATGTCTGATTTGTATTATCTAAACTATCTCCATTTCCATTTCTAGCCTCTGCTGTGGACTTTACTTATTTAGCTCAATTTGCGGCTTCCTTTAATGTTATATGAGGGTTGAATGAAAAGTAATGCCTCCACCTTTGTTACTTGGGTTTAGATGCGAATATTTTAATAAATCAAATGCAGAAATAATCCTTAGAATGTGCTTTTTAACTACCACTATTCACTTTTCCACACAATCATCAGATAATTGGATACATTTCTGTCAACAATGAACAAGTTTTTTGAAGCCGTCACAGAAGAAGTTGACACTTTGTTTCCGCAACCAGCGTTTCACAGTTCTCTCAACATCTTCATCAGAAGCATAATGATGTCCCCGCATATCTTCTTTCATTATCGGGAACAGATGGAAGTCAGACGGTGCTAAATCTGGACTGTATGGAGGATGTCGTACAGTGGTGAGATCCAGACTTTGAAGTTTCAAGTCTGTGTGCTTTCATTTCAGGCTTCAGCATCCTGGGTACACATCGTGCACAGATTTTCCGATAGTCAAGCAAAGCAATAATGTGACCCACATGTTCTTGTGAAATGCTGATTACGTTTGAAATTTCTCTCTGAGTGATACAACAATCGTCCTGAATCAATCTGACAACCTTTTGCTTGTGAGACTCGGTGGCTGCTGTCACAGGACATCCAACACTTTGTTTGTCACGCAAGTCAGATGCTCCCACCTCAACATCTTTAAACTTTCTAGCCTAAGGATGCACAGTATTCGCATCAACACAATCACCATAAACAGCTTGCATTCTCTGATTAATCTCCTTTGGGGTGACACCTTCTGCTGTCAAGAATTCAATGACTGCACGTTGATTAAGTCGCACTGACTGACTGTCTGTGCAGGGTTCCATACTTCACACTTTAACAACACAACCATTCAATGCTAAGGCTTCCTGCCAAAATGAAACTGTAGAAAAGAGTCTACTGAACAAGCCAGTACCTGCCACATACCAGTACTTCCATCTGTTGAGGAGTTACGAAGGTGGAGGCATTACTTTTTATTCAACCCTCGCTGCTATCAAGTCACAGCTGACTGGTGCCATGCTGCCCTTTCTTCCAAAAGGGCTCACAGAAGATTGTTTTGAGGATCATTATACAAAGGGCAATGTAACAGATAGTGTATTCAATCCTCTCTTTTCCCGGACCCACAAATACAAAGATGTTGAGCATGAGGGATCCCTCTATGTCTTCCCTCTAACCAGCCTGATGGCATTGTTTGGAAGTGCAGCTGTACATGCTTTTCTAAAGGCTACAGATGTTAAGTCTTGAAGATATTGTTGACAATATTGGTCACTCTTTATTAGAGGATACCAAGTGGTGAAACCTTGCTGTTTACTAGACTTTAAAGTTATCCATACTAGTGTAGTGTAAAGGCTTTGAGTGTTCAACTAGGCTCTGGAAGACTAGGGCTGAAATCCCAGTGCAGCCATGGAAACAAAGTGGATGACACAGTCTGCACTCTGCTCCATATGTGTGTGTGTGTTTTAATTAACCTTGAGTGTATTTTTAGTTGTTCTAAAGGAAGCTGGAAGCACAGGATGAAAAATAGTTTAAAATGTATTCACTGTATTCTATGGAGTCCTGAGACAGGAAGAAATAGAAAATCTAAACACAAGCACTGGAAAGCATTTTCAGTGAAGCGTTGCAGTTGCCTGTGGAGCTCAGGTGCAAAGAAGCACAGGAGTGTTGCTTGAAGATTTGCAAAAATATTATTGAATATAGAATCAGGCAGCACCTACTGATATGCCCACATTTACCTAGTTCTTAAAGATATCATTTTATTCTGTTCTTATGTATTCAGACACTGAAAAAGAAGAACTCGAATTTGAAACTCAGTAAAATATTGTATATGCTGGAAAACTGTATTTTTGTCACAATTCTATCCCATTAAAGAAAAAGAGACAGACCTTAATCATTCACCCCATCCCCCCCCCCCAAATTTCCAGTTTACATGTGTTATTTTGTAGGCTTTGCCTGTGTTATTTTATCCTCTTTCTAAATTAAAACTCTGCATGAAAATTCATTTTTAAGAAATAGTTTTGGAACATATTTTCCTCACAGTTCCTAAATACTTACATATTCACAAGGATAACAGTAAATATTCTGACTGGATAACAGTAAATATTCTGACACAGCAAATTTTGGAAATGCGCAGAATCCAAAGATTAATCATGCTCTAATTTGTTTACTACTTCAGGAAATTGTTTGTTTGTTTGTTTGTTTGTTTATTAGGAGCACTTCTATCCCATCCTTCTCGCCTCTGAAGAGGGACCCAGGACGGCTACCAACAGGCACCATTCAGTGCCAAACAATAAAACAAGCATAATATACAATTAACCTACATTAAAAACAATTATAGATACATTAAAACAGTTTGCTGTTTCATGTCGTCTTCCAAATCAATCAATTGCCATCAGCTAAAAAGTCAATTAAAACCATCTATTCTGTGAACACTTGATCCCATAACCAGGGTTTGAGCTTCTTCCGGAATGTGTTGCAGATACATAGACAAAATTAAATTCATTAGTGTCTTACATGTTTGATTATTTATGATAATCTTTCCTTCATAGAAGGGATATGGGGCATCTGACACTCCAGATATTGGGACTACGACTCATGTCTCCCATCACTACTAGCTATACTGTTTCGATTATTGGGGACATCAATATGTCTCCCATCCTTGCTTTAAAGAGTTCCCTGTTCTGCAGCTCCATTTATTTGTATTTCAAGTGACAGTAAGTTACATATACAGTACAGTACAATCCCTGTATCCACAGGGAATACATTCCCAGACTTTGCACGGATATGTGAAACCATGGATAAGCAAACCCTCTTGAAAAGAAGGATTTTTGCCCTTGAATAACATAGAGGCTGGTGGACCTAGAAAATGTTGGATATGGATAAATGAAATTGCAGATACCTATCTGCAGATATGAGGATTGTACTTTTTCCCCCCCACTTTGAAAAATAACTAGAGAAGACCAATATGTCAATCCACTCCAGAAACCACATTGTACTGTATTGCAAGTGCTCCCCCTAGTGGAAATAATTTTTAAAACATTCCAAATTTTAGTTTTGTTATGTTTCAATTGCAAAAAAACAGCACTTACTAAGGTTATCCCAGGAAGCTATATAGCCACCCATTATTTAAAGCAGCTCTCCCCAAACCTCCATCTATTTGGAGTGACGTTTCACATCAATCAAAGTATGCAAACAACTGGGAGGACCAGAATGAAGAAGGATGATCTGAAACACCATTCCTAGGCCCCTTTGACACTGCCATATAAAATCCAGATTTTTCTCATTTGAACTGGATTATATGGCAGTGTAGACTCAGATAATCCAGTTCAAAACAGATAATGTGGGTTATCTGTTTTGATCATCTGGATTATATGGCAGTGTAGAAGGGGCCTTAGCAGAGACATACTCATAATTATAGGATGATACCTTTTTCTTCAAACAAGATTAAATATCTATTAGTAGCCATCACCTGTGTATATGTGTTTTGTGTGTATATATGCGTATGTGTGTATATATGTTTGCATGTATGTGCTTTTGTGCATGCGTTGTAAAGTTTTTGGGTTTTTCTTTTTGCTTTTTAAGTCTCTTCTGCTGTATTTTTCAGTGTTTTTTTGAGTGATGGTCACTTGTTGGCCTGGTAGGTGTATTGTGTCCAAATTTGGTGTCAATTCGTCCAGTGTTTTTTTTATGTTAATTCCACAAACTAACATCACATTTTTATTTATATAGATTGTGACTCAATTTTCCAATGGAAAGATCTGCTCTTATTAGGTGCCTTCAAGTCATTTCTGATTTATAAAATGCTTAGGTGAAAAATTCTTGGCAAGATTTCTTGCGATTATCTCCTTCTCCTGAGCGATTATCTCCTTCTCCTGAGACTTGGAAATGTAAACACACCTCTTGGCAGATGGGCAATCTATAACTATTGGGTACAATTTTTCAGCTTTTGAGATCTTCAGGTGAAACCCTTCTCTTCATTCTGCCGCAAGTAAAGACAGATGTGGGAGCGATGTAAGAGGGCCTTTGAGGTAAAATATTACAAAACAGACTAAGGCTGGATCTACATTGCTCTATACCCCAAGATTTGATCCCAGATTGTCTGGCACTGTAGACTCATATAATCCAGTTCAAAACAGATAATCTGGTGTCGGCTCCATTCTAACTTGGCTCTCTCTCTCTGATATCCATCTTTCAGCAGGCAAAGAGATTTTGATTGGGAAGACTGTTATGGAGAGACCTTGGCTGGTATACAAAACATGGTGAAGAAGATGGATGGGTGCTTTGTGTGTTTTAACTTGAATCCAGGGAGTGAGGTGAGCTTCTGCTGTTAGTCGCAGTTTCTGCCAACCTAGCAGTTTGAAAACATGCAAATGTGAGTAGATAAATAGGAACCACTTTGGTGGGAAGGTAATGGCGCTCCATGCAGTCATGTCAGCCACATGACCTTGGAGACTTCTATGGAAAACGCCAGCTCTTCGGCTTAGAAATTGAGATGAGTGCCACCCCCCAGAATTGGACATGAGTATACTTAATGTCAAGGGGAAACCTTTACCTTTACTTTACTTTTATTCTTTTGTTTACATTTTTGTTTTAGACTCGCTTTAGATCTGCTGTCATCAGTTGATTTGTGAGAGAAAGACAGGATACAAATTGAAATTTATTTTTAGAAGTATTCCTAGAGAGAGAGAGAGTTGGCCATCGACATATGCAGATTTGCCTCATTGCAAATTTGATCATGGGTTAAATTTAAGTGTTCTATTTATGTCCTGCAGTGCAACTGTATGGTCAATTTCCAGCAGAAGTCATGCTGGAGGATTTACAGGTTCCTAAAGAGGCATTCTTTTAAGTAAAAAATTATAGTTTTTATTTGCATTTTTCACTTGTGGAACCTTGTGCCCCTAAGTTTAGCAACTATGGAGGGTTGCTGTTCTGGTACAGCCGCACCAGGAGCTCCAGCTTATCTTGCTATTTGTTGATTACTGCATGTATTCTAAAGTTCTATGCCTTTGCAGTTAGATGGCTTTCCTTGCTTTGCTTGTTATTGGGTCAATTGCTTGTCAATTGTCATTAGGTTCCCTAGTCCCGCTCCCTTTTTGGCTTTGGAAGGGAAGTGAGCCATTTTGTTAGTTAGTCTCTGCCAGGTTAGCTTACGTATAGGATGTGTGTAACTTCCCCTGTACAAAAGCTTCAACCTTTAAGCAATCCGGGGGAGAACAGCTTTAAGAGTCTCCTAAGGAACTCCAGGGAAGCACTCCCTCGGCTTTGGGAATTTCCAGGAAACAGCCCTAAAGACTAAAGAACTCCAGCTGGAGAACATCCACTGTCTTGCTGGTAGGTCCACTCGGCGTCCGAGAAGCAGTTTGGCCCAGTAGCGGAGCCCAGACTAGTGAGGGTTGGATTTCAGTCAGCCTGGGAGAAGTTAAAAAGGGGTTTTTCCTTTAAAGAAGAAGTTATTGAAGATAGTTGCCTGTCCTTCGTGGGCAAGTTTAGGAGTTCACCAGTTCCCTAAAAGCTTGGAATTATTTGCTTAACTTTGCTGAAGATAAGAGAAGTTCCTGTTTGATTGTTCATTAATAAAAGACTTTGTTGTACTTCTCAAGCCATCTGAAGATTCTTTGTAGTGGAAACCTCTGAGAACTTTTCCTTAGGCCACTGGCTTCCCGCTGGGCAAAGGTTACACATCCTATTTTTAAAGCCAACCAATTACAGGCCCAGCGGCGACAGAACAGTTGCCTGTATTTGTACTTCTTTTCCAGATCAAACCCAGATGAAAAGTAGGTGTGTTTTACCATGGGAGAGGTAAACACCTCTCACAAATAGGAGCCGCAGTGGCACAAGGATTGAACCCTTGTACTGCTGAACTGCTTACTTGAAGATTGGCTGAACCTTCAGTTTGGCAGTTCAAATCTGCGAGACGGGGTAAGCTCACATCTGTCAGCCTCAGTTCCTGCCAACCTAGCAGTTCTAAAACATGCAAATGAGAGTAGATAAATAGGTACTGCTTCGGGGGGGGGGGAGAGACAAAGAGACACTCCAAGCAATCTTGCTGGCCACAGAACCAGGAGGTGACAACCCAGGCTCCTTGGCTTGAAAATGGAGAAAGCCCCTCCCCACAACCAAAGGTGAGAACTGCCTCAAGATGCCGGAAATGAAAGGAGAAGCCTCTGCCTTTGTGTTTATGTGTCTCATTGTATATGATTGTAAAGGCATTGAATGTTTGCCTATGTAATCTGTAATCTGCTCTGAGTCCCTTAGGGGAGAAGGGCGGAATATAAATAAAAGTGTATTAAAGTGTATTTTCTCATTGTGAGCAGGAAGAAACTTCTTTTGACACATTGAAATACTCTATGGAGGAGAAAAGGGTCAGCTGCCCATCTTAAAACTCTGACCTACCACACATACAATTCTCATTTTAAAAACTAAACCTCGTGAATGAGAATCAGACTGTCCTGAAGGGCTCCCCCATAGCTAGAGAATGAAATATTACCAACACCACTCCGGATATAATTACTGTCCAGAGCCCAGAAACTCCAATTTTAATTTCCCTGTTTTTCTCTGCTTGCATCATAAACTACTTTTTGACAGCATCAGCAATTCTTAACACACATAGTGTAATCGTCTTGAGTGTTTCTATCAAGCACATCCAGAAGAAAAGAGGAATTTATTAAAAGTGAGTGTAATAAAGGGAAGGGTATTCCATCCTCTGCTCTGAATACAATTCTGATATCTTTGTCTATCTTTCTCCTTTAAATTTTGCATAGTTCAATATAACCGAGGTTTACCTTTATTGTCCTACTCTCACTTTTCAAAATCAAATGCATCAGAGTAATTGCTAGTGCAAACATCCTTGGAAAGAAGCCAATTGCTTCAGAAATCTATTTATTCTAAGAGTGGCAAGGGAATTCAAAAGGAAGTTTCTGAATAGCGTAACTGTTTCTCTCTGCATTCTTTGTCACAAAAAGTATTTGTGACCCACAAAGCGTCAGTAATAAAGAGCACTTGCATAAATATACTCTTGTGCATTGTTAAAGAACTGCATATCAGCATGCAGAGATGGTGTTTATGCCTACTACTAAATAACATGGTGCAGGCACAGGGTATTTCCGAATTGTGTGAGGCGTGGTAGCGTAGTTACAATTATAGCGACTTTGGTGGGTAATTGCCGGCCTAAGAAAGGGACTGAGGGGGTGAGAGAGAGAAATACCTCTAGTACACTGTGGCAAGACTCTAGAAAAGGCAATTGTGACTAGTCTTTACATGGTATTCAGGTTACAACATAGACTAGTCATAAGCAGTCAAATTATGACAAGAGACAAAAGAGCGCCGTTTGCACCGGGATTCCTAATAATGGAAAACTGGAGGAGGGTCTTGTGATTTTGCTCTTAATTAAAAAGTCAGCAACACTTTGTACAAGAGAGTCAACAGTCATGTGTGCATACACATGAAAGCATATCTTTGTTGTTATTATGTGCCTCCACATCAACTCTAACTGACGGTGACCTTACTATAGAGCTCTATTGGCAAGATTTATTCAGAGGAGGCTGGGCACTGCCTTTCTCTTGGGCTGAAAGACTAACAGCCTTCTTGCATGGCTCTCTTCTCTCACTGCAATTGCAATACAGTAGAGTCTCGCTTATCCAACATAAATGAGCTGGCTGAACGTTGGATAAGTGAAAATGTTGGATAATAAGGAGGGATTAAGGAAAAACTTATTAAACGACAAATTACGTTATGATTTTACAAATAAAGCACAAAACATCATGTTTTACAACAAATTGACAGAAAAAGCAGTTCAATACACAGTAAGTTATGTAGTAATTATTGTATTTACGAATTTAGTACCAAAACATCGCAATGTATTGAAACAGCTGTGGATCCGGGCGAGAGGCAGACTGCATTAGATAATACAGAACATTGGATGAGCGAAGATTGGATAAGCGAGACTCTACTGTTTCTGCAAAAACAATATTAGAGCAGGATAGCTTTCTTTCCTACTGCATCTTCAGAACCATTACAGGATTGCAGCAACAGTGTGTGCTAAAACTGTGAGACACACAGTGTTTTTGGACTGACTGTCCACTACTTCCTCATAAACATTATCCCTGCCCCTTTTCATTGTTTGGAAAACATGCGCACACAGAGATATATAACACACCATGGCATTATAGCATTGCTCTTTTTTCAATTGGCTTCCAGCACCAGCAACCTTTTTGCACTCATGCACCGTGAAAAATGTTCTGTGGAAGATGGTGGCTTTTTGGTGTCACAGTTCCAGGAGGAGTGAGTGGTGAAGAAACATCCCAATTCGATATCAAAAGTAAACTTTTGGGTCTTGACATTTTTGTCAGTGTTTGCAGCATTACAGATGCAGTATTTCTGTTTGCTTCAGTTGGTGAGATCAAAAGTGAAAAATATCAGATGTGTTCTAGATGTGTTCTAGCAATGCTGTTTAGAATCACCTGAACATGTGAGGAGGGCACTCCCCAAGAAGGTCCAGGGCTTCTTAGAAAGAGGGCCCTCCTCCTTCTTTAGCTTAGCATCACTTTTCCACAGGAAAAGAAACCAATAAAATGATAAAATAAAAATAAATAATACTAATAATTAAACTCAGGAAAAATAAACCAATAAAAATATTAAAATAGTAGTAATATACTCAGGAATGAATCTATATCTATATCTAAAGAAATACGATAATACTAATAAATAAAGTTAGGAAAAGAAAATTTGATTTCCCAGGAGTTTTTTTTAATGTTTAATCAAGATGTTCTTAGGAAAAGAAAAATTGATTTGCCCAGGAGTTTTCTAAATGTTTAATCAAGATGTTCTTCCTAAAGTTAAAGCCTTTTAACTTTTATACTTGAGGAAGAAACCTATGGGTTTTGGATGCTTGTGTAATGTATCCCTTTCCATAGCTTGATCTGTCCTTCTAAGCCTAAAGGCCCCGAGGGCACCAGATCCCATCTCATCTTGGTTAGTACTTTGATGAGAGACCAGGGGATTGCATGAGATATTTCAGAGGAAGATAAAGGTAAATTATCTCTTCAGAGTATTCCTTGCCTGAGAAAACTCCCAAAATTCATGGAATCAGCGTGACAGGTGACTTGAAGGTGTTTGCATGTCTACTGTATTTAATTGCATAATAGTTGCCAGTGCAGAACAGTTGCACCCCCTTTCCTGGATCCTGCTTTTGGTATTTTATGATTCCTCACAAATTAGTTGCACCCATGATTTAGACTGCCTCCTCACTAAATACAGCATAACATTCTCTTCCACTTGCTCACTCATCTGCTCACCTACCTCATCTGCATTTGCCCACTGCTTCACTCACTCACTCACTCACATCCGCTTGAAGCAGTGTCCCGGAATTGGGTGGTTGAGCGGATGGTTGGGTGTGCAAATGAGTGAGCGAGCAAGTGGGTAGGTGGATGGATGGGCAAGTGAGTGATGCGCCCTTGCTAAAATGGGCTGGCACTAAATCTCTTTAGAGTAGGGGAGCAAGAACAGTGGACTGTTTACATTGCAAAAGTTGCCTTCCTCCCCACTGTTTGATCGTCAGAGCTGCTGACCGTGAATAGAGGTACATATAGAAGTTATCCAGCAGAGTTCAAGCTGAGGAGTAGTTTTCTGTGAATGAGAACTTGGTGCGCAATTGGTGAAAAGTTAAAGACAAGTTAGAAAAACAATCTTACAGGTCCCAAAACGGGCAAGTTTCTACACATTGATACGGAAGTGTTGGTGCATACGAGGGAAATGTGTGACAATGGCTGCAGTGTATCCTATGAGATGAGGTCCAGGAACTCTCTGAGTGAGACTTTTAATCTGACTGAGAACTGTTGTGGCCCCTCCCTAAACTACAAAACCCAGAGTTCTGTAGGAGATAGCATTGGGTTTTAAAGTGAGGTTCAAAGCAGAGGCATGCAAACAACGCAGTGGGGAGTCAAGCGATCAGCTTACCAGGCATGGGAGGTTCCCTCAACCATCTCCAAGGAGTGGCAGGGCATCTGCAAGGACAATGGGGTTGAACTGGATGGCTTTTGGGGTTTCTTCTAATTATAGGATTCTATGAGACCCTGAAGGAAGCAAGAGGGAGGTGGAGGTGGGTGCATTTCAGGCGCATGGCCCACTCTGCAACCTTTTAACTTGCAAGTATGAACTGGCAATTCCTGCCACTCAGGCAGAAAACAAGCATTCCATAATGGCTTGAAAAAAATTGCTCTACATCCTTCACTATCAAATATTCAGCCAAGATACAATTCTTTATGTAAAAACAAACAAGCACACCCACCTCAATAGTATTAAAACTGTTTTCCATCTTTAATAATGATAACATTTTACGTCTACAAAAAATGATTTAAAAATCATTTTCTTTATCATTTATAATTAGTACATTCTCTTATTTCTTTGCCTATGTTATATGTTTATATACCCGGGGTCTTGCAAAAAATTCATTTAGAGGTGCAGAGGTTCTCTACTGCTGTACAACAGCCTTCTTCAAACATGGCCCCCACATCATGCCAGCCAAGGATGCTGTGAACTGGAGTCAAACACAATAAAGAGTGGAGAGATTGTGCCAATCAGAGAAGACAATAGTAAGCCAGATGCGGGACATAATGCAACTCCATAGATAATACATGAAAGTCGCAATTAATATTAACAAAAAGCTCGCATGAAGACCTAGCTTTGTTGACTTTGCCTGTTATGTGTACATTTATGCTTTCGGTAAACACTCAATTTGTTCTTACGCAACGCACCACTATTGTGTGTTAGAGCCACTCCTCCATATCAAATTTGCCCTGACTATTTGTGGAACTTTCATTGGGAGAAATAAACTTTATTGAGATTTAACAAGAGTAGCTGACAATCCACCTGCTCTGTTGCTGCTTTTGACTGCAGATTTTATGTTTTCACTGCTGAAGTTCTGTATACGTTTGGTTACCTATATTGGAGGCCAACAGATTCTGGTGCTAACCTTCCTGCTCAAATTTCTGTGGGAGACCTCTTTAAACTTGGGTTAAAGGACAGTTTTATTTTGGTGGCTATACTATATCTCAGTGCTAGTTTTCCCAGAGTGAAAACTTTTAATAGTTATGCAGCAGATGTAATTTCAGGAGGTGTTACTTGGGTTGCTATCATCCCAATGGACTTCTTCTGTACCAAACCATGCCACATTATTGTAGCTAAAATACTAGAAATAATAATAATCATCGTCATAAAACTTTATTTATATCCTGCCACCATCTCCCAGAAGGCACTAGAAGCGGCTTATAAAAGCATGTAGCAGCGCAGTAAAATATACAAGATACAGTAAAAATACATAAATATTTATAAAACAATTATGACGGCAATTTACACAAAACCAATATAGACAAAATAACACATAAAACCCCCATTAATTTAAATAAGATATTCAATAAAACGTAGCAATGGGTGCGGATTTTAAATAGGCCGTATCAATATCAGTCACATAAAGTGCCAGAGTGAAACAATTCACTAGGTCCTCAAGTTTTAATTTATGGAGTTCTAATCATGTTTGAAGAGCTATGCATCCAAGGTCCAACCAGACCAACCCTCACATGTATGTTTATATCTATCTAACAAAACACACAATAGCATATCATCCACACTAGCTTCCGGACTACAGCTCCCAGCATCCCCTTGACCAGGCCATTTAGGAGAGGGGGATGATCCAAATGGACTGCTTCCAAGATGCAAGCTTTCTTCTCCTTGGATTTGAGAGCATCGCAATCCCTTCATATGTCCAATTTCCTATTCCTGGATTGCAACTCCCATCAATCCTCCAAATAGCTAGATTAGATAGAGATAAATAGGTAAGTAGATCGATCGAGGATTGCTGGGAGTTGCAGTCCAAGAATAGGTAGAGAAGGAAGAACGAGGAGAAAGAGGAATGGAAAGAAAAGGGGGGAAGGAAGGGGAGAGGAAGAGAAGGAAGGGGAGAAGGAAAGGGGAAAAAAGGGAAGAAGAGAAAGAAAGAAGGAAGGAGGGAGGGAAGGTTGGCCACAGAAACACGTGACGGGTACAGCTAGTCTATATAAATAAAAATGTTCGTTTGTGGGATTAACAGAACTCAAAAACCACTGGCCGAATTGACACCAAATTTAGACACAATATACTTATCAGGCCAACAAGTGACTATCACTCATAAAAACACTGAAAAACACAGCAGAATAGACTTTAAAAGCAAAACAACAACAACATTACAATGATGCACAAAACCACATATATACACATATAAACAAATATATATATATATACACACACAACACATATACACAGACTGGGCAGGGGATGGCTAGTAAATAAATAAATACACTGTAAAATCTATGCAATTTGACACCACTTAGAATAATAGAATGTATTGTCGAAGGCTTTCATGGCCGGAATCACTGGGTTCTTGTAGGTTTTTTCGGGCTATATGGCCATGTTCTAGAGCAGTGTTTCTCAACCTGGGGGTTGGGACCCCTGTGGGGGTCGCAAAGGGATGTCAGAGGGGTCGCCAAAGACCACCAGAAAACACAGTATTTTTGTTGGTCATGGGGTTTCTGTGTAGGAAGTTTGGCCCAATTCTATCATTGGTAGGGTTCAGAATGCTCTTCGATTGCAGGTGAACTATAAATCCCAGCAACTACAACTCCCAAATGTCAAGGTCTGTTTTCCCAAAACTCCACCAGTGTTCACATTTGGGCATATTGAGTATCCCTGCCAAGTTTGGTCCAGATCCATCATTGTTTGAGTCCACAGTGCTCTCAGGATACAGGTGAACTACAACTCCCAAACTCCAGGTCAATGCCCACCAAACCCTTCCCGTATTTTCCGTTGGCCATGGAAGTTCTGTGTGCCAAGTTTGGTTCAATCCCATCGTTGATGGAGTTCAGAATGCTCTTTGATTGTATGTTAACTATAAATCCCAGCAACTACAACTTCCAAATCACTAAATCATCCCAACCCTGCCAGTATACAAATTTGGGCATATTGGGTATTTGTGCCAAATTTGGTCCATTGAATGAAAATACATCCTGCATATTGCATTTACATGACAATTCATAACACTAGCAAAATAACAGTTGTGAAGTAGCAACAAAAACAGTATTATGGTTGGGGGTCACCACAACATGCGGAACTGTATTAAGGGGTCACGGCATTAGGAAGGTTGAGAAATACTGTTCTAGAGGCATTTTCTCCGGACGTTTTGCCTGCATCTCTGTTTAAAAGCTTCCAAAGAAGGAGCCTCCACCACACTCCAGGGCAGAGAGTTCCACTGCTGAACAGCTCTCACAGTCAGGAAGTTCTTCCTCATGGAATCTCCTTTCTTGAACAGTTATAGCTCAATGCTATGGACTCCTGGGAGCTGTGATTTGGGGAGCCATCAGCCCTCTTTGGCAGAGGAAGCTAAAAAACTCCAGGATTCCATAGCAGGGAGCCATGCCAGTGCAAATGCTATTAAGCTACATTAAAACTAAGCTGTATATGCCTTCCAGACTTCTACCTGTCCCTCTCCGCCAATGGAAACGCTCCATTTCCAGCAGGCGGGACCAGAGGGGGATTGTGGGCGGGGACCGGGTGGGATTGTGGGCGGAGCTACCTCGACGCCCCGCCCCTCTCTTCCCACGCTGCCGCCGGAGCGCTGGAACCCACTCGCGCCAAGGCAGCCGAGGAGGAGGAGGCTCCTTTTCCAGGTGAGTCTGGAGCAAGGACGCGGGCGGAAGGCGTTAAAATAGCATTTCTTAGCGGGAGGACCTTGGAAAGCCTCGGCTGCGATTGCCTCTTGCCAATCCAGGTAAGCATTGGGCATATTTTGCCTTCTGTTGATTGGCAGTCCGGTTTGTTGCTGTTGTGGTTGTGTTATGACCCCTTGGTGACCCCAAGGAGTCCTTTTGCCTGATTCTTCCTCTGAAATAGAGCCTCACTAAGGCACCTAGTTAGTGTTGGGTGGGTGATCTCCCATCCAGGCACTAACCAGGGCTCACCCTGCTTAGCATCCAAGAGAAACAATACCAGAAGTGCATCTACATCAGGCGTTGGCAAATTTGGGCCCTCCAGGTGTCTTGGACTGCAACTCCCACCATTCCTAACAGCCTCAGGCCCTTTCCTTTTCCCCCTCAGCCGCTTAAGCGGCTGAGGGGGAAAAGGAAGGGGCCTGAGGCTGTTAGGAATGGTGGGAGTTGCAGTCCAAGACACCTGGAGGGCCCAAATTTGCCAATGCGTGATCTACACTGATCTGACACCTCTTAAACTGCTGTGGTTCAATGCTCAATCTTGGCAGTTGTAGTTTTACAAGGTCTTCAGCCTTCTCCAGCAAGGACTGCTGGTGCCTCACCAAACTACAACTACCCCGGTTCAGTGCTATGGAATCAAGTGGTCTGGCTCACAAGCCCGAAAGCCCTTGCGAGCCAAGTCGGCGCTCACTGCGTTCTCAAAAACAGGCTACGTTACAAGGGCTGGAAACAAGAGCCTTGGGATTGTATAATTCATGAAAGTCGGTGCCTCAGAAAAGTATTGCTTTATTCTTATTATTTTTACTTTTTGAAATCTTTTTAAATAGAATCAGGTTGGATTTTTTAAAAAGAAAGAAATGTGTTGCACAACTTCCTAATTAGGGGTGCGTCTACACTGTTGAATTAATGCACTTTTGACATTGCCTTGACTACCGTGGCTCCTTGCAATGAACAATGGGAGTTGTGGTTTTACCCCACTGTGCAGGCTCCAATCCGTGAGTGCATCAACACTGTGGAATTAGTGCAGTTTGATACCACTTATTGCGATTTTTTATTGTATTGTGTGTTTACTGTATTGCATTATTAATGTCACTATATTTTATTGCTGTATTTTATGTTGTATATTTGCTTGGTTGTAATTGTTGGGCTTGCCTCTTGTAAGCCGCCCTGAGTCCTTTTGGGGAGATGGTTGCAGGGTATAAATAAAGTATTATTATTATTATTATTATTATTACTATTATCATTTATTACTTGAACTCAATGCTATGGAATCATGGGAGCTTCAGTTTTACAGTGTCATTAGTGTGTTATTAAAGACTTTCATGGCCGTAATCACTGTGAGTTTACTGGGCTGTATGGCCATGTTCCAGAAGCATTCTCTCCTGACGTTTTGCCCATATCTATAGCAGGCATCCTCAGAGGTTGTAAGGTCTGCTGGAAACTAGGAAAGTGGGGTTTATATATTTCTGAAATGCATGGCCATAATCACTGTGAGTTTTCTGAGCTGTATGGCCATGTTCCAGAAGCATTCTCTCCTGACGTTTTGCCCATATCTATGGCCGGCATCCTCAGAGGTTGTAAGGTCTGTTGGAAACTAGGGAAGTGGGGTTTATATATTTGTGGAATTTTCAGGGTGGGGAAAAGAACTCTTGTCTACTTGAGGCAAGTGTGAATTTTGCAATTGGCCACCTTGATTAGCATTGAATAGACTTGCGGCTTCAAAGCCTGTCTGCTTCCTTCCTTGAGGAATCCTTTGTTGGGAGGTATTAACTGGCTCTAATTGTTTCCTAATTGTCCAGACAAGAAATTGCCTTCCTTTTTTTCTAATTCTCCAGACAAGAAACAGTTAGGGCCAGATAATGCCTCCCAACAAAGGATTTCCCAAAGCAGGGTGCAGCCAGGCTTTGCAGTTGCAAGGCCATTCAAGTAATCGAGCTGGCTGATTGCGACATTCACACTTGCCTCCAATAGACAGTTCTTTCTCCCACCCTGGACATTGCACATATAAAGGTCACTGGCCTAGTTTCCAACAGACCTCAAAACCTTGGAGGATGTCTACTATAGATGTGGGCAAAACGTCAGGAGAGAATGCTTCTGGAACATGGCCAGTGACAGCCTGGAAACCTCACAGCAATCCAATGTCATTAGCCTTCCCTAGGAAAAATTCCTGGTGCATTACTAAATTGCAGCTCTCAGGATTCTATACCATTAAGCCATAGCAATTAAAGTGGTGCCAAACTGCATTAATTCAACAGTGTAGATGCACCCCAGGCAGCTGTTGGGTTTTTCTTTGCCTGCTGAGGTATTCTGCTGCCTCCAGAGGGTGGTTTGTTCTTTCTCTAAAGATATTTGCCACACTCTTCTTTGGCCAAGGAGTTTAATTATTACCTGCTTACCGCAGTTATAATTATGTAACCCATTTTCTTCTCAGTGGCGCTTGTTCGAAAATAAGTTCCCTGGGAATCAGTTGGAGCGGTTTCTAAGAAAAGAGGTATTGCATTGTGACTTTTCCCCACAAAGGTGGAACTAAAAAAAATACATCCGGCATAGGAGGGATGCTGGGTTTTCAGAGCCAAAATGTGGGTGGAAGAAGAAAAGTTGAATGCAAATCTGGGCATAATAAAAATAAATATCCTGGCCTCATAAGAACAATTGTGTGATTGTGGCAATTGTTTGGCATGCTGCAATCCAGTAACACTGGAGGTCCTCGTGATCCCTGTCTTGGTCTTAGATTGTTGACAGATAAAAGGTACATTGGGATCTATTGGTTATTTGCTATACCTGGTCCAAGTTTTTCCTATTTCTCTTGCCTCAATTATAATAAAAGCTCAAACGAATTCCCCAGAGACAAGTCTTGTGTGAGTCACTTATCTGTCAAGCTGAATGTTCTTCGCCGCTAGCATAAATCACATTTAATCATATTTCCGAGGGGTGCTGTTTGGCTAGCTAGCATTCCAGTAGTTGTCTTAAGGATCCTTTCAAACAACCTAGGCCTTATCAACACTGGCCATTTAATGCAGTTTCAAACCAGTGTACATGATTACATAGGAAACCCTTGAACCAGTTTGAGGCCTGGATAGTGATTACACAAACCACTGAGCGCTGATACACATTAAGGGCTTTCTTTTGCATGTTTTTGTGGGAGTTTGATCTCTGACCACCACAGTTTGAGGCTAGCTTCAAACTGCATTAAATGGTTAATGTAGATGGGACTCTAGTTTTAGCATTCTGCTTTGGCAGCCATGGGAGCATCTGGTGGTGCAGCAGGTTAAACCGCTGAGCTGCTGAACTTGCTGACCGAAAGGTCGGCGGTTCGAATCCGGGGAGCAGAGTGAGCTGCTTGAGGCAAGTGTGAATTTTGTAATTAGCATTGAATGTACTTGCAGCTCCAAAGCCTGGCTGCTTCCTGCCTGAGGGAATCCTTTCTTGGGAAGTGTTAGCTGGCTTTAATTGTTTCCTAATTGTCCAGACAAGAAATTGCTTTATTTGTTTCTAATTGTCCAGGCAAGAAACAATTAGGCTCAGCTTCAGCCAACCTATCAGTCTGAAAACATGCAAATGTGAGTAGATCAATAGGTACCGCTCCGGTGGGAAGGTAACGACACTCCATTCAGTCATGCTGGCCACATGACTTTGGAGGCATTTATGGACAGCGTTATCTCTTTGGCTTAGAAATGGAGATGAGCAGCACCCCCCAGAGTTGGACACGACCAGACTTAATGTCAGGGGGAAACCTTTACCTTTGGCAGCCATGGGTGCAGTTTTGAGAACCTTGGGATTTGCAGTTTGGTAAGACACTAATATCCTCTAGAATTACCCTTTTTATACTACTTTTTATACTACACCTCCCAAGATTCCTTAGGATGAAAGGATGGCCATAAATGTGTCATCATGTAGATTTAACTATTAATCTCATCCCATGTCTGAGGCTTATCAGTATACAAGTGGTCTCCCTTGTTTTTCCCCAAACATTTCTTTGCAGATAGCTCTGGTTGGTTGTACTTGAGGTTCTAATAAAAGCAAGCAGATCCCAAAACTTGTAGCAAGGTACCAGATCCCATCTGATCTTGGAGCTAAGGAGGATCAGCCATACTCGGATGGGAGATTGCAAGCCATTTAGGGTTTTATACTTCGAAGGCACGGGACCTAAATACCCTCAAGGCACCAGATCCTGTCTAATCTTGCAAGCTAAGCAGGATCAGCCCTGGTTAGTACCTCGAAGGGAAACCACCAATGGATACTAAGTAGTAGTAATTTTATTGATTAGCCCTTAGGCCATATCACAATAAGAAACAGAACAACAAGGCCTGACCTGACCTGATCACACTCCACGTAGAAAGTTAAAATAAGACACTTATAATAATACAGTAAATACATATGATAAGACATGATAAAACTGATAAACTGATCAAGCTGAGTATATACATCATATTTCATTATCACCCCTACAATTTACCCCAATCAACCCTACATATGTGGTTCTCAGACGTATTGTTTTGCTTAAGTACAGAGCTGTTTTATATGTTATTTTTGGGTCTTGGCCACACATAAAATATGTTGTTCTGATGTGAGAATCCCAATCAATGGATACTAAGGGCTTTAGGTGGTATTTTAGAGGAAGGAACTGGCAAAACCACCTCTGAGTATTCATTGCCTTCAGAAACCCTATAAAATTCATGGGATCTCCATAAGTCGACGGATGACTTGAAGGCACAGACACATGTGGGGTTTTATAAACCAACTGATAGATAGTCTTCACGATGCAAAAGGGATGCTTGTTTGGACACTGAAATTGTGACACTCTTGTGGGTTTTCTGTCTCTTTATATGATAACATCTGCTTCTACTCCGCATCTATGTAGGTTGAAGAAACGTATGTTTCTCCAGCTGCATAAAAGTTCCTCAAATGTCACCTGGATAGGAAAGTCTGACTTCTGCCAGTGCATTTTGTGCCTCTGCCCATTTACTTTGCTCACAGCTAAAGATTGAATCATTCCATATATTAACTTTCCATTTTCAATTTGTGTATATTGAGGTAAAGGGCTGTGTCAGTTTAGATAATGTATTTTTTATTAGCTGTTACTTCTATGGTGGAGTACAAGTCTATGAATTCTGCTCAGAAGCCCAATTGGGTTCAGTTGGGCTTCTGAACAGGGAAGTGCTTATGTGGTTGCACTTAAATAGGAGTAAGGCCCATTTAACTCAAAGGGGTTTCCTTCTGAGCTTGCACTGTTGTATCCACTGCTTTGAGCCATTGTATTGGAAAAGCAGGCTGTACATACATGTTTTTTAAAAAGCTATGCATTATGTACTATCTGCATTTATGAGTCAGACCCTGAACTTGCATTTCTTAGCAATTTATATATTTTTATTCTATGTGTTATTCTTAGTCTTTCAAATAAAAAATGAAATAAAATAAAGCAATCCCATCTCTGCTGTGATAGGTCTCAGTTCTATTTACATCTGAAATACTTAATAGCAATCAGCTACCTATTTGTTAACCTGTGTAATGTCCTTGCATGGGAAGCTGGAGCTGACAGACAGGAGCTCACCCCGCTCCCCAGATTCGAACCACCGACCATTTGGTCAGCAATTCTGCCGGCACAAGGGTTTAACCCATTGTGCCATGCAAGGACATGAGAGAAGCCTCCCACAGGATGGTACAACACCAGGGCATCTCCTAGGCAACGTCCTTGTAGACAGCCAACTTTCTCACACCAGAAGCGACTTGCAGTTTCTCAAGTCATTCCTGACATTTAAAAAAGCTTGTGTAATACATTCGCATATATATACATTTGTTATCCAGTTTATACGACATTCACATATGCATCTTTTATTGAGTGCTACAACTGCCTTTTATTAGGAATAGTAATTTCATTACTTTGGTATCCTGATGATGTGTAATTATTAGGCCACCCATTAGGTTAAAATACATCTTTGTCAATTAACCAAGTAGATTTAATTTATTAACATCTCCTCCATAAATTGGCAGTGATGAAAATAATAGTTCTGGAAAAAATGTACATAGACTTGGCCATCTAGGTATTATCATAGATTTTGTATCCCTGGATGCAGTGATCCACTACTAGAAAAATTCTCCCCACCAAAATTCCAAAAAGCAATGTTGATTTTCCCATTTTATAGAAGAGATGCCATTTTGCTATGTCGTTGTATACAATGGGACTTCAGCAGCTGTGGATTCTGGTATCTGCAAGGGATTCTGAACCCAAACTCCAGCGGATACCAAGGGACCAGTGCATTTTGGTTTTAAGTGGTGTAAACAACATGAAATCCAACCTTCTTGCTGGATTTTCTCTGAAGATGGTGCCTATTTGAAGATAGTAGATTAGGCCTACAAACAAAACTGCATTGGCTCATAGCATCCAGTGGCATAGCAGTCCCCAACTATGTTGGACTACAACTTTCAACATCCACAGGGCAGCATGTCCCATTAAAAGTGGTGGTTGTTGCTTGATGGGTATTGCAATGATTGCGTCGGGAGTGAGATATGCTAACTGATGGATGAAGAGAGTTGTAGTCAAATGTATCTGCAGAGAGGGGGGAAAGCTTTGAATGTTTGATCCTACATATATAGTATGACTTATATGTGCATATGTTCCCAAGTTAATTTCGGCCACTTACTGATTTCTGGTTGATTTTTGTTTTTTGGTTATTTGCTCCTATGACAATAAAAAATGAAGATAACATTAAAAAATATTACAAGTGTATTCCAAGGAGGATCTATTTCTGTGTCCACGCATGACATAAATGCTGTCCAATTAGTGGTATGCATGGCCTTACTGTCAGGAGTGAGGAAAACAACTTTATATCTCACTGTATTAGTTTATTAGGCTTGCACAAATTAAGGTTGTTTTCAAATTAGGGGTAAAAGAATTTGATTTGGTCTAGATTCAAGAAGAAGATAGTATGTATGTTTCTTGATGGAGGTGTTTCCCAAAAAGGCTTATTACAAAAACTGTATGTAGCTGGCGATTCTTACGATTGTATTTTTTCTTTTGAAATGATCTTATTTTTCTTTTTGGCAACTGCACTTTTCTGGCAAAGCTAATGGAATAGACTGCTGTGGCCAGAGATTTCAGTATATGCATGTACTTTTCTATCTGTATTAACTCAAAATGTCACTTTGCTGGTTTGTAATTTTTAAAAAGGGTAAGTTAAAAAGCAAAATAACATTATTGCCACACGAGGTTTTAGCTCTATGGAGCCAATATGTGTGGAGGTGTACGTTTCTTTTTTATTTTGCATTTTTGGAGCATCCAAAACACAAAACTCCCACGAATGCTGCCTTAGCTCAATTTACTGAAAGATAAATGCATACACCATTTACTGAAAACTAAATGCATACACCATTTATTTTATTGTTTCTTTTTCCTGGAATAGCCATGCTTTTTTTCTGTGTCAGGAACAACTTGAGAAACTGCAAGTCACTTCTGGTGTGAGAGAATTGGACATTGCCCAAGGGACGGCCAGATGTTTTGATGTTTTACCATCCTTGTGGGAAGCTTCTGTCATGTCCCTGCATGGGGAGCTGGAGCTGACAGAGGGAGCTCATCCACACTTTCCCCGAATTCGAACCTCTGACCTGTCGATCTTCAGTCTGGCCGGCACAAGGGTTTAATCCATTGTGCCACCAGGGCCATGTTACATTACAGCCAATGCCAGATCAAGACAACTGAGGTCCTAAGCCAGATGTTGGCAAAATGCAGACTATAAACTAAATATCCCACTTAAACCTGGGTCTTTTCACTGTACTCAATTATAGTACTATGATTTCACTTCAACTGCCATGACTACATCCTATTGCAGTTCAGTGGCACATTATAGCTTTCTGAATAAGGATCTATATATCCCTCCTCTGCCCTAAACTATGCTTTGTTTCTCTATAAATCCAGTTCTGAGTATATATCTCTTCAGTTTTAATGCTGATGATGCAGAAGTATTGGGAAGACTGTATGTTTTCCAGGCTGTATGGCCATGTTCCAGAATCATTCTTTCCTGACGTTTCGCCCATATCTATGGCAGGCATCTTCATAAGTTGTGGCAGGCATCTGAGGATACCTGCCAGAGATGTGGGTGAAACATCAGCAGATAATGTTTCTGGAACATGGCCATACACCCCAGAAAACTCACAGCAACCCAGTGATTCCAGCCATGAAAGCATTTGACAACAGTATTGGGAAGAGTTCTAAACACAGGACAAGTACCATTAGCATGACCTTTAATATTCTTTGTAAATGTGCAGTTTAATATTTGGATGTGGCTCATTAAATGTTAGTGTCTATTCTGGAAAATCCAATTTTTCTCTCAGTTTTCACTGACAGTATCATTTTTTCTGTACAGTCCAGGAGTTGTGTGGGCACTTCTGTTCCTGTATGGCTGGCGTTGATGTAATAAGAAGCCTTGCCCTGAACTATTTCAGTTTCCCCCGTGGTTCAAGTTCTCCTTATAGCCTTCAAAATCTCCCCATATCCTGCTGCCTAAAAAAATATCTATTCTTGCTCTCGCCATGTATATAGTGACTTACTATTCAAAGCCAGAAGAATGCTAGAGTCATTCCTAACACAATTCTTGCCCTCCCTGAGGAAGTTCACTTGGTAACTAATGGACCACGTTGGATTTTGAACAACCTGATATCTCTATGGCGCCTAAGAGAGACACATAGACACAGAAAGGCATACAGATATCAGGTGTTTTGATTAGTTAGTTATCAGATGACTTTCCCCATGGAATGAGGAAATGGTATGTGAAATGCATTTGAACAGACTTACATTCTTCAAGAGATGTGAAGGAATAAAATCCCTTTTCTCAATGCAAACTAAGGTATGGAATTCACTCATTCCTTGATTTAAACAAACTCCACTTTCTAGAGAAGTACAGCTTTGTGGATATAACAGATTCTCGGCAAAAAGTTGTTTTTTTCTCTTTTAAATAATCATAATAAGTCTGAAATGAAATGTCAATTTTATCTCAATATGCATCTTAGTGGGTGTATTATGTTGTTTTTATTGTGTGCCTTCAAGCGAAGCTATCACAATTTTTTCTTGGCACGATTTGTTCTGATGGGGTTTGGCTGTGCATGACTCTGAGGCTGAGAGAGTATGACTTTCTCAAGATAATCAAGTGGGTTTCCATAGCTGAGCACCGACCGGGGATTGGTCTCCAGAGTCATAAAACTGTCAAGCCACTACACCATGCTAGTTCTGCTACATTCCATTACTTGACTTGAATGGAAAAGCTCTTTATTTGGACCACAACTTCCAGAATTCCTTGCTTATGATCCCTGGGAACAGAGAAAATTATTGTTGGAGGCTTTCATGGCTGGAATCACTGGACTGCTGTGAGTTTTTCAGGCTGTATGGCCATGTTCCAGCACCATTTTCTCCTAATGTTTCGCCTGCATCTGTGGCTGGCATCTTCAGAAGAGAATATTATTTTCAGACTCGATCCAGACTTATTCCTCAGTAGTCCTTGTTGTTCTTCCCCAGGCTGCAAAATGTCTGGGGCCATTCCTTAAACCCAATGTTAGCCGTTTTGTCATGATGTGCTAGGACTTTTGGAAGTGTAATGCCAGTAGCTAACATGGGATACTTGAATATTGTATGGGGAAAGAGTATGATTACCATTTGACAGTTTAAAGAGTTTAAAGCTGGAGCGTTTGCATGTGGATTTTGACCCTCATTTCCTATTTTTATCTCCTCTATATTGCCTTTTAAAAATAACTTTGTATTGCCTTATTTAAGTCATTGGAGTGAGCTTTGTCTTCATAAAATAGCTCTGACTCCTCTTAATAATAGTTGATTCATTGTTGCTCAGAAAGATCATCACACTTGCAGTACATAACAGCGCCCAGCTTTCTGTCGTCTTTTTATTTTCTTGTTCACTTGGAAGGTCAGGATCTATGAGATCAAACAAGGATAAAAAGAAGTTTAATGTGCCTTTCTGCATTATTATTCATAATTTGATCTTTCATGATGTGTTTACTTCTATGGTCACATGGCAGTGATGGTAGTTGTGGTCCAACATATCTGGAAAACACAAAGGTAGGAAAGCCTGGTACAATGCCAAACTGCAGGAGAATTGGGATAACAGATTTTACTATGAGTTTTCCTGAGTCAGTTCCATCCAGAGCTCTAGGGATTTCCAAATTGAAGCTAAAATCCGTGCGTAAGGACAGGAGTAATAATAATATTTATTTATTTATTTATTTATATTCCGCTCTATCTCCCCGAAGGGACTCAGGGCAGATTCCAAACATAAAAGGCAAACATTAAATGCCCAAATACAACAACAATACATTCATAATAACAAAATTTAAACAACCCAACATATAAACATGAATTATAACTTAACAAACTAAAATGAAATAAAAATACAGCCTGTTATAACAGACATAAGACAATGAAATGAAAGTCCTCCAACTAGATCTAGAGTGAATTATCTTAGACAGGCATAGATGATCAAACTAGTCTAGGATGATTGAGCTGTGTTATTATAGGCCCAGGGTAGCTTGTCATCTGTATCCTTTTGCCAAGTAAAGCAGTCTATATATGCACGTTAAGCATGACTTATCCATAATTTTGAAATACAAAATACTCCCGAATTAGTGACTCCTTTGTTTTCTGATGGATCATTGTACACAAACTTTGTTTAATGCTCAAAATTATTAAATTATGGTATAAATTTACCTTCAGGGTAGGTACATAAAATATATATGAAACATAAAGAAATGTTTAGACTTGGCTCCCTTTCCCTAAGTATGCCATTATGTATGCATATGCAAATACAGGTTTCCCCCCAAAATGCCAATGCTGGCCCCATGCATTCTGAATAAGGGATACTCAACCTGTACCAACCATACATACTTGGTCAAGAGACTCCCACTAAAATTGTAATTGCTCAGTGAACCTATGAAATTTGGAACTGACTATTCTCGGTGATCTACTTAATGCTGAGTGTAGAAAAGGTCCCACTGCTGGGATGTAGAAAGGATTAAGTAGCAAGTGATGTTTCTGAAACTTTAGAGAAGAATGTCAGTCAAGACATTAAAAACCTGTTGAGTGGATAAACACATGAGTTTGGCTACAGACTTGGTCACTCTTAGAATTGCTGTTGTCCCTTCAAGTCATTTCTGACTTGTTGTGACCTAAGTTAAACCTATCATGGAGTTTTCTTGATAAGATTTGTTTAGATGAGGGTTGCCTTTACTCATACTTTCTGCTCAGGCTGAGAGAATGTGATTTGTCTAAAATCACCCAGTGGTTTCCATGTCTACATAGGGATTTCAACTGTGGTGTTCAGAATCCTAGTACAAGTAATCCTCAAGTTACAAATATCAGACTTACATATGACTCATAGTTAAGAATGGGGATGAGACAACAGGAAGTGGGGAAAATCTATCCCTAGAAAGAGAAATTCACTCCTGGAAGAATTATCATGGGGAAAAGGTGTCTCCAATGAATCTTTATCACTGATCCTATCCCCACAAATCTTCTGAACAGGTGCACAGACAGCAAAACAAACACCACAGGGATGTTCCCCTTCCCTATGCTATCCAAAGATATATATGTATATTGAAATCGCTAGAGGTGGTTAATTTATGTCCCATTGACTTCAGTGGGTCTACTATAAATCTGAAATAAAATGAATCTTGTAAATTCCATGCAGTCAATTAGGAATTGGCTGTTTGTCATTTTTTTAGCTTTTAAAAAAACTTACTTTTTATTTTTATTTTTTTACTAACCTGAAAAATAGATTGATTTATAGATTTATGCACAAACTAAGTGAGTGACAGTTTAGGGCTTCAGATTATGACAGGCTTTGAAATAAGTGAATAAAACTAAATTTCAAGATTTTACATAAGTGTACATTTGCATGTATGTGAATGTTTAGCTATGGCACGTCTAAAACCTGACATAGCATGAGGCTTCAGCATCTTAATATTGCACTGGATGTAGTGTACCCGTGCGGGTTTGTTGTAGTGCCAGTATGACACAAGAAAAAGCATCATGTAGCGGAAAAAACATTTTTAGTAAGTTCTTAAGGGTGTGCATAATGGGATCAGATTGTACAAAATTAAATATCATGCAAACCTACAGCTGCCACTGCCTTTTCCCTGTGACTCACAGAGACAGGATGGAGGGTGAACATGTGCTCGGTATGTTATTGAGGCAGGACTGCAAGCTGTGTGACTCTGGGTGGAATTATTTGTGTGATATTTGCATGCTTGGTAGGGAAGGAAGAGGCAGAGGAGCTGGCAATATTGGTGTCACACACATTGAGATACCATTAATCATATACAAATCATGATTGAACTATGACAATTTTGTATCACTAGTACTGTTCAAGTAGAACTTTGGATTTCCTTCTGCATTCCATAATATCCTGGAATTCTTCGAGAAGATTTGCAAGCAAGATCCAAACTACCTGTGATTAGAAACTATGTCGGTTTTCTTCTACCACAAGAACAGCAACAATGGAACATTAATAGCGTATGACTTCTGTAGGAAGTGTAAGGGCAGATTTTATTTCCCTTGGGGCTAGTAAGAAGTACATGGGAGGGATATGATGGGATGGAAAGTGTTCCAGCTCCCCTTCCGCCATCCTGTGTTCCTAATAAATGTTAGTCTTTCTTGAGTTTACTGTTGACAGTTTTAAACACTTAACAGCTTCTCACTTTTAACGTCAACTGCAACTTGATTGTAACAAGACTTTTTGGTTGTTGGTGGTTTAATTGCTATAATTGCTCCAGGTCCAGAAATGGCCTCATGGATCCAGAACTGGTTCATATTCTTCATTCACTTCTGAAATCTGCCATCAGTCCTATTTTCATTAATATTTTCAATGTTATACAGGTTGAGCAACCTTTATCCAGAACTCCAAAAGCTGAAATTCTTCATGTGGGAGGGAGGCTGAAGCAGTGATACCACTGCTTTCTGATTGTTCGGTGTACACAAATATTAAAAATATTGTATAAAATTACCTTCTGACTTTGTGCATAGGGTGTATATGAAACATAAATGAATTTTGCATTTAGACTTGAGTCCCATCTCCAAGAGATACCAGTATGTACACATATATAAATATAGATATTCCAAAATCTGGAAGAATGCAAAACATTTCAGATCCCAAACATTTCAAAAAAAAGTTACTCAACCTGTATGAGTAACTGAAAAAAAATGCATGGGATCAGACATTATAGATACGAACAGTTGTGCGCTGCTTAATTTTAATCATTGTGCTTTTCAAATTTGTGCACAGAGGGAACTGTATTTCGGAAGTTCTCTGCAACACCTTCATCTGGTTATAGCTACTAACATTTCCCTACAGTGTACGGCAGTCATGGGCTCTTGAATGAATTTGGTGATAGAAAGCTTGGTCCTTGTTGGACCCCTGGCCATTTTGAGATATGCTGAGGTTTTTAGCTATGTCGCATTGAAGAAGCCCTGTAACTTTCTAGGAAATATTCATGTTTTGAAAAATGGTGTTCAGTTTAATCATTTAGAGACCTCTCATAATCTGCAGTTTCCTCATCATGTACACAAATCCAGCATTTTGTGCAGTGTTGTCTGGTTCAGCAGACCTGACAGATACCTCATGTGAATTGAAAGTGTGTACATTAGTGTATATATGTGCTTTCAAGTTTCCACCTGACATGGCAAACCAGTACTTAGACGTGGTTTTGCCAGTTTCTTCCTCTGAAATATAGCCTACATCACCTTGTATTCATTGGAAGACTCTCATCCCATCGTAAACCAGATCTGACCCTACTTAATATTATATTTGCCTGAAATTCAATATCATGTTTTCCTATTCTGTGATTGTCTTTCTGCCAGATCACTGTGGAGCTGAACATAGAACCCTCTAAAACCACAGAGATAGAGAACTAGGACTTTAGATGTGCATATGAGAATTTCTTGTGTCACCATGGTACCAGCTTTCGGCAGAAGCTTTTGTTTTTCATTATAAAAAGCTGTGTTTGTGTCTGTGCTTCTAAATTATTCAGTTGAAAGTAATAATTATAAACTGAGCTATAAGAGAATACAGGAAGCCTGGAGGGGGGCAAAATAATGAGTAGAGAGAATGCATCACATATTTATTCACATTGTGTCTTGAGCTTCTCTTTAGGACCACAGCATTAGGAGTGTTACTATATTTAGTGTTGCTCTGGATGACAAAGGAAACCTAGGTGATGGTTTCTGGTCAAAACTCTAGGTGATGCTCATTCCTACTTTGAGCTGATATTTGGAGGAAAAGATCCCTGAAATCAAGGAAGTGTCGGTTATATGTGGTCCTCCAAATAAAAACAGGGATGGATAAGATGAGGTTGAACTCCCAACATTTCTTGGCAGCATCGCCCATAGTGAGGACTGATAGTCCTAACAAATATATGAAAGGTCTTGTATTCCTCATGGGCACCAGTGTGTGTAGTGAACTGAAGGTTTGGATACCAGGGCTGGAATATCCATTTAGTCATGAAAACCCACTTGGTGATCCTGAGCAGAGGAAAGTAAAGGCAAACCCCCTCTTGACCAATCTTGCCAAGAAAATCCTGTGACAAGTTTGCTGTAAGGTCAAAGTAAGTCAAAAATGCCTTGAAGGCACAGAACAACATATTCCCTTATTGCTGATGTAAAAGAAAACCCAGCCCTGGGCATGAATTTATTCATAGTGCCTTTCGGCATATTGTTTCTTTTATGGCTATTTTAAGAAATAGTAAGAACACAGATTGATAAACATGCACTGATTGACCATTCTTGTAACAGTTCTCACTAGCAAAGTAAACCTTTAGATGTAAGATGATTGCATTTTTAATTGCACAGATGGAATTGTATGTTCAGAAGCCTTAGTTTTGATCTTAAAGGTTATTGAAGGTGGAGGGAAAAACAGAAGAATTAACCTTGGAGAAGACGTGGGAGGTGATGTAAATCTTGTTAGCCAATATCCTTAAGAAGCTGAAACATGTCAAGAGAAAAAATGGTTCTGCGATAGAATCAATTACCTAGGGAAATGGTGGGAGTCTTCTCTGGCAGTCTTCAAGAAGTGGTTGGACACCTATCTCCTGAGGATTCTGTTGCTGGAGATCCTGCATTGAACAGGAAGTTGGATTTGATGACCCATAAGGTCCCTTCTAACACTCATTCTATCATCAGCTTGGCATGATCAACAATGAATGATAGATATCACATATGTGCAGATTTCAGCTTCTATAATTTAACTAAGGTTTCGAGAAGCAAATGCAGAACTGAAGAACAAGGAGCCCCCAAGTATATGCTTTACTCACAACTTTGCAACAAGAATTAGAGTTTCCAAACAAATCCTTGCATATACAAATCTCTTCTATTTTCCCAAAAGCTTTCTTGAGTTCAGTTGGTTAATCTAGATTTTTTTGTTGCTATTATGAAACCATTGGAATTCAACCAGACCTATACCAGTTGGTTTTATTATAAGCCTTGTTTGAAGGAGATTTACCATAGTTTTCCACTAAGGCTGAGAGGGTGTGATTTACCCAAGCTTTCCAAGTAGGTTTCCATGGCTGAGTGGGGATTCAAATCATGATTTCCAGGATCATAGTTCAGCAGCTCAAACCATTACACCATACAATGTTTTAGTCGATACATTTTTAAAAGAACTCATACAAAAGCTATTCATCATCATGTGTAAGTGGTAACAATTATTATATGGAATGCATAAGATATGAATACTTATGTGTGTTTGTGTGTGTTATAAGGGGTAGGAATGAGAAAGTGATGGCCTACGGACTCATTCAGATCCATGATTTATGAAAAGACTTCAGCCTTACAGAGTATCACCATTTACGTATTCAATGTAAATTGAATTTTGTTTCTCCTCCCACAGCATTCTGTCGGTAGACTTTGAAAACAAACTGAAATAGAAACTTGAAAGAAAGATGCCTGTGCCACCTCCGCCGCCTCCACCTCCCCTTCCACCATCTCTTTCTGGAGGTCCACCACCACCCCCTCCTCTTCCACCATCGGTTTCTGGAGGACCACCACCTCCTCCACCACCACCACCACCTCCTCTTCCATCACCTTCTTCTGGAGGTCCACCGCCTCCTCCTCCTCTTCCATCGCCTTCTTCTGGAGGTACACCACCTCCTCCACCTCCTCTTCCATCAACACCCTCTGGGGGGCCACCGCCACCACCCCTGCCTTCTCCAAGCTCTCTGGTAAGTCTTTACTTTTAATTTAGATACATTCCGAAAACTAATAGACATATTTATTTTTTGTCTTAAATCCCACCCTTTATCCTAAGATGGGAACTATGGTGACTTACAAGATTAAATAAACTAGAGCTTTAAAAAGGAACACAATTAAACAAACTAATATTTGAAAACACCATATAATATAATTTTATTTTGAACAGCTACCTATAGAATGCAATTTTTTGCAAACATACTGTTCATTTTTGAGTTTGCCTGCATTATTTAGAGCAATGTTTATGTTGTCAAGTTGTTTTTCTCCATTCACTTACAATGCTTTTTCATATTATTCTTTATTTTGTTCCACTTGTGTCCTCAGTGCTAGCAGCATTTGATTGATTTGTTGTTCAGAGGAATATTCACATTGTAGTTTATGTGTTTCTTTAAAGTAGGTTGCATATTCAGTTGTTTATGTTTTTTGACAAGGAATGGACAAATGAGTTGGGTGGGGAGGAGATTCTTATGTGGTCCCAAGGCTGTTCTTGTGGCCCTTGACCTTCTCATCTTGTGCTATCCTTTTTTGGCCACATTAACTCCTGAAAACTGCAATAAGAGGCAATACACCAATGCATGCCTCCCTGCACTTTTTAATATCTAACAATGCACATTTTTAAAGGACGGGAGTGAATTTCAGACCACCTCCAAGTTGTTTGCAGCCTGGAATGATCTTGTAAGCAAAAAAAAAAGTGGCCCCTGAATCTATTACAGTTGGAGCTGCAGTCTAAAACATCTAGAAAGACACCAAGTTGTAGAAGCCTGCTTTGAATGTACAGCTTTGTAAAAGATGACATGTTTGCAAAGATTGTGGCTTACAGTATATGCTGGTAACTTGGATCTGAACATCAGAAATGGGGATTTTGCAAAGGCGACATTATTTCCTTTCGTCTCCTGGTGTAAAGCATCATCTAGTGCCTTACAATAACAGTAACTGACATAATAACTGCTATTATGTGAATTGTCATGAAATGAACAATAGTCTAGTTTTTCCCCTAACAACGTGGCTATCATCACAAGGTAACGCAGGAAGCTGCCTTATACTGAACCAGAACATGAATTGCCAGAGCTTAAAAAACCTCTGTTATTGAAGTAATATTTCCAGAATCCCCTTTGCAGTCCCCAAACTAGATTTTCAAAGATGCTGGGTATCTCCAGGTCTCAGAGGGAGTATCATGTGGCCCTCCAGCTTCAGCTGGACTACACATCCCAGCAGCCACCAAAGCATGGTGAAGAACATTGGGACCTCCAATTTTTGGAATCCTACATAATTCCCACTCCGGTATAGATGTGTGTTAAATTCCAGATTTCTTGGTCCAACCTTTCTCAAACTGAATTGGGACTGAATCTGGAAGCTTTTATGCAGTACATGTGTGCTGCCGCTGAGTTTCCCCATAACATAATGTTGTATGATAAACTTGTTTTGACCAGAAGAGAATTCCTAGGCTTTGGTATCTGTGTCTTGCACCTGCTGGAATGGCCCAGCTGTTGCTGCAGCTGCTACGTATTTTGTGAAGCCAAGGTCAAAACTATAAACAGAGTTAATCTTCACATACTCTGCATTTTCTTTCCCATTCATAGTTCACGAAGTTGGTAGTTTTTCTTTTCTTCCCTACCTCCCCCCACTGCTTTCGCTAGACAAAATCTGTCACCAAAACTTTCTTGTGTTCTGTGTGTGTGTGTGTGTGTGTCAGGAACAACTTGAGAAACTGCGAGTTGCTTCTGGTGTTAGAGAATTGGCACTCTCCAAGGACATGCCCAGGGAACACCCGGATGTTTTGATGTTTTACCATCCTCGTGGGAGGTTTCTCTCATATCCCTATATTGGGAGCTGGAGCTGTCAGAGGGAGTTCTTCCGTGTTCTCCCCGGATTCGAACCTCAGTCCTGCCAGCACAAGGGTTTAACCTATTGCAGCACCATTGTGTTACTGATGGATGCACCATAAGATTGGGTCAGTTTTGGGAACAAAGAGTCAGATCCAGGTTCTGCTTTTATGTTGATAGAAAGATCCATTCTGTCTGATTGTTCTGGGACATTGGCTTTCTAATATTTTACCACACTTCCCTGAAGATGTCCCTCCAGTTACCTAAAATGATATAGAAGGAGTTGGAGGACTTTGCTGCATTAAGTGACCTATGATGCAGAACCCACCAAAATCAAACAAAAGCACTTTCTGCCCACAAAAAAGAGATCTGAGACAGACCCCATGCTTCCCTCCCCCTTTCAAATTACAGTTGTTCCTCCACATTTAGCAAAGCTTCCGGTTCCGGTATGGTGGCAAGCAGCTGGAAACGCAGAGCTGCTCTACCTTATTTTGAAATCAGAAGGAATCTGGTGCCATCCCCTCACTAAATCATCTACAAACTGAGGGATGAGAGACCCCCGAGCTTTAGGCTCCCCATAGAGGGTCACAGAGCTGGGGAAAGAGCCAGGAAGGCGGAGGAAAGGCGGAGGAAAGGCTGAAGCAGGGGAAGAAGGAGAAGCGGTCGCCATTACACCACAGCCGACCAACCTGCCGACCAACCTGCAGCCTCTGCGGTCTCCACGAGCTCTTCAGGGGCTGTCTCTCCTTCCATCGCTGGGCCGCCGCTGTCGCCGTTGCCGCCGTCTCCGTCGGGCCCCCGTTGGCTCTCTGCTGGGCGCTGCCGGGCCTCCGCTCCCGCTGAGCCGCGGCCGCCATCATCGCTGGGTCGCCATCCGGAGGGGGGTCGCCGCCGCCCACTGTGGAGGCCGGACGCCACCGGGCCGCCACTGTTGCAGCCGCCGGACCACCATCAGGCCGGCCAGACCGGCCAGACCAACGCCACTAGGCCGCGGCCGACGCTGGGCCGCCGCCGCCGTCGCGGGTGCCGCGGCCGCCACTGCGACCGGGCCGCGGCCGACACCATCGCTGGGCCGCTGCCACCGCCGCCTGGAGGAGATCGTCGCCGCCCCGCGGCGGGCCTGCAGCTGGCTGGGAGCACCACCGGGCCCCACCGGTCCTTCGCTGAGCCGGCCAGCCCATCGCCAAGCCGCCGCGGGTCCGCAGCCACCAGGCGGGTCCGCAGCCACCAGCTGCCGCGGCCCCCACTACTAACAGGCCGCGACCGTTGCCGCGGCCGACATCAACGTTAGGCCGCGGCCGCCGCCACCCAGTCGAAAACCATCGCCCTCTACAGGGGCTAGGCCGCAATTGCAGTGGCCGCCCTCTACAGGGGCTAGGCCGCAACTGCAATTAGGCCGCCGCCGCGGCCTCTTCACTCTTCACCATCAGGCCGCTGCTGAGTGGTCAACCACCTTTGCCGCCAGGCCGTCGCCGCTGCCGCTCGGGGCGAGACCATCATCACCCTGGGGTCAGAGACCGAACAACCGCCGGAAAGACCCCAAGCCTCAAGCCCTCGTTAGAGGGGGCTCGGCCAGCCGGATTACCGCCGTCGCTGCTTGGCCCCCGCTGACCATCGAGGCGGCTTGGTCGGAAGGAGAGGCCGAGTGCTGCCTGGCCTCACCCATCAGTCTATTGGACCGCCAAACCACCGCCACCATCAGCTGTAAATTGGAGAGGCCGGAGGCTGGGCCACCGCCGCCGATCCGCCGCCGCCGCCGTCCGCCGCCGGTCGCTGGGTGTAGAGACCGGATGTTCCTGGCCTCCGCAACCGCCGCCGGTGGGAAAGTCATCGTCGCTGGGCCGGCTGGGTTGTTGGGCCGCTGTCGGTCCGCTGAGCCGTTCCACCCCGGGCGAGCCCGATTTCACTGAGCGCCATTTCGAACTGGCCACGGCTGCGTAGCCTTTCCATTAGATCTTTAAGTAGGCTTCTTCGCTGTTATTTACTGAGCAAAGTGTGACCAACCATCTGTGCTGCCCCACCCCCGAGTTATCAACTCCGGAAGCCTATCCGCTGGTTCACCAACCGTCTGGAGTCTCATTAGAGTCTCACTGGGGTCATAGCAGTATTTAGTTAATATCGTATAATATCAACTAGCACTTTTCGATAGTCATTGTTTGTCATCTGTTAACATTGCAACAAGAACGATTTAGAACACCTAGGCGCCTGCCATCTGCTGCTAGATTGCACCAGCACTTTCACCCCTGCCCTGTCCCTCTGTGCCGCACTTTATATCGCTAAGTAGAGCACTTTAGACCTAGCACCTTATTAATGTGCCTTTGAATGTGTTTTGCTGCTAAGAAATTTACGATCATCCTCGCTCACTGACGGACTGCTCCTGAAACCCTTGCACTTTAAGAACTAGCTATACCCATATTACCACCTGCATCGCTGCTACCCATGTGGTCCCCTGCCCCCCTTTGGATACTGTTTATGTTGCTCTGGTGTGGGGGAGGGGGCGGGAGAGGAGGTAGTCCGGAGCCTGGGTTTGAGAGTGTGGTAGGGAGGGGGGAGGAGGGGGAGGGGGGATGCTGGCAAGAACCAATAAACTTAACAACAAGCATAGGAGAAAGCACTCTTATGGCTCAGAACTGCGGCATGGAGGGGGGGAGGTGTTCCACTAGCCGAGGGGCCCCCATAGAGGTCGTGGTGGGAAGGAGGAGATGCGGGAGAAGGAGACCTCGAATTCGGCCTGATTCGGACCGCTTTTCCAAATTAACTATTCCCAATAGGTCTCCTAAGGTAATTTGGTGTAACCAGGTGAGCGGGCCCTCTGGCTTGAAGGTGGTGTTGTTGAACGCCAGGTCTGTCAACGGGAAAACAACTTGGATTCAGGACCTAATCCTGGAGGAGCGGGCAGATCTGGCGTGCATCACGGAGACCTGGCTGGATGAAGCGGGGGGCGTAAATCTCTCCCAGCTTTGTCCTCCAGGTTTCTCTGTGCAACACCAACCGAGAGCCGGAGGACGGGGAGGCGGGGTCGCAGTGGTCTATAGAGATACCATCCATCTAACCAGGAGCCCCATCCCGCAGACCACAAATTTTGAATGCGTCCACCTGAGGGTGGGTGACCGGGACAGAATAGGGATTCTGCTAGTGTACCGTCCACCTCGCTGCACTACAGTCTCCCTACCTGAGCTAGCGGGGGTGGTCTCGAGCCTGGCGGTGGAGTCCCAACGGCTTCTTGTGCTGGGGGACTTCAACATCCACGCCGAGGCAACCCTCACAGGTGCGGCTCAGGACTTCATGTCCGCCATGGCAACCATGGGGCTGTCCCAACAAATAACTGGCCCCACCCACTGTGCTGGACACACATTGGACTTGGTTTTCTGCCAGGGATGGGAGCAGGGTGGCGGTGTGGAGGACTTGTCCATCTCTCCGTTGCCGTGGACCGACCACTTCCTGATTAGATTTAGGCTCACTGCGCCCCCCAACCTCCGCAAGGGTGGGGGACCCATTAAGATGGTCCGCCCCAGGAGGCTAATGGATCCGAACGGATTCCTGACGGCTCTTGGGGAGTTTCCCGCCACCGCGGTAGGCGACAATGTCGAGGCCTTAGTCGCTCTCTGGAATGGGGAGATGACCAGGGCTATTGACATGATCGCTCCGGAACGTCCCCTCTCAAGTAACCGAGCTAAACCAGCCCCTTGGTTCACCGAGGAGCTGGCAGCGATGAAGCGAAGGAAGAGGGTTCTAGAGAGCGTGTGGCGATCGGACCCAAGCGAGTCAAACCGAGCACGGTTTGTGTCCTTTTTGAGGGCATATGCCGCGGCAATAAAAGCCGCAAAGAAAACCTTCTTTGCGGCCACTATTGCGTCTGCAAAGAACCGTCCGGCGGAGTTGTTCCGGGTTGTCAGAGGCCTTTTAACTCCCCCGACTGGTGGGAGCCCTGACAACTCGGCAACGCGCTGTGAAGCATTTGCTCGGTTCTTTGCAGACAAAGTCGCTTTGATCCGTTCTGGGCTGGACGCCACATTAGATGCAGTCTCCGTGGATGTGACACAAGCACCTGCTTGTCAGATTTTGTTGGATTCTTTTCAGTTTGTGAAACCCGAGGATGTGGACAAGGTACTTGGAGGAATGAGACCCACCACGTCCATCCTAGACCCCTGCCCATCCTGGCTTCTTAAGGAGGCCAGAGGGGGATTGGCCGAGTGGGTAACAGTGGTGGTTAACGCCTCCCTTCGGGAAGGCAAGATTCCAGCGAGCCTAAAACAGGCTGTTATAAAGCCGCTGTTGAAGAAACCATCACTTGACCCCACTAAATTGGACAACTTTCGGCCTGTTTCCAATCTTCCCTTCTTGGGCAAAGTCATGGAAAGCGTGGTGGCCTCACAACTCCAGGTATTCTTGAGAGACACGGATTATCTGGATCCGGCACAGTCTGGTTTCAGACCGGGACATGGTACCGAGACGGTCTTGGTCGCCTTAGTGGATGATCTGCGCCGGGAGCTAGACAGGGGGAGTGTGTCCCTGTTGGTGCTCCTGGACCTCTCAGCGGCCTTCGATACCGTCGACCACGGTATTCTTCTGGGGCGCCTTGCAGAGATGGGCCTCGGGGGCACTGCCTTGCAGTGGCTCCGGTCATTTCTGGAGGGTCGTACTCAGAAGGTGTTACTGGGGGACTCCTGTTCAACGCCGCAGCCGTTGACCTGTGGCGTTCCTCAGGGCTCCATCTTGTCCCCCTTGCTGTTTAACATCTACATGAAGCCGCTGGGTGAGATCATCCGGAGTTTCGGGGTGCGGTGTCACCTGTACGCAGATGACGTCCAACTCTGTCACTCCTTCCCACCTGCTACTAAGGAGGCCGTCGAAGTCCTGAACCGGTGCCTGGCCGCTGTAATGGTCTGGATGAGGGCGAACAAACTGAAATTAAATCCAGACAAGACAGAGGTACTCCTGGTCAGTCGCAAGGCCGAACAGGGTATAGGGTTACAGCCTGTGCTGGACGGGGTCGCACTCCCCTTGAAGGCGCAGGTTCGCAGCTTGGGTGTGACCCTGGACTCATCGCTGAGCCTGGAGCCCCAGGTTTCAGCGGTGACCAGGGGAGCATTTGCACAGCTTAGGCTCGTGCGCCAGCTGCGCCCGTATCTTGGGAAGTCTGACTTGGCCACGGTGGTACACGCTTTGGTCACATCCCGCCTCGACTACTGCAACGCTCTCTACGTGGGGCTGCCCTTGAAGACGGTCCGGAAGCTCCAGCTAGTCCAGCGCGCGGCAGCCATGTTGTTAACGGGAGCTGGACGCAGAGAGCATACAACGCCCCTGCTGTCCCAGCTCCACTGGCTGCCGATTTGCTACCGGGCCCAATTTAAGGTGCTGGTGTTATCCTACAAAGCCCTAAACGGTTCCGGCCCAAAATACCTTGCAGACCGCATCTCGGCCTACGAGCCCACGAGGGCCTTGAGATCATCCGGGGAGGCCCTTCTCTCGGTCCCGCCTGCCTCACAGGCACGTTTGGCGGGGACGAGGGAGCGGGCCTTCTCGGTGGTGGCCCCCCGGCTGTGGAACACCCTCCCTGCTGAAGTTAGACAGGCGCCCTCCTTGATGGCCTTTCGTAGGGGCCTGAAAACATGGCTCTTCGAGCAGGCCTTCAACTGAGTGTATTTGAATGACAATGGAATGAACTAGGACTACGAATTTTGGCTATGACCCCAGGACTTGACGAAGCGGATTTTTAGTATAAGTATATGTTATGTTGTAGTTGTCTGGTTTGTTATCGTCACGGCTCACTGTATATTGTCTTTTTGTTGTTGTTCACCGCCCCGAGTCGCCCTCGGGCTGAGAGGGGCGGTCAATAAATGCAAGAAATAAATAACAAGAAATAAATAAATTTATGGCTTTAACTTTTGCATATTTTAATAGTTGTAGATTTGATTAATAAGTAATCTCTAGGTAATATCTAGGTCCTCCACTGGACTGTATGAGCCTAGAAAGAATATGTCTCTAGGCATTTACGATTCCTAAAGAACTGCTGATTCAAGTAAAAACATAGTGGTGTTTTTAATTGTGGTTTTTCAACTTTTGTGAGAGCCCTATCTTCCTAACCCTAGTGAGGGTGGAGGGCGTGAAGGATTTTATGAATTTGAGCTACGATGTATTTAGCTTTTCTGCCCAAATGTAAGCTGTTCATTGTGGCTTACAAAAAGAAAATAATTTGCTTTTGGTCCCTTCTACACTGCCTCATATCCCAGGATCTGATTCCAAATTATCTGCTTTGAACTGATTTATATGAGTCTACACTGCCAGATAATCTGGAATAAACAGAATCTGGGATAAACAGATAATCTGGGATCACTTCATGGGATATAGGGCAGTGTGGATCCAGCCTTTGATGTTCTCACCTTAAGCTGGATTCTTCTTTGCCCTCATATCCTAGCATGGTTTTTTTGTAAATTAACTGTGATGAGCTTTTAATGGTATACTGTTTTGTTGATTTTTAAAATCTCAGACTTTTAAAACATTGCAGGTAATTTTAACTACCATTACATTCCCTCCAAAGTGGTACCTATTGATCTACTGACATTTGCATGTTTTTGAACTGCTACCTTGGCAGATGCTGGAGCTCACCCCGTTCCCAGGATTTGAACCACTGACCTTTTGGTCAGCAAATTCAGCAGCTCAGTGGTTTAACCCGCTGTGCCACTGGAGCCCTCCAGGCTGAATCTGCACTGCCCTATATCCCATAATCTGATCTCAGATTATCTTCTGATCCCAGATTGTCAAGCAGTGTAGACTCATATAATCCAGTTCAAAGCAAATAATCTGGGATCAGATCCTGGGGTATAGGGCAGTGTAGATCTAGCCTCAGAAGACATTCCACAGCGTAGGAGCCATAACGGAGGAGGAATTTGCCAACAGATACAAGTGGAATATGCAACTAGGTCCCTCCAAATGTCCCTAGATGCCATTTTCCAGGTGTGCTTTTAAAATTACTATTATGTCAGCCCCCTACATTTGCAGGTTTAACTTTTGCAGATTAGATTATTTGCAGATTTGATTGATATGGGCTCTTTAGGAATCTTAAGGTCCTTCAGTGTGATTCTTGAGAGCCTAGAGATTCCTAGACAAGTTTTCTCCCAAGTAAAAATAACTGTGTTTTTTAAAACTCACACATTTGCATGGATCCTGCACCCCTAACCCCATCAAAGTGGAGAACCTATTGTATATTGATTTACTGGAGTGTAGTTGATAAGACTTTTATAGAACGACTTCTGTCACTTTTAAATAAAAACACCTTCTTGGATTTAACACAAAGTCTGGCGTCTCTAGTGTAGGTGTGAGAAATAAGAAAGGAAGCGTTATTAGCATTTTCAACTTTGGTACATCATGAAGAAAATTACATAAAGTGCTCAGTGCAAGCTGTGTTGGGCTTTTTATAAACCTTTTAACTTTTATTTTTCACTTGGCTGTAAAATTGCATATTCCGATCCCACATTAACTTGTCTGGAAAATTACTGTGAGTTCCTGTATTTTTAGAGTGGGTGTTCTATTATTCTGTCTGATCAGTGCTGCAAGAGGCGATGATCTTCCTGAAGACATCCTGCAGGCAGATGGTGGTAACAACTCAAATAATTGGGGAGATATTTATGATCATACTCCTGTGTACTCTTTCAAAGATTGGAGGATGTTGCCTTGCTTTGACAAGATGAAAATAATTAATGCTTTGCTAGAATAGCATCACTTCGCATGGCAATAGCATTGAACAGCACCTTCCTTCTAAGAAAAAAAATGTAAACAAGGACAAGAAGCTGAGTGGTAAAGGCAAACAAGTGTCGGGGAGCTAAATTTACTTCCTTTGCAGACAAAGTCAGAAAATATCTAAATGTTAGACCTTGGGAAGTGTTGGCCTCTAGGAAATTGGATTTTTAATTCCTAGAAATAGAGCTGAATATTTTTTCCACGTTTCAGAAATCCCCAACCTTGGATGGACACTGTGGAATTCTGAAAGCTGTAGACTAATCTATCATCTATCTATCTATCTATCTATCTATCTACACACACACACACACACACAGACACACACAGCCTCCCCTATCTCCAAGTTCTGCATGTAATGGAGGTGAGACACAGGGCAAGAGTCTGTGGCTAGGCTGGGAGCTATCCAAAAATAAACTTTTCCAAGCTGTGCCTGGAAGGTAAAGGGAAGAAGTGGTTGATGCATTGCCTCTTTCTTTAAATGATAGAGTACAGATTTGTGTACATAGTTAGAACCCCATATTCAGTGAGGTTAGGAATAATCGACCCCCACAAAGTTGAACAACTGCAAATTAAAAACTGCAAACTAGGAATATCCTAGTTCTCTAGCATGACTCCATGATCAACTTCTGCCAGATATTGACTAGGACACAGAGATTCCTAGTTAAAATATTTTAATTAATCCTTAAATGTCAAACCCGGAAATATGGAGGGCAAATTCTAGATTCTTTTGGAAAACCACTGGTCACATGACCTTTTGGAAAATCGAAATCTCCAGAACCTTTTTGTAGATTTTATGATCTTCGGAAAAGGATGAACTTGTCACAAGTCATAACCTTTTTTGAAAAATGATGCTATAACCTCTTGGTAAAAACATGAGCAGTTAGAGTCATAACCTTTTGGGAAAATGGCATTCATGCAAGGCAATTAGGTTTCTTAGCTGTTAAACTGGTATCCTAAATATTTCTTTGAACTGTTAGGGACAAAGATATTCCAATGCACAAAAACATATACATATTCACCAGGGTTTCAGAAGTGGACTTTTTAGTTGCCCAAAAATATCTACTCTCCCTTAAAATATATTTGCTTTTAAATCATGCTTTCAAGAGACAAAATAAGTAGACTTCTTGAAAAGTAGTATAGTTGGCTTACTCACAAACTTTATGTATTCAGCATACAGGTACTTTGCATATGAATTCAGTTACAGGATTTTATGTAGTTTCTCTGTGTAGGTAACACAAGGCATCTTCCTTAGAATCAATATTCCATAGTCCAAAGCTTCTCTCTGTTCTGATAGTCTAATAGAGTCTCTGTCTGGTCTCTAAGGATACTGTTCCTACTGGTATCTGAAAGCAAATTACTCTACAGGCTTCTCAAAGCAATACTGAGATCTAAAATGGAGTCTGAGCCCTGAACATGTCCAGACCTGATCATATGGTCTGCAGCCCCTCCCACAATAAAGAGGTTAAAGAAAACTGCAAACCGATACACACACACATATACATATACAATACAGTAAGCAATTATATACATAACAAATAACTAGTGGAGGCTTGAGAAGGTTGCTATTTCCAACAGATTCATTAGCAGATCTGTGTATTTTGTCCTCTTTCCTGCTTTGCTTGGTAGCTGTTGTTCTGGGTTCTATAGCTTATCTGTTTCTCAACCCTGTGGTTCAACACAGTTTACAGAAAGTCAAAGAACTACAGACTAGCAATTCAGTATAGATAGTGGGGAATATGTTTACTGTAGAACCAGAAATTGTGGATAATAGCAAATCCTATTTAAACGAATGAATTCTGCCATAAGTTAACATCAAGTTGTCCTGGTGTACCTAGAATATTCTTACAGAGGCATTCTACCTTGGAATGTCCTAGGTAGTCCAACACAACCCTATGATAACTTCTGGAGGAAGCGTACCATAGAATCACCTGGAGGACCTAGAAAATTCCTAGAGAGGGCATATTTTATAAGGTGGCCAGTCTATGCTGGCAGGAAGATTCTGAGATTTGTGTTCCAGAAAAGTAATTTTACACCATCTGCAGATAATCATGAAAAGGCACAGAGAGCACAAACTCTAGGAGATGCCCTCGTTTCTTTACAGCAGTATTATTCAGTAAACGTCCATGAATTGTTGACTGTATGTCCCAGGTGAGGTTACACCAAAGGAAAAAAAATAGCCAAATATGATTCTGGTATCTGGAACATTTGAGATACACATTTCCGATTCCACACATCAGATAGCTTGAGATACAGTGAGCTGAAAGTTTTATTTGATTAAACCATTAGATTTATAAATGAAATATTTTCAGATATGATGCCTTGAAATGTGGTGGAGTCTCCTCCTCTGGAATTTTTTTAGTAGAGGCTGGATGGCTGTTGGGGCCACTTTGTGTCTTATTACATGGCAGGGGGTTGGACTGGGTGGACCTTGTGGTCTGTTTCTATCAGATATCTGTCATCACTTCATCTCTGAGAATGAAGGATATACTGCTGCCTGTTACTCATACATATGCTGGCATCTACGCTGTTCCATATGGAAATGTGAAGGTGCCCTTTTCTTTTCTTTTCTTTTTTGTCAACTTCCTTCTGAGCAATACCACTCCCTGCTTTTGAAAGGAAAAGAGAGTGAAGAAAGACTTGTAATTCTGAGTTTAAGGTCATTGAAGTAGTCAGAAAGCAGCATGGATTTCCAGGGTTGGAAAGGAACTAGAGCAGTTTACAAAGCAAAGGGTTCTGTGCTTGAGATTATCTGTGTATTTCTGGAACCCATCTTTCCGTTATTATTATTATTATTATTATTATTATTACTCCATTTTAACTCTCCAAAAGGAAAGTCAAAGCAGCTTGATGTAAAAGCGGTAGCATAGAATTTAAAATATGCAAATATGCAAACATTAAAACAGAATTAAGCACAAGCAGCACTAAAAAAATCACAGTTAAAATCCACCAAAAACATATTTAACATAAAAAACTACAGCATCCCCTGACTTTAAAACCTTCATCTTTAAAAGGCTGCCTTATGCTCATTGTAAACACGCACGCAAGGTCCTTGAAGTGCACTGTGGATCTGCCCTAAGCCCATGATAAAACTTCAGAGTAGCTTTCATGAGGTGGAAAGACGTTCCCCCTTCACTGTGGAACATGCAGCATTGGTTTTTATATAGTTTGCTATTATATATAGCTCTGTGGTTTGCAATGTGGAACAGTGATGCCTAAAATTAGCAATAGTAATTGTATTTTCTCATGTTGGGCAAGACAAGGGCTGAAATACACCAGGAAGGGTAGGAACAACATGAGTAGCAAACAGAAGAAAACTCAACTATTGACTTGTTAAGTCTGCCTGTATGCCCTGTGTGCCCTTTAAAAAATAATGTAATAATTGACTTCTTGGTTACTGGGTTGTTGTAGGTTTTTTCGGGCTGTATGGCCATGGTCTAGAGGCATTCTCTCCTGACATTTCGCCTGCACTTTGGCAAGCATCCTCAGAGGTAGTGAGGTCTCGGTTACTTTTATTCTGACTGCATTCAGGCATTTCTAAGCTAAGGGATGAGCAATTATAAAACTGCTTCCTTGTCATTCGAAAAGAGAAATAAATTAATTCTGTTCTTTTATAGATAGGTTCTATAGCATGCACTATTTTGGCATATGTTCATAAAATGTCCTATGAAACAATTTCTTTATAGCCACATACAGTTCCATTCCCTCATTAAATTCCCTGCAATGCATCTATAATGTTGTGGTGAATAAATTTAGTTTAAAGTCATTTTGCTGCCTGAGGGAACTCCACCAAAGTCCAGGTGAATAATACACAGTGTCAGTCCAGTTATTTCAGCACCTGAGGCAGAGAGAAGCTCATTTCTCCATCTTCCTAGCTGTAAAAATACAATTGTCGTCAATTCTGATGGTAGGACTGGCCCTATCAGGCAGTTGCTGCTCTGTGACATTGCAGTAAGTTGAAATTTGTTGTGCAATATTACTTTATGGAATTCTATGTAGAGGTAAGATCAGCCATATATATGAGGATGTGCCATCACTTATGCTTCCTATAAAATGGCTTTGCAAGGCAACAGGAGACCGTAGCTTTTTCAGGGGACTCTTGCACATCACAGGAAGTCAAGGGTTTAGAGCTGTTGTTCCCTTGATATCACACTATGGCCAATGCTGAATGGGTCTGATGGGAGTTGTAAACCAAATTACCTAGAAAGCGAAGCTCTGTAGTATTATAACATGGAGCTGGTGGTCCAGATAACCCCTAATCTATAAGTAGGCAAAACATTCAGAGGGTGGGCTTCTTTTAAAAAATGTGAGGAGGGGATTGACAACTACTGTTTCTAATTAGAACTAATTAACAATTATATAAGCAGAAAAACAATTCTGAATTCATAAATTGTGTAAATTGTGTAAAGGACCCCATAGGCAGCTAATCCATCTTTTGGCTTAACTGGAGATTGATCAGAAAGGAGGATGGGACAGATGTGCAAAATGAGATAGGTGGCATCAGAAGCAAAATGGGATGGGTGGCCTCTCAAGTAACTTACTAGTGCTCAGCATGGTGCAGTGATTTGAGCATTGGATGGTGATTCAAATGACCAGAGCTTGGTTTCCCACTCAGCCATGTAGACTATTGGGTAACTTTAGGCATGCCAGACAGGTCTTGAAGGACTTGAAAGCACATAACAAGAACAAAATCCTAATAGCATTACAGTAGTGGTTCCCAACTTTTTTTGACCAGGGTCCACTTGACCAGGAAACACTCTCTAACATTAGTACCAAAAGGGTTACATATTAAGTGTGCCAACTGGCCAGGTACAAGCAATTCCAAACCTGAGCTGTCTTTTAAGAAAAGGAGGTGGGATCCAGGGTCTAATCAAGGTTGCCAACTGTGGTCAATAAGAAGAGAGAGAATGATGGGTACACCACCTTTGAAGAATGCCTTCTGTGAAGCCACTCGGTTGGGATCTTTAAGCCCCACAATACACAGGCAGATGAACTTTTCTATGGAATGTTTCTTTTAAAGGGGAAAATAAAAAATATACTCACCTAGCCTGACATCCCTTATGTAAGAAATAATAGAAACTCCCTTAATGGTTACCAAGGAAATGGAGAACCAACTGTTCATGTTCAGATTTCAATAGCTAAGGTCATGAGATTTAATTTTGTTCTCCGCTCCTTGGGACGTTGGTGGAATTCAATAAAATGAATCACCTTCCCACAATTGGATTCTTGGTGAATGGTCAAGGTGGGTTTATTTTACAAAGAGAAAAGCAAACCTATTTATTCACAAAAACATCTATTCTACCTTGACTCTTAAAGGAGTAACTGAAGGTTGTGAACAAGCACAAGCAGCAACATTTAAAAATATTTTAAAACCCAGCACTTGCTAAATTAATGAACAGCAACATTAACTGTTTGTAAGAACAAAAAGTGGTATAATAGTCTGACTTTGGGAGACCAGAGTTTAACTCCCCAATTGGCCACACACACAGATAGATATCTACATAAAAACTCCAACCATCACCCAAGTCAAAAAAAGAAGCACCATTAAAGCCTTGGCAGACCGTGCAAAAAGAATCTGCGAACCCCACTTCCTTCAAGATGAACTGAACCACCTCAACTGGGCTCTACAGGCCAATGGATACTCCACCTCAGACATCAGAAGAGCTGCAAAACCAAGAACAAGCCACAAGAGTAATGACAAAGATCCACCCAGAGGAAAAGTGTTCTTGCCATACAGCAAGAGAACCACTGACCGCATAGGGAAGCTGATGAGAAAACACAACATACAAACTATCTACAGATCCACCAAGAAAATCCAACAAATGCTATGTTCAGCATAGGACAAGAGGGATCCTCTCACTTCTGCAGGAGTCTACCGTGTACCATGCAGCTGTGGACAAGTCTACATAGGGACCACCAAACGCAGCGCCCAAACACGAATCAGGGAACATGAAAGACACTGCAGACTACTTCAACCAGAGAAATCAGCCACAGCAGAGCACCTGATGAACTAACCTGGACACAGCATTTTATTTGAGAACACAGAAATGCTGGACCACTCTCACAACCACCACGTCAGACTACACAGAGAAGCCACTGAAATACACAAGCGTGTGGACAATTTCAACAGAAAGGAGGAAACCATGAAAATGAACAAAATCTGGCTACCAGTATTAAAAAACTCTAAAATTGCAACAGCACAACCACAGAGAGGAAACAAACAAGGACATCTAATCACCTCTCAACAAAAGTTTGCTCCAGGCACAGTCGGGCCATTGTATGCTAATCAAGGTGGTCAGTTAAAACATTCACACCTAGCTCCAGCAGACAAGAGTCCTTTGTCTCACCCTGGTCATTCCACAGATATATAAACCCCTTTTTCCTAGTTCCAACAGACCTCACTACCTCTGAGGATGCTTGCCATAGATGCAGGCAAAACGTCAGGAGAGAATGCTTCTAGACCATGGCCATATAGCCCGAAAAAACCTACAACAACCTATTTCTGTTCTACTCATGATGTTGCTTGCATTCAGGATCTTTGGATGTTCATGGGAAGCTGGGAGTCTAGACCCCTTGTCCAGAGAGGCAGCATTTTACATCTTCATCAATCTCAAAGTCTCTCCAAGGCTCAAAGGTCTCTCTCATGCCTTGTGGCATTGTGCTTTTATAACCGCTTATGTTAAAAACATCTCCAAGCTTTCACCCTTCTCAGCATTCAGTCATTCCCTTTGAGCAATTACCTGTCATGAACTCTGCTGATCATTCATGATGCTGGCCCCAATAAATATAACCTAACCTATCATATCATTAACTCCTGGTTTACCTGGAAGAGAGCCCATATCCTTCAATTGTGTTGCTTAGATGATGGGGAGCCAATGATCACACAAAAAAACAAGACTTTTTCTTCTGATACAAAGAGGAAAAATACATGAACCATAATCCTTCATCTGTATTTAAAACTTATCTTTGCAAACATGTTTTCATAATTTGTTACAATGAGTTTTCATTTCTAATTAAATTATCATCCAGAGTTCCTTGCTTTCTGTATTTCTTCCAGTCATATCTTCGGAAATGCTCTGTTCATTAATCAAGAATCTAGCCCCTGTGTGACATGTGCAGATGACACAACCTGTAGCCATATGAACCCAGAAACAAAACCACAGCTGCTGATTCTAATTTTAAACCATTAAAGTGCCTGCTCCGGTCCTTTTCTAACTCTACAGCAAAGCTGCAGTGAAACTTTCTGTGGTAGTTGCTAAGAGAAATTATTTGAGGACAGTGTTGAATAACATAAACCAAGGAATACTTGGTTGCAGTCATGTTTCTTCAGTTTTTCACAGTAAGTAATGTTTTATTCTTTTTCAAGGGAGAGGCTGAAAATTCTGCTGTAGCTGCGCCGATACATGTGCCTTTCCGATTTCAAAAGCTACTGTGTCTGTGTGTGAAATTTCCCAAGGCATTTGGAGGTTCAATTATGTGGGTTAAGTTATAGGACTATGTTCATTAAAGCCTCTCTCTTTTAGCAATAAATGTAGTAATAAGAATATAAGTTATTAGTGAGATTTTACATCATCCCCAAAGAACGTTCCTAATGCCACTATCACCCATGTGTGCCATCTAGAGGAGCAAATATAGAAGAAATGGGAAATCAGCGGCTGGGTTAAAACTTACACATGTTTTGGAAACTCTCTAGATAATTGCCACTCAAGTCAGTAATCTAGGGCAAGTTTCAGAGCCATTGGCTGCTAGTTCCTGGAGAATTTCCAGGAAAGGAAGGGGAAGGGAAAGGGAAGAGTTTTAGTCCATGGGCACAAATATGAAACTAGTTTATGGTATTTTAGATAAAAAAATAATTGCTGGTCCTCCACATCAAATAGTGTGAGGTCCACTGCCTTAAACTGTGTGTCCTTACCCCAAACTTAGCTCGATGTTGGGATCATGACAAATTCGGCAACTAAAAGATTTCTAGTGTCATCTATTTACACAAATCAGTTAGCAACATCGTACAGTGGATTCTGTTAAAAGGTGTTTGTGTTGTACTCTACAAAAAGGAAAATCAGCCTGTTTATCAAGTTTTGCAAATACTAATTTATTATCAGTAAAAGTTTGGTTTTTATACCTATTTTATATACCTATATACCTGGGGTCACTAACATTTTCTCGGGCAGAAAGGGGTTTGTGAGTGGAAAAAGGTCCAGAAGCCCTTGTCTCGAGCACTGCTTCTTAAACTGTGGGCCCTGACCCCAATTTGAGGTCTCCGTAGCTCAATGTTGGGGTCGTAAAAAAAAAATTGACAACAGTAAAAGTTTTCTAAACATCAACTAGAGTCAATGTTTTTCACATTTACATGAATCTGTTGTGCAGTGTTTACAGTGGATTCAACAGAAAATGCTTTAGCCTATTTAGCAAGCCTTGCAAATGCTGATTTTTTAAAAATCAGTAAATATTTGATTTTTTATATACCAATTTTATATGCATATATTCCATGGGACCATGTAAAAATTTCTTGGGAGAAAAGCAGCCACGTGTGGAAAAACTAAAAAAAAGCCCTAGTTTAGATAAACTAGTTTATTATGGTGGTATGGATTGTTGTTTTGAAGTGGCTGTAGTGAATGTGTGTCTATTTGTAGGGTTGGTTTCCAAAAGATCTGAAATACAAAAAAGAAAAGAAAAATGAGTTATAGGCTAGGATTAGAAGCAAAAGAATGCACATCTTCAGCACTTTTCTTGATTCCTGTAAAATTTGTTCAGATGGATTTGGTATCCAGTAGAAACAAACTTCATGTTTGTATTCTGTGTTTTAGCAAGTGGCTTTAAATAATATACTGTCAGCTATCCACATTTATTGGGGTTGACCAGAAGACACGTTTGAAAGTAAAAAATCATATTTTTTTTAAGTTTTTAATTGTGTTTCCTGTCTGTTGGTATTACATACATTTTAGTAAATATAATGGTTTGAAAATACTATTTTTAAACCTGACAGAACACTTCTCCCAGAATTTCTGTGTTTTCCAGCATGGCCAGTGTCCACTGGAAGCTGATCAAAGAGTAAGCACTAGAGGACCCAGAGAGAACATTTAAATCAAATCTAAATAATCCAGTCCATACAATCAAACCTGCAGATGTGGGTTCTAACACAATAGGAATTTGGAACTGTTATTATTTATCCTTGATGTAATTCCTGAAATTATGGCATTTTTCTAAAGTATTCTTTTGCATTGACAGTCATCTTCTCAGAACTTCAGAGAAGCAGTCAAAGTAATGGATCCCCCTGTTTATGTATTTCCATTTGCCCAAAGTGTTTTCATGCCACTGTGTAGCAAAAACCTCTATAGAGAGATCTCAAGAGGCAGGCTCAAAGAACTACACAACAAAAATAACTAGACCAAGCAAGATTTTAACATGTGTTAAATTATAGAAAAAAAATTAAGAGTGCTAGGAAAATGAATAAAAAATAAGAGCTACTTAGCACTTATATTCAATATACTGTTTATATGTCAATAGTATTCATTCATTCATTTATTTGTAAGATTAATAGCAATGATTATTGTTATTATTTTGTAGTGTAATAATGATTTTGAAATGGCTCTGTTATTGTTATAATTATTCTGACTTCCCTTGGTTGACTTGAAAACTTCAAAAATGCAGCATTTCACTGGAATAATAAGATTGCTGCTTGCAGCCACAGTTGTTTATATTATTTTGATCACAGCATTAATTCCCTTTTTGTCTCCAGGTCTCGTTCAAGGTGCTAGTTTGTTGTTGTGTGCCTTCAAGTTGTCTCCAAGTTACGGGGACACCAGGCTAACTTAACACAGGGTTTTCTAAGCAAGATTTGTTCAGAGTAGATTTGTCTGCTTTCTTTTGAGACTGATAGAGAGTGGGTACATTAAAACTTGTATCTGTCCTCTTTTACTCTCTCTTGTGTATCAGTGGTCACAGGATCAGTGACCATGTGAGTTTTCCTACCTCCTCTTTCCCAAGTACTTCTTCTAATCCTCTGCTAAACATCCATCTCACCATCTTCTCTTTTTGTTAGGCCAATTCAGAGCCACCCAAGGCAAGAAGGGAGGATTCAAAAAGTCGGAGTGCTTTGCTCCACGAGATCCAAAGAGGGACTCGGCTGAGGAGAGTAACACAGGCCAATGACCGAAGCGCACCACAGATTGAAAGTGAGTCTTCAGCATTTGAGAAATCTCACAGCAGTGGAGACACATTCATTTTTTGGTTGAAACCATTATCTGTAGAGAGCTGTTTTTGTAAATATATTCAGTTACAAAATTTGAGAAACTGCCATGTAAATAAGCCGCTCATATTTGGTTATACAAGTTGGGCAACCCCTATCTGGATTTCCAAAAGCTGAGACAATTACACTTCCTTTCTGATGGCTCAGTGTATACAAACTTGAGGTGATGTGTATTAGGCTTGTGTTATCTAGGTAAGCCTTGATCTGTTTCAGTGTCCTAGATTTCAGTGGGGGCCCTAATCCATTTTTCAGGAGCCTCCCGAATTAGGGAAGACAGAAGTCCATTTTCGATTCAGGAAGGCAAAATCTTTGTTTTCAATCCAGCCCATTGGTAGACATGGGGGCGGGGCTTCCCAGGTTAAAGGCAAAGACTTAAGAAACCTTCCTTCCCGTGATCCTTTCCCTTCTCTCTTTAGAGGAGACTCGGCTTTAAGGCAAGGGTTTGAGAAATCACCCTTTCTGGAATCCCTTCCCTTCTAGCAGCCGCCTCTCTCCCCACATTCCTCGTGTAACCCAAAGAAACTGAAAGCAGCTGGGTTTTTGACAGCCACTGTTCTGTTGCAGCAAAAAAAAAAAAATGGCAGGAGAGCACATGCCATTACAGGTGTCTGAACCAACCGAACCAGCCAAAGACTTTTTAAAATCTGTGTGAAAGCCTAATGTGTATACAGTGTATGTGAATATCATGTTTAGATTTGAGTCCCATCTCCAAGTAGCTCATTATGTATGGATATTCAAATATTGGTATTCCAAAATCCAGAAAAAATCAAGATCCCAAACACATTTTGGATTAGGAATACACGACCTGTTTATGCCTGTGTAACTTAATGAGACGTGTTCCACGTTTTTCCTGAAGGATCCATTATATCATCCCAAATGTACTCAGCCATCTTATTTTCGAAGCTAAGCATGGTCAAGGCTGCTTTATAACTACATCCCTAGGCTATAACAGGAACCACCAGATAGTATTGGAAAGAGTCATCCTGCCTGCAGAAAGATTACGGTCAGGCAGAGTTGACAATGTAGGAGTAGATGGACTAAAAGGTAGATAAGAGTTGGGGATAAATGACTGGTTTCATCATCATCAGTTTCAGGATCTGTTTAGGAAAGACAATAAAATTGGGTTTGCCAAAAAGAAATCGGAGTTGAAATATATTTTGGGGAAAGAAAACAAAGGATTGATTTCCAGGTTATACAAATATATTCTAGAGTATAACCTGGAAGACAATCAAATAAAACAGTAATGATTTCCTGGTCCAAAGACTTAAGGGAAAATACCAATATAACTCCTGAATTAATGGTTAAAATAGATAAATCCCAAAGGAGGGAATGTTGGAGATAGAAAATGCAGAAAGGTACCTTCTTCCATGTTTGGTGGACCTATATGGTAGTGAAAAAGGTGACTAAAGAAACCAACAAAATTATTACTAAGAAGATAAAGAAAAATCCAGAAATGTGCTTATTGGGTTCATTTCAGGAGAGAATAGGCAAAGAAAATGTAGAAATTTGCTAATATAGTTATGTGGCAGTGAGAATCATTATAGCAAAATCTTGGAGGGGTGGGGGTGGGGAGAATTGCTTATTAAGGATTGGAGAAGAAAAATAGTAAAATATATCCAAATGGCCATTATTATCTCCAAAGGCATAAGGGAAGGAAACAAAGAATAATTCATTAGAAAATGAAAAGTGACCTTTGGATATTTAAAAAAGAAGACAAAAATAGATTTTGAATTAGCCAAATAGGCGATTTATTAGTGTAATGATAAAGACAGTTTTTGTTAGATGCTAGTTCCATATGGTATAGTGTCAGAAGTCATGGGTGGTGGTTTATGGGTGGGAATGGGGAGGTGGTGGGACTGGAAATAATGCCTGTATTTTGATTGTTAAATCTCAAAGATTGTATTTTTTTCCTCATATATCACAATAAAAATGTATACAAAAAACAAAACAAACCCATACCATATCAATTTTCCTAATACAACCCCATTCAGAACATACCAATTATCTAACTTTTGGGTGCCATTGCCACCTACTTACAAAACTCTCATCTTGTCAGGATTCCATTTTATTTTATTTTATCAATCCTGAATATACTGCAGAGTGTGGAGAAGCATCTAGTTATAGCAACTGATGCTACTCTAGTCCTTCACCACTTTCTCCAAGCTCTAGTATATTCAGGATGGCTTTAGTTGGTATAGATGTGGGAGAGGGATACCAACCTCTGTAACAACCAAAAAGACATACAGGATGCCTGCATGTTTCATTAATAGGGTGGAAGCAATTATATGTTAAAGGACATGCAATATAAAAATACCAGAAACCTGGGCTGAACTATCACAAATTTTATTTTTTAAAAATTGCCTCAGATGGTAGGAAAAGGACAAGCAGAGATGGCGGAAGTTCACCAAGTGGCAGAAGTGACGTACCTCAGGGACTGGGGAACCTTTTTGCTGAAGGATTTCCTGTTCTGAAACCAGTAGGACAAAGAGACCTATCAGGTAAAAATATCTTATTGTAATGGTGGCTTCAGTGTAGTTCATAAGTATGTTGGAAAAGCAGAACCTATTCTTTAGCATAGGTGTGCATTTGCTTTAAAGAAGATGAACATTTAGATCAGTTTTCCTGACCATAAAATAAAAACATTGAATATGCTTGGTTTGGCAACAGCAGTAACACTTAAAGGGCACAGTGGTGGTAATTGGGCTCATAATGGTAGCAGTTGCGTTGGATTATCTGTCCCCGGAGCTTGCACACCACTCCTAGTTTAAAAGAGATGTTACCGGTGCATGCATACCTATGCCTAGCTTATCTCTGTTTAAAGAACAGTCTCTATCAGACAAGGAAAAGCAAGTTAAAGCTGTGAGGTGATTGTAAAGCAGAATGGGGAATAGGGATGTGTATCAAATATGACAAATTAGCCATGTGTTGGGTAAAAGCATTAGCATTTGAGCCTGGCCAGGTTGCAGCAGCTGCTTACCTCTGTACAGTGTTTGCAAAGGCAAACATGAATAATTGAGAGGTACCAGTGAGTGTCTGTTGACCATAACAGAGCAAATGTGTGTCTGGGGGCAGGGGACAGCTGCTTTTGTAAAAGTGAGTCTTTTGTGTTGGAATTGTAGGCAGATAGGCAAGCAATAGAAATCCATGACAAGAAACAAGCTCTTCATTTATGAAGAACTCTAAAGTTGGGAGAGATGGGGTTCTTGCATTGTCTTTTATGTATAAATTTAACCACTAAATGAATAAGCTGTGCTGTTTTAGAAGTTATACCAGTAGATGGATTCATTTGATGCTTCATCTCCGAAAACTTTTGGTTGATTTCCTTAGGTGGTAAAACTGGGAAGCCATGTACCTTACGGATGCCTCCAAAGTCTCCGGACTCACAGAACAATGAGAAAGCCAATGGGAACTTCCACATTACACCTGAGAGCCCAAAACCAACAGACCAGCCAGAAACACCCAAGACTCAACCGCCTACGCCTACTCGTCCCAACATCCCAGCTCCCCCTCCACCCCCACCATTGCCACCATCTTCCTCCAGCAAACCTTCTCTTGTCTTCCCGCCGCCCCCACCTCTTCCCCCTCCTTTGGCTGAAAGTCCTGACAAACTCACCTCCCCAACCACAACTGCTGGTGTTTCTCTTCCTCACAACGAGAAACTCCCTAAACCTCAGACCTCCCCTTTGAACATGCCGCCACTTCCCCCACCACCTCCCTTACCTTTAACATCACCTTGTGGGACCTCGGGCAGAACGAATGAGGGTTCTTCTTCCCAGCCTGATGTCAGAACCAATCCACCTCTGATGTCACCTCCTCCTCCCCCACCCCCTCCTCATATGTCCACTTTTTCCTCACCAAGATCGTCTTTGTCATCCCCAACATCACCATCCTCTAACAGTGCCTTGAGCGGCAGTGGTGATATTGCCCCTCCACTGCCCCCCAAGTCACTGTTCGTGCAGTCTCAAATGGAGAAGGCTAACATTCAGTCACTTCCTCTGTCTCCTGTTTCTTCGGCCACACAACAGACTGTAGTAATACAGAGAAGGAGGCAAGGAAGAGGTGGAGGTAAGAATTGTGCTCTTTAACTTCAGCTTCCCTGGTTATGTACCCTGCTAATGAGATGAGCAAAGTGTGGTTTCCAAATAGCAAGTCTCAGCACCCCTCACCATTGGCTACAGCTGCCTGGAATGGCAGTCACGTAACATTTAAAAGGCCATATGTTGGGTATTGCTATTCTGTGTGATCCATAGTGCAATCTACCTTGTCCAATGCCAGTTTTTCACTGTGGGAGAAAATAAATGCAGATTGTGGAGACCTTAGACCAGGGGTCCACAAACTTTTACACAAACTTAGACCACAGTCCCTCAAACTGTTGGAGGGCCAGATTATAATTTGAAAAAAAAATGAATTCCTATGCACACTGCACATATCTTATTTGTAGTGCAAAAAACACTTAAAACAATACAATAAGTAAAATGAAGAACAATTTCAACAAATATAAAATTATTAGTATTTCAATGGGAAGTGAAATAGCCTACTTTTGGCTGAAGAGATAGGGTTGTTGTTATTGTTGTGTGCTTTCAAGTCATTTCAGACAGGTTGACCCTGAGCAAGGGCTGGATAAATGACCTTGGAGGGCCGCATGCGGCCCCCGGGCCTTAGTTTGAGGACCCCTGCCTTAGACCTTGGTGCTGAATCCAGTTTTGTGTGGTTTCCCAGAATGTGTCCCATAAAATGTAGGATATAAATAATGTGATTGATTGATTATCACATTATTAATATCCTGCTCTTTTCCCCAACTGTGGATGTCATGGTGAATAAAAATAAAAACACAGGTAAACCTACATAGAGCTAAAAACAATGCACAAAGTTAAGATTACAATAATATTAAACTGTCTACAGAGTTGAAACCATATTAAATATTAATTCTAAAACACAAATTAAACCATTCAAAAGGAAGATGCATAATATAAAAAATCAGTTCCCGAGTACCTGCTGACATAGAAAGGTCTTCACTTCATGATAACAGGACAGCAAGGAGGAAACCAGCCTAGCCTCCCTAGGAAAGGAACTTCAAACAGAGCAGTAAGGAGAAAATCCTCCTTCTGTTTTCCTACCAAATATGTATGCGAAGATGATGAAGCTGAGAGAAGAGCTCAGGCAGCCTTATGAAAGCAGGGCATAATGACATGATTTGGGAGGTTCCCAGCTTTGGGCCACAATCCTCCTTCTGTCCTGAGCAGTTACAGTGCCTTAGATACAAACAATAAGGGCTTTAAGCTAAAATATGCTTTCACCTTTTATCTTTCCATTTTGGTTGTGGCTGCTGTGCCCACCACGGCAATTCAGATATCTGAAACTGAATTTGGTCCTTGGGTTGAAAGAGCTTCCTTAACCTTGTAAAACCTTATGGACGAGCATATGTGTACAAGCATATATCAACAATAAGGCTGAATGGATGGGAGAAAAAAGTCTCATTCTGTACTATGGATCCATTCAGAATTTCTTGACATTTAAAATGAAGGAGATTGCCAATGATATGCATCAAAACCAAACATCTTAGGAACATCCAGCTTTTCCCACTCCTAACTATAGTGAGTTAACCTCTAATTGCAGCGAGTGTTCTGTTGTCCTTTTAACACAGATAGCAATTCAAGATACAGTTTCAAGTGCTGCAATTCCAATAAGACTGTACTACTATGCTCTGAATATGGTAGACAGTTTTTTGTTCAAATTTAAAAGCCTATGTTCAGATTTTGGAGAGTCTGAAAAGTGTTAGGGTTAAAATGTCAAGCTATATCTGGAGAGACCTTGGTTCAAATCCCTGCTCTACTATGTTGAGGATGTTGCAGGGTGTGGGGGGGGGGGGGGTGACACCAAAATAACAGTCTATAAGATTTTTGTGCAGTGTTTCAGCAGAAATGTCTTGTTTGTTATTTTAAAAAATCTTGTCATTAGATATAATCATAAAACCATTTTTCACAACCCCTGTTTACACATACTGTATCAGTGTACATACAAAACTAAAAATCTATGATAATATCCATGCACCCTGCCAGTTGCAATGATATTTTGAATCCCATAGTTTGCATGCACTACAAGCTGCCACTGATTTTTATAGTTGTTGATTTGATCACATTTTCTGGTATTTTAGCTACAATAGCATGATCTATCTGACATAGGAGGTGACACAATGAGTTACTGTAATGGGTGATGCCAACCATAGTCAAATCACTGAATTAGTATTCTTGTGCCAGTTATTGTATTTTAGCTAAAACTTAGGAGGGAGCGGGGCATATATGCTACCTTGAAGATCTTTGAAGGAGGACAAAAAAGAAGTATAATGAAAATGAAAATATTCCCTTGTTTGATGCATTGCTTACCCATTTTCTGAGATCTTTTCTAATTTTTACTTTTTTTAGGGAAGCTGATGCCACCCCCGGTGCCTCCTGCAAGGTCTCCAACAACCGAGCTCTCAAGCAAGTGTCAGTATGCTCAGGTGTCTCCATGGTCGGTTGGCAATGACCTTTACCCGTCGCTCAAGAATGGAACTGTTGTACACATAATGGGTAAGGTTGCTAAATTTATACCTCATTTACTTACAAAAATCCACAAATGACAAACTAGATATATTCGGTAACTTCAGTGTTCTTGTGTGAATTGTTTCCCGTTGTCAGACTCTAAAGGAGCTATCCAGTGTGCTGAGATGTATCCCAAAACAGTTTCAGTACTTGGATAGATTCTTTTAAATCCATGCAAAACTCAGCCATTCTGAGTTGTTGTTCTTTTAAAGATGATCCTTTTAGGAATAACCATTAGGGCTGTGCAAAAAATAATAAGAGGATCGAAAGTTGTAAGAGATGTGTTATATCCGTACTTACCACTCACATTATAATGACTGCAGCCAGTACTCGGTTTTCGTAAGAAGGTGCATAACTGTCATAAGTTCCAGTGAGTCAGCTTAGTCTTTTTGGGCAATGCAGACAGACTATTTAGGCTCTCCTCAGCCTATTAGGGAGGAGGGAGGAGGCACTCCTGGCATTTCCAATAAATAAATACAGTCACAAGGTCTTGCTCACCTTTCTGAGCAGCAAGATGTGGTGGAAGGGAGGAGGGTAGAAGTGGGCAGGCAGGCAGGCAGGTTTGCATGTTTGTGTGCTTGGAGTGGGGGTGTCCATCTAGGATTCATTTTGGGTTGTCCCCACTTTTTCCTGCTTTGGTTTTTTCCAATTTTTAAAAAATATATTTTTATTGGTTCTCTTAAAATACATCAATGCATCAATACCTTCGATACTCTTGTATTCGATACTCAATTCATTACATCAACTATATGTGTATATATATCTTGCATACTTTTTTTTTGTTCACCTCTGTGCCCCCCCCCCCCCTTCCGAGCCACTTCAGTTTACATTCTCTTTCCAAACTACCATTTCTTTTTGTGGAGGTAATTTCCCATCTACTTCTTTTAAGCTGTTCTCAATAAATTTTCCGCAAACTTCATCAAAGTCGTTTTCCTTCCATACCCCTTTCCTGACTCTTAACCTACATGTCAATTCATCGTTTATTGCTAGTTTCCATAGTTCTTTATACCATTCTTCAATTGGTATATTTATTTTACCTTTCCAGTTCTTCGCTATCAGTAATCTTGCTGCAGTTAACATGTTATCTATTGCATCTTTCTCTGTTTTTTTCCATTTCTTAACATTATATAGTGACAACAATGCAATGCTTGCACTTTTTCCTATTTTTTTTTTCAATTTTTAATCCCACAAACTGCTTTATTTATTTTTCCTGTATTGAATCAATGGAAATTCTAGTTTAGTAGTCTCTTTGCTATTGGGATTCTGGGCAAACACAAAACTGGTGGCTGGCTGGCAGACCTGTATTTTAAAATGTTTTATTATGTCATTATTGTATTATTGTATTATTATTATATTGTATTATTATAGTAAATTTTTTTTATTTCTAAAACTTTAAAAAAATCTAAAAATTGGTGGATGAGTGAATTGTTCTGAAATTTGATGGGAAGAATGCCCAGGTTATGTTGTGTCATTGTAGAGAAATTTGAGTGGAAAGCTCATGTAGTTTTTTTAAAATGTTGTTCATAAAAACTTCAAAAATATCATAAAAATTAGTGGATGACCAAAATGTTCTGAAACTTAAGAGGGCTTAGAGTAATAAATGTATTCTACAATTGTAGCTAGTTTCATCCCAATGGCTCTAAAACAGAGGGAGGGAAAAGCCCGGTTAGTGTCCCCATTGGTGCAAATGAGCAAATAACTCAATGAAAAACTAACAACTTTTTCAGAACTCCATAATAGTTCCCACACAGACCCCTTATGATTTTTCCAAAACACTTCAAAATCAAAACGGGGGTTTCACGATTTTCGTTACAACAAACGAAATGGGTTTTTTAGTCATGCACACCCTAACAATCACACAGATTGAACAATGTTTTCTGACTAGAAGAAAGCAAGTTATTCAGTGTGTAATTTAGAGTTTCCTGGATTAAATTTTGAATATAAATGTGAGTTTATATATACAGTAAGTTCTGCTACAGTACATGTTTTTGCAATGGAAATTAGCAATAACATGATTAATTAATAGAGGAGTATTCTTTACGGAACACAAACTTTTTATTGTCGCGTGATTCCATCTTGGTTTTGTCTTCTCTGCAATTTATTTTCATTTTCAAAAAATATTCTCTTTAGATGACTTTGAGTCAAAATTTACTTTTCATTCCGTGGAAGAATTCCCTCCACCAGATGAGTTTAAGCCATGTTTGAAGATATATCCTAGCCAAGAAGCTAGAGGTAAGTGGCAAACATCTACTACATTGTGTACCTAGAACAGCTTGCATGTGCATAACGATGGGAGAACCTTTTTGGAATTATTCTATACCTTAATCCAGCATTGCTGTCATGGTTTTGTCAATCACAGCTGCTATTGCCACAGCTGGCAAAATTGTTTCGTTTGCTGTTATTGTGAAACGATTTGGACTGAGAGTGGTTGTGGCAGATGTGTCTTGAATTAGTGTATCATCCCCATAGACTGAATTAATAGCCAAGGCCAAGCCATATAAAAATATTTTGCAACAGGACCAATTTATCCCATTTGCTAACCTCCCATTTGCAAATGCAAACCACAAAACCACAGAACATGTGTTTCATTTGCTTCAAAGGCTGTAATGAGGGCTTACCTCCCTTCATGCTGCCTTAAGTGCCTGCAGAATTGTGCAGTTGTGCCAAGAAGCTATTTGATACTGCCAGAGTTTTGCCAGTGTAGTTATGTAGGAGGGCCAGGATTGCCAAAGAGGATATGGTAGAAGGACGCTCTCTTGGCACAGGAACACATCAAATCAAGATACTGGATACTTCCTTGCACAATGTCCAAAAAAGAAATTACATTAAGTAAAACAGTTTACATCACAAAAAGCTTTTGAACTTGGTGCCCTTGCATGCTATAAATATGGCTTGATCTTTTTATTGATTGATTATTGGAAAACAATTTACAAATTTTATATCTAGTTTTTCCTCTCATTTTTACAGATAGTGCCAACAACCCTCCCTTAAGAGCACAAGTGAGATGAGAAGGGCCAAGTAACAGGAGGATGGCTGGAAAGATCAACAGGAGCATTGCAAAATGTAGAAACTTGTTTTGGCAGCCAAATAATACAGGCAACTGAAACTCATGCTGTACTGAAGACTGTCAAAGGCTGGGAAATGCCAGATGGGATTTGAAATGGCAATGAGTGAACTGTTGGTGGTTGAAACAGAGTGTAATATATTTCTAAATGCTTTCAATTTGTTCTGAATTTATTTTAAGTTCTGTGAAGTACTCAGTATAATGTATGTGGTTCAAGTACACACATATAGGGCATATTTTATTTGGGCATAATTGTTCAATATGCAGTGGATTGCAGAAGAAGAAAATGCCCAAAGTTCCTTCTTGTTCTGACTGCTTTATTTTAGTTTAACTCAGCCATGTAAACACAGCTTTTAAACAGCATATTGTGTTGAAATATATTCCGGATTTGTGTTTTCCCTTTTAAGAAAACTTCATAGTGTTATCTCTTATACACTTCTTTCTAGCCTCCAATGTAATTTCCCTAAAGTGGCTTTCCAGTTATTGCAGTTGTACAGTTTTCCAGTGGAATATGACATGTACGCATAGATGTATATGTGAGTGCAAAAATACCCAGCAGTATTCTCCTCAGGGAACTTTATCACCCATTATATGTATTTCCCAGACTACCTTAAGAGAAACCATCTTGATATCTTTAATGCCAGATTCAGATGCATCCACCCTTTGAATTAGGTGAAGGACAACTTACAAGTTCAATTGACCACTGAAATAAAGCAGAGGGGGATTAACACAGTGCATATTGATATGGAAGCCTGCAATCTGCAAATGGAGGCCCTGTCGCTACAAAACTGTATCTGCGGATATTCTGGTATAATATATTTAAGATGCTTCAGAAGACAAGGTAGTATGTGAAACCACATGCTCCAGAGCCAATCTTAAGGTCCAAACTCAGTTATATGGCATGCGTACCTCAAGTTTCTAATGTTTTTTTGCTCTAAATGGAGTAAGGATTGGACAACTTCAGCAAGACCCATTTTCCATCCCTGGAGGAGGTACTGTGATACACCCCCTTCTGATTTATTGAAAATGTATATTTGAATAAAACAAGCCAAATGTTTGTGTGCCTTGTTTTAAAGGTGAAGCGGGCTTCTAGGGTGCAAATAACAAGTAAATAGAGATTTCATCTGGAGTGTGCAAAACAAGCAGGGGTTGTGTTGCCCAGCTGTGAAGTAGTGTCATTTTGAATGTTAGTAAAGGTAAAGGGTTTCCCTTGACATTAAGTCCAGTCATGTCTGACTCTGGGGGGTGGTGTTCATCTCCATTTCTAAGCCGAAGAGCTGGTCATGTGGCCAGTATGACTGTATGGGGAGCAGTTATCTTCCCAAAGAAGCGGTACCTATTGATCTACTCATATTTGCTTATTTTTGAACTTCAAGGTTGGCAGAAGCTGGGCCTAACCGTAGGAACTCACCTTGCTCCTCTTATTTGAACCGCCAACTTTTTGGCCAGCAAGTTCAGCAGCTCAGCAGTTTAACCCACTGTGCCACCAGGTTTTTGAATGTTAAAACATGATTAATTACCTAGAAAAGAACATTAACATATATGCTTTTGTGCGCACACACACAAATTTCTTCCCTTGCAGTTTCCTATGATTGATTTTTATTAAAATAAACATATAGTGTTTATTGCACGTGTTTGCTAAGTGTGACACTTACCTTTAAAATTGGGATATCAGCACTTTTTCTTTACACTGCAGTTCTTCGCTCTTTGTTTAAAGAACAAAGGGAAATATAGAGGATTTCTGTCTCTTATCCATTTTGCGTATGCCAATTTTACATATGTCAATGGGGGGTGGGGTATGCAACAATGCAGAATTCACTTTAGCTAGCATCAGAAGCAAAGTTGCTCTTGTAGTGGTTAATATGGCATCATCAAATCAGTTCAAACAACTCCTGTTCAAGGGATTATCATCACTGACTATTGGGGTCATGGGATTTCTTTGTTTTGCTTTGTTCTGACAGGGAGAAGGAAAGAAAATCAATCTGAGAATCACTTAGGGAAATGCCGTGGACATTCTTTCTTGTGGTCTGATACTTAAAAGCTAAGAGAAATATGAGTGACTCTTACAGTATTGTCTGTTATAGTAAAGTTTTAACAGCAATGTGAAATTTATTTTTTCTTCCTTCTGTATTGGGGCATGCAAAGCAGACAGTTGTTTAAAAGTGTTTCCTTTAGATTTTAAATTATCTATAAATCATTCTTCTTTGCAAAGTATTCAAGATTATGTTTGGTAGTTTGAAAGCTTGGACTTACCCTTACAGGGACCACTTAGGAAAAGCACTTTGCACATGCTTAAAGGCAGTCACTACGTCACATAACAATATTAAAGTCTAGATTTTCAAACCTAATCTTACATTCCTCTCTTCCCCATCTATTTTCAACATTATTTTATAAAGTCATTCCTACATCTTCCCAAATTAATTTCAGTGATACTTGATGTGCCAATATTTTGCCAAAGATGTTGCTAATTATGTCTTAACCTCCATGAGTATACTGTAATACTCTGAGTTTTTCAACCCTTTTTTGAGGCTAAAAAAGCCTCCCTTGGCTTATAATGGGGTCAAGGCTCTGATGCTGCTACTGTTACAGCTGTTTCCAGCCATTACTTGCAATATATATTTCTCTCTCTCCTTCCCCTCCCTTAACAGTGTGTTTTCTTTTCCAAAGCTTCCCTCGCTCTGCTTCTCCTTCCAGGCTGGGGTTGCCCATTTTGTAAACTCTTTTTTTTAGAAAGAGAGAGGGGGGTGGGGGGATGTTTTGAAAAAAGGGAAAAGGGGGAGCTTGTAAATAATATATTTTCCCCTCAGAAATGTTTGCAAGCCCTGTGTTATTTGTATATATCTATATGCATATTCATCTTATATATGCATTTTCCCTGAAATCTTTTGCAAGCCTGATTTCTGTGTATCTAGATGTATTAACTTTATATATGCATTTTTGTTCCTTTGGAAGTGTTCATTGGCCTTTGCAAGCCCTATAGATCTATAAATATGTTTCTATATATGCATGTTTCTCCTGAAGTCTTTGAAATCATTATATATATATATATATATATATATAGAGAGAGAGAGAGAGAGAGAGTAATTTTATTGGTATCTATTTTTATTTTGAAATTTACCAGTAGCTGCTGCATTTCCCACTCTCGACTTATACTCGAGTCAATAAGTTTTCCCAGTTTTTTGTGGTAAAATTAGGTACCTTCGGGTCAGCTTATACTTGAGTATATACGGTAAGCTTATAAAGGTGGTATGAATATAGTCCTTTGGTGTGGACTAGATGTGATTAATCTTGAATTAAAGCACTAAAGACAATATCTAATTATGCATTCATTTTCATCCTAAGATTTCAGTGTTGCGCTGGAGGCAACATCTGCCTAAATGTTTTCAGAAAAAGCATTTGTAGTATTTGGCCACTCAATAGTTCACTCTGAGCAGAAACTATTTTATTGTCAATCAACACTGTCTTCTAATACATAATGGTTCAAATTCTTTATACATACTCGTTTCCACAAGAAATAATGTAAACAAAGATTCATAAATTCTGAGCCAAGTGGTTCTTAGACATTTGCAGGAGACAATGTGACCAGATTTTATAGCATATCTGACATTTTTACAGAAGGAACCACACAAGCCAATGCTTCTTATTTTACAGAAGAGACTTTCCCACTGCTTGCCTCCATTCCTTGTGTTTAAAAAGCCTCCTAATCTCAAATGCCTTGGGATATCTCTCCTTTGACTAACAATTTTTCAGAATGAGACCTTAAACTTTACATTTCAGATGAATGCTGTAGAAAAGACACAGGCAACTTACAAGTCTCCCAATGCTATCACACCAAAATGTGCATAATCATTCAGTGGCTAGAGATTAGCTTAGCACTGATGGGAATGCTGATCCATATATGGAGGTTCACTAATTCCACATCGCTGCTCTACAGATTATCCATGTATCAGATGTAATGTGTGAGCAATGAGAATTCGCGTTTACATTCACATGGGCTCGATGATGATACATCAAAATAGCCAAGTCAAGAGGGGGAAAAGTCAATCTCTGGAGCAAGTGCAAGCATCCAGAAGAAATCCTCCTCCTTAATTGTCTCGATCTGTTTAAAATTATATTTACTTATAACATGTATGTGCCATTCAAAAATGAAGTACTCTTTGCTTAAAAATAGTTTTAAAAACAACTGAAAGAGTCATAACTGTTCTGTTAATTTGATGATAAAGAATTCTTGTATGTGTGAATTGTAAGACTAGAAGCATCATTTCTCATATCTGATATTTATTGAAGAGCTACATGTACAAGGTTATTTTATTCACCACTATATATCCTTTTAAGAATTAACCCAGTAACAGTCACTGTAGAGCAGTGGTTCTAATCCTGTGGGTCCCCAGATGTTTTGGCCTTCAACTCCCAGAAATCCTGACAGCTTGTAAACTGTTTGGGATTTCTGGGAGTTGTAGGCCAAAACATCTGGGGACCCTCAGGTTGAGAACCACTGCTGTAGAGCAAGGAATGATACCACCATTCAGATGTCAGACTAAAATTCCCACCAATCATTTAGCTACTTCAGGATGCTGGAAGCTGAAATCCAGCTATATTTGGAGGTCCGCATTCTTCTCACCCCAATTTAGAGCAAAGACTATGTCTCAGCTAACAAAAACTAAACTTTATACATTTGACAAAAAACAAAGTACACAAAGAAAACGGACCAAGATACAAAATTGTGGAGGGGGTGGTGTCATTTATCCTAATTTAACAGAACATGTCAAATTTCATAATACCAATGGATCACTCCATTTGATTCCCCAGTAGAGAAAAGGCATATGCATACTTATTTCATTTTTAAACATCAGATTTGTTGTACAACTGTGAATTTAGACAGTTATGTAATGAAGGCCCAAAAAGGAAAAAGAGCACACTAGAAGTTACAACTTTCCTTACTAGCCCTCCAAAAATAGTAAATTAAGTCATTTACAATGGCGGCAAAATAAGGCTAGTTGAGACATGCATGTAAATGACATCCTCTGTGTCCTTGTAAGTTTTCATGTGGGGGTTGCAAAGAACAAAGTCAGAAGTCATGCACAACCAAGAAATCTACAGTATCGGGGTCCTAATTATATAGACTGCTTAAGTGAGTGCTTCTCAACCTGTGGATCCCCCCCCCCTTTTTTTTTTGGCCTACAACTCCCAGATCCCAGCCACTTTACCAGCTGTTAGGATTTCTTGGAGTTGAATGCCAAAACATCTGAGGACTCACAGGTAGAAAACCACTGACAAGTGTTTTTCTCTGATGCAATGGAGATAACAGGGCGAGGGTTGGATTGAGTGCTTCCTACATACTGACTGACTAGCCATCTAAAAAGAACTCCTGACATTCCAAAAAAGTTATTTAATAAGGGGATAAACAGATGTACACAGCTGTTGCTAAACTCGCCATATAACCATTTGTGGCGGAGCCTGCCAAGAAGAATGTCTCCATGCATTCCAACACCAAGTTGACACCAGAGTAAACTTTACTCCCATGAGAAGTCATAGCTTTGGGGGAGAGGATTCTGCAACAGCATTTTTATAGAAGTTTCCTTCTGAAAGAAAAATCAAGAACTAGAGTTTGATTAAAAAAGTGGTATTGTCTAAGAAAAGTGGGAATCCTTAGCAATCATCATCAACCTGCATAAGGATAAGAGCCTCTCCACAGCAGACATCTGTGGATTCTTCTGAATTCAAGGAGAGAGATGGTAAATGCAACAGCTATAATCAATTATTCTAGTTTATATAGCAGCTGCTATGTTTAACCTGCCATGAAAGAAAGGACATCCGTGTGATTAGTGTGTGTACTCATGGAGAAGTGTAGAAATTTAAAGTCCAAAAATCAATCCCAAAATCTGGATCAACTGAGCCAGAAGTGGAAGTAAATATTACATCTTCACTCATATGGAAAAGGATCAATCTCCTCCTTTCAGTGGTGAATAGCAAAGGCTTAGTCCATCTTAAAAGAAGCTTTGACCTCTTGCTAGTCTTTCCACCATGGTGCCACTTCTACCTTTTTTAAATGCCTGGGTGGGAAAATAGTGGGTGCTTGTGGCAATTTGCCCTCTGACACATCACTGGCACTTTCCCCTCTCTATGAAATGACCCCCAATTTATCAATGAATCATACAAAAATCCATGATGTTGGTTCCAAACTTATACATGAGGTCGACATAAGGTCGACTTATATTCAAGCATACGTTGTAATTCATATTTGAAATAGGAGTGCCTGGTGGTGCAATGGGCTAAACCTTTGCGCAACAGGACTGAAGACCGACAGGATGCAGATTCTACTACGGGGAGAGCACAGATGAGCTCCCTCTGTCAGCTCCAGCTCGCCATGCAGGGGCATGAGAGAAGCCTCCCACAAGGATGGTAAAAACATCAAAAGAAATCTGAGTGTCCCCTGGGCAACGTCTTTGCAGACGGCCAGTTCTCTCACACCAGAAGCGACTTGTAGTTTCTTAAGTTGCTCTTGACACGAAAAAAAAAATTGAAATCTCAAAACTACAATGTGGCCAAAAGTCTTTTATTAATGTTTGTGGAAATAGCATAGATGCAAATTACATTACTTCAATGTGTTGTGTCATTTCAGCATTTTCTAAAGTGTAAACAAGCAGCACAAATTCCAATCATTTCTAGCTTGTTGCCTTTCTTCAGCAGTACGGATCCTGCATTCAAAATCTCGCTCTTGATTTTTCCTTCCTTTCGCTTTCCCTCTCAGAGTATTTGGGAAAAATTATAGTCATTATTGTTATGCTTTTCAAAAAATACACTTAGGAAACATGGATTATATAAACATAACCTGCACAGCTTGACGTATGGAAAGGAGTGGGAGAGGGAGAAGCATGTGAGACAACTGCTAGTTTTTCAAGATGTACAAAGCTCAGTAAGCCTAAAATTAGAACAAGTTAAGGCGCTATTCCGTTGCTAAAAGTTACACCATAAGGAAGGGACTGTTTTAAAACTCGGCACTTCTTTGTGGACATTCATGCATCTGGTACATTTTTTTTCTTTTCTCTTTTCAAGCTCAGTTTTAATAAACATTGGAAAAGAAATTCTCCTGAAGAATTGCCTAATTTGAAATGTAATATCACAGACTCTGCTCCTTTGTTGCTTTAAATTCTCTTGACCAAATGAGTCAAAGCATTCTTCATTACATTAGCCAGCATGCATACAGTACTGAACCATTCACTGAATGCTCTCTTGTGACAACACACACAGGACAACACATGATGGGGAAAAGGAATGTGTTAACCAGATACAGCTACTGAGGAACATCTCTCTAGAAAGATGACGATTTCCTCCCATAGTCGGCAATATGGCAAGATTATCTTTCAAGACCTGAAGGACGTCATGGTCTTCTATGCAAAGGTTAACAGTGTCTATAATCACTGAAATGATAAAAAGATACCACTTTAGCATTCACTGTTAATTGTCAGATGAATATATAATTGTAGGATGAATATATATCCAAATCCATTTGGAGGCTTAGCAAAACATCCACAACCCAATAATGGTGGAGTTCTCATTTCCATCATTGTCCAAAAATGGATCACTTCCTATAAGGTAAGTGTTAAGATTCGACCCCACACTGCTCAAGTCTGAAGTCCTCAATGAGGAAACGTTTAGTTAGTTTAGTATAGACTAAGTTTCCCTCCCCCACATATCTATTTCTTCTTTCTCTGTTTCTGCACTCATTCTGTTTGTTGTGTAGAATGGATACTTTGCTACTGCAAGCCTTTACTTTGAATTCTGTTTGTTACATCTGTGTATATGCTGTGTGCTTTGAGATCTCTCTCTCTCTGCTTGTGTGTAAGGAGAGATGTAGTGATTGAGGTTTTTCCCTCCCTTGAAACCTTAGAAGAGATGGGTGTTAGAGTAGCTCAGACCCAGTTCTTGATTATTAAGAAATGCAGTTATTTCTTATTATATAAATAAACCTTTTGTGATTTTTACAGATTGGACTCTGCACGTTTGCCTCCTAAGCTCTGAATTCTTTACAGCCACATCATATGGCACTTCACACTTTGCTAACTAATGAACTAATGCTCACATTTGATATCCTGTTTGGATTTTTGGATGCTCTGCTGTTTTAGGGTAGTTTTCCCTAACAATAAGTACAGATTTAGGAATTAGGTGCAGGGAAATCAAACAACTAAGATGCTTTATGCATCTAAAAATAGAAAATGATATAACAACATGAAAATGGAAATATTGAAAAGCACTCACTTCACTTGAAGAACTTAATTTCTGTGTCAACACAGTCATAGAAAAGGTCCTCAACTTCAGAAGCATCAAGACTCTCTGAGCTGTTTATGAGGCTTTCCATTGCTTCCAGTCCTTGTCTTTCGAGGTTCAACATGGTTGTTCTTAACTTCTCACCTTTATCCTAAGAGTAATAATAGCCAACAGGAAAGAAGTGACTAACACCATGAATTACGTAAAAAAAATGTATGTGTATCTATGTGTAAATTAGCAGGAGATATAGCCTAACTGTAGCCCAACCACAGGAATCCTGCCCATTTGACTTCAGAATGGGTTTTGTCCAAGCTTCCTCATAGAATGTATCAAGTGAAATTGACAATTCCTTCATGCATTTTATGAAAGATGATGGTAGCTGAGGTAAAATATCATTTGAAGGGCTACCAGCTCAACCATGTAGCAAGTGTGTCAGGTCGCTCAAGGCAAGCACAAATGAGCCCAAGACAGTTTACAATTTGATGCAGATTTTACTGGAGAACTGGAGGTATTTTTGCTCATTTTATTTCATGCTTCTTTTCAGTGACAGATATAAGGAGAAAATATTTAATCATCAATTTAAAATTGTCTGATAAACATAAAACAATATATAAGTAGCTAAGCATTTGGTCTAAAGCCAGATGATCAATTATTTTTGGCTCTCAAGACAAACCAAGCACACTTAATGTCTGGTTAATAAGTTAATATTTTAGCAAGCATCTTTTTGAACTAGTATAGCTCTTCTGTTTGCTTTTCAGAAGTTTGAAAAAATATTTTTTCAACATTATCTCAAAAGAATGGGCAACATTAGTGAAGTTCTTTTCAGTCATTGCACAAATCAACTAATGGTATATATGATTTATCATCAAAACACAGAGCTCAAGGTCAGTAATGCATACATTTGTTGAGAAAAGATTTGAAACTCGTGATTATATAGCCCAACAAAAAAGTATTGGTATCTTGGTTTTTATGCCTGTTCTTGGGGCTATTTGGGCACTAATTCAGAAAATTGCATTATATAGACAGCATTACCTCTAGTTTCTTAGATATGGTAATCATGATTTTTCATGTGTGAACAGATGATTAATGGTACATGGCATAGGTTCTGTATCTCAAATACTAGAGCCAATAGGGGAAAAGTGGTGCAATTTTTGGAATCAGCAGGTCAGATATACCCTGAAAGTGCTCTAACAACTGAAGCACCAACATAAGTTTATTGGTGTCCATATAGCACAGTGGTTTCTGCCCACATCTTACAGTCTTTCTTGACCCAGAGCTGACCTAATTGCTTCACTGAGCTGTAGCTCTGAAGTGATTTTTGGGAAGCCTTGTGTTGGGTTGTGGGTAATCAAGCAGCAAATACTCCTGTCAAGGACATTCACTGCAGCTCTGCAGATGTATTCATGTTCCTCTTTCATATTACTATGCTTTAAGGAAGGAGCATATAGGAGCAGTTACTTTGCACTTTGCTTTTTTGCAAGGACACATTAGCTCTATACTATCTGACCTACTCAATGGCATGATGGGGAGGTTCCTGGTGGTGACATACATGAGCATAAGTTGGGCTAGGCATGTCTACTTTTCGGAGGTCAATGTGGAAAATATTTTTAGAAGAGTTCTGCATGAGGAACCATTGCCAATGCACAATTAAGAATCTAGAATAGTGTGTGAATACACATTGTGTGTTTTGTACTGCCTCTGTGTATTTACTCTGTTAAACCTATTTAATTCACAGTTTCTCATGCATTGTGTTATGGTGGTACAGGGACTGTCAGTGGAGATTTCTGCTATGGTGAGTTGATGAAGACTCTCAGCCAGAGTAACAGAGAGAGCTACATTTTAGAAATGGGTTAAACACAACTCAGAATACCCAAGAATAACTCCCCCAAGAGGCCACAATAAATCCTCCCACAAAGATCCATATCATTACCAAATGTATTAATGCAGTTGTTGCTGAGTGGTGTAAAAAGATTTTGAAGTTCATTGAGAAAACTGGCTGTCTTTCAGGTTCCACTGTCTTCTCTTGAAAATTAAGGGCTCTGTTGGAAACTGCAACCTTCTTCAAGCTTCTGTAGTTATTTGTTTGTATATAATCCTATTGCTTACTTACTGTATATATGTTCTGATATGCCTGCTGTTGATTATAAGGAAGATGCCCTGTGCCATCTGCACTGAGAGAATTATTTCAAACATATCTGAAACCGGACTGATAACTTTTGTACCTGTGTAAGCTGAACACATGAAGTTTGTAAGTAAACCAAATATGGTATTTTTATCAAAGTCTATTTCATGTTTGTGTCTTGAGTGTTTTCCTAACAAATCACAAACAGATTATCAGTCTAACAACCGAAAGCCAAATTGTGTTGCATAATTACATCTGGTTGCATACCATATGAGAAGATTCTACTCAAATGGGTTTATGGCTCTTCTCTGAAAGATCAAACTTTTCCAAAAAGGTTATGATCTCCAAATGGTTAAAAACGCCATTTTCCAAAAGGTTCATCAAGGAAGTCATGTTCAGGTGGCATGTGCTAAACACTTTTGTCTGGATCTAGGTTTGGAAAGCACTCTGGCTGTCAAGTGGCATGACTGCTCAAATGGATTCTGTAGCACCTTTGAAAATAACGGAAAGAAAGAATCGGGGAGCATATACTGGATCCCTTTGCTTATCGACCCAGGCTAACACAACTAGGTCTTTGAATGCTATCACCATGACTGCCCAAAATTAGCTAACAAATGTGCAAAGATGTCAGGAAGTGTAGCACTTTGTTTGTTTTCTAGGTTAGATCAATTAACTGCAGCCAGGAATTTCCCCAGGGGGGTATTTCTGGCTTCTAAAATAAATGGAATTGGAGGATTTTTTTTTCAGAGACTAGGGTATGCCATGTCAGCTTCCTGAGACTCTTTTAAAATGTTTCACCATTCATTAGTTTTATCAGAAATCCCAGCTCACTTGTCTTTGGTCCTTTCATTTATAATTGTTCATCTTGTTTTTTATTGTTTGTAGTACACGTCCAGTTTGAAGATTTCTTCTTCATTGGAAGATTTGTTGAATAATTTGTTGAAAATGTATTTTCAGATATTTCACAGAATGCCTTTAGGCAAATGAAGGCTTCCTTGTAGTAATTTGTCTACAAATAACTCCTAAACGTTTACTGTGGTAACTCTACAACTATCAACAAAAATCTCCTTTGGTCAACAGCAGCTGACACAGCATCCTTTTTATTCTTTCAAAGCTCGTTTAGTTTAAAAGTTCTACCAGTCTAGGGATGGAGAAATCTCAGATTCTAGAAATTTAAATGTTGCCCCTAACATACTGAAAAGTGTCAGTCTTTTTCTGCATAAAGCTGCCCCAAAAGTAAGTTAAAGATGGATGAAGTTTTTGTAAAACTACAAGTCCCATAATTCCATAACATTGAGCCAGGCCAATTAAAGTGATATCAAACTGCATTCATTCTATAGTGTAGACACACCCCAAATATAGCCTTTGATCATTGTGCTATGTTTTCAAAAAGCTCCCTTGGACGTCCTTGCCAGAAGCTGATTGTCTCACGGAAAGTGGGTGGTTGATGAAGCCATTTTAAAATACCTTTTGGTTACATAAAATGAATTTTAACACCAGAACAGTTAGCAACTTTACTATTTCTGGTTCTATGTTAAAGTTGTTATATTACATAGCAGCAGTGACATCAGTCATATTATGCATGCCATGCTGGGAGTCTTGCTAATTGAAAAATGGGATTGGTGCAATGAATAAATATACATCTGAACTGCATTTTCAGAAAAGACAACATCCATGGCAGCCCTATAAAATAGAAATAGGCTGCATGTTAGAATGCTCCCCTTATTACCTTCAACTCCTATCTTGCACTCAGAATGCTAGCACTGAAAAAAGTCAAGAGATATCCCACCTGACTATTTCCAGGAGTCATCCTTTCCTTTGAGAGTTTACTGTGACCTAAAAATAATTTGTATATATTTCAAGAGAGGAATTGAATTCAGCATAACATTTGATTTCACCAAATCCTCAAGTCTGAAATTTATCATGGGTGAATTTGATAGCACAGAATGCACAGACCTTACCTCATCATTCTCCATGATTGATCGGGCCCATTCATGTGCTTTGTACAGTTCATGTCTCCGGTCTGGTTTTTCCTGGAACCGGGGAACTTTTTTAGCAGGATCACTACAACCCAAACTAGGTGACTGAATTTTTGGTACAAATTTCACATTGTCAACAAAGATGAAAGGCTTAAATATGGATCTGAAAAAGACAAGATGTATTATCAGTTGGTAATCATGAATCTAGCTTGTATTATAATCTAAAAATCTTGTGTTTGTTCAAAATGGGAAAAATTGAATTTGAAACTTTTCTTTACAAATATTCTGAAGCATGCGAATTCATTTTAAAGGATGCAAATGCATTTAAAGTAGAATATAATCCTAAATCTCAGGCTCAACTTGGCAGAATGATAAACTATGCTGCTAAAGAAGGATTCACTGTGTGAACATTTGCTGAATCGGGCTAATCTGGCTCCATTTAAACTAAGTTAGGATCACAGGAGCCCCCAGTGGCTCAGCAGGTTAAACCACTGAGCTGCTGAACTTACTGACTGAAAGGCAGGCGGTTCAAATTTGGGGAGCAGGGTGAGCTCCCACTGTTAGGCCTAGCTTCTGCCAACCTAGCAGTTCAAAAACATGCAAATGTGACTACATCAATAGGTACCACTCTGGCGGGAAGGTAATGGCACTCCATGCAGTCATGCCGGCCACATGACCTTGGAGGTGTTTATGGACAACGGCAGCTCTTCAGCTTAGAAATGGAGATGAGCACCACCACCCCCAGAGTCGGACACGACTAAACTTAATGTTAGGGGAAAACCTATCCCTAGGACTGGTAAACTGACTCATAGACCTGCCTTTCAAATCTGCATCTACTCATCTAGACATAATGCAACACTTTCAGATAAAGGTACAAGGCAAATAAGAAGCCCTTATATAGTTTCCCTGCACTGAATAATGTTGTATGAGTAAACTAAAGTTTTCCGGTTTAGGTTTTAAAGCTGCTGATCTATATGTTCATTTTTGAGACTTCAAAAAACCAGCAGCAGAATGGCCAGACATTTTTCTAACTTACCTTGATGGGTCTGGTGTGCCTGTGAAATAATGGATGCATGGGGAACTAAGATTCTGAGGTAATACGGATACCATGCTTGCTGTAGTAAGAAAAGATTCTGAATCCACACATATACCACCAGACGTATCACGCAAGACATCAATAATTGTTTGCACAGTGATGCTGCCTGGGGGAAGATCAGGAATCAAAGCATAAGCAAGATCATGATCCATAACTGAGTGGTAAAATTGAGTTGAGAATATAACTGATGGTGAGCTAAAAGGTTTTATTCATTCAACAATTGGTACTTTCCCCACCCCAGAACAGTCAGGGCTCCCTGAGAAAGTGCAGCTAAATGAAGATGGTGTTATCATTTTCCCAAAAGCTTTAATAATCTGACCCGGCAATTCGAATTTTAGAAAAATGCTATTTCAGGCCTCCAAAAGGTCTCTTCCCCAGTTCCACAGTCTTAAAACTGAGGATCTCAAACCTGAAGGTTTATGACACACAACATTTTGGAGAAAGCAATGATTAGACGGAGTTGGGGGTGTGTCCTGAGAGCCATTGCAAGTCACATATGGTGCAATTTCTAGGTCTTCCAGTACAACTCTCTGGTCAACTTCCACAGGAAGCTGAACATTGAATCACATTGTAGGACTTAGATATACTTAGAGGCATGCTCTCTCTAGAAATCTCTATGTCCTCCAGCATGATTGGAGGAAACTGACCTACAGATTAAGTTCTATTCAAATCAGATCAAATCCGCAAACATCAAAACTACAAATGTGGAGAGACAACTCCACATTTGTACATCTATCACAAGTATACTCGCAACAACTATCTATGCAATCTTTTCTAGAGTTAATTCAATATCCCAAAAGAAGAAATGAAGCCTGACCCACTCTTCATACTTAGGATGGCAACCAATGACCAAAAATGTGGGAGAGGGAAAGGAGATCTTTTACTTACCTTCCTGCTTTTCTAGGCTCTTCTTTCCCAAACAACAGTTTTCATGCTTATCAGATGGAGAAAAAACCTGAGCAAAGTTGAACTCTGTATCTGTGGTCCACCATCCTTGACTTTCTGCATAATTCCTAAGCTCAGGATGCTCTGCATCAATTTTTGTGGTTAAGGAAATCTGGTTGCAAATGCACTTGACTCCCTCTAGGAAAGAAATTATACATCAAAAGGAGAGTTTAAAAACACAGTGACCTCATGCATGTAATTTATTTAAAAAAATCAATTTCAGCTAAATCCAGGTTGTCAGATCAATTAAGTATAAGTTGTTTTCCTGGCACCGATCAAAGATAAGTCCCAGGTGTGTGTACAGACCATCAGTCTCTTGGGGCTAAGGGATCACCAACCATAAAGACTAGGACTCACAATATACATCCAAGTCTGGACACTAATGGTGGAAATCACCACGCTTTGTTTCAGGAACCCCAGACACTTGACTATCATAACCCCATCTTTATCACTTTAAGCTGAACTATTATGCTAGCCAAAAGCTTTCTAAGCCCTCTTCCTGGAGTTGTCCCCTCCCAGAAGGGCATCCCCCATGGCTGATTAGGCTGTTAGAAACCAACCACGGCCACCCCTTCCCCGCTGGGAAGGAATCCCCGCCTGAAACCAGTGATTTCAGTAGAGCCCAGCCAATCAGATAGTAGGCTCAGGCTGGCCCTTTCTCTCAACAGTGAGGGAGCACAAAGCTTGAATGGAAATCGAACTACTTAAAATCTATGCTATCTGTATTCATGTTTATGCTTGTACATTTTTGGCATCATCCATACTTACATCCTTTCTGACGGGAACGTAAATTAACCCTCTGTGGCTGTCTTCAACTGGTGAGTGTGTTCTTTAATCTAGAACATTGAGCTATTAGCGCAATGCTCACCAGGCAAGGGTCCTCTATATCTGTGGTCCTAGTCTAAATTTGACCTCATTATCACAAGGTTTTTCTGGGGCTGAGAATATATGACTTGTCCAAGGTCACCAAGGGGACTCCCATGGACAAATGTGGAATCAAAATTTGGTTTCCAGAATCACAGTCCAATGCTCAAACTACTGGCTCTCCAATAGGCCTTAGGCTAAATAATTACATTCCATTGATTTTGTGGGGTCAGCTCTGTGTATCATAAAATCTGGCTCCAACTCAATTGTAACTTGCACAACTTATCTTTAAATAAACAAGCATTTACAATGCTGAAGAAATAAGCACATGGAAAAGAGAATTTGATTGTCTGCTATTTTAAGGTTCTGTGAATGTCAGAGACAATGAGAAGCTGTTCGGAAAATGTCAGCAAGGCAGAGAGCTTTGTGTTCAAAGCTAGTGCACTGTACCCACTTCAGTACACAGATGTAAAAAGATGTCTGGATGTGGAAGCTATGCTCTGTTTATGAGCTGATAATTCCGGTGCTTGAAATTCATTTGAAGGAGGAAAATAGATGCTGCACAGGCAGAAACATATTTCCGCAAATGGAAAATGCTTTCCAAATCCTCACCAAAACTTCAAATAGGCAGCATGGTAGGATCTTCCATATATTTTGTCTAAAATTAGAACAATTAAATACTTGCTTGAAATGATATAGTCTAGTTTAGAAACAACATGGAGAAAAGTGCTTTAAAACAACATTTTAGAAAATAGGAGATGGTTCTAACTGTCTCTCATATACAGTACATATCTATCTGGGTTGTAATCCCTACATAATGCCTCTATTGCTGGTTGTATTCTGTAGCTGTTTTATCTTAGGCCAAGATTATGTTTCATTTTTGTGTTGTATGTTTTTGTCACCTATTTTATAAACTTCATGTAGAACTTCAGTTATTGAACGACACAGAAGTGTAAAGAAGTAGACAAAACAAATCTTAAAGTAACCACTAAAAGAAATCTACATGCATATATAACCTTATGCCTGTAAAAGTTACTGCTTGTGAGAAAACTTAAAACAGACCTGTAATTTTTTCTGCTGCCCAGTATTTCCCAAAAGTTTCCAGCACCCAAGATTCTTTCCTGTCCACGATCAGATAAGCACTTTGGAAGGCATGACACGAATTCCCATCTTCATAGTAATTTCCACCTTGCCCATGCTCTTCCAATAGGGACACAATTACATCCACGGCTTCTTTCGCAGTTGCACCCCTTTCTAGACCAAGCCTGAAAAGAGGATCAAAAGAATTAAAAGCAACAATGAAAGATCCTGTCAAGTTTAGATAACCTGGCAAAAGTGAAGCAGTGGCCTTGTTCGCTGACAGATAAAATTAAATCTAAAGCAAAAAAACTTTTTTGTTACCATTCATTTGATGTGAACCAAATTGCTTGCCTAATTTATAGTTTTCTGCCTTTCTGTCCCCAAGTTCTACATTGTATGAGGGGTGGATGAAAAGTCTAGAGCAGTGGCTCTCAACCTGTGGGTCCCCAGATGTTTTGGCCATCAACTCCCAGAAATCCTAACAGCTGGTAAAGTGGCTGGGATTTCTGGAAGTTGTAGGCCAAAACACCTGGGAACCCACTGGTTGAGAATCACTGGTCTAGAGCCTACCTGTGATGCAGCTGCCTGAGAGTGATGAAACTTCACGACTGTTCCACATACTCCCCCTCCACTTTGACACACTTTTCCCATCTGTTCTCCAGATTAGCCAACCCTTAAGGGGGAAAAATATTTCAACTGGGAGTTACACCAGTCATTCACGGTGCAACTCCCAGATGAAAAAATTTCAGGCTTGTTGTCATGGATAATGGCACGCACAAATTCATGTGAAATTCCCAGCTGCTATGAATCGCAGTGTCACACAACGGTCCTACATTATCATGTTGGGTACACATGACACATTCACACCCATTATCACACAATCTGCAGAATGGTTCTTACTACTGGGAGATACTATTTTTCATGATGTTTTCATGATGCACGCAAGTGAAATTTGGCAAGTTATAGGAAAAAGAGTTGCTCTTCCCCAGAAAATATTTTTGTCATTCCACAGTGGCTCCTTCACAAATAGGCTTAAGTCCTTTTCTCCACCCTTCATATATATACCTATCATCCTCATCATTTTATCCAAAACCATGTAAGATAGGACAGGCTGAGAAGGCCCAAAGTGGCGCAATGGTGCTGCTGGACTGCTGACCTGAAGGTTGGCAGTTTGAATCCACAGGACAGGGTGAGCTCCCGCTGTTAGCCCTAGCTCCTGCTAATCTAGCAGTTCGAAAACATGCAAATGTGAGTAGATAAGTAGGGACTGCTTCGGCAAGAAAAGGCAAAAAGACACTCCAAGCAGTCATGCCAGCCACATGACTAGGAGGTGTCTACAGAAAATGCAGACTCCTCAGCTTTGAAATGGAGAAGAGCACCTCCTCCAGAGCCAGAGATGAGAACCGCCTCCAGAGCCAGAAACGAAAAGAGAAGCCTTTGCCTTTTTCTGTATATTTGTGTCTCATTGTATTTCACTGTAACTATAAACTATAAAACTATAGTTCGCCCACCCCCACCAACAGTCTGAGGGACTGTGAATCAGCCCTCTACCGAAAACATTTGAGGACCCCTGGCTTAGTAGAAACTCTCTGTCAACTAAATCTCAGTCCAACCTCTAAGCGCTAAACGACACTGAGTGATTTATTAGTTCTACCTGTTGTGAAACTGGTTTTTTAAAGAAGTAATTTTGTGATGTGCCTGATGATGAGATTAGGAAACTGTTAGGAGAGAAACACTGTGGATGCTAGGATACATTGCAAATACTGATGGGGCACATGGAAGAACAAGAGTGCTTGATCCTTTTTCTTGAGTGCCTATTCTTTCCAGCAGATGTCCCTCTAGTTATATCTAAAGAACCACAGACATAAATAGAAATGAACATAACTAATAGCTAACAGAAAGAGAAGTGTTTTGTATAAGTGAGAATACAACACAGAACCTACAACTGTGCTTAATATTTAAAAATATGCAGAAATTACTAATCAAATAAATACTATCCACTGTGATAGAGGAAAAAATACACAGAAAAATCCTTTCAACAGTAGCAGAGCAACACTTGGTTTGGCTAATTTGAGAGCTTTTGCTCATGCCTCAACTGCAGAAAGAGGATGAAATAGGCATTCCCTCTTGAACCACGGAGCAGCTGGCGGCTGGCATTTTAATCAATATTAAAGCAGAGGAACAATCATTTTAAAAGGAACTTTATGTAGTCCTAACCCTGTTTAATGCTGTAATCATCCTGCTCACACTGAAAATAATAACACTATGTTATACTACGGTCATACCACCCTGAACATGCTGGATCTCGTCTGATCTCAGAAGCTAAACAGAGTCAGGCCTGGTTAAGTACTTGGATGGGAGACCACTTGGGAATACCGGATGCTGTAGGCTTTTCTTTTAAGGAGCCACCAGTAGTGCAGTGGGTTAAAGTGCTGAGCTGCTGAACTCACTGACGGAAAGGTCGCAGTTTTGAGTCCGGAGAGCAGCGTGAGCTCCCGCTGTTAGCCCCAGCTTCTGGCAACCTAGCTGTTCGAAAACATGAAAATGTGAGTAGATCAATAGGTACCACTTTGGTGGGAAGGTAACGGCGCTCCATGAAGTCATGCTGGTCACATGACCTTGGAGGTATCTATGGACAATGCTGGCACTTCAGCTTAGAAATGAAGATGAGCACCATCCCCCAGAGTCGCACACGACTGGACTTAATGTCAGGGGAAAACCTTTACCTTTACATGCTTAACATTATATGTAATTTGCTCCTATATTGCACTCTAAAGGGAAAGCTAGGAAGTAAAATTAAGAAATTAATGAAGAAATGTTGCTTTGGCTGTTTCCAGTGTTATAGTGCTAAAAAGGTAAACTATAATGGTGCTATTCCAATGTTTCTTTCTTTAAAGTAAGCTCTCTCTCTCTCGCCCCTCTTTTTCTTTTTCCCCAAAGGCAAACCAGTGTTTGGATGGGGAAGCAACAAGAAATGTCAAGAAACATTAAGAGATGCAACACAATGGATGCAATATAAATTGGCCATATTATCCATTCGGTTGAGCCTCTTCTGTGTCCCATACAGCCCTCCCATTTCTCTTATCTGCTTTGGTTTTTCTGTCTATTATTCTCACATTCTACAATCTTCTATAGTTGTGCTCCATTTGTCTGTGCCTTCTGCTACTGGCTTTAACTAAAAATTGTGGGTTTCAGGAGTCCCTATGGGCATTGTAGGCTGAACTAAAAAGAATTAAGTGTGAACCTATGTAGAAACTCACAATGTAATATCTGAACATACGTGACCAAGTATGCTGATTTGTCTATTTATCAATGCATACATTCCTTTATAAAATATAGCCCATCTTTTCCCCAGAGTAAGGACTTAACAGAGTGGGGGAGTGTAGAGTTTCAGAAGTGTTCTTCTTAGTTGCTCAAAAACATCTACTCTCCCTTAAAATATCATGCCTTTAAATCATGCTCTCAAGAGACAAAAATAAGTAGACTTCTTTGAAAGAAACATGCAGGTTCTTTGCTTATCAATCCAGTTACAAATAGGATTTGAAGTAGTTTCTCTGTGTAAGTAACACAGGGCATCTTTTTTAGAATCAATAGTCCATAGTTCAAAGCATCTCACTGTTCTGAGAGTCTAATACGAGTCCGTCTACTCTGAAAGTTGAATGGAGTGAGATCTAAAATGGAGTCTGAGCCATGAACAAGCCCAGATCTGATCACATGGTCTGCAGCCCCTTCCACAACAAAAGAGTTAAGGAAAACTGCAAACCAATAAACACATTTAGAAAACAGTAAACAATCTGAATTACATACACAACAAATAACTAGTCAAGGCTTGAGAAGGTGCTGTTTCCAAGGTGCATATGATCCTTTTTGGTAATTGGTTGTGTAAATACCTAGAAGTTGGAGTTTTGAAGCCTAAGCCAGTCTCCCCTAACTTAATTTACATTCTCTCATTTTATAAAGACCAGTGTGAAGCACTATTGGAATTACTGTATTTCAAACATTAACTGTCTTGTTTTAATATTGGACGCTGCAATTGCTTATAGTAAATTCAATCAACAGACCTAGTCACACTGGGACACTTGGATATGAGTTGATTTTCTCTCAGTTGAGTCACTGCCTGTCTTCTGCAATTTATATGTTTGAAAAGCATTTTCCAAGGGAAATGGAAAATGCATTGTTGACCAAAGATGACAAACAGAAGACAAATTCAGTATAGAAATTTGCATAGGAAAGAGGTTCTTAATGTACTTATAACTAGCATGTTATATAGACACTGAAATTTTTTGTTTAATAATTGGCTTTCCAGTTAATCTAAATTAATGTTTCTGGATGGATAATAATGGCCAAGATTAGATATAAGGCCTTCTTATGCGTGATATATAAAAGCTCTTGGTAATTGGAAAATCTGTCCAAGAGACAAATAAAACAGAGACAATAAAATTGGCTAGAAGTCTTATTTGAGAACTGGAAGGCAGAGAGTATGGTTAAACTGCATGGTATAAGTTTACACTGACCACATAACACAGTTTCAAACAGGGCCTCTGACTATAGCTCCAGTTGCTCCAGTATTAGAAACTGACTTGGGAAAATTTCTTCTCTACCTTTTCTTTTTCTATTTTTCACTCCCAACCCATCTCATTGTACATCTCTTGATATTAAGCTAGTTTTACTGAACTATTCAAATAGATTGTCACCAGAGTAACTACGCCAAGCAGGATCCTACAATAAAATGATTTTCTAGAAATCTTTGGCCTCCATTCAAATATTTGACAAATGGTTTCCAATGGAATGCATGGACTGGAGTAGACTAACAACACTTTAATTATTTCAGAGATCCCTCTCTGACCCCCAGACACAGAAAAGTGTAATGCATAGTAGGGGTTTTCAAAATGAAACACAGTAGAGAAACCCAAAGGCTTGGGAGAGCTACAAAGTAGCAACTCTTTTTAAAAGGGATGCTTGGCTCAATTCTCACAATTTGCATTCTACCAGTTCAGGTTTTTTTTGTCTTCGTGTCAGGAGCAACTTGAGAAACTGTAAGTCGCTTCTAGTGTGAGAGAATAGGCCATCTGCAAGGATGTTGCCCAGGGAATGACCAGGTGTTTTGATGTTTTACCATCCTTGTGGGAGGCTTCTCTCATGTCCCTGCATGGGGAAGTGGAGCTGACAGAGGGAGCTCATTTGTGCTCTCCCCTGATTCAAACCTATGACCTGTCAGTCCTTCCGGCACCCATTGTGCCACCTGGGGTTCAGTGAACCAATTCTTAACAAAGCTGTCTGATGGTTACTTTAATTAAAAGACTACCACCAAATATTTGGCATTACTGAGAGAAATTAAAATAAATATTACCAAATGCCACATTCACAACTTTTAATGCAACCTTATATTTGAATCTTGTATCTGCCAGACTGAATTTCTAGAAATGGCTTTTGTCACTCACAACATGGAGAAATTGGATCAAAAGCAATAAAGCAAACTAATGCCTATTCAAGCAATACATTCGATCTACCAAAGCAAGAAAAGGGGCACACTTCTCGTTACACCAATAACTTTTCAAAGATGAGCGAAGACATAATATAGGGGAGGTCATGCATGTCATATAATAATAATAATAATAATAATAATAATAATAATAATAATAGTTGTTGTTGTTGTTGTTTATTCGTTCAGTCATTTCCAACTCTTTGTGACCTCATGGACCAGCCCACACTAGAGCTCCCTGTTGACCACTGCCCCCCCCCCCCCGGCTCTTTCAAGGTCAAGCCAGTCACTTCAAGAATAACATCCATCCATCTTGCCCTTGGTCGGCCCCTCTTCCTTTTTCCTTCCATTTTCCCCAGCATCATTATCTTCTCCAAGCTATCCTGTCTTCTCGTTATGTGGTGAAAATATTTCATCTTTACCTTTAATATCCTTCCCTCCAGTAAGCAGTCAGGCTTTATTTCCTGAAGTATGGACTGGTTTGATCTTCTTGCAGTCCAATTAATTTTTCTTACTTTATTTTTATTCCACCGTTCTCCCAGTATAGAGGCTCAAAACAAAATGATGCAGTCATATGAACTCTCAGTTTCATCCCATAAATGAGCAAAATCATAACAATGAGCCTAGAATCCAAAATCAAGCACTTTAACGATTGTAAGGTGAATATGTGGAGCAGTTTGGCTCCACATATTAAAAATAAATTCTTACATTGCACTATGTAAAATAAATTCTTACATTGCCCTGTCTTGAGGATTTAATCTATGTAAGGCTCAAAGCAAAATTATTTAGGTAAATGCAGTCTGTGCTAAAATGTATATTCTATTTTTTTAAGTAAATAGTGGAAAAATCCATTCCTAAACCAGTATTTGTACCAGCCCGGCTGATTTATTACTCACAACATTAATAAACCAAATGACAGCTCTGCAGCATACTCATTCATCACCTACCTGACAAGATCCATTCCTAGGAGAGCTTCTGTTTCCAAGGCTGGCTCTTTAGTGACAATGGCTTCATTGGCAATGAAGACTCCATGCTCGTTGGCTCCCATTTCTGCCCCCCAAAGCCAGGACGGTCTACTCAACACAATGGCATTTGTTCTGGTCACCTGGTCAATTTCTATGTATGTACACTAGATGGAGAAGGAGAAATAAGATTACTTTTCTCCATAAAACAGGCAATATTATCAGATTTATGTGCCAACCTAGAAAGGTTATCATCCTAGGTTAAAAAGACAAACGATAATTTACCATCTTATTTTAGGCCAGGTATGGGAGAATGTGGCCCACAAGATTAGGGCTTCTCAAATGTTTCCACTTGGAACTCATTTTGGCTTCAGAAATTTTTATGTGACCCCAGGTGTGTAAATATATTAAATATGTATAAAAACCAAACATTTACTGAAAACAAATCAGCATTTTCAAAGCTGGCCAAGCATGAGGGTTTTCCTTTTTGTGGAGTACAGTTGAAGCATCTTCTGCAGAATTCACTGTAAACACTGCACAACAGATCCATGTAAATGTCTAAACCAGCCACTAGCCACCTCATCAGATGGGCTCCTTTCCCCATCGCACACCACTTGTAGGACAGGCTCCATCAGGAAAGGGGAAAGAGAGTGGTGAATGCCACCATGGCAGCAACACAGGTGCTTTCCCATGTTGCCTTCAGGACAATGGGGGGAAATTGGGCAGCAACATCCCCCCCCATGTGATTGGGTCTCAGGTAAATCAAGCAATGCAGGCAATGGAGTAACAGGTTCTCCGTATACTCCACCATGGATTTGCCACAATGTGTAGTGAATCCATGGACGTTTGCAGTGAGGCTGTAGGTGATGTTCTGAAATCTTTTAATATTGCCAACATTAAGCTAATGGGACCCATTTGGGTTCGGGATCCACAGTTTAAGAAGCAGTGCTATAGATATTTTTCAACTGCAAATCTCATCAGTTTCAAGTAGAACAGACAATGGTAAAGGTTGATGGGACCTGTAATCAACATCATTTGGAGGACCACCTGTTTCTTGTCCCTGTTATAAATATAGCATAACATTTAGAGCAAGTCAGTGGGATCTACAATGACCTTTGGATATATGTACACCTCACCACCACAGACAAGTTATTCATCTCAAAAGTTTTTAATTGTGGTCTTTGGTTGTCAATATAAGCAGTTTGCGGAAATGTTTATATTTGAGTAGTAGATAGGACTTTGCATATAGCCATTTTTTAAAAAAATCAACTCTAAGTACATTGCTGTAAAATTACTAGAGTTCCTGGAAAAAATCTTTTAGAAGGTACATCAAATGACAAAGCATTTCATATATATGACTTTGAATTTTATTTGGTTTCCTGTGATATAGGACACTGGAACTGCTGCATAACTGAGAATTGTGTAGCCTATAAAAAATATGGGCTCTATTAAATATTACTGTGTGTCACTAGACTCCCTCTTCCCACCCTGGCAAAAAAATCTTATAATTGTGTTCATAAACGAGTATTCATATTTATAGTTGTGTTTGTAATATTCCCAATGGCACCTAACTGTAGTGATAATAATTCTCAATGGGCAAGAAAAGAAGGAATTAATCAAATGTAGTAAGAAAAGCATGTCCATGACTGATATAGACCACAGGGTACTGATCTGCCCCCCACGCTATCTTAACTATTTGGAAGGTGAACCAGCTGGGCAGGTAATAGATCAGAGACTATTTAGTTGAATTAAACAATAATTTATTTACTGACATGAATTTTAGACTTTCACTCCTCCTGAGTCTCACTAGAAGTCGTTATGAAGAGAGGTAAAGTCTTTGAGAGATAGATTCAGTTCTGGCTGAATGGAGGCTCTTGAATCTTTATTTCTTCTTATTGTCTCTTTCTTGTACGGTGTTCAACTGTCTCTAAGATGGTCTCACTCAATATTTAACTCTGACTGGACTTGAATACAGCTCCAACTGTATGTGCTACATTGCAGACCTTCCGGCCTTCCTCTCTCTTCACCTTCCAATACGAAAAGGCTGACTCTTCCGAGAACTAGAAGTGATTGCCTGAAGCTCCGCCCCTGAGGGGATTATCAAAGGGTCAGGGCAACAGAGGCTTCAAATGCAAGGAGGATGCCTAGACTGCCTCTCCCCCACCAAAACTGTAGATAAAATATTGAACGAACTAAAATGGGCTTAACTAGGGGTAAACAGTGAGGGTCTTCATGGGGCATAACAAGCACCTTGCTCAACAATTATTATAATTATTAAGAATAAAGCCAGAGTTAGATGTATTTTTTTTATTAAAAAAAACAACTACTCTAGTTCACACTACAGTTATTAAAAACTGGGACAACCTAATTGCTGATATGGAAAAACTTTAAAATGTGTGGATTCGAGATCAAATCAGTCACAATATTCTTCTAAGCACAGGAAATATCCAGGAGGCTGAAAAAGAGACACATTCATGGAGGAAACATCTGAAGCTGGTATAACAGCTTTAAGACAAAGTCCAATTTGTCTTATATAAAACTACAGGAAGCAGCAGCTAGCAGAGATATCACAGCTGCAGAAATGTATTTGCAAAGCTGGAAAAATTATAAAAATGCTAGCTATATAAGGGAACAGATTTTCTATGTAGATGAAATTGTCCTATATTGGAAGTAAATGACAGCTATCATTTTTACTGCAAAAGAAGAGAAATTGGATTCAAAACTGCAAAAGGTAGGTCAATGCTGTTGTTAAGCTGGTAGCTACAAACGAAAGACTGTGTTTCAGAAAATTCTAGGGACTAAAGCTATTTAAAATCTAGATTTCCAGTATATTGCCAGAGTAATGCAAAAGGCTGGGTGACTGATGATTTATTTGCAACTTGGTTTTCTGATAATTTTAAGCCTGGAGTTCAAACTTGCAGAAAACAGAAAATTCCCTTGATGATGCTACTGTTTGTTGTTAATGCTCTAGACCACCCTAGAGCTCTGGCTGTGATTGCATCTATACAGTAGAATTAATGCAGTTTGACATTGCTTTAACTGCCATGGCTTAATGCTATATAATCATGGGAGCTTTACAAATTTTAGCTTTCTCTGTCGAATAATAATTGTGTTTTGCCATACATAAAAGTGTATGATGTAGTTTCCAGAGAACAAGGAAGGATTATTTTACTGTATGTAGGCTTCCCCCGGTGGCTCAACAGGTTAAACTGCTGAGCAGTTTGAATATGAGTGGAATGAGCTCCCACTGTTATCCCCAGCTTCTGCCAACCTATTATTATTTTATTATTATTAAAATTTATTTATACCCCACCACCATCTCCCCTCAGGGACACGGGGTGGCTAACACGAGGCCAATCCCAATGAAAACAATAAACAAATGAAATGCATACAAAATAATAGAATTAAAATTAAAATTAAATTAAAATAATATACCACATTAAAAAACAATAACATGAAAACAATAAAGGAGAATTAACACAGTGGGATATAACATCAGGTATAAAGTGAAATAACAATTATGGACAAGGAGTCTATCAGGATGGGCTAGGCCAGATGCACAGATAAAAAAGGGACATAGGGCGGGATAGAAAACGAGCAAACCTAGCAGTTTGAAAACATGCAAATGTGAATAGATCAATATTCTGGTGGGGAAGGTAATGGCGCTCCATTCAATCATGCTGGCCACATGACCTTGGAGGTATCTACGGGCAATGCCAGCTCTTCGGCTTAGAAATTGAGACAAGAATCACCCCCCAGAGTCAGACACGACTAGACTTAATGTCAAGGGGACACCTTTACCTTTACTTAGGCTTCCCACACATTTTGACACCTTGCTTGTTGACACCTCTCTTTCAGTGCTTGCAAATTATATACAAATCCCATTAATTTGACAATGGTTCCACTCTCTTGCCAGTTCTTCTTCCCTATGAGGTTCGCTTGAGGCTGTTTGCATGCACATCCCAAAGTTTGTCTACAGAAAGAGTAGTTCCCTCCTTGAATCATTCTGGAATGCTTTTAGCTGCATCATGCATTCAAAGGAGATATACAATGTGTTATTTACATTTTTTAGCATATAAAATGCATTTGTAAGCAAGAATAACCCATGTTCTCCATATCAACAATTTCACTTCATCACAGTGCTCTAGTCCCTAATCTGTTCAAATAAAGGGAGACTTCTAGATTGTGTATAGCAATCAAAAAGAAAGAAAAGTTTTTAATCCATGCCTCTATTTTTATCTGTGTAGTTGTATTATTTTGCATGTTATTTCTTACTTCATTCTTTGTCCTTTCTTGCTTGGTGTTTTGTTTAAACATTAAACTTTAATTGCACATGGAAAATCTTAATTAAAATAATTTAAAATAACTTCTTTCATTTTACTCTATGGGACTTTTGTATATTTAAATGTAAGCTTTAATTTGTTTTACTGTACATTTGTACATATGTTGTGTATTTTTAGCTTTTTCATGCATTTGCAAGTGATATATTTGGATGTGAGTCATTGAATTTTTGCCATTTTATTATTATGTTGTGCACCACTTTGAGTCCCCCTAGGGGTGATAAAAATGTATAGAAATACAATAAATAAATAAATAAATAAATAAAGTATATTATATACTCATCAGGACTCATTACTGTAATCCTCAATTCTTCAAGTATGGGATATTGAAGAAATATTACCAGGATATCTGAAATGCCTACATCCCAGCTCTACATGTCTGTTGACTCTATGGAAAACTGTCAATTATTAAGCACAACAGCACTTTCATAGATGTCAAATATATATATAGACAGGTAATATTTTCAAACAGACAGAAAACGCCATTTTCCAGCAGAATTCAACATAAGGTACAAAGTCCTGACAGAACAGCTTCTAACAGGAAATAATTCAATCTGACAATGCGGATTAGGATTGATATCTTTCTTCTGACAAATGTATATATTGTACGTATGTTTAGAAATGTTTTCTAACAGATCTGGTAACAAGTAGACTAACTTTATAAAAGGAATTTAAAAGGCAACTGCTTGAATATTTCCTTTCTATGGGTATTTGAATAATTTTTCATCAGAAAGCAAAACATGCTGCTCATCTCCCTAATGCTTTTGTTGTACAAATCACAATCAGACTCAATTGGGTTGGACTGGCAGTGCTAGGAAGCAACATACAGCACAAGCAGAACAATCAGTGCTCTTCATCATAAAAGGAAAGAAAGGCAACAGATTAGACTTTGTCTCCTGAGCAACAGAAAAACTCTAAAGATATTGTCTAGAATTTTAGTTACAAAACCGACCCCCAAAAGCCTAGGTTCATGTATCGTTGGCTCAATGTACCTTAACTCTTATCAAAAAAGGAGGGTTTTGCTTCTCTGAGCAGAGTAGCAAAAGACAAGAGCTTAGTCTGTCCAGGGATAACTCAAAAGAAGAACCAACCCCATCGATTCTTTTTGCTGTGGCACCATTAAAGGTCTTTTTGAATGCTTGGACAGGGAAATGGAGCGCCGAGAAAGCAAAAGAGGTAAAAGTCTAGAGGTACAGTTCCATTAAACCAAAAGCTAGTTTTCAGTTCTATCCTGACTACTAATAATTCAGTTTATGCAAACCTTGATTAATGTGAAAAATTTAAAAAATATTGTTAGTAAAATTACCTTCAAGCTGTATGTATAAGGTGTGCATGAAACATAAATTAATTTCATATTTGGACTAAATCCCATGTCTAAGAGGTATATGTAAATATTCTAAAATCCAAAACAGCCTGAAAGCAAAAACACTTCTGGTTCCAAGCATTTCCAACAAGGAATACTCAAGCTGTACTGTACCCTAATCATGTGCTTCTCTGAGTAAAGTGTAGAAAGACATTTTTCTACACTTTACTCAGGAGAACGGCAGCAGAGACAGCAAACATGAGTAGTAAGTAGTAAGACCCTCAAGATGGTTCTGGTGATTTCCCCCTCCTCTGCAAAATGATCCTCAATTTATCTATGGGTCATATTGGCCCAAAAAACTGGCCTGAACGTATACATAAGGTGAACTTATACACTCATATATACTATAAGTACACCAAGGGACTTTTTCATTGTAATACCACTGAGACAGAACTTTAAATGCTATGGTTCCACACTATGAAAAGCTGGGTTTGTATTTTGGTGAGATCCCAGAACTATTTGACTGAGAATTCATAATTCTTCTCTCTGAATAACAAATTCCAGGAAACCATTAGAGAATACACCCATTAAAGCAGTACCAATAAATGGGGGTGGGGTCCCTTGCTTATTTTGCAGTGGGAGATTTTTTTTTACTTTTTTGTGTGCCAGGAGCAACTTGAGAAACTGCAAGTCACTTCTGGTGTGAAAGAATCGGCCATCTGCAAGGACATTGCCCAGGGGACGTCCAGATGTTTTGATGTTTTACCATCTTTGTGGGAGGCTTCTCTCATGTCCCCTCATAGGGAGCTGGAGCTGACAGAGGGAGCTCATCTGCCCTCTCCCCAGATGTGAACCTCCAACCTGTCGGTCTTCAGTCCTGCCGGCACAAGGCTTTAACCGATTGTGCCACTGAGGGGCACTTCAGCAAATAAACACACTTAGAGACATGACAGGAGATAAAAATGCCTATAATCTTTATTAGCAGGCGGCTTCCAACATCAGTAACATATCTGCATTCGTGAACCATGAGAAAAGTTATGTGGAGTACTGGGGTTTTGGGGGGCGGGGCACCACAAATACTGTAGTTCTAGAAGGAATGAGTGGGGAAGAATCTCCCAATTCTATGGGCATCAAATGTATTTTTGGGTCTTGACATTTCCACCAATGCAAGACAGTATTACCAGCATTGCAGGTAAAATATTCATGTTGTTTGCTTAAGCTCAGCGGTACCCAACCTATAGTCCCAAACAGCTGGTATGCTAGCTAGGATCTCTGGGAGTTGAAGTGCTTTAGCTGGAGAGATCAAAAGTGAAAAATAGTGATGCTGTTTAGAATTAAATGTTTTAAATCCTAGAGGTAAAGGCTTTGTGGAAGCAGCAAAAGGTTCACAAGTTCACAACCAATGTTTATAGCCTTTGCACCTTAGTTCTGTAAGTGGCTGTTCAGTGACAACATGCAATGACAGAGCCTTCTTCTGGTGATGTTTCTGGTCCTGTCAATTGTGTCTTTGTTATTTTCCATCATGTCAATTTACAAACAACCAGATTCTCATAAGGACATTATAGGATATCCATCTCTTTTCCACACCTATTCCTTCCATTTCAATCTGGAAAGACTGTCCTGAGCTTCTTTTAAAAATGTGGAAGTACGCTCTTGTTGAGCAAAGAATTTGCACTGGTCTGAAGCATGTAACAGAAACCATGCAACAGGTAGAGAGGATGAAGAGGTGGGAAGGCACTTGGACTTAGGGAGTTGGGCAGAGAAGGTCTGATCAGGCCCGTAGCCAGGATTTTGATTTGGGGGGAGGCTGAGTTTGATTCGGGGGGGGGGGGGGGGCTGAGTCTGGGTGGGGGAGGGTCTACCCTAGCAAACTTTTTGTATCATTACCCCAATACCCCCATGCATATGGGATATATTGAGCATGGTGATCAGATCATGATATGAATAAACATAACAGTTTAAATAATGTACCAGTAAGGCCTTCTCACGCCCCCCCCCCCCCCCCAGCTACATGCCTGGGCCTGATGTTCCTTCTCCTCCTCCTCCTCCCCCACAGCATCTTCCTTCTCCTCTCAAAGGTCCCAAAAGGCACCTCCACCAGCCCACCCACAGACAGGAAGGTCCCCTTGGGTGATGGAGGAGGGCCGTAGGGGTGGTGGCTAGTAGTGCCTCCTCTTGGGCCTCTTTTTCTGTTCTTCCTTGAGGGCTTCTCCTTCTTCTCTCCCAGAAAGTGCAACAGCATTTTCTGCCACTCAGGCTGCAAACCAAGCATTCCATCATGGCTTGAAAAAAATTACTTGATTTGTATACCTATTTTATATACCTATATACCCGGGGTCATGCAAAAATGTCTCTATCAAAAGTAGAATCACAAGATGGAAAAGTTCGGCCCCAAGACATAGCCTTTAAGAATACCTTTTGCCTACACCAATAAATAATAATAAAAATACGTAAAAGGACAACTTTAATAGTAAAGTGAATTTGCATTGCAAAATTTGCATTTAGATACTTAAATAAAATCTTTTACTATAGACAGTACTATACTGGTTCATAAAATCAAGTACTTTTAACAAGTTTAGACAGCAAACTTTTCCTGTCATTTCCATGCACTGAAGAATGAAACTCCACCCGCTTTTTCGCAGCAGGAATGAGGCCGTTCTCTGTAGGAGCCCTACTTACCGACAGTCTACGTGTCAAATAAGCTTTATCACCCTAGCACACAGACAAGGAACGGAAAGAATCCCATAAAATAAGCTGAATGGAGGAAGAAAGAGATGATCGAGACTGGTCCCCATGGAAACACACTGCCAGGGTTATCCACAGTCATTCTTTTCTTCCATAAGATCTCTGGTTCCAAGCAGACATGATGCCTCTAAAAAACATATGTCTGGCCCTATAACACACAGAAATCTCACAGGAAACCCAACAAATATGATCACCCAAATTTAGTTTACTGAAGTGCAGTCCAAAACGGTGCCATTTAAAGCAGGCAAAAATGCCAACGTTTTTGGACTGTGGGTTTTATTTTGATTGTTGTTTAAAACCATTTTATTATACAATAGAAACAATTAGAATATGCTTTATAGAATGTGCACTTTCCTTGCTAACCTAGGAAAGAGAAACAGATATCTAAAGGTGCATCTACACTTAATGCACTTAATGCAATTTGACACCACTTTATCTGACATGGTTGAATGCTATGGAATCGTGGGGTTTACAGTTTTTAAGGCATTTAGCCCTCTGTGCCAAAGAATGCTGATGCTTCACCAAACTACAAATCCCAATACTGAGCCATGGCAATTAAAGTGGTGCCAAACTGCAAAATAGAAAGAAAAGAGAGTAAATGCTGGTAAGAACTGGGAGAACGAGGCAGAAAGATAAAGCATACTAATCAGCAATAGTTGGACTCTTTTCTCTATGGGCTAAACTGACATCTATAGCATACAATTGGTTCTCCACATTTGCAGGTCTCCCTAATGTGTTCTTCACAGGAATCTCTAGGTTGTCAAGGTTTTAAAGTTTCAGGTTTTTAAAAAGTGTTTTTTCCACTCTTGCAAAGACAGATACAGTGCTCCTAATTAATCCCTGTGAAACTGGAGAGCCAATTGTGTATGCTGCATGCCGATGAGCTCCATGCCAATGAGCTTTACCTTATTTTCAAAAAATAACTTCCAAGTAAGCCTGTGGGGTCCTAGTTCACTTTAGTTTTATCTCAAAGTTAGTTCCTTCCAGCAAATTCTCATACTTAAGACACGAACACACACACTTACTCTCTCCTTTTTCAGCCCAAAGATGCCCAGCTTATCAAACGATTCATGTATCTTATTATAAACATTACTTGCAAAAGGTGGCAGAAAGCGTGGCTAGCCTAACAATTCTAGAGCAACTTATAAGTTCACTCCTCATAAGATGGAGTGAACTTAGCATCCTAGGACACTTTCACCCCATTTAGAGGATGGCGCCTGACATCGGACATTGCACAATGTTTTGTGACTTCCAATGGAGGTTGCCGGATGCTTTCACCCCAACACGTGAGGGTTTCCGTGTTCTGCTGATTCCAGTGGGGCCAGCATGCTTCTGCTGTATTTGGGTGGACATTTCCCCTGCATGATGGTGAAAGCATCGCCGTGTGAGCTGGCAAAAGACACTGGGGGGAAGGCCTCCCCCTTGTGACAAGGTAGCCTGATAGTTATGGAGACATCAGTTTTAAAGCTGGTCAATGAAATCCTGAGAAATTCAAGACAACTAGGATGAACTTTGAAGGCAAATTTCTACTCCCAGGACAAAACTGAAAGGTACAGTCTAGTTTTTAAAAGTAAAAACCCCAAACATATATTTTTTCAACAAAACAAAACAATGAATTGTTGCACACCTTGTTTTTTAAATGTGTAGCATTTCCCAGAGGCTAATAAAAGCACCATTTTGGGAGGATTCCATGATTCCTAGAAAGGTAGAAGTCAATGATTCGCTAAAATTGACCCTTAAAATAATATTGCCAAATTGCAATACTGGGATAATCATCATCATCACCACCACCATCATCTTTATTTCTATCCTGCCCCATCTCCCCAAAAGGACTTGGGCGGCAACATAAGTAAACACAATAAACAATGTATACAAAATAAGAGACAGGTTAATAAACGAAAAACAGGATAAAACCAAATAAACAGATTAAACAATAAACAGTAAAAATATTAGTTAAGAACACATGTAAAACACAGTGGTTCCAATAGATTAAATAAACTAGATAAAAGCCAAAGTACCTGAGTATATCCATAAAACAAAGACCTCATCCACATTAAGGGGATATTACTATCATTTGCAAAAGCCTGTTTGAATAGCCAGATCTTTAAGTCCTACCTAAAGTCATGAGGGTGGTTGCTTGTCTGATCTCCCTGGGGAGGGCATTCCAGAGCCGGGGGGGGGGGGTCACTATTGAGAAGGCTCTCTCCCTCGTCCCCACCGGACTCACTTGTGATGGGGGCAGGACCGAGAGGAGGGCCTCCCCAGCCGATCTTAAAGCCCGAACACTTTCATAAAGGGAGATATGGTCACGGAAATAGGCAGGACCCGAACTGTAGCAGAACTCCTGTGTAGCAGAATCTTCAGAAATTATAAATGAGAAGTACTTGATCATCAGTCTGATGATCTAGCACTAAGAACTATTAAGACAGGAACTCCTCTTGACCACCTGAGAAAGGAGTACTCATTGCACTTCTAAGTCTTCATACTGAAGGAATATTTGGTGATAACAGATGAGAAAAGTAATTTGCTTTCTCACAGCAAGTACCTGCAAGTTGACCAAATTAGCAACAACTTTGTATGTCTTCTTCCTATTAGATTCCAAAGAAGGTGCCATGAGACTAAAGCTATGTCTGTTGTCAGCAATGGAGTAGATGAGGGCAAACAAATTGACACCTAGTCCAGACAAGACAGGTTCTCTTTGTCAGATCAAAGATTAGGGATTCCTCCTGTGCTGGATGATTTTTTTTTTTGTCATGTCAGAAGTGACTTGAGAAACTGCAAGTCTCTTCTTGTGTGAGAGAATTGGCCGTCTGCAAGGACGTTGCCCAGGGGACGCCCAGATGTTTTAAAGTTTTATCATCCTTGTGGGAGGCTTCTCTCCTATCCCCACATAATGAGTTGGAGCTGATAGAGGGAGCTCATCCGCGCTCTCCCCAGATTTGAACCTGTGACCTGTCGGTCTTCAGTCCTGCCGGTACAGGGGTTTAACCCACTGCGCCACCGGGGGCTCCATCAGGTGCTGGATGATTACGAAAAAAATAAAATCAATTTCTGACAAAAATACCTATATCAAACAACACATTAAGTAGAACCAAAGCTTTTATCTTTACCTCAACTTTGCATCCTGGATCATGGGTAGCAGCAGCAAAGTAGACGACTTCCTGTACCTCATCTCGAGGCCGTGCAGAATTTTTCCCCACTATTACAAGGCCATCTTTTGTATGTGGTGGAAATGCAACAAAAGAGTAACTTGGGGGTGGCAGAGCCATCCTAAAAAGGGGGAAACAATGAAGAGAAATTAGAAACATTGGAAAGTACCTTATTTTTGATCAGACCTTTTCTACAGCCAACCCAATATTGTCTTCTTTGCCTAAATGTTTCAGACAGTGGTCTTTTTGATCACCTGCTACCTGCTCATTTTCACAGGACATGCCAGAAATGGATCATGAGACCTCTGCAATGGAGGTGCTCTACCAGTGACATATGTTCCTTTACCATACAATACTAACTATAACATTGAAAGGAAAAGAGTCCCATAACACCTTCAAGATTTAAATTTTCTGTAGATTATAATCCACTTCCTTAGCTATGAAATCTAACGTGTAAAAATAAAAATAAATACAGCAAAATATTTTGCAGTCAAGGTTTTTTTTAATTTCATCAGCTAAATAATGTCTCTGTAAGAAACATCAGCTAGATCTTATTGACCCTTATTGAATATGCTTGTAGTTCAATAAACAAAGTATTTTAAGTGAGAAAGGGAAAGGATAAGAGAACCAAATGACCAAGGAAAATCTTGGTATCTCCATGAATAACAAAAACTGTTGGTCTTCATCAGTAAAGCCAACTGCATCCATGCAAAATGAACCTCTTTACTACAAAATACTTTAGTAGAGTTATAGAAAAGAATGGTAAATACTCCAGGCACTATGCCAATTTGCTACATATTGTAGTCCACACAGTATTTACTCACAAAATACCTCCAATAAAATGAGAGTGCTTTAATGGCCTCATATCAATTCATGATTTACAATTAGCTGGCAAACAGGAATCGTAACCTGTTGTGTAATGTGGATGCCAGATACAGTTTGGCATAATATTTTAAATAGCCAAGCTGTTATTTAGACTATTTATACAGTTATTTTTCAAGCCAAATCCTTTCAGAGCGGTTCACTTGAGTTTAATCAGCCAAATCAATACAAAAGTAATTTTTCAAAAGCAAAAACCTAAGCAGCAGCAACAAAGAACCAGTTTGAAGCGATCAATAAAAGCTGAGCATACAAAAAGGCTGGAGGAAATGAAAGATTGATAAATTGTTGAAAAGAAATCAGACTTAGTGGATCTAGGGAACCTGTGGAGACTGCACTGGGGTCCTAAAAGGGACTTCTTGTTTTTATTGGTTATCAGCTTCAGGTAAAACATAACTTGAATGTTTCATTGCTTTGATATATTAATGTGGATGAAGACACTTAGGACTTCATCACACAGGCAAATTTACCCGTTGTATGACACTTTCATCACAGTTCGGGACGGAGCTACTTCCAGCGGAGTCCCATCCCTAAACAGTGGTGAAAGTGTCGTACGAGGGAGCAATGAGAACACAGAAGACTCCTACAACAGGGTGAGCACAGGTGGAAGCCAGGCAGTGACACTTTGGGGAATGGGGAAGGTGGCGCTATGGGGCAACTAATTTCCTTGGTGCCCGTCGAATTCACCATGCTGCCTGACTAATCCTTCTGCTGTCGTTGCATCGAGCAATGGAATGTGATAAGGTCCCTAATAAGCATTGCTATAGTATAGTCTCCAAAGGGTTTATGACATCATAGAAGCCCAAGTTCAGTGAGTCTAGGGAACCTGGTGTAGCTTGGTTCTAAGACACCATCTATGAATACCAAAATTCATAGATACCTAAGTTGCATTATAAACAATGTAGTAAATGGTGTCCCTTATATAAGATGAAAAACAACTCAAACAAATATCAAATATAGCCTGTAGATCTTTGAAATGGTGGTATGCTACAGCAATGTATATCTACACTCCAGTGCTGTGCTCAGTGTATAGCAGGGCTTTGCAAATATTTCATGTTAGTGACTTATTTTTTGGGGTGCGTCGTTTAGCAACACAGTAATTCAGTTTTACTTGCAAACCAAAGGTTAAACCAAGTCCTTATAAGAGATACGAACATACACATAATTTTAAAAACAAAATATATGCAGACACATCATATCTCACAAAAAACTTTCATTTATATGAATGCTTAGGATAGGAAGCGTTTCAGATATCAGTTTTCCCCCCAGATTCTGTAGTATCTGTATTTGTATAAATTAGTCCACAATGAGATATCTTGTAGTAACTAGTTAAGTCTAAACATAGAATTCATTTTTTTGTATACATCTTATACACATAGCTTGAAGGTAATTTTATACACATGATGTTACATAACTGTGTGCATGAAGAAAGACTTGAGTACATTGAATCACCAAAAAGTAACAGTGTCACTATCTGAGCCACTCATGTAGACTATTTTAATTTTGGAATTATCACAGATTTTGGAATTCCAGGTATAGGATGCTCAAGAGGCTTATTATTTGTACGCAAACAATGCCAGAACCAGTATTGGGCTTCTAGTCACTGTCAACTTTGAAACATTTGCCCTAACTGCAACTATGATAACCCAGCTTTCCCATTACTAAGCATAACTGAAATTAAAATAGGCATGGAAGCCTAAACCCTGAGTTGATGAAAGATCCAAACAGATCTATGATAAATACAAACCACAGTTTTATGTGCTGCCCTCTCCACTGCCTTTATTTACAAGACCATTTTGACATATCTTTCTGAAACACATTTAGTTTTCTGTAAATCATGAAAAAAGAAAACCTTCATCGCAGAACAGCCTTCCCTGGCTATATCTTTCAAGGGAATTCATCTTATAAATTGGAGGCAGACTATCATAGAGATCTACCCAGGTCTGGTTCCACATCCGTCACCATGGCCCCAATTCTCACAACAGGATGAACCTGGGGAATTCATCATTATGATACTTGCACCTATATAGCAACTAAGACATCTAGATCAGGACATAAATTACTAATTGCATAAGACACTAAACTCATTTCCATGTGGGTGCATACACACATACACTTTTGGAAATTTTGATGAATACGTTGCATGCAATTATCCCTCACCTCAAAGGCATAAATTCACGGAATGAGTAGACTGACACAATTCAACCTTACTGATGCTTGTTCTTCAAATGCATTATTTATGCACAGTTAATTAGTTCCAACACAACATTGCAGCACATTAGCTTGATGTAGAACTTAACAGACAAGACAATGGTCAGAAAGCCATCTCAAATTCCCTTATGACTACTGAAGTGACAACTTGCAAGTAATTTCTCACTGTCAAGTCCTTCTCGATGAAAATTAATCTCAAGGGAATTTGACTATATCAGGCTATTTTTGCTGCTGTTTGTTCGGCTAATGTCTTTCTGGTTACTATGCCAATGTGCTTATTATAGGCCGGCTTGCTAAGAAGTAAATAGCTTTAATTAACATGTAAATACATTATTTTCTAGCAGCGTTAAGCCCTAAATGGAATTTACATTTTCTAAATGAAAAGAAAAAGTGTGTGTTTGTGTGTCAGACTCCCTATTCAGTTTATTATAAATACTCAAGGCTGTCTTCAGGATAAGGGAGGATACTAACCATTGCATAGATCAGGGGATTGCTATTGTGGGGGGGGGGGGGGATAGTAAAGCTACATTCTTTTTCTTTCTTTACCAATTAATACCTATTTTCAAGGCATTCAATTGCTTGCAAAAGATACAGAAACAACAGGTATGTTGTGATAGCAGAGAACTCTCACACTAATACCCACACTATTTTATAGTTATTATAGCATATATTTTTAATATCATCATAATGTTTACCTCTCAATTACAAGACCTTGAATGCATTTCACCTGCCTTTGTTTTATACTGAAAGGAATTCAGGACTTGCAAGATTTGCACATGTTTGCAGCTGTGGAAATAGGTCAATTCTGTGTAACGGTTTGCACTAAAACAATGGGATAGAAAGCAGAAGTGGGAGGGGATTGGGGGAATTGTCTGCCAATTTCCTTTTGTTTCAGATGGATACAGCCATTTGCTTCTGGTGCAAATACAGTCACTAGGAAACAAGCCACAGAAAGCCCAAAGAAGTGTGGGAAAAGCCATGTTTGCATTGTAGTTGGCATGACTGCTCCCTGAATCGAATGGAAGAATACCCTTTTCACTAATTTGCCCTTCTGAAACCCAGCTGGAGAAGGACAGGTCACAAGATGCTCTTTACTGTCTATACTGGAAATATTCAGTTTTAAAATTAAAAAAAAAAGATGGCTTGTTTTATGTAAGGATCATATGGCATACATAAAAGGTTTTGAATGTGCAGACTTGTTTTCTTGATCATTTGTTTTTGAACTGTGACAGTCCACATGCATAAGCTTTACTAGAAACAATTAGTGTAGGAGTGTCATTTTTCCCAAGATAAGATCATTCTTGCTGCAAATTAAAAAATATGTGACAAAACTGTAAACCAAAGAGAGCCCTGTTGTCTTGTGCCTTTTTCCAGGAGGTGAATAAAAGCAATAAAGTAATAGCACAACTAATCCTTTTAAAAATATAGATTTATTGAAATGACAGCAACATATTTATAGTTTTGTAATGTCTTCTCTCTTTTTTGCTTTTTAAATTATTTATTTTCAATACATTGAACATACTACAATTACCTTGTTACATCAACTAATCCCATATCTATACTACCCTCCACCCTCCAACATCATTCACATAACCTTATAAAAATATTTGTCAGTTCTATTACTTCTACTTATTCTAATTTCATCTATTACATATAATTATTTTCTCACTGGTCATTGGTGGTTTGAATTCACCATTACCTTTACACAATAAGCTAATAAAAGGTTTTCATGTATTATCAAATAGATATTCTTTTATTTCTCCTTTTGCTAATCTTAATTTATAGGGTAACCTTTTCTTTTTCCATGTAATCTTTTGATAATTTCTCATAAGTTGCTTACAACAAATAAAGTCAACAAAGGTACAGTATCATATAAACATTTTGCATTTGACAAATTAAACGTTATTTTCTTGAACATAACTTGATATGTGTATGTGTGTGTGTGTGTATATATATATATATGTATGTATGAATTAGTTAAAGACCTTAATGTTATTAATAAAGTGAGATAATGATAAAGTTAATAATAAAATGACACCAAAATTAGTTTAAAAGTTTCTTTATCTAAAATATACTGTACTTATAGTTCTAATACAATTCTTCTAATTATTTAAATAAACCAAAGACAGCCCTGTTACCTTGTGCCTTTTTCCAGAAAGTGAAAGAAAACATTAATAGCACAACTAATCCTTTTAAAATGTGGATTTATTGAAATGACGGCAGCATATTTATGGTTTCGTAATATGTTCTGAACTGGATTTCACAGTTTCCTGTGACTGCATTGTTCATTCAAGGGATTTCTCTCTGTTCAAACCCATTTGGATTTGTGTGGTAGCCTCACAACTCCCAAAACTTCTAGGATGAAACTGATTATCTGGATCCATCTCAATCTGATTTCAGGCTCGGCCATGGGACAGAGATGGCACTGATCGCCTTGGTGGATGATCTATGAAGAGAACTAGACAGGGGGAGTATGTCCCTGCTTGTTTTGTGGACCTCTCAGTGGCTTTCAGTACCATCAGTCATGGTATCCTTCTGGGCTAGCTCTCCGGGATGAGGCTTGGGAGCACTGTTTTGCAGTGGCTCCGGTCCTTCCTGGAGGGACGTACCCAGATGGTGGAGCTGGGGGATTCCTGTTTGACTCCCTGGCCAGTGGCCTTGGGGGTCCCTCAGGGTTCAATTCTGTCCCCTATGCTGTTTAACATTTACATGAAACCACTGGGAGAGGTCATCCAGAGTTTTGGAGTTTGGTGTCAAATTTACCCCAATGACACCCAACTCTATTACTCTGTTCCACTGAAAACCAAGGATGCTGTTCTACCCATGAACCGGTGCATGTCATCAGTGATGCTCTGTATGAGGGCAAATAAGTTGAAGGTAAATCCAGACAAAACAGAGGTACACCTAGTCAGTTGGAAGGCGGATCAGGGTATGGGTTTACAAACTGTGCTTGACAGGGTCACATTCCCCCTGAAGACACATGTTTGCAGTCTAGGTGTACTCCTGGACTCATTGCTGACCCCGGAACCCCAGGTGTTGGCGGTGGCCAGGAGCACCTTTGCCCAATTAAAACTAGTGCGCCAGCTGCACCCATACCTTGAGATGCCAGATCTGGTCATGGTAGTCCCCGCCCTGGTTACTTCCCATCTGGACTACTGAATCACTCTCTATGTGGGGCTGCCTTTAAAGATAGTTTGGAAGCTGAAACTAGTGCAGAGATTGGCAGCCAGATTGCTAACCGGAGCAACTACCATGGTGCAGCAGCTCCACTAGCTGTCTATCTGCCATGCTAAGTCCTGGTCATTACCTATAAAGCCCTAAATGGTTCGGACCCAGACTATTTGCAGAGCTGCATCTCCGTATACAAACCTCAGAAATTGTGAGGTCTGTTGGAAATTACCTCTGAGGATGCCTGCCATAGATGCAAGCAAAACATCAGGAGAGAATGCTTCTAGAACATGGCCATACAGCCTGAAAAACCTACAACAACCCAATGATTCTGGCCATGAAAGCCTTTGACAATACATTTACAAAAGGTAGCAGAAAACTTAGTTCTGTCATTTGACTGCAGACATGTCTCTGAACAGTGGTGGCCAAATCCAGAGCAGGTGTCATAAACTGTAATGTGGGTTTACCACGCCAAAGCAACAGGACTACCAGCCGTCTCTGTCTCTTGGATATGGAAACAGTCTATTAGTAATAAATCATTGGCAAACAGAGGTTTTTGAGATTGTTAGATCCCTTGCTTATATCAGCTCTAGCAAGGATGACTGGGACTCCAGTTCAACAACATCTGAAGATTGACAAGCCATTCACCCTTGCCTCATACATAACAATTAACTAACCAATGTCTTCCTGAGAAATAATTTGGGTATGTTATTTTCAAGTCAACTTGTCTCACAGAATCTATACAAAATACTTGTCATATTCATACACTCCACAAACAAATCTATTTCCAATTCCAGTGGTGCATTTTCTCATGATTTCCTTTGCTAATCAGCTGCACTTTCTGAAGTTGGAATTTCAAAGACACAAAGAAGTTGAACTGCTCTTCCATTAGAAAATAATTTTATTATAAGAACAAGAAGGAACTCAGTTTTTTTAGGAACCGTGTTCACTGAGATACAGTGTGTTGGATGATGATGCATGCCAACAGTGGGCAGGGCTGAAAGTAGTAGTGGGTAAACCAACCACTTGTCTGCACTCTCTTTTCCATCCTTCTTCCCCCCCCCCCCCAATTGACCAAAAATGCTGCAAGAAGAAAGGCCACTGCTCTTGCCAGAGGTTCAAATGGACCTCTTGTAGAAGAGTTGTCAAAATAGGTACCTACTGCCTTTTACATTTATATCACATAGAAACTACAATAAGCTCAAGGCAGTGGAGTCATTCCTCTCCTTCAGTATCTTCACAACAGTCACAAGAGTTATGTTAGGCTGAGAAATAGCAGACAGAACAAGGTACCGTAGCATGGGCAAAGTGGAGATCTGAACCTAGGTCTCACCAGTCCTAGAATGCACTTATATTGTAGAATGAATGCAGCTTGATGTCACTTTAACTGTCATGGTTCATTGCTATGGAATCATGAGATTTGTAGTTTGGTGAGGCATCAGCACACTTTCTCAGATGAGGCTACAGACTTTGCAAAACTACAGCTCCTATCTTTCCACAGCATTGAGCCATGGAAATTAAAACGATATCGAAGTGCATTCACTGTACAGTGTAGATGCAGCTTCTCCAACATATTAGCTCACAGACTCACTGTTCCCCAAACTGAGTGTCATCCAAAGCCAGTGAAAAACTTTTTAGAGAAATAGTACAGGTTTTGAGGCCTATCACGTAGACCTAATAGCCTCTGGGATAAATGAAGCCACAAATCAAATAACTGAACCAAATGAGAAACACAGATCTGGAAAGCGATTTATTGGCAATTTATTTTAAAATCTTCATTCCAGTTCTGTGAACAAGAACCAAATCCCTCAAGGCAGAAAGTGTGTGGCAAAGCACCTTTCGCAGAGGTAATTGCTACTTCATGCAACAATATATCACAACAGAATTCTACCATTAAGAGTGGCAGGGAAGAAAGAACTGATTTGATTTTGTGACATGTTGCATATAAGTATTTAAAGGTTTTAAAGGAACAGTTTTGTATCAAAAGGATGGCAACTATCTTCAAAATTCTATGATGCATCAAGCACACTCCTGCCTATCAAATAGGGTGAAAAATCCCTATTCAAATGGCCAGCTGACACCCAAAGATTACATATGAAAGGAAAAATCTGAATTTAAAGCCTCTTGGTTTATATAGTGCCATTTGCAAGTGGAGTAAAGCCCTTCCAAGGTCACACTGTAAATAGCATTTTAGGAAAATGCTATTCGATTCCCATTTTTGCCTTTGTCTATTTGTACTAATTACTCAACTTGAGGACAAATTAGGCAATTGGGCAAGCAAGGGAAACTTAAAAACCAGCTCATTCCATATTTTGAGAATTTCCAATCTAAAGAATATTAAAATGTGCTTCATAATAATGTACTTGATGTTTTTGTTTGTTCTTTTGTCAGGAGCGACTTGAGAAACTACTGCAAGGATATTGCAAGGACATTGCCCAGGGGATGCCTGGATGTTTGATGCTTTACCATCCTTGTGGGAGGCTACTCTCATGTCCCTGCATGGGAAGCTGGAGCTGACAGAGGGAGCTTAAACCACTCTACCCAGATTCAAACTGCCGGCCTGTTAGTCATCAGTCCTGCTGGCACAAGAGTTTAACCCATTACAACACTGGTGGCTCCATGTACTTAACATGAATGTTTAAGATAACTCAAAACTGGGATTGTCTTTGGATTTGGGGAAACTATATGGCAAACAACCCCTCTGCTGCAGATTTCAAATTCTTAAGGCAAAAGCTTTTTCCGGCCCATAATCAGGAATCAGTCAACTAAAATAATGACTCATGCAAGGTTTAGAGCAGAGGTGGGGGTTGTGTAGAACAAGGGGAAAATGCACGCAAGCTGTGAATCTCATATCCAGAACTGACTTCTTGTTGTAATTTTAGCCAATGATTGGTCAAAAACAGGATGATATGTTTTGATATGGAGGCCCCAAAAACTGGCCCCAACTATACTTGTCCATTTCTAGTTTAAAGACATCTAAAGGATACATCCTTCTACTGCAACATAACCAGAGCTTGGGATCCACATATAAAGACAACATTCAGGAAAAGCAAATAATACACCCAGGAGCTCTTTCAGGCAGGCGATCTCTGTGGATTTGTCCTATAGTTTTTTCCTGTCTTGGCTCTTCTCTGTCCAAATGCTCTGTTGTCATTGTTTTTGCAAGAAAGAAGGTTGTGAAAACAAAGGAGAGGCTGAATCAAAGAAAAGTACTATGTATACTCAAGTATGAGCCAAATTTTTCAGCCCTTTTTTTTAGGCTGAAAAGCCCCCCTTGGCTTTTTTCAAGTTTATTTATTATTATACTCATTATTATTATTATTATTATTATTATTACATTTATTATTTTACTATATTACTATTATACATTTATTATTTTACTCTATTATTAGTAGTACATTTATTATTTCATTCTATTTAATATTACATTTATTATTTTACTCTATTTATTATTATTGGAAGGATACATAAGCACATTTACAATGAAGATGGTTAGAATCATGATTTAAACAGAGTTGGACAGCCTTATCGTAAATTAAAGTTTTATGTAAATATTCAAAAACATTTAACGTACTGATGCCTCAATTAAAGTAACTATTTTTATTCTGAAATTTACCAGGAGCTGATGTATTTCCCACCGTTGGCTTATACTCAAGTTAATATATTTTACCAGTTTTGAGGGGTAAAATTAGGCGCCTCAGTTATTATTCGGGGCGGCTTATAATTGAGTATATACGGTAAATTAATTCTCTCCCCATCTATTTATTTATTTTATTTATTTACGGCATTTATATGCCACCCTTCTCACCCTGAAGGGGACTCAGAGCGGCTTACAATATATATTTTCATACAATATATTATATTATTAGCATAGTACAATATCAGTATTATATATTACTATATTGCACTATACCATTATATTGTAATATTAGTAGTAATATTACATGTAATGTAAATATATAATTATAATTATAATATTGTATTATTATTATTATTATTATTACTAGTATTATATTATAAATATTATATGTATATACAATATACTATATTATATTATTAGTAAAGACAAGATGGAAATGTCGTCTGTTCCCCTCTGTCTTCGCTCTGCCATCTACCATCCCTATTGCACCTAACTCATTCCTTCTTTCCTTACTCTTCTTCAATGTCTACTTTGTATAACCTCTTTCACAGAAACCGAACAAAGGGGAGAGGAGGCGGAGTAGCCTTATATGTCAAAAACTCTTATGCTGCAGAAGAAATTCAAGACAGCAATCTGGGAAACCAGCTTGAAATCATCTGGATAAGAATCAAGGGAACTGGGACTCAAAAAGATGTCGTTGTAGGCGTCTACTACAGACCCCCAAGCCAGGAGGAAGATCTTGATGAAGTCTTCTGCCAACAGTTGACCAAACAGGCACAGAAAAGAGATGTAGTAGTCATGGGCGATTTCAACTATCCCGATATTTGCTGGAAAACAAACTCGGCCAAGAGTACAAGGTCCAACAAATTCCTCGCTTGCCTTGCAGACAATTTCATGGTCCAAAGAAGCCAGAAGAGGTAACAAGGGGATTGGCTACTCTTGATCTCATCCTAACAAATGCGGAGGACCTGATCGATGCGGTCGAAGTGGTAGGATCCTTAGGGGCAAGTGACCATGTGCTCCTGCAATTTGAGGTACAAAGGAAGGCCGAAACTAAGACAAGTCAAACTCGCATTTTGGACTTTAGGAGAGCTGATTTCCAAAAAATGAAGGAAACGCTGAGCAGCATTCCGTGGACACAGATACTAAAAGACAAGGGAGCTACGGATGGATGGGAATTTCTCAAGAGTGAAATACTCAAGGCGCAATTGCAAACCGTGCCAACAAAGAGAAAAAATAGGACAAGTGCAAAGAAGCCAGAATGGATGTCCAAAGAACTTCTAACTGTGCTAAGACACAAAAGAGACATGCACAAGAAGTGGAAAAAGGGAGAAATCACCAAAGAAGAATTCAAACAAATAGCCAACACCTGTAGGGAAAAGGTCCACAAAGCTAAAGCAAAAAACGAGCTCAGACTTGCCAGGGACATTAAAAACAATAAAAAGGGCTTCTATTCTTATGTCAGTAGAAAAAGGAAAAACAAGGAGGCGATAGGACCTCTTCGAGGAGAAGATGGGGCAATGCTGACAGGGGACAGGGAAAAGGCAGAACTACTTAATGCCTTCTTTGCCTCGGTCTTCTCACAAAAAGAGAGTCTTCAACCTCAGCAAGATGGAGTGGATGAGGGATTGGAGGACATCCAACCCCAAATTGGGAAAGAAGTCGTCCAGGAATACCTGGCCGCTCTTAATGAGTTCAAGTCCCCAGGGCCAGATCAACTACACCCAAGAGTACTGAAGGAACTAGCGGAAGTCATTTCGGAACCATTGGCAACCATCTTTGAGAGTTCTTGGAGAACGGGAGAAGTTCCAGCAGATTGGAGGAGGGCTAATGTGGTCCCAATCTTCAAGAAGGGAAAAAAGGACGACCCAAACAACTACCGTCCGGTCAGCCTCACGTCGATACCGGGCAAGATTCTGGAAAAGATGGTTAAGGAAGCGGTCTGCAAACACTTAGAAACAAATGCAGTCATCGCTAATAAGTCAACATGGATTTATCAAAAACAAGTCATGCCAGACTAATCTGATCTCTTTCTTCGATAGAGCTACAAGCTGGGTAGATGCGGGGAATGCCGTGGATGTAGCGTACCTGGATTTCAGTAAGGCCTTCGACAAGGTCCCCCATGACCTTCTGGCAAGGAAACTAGTCCAATGTGGGCTAGGCAAAACTACGGTGAGGTGGATCTGTAATTGGTTAAGTGGACGAACACAGAGAGTGCTCACTAATGCTTCCTCTTCATCTTGGAAAGAAGTGACAAGTGGAGTGCCGCAGGGTTCCGTCCTGGGCCCGGTCCTGTTCAACATCTTTATTAATGACTTAGATGAAGGGCTAGAAGGCATGATCATCAAGTTTGCAGATGACACCAAATTGGGAGGGATAGCCAATAGTCCAGAGGACAGGAGCAGAATTCAAAACGATCTTGACAGATTAGAGAGATGGGCCAAAACTAACAAAATGAAGTTCAACAGTGACAAATGCAAGATACTCCACTTTGGCAGAAAAAATGAAATGCAAAGATACAGAATGGGGGACGCCTGGCTCGAGAGCAGTACGTGTGAAAAAGATCTTGGAGTCCTCGTGGACAACAAGTTAAACATGAGCCAACAATGTGATGTGGCGGCAAAAAAAGCCAATGGGATTTTGGCCTGCATCAATAGGAGCATAGTGTCTAGATCTAAGGAAGTAATGCTACCCCTCTATTCTGCTTTGGTTAGACCACATCTGGAATACTGTGTCCAATTCTGGGCACCACAATTCAAGAGAGATATTGACAAGCTGGAATGTGTCCAGAGGAGGGCGACTAAAATGATCAAGGGTCTGGAGAACAAGCCCTATGAGGAGTGGCTTAGGGAACTGGGCATGTTTAGCCTGAAGAAGAGAAGGCTGAGAGGAGATATGATAGCCATGTATAAATATGTGAGAGGAAGCCACAGGGAGGAGGGAGCAAGCTTGTTTTCTGCTTCCTTGGAGACTAGGACACGGAACAATGGCTTCAAACTACAAGAGAGGAGATTCCATCTGAACATTAGGAAGAACTTCCTGACTGTGAGAGCCGTTCAGCAGTGGAACTCTCTGCCCCGGAGTGTGGTGGAGGCTCCTTCTTTGGAAGCTTTTAAGCAGAGGCTGGATGGCCATCTGTCAGGGGTGATTTGAATGCAATATTCCTGCTTCTTGGCAGGGGGTTGGACTGGATGGCCCATGAGGTCTCTTCCAACTCTTTGATTCTATGATTCTATGATTTACTTTTTTCAATAAAAAAATCTTTTTAGAGGCATAACACAAAATTAGTAGGCCTCTGCACTCAGAAACATTAACATTTCTTGTTAGTCAACCTGAGAACTCAAATGGGGGAAATCTTAAAGTGACAACCCTCCCTTCTCCTCCCTTTTTCAATCTTGGAACTTTTAATATTTAAAACACACTCTCTAATTAGCCCGAGAATCCAAGTTGAGAAAATGCTTCCAGTGATGCCCTCCACTTTCCTCTGGAAATACTATCTTCAATCTATGACAGTGGTTCCCAACCATGAGAACTAAAATAAGGTCCATGGCTCTAGATTATTAAATATAGTTTTCTGTGGGCGAGCAGATGACGATTACTGGATGGAATATGTTCTGTATCAGAAGCTAGAGCTGATGTGGTCTATCCAATGCAATTTTCAGAATTAGCACCCCAAATAACCAAACTGAATCTAAAGTTGACCAAAAACTGATTCGTAACCCTTTTGGTACGAATGTTGGACAGTGGTCCCTGGTCAAAAAAAGATTAGGAACCAATGATCTATGATCACAAGTTAAATTGTTTAGAATGGGTGGGCAGACCTTTCCAACCATTGGAATCTATATCTTTAGTACAGTTTTAAACATTCAGAGTTGCAAGATTAGGCAAAGGAAGACAGAGAAAAATCTCCGAGAGCTTTCCACCACTTCAGTTCTCAAGGTGGGTGATGATCAGTATATTGGGATGATTTTGATCTTTCAAATTACAGGAGCTTACTGTATTAGCATTAAAGTGCTAGAAAGAGTGCAATGAAAAATGATAAAAAAGAGGGTTGAAAATAATGCAAAAAAATTAAAATAAATCAAGATGAGTTATTTGCAAACTGCCTCTACTCAAATTAATTAAAATCCAGATAAAATTGCAATGAAAGAGGAAGTCCTACAGAAATGCTTTAAATGAATTGAGCTATATATGGCTGGTAGCCCTTTTCAACTATACATTGGTTACTAAACAGACATCACCTGCTGTAGTTGAGCTATCACAGGCATGGGCAAACTTTGGCCCTCCGGGTGTTTTGGACTTCAACTCTCACCATTCCTTTTAATTTCTGATATCCCTTCTGAACCCCACCAACAATGGAACTGAACCAAACTTGGCACACAGAACTCCCATGACCAACAGAAAATACTGGAAGGGTTTGGTGGGCAGTGTCCTTTGGTTTTGGAGTTGTAGTTCACCTACATCTAGAGATCACTGTGGACTCAAACAATGATGGATCTGGACCAAACTCTACACAAATACTCAATAAGCCCAAATGTGAACACTGGTGGAGTTTGGGGAAAATAGAATCTTGACATTTGGGAGTTGTAGTTGCTGGGATTTAGAGTTCACCTACAATCACAGAGCACTCTGAAGCCCACCAATGATAGAATTGGGCCAAACCTCCCACACAGAACCCCTATGTGGGCCACAGCAATGTGTGGCAGGGGACGGCTAGTAGGAAATATAAATTGACCTTCTGTTTTACTTGGGTCTCAGCTCAAAGATTTTTCATTATGTTCAAATATGCAAATACAAGTACAGTAGAGTCTCACTTATCCAACATAAACGGGCTGGCAGAATGTTGGATAAGCAAAAATGTTGGATTATAAGGAGGGATTAAAGAAAACGTATTAAACATCTACTTACATTATGATTTTACAAATTAAGCACCAAAAGATCATATTTTACAACAAATCAACAGAAAAAGCAGTACAATACATGGTAACATTATGTAGTAATTACTATATTTACAAATTTAGCACCAAAACATTGCAATGCGTTGAAATAGCTGTGGATCCAGACAGGAAGCAGACTGTGTTGGATAATACAGAATGTTGGATGAGTGATGGTTAGATAAGCGAGACTCTACACATTTTTTTTTCAAAATCCCAAAATAGAAACCATTAGTTCCAACCAATTCAGATTAGGGATATTCAACCTGTATCTCATTGAAGCACCACTAATTTGCTAGAACCTCAAGGGGCATGAACCTTCTATTTCTATGATATTTCAATTTTCCACATTTCTCCTCCTGCACAGGCCCAAAGGTAACCTGCAGAGTTGGGAGGGAGATGAGAAGAACATACAAAGCCATCCCTTGGTTGTCGCTGAGCATCCAACAATGACTTTAGTGGGTCATTTGAGACTCACACCACCCAAAACCATCACTTTCCTGTATCACTTAGCACTTTCCCACTGATAGCTATTTGCCACCCTTTGAGATTAGAGTGCCATCCGGTGATGAGTCATCCAGAGGTCAGGAGATCAAGGGAAGTAGCCCTCTGGAAAGCTTTCTCTCTGGCTCTCCCCCTCAATCCGGATTTATTCATCCTACAAAAAGATGGATGTAGGGGAGAATGATATATAGGGTTTCCAAGAAATCCCATGGATCCGTCTGGAAAAGAAGGAAGGGTCAACAGAGAGAGCAGGAGGGAGGGGTGAGAAAGAGAAAGGGAGGGAAGGAGGGGAAAGGGGGGAGGAGAGAGGGAGGGGAAGAGAGAAGGCTAGAGGGAAGGGACAGCAAGATAGGAGGAGGGCCCTTCTACAGAGCCATATAATCCAGAATATCAAGGCAGAAAATCCAACAATATCTGCTTTGAACTGGGTTATCTGAGGCCCCTTCCACACAGCTGAATAAGATCCCACGTTATTTGCTTTGAATTGGGATATACGGCAGTGTGGACACAGATAACCCAGTTATACGGCTGTATGGAAGGGCCCTGAGTCCACACTGCCATCCAGTTCAAAGCAGATAATGCAGGATATTATTCAGCTGTGTGGAAGGGGGTCAGAGAAGGAAGGGAGATAGGAAGAATGAGGGAGAAAGAGAATGAGGGAGGGAGGAGGAAAAGAAGGAGAAGGGGGAGAGAGGGGGGCAGAGAGGGAGAGAAAGAAGAATAGAAAGAAAGATGGATGCAGAGAGAGAGAAGAAGAAGAAGAGGGAGAGGGAGAAAGGAGGGAAAGAGAGAAGAAGGGAAGGAGAGAGAAAGAGAGAAAAAGAGATGGGGATGGAGATAGAAGGAGGAAGAGGGGAAAGGGATGGAGAGGAGGAGGAAGATATAGAAAGAGTTAGATATGGGAAGGAAGAGGAGGAGTGAGGGAGGAAAGCTGAGAGAAGAAGAAAGGGGGGAGAAAGGGAAAGGGGGAGACTGAAGGAGGAAGGGGGAAAGGAATTGAGAGAATGAGGGAGAGGGGTAGGAAGAGTGAAGGAGGGAAGATGAGAGAAGGAGGGAGGGAGAGGGAAAGAGAGATAGGGAAAGAGAAAGAGGGGGAATAGAGGAGATAGAAGGAGAAAGAGGGGGAAAGGGAAGGGAGGGAGGGAGAGATAGAAAGAGAGAGATGGGGAGAGAAAGAGAGGGAGGAAGAGGAGGAGTGAGGGAGAAAAGCTGAGAGAAGGAGGAAGGAGGGAGTGAGGGGAGAGAACGAGGGGGAGGGAAGCTGAGAGGAGAGAGGGAAAGAGAGAGAAAGAGAGGAGGATAGAGATTGAAGGAAGAAGAGGGAAAGGGTATGGAGAGAAGGAGGGAGAGATAGAAAGAGGGAGAGAGGGAGGAAATAGAGTAGTGAGGAAGGGAGGGAAGCTGAGAGAAGGAAGGAGGGAAAGAGAAAGAGAGGGGGTAGAGACTGAAGGAAGAAGAAGGAAAAGGGATGGAGAGGAGGGAGAGAGGGAAAGAGAGAGGAAAAGAGGGGGAGGGAGATAGAAGGAGAAAAAGGGAAAAGGGGAGGGAGAGAAGGAGGGAGAGATAGAAAGAGGGAGAGATGGGGAGAGAAAGAGAGGGAGGAAGAGGAGGAGGGAGGGAGGGAGGGAAGCTGAGAGAGGGTGGTGGGAGGGAGAGAGGGTGGGAGGGAGGGAAGCTGAGAGGAGGGAGAGAGGGAAAGAGAGAGAAAGAGAGGGGGATAGAGACTGAAGGAAGAAGAGGGAAAGGGGATGGAGAGAAGGAGGGAGAAATAGAAAGAGGGAGAGAGGGAGGAAATGGAGGAGTGAGGAGGGGAGAGAAGCTGAGAGAAGGAAGGAGGGAGAGAGGGAAAGAGAAAGAAAGAGAGGGGGATAGAGACTGAAGGAAGAAGAGGGAAAAGGGATGGAGAGAAGGAGGGGAGAAGGAAAGAGAGAAAAAAGGGGGAGAGAGGAGGAAGAGGGAAAAAGAGGGGGGGAGGAAGAGAGAGAGGGAGGAAAGCTGAGAGAAGGAGAAAGGACGGAGAGAGGGAAGAGAGGAGGAAGAGAGAGGATGTGGAGGAGGAAAAGAGAGAAATGGAGCAGACATAAGGGTCTCCAAGCTGCCTGCCCTTGAGGATGCCGGCCTGCATCAGGATGCCTTTGCGAGGGACGCCCTGGCCGCCTCCGTCTGGGATGCTGGGTTCCTACCGAAGAGAGACTGGAAAGCAAAGGCTGGTGGGGTGCCCCATATGTAGGGCTCACCTTGCGGGCTGTTTCCTGGGCTGCTCTTCTGCGGTCCCTCTCTCCCCCCGGGCCCGCCTCCTCTTCTTCCAAGGGATGGCAAGCACAGCGACAGCGTCGGGCGGGGCGGCCTCTCCTTCTCACCCAGGTACCAGCTGGGCTCCTCCTCACGTGAGCAGCCCGGCAGCAGGAAAGGAGGGGGGGGGGAGAGGGAGTCGGGAGGAGCCTCCCCCTCCTGAATTAACCACTAGCCGCTGTAGGAAGACGCCGGACGCAGAGGAAGCTCTCCTCCTGGCCCTTTCGTAAGCCGGTTTGCCGAAGCTGAGCGGTCGTGGGAGGGAAGAGTGCCTCTGAGCATGTGCAGAGGGCGGCGGCGGGGGGGGGGGGGGAGGAGGATGTGTGAGATTGCTTTCCAAAGGAGGAGGAAAAGAGGATTCAGAGCCGCCGGTCGAAGGATTTAAAGGTGCATCTACGCTGCGGAATAAATGCAGCCTGGCAATCACTTTAACAGTCATGGCTCAGTGCTATTGGATCCTGGGAGTTGTAGTTTGATGAGACAGCAACACTCTGACAGAGAAGGCTCAAAACTTTCTCAAGCTACAACTGCCATAACAGAGCACCTGATGAACCCACCTGGGCACAGCATATTGTTTGAGAGCACAGAAATGCTGGACCAAATTATTTATTATGAATTTATTTTATTGACAGTATATTCCTCCCTTCTCATCCCGCAGGGGACTCAGGGCGGATTACAATGTACATATACATGGCAAACATTCAATGCCATAGACACACAACATATATAGACAGAAACACAGAGGCCATTTAACATTCCAGCTTTTTGATGAGGGCATTCTGGCCACCAGGGGAGCTGTTGCTTCATCGTCCATTTGTGACACTGATTAAGTACTTTCTCATTCTTTGCATGCTTGCTGGAGATTTTTATGGTGTCGTAAATTAGTTAAAGTAGCCTCCTGGCATACGTGGTACCTAAATTTCCTACTTGACAGCTGTAACTGTCTTTCGGGCTGCAAAGGTCAACAGCAAGCTACACTACAACCTGGGCTGGCTTCGAACTCATGACCTTTTGGTCAGTAGTGATCTTAATGCAGCTGACTCCCAGCCAGCTGTGCCACAGTCCCGGTGCACAGAGAAGCCATTGAAATCCACAGTGACAGATGCAACTGTCTTTTGGGCTGCAAAGGTTGACAGCAAGCTACACAATTTGCTTGGAAGCTCACTCCGACCTGGGCTGACTTGAAACTCATGACCCTTTGGTCAGTAGTGATCTTAATGCAGCTGACTCCCAGCTGTGCCACAGTCCCAGAGCACAGAGAAGCCATTGAAATCCAAAGTCCCGACTACACAGAGAAGCCATTGAAATCCACAAATTTGTGGACAATTTCAACAGAAAGGAGGAACTCACGAAAATGAAAAACATTCAGCTACCAATATTTAAAAAACTCTAAAATCAGGACAGTATATAAAGAGCAACACTAAATAAAACCGGGAATTCCAGACAAGAATAAATCAGGGCCAGCTAACACCTCCAAACAAAGGATCCCCCAGGCAGGAAGCAGCCAGACCTTAAAGCTGCAAGTCCATTCAGTGCTAACCAAGATGGCCAGCTGCAACATTCACACTTGCCTCAAGCGGAGAAGAGTTCTTATTCCACAGATATATAAACCTCACTTGCCTAGTTTCCAACAGATCCCTCAACCTCTGAGGATGCCTGCCATAGATGTGGGGGAAATGTCAGGAGAGAATGCCTCTGGAACATGGCCATAAAGCTTGGAAAACTCATGACAACCTACAACTGCAATGTTTCCATATCACTGAGCAGTCAGAGCAATGTCAAACCACATTGAATCTAGTGTAGCTGCACTTAGTTCAGTCTTATTTAAGAGACCTTAGTGAACTTTACAACTTTATTCTCTCAGGATGCATCTACACCAGGCCTGGGCAAGCTTGGACCTTCCAGGTATTTTGGACTTCAACTCCCACAATTCCTAACAGCCTCAGGCCCTTTCCTTTTCCCCCTCAGCCGCATAAGCGGCTGAGGGGGAAAAGGAAGGGGCCTGAGGCTATTAGGAATTGTGGGAGTTGAAGTCCAAAATACCTGGAAGGTCAAAGTTTGTCCATGCCTGATCTATAGAGTAGAATTAATGCAGCATGACACCACTTTAACAGCCATAGCTCTATATTATGGGGTCATGGGAGTTGCTACAAGGTCTTTTGCCTTCTCTGCCAAAAGTGCTGGTGCCTCACCAAACTACAAATCTCATGATTCCAGAGCATTAGTCCAGCAGAGTTAAACGGAATTCATTCTAATTTAGTCAGCCCCAATTAGCCTGTAAAATGCTATATAATCCTTAAGAGGCTTCCTGTTATGTCCACATTCAATTCATTCTCCCTCCACAGTCAGCATCCCCCGGTTACCAAGGATGCTCTGGCCTCACTGGGTTGCTTTTGCATCTTATCTGAAGTCTCTTTGTATTGCTGCTTGTGTGCTGCTTGGAGCTTCTCCAAATCTGATGAGACTGCCCTCTTGTGTACGGATTCCACACAGTCCCAAGTTACAAACACCCAATTTACAAATGACTCATAGTTAAGAATGGGGGTGAGACAGCAGGAAGTGGAAGAAATATGCCCCTAGGAAGGGGAATTCACCCCTGAGTTATTATGAGGAAAGAGTCTCCATTGGAGCATATCATCAATCCTTATTTCTACAAGCCACCCTATCTTGTTCATAACTTGGGGTTGTTGTTGTTTATTCGTTCAGTTGTTTCCGACTCTTCGTGATCTCATGTACAAGCCCACGGCGGAGATCCCTATCAGCTGTGACCACCCCCAGCTCCTGCAAAGTCAAGCCAGTCTTCAAGAATAACATCCATCCATCTTGCCCTTGGTCGGCCCCTCTTCCTTTTTCCTTCCATTTCCCCTCAGCATCATTGTGACTTCATTGACCAGTCCACGCCAGAGCTCCCCGTCGGTCGTCACCACCCCCAGCTCCTTCAAGGTCAATCCAGTCACTTCAAGGATGCCATCCATCCATCTTGCCTTTGGTCAGCCCCTCTTCCTTTTTCCTTCCATTTTCCCCAGCATCATTGTCTTCTCCAAGCTTTCCTGTCTTCTCATGATGTGACCAAAGTACTTCATCTTGGCCTCTAATATCCTTCCCTCCAGTGAGCAGTCGGGCTTTAGTTCCTGGAGTATGGATTGGTTGGATCTTCTTGCAGTCCAAGGCACTCTCATAATTTTCCTCCAGCACCAGTTCAAAAGCGTCTATCTTCCTTTGCTCAGCCTTCTTTATGGTCCAGTTCTTGCATCCATAGGTTACTACAGGGCATACCATTGCTTTTACTATGCGGTCCTTTGTTGTCAGTGTGATGTCTCTACTCTTCACTATTTTATCGAGAGTGGTCATTGCTCTCCTCCCAAGAAGTGAACATTGTGCTGTCGCACGCTGGGCCTGAAATGTTTGTTTACAGGACATGCTCTCTGTATGCCCAATGGGATGCCTGGGTGCCTCAGCTGAAGGGCCCTTTAGATTTCCCAACACAAAGTTCTATTGAGGCTCAAGATAAATTCAACAAAGTTCTTTATTTGGGCTTAAATCTTCAAACAAATGAATTAAACACTTTATAACCTTGGAAAACCGGTAGCTTCCTCAATCTGCCAACAAGGGGCAGGCAACTGGTGGTAAACTGTTCCTTTCTTCCTTAGGGAAATCCTTTGACCCCTCCCTGGGCAATCTCTCTTTACCTTGCTGGCGTGAGGCCCCTACTCTCGGCACCAAGCTGCTTTAAAGTCCTGAATGGTTCGTAAGGGGAAGATACATTCAGACAGTTAAGTTGGGCCAGAACCGTTTAGGACTTTATAAGCCAAAGCCAGCACTTTGAATTGGGCCCGGTAGCAAACCGGCAGCCAGTGGAGCTGGTACAACAAGAGGGTTATATGCTCCCCGAGTGTCGCTCCTGTTAGCAACCTGGCTGCTGTTTGTTGGACTAGTTGAAGCTTCCGAACAGTCTTCTAAGGCAACCCCACGTAGAGTGTGTTGCAGTAGTCTATACGGGATGTAACCAGAGCGTGGATTACCATGGCCAAGTCAGACTTCCCAAGGTACGGGCACAGCTGGCGCACAAGTTTTAAATACGGATCCCCCAGTGACATATAATTCTTATTAAAAAAAACACTCCTATTCATGTGGAGGAAGCCTAAAAGGCTATTAACTTGAGCTTCCAAAGGACATGGCATGCATGAAAGAGGAAAATATGAAAAGACCGTTGAAATACAGAGGAAGAAATTACTTAAGAAATTGTTAAAAAATAATATAATATGAAGATACCAAATTTATCAACAAGGAAATGTATGACATTTTCTCATGGGTCCCGTGCTTTATAAGTGAGGCAAATATAATAACCGTGGTAGAAAGCCATTCGCAAACATTTCTTAAAATATACCATTACACCCAAATCACTCCCATTTGGACAATAGGCTTCCCAAGACATTATATTGGGCATTCCAAATGCCCCACTGCAATTAAGGTGACTGGAGTTAATATGTGATCCATTAGCTCTCCTAAACAGAAACTGGAAACCTTCATAAGGATAATGTGAAAAAGATTCAAATTGTGAGGAGTATATACATACACTTGATCTTAGCCAAAAGGCTGAGAAGCGACCAAATTGCGAATAGGAGTCATGTAGTACTCCAGGTGTTGGACTCCAACAACATCTGAAGAGCACTTGATTCCCACCTCCTTTGTAAATTCACCTTTCAAAATCAATCCAACATGTATATTGCTGTGTTTGGCAGTAGAAGAAAATAATTTGCTTAGCTACTATTATTAGGACAATTTTAAGTGTGAAGCTGTACATCCTTTTCCTTAAGCACCACTATTCCACTAACAAAACACTAGTTAGGGAGGGAATAATCAAAGGACAGGGCAGCTTAGAAGAGACTAAGCTATTTACACAGCAAGGCTAAAGTATCAAGAGGATTTGGGTACAGATTATGAGAAGTTTATTTTTGCTGGGGCAGATTAGTTTCCCAAACATCCACCCAACTCCACTCCTGATCGCAACCTCACTGAGATTTTTCTGCTCACTTCTATCACAGAAATACTTTAAGCTACAACCCCCCCCCCCCCCCCAAGATCCAATACAGTATACCACTGCCAATGCCAATGACAAATGCTTCTTTGTAGAAATGAATCAAACAAATAAGTATTAAAGTACACACAAAGCAGAGGGATGTAGTGTAGCATTAAGCAACAACTATCACTGGGGAAAAATGTCCTTTTTTCAAAAATAAATATTAAAATACATAACTTAAGAGTCTCATTAAAAAGCCTTTCTTAGTATGCTTTTACATTATGTGTACTAACGGTCACATTTAGTATCAAAAGTTCTCATTGTATCAAAACTTGTCATTGTATAAAAAATACAGCATAAGTCTCCAATTGACTCCAAAATCACGAAAGCAGAAAATACTGTTTTAGAAGTCTACGTTTTGTTGAGAATTTCTTTAACGGGCTTTATAGCTCATCATGCTTAAAAACAAACTCTCTTGCAGATATAAATCCATCACGATCTTCATCTTCTTTATCAAATATGTCGTCAACCAAGAAATCATGGTGGCTGTCATTGACTGGTGCACCATGTTTTTCAAATTCATTCTTCAAATACACTTTTACCTAAGTATGAGAAACATGACAACATTTTAACCAAGTTCCAATTGAAATATTTTCATTTAATGGTTCCTAACATTTGGACGATCCAGGTGTTTGAAAATTCAATTCTCAAAAACCCAAGCCACCTTGGCCAACTTTCAGGGATTCAAGAAGCTGAAATCCAAAAAATCTAGAACAGTGGTTCTCAACCTGTGGGTCCTCGGTTGTTTTGGTCTACAACTCCCAGAAATCCCAGCCAGTTTACCAACTGTTATGATTTCTGGGAGTTGAAGGCCAAAACATCTGGGGATCCACTGGTTGAGAACCACTGATCTAGAGGACCGACAGTTAGGAAACACTGCTTTAAGTGAAAGAGGTACAGCCAATAAGAAAATCATTTTGTTCTTGAAGGGGAAGCACACCTGTCCAAGTATCTTTCTGGTTCACTGCAGAAGTAGAGGCAATTATACAAATGGGATGGAGAGTACAGTGTTCCCTCGCTACTTTGCGGTTCGTTTTTCGCGGACTCGCTGTTTCACGGGCTTTTACCTCCTGGGAGAGAGGCAGCTAATCATAAAAAAGAGAGAGAGGAGATACAAAGCAGTATGTAAATCACGGCCTCATAGCTCCTTTCTTATAACTAGCACCAAAAAAAAGTTGCGCGGTGCCTTTAAATTTCTCCTCGCTTCTGTCTCACCCTCGGAATGTGATATATATATATATATAGAGAGAGAGAGAGAGAGAGAGACCATTCCTGCTTCGTGGATTTTCACTTTTTGTGGGTGGTCCTGGAACCTAACACCCGCGATAAGTGAGGGAACACTGTACAGAGTTGTATGGCAGACTATGAGCAAGTCTGATCCAGTATAAACTAGTGCTTTTGGAAAGCGTATGACATGGTGGATGGTGACAGGGAAGCATCAACTTCCCTGCCATCATTGTGTTTGCATCATGTTATCCAGTGGAGTTGTCCCATGTCACCTGGGACTTTTACACTCTGGTCCACAAAAAGAAAAGGCAGATTTGATAGCCCGCTCTGAAGAATTTGCAATACATTTCAGGCAATACGTATCCCCTCTTATGTGGATATTACAATGGAGGCAGGGCCAGTAGATGTAATCTTGGCACCTATTTTGTCCTGTGTTATTGGATTGTGGGGAGGTTGGGTGGGATTAGCGGGGATTAGTTTTAAAGGCCATTTTAAGTGTATTTATTGTATTTTTAATTCTGTTTTTACCACATTGTTACTATTTAATTGTTGTTTTAACATTTGTATTGCACTTTTAAAACTTAGCCGTCTTGAATTCCCACAAGGAGAAAGGCGGGGTATAAATAAAGTTAATAATAATAATACATTTCAATTTAAGGAGCCTGATGAAGTGGGCAGAATTCTGGCAGAGATAAGAGCAATCGCATGTGGAACTTAGCCCATCCTGGCACCTAAAGGAGAAGGGGGTTGGCCGATGGGTAAAAGCAAGGAAAGTTTCCATTTAAAAGATGTTGTGATGCAGCAGTTATTTTTAAAAAAACACCCCTGACTCCCATCACACTCAAAAGGTATAGGGCAATCGCAATTTCATGAATAAATCCTAGAATGTATGTGGCTTCCCAGTTCCAGGGATTCCTGGATAAAACAGATTATCCAGATCCATTCAAATCTGGCTTCAAGCACAATTATAGGATAAAGGGTACATCTACATTGTAGAATTACTGCAGCTTGACACCGCCTTAACTTCCATGGCTCAGTGCTATGGAAGGTGGAATTTGTACTTTGGTGAGGAACCGGAACAGTTTGGCGGAGAAGGCTAAAGGGCCCCTAAAACTATATCTCCCATGATTTCATAACTCTGAGTCAATGCTGTTAGTGTGGTGTCAAACAGTATTAGTTCTACAGTGCAACTGCACCCAGAGATACTTTTGGTCACATTGGTGGATATGCCACACAAGGAATTGAACAGCATTTGCTCCTCCTCACCGCCATTTCACTCCAGAATATCCTAGATTGTCCCACTCCTTACTCTCTGCCAACAAGCAAAGACCTTTTTGAAGGCTTTTAATGTGTGACTAGTTGCATGGAGGCTCGTTATTGCATGGGGCTCGTTATTGCACTTTTATATGCATATAATGATTTCATTCTGTTTTTAATTTAATATATCAGGGATGGGTTTAACTCAGTTTTTAAAATATATTGTTTTAGCTTATTCCTTTTGTTAACTACCTTTATGTCTACTCTGGAAGAAAGACAGCACATTAGAGAGAGACAGATAGACAGACAACATGCTGATTTCACATAACTTAACAACTAAGCTGCTATCTGTATTAACTAAATCCTCAGACATCAGAAAATGCAAGTATCTTCTTCCCTTGCTAGCATTTCCAAATAACACTCTACATCAGAGAAGACGTAGTTAAAAGATTATGTCCTGTTAAAATAGTTGGCTTATCTTCCTTGAGTTAATTTTTCTTCAGTATTTTCAGTAATAATTGGAGAATGCACTCTCTTTCTGGCCAGTCAAAATAGCAGGGAGACTATATACACTGGCAAATAGGCCTGTTGCTGAACTATTACTCAACACTATGTCCACTTGTATCAACAACCTGTATAGCTTCTTCTGCAGCATCAGAGCTCTGACTAAGCAAAATAAAATGGAAATCTTGTTCAATTCCAGCGTTGCCTAGTTGACAATATTGCAGTGGTATATATATTCTTTGTGAATACAGTGTAAGAGCTAAATCCTTTTCTCCTGCAAGATACATTAATCACTGTCACAGAATGCATTAGCCTATTCACCTCATCTTTGGATAGCTTCCAGTCATCATTAAGATCCATTTCTTGAAAGGACTCATGAGACCTTGGTCCATTTCTAATTTCTAAAAGGTCAATATTGAAGATCAAGGTGCTATCTGGTGGAATTTTTCCTACCAAACATAAACAAACAAAATTAAAAACATAAGGGTATATTCAATGCCGATCTGTGATTTCCTATTGATTTTATTTTGTTAGTTCGAGTAATAAAAAACAACACCGAAAGCCATGTAACTGACTACTTGGATCTGGATCCAATTTTTAATCCAATTGAATGAGCTGGAACTTGGTAAGTTGCCTTTTATTATTATTATTATTATGTTTATTTATATCCTACCTTCTTCCTCCATACGAAGACTCAAACCACTCACAATTAAAAGTATTACAATACAGTTTAAAATATACAATGTACTAATATTAAAACAGTATTAAACATGATTAATATTAAAAACAATTCAAGTTAAAACTATAAAAGTATATAAAACCACAGCATCCCTTGACTTAAACACTTTCATCTTTAAAAGCCTATCTGAATAAAAAGGTTTTAACCTTCTGCCAGAAGTACGGCAGGGAAGGGCTTTAAAGGTCATAACCAGCACTTTGAATTGTGCCTGGAAACAGACTGGCAGCCAGTGGGGGGTTGTCCGTTCCCTGTAGCCAGCCCCAGTGAGCAATCTGGTTGCAGCTCTTTGGACCAGGTGAAGTTTCCAAGCACCCACATAGAGCACGTTGCACCTAATCCAGATGAGGTGCAACTAAGGCATGTACCACCATGGCGAGATCTGGCTTCTCAAGGTATGGGTGCAGTTTGCACATAACTTCTAATTGTGCAAAGTCCCTCCTGGCCACCTCTGACACCTGGCCACCTCTGACACCTAGATTCAGTGCCAAGTCCAGGATGACCCTCAAGCTGCAGACCTGTGCCTTTGGGGGGAGTGTAAACCACCCAGCACAAGCTGGATCCCTATTCCCTGATCTGCCTTCTGACTGGCTAGGATCACCTCGGTCTTGTCTGGATTAAGTTTCAATTTGTTTGCCCTAATCCAGTCCATTACTGATGATAAGCAATGGTTTAGGATCAGGACAGCTTCCTTGGCTTTAGGTGGAAAGGAGTAGACTATAGTATCATCTGCATATAGGTGGCACCAAACTCCAAAACTCCGGATAACCTCTCCCAGCTGTTTCGTGTATATGTTAAACAGCATGGAACCCTGAGGAACCCCACAGGACAACAGCCACGGGTTCAAACAGGAGTCCTGCAGCACCACCTTCTGGGTATGGTATTCCAGGAAGGACAGTTTTAAAAAGATGGACCTAGTCATGAAATAGATTGCTCTGAAGTTGGGCTCCGTCATGTTGAAACATCCATTGTTATCTCTCAAGGGTTCCAATTTTATGGTCAACTTCTACTGGAAGCCCTTTTTGAAGACCATGGAATTGTACTGGAGGACTAAAGCAGTGATTCTCAACCTGTGGGTCCCCAGGTGTTTTGGCTTACAACTCCCAGAAATCCCAGCCAGTTTACCAGCTGTTAGGTTTTCTGGGAGTTGAAGGCCAAAACATCTGGGGACACACAGGTTGAGAACCACTAGACTAGAGGGAACACTTAAGGGATTTTCTAGGTGCTTTGGCAGGAAGCCCAAGTCATTCTTTAATTCCAGGTAAGAAAAATAGGGTTCCAGGTGATGTGAAAATTGTATTATGTGAAAGGAATGGGCCTACAGTAATTGAATATACTACTTCAGAATCTTGCAAAAACTAAATATTTTATATAACAATAGCATGATGAATGTTGCTTTTGAAATTAAATATTAAAGATAGCTACAGAACAATTACCTTTCCCTTCTTTTCCATAACCCAGAGGTGGAGGAATTACTAACTTGCGTTTTTCTCCTATGCACATCTCAGTCAAACCTTTATCCCAGCCTAGGATGACTTCTTTAATACCAAGAGTAAACCATGTAGGTTGGCCATTGTTATGCTTGTGGCTGAAACAAACAGAAAACATCTTATTTTAGTATACATGAAAGCACAATTCATTTATTTCAGAATTCCATCTGTAATTAACCACATATGCCCAGGCTTTACCAAAAAAGGCATCTTGTCTTATTTGTCTCTGGTAATCCAAAGAGAAAGTACAAGAACAGGTGGCAAGACACATCTTGTCTACAGGAAGACATTTCGATTTAAAAAGTCACTGAAGTTGCAAATATTTCGGACTTCAACTCCCATAAATGCCAGCCAGCAAGGCTCATGGCTTGAGATAATGGTAGTTGTAATCCAAAACACCAAGAAGAAATCACTGCAGAGGGCTCCTGTGCAATGAGAACTTTTAAACAGATGCTGGATTGCCATCTTTCAGAGGTACTTTGATTGTGCTTTTCCTGCACGCAGAGAGTTGGACTAGATGGCCATTTGGTCTCTTCTAACTCTGGGCCCTTCCACACAGCCATATAAGCCAGATTATTAAGGCAGACAATCCACAATATCTGATTTGAACTGGGTTATCTGAGTCCACACTGCCATATACCCCAGTTCAAAGCAGATGATGTGGGATTTTATTCAGCTATGTTGGAAGGGGCCTGAGAGTCTACTGGACTACTTTCTTAGCTTCTTAGGGCCTAAATACTATAAAAGCACCAGATGCTGCCTGATCTTGAAAGCTAAGTAAAATCAACCTTGGTTAGTACTTGAATGGGAAACCACCAACCAAACCTGGAGTTGTTGGGCTGTATTTCAGAGGAAGAAACTGGCAAAGCTACCTCTAACTATTCCTTGTCTGAAAAAATGCTATGAAATTCATGAGACCACAATAAATTGATGTGAAGGTGCACAGAGAGAGAGAGAGAGAGAGAGAGAGAGAGAGAGCTCTAATCTCCATGACATTTGGGGATTCTGAGACCTTTGATTTAAAAAGGGATTTTTAACATCTCCCAAAGAAGGATTCCCTCAGACAAGAAGCAGCCAGGCTTTGAAGCTGCAAGGCTATTAAATGCTAAACCTATGTTTTGGTCCTGAATCAGTGCTTGGCAGCATTCACCGGTCTGGATGAGGGCGAAAAAAATTGAAATTGGATCCAGACAAGACAGAAGTCCTCCTGGTCAGTTCCAGGGCTGAACAGAACATAGGGTTACAGCCTGTGCTGGACGTGGTCATACTCATCCAGATTCGCAGCCTGGGAGTGATCCTGGACTCATAGCTGAGCCTGGAATCCCAGGTCTTGGCGGGGGCTAGGGGAGCTTTTGCACTATTAAAACTTGTACGCCAGTTGCACCCGTAATTTGGGAAGTCAGACTTGGTCACTGTGGTCCACTCTCTCATTTCATCCTGAATAGATTACTGAAACGCACTCTACATGTGGTTACCTTTGAAGACTGTTCGAAAACTCCAACTAGTCCAATGGACAGCTGCCAGGTTGCTCACCGGAGCGGCATACAGAAGAGCATAAAACCCCTCTGCTATGCCAGCTCCACTGGTTGCCAATCTGCTACCGAGTACAATTCAAAGTGCTGGCTATAGCCTATAAAGCCCTGAACAGTTCTGGCCCAGCTTACCTGTATGAACGTATCTCCTGCTATGAACCATTGCAAAGTCTACGATCGATGGGAGAGGCTCTGCTCTCAGACTCACCATTCTCTAAAGCGCAACTGGTGGAGGCAAGAGACAGGGCCTTCTCAGTGGTGGCCCCTTACCTGTGGAACTCTCTGCCCAGTGACATTAGATTGCCCCCCTCCCTCTTGTCCTTTAGAATGAAACTCAAAATCTGATTATGGGGCCAAGCGTTTGAACAGTAGAGGCAGCAATTGAGAGTAAGACTCAATGTGTGTGAATGACAACGGACTGACCTGGACTATGACTTCAAACTTGCATGATTTGAAACAAATGTTTTAGTAATTTTATATTTTAATTGCTTTTAACATTTATTCTTGTTGTTGGCATTGAATGAATGCCTGTTGTGAAGCCACCCTGAATCATAGAATCAAAGAGTTGGAAAAGACCTCATGGGCCATCCAGTCCAACCCCCTGCCAAGAAGCAGGAATATTGCATTCAAATCACCCCTGACAGATGGCCATCCAGCCTCTGTTTAAAAGCCTCGAAAGAAGGAGCCTCCACCACACTCTGGGGCAGAGAGTTCCACTGCTGAACAGCTCTCACAGTCAGGAAGTTCTTCCTCATGTTCAGATGGAATCTCCTTTCTTGTAGTTTGAAGCCATTGTTCCTAGTCTCCAGGGAAGCAGAAAACAAGCTTGCTCCCTCCTCCCTGTGGCTTCCTCTCACATATTTATACATGGCTATCATATCTCCTCTCAGCCTTCAGAATCCCCCTCTGGTGAGAGAAGGATGGGATACAAATATGAAAAATAATTAATAATAAGTAATCAAGGTAGCCAATTGCAACATTCACACCTGCCTCCAACAGACAAGAGTTCTTTCTCCTGCCCTGGGCATTCAACAGATATATAAACCCCACTTGCCTAGATTCCAAGAGACCTCACAACCTCTGAGGAAGCCTGCCATAGATGTGGGTGAAACGTCAGGAGAGAATGCTTCAGGAACATGGCCATACAGCCCGGAAAACTCACAACGCAAAAAAAGAGGATTGTTCTTTCAGGCTCTGTAGCAAAATACTTACACTTTGGGAGGATACTCACGTGGAATGAAAGAGGGTCCCATCTTTCTCCAGGAAGCCTTCATAGTGCACCAGCAACATGTCTCCCAGCTTTGTCTTCCTCTTGCAAATGAAGGGCTTTCTGAGCACTTCGGTTTTGACTTCTGGCTCGGGAATCAGCGCTCCAGTCCCCAAAGCCAGGAGAGCAAAGGAAAGCAGAGCCCAAAAGGCACCCTCCATCATTTTTACAGTTTATAATGTGCTTTTTTCACTTTAGGAGTCAACTTTTGGCACCAAGAGTATCTCCACACAAAACAACATTCATAGATCTAATAAATCTGTTTATCAGAAAAAATTTAAAAACATAAAAAACTTTTTAAAAAGTAATTAGATCTGTTTATTAGAAAATGTTCAGTTAATAAAATAAAAATGCATTAAATTTAAATAAATACATATATTATATATCATGGATTAAAATTACACATATTTTCTCTATATGTCAAAATGTTTCATTTTTATTTCACAGTAATTCGGGTAAACCTTGCTCTTCGTAGGAATCTTATCCCACTCTCCTTCTCCCATTCCTTCGCCCTGCAGACGTGGCAAACTCCAGTCCCAAAGGAAGGCGAACAAACTCCCCTTGTTTTGATGTATCCATTTATAACCCACCCTTTCCGTTTCCCTCCTTATGATTGGCTCAGCGGAGAGGACCATTCGAAAAAGAGGCTCCCCATTGGCGAAGAAGAATGCTCGTTTTGAGAAAAAGCGGTGATTGGCTGCCTCAACAATCCAGGAAGAGAACGCTTTGGAATCCCTGAACACAATACCCCCGGCTTTCGCCTCGCTGCCATTGGCGGAGCTTGTGGCCACAACGGCGTTCTCATTGGTTCCCGTAGCGTTCTAGCCACGCCCCTTCTCTCCCTCCAGCGGGGAGGTTTGTATTCCCGAATGGGTTTGGTGCAGGCGAGCTGCGTAGCTGCGAGGGATCCCGACTACCTTACGCAACCGGCGTAGCGCTATGTATCTGTGTTGGTTGGTTGGGCCGGATCAGGGGTGGGTAGGGGAGAAGGCGGGGTTGGACTCCTGCCTGGCTCAGGATGGCCCTGGGCTTCGGGACTCCCTAGGCGGCTCCAGGGGGAGAGGCTTCCCCTGTCCCAAGCAGATCTGGATGGGGGCGCCCTTGTCACCATGGAGGGGGTGCTGTACAAGTGGACCAACTATCTGAGCGGTGAGTAGTCCAGCTGAAGATGCGTGTCTGGGAACGTGTGAATGGGACCAACCCGGGATCTGGTTGTGACTCCTTTGTTGGGTCCTAAGGGTGCCTCTGCTCTGTAGAATAAATGCAGACTGACACCATTTGATCTGCCATGGCTCAGTGCTATGGAATCGAGGGAGTTGTAGTTTGGTGAGGGACAGCACTTTTAGGTGCCTCTGCACTGTCAAATTAATGCGGTTTGACAGCACTTAAACCACCCTGGCTCAATGCTATGGAATCATGGGAGTTGTAGCTTTGCTGATACAACAGCAGAGATAACTCAAGGCCTTGCAAAACTACATCTCTCATGATCTGCAGTGGTTTCAACACCCTTGGTGAACTCTTAGTTAATCTAGTTTAGAATTAATGCATTTTGACACTGCTTTAACCACCATATATATATTGGGGGCCTTGATGCAGCAGGTTAAATTGCTGAGCTGTTGTACTTGCTGACCGAATGGTCAAATCCGGGGAGCAAGGTGAGCTCCTGCTGTTAGCCCCAGCTTCTGTCAACCTAGCAGTTCAAAAACATGCAAATGTGAGCATTTATTTCTTACTAGCTGTCCCCTGCCGCATGTGTTTTGTGTGTGTATATATGTGGGTATATTTCTGTGTATATGTGTGTTTGCGTACATATGTGGTTTTGCGGATGCGTTGTAATGTATTTTTTGTTTTTGTTTTTTGGCCTTTTAAGTCTCTTCTGCTGTGTTTGTCAGTGTTTTGATGAGTGATGGTCACTCGTTGGCCTGATAGATGTATTGTGTCCAAATCTGGTGTCAATTCAGTGGTTTTTGAGTTATGTTAATCCCACAAATGAACATTACATTTATATATGTGTGTGTGTGTGTCCATTGTCATTCACACAAATTGATATATATAGTAAAGGTTTTCCCCTGACTTAAAGTCCAGTTGTGTCCAACTCTGAGGTGTGGTGCTCATCTCCGTTTCTAAGCCAAAGAGCCGGCGTTGTCTCTAGACACCTCCAAGGTCATGTGGCCAGCATGGCTGCATGGAGCACTATTACCTTCCTGCCGGAGTGGTACCTATTAATCTACTCACATTTGCATGTTTTTGAACTGCTTGGTTAGCAGAAGCTGGGGCTGACAGCGGAAGCTCATGCCACTCCCTGGATTTGAACCTGCGACCTTTTGGTCAACAAGTTTAGGAGCTCAGCGGTTTAACCCACTGCGCCACCGGGGGCTCACATATATATATATCGGGGGCCCTGATGCAGCAGGTTAAACCACTGAGCTGCTGAACTTGCTGGCCGAAAAGTTGGCGGTTTGAATTTAGGAAGCAGGGTGAGCTCCTGCTGTTAGCCCCAGCTTCTGTCAACCTTGTAATTCAAAAACATGCAAATGTGAGCATTTATTAATTATTATTTATTTCGCTTATTTGTATCTTGTCCTTCTCAGGGTGGCTTCACAATTCATTCAATGCCAACAACAGTAATAAATAATAAAAGCAATTCAAATATAAAATTACTAAAACATTGTTTAAATCATACAGGTTTGAAATCATAGTCCAGGTCAGTCCATTGTCATTCACACAAATTGGGTCTCTTTCTAAATTGCTGCCTCTACTGTTCGAACACTTGGTCCCATAGTTAGGTTTTGAGTTTTATTCTAAAGGACAAGAAGGAAGGGGCCAATCTAATGTCATTGGGTAGGAAGTTTCACAGGTGAGGGGCCACCACTGAGAAGGCCCTGTCTCTCATCTCTACCAGTCGCATTTGTGAGGATGATGGAACCCAGAGCAGAGCCTCACCTGTCAATCTTAGATTTTGTGATGGCTCATAACAAGAGATACGTTCAGACAGGTAAGCTGAGTAGATCGATAGGTACCACTTTTGTGGGAAGGTAATGGCACTCCATGCAGCCATACTGGCCACATGACCTTGGAGTCGTCTACGGACAACAGCAGCTCTTCGGCTTAGAAATGGAGATAAACGCCACCCCCCAGAATTGGACACAGCAGGGGAAACCCTTTACCCCCCCCCCCCATCTGTGTATAGATAAATAGATGGATGGATAGATAGATGGATCTATCTCCTGACTCAAGGAGGTTAACATCTATCCATACTAGACAAGTCTAAAAAGAGCAATACAAAAGTTGAAAAACAATTATAATAACAGTGTGGCTCAATGCTATAGAAATGCAGAAGTTGTTCTTTCGTAAGTCACCAGTACTCTTTTTGCAGAAAAGGTGAAAAACCTTGCAAACCTACAGCTCTCATGATTCCCTGGCATTGAGCCATGGCAGTCAAAGTGGTATCAAAATCTTAAGCTCTGCAAGGGACAGGACTGACCGGGCAATGTGCATCTAGCTTTATAGCAGAGTCCATGCTTTGCATTCAGTTCCTGGTATTTCAAGTTTAACCAGTAGATATGTGATTGGGAGAGGTGCCTGAGGAGAGGCTTGTGATAACAATATGTGAAAAGTCTAATCTGTTTTGTGAAATGTGTGAAAAGTCTAATCTGTTTTGGAGCTTGGGAAAGTGACTTTTGGCGACTACAGTTCCCAGAATTTCTAAGCCATTATGACCACTGATGTATCCCCCAAAGTAACTGCATGGTACAAAGTAAAGTGAGCCATTAGTATCCACTGTGGTTAGCATCTGGAACCATCTTGGATACCCAAATCCATGAATACACATGTATAATAGACAAAAAAGAGGTTTGTTTTTCAGATTTAAAGATATATATTTTCAAGCTCTGAGTAGTTGATGCAGAATTCACAAATCCTCGAAATAATAGCCTTGAAATAGCCTCAAAATATGTGCAACTCATCTTTGGAACGGCCCCGGATTATGGTTGAAGATGGCGTGATTTTAATAGTGAATGCAATGTTTTATATGTTTTAATGTGTATTAATTTTAATTTTTAATTTAAGTGTATTTAACTGTTTGCTGTCCAAAGAAATTGAATATTTGCCATTTGTAAAGCCGCCTTGAGTCCCCTTCAGGGTACAGAAAGGCAGGATACAAATAGAGCAAATAAATAAATTAATCCAGAGAGATGATTATAAATACTTTTCTTACCGAGCTGCATCTGGCCACCAGCTCAGTTGGAGAGGAATTTTGTTTTCCTTACAAAGTTAGAGGAATCCTGTGTCGATTGGATGATGCATATAGGCAGTGGACATCTGTTTTGTTCATTCCTATATTTGGTGGTATGCTTCTCTTTAGAAAATAACAAAGCCCACAAATAGCCGTCATCAATTCAGTAAAGTCCAAAGTTCCTATACATTCTGCTGTGTGGGTGTTTCAGGGTATGTATGGCATGGTGGGTCATGGCACTCCTTTGTGTGTCAAGCACATTCTGTGTTATGGCAGCTATGCCTTAGGAGATCAGACTGCAATAGAAAGAATCACTAGAGGCTTAGGACTTTGACTTAAAACAGATTAGTTTAGCCGTATCAAAAAGAACAAGAAAAATCACCAACCAGCTGCCCTTTAGGATTATGAATATTTATCGCCCACTTCTTAAACTAGTGCCCTCCAGATGTGCTGTCCTACAAATTCCAGACATTTGGAGGGCATCAGGTTGAAGAAGGCGGGCAAACCGCAGGGCAGCTTGATCTTTGTTATATGCCAATCCACACACTATAAATCGCCACTTGTCTTGCATGAGTAAATCTGCAAATATAGCTTTCTTCCAATAGATTGTATTAGGTTTAAATAGCTATGAACCAAATAGCTTGTCTTAAAAGTAAACTTTAAGACCTAGCAATTTAAAATCTACTACTACTTGAACCTAATATCCTACCTCAACCCTGTATCAACCCTGTTCCCCAATGTCAGCATTCCTCCCTTGGGGTCTGCTTATTGTGTTACTGGTGGACTGGGAGGACAATAGAGGGTGGAACGGGTGGGGGGATCCTGGAATTAACACACCAGGAATAGGAAAGAATTGGACTGAGACTGAGTGGCAAAAGTATATAATCTGGTACAAGTCATGGGTTGAAACTACGAATTCTAAGTGCAATATGGTAGAAGAAGGGTATTCCACTGGCCGGGGGGCCCCCATAGAGCCCGTGACGGGGAGGGGGAGATACGGGAAAGGGAGACCACCAATTCGGCTAATTCGGCCTAGAAATAGTAAAAATTTTACAGCCCAAATTCGGCCTAGGGAAAGAAGGAAAAAAAACTTAATTACTTGTAATCGGTCTCCTGACTTGGTAAGTGGGTGTACCCAGGTTGGCAGTCCCTCTGGGTTGAAGATGGTGCTGCTGAACGCCAGATCTGTCAATGGCAAAACATCTTTCATCCAAGATCTAATCTTGGAGGAACGGGCAGATCTGGCGTGCATTACAGAGACCTGGCTGGATGAAGCTGGAGGAGTTAATTTGACCCAGCTTTGTCCGCCAGGATTCTCTGTACAGCACCAGTCGAGACCTGGAGGGCGGGGAGGCGGAGTTGCGGTGGTCTATAAAAATTCTATCCCTCTGACCAGAGGCCCCATTCCACAGTCAACCAATTTCGAGTGTGTCCACCTGAGGGTGGGCGACCGGGACAGAATAGGGATTCTGTTAGCGTACCGCCCACCTCGCTGCACTACGGTCTCCCTACCTGAGCTAGCGGGGGTGGTCTCGAGCCTGGCATTGGAGTCTCAACGGCTTCTTGTGCTGGGGGACTTCAATGTACATGCCGAGACTTCCCTAGGAGGAGCGGCTCAGGACTTCATGTCATCCATGGCAACCATGGGGCTGTCCCAACAAGTATCTGGCCCCACCCACTGTGCGGGACACACATTAGATTTGGTTTTCTGTCAGGGATGGGAGCAAGGTGGCGGTGTTGAGGAGTTATCCACCTCTCCGTTGCCATGGACCGACCACTATCTGGTCAGATTTAGACTCACCACACCTTCCAACCTCTGCAGAGGTGGGGGACCCATTAAGATGGTCCGCCCCAGGAGGCTTATGGATCCGAACGGATTCCTGACGGCTCTTGGGGATTTTCCTGCCACCTCGGTTGGTGATTCTGTTGAAGCCCTGGTGTCTCTCTGGAATGGGGAGATGACTAGGGCCATAAACACGATTGCTCCGGAACGTCCCCTCTCAAGTAGCCGAGCTAAACCAGCACCTTGGTTCAACGAGGAGCTGGCAGCGATGAAGCGAAGGAAGAGGAGACTAGAGCGCGTGTGGCGTTCGGACCTGAGCGAGTTAAATCGAACACGGTTTGTTGCCCTATTAAGGGCATATGCCGTGGCAATAAAGGCGGCAAAGAAAGCTTTCTTTGCGGCCAATATTGCGTCCGCAAAGAACCGTCCGGCGGAGTTGTTTCGAGTTGTCAGAGGGCTATTGAACCCCACCACTCCGGATGGGAACCCTGACAACTCGACGGCCCGCTGTGAAGCATTTGCTCGGTTCTTTGCGGACAAAGTCGCTTTGATCCGCTCTGGCCTGGATACCACGTTAACGGCAGTCTCTGAGGATGTAACACGAGCATCTGCTTGTCCGATTTTGATGGATTCATTTCAATTGGTGAAACCCGAGGATGTGGACAAGATACTTGGAGGAATGAGAGCTACCACATGCATCCTAGACCCCTGCCCATCCTGGCTTCTAAAGGAGGCCAGAGGGGGATTGGCCGAGTGGGTGGAGGTGGTGGTTAATGCCTCCCTTCGGGAAGGCAATATTCCAGCCAGCTTAAAACAAGCTGTAATAAAACCGCTGTTGAAAAAACCATCACTAGACCCCACTCAATTCGTCAACTATCGGCCTGTTTCCAATCTTCCCTTTTTGAGCAAAGTCCTGGAACGTGTGGTGGCCTCACAACTCCAGGTATTCTTGGTAGACACTGATTATCTGGATCCGGCACAGTCTGGCTTTAGGCCGGGACATGGTACCGAGACAGCCCTGGTCGCCTTAGTGGATGATCTCCGCAGAGAGCTCGACAGGGGGAGTGTGTCCCTGTTGGTCCTGCTGGATCTCTCAGCGGCCTTCGATACCGTCAACCACGGTATCCTTCTGGGACGCCTCGCGGGAATGGGCCTTGGTGGCACTGTTTTACAGTGGCTCGGGTCCTTCCTAGAGGGTCGTACCCAGAAGGTGTTGATGGGGGACAGCTGCTCGTCCTCACAACCTTTGTCTTGTGGGGTCCCGCAGGGTTCAATACTGTCCCCCATGTTGTTTAACATCTACATGAAGCCGTTGGGAGAGATCATCCGGAGTTTCGGGGTGCGGTGTTATCTGTACGCAGATGATGTCCAACTCTGTCACTCCTTTCCACCTACTTCTAAGGAGGCTGTTCAGGTCCTGAACCGGTGCTTGGCTGCTGTGTCGGACTGGATGAGGGTGAACAAATTGAAGTTGAATCCAGACAAGACAGAGGCACTCCTGGTCAGTCGAAAGGCCGAACGGGGCATAGGGTTACAGCCTGTGTTGGACGGGGTTACACTCCCCCTGAAGACGCAGGTTCGCAGCTTGGGTGTGACCCTGGATTCATCGCTGAGCCTGGAGCCTCAGGTCTCAGCGGTGGCCAGGGGAGCATTTGCACAGCTTCGGCTCGTGCGCCAGCTGCGCCCGTACCTCGGGAAGTCGGACTTGGCCACGGTAGTCCACGCTCTGGTCACATCCCGCATAGATTACTGCAACGCGCTCTACGTGGGGCTGCCCTTGAAGACTGCCCGGAAGCTCCAGATGGTCCAGCGCTCGGCAGCCAGGTTGCTAACAGGAGCAGCTCTCAGGGAGCATACCACTCCTCTGTTGAGCCAGCTCCACTGGCTGCCAATTCCCTACCGGGCACAATTCAAGGTGCTGGCATTAGCCTACAAAGCCCTAAACGGTTCCGGCCCCACCTACCTCTCCGAACGCATCTCCTCCTATGAACCGACACGGACATTAAGATCGTCCGGGGAGGCCCTGCTCTCGGTTCCGCCTGCGTCACAGGCACGGTTGGCGGGAACGAGAGACAGGGCCTTCTCGGTGGTGGCCCCTCGGTTATGGAATGCCCTACCAAGCGACATCAGACAGGCCCCTTCGTTGCTGGCATTTAGGAAGAAGCTCAAAACCTGGCTTTTTGAGCAAGCGTTTGGCTAATCAGCGCAATTGTACACAGAATGACGGTAAACTGAACATAGGAACGGTATAAGGATATGAGACTGGATCTTGGTTGCGATCGAGGCACTGTATGAATGGTTGTGTGTTTGTTATTGGGTATGCTGTGTTTTAATTGTTATTGTTGTGGTAATTAATATTGTGTAAACCGCATTGAGTCACCTATTATAGGTTGAGAAACGCGGTATAGAAATAAAGCAAATAAATAAATAAATAAATAAACTTTATAAAAAGTACTGTACAGTTGTTGCTTACAGCATAGGGCTAATAATATACTTTATTTATTAATATACTTTATTTATATTCCACCCTATCTCCCCGAGGGGACCCAGGGCGGATTACAGTACACATATATGGCAAATATTCAGTGGCATTGTGCAATTAACAAAGACAGATAATGCATAAACAGAGGTAAAGGCTTCCCATCTTTTTCCATCTCCGTCATCTGGAGACTCCAGCCATAGGGTTGGGCGGCGGGGTTGCTGTTTCTCTATCTTCCATGCCGAGGAGCTTTGTTGTCCTTAGATGCTCTCCCAATTGAATCGTCAGCATGTTTGCATGGGCGCCTTTTTAAAATTACCTCCCTGCCAAAACGGTACCTATTTATCTACTCACATTGCTGTTTTCGAACTGCTAGGTGAGCAGAAGCTGGCCTGACGGTTGGGAGCTCACCCCAACCCGGGCTTGAACTGTTGACCTTTGATTTTCTGCAGCTGGCGGTTTCTGAAGCTGGCAGTTTAACCCACTGTGCTAAAGTTATGCATGACTGCTTCGAAGCAACCCCTAAACAGTACCATTTACTCCCAATAAATGTATATAGATTTTAAATTTTATACCTGAGGAGTGTACAGTTAGTTGTGTTTTTTGTTTATTGTATTTACCTAAAGGAATTACATTAAGCTAATCTGTATCTTTTCGAAATGTGGTTTATGAATGATATTGTTTTTAATTAGAAGTTGAGTATCCCTTATCCAAAGCACTTGGAACTGTGTTTTATATTGCTGATTATTTCAGATTTCAGAATATTTGCATTTACTTGGATATCTTGGAGATGAGGCCCAAGTTTAAATATGAAATTCATTTGTTTCATTTATATCCCATGCACATAGGTCCTTGTATGCTCAACATTGTTAATATTTCTGTGCATGAAACAATGTTTGTGTACATTGAACCATCAAAAGGCAAAGGCATTGCTGTCTCAGATTTTGGAGTATTTTAGATTTTGTATTATTGGATAAGAGATACTCAATCTGTATTAAAATATTGATAAGCCATTTTTCATACAGATGTTAGGGTGATATAAATGATATTTAAAAACATAAAATAATCAAGAAATTAAATATCCATTCACAGGCACAAGTCTATGTAAAGAAGACAGTGAATGAATTAGACATTTGTGGATGTTGCTACAAACTTTTCCTTGACAGTGACATTCTCTCTCTCATACACGCCACTTTTTAAACTGGCTCTAGTCCAATAATGTTTCATCATTATAGAATCTTAGATTCATAGAGTTGGAAGAGACCTCATGGGCCATCCAGTCCAACCCCCTGCTATGAAGCAGGAAAATCTCATTCAAAGCACCCCCGACAGATGGCCATCCAGCCTCTGTTTAAAAGCCTCCAAAGAAGGAGCCTCCACCACACTCTGGGGCAGAGAGTTCCAGTGCTGAACAGCTCTCACAGTCAGGAAGTTCTTCCTAATGTTCAGATGGAATCTCCTTTCCTGTAGTTTGAAGCCATTGTTTCGCGTCCTAGTCTCCAGGGCAGCAGAAAACAAGCTTGCTCCCTTCTCCCTATGACTTCCCTGGGTAGCATGACTTTCCTGGACCTAGACACTATGTTCCTATAGTAGCAGTATGATCATCCGGTTTAGACATAAGGTTTGCTTATGTGAATGGGTAGTTTGGAAAGAAGAATCATGCCAATAGATTAATAAGACACAATGTTTGGCAATTGTTCCATAGCCGTGCTGTGAAATGTCACACAACCAAATGATCTCATAGTCCTGCTTCTTTATTTCTGTACTATATGTAACTCTATTTGAATCTTGAGTAAATATACTTTGTTCTGGAGATATATTTACATAGTAAACTGAATACAAGCTTACCAAGAATGACTTCAGGAATTCTCGACAATGAAAAGTGACAGAACCAGGGAGGCGTGGCAGTTTCTGTTTCACTGCCATGTAAAACACATAAAGAAAAAGAATGAATCAGAATGAGGTGTTGCTTAACCATAGGACAACATTTGGCTTACTTTTAGCCCAGGCCAATAGAAAAACAGAGCTTGGAGGAAGTTGCCATTTTGGACTGCACTTCCCAGAATCATCAACTTACTTGTCCATTATAGGTGTTCTCATACAGAAAAGGAACTTTTACAAGATCTATAAATTATCTTGACACAACATGGACTATTTCAATGCCGGAATTTACACATATGTGTGCACACCTGTGGCAAAAATCCTGGGACCAACAGGTCTATATCTGGACATCTTCTCAAGTCCCTGGGTTTTTTTGCCCCTGACTAAAGTGCGCAATTTGGTGCTGTCTGGAACCGCCCTCAATCCTATCCGTGTTTCCTCAGAAGTAGGGTCCCTTCAATCTAGTAGGGCTTAATCCCAAGGAAGGGTGCATAGGATTGTGCCAGAAAAAGTTCCCTGAGCCACACATTAAGCTGAGGTAGTGCTATAGGGATACAAACTTGTCTAGACTGCAGTCTTATAGGCACCTTCCTTGAAATCTTATTATATAATTGAGTCTTCAGATAGGCATACACAGGTTTGCACTTAATTGCTTTACCTGATCAAGATTCAAACAGCTGGTATATAATGAATGGCCAGTTGTTTCATATTGCAGGTGATGGATTGTGTTGCTATAATTTGCAGGTTATGTTATAGTAAAAGTTAAAGGTTTCCCCTGACATTAAGTCTAGTTGTGTCTGACTCTAGAGGGTGGTGCTCATCTCCATTTCTAAGCCAAAGAGCCAGCGATGCCCGTAGACACCTCCAAGGTATTGTGGCCAGCATGACTGCATGGAGTGCCATTACGTTCCTGCAGAAGCGATACCTATTGATCTACTCACATTTGTATGCTTTCGAACAGCTAGGTTGGCAGAAGCTGGGACTAACAGCAGAAGCTCACCCCACTCTCTAGATTCGAACCGCCAACTTTTCAATCAGCAAGTTCAGCAGCCCAGCTGTTTAACCCACTGTGCCACCAGGGGTAGTAGGTTTATATTATAGTAGTTTATTATATATTATATATTGAGTCATCGACAGGCTGAGAAAGGCGCTATGCAAATACAGTAAAATAAATAAATAAATAAATTTATGTATAGATTTCCTGCCATATACAGAATTCCTTTTCATGGTGTCCTGTGAATCATATTTTGATTCATGCTTTTTCTTTTACCTAATCTTTCATTTCCTAGTTTTGTCATTACTAGGGTTTGGAGTGTGCATGATGGTCAGTACAGAGTTTTGCATCCCCTGACATGCTAATAAGTTTCATTCAGTTCTTCGAATAAATAACCCTAACCTTCTATATTGGCAAATTGGCTATTCTATGACTTTTGTACTTTCACAAACTACCACCTGAGGAAGATTCTATGCCAGGGGTTCTCAAACGTTTTGAACAGAGGGCCAGGTCACAGTCCCTCAAACAGTTGAAGGGCCGGATTATGATTTGAAAAAAAATGAATGAATTCCTATGTATACTGCACATATCTTATTTGTATTGCAAAAACACTTAAAAATACAATAATTAAAATGAAGAACAGTTTAAACAAATATAAACTTATTAGTATTTGAGTGGGAAGTGTGGGCCTGCTTTTGGCTGATGAGATAGAGTTGTTGTTGTTGTTGTTGTGTGCTTTCAAGTTGTTTCAGACTTAGGTTGACCCTGAGTGAGGGCCGGGTAAATGACCTTGGAGGGCCGTATCTGGCCCCCGGGCCTTAGTTTGAGGAGCCCTGCTCTATATAGTCGAAACCGGTCGTTTAAAAACTTTGGGGTTAAAAAAGACTCACAAACTTTGATGCATAGGATTGGATTTACAATCGGTGATTTATATAGTCCTCCATGTGGTATTGGACTCACAAACCTTGTTTTAAGTAAGATGCCTTCTATGAATATGTTTGTAATACATTGATCATATCCCTTTGGATCCTACTTTAGGAATCATCTGTTTTTCCCATGTAGGAAGATTTTGGTTAAGAGTGTTGTATTTTGAATCATTGTTAAGTATACTTTCAACTTCGACAAGCTTTGTTTGTATGTTGAATGTTTCATGACTATAGCATATATATGAAAAACATTCTTATGGTACATATTATTGGATTATATTTTTGTTTATAGTGGCCTCTTGCCTGTGTACTTCGGGGAATCCTTTCTTTGTATTGGAAGGGGCCTATGTCATCCAGCTGTGTTCTTTTTCTTTCCAGGCTGGCAGCCTCGGTGGTTCCTTCTTGCAGGAGGCGTGTTATCCTACTATGACTCACGGGAAGATGCTTGGAAAGGCTGTAAGGGAAGCATCCAAATGGCAGTATGTGAAATTCAAGGTAACTGAAAAAGTCAAGAACTTGTAGTGTGACTTTTCTTTCTTTGTAGGATCCAAACATTGGAAAGTCACTTTTAAATATAATATTCTATTGATAGATACAGTAGGTTGATTTCATGCAGTACAACAATATGATCTCATTACCCATAACTTTTAAAAAGTAAGCCGTTATCACTGTTCATTAAAATTAAAATGTTTTTTTAAAGTATCTTTTTAAATTGCTGGGATGGTTAAAATAATTTGCTGTGGCCTCAGTCTGGTTCTTTCCTTCTCTACCTCTTTCCTTCTTCCCCCCTTTTCTGTCCCTTCTACTTTCTCTTCTTCCTTCCTTCTCTACCTCTTACTTTCCTTCCTTCCTTCCTTCCTTCCTTCCTTCCTTCCTTCCACTCTTCTCTCCATCCTTCCCTATGCCTTTCTTCCCTTCCTTCAGTCTTTCTATCCTTCCTTCCTTCCTTCCTTCCTTCCTTCCTTCCTTCCCTCCCTCCCTCCCTCCCTCCCTCCCTCCCTCCCTCCCTCCAGGGAAGTCATTTTTGTGCATGTGCTGTAACATCTTCTTTGCTTTTTGTGTGTTTTTAAGTCCTTACCACTTTGTTTTTTGGTGTTTTTTGAATGATGGCCACTTGTTGGGTTGGTAGGTATCTTATGGCCAAATTTGGAGTCATTTTATCTAGTGGTTTTTGACTTATGTTAATCTCACAAACGAACATTACATTTTTATTTATATATATTAGGCCATATATGCCTCGATGATTCCTTAGGTTTTCAGTCAAACTCTGTTGATCTCAGTTCACCCAACAGATAACACACGAGTGGATTTGATTATCCCTGGAGAACAGTGCTTCTATCTGAAATCCAAAAATGCAGCTGATAGACAAAAGTGGTTGGTTGCCCTAGGAACTGCCAAGGCCTGTCTGACGGACATCCGGACCCTCAAAGAAAAAGGCAAGCAGTCTTCATTCCACACTGTAATTCTCAGTTTCTTGTGAAACAACATTTTTAATTTGGTATTTTCAGATTTTTTGTCAGTTATGAAAACGGAATAGGAAACATGTACATTTGACCCTCTGTATCAATGGATTTTATATCCTCAGATTCAACAAGCCACGGATTTGAGAGTATTAAAAGAAAACCCAAAGGCAACTCTTGAACAAACCCTAGTAGATACCAAGAGCCTACTCTAGTATCACTCAATTAATATCTATGGAACTTCCTTAAACACTTTGGTTCTTTCTAATAGTAATGATTTAGCCATGATATATTATGGTGGTCATATCATATTGATAATAAAAATGATAGACTTTATTCATTCATTAGTTAATTACTGTATATACTCGAGTTTTTCAACCCTTTTAAAGGCGGAAAACTCCCCCCCCCCCCCCCCCCCGGCTTATACTCGAGTCAAGGTTATTTATTATTTTACTCTGTTATTCTTGTTATTTTCATTGCATGTATTATTTTACTCTACTTATTATTATTATTACATTTATTATTTTTTCTCTGTTATTGTCATTATTGCATTTATTATTTTATTCTATTTATTATTTTTATTATGACATGTATTATTTTACTCTTATTATTACATTTATTATTACTCTATTATTATTACTACATTTATGATTACTCTATTATTATTACATTTATTATTTTACTCTATTATTACTACATTTATTATTACTCTAATATTACTACATTTATTATTACTCTATTTATTATCATTACATTTATTATTTTACTCTATTATTATTGGAAGGTTACATAAGCACATTTACATTGAAGAAGGTTAGAATAAGGGTTTATCCAGAGTTCGACAGTCTTATCTTAAATTACAGTTTTATGGCAATATTCAAAAACATTTAACCTACTGATTAATGTAATGTTATTGGTATCTATTTTTTATTTTGAAATTTACCAGTAGCTACTGCATTTCCCACCCTCAGCTTATACTCAAGTCAATAAGTTTTCCCGTTTTTTGTGGTAAAAATAGGTGCCTCGGCTTATATTCGGGTTGGCTCATACTCGAGTATATAAATATTAAAACAATGGTTACATATTTACAGCATAAAGTATAGTTAGCCTTTTTAAAAAGTTAACATGCATTTTGACCTGAACGACTTAAGCCAAATTGAAACCTTTTTCATTTTTTAAAATTACATTTATATCTTTATATCCATCTCCCTCCTCCCCATGTTATCCTTCATGGCTGAGTGGAGATGTGAACTTCAGTCTCTCCAGTTCTTCTGTGTCATTTTAAGGACCACATGAAACAGAATAAATCCATATTTTACTAATCTTTTTAGGTAATGAAAGTGGGGGGAGTATAATTTGTTTACCATATTCAGTTAGATAATATGAAAGTAATAGCACTTTTTATAAAAGTGTATTCCATCATACTTTATCACTCCAGAATCCTTCTGATAAGTTTCAGGTAATTCATTGTTAGCAGTGTATAGGTGAGTGAAGTCTATATTTAAACAAGCAAACAAACAAAAAATCAAACATTTTTTTTCCATTCCAGCATAAACCATTCTTTCTCTTTTTTAAAAAGTTGCACATTGTTCTAGAGTCAGAAGTTAATTTAATACATTAAATCACAAGGAAACTTGATGATATGTTAGTTTTCCCTATTTCATGTTTTCCCTTTCATATTCATTTTCTAAAATGTCATTTAACACATAAACTTTACAAGTAAATAACCAACACTGAATACATTGCATACTTGGATTAACAGCTATTTAATTGTATGGGTTTAATATAGACTGAATTATAATAAAATAGTGGAACTTTCATCCATTGTAATAGATTGTTTTGACCAGATGCATCTGACCTTTTTTTTTTTTTGGTTTTAATGCAGAGTTTTCAGAAAACACGGATGCCTTGAAAACGAAAATGGCAGAACTTCGGTTGTATTGTGACCTCCTCGTTCAGCAAGCAGAAAAAACAAAGGTAAGTGCATTATATAATGTATCAGAAGCTGGGGACATGTGGTGTACAAATATTGTCAAAGGTGCTACAACTGAGGTAATAATATTATTTTTCGTGTCAGGAGCGACTTGCGAAACGGCAAGTCGCTTCTGGTGTGATAGAATTGGCTGGATGTTTTACCATCCTGTGGGAGGCTACTCTCATATCCCCGTATGGGAAGATGGAGCTGACAGACAGGAGCTCACCCTGCTCCCCAGATTTGAACCGCCAACCTTTCAGTCAGCAGTCCTGCTGGCACAAAGGTTTAACCCATTGCACCACCTGGGGCTCCTAATAATAATAATAATAATAATAATAATAGCCCACCACCCCAAAGAGACTCGGGGCAGCTAACAAAGCACTCCAAAGTACCGCACATAAAATAAAAACAATTTCATAGACATCAAAGTGATAAAAACATGAGCAGACATCCATAAAATGTCATAATAAAATTAAAATTCCAAATTCATAAAATGCAGTCATAACTGTGCATAAAACTGATTGTTTTCTATTAATGAACCCAGTGTCGAATCTACTCAAGGTCAAAGAGTTGTTTTAAAAGCCTTGTTTTTAGATTGGATCAGAAAGCTTGAAGAGGGGGCTAACCTAATCTCTCTAGGGAGGGCATTCCAGAGCTGGGGGTACACCACCAAGAAGGCTCTCTCATCCCCACCAATTGTACTTGGGACGGTGGTGGGACCAAGAGAAGGGCCTCCCTGGCAGATCTTAGAGCCCCGGGCTGGTTCATAGAAGGAGGTACTTGTGTATATCAATTCTCCAAAAAATAAAACTCACAAATGGGCAGAGAGTTGAATATAATTTTCAATGAGGGCAAGAGTGACAGCAATCCCATGAGACTAGCTTATAAGGGGACAATTTTCATGATATCATTAACATTATGTGATTTGTCAGAGTTTTCTTTTTGGAAATGCCTTTTGTGGAAAGTTAACGTGTTGCATGTGAGGGGTAAAGATGCGGGGATGCGGTGCAAAATGAGATCATTACCGCTCCAGGTGAAAATAAAATGAACATTTCCTCCAGTCCCCAGACATCTAACATTGCAGAGAATGAGACAATGAAAATCGTTCATGCCTAGGACTCTTACATTTGCTGTGTTCGCATTCCCTTTGTAAGTTTCCTATTCCTGTTTATTGGAAGCATAAACTCTCTTTCTCAATGTTCAACTGAAGTTTAAGTTACCACAATAATGCAAATATGAAGATTATGGAAGAATTGCGATTGAGGTCAGAAATCTTGTAGAGAGCAGTGCTCTACCTGGACACAACATATTATTTGAGAACACAGAAATGCTGGGGCACTCAAACAACCACCATGTCAGACTACACAGAGAAGCCATTAAAATCCACAAGCATGTGGACAATTTCAATAGAAAGGAGGAAACCATGAAAATGAATAACATCTGGCTACCAGTATTTAAAAAAAACTCTAAAATCAGGACAGGAAATAAAGAAGAACACTAAAAAAAAAACAGGGGAAATCTAGATAAGAATCAATCAGGGCCAGCTAACACCTCCCAACAAAGGATTCCTCAGGCAGCAACCAGCCAGGCTTTGAAGCTGCAAGGCCACTCAGTGCTAATCAAGGTAGCCAATTGCAACATTCACACTTTCCTTAAACAGACAAGCGCTTTTTTCTCTCACTCTGGACATTCCACAGATATATAAACCTTGCTTGCGTAGTTTCCAACAGACCTTGCAACCTCTGGGGATGCCTGCCATAGATGTGGATGAAACGTCAGGAGAGAATGCTTCTGGAACATGCCCCTACAGCCTGGAAAACTCACAGCAACCCAACAATGCTCTATATTGGCATCCTTGTAAAACTTAGCTTTAAAAGAGCTACCTGAGCTTATTCTTGCACTATTGAAAAGGCCCAACTCCTTCTGCCTCCACAATGCTAGGATAAGATCTCTGGGAATATAAAACAACAAGAACTGTTGAGTTATGAATGAATTATGTAGAGCAGACCTGTCTAGGCCTGTACATATTATGCGGTGATAGCTTCTCAGCTGCTTGCTATACTGCTGTGGATATGATGTGTTTTCACTTATTAGGGGCATTTAATTACATTTTATTGTATGGGTTAAGCATTCCTTATCTGGAAAGTGAAATCTGAAATAATTCGGAATCCAAAAATTTCCACACCAGTAGCTGAGATAGTGACAGTTTTGCTTTCTGATGGTTTAGTGTACTCAAACTTCATTTTATGAACAACATTATTCATATATTGTATATAAAATCATCTCCAGGCTGTGCATATATGAAACATAAATGAATTTCATGTTTAGACTTGAGTCCCATCTCCAAGATATCTCATTATGAACATATAATCAAAAATAAGTACAGGCAGGCCCCAAGTTACAAACATCCAACTTACAAACAACTCATAGTTAAGAATGGGGGTGATACAATAGGAAGTGAGAGAAATCTACTCCTAGGAAGGGAAATTCACTCTCGAAAGAGTTATCATGGGGAAAAGGTGTCTCCACTAAAGCTTTATCACCAATCCTTGTTTCCACGACAAGCCAGATTTCCCAAAATCCAATTATCACAGGGATAGAAAGTGAGATGAAATCATCTGAACAGGGGCACAGACAATAAAACGAACACCACAGGGGTATCAACCCTTTTCTATGCTATCTAAAGCTTAACATTTACACAATTTTGGTTGGAGTTACACTTTAAAAATGTACCTGTTCCGACTTACATACAAATTCAACTTAAGAACAAATCTTAAAAAACTATCTTGCTCATAACCTGGGGACTGCCAGTGTTCCAAAATCTGGAAAAAAAATCTTAAATACTTCTGGTTCCAAACATTTTGGATAAGGGATACTCAGCCTTTATTGTAATATTTATCATTTGCTATGGCTTTTTGCTAAAGTAATCAAATTTTAAATGAATTGCTGTATTATTCTAAAACATAGTAGGGCTTTTCTCCAACAATTACAATTCAGAGGAGTAAGATTTTCTTCTGTGACAAAGTAGTTCATGGGTAGGGCTGACAGCCATTCAAACGTTCTACATCATTGTTTACTTTTTTTGTGAAAGAGTGAACCTTGACATAATTTGAGAAGTTGACTTGCTCTTTCCTGTTGCTCAATTAAATGTAAAGTTTAATTGAGCAACTTAAATAAATCCCACTAATGAAATGTTTGGTTGTTACTAACATGAGACCAAGAAACAAGACAAGTAGGTCCTCCAGGAAAGTTGTTCATTTCTATAGGTTTGACTTTTATCCGTGATTTCCTCTTTACATGGATTCGATGGTTATACTGCAAATATTTTCTCCACTTTTGCAGAATGGAGTCGATACGGGAGCACTGTTGAGAACCACCTGTACTACATTCCTGAAGACCCTTGATGAATGTATGCAAATTGCAAATGTGGCCTTCTCTTCTGAGCTGCTTTATCAGCCACCCTCTGGATCTTCACATTCATCTTTCTACAAATTAAACAAGGTAATCGCAGGCAGCCTTTGAAGCTGCATTATAGGCATCCTTTGCATGAGTGGGCCAGCTGGTTTGCAAGAAGATCTGTTTCAGAAGATATCATTAACTGGCAGACAAAGCTGCTAGATTGCTTCTTTGCATTGCATTCAATTTGGGGAACAACATTTTTTAAATAAAAAGTATATATGAAATGGAGGGACCTTGAGCAGTAAGTGACAGACATCCAACATTCAAGCCATATATGAAATATCCTCTAGAAATACAGATTTAATAAAAGTGTGAACATTTGATTAAAAGACATTGCAGTTTTGACAGAGATTTTAAAATAAATTCTTTACTGCTGTGTTAAGATATATTCCACAGGGGTTTCTTTTCCTCTTACTGTTTCCCAGGTACTTGGGAAAATTGTTCATTCATGGGTTGTGTGCTAGTATGGATTTTCGTGCTGTGTAAGTAGATGGCTGCATAATTATGTTGGATTTGTGCAACTGATTGTACAACAAGAACCACATGCCTATGCAAAGTGGGCAATTAACTCCCCAGCAATCTAAAGAAAAGTGTATGAGAGGGATTGCAAAACTGTTGGGTGGAATACTCTGATAAAGTGTAATTATTTGTGCAATTACATATCATAGTTTCACACACATACACCCCCCCCCCACACAAAAACAAATACAAACTTTCAAACAAGAATCCCACAATGTCCCACCCCATTATCCCTCCCCACCAACACGAACAAACACTTCTATTTAAAATGGAATAAACAAAAATAAATGAATAAAATAATAAAAATACACACACACAAAGTACACACATTTAAACAACTGACTCTCTCCCCCCTTTAAACAAAGGCAACTATCAAACTATTACATATACTTCTTGTTCTACATAATTGTTGCATGCTGCCAGTTGCAAGGCAATGCCTTAAATCGCAAAATAATTTCCTAAGATCTACACAGATACTCACAGGAACATTCCAGCAACTGAGAGTCCAAAAGTGGCAGCTTAAAACCCAGAACCTAAATCAGTGGCTGTATCGGATGTGAAACTTCCTCCTGGGCACACAGAAGACTGGGTGACTTGGAAGGTGCTGAACAGACTGCACTCTGGCACCACAATATGCAGAGCCAATCTTAAGAAATGGGGTTACAAAAGTGGAGTCCATGACATGTGAGTGTGGAGAAGAACAAACCGCAGACCACCTACTACAATGCAGCCTTAGCCTGCCACATGCACAATAGAGGACTTTCTTACAGCAACACCAGAGGCGCTTCAAGTGGCCAGCTACTAGTCAAAGGACATTTAGTATAATGCCAAGTTTTTAACTTTGTTTGTGTTTTTAAATACATTACAAATGTATCCTCAATTGGCTTCTGACACAATAAATAAATGCATAATTGTATTTCAGCTTCCACTACGTATAAAACAACATATTTGAAGTTGAAATATAACGTCGAGTACTAATCATATCAACAATTTATCTATTTTGGCTAGAATTCCAGTTCTTATAAATTTTAATAACTTCATTGCATTTTATGGTAATGTAGTTCCCTGATAAGACTTTGTCTTAAAGGTATAGTGAAAAGGATATTCTTCATTGATATAAACCTACATTCTCCTACATAAGGCCTTTTGAATGTATTGGAATCTCATAACCTTCAAGTAATGTAGGAGACTATCATATCTGGAAGGTCGCATAGACTGAGAATGTATAAACTGTAAATAATTTCACTGTGCCATCCTTTCTAAAACAGATACAATATGATCCCCATATCTGCAGGAGATATATTTTTGGATTTCGTGACTTCAGATAATAGTGAACCCTATTAAAACAAAGGACCCTGGGATAAGAACATCATAGGAGTATACTGGAGGATATAGGAAATGCCTGGCGGGGCATATTATAATAAACTAACATAATTAGTCCCAAACATAGAATCATAAAGTTGGAAGACACCTCGTGGGCCATCCAGTCCAACCTTCTGACAAGAAGCAGGAAAATCGCACTCAAAGAACCCCTGACAGATGGCCCCCCAGCTTCTGTTTTAAAACCTCCAAAGAAGGAGCCTCTACCACACTCTGGGGCAGAGAGTTCCAGTGCTGAACAGCTCTCACAATTAGGAAGTTCTTCCTAATGTTCAGATGGAATCTCCTTTCCTGTAATTTGAAGCCATTGTTCTGCATCCTAGTCCCCAGGGCAGCAGAAAACAAGCTTGCTCCCTTCTCCCTATCACTTCCCCTCATATATTTATACATGGCTATCATGTCTCCTCTCAGCCTTCTCTTCTGCAGGCTAAACATGCCCAGCTCTTTAAGCCACTCCTCATAGGGCTTATTCTCCAGACCCTTGAGAGTACACTATTATATCTGTTGGAACTTACCTATCCATTGACTTATCCTTCAACCTTTAATTCAGTGGGTTTTCTCTAGTAGGAATTAACCAATTTGATTCAGGCTACTTTTTTCAAGTGAGTATGATTTTTACTTCTGCTTAGATTTTTAAATGACTTACTACAGTGTTTTGCTTACTCTGCATTACTAGTGCTAATAAATCATGTCTTGGTTTTTTCCATATTCTTTGTCAGTGTCTTAGATAAGTTACAAAGCTCTAAGATATGTTTTCAACAATTAAATTGTTTTCTTTCTTTTTTTCTTACAGCTCAAACTTCCCAGCATATTTAGCCGCAGCGTAGCAGAAAGGTACAGCACACTTTTTCATCTGGTTAATAGTGTGGTTTCTCAGAGGCGGACTTTTTCATGGGCCTAGTCCTGTGACACTCCTAGGAAAGAATAGACAGAAGGCACACAAAGGATGTTGTTGTCGTGTATATCCTGTCAACATCTGAAGCTATCCAGATACTGTAATATTAAAATGATCTAGGGCTGATGTATATTACTGTACAGCAATGGAGGAACACAGGTTCTCAACTCCTGCTTTAAGAAGGAGTATCTTGGGTATCTGAAGGATATTAGAATTCCTGAATGGATGTCATGTTGCAGAAGTAGCAAGGGTCTTCTTCTAGGCCAGTGCTTCTTAAACTGTGGGTCCCTACCCGAAATGGTGTCTCCTATCCCCCAATGCTGGGGTCTCAAAAATTTAGCAACAGTAAAAGATTCCCGAATGCCACCCATTTACACAAATCTGTTAGCAACAACATGCAGTGTTTACAGTGGACTCTGCAGAAGATTCCTCAGCTGTATTCAACAAAAAGGAAAATCAGCCTGTTTAGCATGTCTTGCAAATGCTGATTTTACAAGCAAATGCTTGATTTGTATGCCTATTTTATATACTTATATACATGGGGTCACACTGAAATTTATTGGGAGGAAATGGGCAGCAAATGGAAAAGGTTTAAGAATCCCTGCTTTTGAAGATGGAACAATTCTATTGCTTCTTCTTTCTATAGATCATTATGATGGAGTAAAATCAAAACTCTGTGTATGGTGAACTTTTAAAAACATTGTCTCACTGAGAGGCTATTTGTTAAAGAAGAAAATGGCACTCACGACAGGTAGCCCTGAAGAGCTAGTTGCGTGGGATTTTTTCCTTTTTGAGGAAGCTCTGCCCCCACCACTAGATAAGAAAAGAAGACCATCTGTGCAGTTTCCAATCCCGTTAGTGATAGAAGTGCAGAAACCTAGTTTCGCTTGCATAATGCTCTTAGCTATATGAGAATGCCGGTCTATAAGAATGTACATTCCCATTCTAGAGAATATAAAAATGAAGTGTACACACCAACAGTATTCAACGAGAGTGTTTTCCTTGTTGAACAGTTGGGTTTTGTTTCTTTTTCGTTTTTTTTCTTCCTAGGCAGATGGAACTTAAAAATACTGAAAATGGATATATATATGCAAATGCCAACCTTCCTGAGAAAACCCCTGTACCCCTAAAAACTGGTGAGCAGGACCATGAAAAACATATTACAGGTAAACTACATGAATAATTGTTATCCAAAACTGAAAGGAAGAGATATAGTACCTGGGGTTGGCTTGCAACCATGTTCTTTGGAGATGATGGTCTGTGTCAGTTATTATTCTGTCTTAATTTAATGAGTTATCCAATACACCATATCTACTTGAGTCTAATGCTCTAATGCGACAGTGCCAAAATTGAGGTGTTCATTAGTTTTGATGGTGCATTAGAATTATGCATATGCCACTGGACAAGAGATCTTCTCTAGGAACAGGAGGGAGAGGTGGTATTGGCCATGAAAAGGCTAGCAGGAAGCTGGGGCCCTCCATCAGGACTAGTGGGAGGAATGCACCAACATTTTTGTGGCCACTACTGGCTTCTTACCAGCTTTTCCATGACCACTGCCACCTTATCACCAAGAGGGCACAGTTTTCCATCAGGTTTTCACAGCCAACACTGCTTTGCATTACATTTGACAGCAAATTCTTGTCCTATCATGCACACTTTTAAGATTTCATTCAGTGGTACATTTTACTCGAGTAAATATGGTAATTTGGCAAAAGATGAAAGAAGAGAGTTGCAGAATGAGGTGACAAAGTCTTATCTCTGATCTATTACTGTAAGTGCATTTTTATCTCCATGGTAGGCTAGTATATTTGATTCTCTTCCTGTCCTCAAGTTGCCTCACTTTTATCTGTGAAGTAAACAAGAGACTGGCCCAAGGGATCTAAACCGGTTTATGCATTCAATCTGATGTTGGGCCACTGGACTGGTTCCACCTTTCAGAAACTTTCATTCTGATCTACAACCTGTCTACCCCTGTCTTTCTCATCGGCACACTTTTCTGGTGGCTATCCAAGCCTTTCCTTTGCCCACCTTCTTTGGAGCTTCCTTATCCAGACCATAGCAATCGGTCTGCTGCCATAGAGAGTATGCTAAAGATGAAGAGACAGCTCTGAGGTCCAGCTATGAAGAGAGGCACCTAGAGGGGCACAGCATCCTTTGGAAGGTTCCTTTGATGCTGTTCTCTATGACTGGGTCTCTGAGTTCTTGGGAACATCTGCATGCATCCTGATTTTTGTCTAGATTTATTTGCCATGGCCCTGTAACTGTAGACCAGTGGTTCCCAACCTGTGGTTCATGGACCACCGTGGTCCGCAAGAACTAAAATATGCCCTGTGGCCTCACCATTACTACAACAATGCAACAAGAGCGGCTGGTCTCACAAAATTCTCTTATATTGCCGAGGCTTATTATTTTCTGTGCGTGAGCAGATGGCAACTACTGCATGGCATATGTTCTGTATCAGAAACTAGAGCTGATGTGGTCTATCCAATGCAATTTTCTGAATCAGCACCCCAAATAACTAAACCAAATCTAAAGTTGACCAAAAAATGATTCGTAACCCTTTAGTTGGAGAGTGGTCCCTGGTCAAAGTGGTCCCTGGTCAAGTGGTTTATTGTCAAGTGGTCCCTGGTCAAAAAAAGGTTAGGAACTACTGTTGTAGAGTGAAAGCACTTAATGAGGAGCCAAGCTCTGAGGTGGCTGATGAGGAAAAGGGGGAACTGGAAGATTGAGAGAGTGGGCAAAATACAAAAGATGGGATGAGGACAGAATGAGTGTGTAGATGTGAATAGAGGATGCACGGGTGAATTTGACAGTGGCAGATTATAAGTCCATCTGTAACAGACATTTTTCAGTGCATAATACGTAAGAAATAAAATCTTTTGCATTCCTTAAAGGGGGGGGGGGGGAACAGAAGCACCTCATCTAATTGCTCATTTTATCATTTGGGTCCTTTCATTCTAAGATGATAGCAAAAAGGATGGAAAAGACAAGCTGCTGCCAAAAATACCCGATCGGGACAACAAATCTGTAGAACTTGCATCGGATTCCACAGGCAAATCAACACCCCCGGGCGAGGAAACAAACAAGGATTTAATGACGTTCTTCAGTGCTATGAGCATCAGGTAAAGAGCCATCTTGATGATCCACACGTTAATGCTTCTCCATGTGAGTCGGTGGTCTGAGGCACTAAGGATTGTTTACATGCATGTGATATTGTGTAAACTGGCCCCAAGATAGTTGCTTAACAAGTAGCATGATCTGTTCCTAATAAAATTGTCAGAGGTGAATAAAAGACAACATTTGTATTGCCATAAGCACATAATAATTGCATTTTATTTGTCACACAATTTATAAAAAAAATTAAAAAAAATTAAAGCCTTGACATATGAAATAAAATTATTGAATCTAATGCTTGCCTTGGGTTGTTGTAGGTTTTTTGGTTTGTATGGCCATGTTCTAGAAGCATTCTCAGAGGTTGGCTTCCACAGATGCAGGAAAACGCCAGGAGAGAATGCTTCTAGAACATGGTCATACAGCCTGAAAAACCTACAACAACCCAGTGATTCTGGCCATGAAAGCCTTCAACAATACAATGCTTGCCTTTTTGGCTAAAATACCTTGCCAAAATTAGGGTGCATATTGGATTTGTATAATACAGTAATCTTAGTGCTTAGCCAAAGCAGTAGGAGAAGCTGCTTCAGGATCACCTGGAACTTCTATTTAAGGGATGTCATCTCTAATTTAATTGTCATAGATCAATGCTATGTAATCCTGGGATTTGTAGTTTGGTGAGGCATCTTCACTCCTTGACAGAAGGCTCGTGGCCTTGTAGAACTACAGCCCCCATGGCTCCATAGCATTGAACTAAGGCAATGAATGTGGATTCATTCTACAGCCTAGATGCACCCCAAGTTTTCTTTCCCATTGCTGAAAGCATTGGTGTTCCAACACAATTGTTTCTAAAGAAGGAATTCCAGGCAGGCAGCAACTGTAATGGACACATCACAAAGAGTGCACCTTTTGCTGATGCACATTAGATTAATCAGCAAATACTTTTTTTTGGTTTCAGGGTTTTGAAAATTGAGATTTAGTAGTGCATTGCATTTCTTTGTAATCCACCTAGAGATGATATAGAGAGAGGTGTAATATTTTAATAATTTAATAAAATAAGTAAATAATTTTAATAATTTAATAAAATAAATAAAATGAGCAGAAGAGATTGAGTACTGATAGAAGAAATGAGACAGTAGTATGTTCATGGAAGGGAGCTTTGTGCTTGTGTAAAGAGTAGCAGAATGTGTGGAGCCTCTTCAGAAATATAATAACAAAAGAGTTCCCAGACATTTGGAGGGGGCTCACAGATAGAAGAGGCTCTCCGTATGGTCTCTTGTTCTCCAAACTTGCAACAGTGGACAGGTTGCAGCCAACACATTGTGCCTTCTCATGGATTCAGTTTATTTTTTTTATTTATTTATTTATTTATTTATTTCGTATACTTCTACCCTGCCCTTCTCAACCCCCGAGGGGGGACTCAGGGCGGCTTACAAAATGGCACAATTCGATGCCTACACAATAATACAATAAACGTATAAAAACAGCAGTTAAATGGTTAAAGAATTAAAACAACAATATATCTCACAGTCAATAGCCAATCTCAAGCACAGCGTTCGCCAACTCAGAGTCCATACTTCTTTCCACATTGTCTATTCCTATCTGTCGTCACAGTCCTTTATTTATCTGTCAGATTGCCCAAACACCTGGTCCCACACCCATGTTTTTAATTTATCCCATTCATGAACACCTGAATAGGTCTGAAATTGTTAATGTATCTGTAAGGCCCTTTGTCTTACCATGGATTTTTCTTATTGTTGGGGAAGATCAGTTGCATAGTTAACTTTGAAATAGGATTCAAATAATTAAATTTAGCCATGTGATTCATTAATTACTCGTATATATTTGAGTATAAGCTGACCCAAATGTAAGCCGAGGCACCTAATTTTGCCACAAAAAAAAAAAAAAAACTGGAAAAACATATTGACTCAAGTATAAGCCGAGGTTGGGAAATTCAGCAGCTACTGGTAAATTTCAAAATAAAAATCGATACCAAAAAAATTACATTAATTGATGCATCAATCAGTTAAATGTTTTTGAATATTTACATAAAACTGTAATTTAACATAAGACTGTTCAACTCTGATTAAACCATTATTCTAACCTTATTCACTGTAAGTTACTTACATATCCTTCCAATAATAATAGAGAGTAAAATAATAAATGTAATAATAAGAGAGTAAAATCATGAACTGTAATAATAACAGTAATAATAGAGTAAAATAATAAATGTGATAAAAACAATATTTATTTATTTATTTACAGTATTTATATACCATTTTTTTTTACCCCAAGGCTGAGAAATGTAATAATAACAATAATAAATAGAGTAAAATAATAAATGAACGATAATAATAGAGTAAAATGATAAATGTAATAATAATAATAACAACAACAACAACAGAGTAAAATAATAAGTAACCTTGTCTTGAGTATAAGCCAAGGGGGGCTTTTTCAGCCTAAAAAAAGAGCTGAAACACTTGGCTTATACTCAAGTATATACAGTATTATTAATTATTTTTGGAAGTAATTTCCTCTTCCTAAGGTGATCCTAACCAATTTACCTGTTTTCTTCCTCAAAGATTCAGTGATATTGAGCTTTCTGAAGATGGAGGAATACCAACAGAAGAATTTTTGCGATCTTGTTATGAAATAGTTCCGGTCCTGGGTAGGTGTGCTTTCCTACTGGAATTTGTTATAGAGGGAAATTGCCTGTTTGGATAAATCTTCTTCAATTTTCAAGTCTTCTTATGTTATCTTGATAATGTTTGTGTTGTTTGGAAAATCTTACACTCAGAATGACCCATGGGTTCATATGCAATGCCAGGTCAGTTTGTGATGTTTTAAATTCTTGCAGTATCTGAACCCATTCCTTACAAATAATGCTGAACCCCACAGATAAATAACAATGTTAATTACTGCCTTCTTTAAGCTACAGTTTATTGTTGCACATAAACCTAGAACAAGGATATGTCTGTGGTTTCTGTAGCTGCCTACATCGCAGAAGTGGTTATAACGTGTGGCAGAAAAGCAGATGAGAAATAAAGCCAACAAATTGTGGTCTACACATTTATCTGCAGGGCAATGCAACAAGTTACAGAAAACATGTTGTGCAAACACAGCAATAAAACAGCAGAATATTTCAAATTATTCAGCTGGACAGTGCCTCAGTTAAGAATGGACCTCAGATTTTCTGTCTCCCTATTTTGCATCTTGTTAGCTTAATTGATAAAACACCTTTCTGGGCCATGCTCCTGGGCTATTTTTTATAATATAATAAAATATTTTAATAAAAAATTGATACTTTTGCTCCAAACACAATTGACACACAAATTGTTACTGGAAAAAAAACATTGCTGTGTTTCAGATTTACAAATATGGGTTACAGTTTATCACCAACTTGTAGCAACTATAGCATATGTGAACAATGGAATATATAAACTGTAATTGCATATAGACTGGATTACATAAGAATATGGTATCATGATAACTCTGATCTTATCTGAATGGATGCTCTTAAGAAGCCTCCAAACAAACAAATTCATAGCAAATACTTAGTGCTGGAAAAGTTCCATTTTTTTATTTACTCCTCTTACAATCCCCTACTTAGCTTGTTCAATTCTAGAAAATGTAGTCTTTATACAGTAATGCTCTCCCACTTTAGATACATATTATTTGGTGTTAATGTAATAGGATATTTAGATACCTCTCTGTGTGTAAATCTAAGGAATGCCTTGTGAAGATATTTAACCAGACCAGACGGCTTGCTTTTTATGTTCAACATGGCTGTTGGCTCTCCTATAAAGTGCTTCTTTCATCCAAGATTTTGTGGTTCCTTTCAGTTCTGTAACAAGTCATTAAGTTTCCCATTGTCTTGTATTAGGATGTTTGAAACTAGTGACTAAAGCAGACACCAAAGCTTGCAAGCTCTTATGCAAAAATGTTTTATTTTTTCTAGATAAACTCGGATCCACAGTCTTTGCTCCTGTTAAAATGGATTTTGAAGGAAACATCAAGGTAATAGCTTTAATTAAGTCATATTTAGAGTAGAGCCATTGAAGATAATGGCATGGATCAACAGAAGTGTTCACCCAGCCGAATCCCAAGGGCCTGTCATGCATAATTTAATGTAACATGTCTGATCAGAAACCTTGTAAGTGACAAGGTTGATGGTAGGAGCCTCCTTTAGAGTTATGTATTGAGAACAAAGCATGGAAAATTAGACACCATAGCCATGCTGGCTGAGGGATTCTGATAATCGAAATAATCATATTTCTAGATCCAAGCAAGATCTAGGTGTGTTTTGAATACAGTCATTCAGTGGTGGGAAGAAAACTTGATGTTTTCAGTAGTCTGGAAGGGACACACATAATCAGCATTGCATTTCTTGAAATCAGTTATTGGTTCATATTACTTGCAGACCTCGGTTTTTAATTCTGATGACTTAATTCCAGGCAGACATTTGGTCCTGAGGATCTCAAGTTATAGGGAAGTTTCTGTTGGGCGAATGGGCTTATTAACAAATGACCCTCATAAATGTACAGCAGAGTGTCTTATTAGCAGCAACATGACCCAGCACCAGTAACCCAAAGTGATAAAAAACAAAAACATGCAGACCAATATTATCTCTTCCATTGGAGGTTTGAGCAAAATAATATGGTTGCATTATTTACAAGGACAAGGTTTCCATAACACACTTTACACTCCCTTCTTTGCTCCCCACCACATTCATCCAAAGTATCACCTTCACATAGTAATCCTGAAAACAGCCAAACATGTACAGTATTCTAAAGGGTTAATGTGTCTATATAATGCCTTGTATAAAATGCAGCAGCAGTTAACATTACAGACCAGCAACATTATTCAATTAAGAGTATCTTGGAATAAGTTGTTCTTTATGGCTCATTTAAAACAAACCAAAGAGAAGTTGATTTTGAGAGTCCATAGTACATGGTTGAAGCCATCACTAAAAAAGCTCTGTCTCTCATATTCATAAGAGCAATGGATCTAGTTGCAGGTATACAAACAAAGTCTTCATTGTCCAATCTTGGAACCCAGACATGTCCAGGCATATTCTTAAAAATAGCATGACCTCAAGCCTTTTAGTATTTTTAAAAGGTACAGCCCCGTATTTTGAATTGGGCTCAGAAATCCATTGTCAATCAGTGCTGCTAGCACAAGCTAGTTGATTGTTGGGGATTTGTTTTGGAGGGAGGCAAACAATCAAGCATTTGCATTAGCTGACTTCAAAAGCAGTTGTATCAAGAGAGCATTCCAGTAGTCTGAATGTAACCAGGGCACTCACAGCTATGTTTTTTTTTCTGTATATGACTACAACCCAAGGTAGTTGTGCATTTCTATGGATTGTTATAATCATCTTCTCTGTCCCTTCTAGAAAATCAATCAGAAATACATAACCAGCAAAGATGACTTCAATACCCTTCAGAAACTCATCCTACATGAAGTGAACTCTGGAGACTCGCAAATTCGTAACTCTGCCACAGAGGCCCTCATGTGGCTGAAAAGGTAAATGCCTAGTTTTTGGAGCATGAACAAGATAGAAACTGGTAGCTGATTGCGTCAGTTGGCAGAGATTAATTTTTATCCCAAACAAACACTTTTGTTACTGTTGTGTGCCATCAAATTGTTTCCAATTTATGATGACGCAAAAGTGAACCTATAAAGCAGCATTTCTCAACCTGGCGGCCGGGACTCCTGGGGGTGGGGTGTCGCAAGGGAGGTGATCTGATGGTCTTAATCAGAAAACACTGTATTTTCTGTTAGTCATGGGGATTCTGTGTGGGAAGTTTGGCACAATGGTGTTCAGAATGCTCTTTGATTGTATGTAAACTATAAATGCCAGCAACTACAACTCCCAAAGATCAAGGTCTATTTTCCACACATTTGGGTATATTGAGTATTTGTGCCAAGTTTGGTCCAGATCTATTGTTGTTTGAGTCCACAGTGCTCTCTGGATGTAAGTGAACTACAACTCTAAAACTCAAGGTCAATGCCCACCAAACCTTTCCAGTATTTTCCATTGGTCATGGGAGTTCTGTGTGCCAAGTTTGGTTTAATTCCATCATTGGTGGTGTTCAGAATGCTCTTTGATTGTAGGTTAACTACAAATCCCAGCACTTACAACTCCCAAATGACAAAATCAATCCCCCCAACCCCACCAATATTCAGATTTAGGCATATTGGGTATTTGTACCAAATTTGGTCCAGTGAATGAAAATACATTCTACATATTAAGATATTTATGTTACGATTCATAACAGTAGCAAAATTACAGTTATGAAGGAGCAACAAAGATAATTTTATGGTTGGGGATCACCACAATATGAGGAACTGTATTAAGGGGTCTTGAAATTAGGGAGGTTAAGAAACACTGCTGTATAGGACCTTCTGGAGCAGAGAATGCACACTCTTAGGAGTGTAAGACTTTTTTGGCTAACTATAACTATCACAAACTGGGACAACTTCAGTTTTTCTTACTGAGGGATTCTGGGAATTATAATATAATACCTCATCTGCTCTCTGTGCCAGCCTTCTAGCCTTCAGACCCCGTGACCACTATGCTTCTTTCCAATTGTTGATCATTAATTACTGGGTCAGGTTTTTAAAATAGGACTGTTCTACATATAAACGTACATGATCATTGAGTTGGAAATGCTCTCAAAAGTATTCTAGTCCTACTGACTGCCAATAAAATCTGTGGCTGTATTGTCCATAATATAGAATTAGAAAAGACCTGAAAAAGGATGTTGCAATTGCTTTCTGATTTAAATGTGTGTTTCCATGTAACTATTAAAATCTCACTGTTTTAAACAGGGGCTTGAAATTTTTGAAAGAGTTTTTGACAGAGCTAAAGAATGGAGAAAAGAACATTCAGACAGCACTAAGTAAGTACTTTGTATTTTGTACTTTTTTCCTGGAAAAATACAAAATACAGCACTAAAACTGATGATGGAGTGGAATATTGTCTTTCCAATTTATTTGGCTCATATACCAAACTAGATGACAACTTGTAATCACTTCTTCTGGTGTGAGAGAATTGGCCATCTGCAAGGACGTTGCCCAGGGGATGCCCGGATGTTTTGATGTTTTTCCATCCTTGTGGGAGGCTTCTCTTATGTCCCTGCATGGGGAGCTGACAGAGGGAGCTCATCTGCGTTGTCCCTGGTTTCGAACCTCCGATCTATCAGTCTTGAGTCCTGCCAGCACAAGGGTTTAACCCTTTGTGCCACTGGGAGCTCCAACAGCAACTTGCAATGATCTTGCTTAGAACTGAAATACATCTACATCAAGAAAAATAATGTTGATTTTATTGATACCTGAAACCTATGATGCTTTTAAGCAATATCATTTGTTGTCCAGACAGTAACTTGCTGCTCTCCTGCAACATCATGTAGGATGTCTGTAGCTGGTGTGATTTCCAGCAGCACTCAAAATGTTTTGTTTTTCTCTCTGCTTGCAGATCATGCTTATGGCAGAACGTTAAGGCAGTACCACGGCTGGGTTGTCCGAGGAGTTTTTGCGGTGAGTCAGGCAAGACAGCTTTCTGGACAAAGTATTGCAAAGGCAAGGCAGACAACCCACTGTTTTCAAAGCCTGGATGGTTCATACCAACCCAGGTGGGAGGTGCAGTGTCCATGTCAAGCTAAAGGCTTGATCATGGGTGTAGTCAATCTACTCTGTTTTTTAACACAGACTTTAGAGCAGGAGTATCCAAACTTTTGGCTTCCCTGTACCACATTGGACGGAGAAGAATTTTCTTGGGCTACATATAAAATATGCTTACACTAACCATGACTGATGAGCAAAAAAAAAAAGTCAATGCATATTTTTTGTGATATGCGCCACCACAGAAAAGTAAAAAAAGTAATAATCCTAATTATGCACTGCCGCCATTTAGAGGGTCTTTTAAAATAATCGAGCAGGTCTTCTAGCTGAACTGTTTGTGCATATAATGCAAATTATGGATAATACTCTGATATTTAGTCAATTCCCTTCCATTTTTGCCTACAAAGTTCACACTCAAGAATTGTGCATCTTAATGTTTAAGCTTACAATGTTGTGTTGGGCCACATTCAAAGCTGTCTTGGGCTGCAGGCTGGACAAGCCTGCATTAAAGGAACTATCCAAAATGCTGAAACTATTAGGGGGATAGTGTTTAGCATCTTGTATAATGCCTGCTCTGTGTTCTGATTGAGAATTAACTAACTGGCTCCAGGAACAGTGGAACTGGCTCCAACTCTGGCAGTCTTCAGGAGGAGCTTGAAGACGTGGCTGTTCCAGTGTGCCTTCCCGGAATAATGATCCCATAGCACTTTGTCCTCCAAAGCACTTTACGTTTCTTTAGGTCTGCTCGTATGCCCTTCCACAAACACCAATATCACCTTTCATCCATGTCCCAGCATTATTTCCAATTTTAACTCTACATTTGGCCTTCCCACTGTTTTTAATTGTGTGTTGTCTTATTGATAATGTTGTGTATTTTATTGTCTGTGTTTTTTAATTGCTTGTATTGTTGTGTTTGGGCTCGGCCTCATGTGAGCCGCACCGAGTCCCTTGGGGAGATGGTAGCAGGGTACAAATAAAGTCTTATTATAAGTAGAGGGCTTTGGGTCAACATATCTAAAGCCACTTCCATGCTTTTTGCAACAATCTATGCCCAGCCCTTTCTAACTATGATTATGCCCACTATATTTCTGGTCACTGGTTCCCTAGGTTTGTTTTTCTACATTTCAGTGGTGTTTTTATACCCTGCTGTTTTTAATTATCAGTTTAGATCATGATAGATTATTATATTTTTAAACTATGTTTTAAGCTGTGTTGTTTGCTCTGGGCTCGGTCCCCCATTTAAGCTGCCCCAAGTCCCTTCGTGGAGATGGTGTCGGGATATAAAAATAAAATAATAATAACAATAATAATTATTATTATTATTATTATTATTATTATTTCATCCCCACTTTGCTTTTGCAACATCCCCCCCCCTCCTTTTTTTTTTGGAGCCTAACACAGAGGTGGGAAATTGTACAAGACCAGGAGTGACTTCTCCCTCCAAGACCTCCATGGACATCACCCACAACATCACCCATCCACCCACATGCCTACATACCTCAGTTTTCTTCTGCAGTTCCTCCAAAGCCCCATTATCCTGTCACCCTTTTTAGGGGCCTACAGAGAAAACATGTATTTAGAGTTAGTACATACACCGTTCTGGGCACTGGAACTATGAGTGTAGATTTATTTGCATGTGTTTTCCTGTACTTGGTGGGCTTTCTGTGGTGTTATTACTCAAAATAACAAACATCAAAGTGTTTTTTTTTTAAGTGCGAAGGGGTTGAGGTTTTTGGGCTGGGGACTGATGACTTTTGCAGTCACAAAAATGTGGTCCAGGAGCCATAATTTCTCCATCCCTAGTGTATCATCTACACATATCCGAAATCACTGATGAACAACAAATAAAAATAGGCAGAAACATCCCACTGCCTACAAGTGTCTCAAGAAGTCAGCAACAATTGTTAACTGCTGTCTAGTTGACTAACTTCTGATGGTCATATAAACCAGAAACGTCCAATTGCCCTGCTCTGGTCTTTCCGAGACATGGCTTCCCTTTTCAGTTTCTAATTATATATATCTAACAACTTGTTTGTTTTTAACTTGTCTTACGGACACATTAACAAAAAATCCAAAGTACCATGTTGACTGTATTGTCGAAGGCTTTCATGGCGGGAATCACTGGGTTGTTGTAGGTTTTTCCAGGTTTTTCCATGTTGACGTTGCGTCTTCTTCTTGCAGCTAGCACTGAGGGCATCCCCCACCTATGAAGGCTTTGCGTTGGCACTATCGATTGGAGAACGTAAATATCAGGAAGACACTTTTTATAATAGCATGCAAAGGGACCTTGACATCTACCTACCCGCTATGGAAAAACAGCTCAGCATCTTGGATGCACTGTATGAAGAACATGGGCTGGAATCCAATGAAGTGGTGTGACCGCCAGCCAAAACAGTGCCTCTCAAATTCAGGGATTGTGACTGTTAACATAGCTTTTTTTCCCAGAAGTCCATTCTGTTTCTGTGTGTGTTTTTCCATACTGGAGAAGGGACGCAAAACTTCCTTTTTTACATGTTTTTTTAAAATGCTTGTTTATGTTTAACTGCAAAGGTGCTATATATTCTGGCAACATTTTTTCTACCTTCATAGAAAATACTTTTAGCCAGATATAGTGATATTTACTATGTGGCAACCAATTTGTAGTGGTTGATCCAACAGCTGAACAGGCACAGAGTTTAGTACCATTGTGCTGAATTGCTTAGAGCATCTCTGTACCAGAGCTGCAGAGAGTTACTTTTGGGGGCCACAATTTCCAGGATCTCCAATCCAGGTGGCCAGGGGCTTCGCTTGCTAGGGATTTTGGGAGTTTGGGGCCAGAATTCACTTAAGGAAATTTGCACATGTAAATATCGCTTACACATTTAGAAGTGCTTTTTGAGGCACTGTTGGGGCTAGTACTTCCTTTCTCTCAATACAACACCTAAAGTTCCCTTCCCAACTTACTGCAAGATCTTAAAACTGTCATTCATTCTTCGGCAGGATCGGCAAGCATGTGTCAATAAAGGCAGACACACAATAATTACAGAAGGACTAAAACTTCCAAGGACCTCCCCCAAGTTCTCAGCACTGGCGCCTTCATTCTGCACCTTGCTATGCATTCTGCATCTGGATATCTAATCCTGTCTGCTCATTTTGAAGTGTGCAGTGGCTGTGCAATGTGATTTCAGGGCTTTCCCATAAACTAATCTATGGCTCAGGGTAATGTGGATATTCACACTACTCTGAGGGGATATTGACTTGCTCTATACATAATTTAAGCTTGCTCTGTGATGGTCAGAAAGTTCGTGATTTAGACCAACAAGTGGAGAATTCAGATTTGCAACTCAAAATCCAGCCAGTATTTGAAGGCCTCATATCTTATGCAATTCAGTGACTAAGTCTTCCTCAAAAGCAGAATCTAGAGATTATTATCACAACTACCTATATGCATCATTATTGATTTTGTTATTCTAAATCTAGCTGATCTTCCTAATTAGAGCAGACCCCTTGAGTCAATATAAATGTTGATTTGCCAGTCTGCAGTTGATTCAATGGGTTTACTAAGGAGCCACGGTAACGCGATGGGTTAAACCCTTATGCCAGGTTCGGCAGTTCGAATCCATGAGACTGGGTGAGCTCCCATCTGTCAGCTCCATCTTCCCATGCGGGGACATGAGAGAAGCCTCCCTCAGGATGGTAACACATCCGGACGTCCCCTATGCAACGTCCTTGCAGACGGCCAATTCTGTCGTACCAGAAGCAACTTGCAGTTTCTCAAGTCACTTTTGACACGAAAAAAGGGTTTACTCTAGCTGCAACTAAAAGTTGGAATTAAGTCCAAATGTTGAAAGTGTTGGCTATATTTATCTGCAGTGGATTTACTTCAGTTTTCAGTAGCTAAAGATCTGTCCTATTTTCTAGCTTGGATTTGCTCTGGCCTCTTGCTTACCCAATGATAATGCATATAGATTAGCAAGAAGGCAAGGACATAATGTGCCATGTGATGTATGGAATCATAGGCAATAGGAGAATGTGCCTGTCTGTCCCAGAATCGTCCAGTGAAGATTATCCTAAACTCTCTGAAGTTAATTAGGTTTGCAATCAATAGAAATAATTTTCAAGTTGAAAGGCTCCAAGACTGCAGCATTTATCATATTAGTGGAAATTTGACTATATCCTTTATCATTTACCATGCTGGTTGAAACAGATGAGAGCTGTTTTATGTGCTTGTAGACCTTGTCTGAAATGCAAACAGTCCTTTGCCTTATAGAGTCCATCTATACCTCTCTCCACATTTGATTGTCAAAGACTGAATTGAGAACAAAAGTTTTGCTGTGATCTACTATTTTTAAGTGTGATTAAATATCACTGGGCTGTTTCTTCCTACTATTTGAAAGTATAGCAGGTGTGTTTAACTAAACCTTAAGGTAGTGGTTCACAATGTTTGATCCTCCAGGTGTTTTGGACTTCACAATTCCTAACAGTTGATAACCTGGCTGGGATTTCTAGGAGTTGAAGTCCAAAACATCTGGAGGTCCAAAGGTTAGGACTACTGCTTTAGGTTGAACAGATCTCAGTAAAGCGACACATCAGAATTCAGCTCTTCTTGAAAGGTGAGTAACCAGTATATGAAACAGGGACAAGTGAATCCAGAATTTGTCTTTTGCCATAGTAAAGTTGTGAGGAGGACTTGCATTCAGAAGACTAGTGTGTCATCTTCAGCAGGGCTTCATACCAATATATTGATATTGCCAAAAGCGGGGCAGTCTTTGCTGCCACTTTCTTTTCCCTCGCCAAAACATTGCCATTGTACTCTTTCTTTCTCCATTCTACTGCGTCTTCTGTCTGATTTTCCTTTATTCTGTCCTTGATTCTGATTAACGCTTTGCTTTATGTAAATAGGAGTTGGCTGTTGTATACGGAGAAATGTGGAGGCTTGGGAGAAGATTATTCCAGATAGGAGAATGTTGGAAGCTGTAATAAACAATGCTGGATAATCACACATGGCACAGATAATTGTTTAAGTGTGTCACCCTAGATAACATAGCCAGTGGTAAGGGATCAGGAGAACCTTGCTCAGCAGGGGAGCCACAGTTATCCATTCTTGATATATGTTACTATGCACACCAGAAGCATCCAGGTAAGCTTATAAATAGTCATCTATTATAGCCAGTCATGTTACCTGAATCTGTCTCAGGGCCAAACTACTGTAAATTCTCAGTTAACTGGCATCTGTGGGGGTTGGTAGAGGCTGGATAAATGTAATTTCTGATTGCTTGAGAGTTACCACTTAAAATAAGCCTAATAGTATATCCCATATTATACCATACCATAAACTCTGTATTGGAGCCCCAGTGGCGCAATGGGTTAAACCCTTGTGCTGGCAGGACTGCTAATCGATAGGTCAGCAGTTCAAATCTGGGGAGAGTGGGTTGAGCTCCCTCTGTCAGCTCCAGCTCCCCATGCGGAGACATGAGAGAAACCTCCCACAAGGATGGTAAAACATCCTCTAGACAACATTGTTGCAGACAGCTAGTTCTCTCACACCAAGTTGCTCCTGACACGAAAAAAAACAACAACCCAAAAAGCTCTGTATTGACTTGAAACTAATATTGAAATATATTAATTAAAATCAAATGTGCTGCAGGAAATGCCTGTGTACCCCAGATCCATTTGGCTCTGCAAAATGTGGAGCACATTGTAGACACCTGACCCTGCTGAAGCGCATATTGACAGTGTGTGTTTTATGGCCACTGTGGCAGCCAGTTGGCTTCTAACTGCATTATATGATCACTGTAAAAGGGCCCTCTGCCTCCATAGCTAGATGAAAGCTGATATTATCTGTTGAAATGAACTGGGGACCTCCAAGCTGTTGGCAGATGATGTCAGTCTTTGTGACTATGGGGAACATACTCAGATGCTTCTCTGATCCCCCCGCTTCCCCAAAATTTGCCACTGGGTGGTTATTGGGGAGAATGCCACAGTGAAACAGCTTGTTAAAGATGCAGATTTGATAATTGCAGGTAGAGAAAGAGAATACCAGCCTTCACTACAGCTGAATAAAGACTTGGACATACATTGTACTTGTGCGTGCATATGTCATGAACAGGATGCCAGGAAATGTATCCCTTCCAATTAAGCGTCTTATAGCTAAGGTATCTCAGACTATATTTTGATACTTCTCTAGGTCTTCAAAGCATTTATAAATAAATTATTACGTTTTCATTCTAGTTGAGGAAATTCCCCATGTCGAACAAATGCTAAGCCACACCATCCTAAAACAATATGTTGAACAGAATAAAGGGAAAGAGTATTGAAAAAGGGATGTACAATAGCAACAATTCCATGATTTAGACAACCTAAATAAAAAAATTAAAAAACAGTCAAAAGTTTGTGTCTGCTATTCTAAAATTAGTAGGTTAAATAAGTGCACAGGGCCAGCATCCTTTCTATAGGGCTAAATGGCCTATTTGGAGACTTTTGGGTGACTTATGTGATCCCAGCTCCAAATTTTGCTTCCACCCTTGCATTAAAGTAATTTTGGAGTGTTGACTACCATAACATTGCTCATTTGAGGTGCGTCAGGGCATTTTTTTAATCCGCTCACAATTCCACTGGGAAAAATCCAAAATGGAAGGTCAATAGCTATTTGTTTCAGGTCAAATTGTTTGCCAAATTGAATAGATTTGTTAACAACAATTGTTTTAGAGTGGGGTAGGATGAAGAAGTGAAGCCTCCCCATAGTGGGAGGCAGCTTTTTTCTTTTCTGTGGTGGGTCATCCCATTTCCTTCCTTCTTCCTCCCATTGTAGGCAATGAGAGAGAATTAAATAGGCTCTGGGACTGGCATAGTTTAGGGCTTCTTGAGATGGCAATGTCAACAAAACAAGGGGACTTAGAATTTGGCCGGTTCTTGGCCAACTCCAGATGCCTCGTTTCCCTCTGCATCATTGGACCTACTTCCTGTGGGTGACCTGTCATCCTCACATCTCCCAAGTGCCATTTTACAATTTGACCTTCATTCCCTCGCCATGGCATTTCTATCCCCACTCGACTAGCTTTAGGATATGAAGATACTATGCTCTATACCTTTATTTACTCACATTCTAATATCTCAGTAGCTTCAAGAAAGTACTCAAAGTTACTAGCTGAGTACATTGCTGCTACTCCTGAATCAAAGTGATGTGACCATTTAATATTTATTGTTTTCAACTGCTAGAACTGAAAACTGTCCATAATTTGTAACAGACATTTGCACTGACCATATTTTGTCCTATAGGTTCCCTGTCTTCACCATATCTTTATCATTTTCTCATTCTTCTCTTTTCCTTGAACACATTTTCATCTTTATTTGTTGATTGGTCAGCTATTTGCTTTTTCTATGGAAAGACTTGTCAAGGTAGGACTGTGAAAAACATTCACAAATGCATCTTCTTTTGTGATACTCTATGTTGGCTTGCAAGAGCATTCAAACCTTTATCAAACAAAATTATGAAGTGGTGCTACAACGTAGCAGGTATGACACATGGCAATATGGAACCCATTACGTGGGGTTTTGGGAAGAGAAAAATCTGGAAATCATCTGATTTTCTGACTCCAAGCTAGCACTTGGTACAGTTACTATAGGAGCCAAAATCCTTAAAATAGCCACTGGCATTCTGGGAGTTATAGTATGAACAGTAACTTTTCCAAGTTCTGGTGTGAGCATTCTGTGTTGTAGTAAAGTGGAATGATAGGATGTAGGGTAATTATGTGATGCACAATTGAGGGCCCTTTCAGACAGGCCTTATATCCCAGGATCTGATCCCAGGTTTTCTGTATATCCCAGATTATCTATTCCAGTTTGAAGCAGAAAACCTGGGATCGGATCCTGGGATATAGGGCCTGTCTGGAAGGGCCCTGAGCTTCATCTTCCAAACATGAAGAAAATAGGGTACTGTTCCAATATCCAGGTGCAAGCCATAAGGGGGTTCTATAGAGAGAAGGACAGTCCATTTTATGGGGGCTGCAGGTGGGTTGAAGGAGAAAAACCATTTCCCCCTGTTTTCCCATTAGGCCCCCACCCATGTCCCCATTATGGAAACAACCTTTGTTTATGATGTGGGAAGTGGGGAGGGGAAATAACCAGTGAAAACAGGGAAAATGGTTTTCCTCCTTCAACTCCTCCACCCCCTGTAAAATGGACTCTAGCACCCCCTTGTGGCCTCCGCCCGGATAACAGAACAGTACCAAATATAGAATTGTATGTCTAGGATCCTGGTACATCACAAATATATGGGTTCCTTTTTAAACTCCTGTAATGAAACAATCTCAGGGATTTCAACAGCAAGGCAAAAATCTAGCAGTTTTTGAAGTCTGTCTTCAAAGTAGTCAATTGTTCGTGTAAATGGAATGTAGATCTTGTGAAGTGCATTTCTTTTATAAACAGTCTCTCTGTTTATAACAGTGAGAAAATCCCAAAGCAATCAAATGTCAGACTAAAAATCTATTGTTTAATCCCAGCTTCAGACAAGCCCATGGTGTCAATGAGATTTATATAAGTGTTGTCTTTCCAATCAACCATTGAATCAATGGACCTACTGTAGTGATGAATACCAACAACATTCAGGCCCCATTGTATAAATTTTGTGGATATATTTGACTTGGAAAATGTACATATTTGTAATGGAACGTATGTAACATCCGAACATTTTTAAATAGAGGTCCCTCCCATATACACCAATGTCAAAGGTGGTATGTATTGGATTCATTCAATATTTATAGCAGTCCTTTGTTTTAAACACAATTACAAACTGAACCCCAAGAAAATAGTTGCAGATCATATTACCTTAAAATGCCAAAATGTTCAAATGGGTACACAAATGGGTTACTGTCAGATATAGTCACTATCCTGATATTAAGGTATGACTTTGTTTATTTTATGATAGTAAAGCATTTAGGAAAATTACTCCTGATTTATTGTTATTACACTTCTTGCTAATTTAAACATATTGCCTGACTTTAAAATGTTAAAAATATTTATTCAGTTACTGGCTATGAGTATAATCCAGGGCTGATAAAAATACAGAGGTTTTTCCATTGACCAAAGTGGTGTGTGAAGTGCAATGTACCACTATCGTGGTGGTGATGAAGTAAGTAATAAAAACTCTTTTATTGTCTCTTCGTGGCTTTGTGCACTCAAGTCATTTCTGATTTATCTAATCGTAAGGCAAAGCTATCACAGTCTTTTCTTGGCAAGAGTAATTCACAAGGTGTTTGCCTTTGTCTTCCTCAAAGGCTGAGAGAATATGATTTGTCTAAGTTCACCAGGTGGATTTTATGGCCAAGCAGAGATTTAACCTCTGTTCTCCAGCATCCTACTTCAATGCCAAAAACATTTCAATGCACTGCTGCTTCTATCTATTTCATAGAATCATAGAACCCCAGAACTGGAAGAGACCTTTGGGCCATCCAGTCCAACCTCCTGCCAAGTAGCAGGAAAATCGCATTCATAGAATCATAGAATCATAGAATCATAGAATCAAAGAGTTGGAAGAGACCTCATGGGCCATCCAGTCCAACCCCATTCTGCCAAGAAGCAGGAATATTGCATTCAAATCACCCTTGACAGATGGCCATCCAGCCTCTGCTTAAAAGCTTCCAAAGAAGGAGCCTCCACCACACTCCGGGGCAGAGTGTTCCACTGCTGAACAGCTCTCACAGTCAGGAAGTTCTTCCTCATGTTCAGATGGAATCTCCTCTCTTGTAGTTTGAAGCCATTGCTCCATTGCGTCCTAGTCTCCAAGGAAGCAGAAAAAAGCTTGCTCCCTCCTCCTCCCTGTGGCTTCCTCTCACGTATTTATACATGGCTATCATATCTCCTCTCAGCCTTCTCCAGGCTAAACATGCCCAGCTCCTTAAGCCACTCCTCATAGGGCTTGTTCTCCAGACCCTTGATCATTTTAGTCGCCCTCCTCTGGACACATTCCAGCTTGTCAATATCTCTCTTGAATTGTGGTGCCCAGAATTGGACACAATATTCCAGATGTGGTCTAACCAAAGCAGAATAGAGGGGTAGCATTACTTCCCTGGACCTAGACACTAGGCTCCTATTGATGCAGGCCAAAATCCCATTGGCTTTTTTTGCCGCCACATCACATTCCTGGCTCATGTTTAACTTGTTGTCCACGAGGACTCCAAGATCTTTTTCACACGTACTGCTCTCGAGCCAGGCATTGTCCCCCATTCTGTATCTTTGCATTTCATTTTTTCTGCCAAAGTGGAGCCTAGAGGAGGGAGGCAAGCTAGGGTGCAGCTGTCTACACTCCAGTGGTTCTCAACCTGGGGGTCAGGACCCTTGGGGGGGTTGTCAGAGGGGTTGCCAAAGACCATCAGAAAACACAGTATTTTCTTTTGGTCATGGGAGTTCTGTGTGAAAAGTTCGGCTCGATTCTATCGTTGGTGGGGTTCAGAATGCTCTTTGATTGTAGGTGAACTATAAATCCCAACAACTACATTTCCCAAATGTCAAGGTGTATTTTCCCCAAACGCCACCAGTCTCCACATTTGAGCATATTGAGTATCGTTGCCAAATTTGGTCCAGACACATCATTGTTTGAGTCCACAGTGCTCTCTTCGGATGTAGGTGAACTGCAACTCCAAACTCAATGCCCACCAAACCCTCCCAGTATTTTTTCCTGGGAGTTCTGTGTGGGACGTTTGGCCCAATTCTATCATTGGTAGGGTTCAAAATGCTCTTTGATTGTAGGTGAACTATAAATCCCAGCAGCTACAACTTCCGAATGTTAAGGTCTATTTTCCCCAAACTCCACCAGTGTCCACATTTGAGTATATTGAGTATTCATGCCAAGTTTGGTGCGGACACATCATTGTTTGAGTCCACAGTGCTCTCTTCTGGATGTAGGTGACTCCAAACTCAAGGTCAATGTCCACCAAACCCTCCCAGTATTTTTCCTGGTTGTGGGAGTTCTGTGTGGGACGTTTGGCCCAATTCTATCATTGGTGGGGTTCAGAATGCTCTTTCATTGTAGGTGAACTATAAATCCCAGCAACTACAACTTCCAAATGTCGAGGTCTATTTCCCCCAAACGCCACCAGTCTCCACATTTGAGCATATTGAGTATCGTTGCCAAATTTGGTCCAGACCCATCATTGTTTGAGTCCACAGTGCTCTCTTCTGGATGTAGGTGAACTGCAACTCCAAACTTAAGGTCAATGCCCACCAAACCCTCCCAGTATTTTTTCCTGGTTGTGGGAGTTCTGTTTGGGACGTTTGGCCCAATTCTATCATTGGTGGGGTTCAGAATGCTCTTTGATTGTAGGTGAACTATAAATCCCAGCAGCTACAACTTCCGAATGTCAAGGTCTATTTTCCCCAAACTCCACCAGTGTCCATATTTCGGCATATTGAGTATTCATGCCAAGTTTGGTCCAGACGCATCATTGTTTGAGTCCACAGTGCGCTCCGGATGTAGGTGAACTACAACTCCAAGCTCAAGGTCAATGCCCACCAAACCCTCCCAGTATTTTCTCTTGGTCATGGGAGTTCTGATTGCCAAGTCTGGTTCAATTCCATCGTTGTTGGAGTTCAGAATGCTCTTTGATTGGAGGTGAACTATAAATCCTAGCAACTACAACTCCCAAATGTCAATGTCTATTTTTCCCAAATTCCACCAGCGTTCACATTTGGGCATATTAGGTATCCATGCCAAGTTTGGTCCAGATTCATCATTGTTTGAGTCCACAGTGATCTCTGGATGTAGGTGAACTACAACTCCAAACTCAAGGTCAATGCCCACCAATATTTTCCCAGTATTTTCTCTTGGTCGTGGGAGTTCTGAGTGCCAAGTTTGGTTCAATTCCATTGTTGGTAGAGTTCAGAATGCTCTTTAATTGTAGGTGAACTATAAATCCCAGCAACTACAACTCCCAAATGTCAAGGTCTAGTTTCTCCAAATTCTACCAGTGTTCACATTTCAGTATATTGAGTATCGGTGCCAAGTTTGGTCCAGACCCATCATTGTTTGAGTCCACAGTGCGCTCCGGATGTAGGTGAACTACAACTCCAAACTCAAGGTTGATGCCCACCAAACTCTTCCAGTATTTTCTCTTGGTCGTGGGAGTTCTGTGTGCCAAGGTTGGTTCAATTCCATCATTGTTGGAATTGAACCAGAATGCTCTTTGATTGGAGGTGAACTATAAATCCCAGCAACTATAACTCCCAAATGACAAAACCAATCCCCTCCCCAACCCCACCAGTATTCACATTTGGGTGTCTCAGGTATTTGTGCCAAACTTGGTCCAGTGAATGGAAATACATCCTGCATATCAGATATTGACATTACGATTCATAACAGTAGCAAAATGGCAGTTATGAAGTAGCAACGAAAATAATGTGATGGTTGGGGTGATGCATTCAAAGCATCCCCGACAAATGGCCCTCCAGCCTCTGTTTAAAAGCCTCCAAAGAAGGAGCCTTCACCATACTCCGGGGCAGAGAGTTTCACTGTTGAATAGCTCTCACAGTGAGGAAGTTCTTCCTAATGTTCAGGTGGAATCTCCTTTCCTGTAGTTTGAAGCCATTGTTCCGCATTCTAGTCTCCAGGGCAGCAGAAAACAAGCCTGCTCCCTCCTCCCTATGACTTCCCTTCACATATTTATACATGGCTATAATGTCTCCTTTCAGTCTTCTCTTCTGAAGGCGAAACATGCCCAGCTCTTTAAGCCACTCCTCATAGGGCTTGTTCTCCAGACCCTTGATCATTTTAGTCGCCCCGTCTGGACATCCCCCTTCAATTGTGGTGACTAGAATTGGACACAGTATTCCAGGTGAGGTCTGACCAAGACAGAATAAAGGGGTAGCATGACTTCCCTGGATCTAGACACTATACTCCTATTTATGTAGGCCAAAATCCCATTGGCTTTTTTGGCTACCACATCACATTGTTGGCTGGTGTAACTTGTTGTCCTCAAGGACTCCAAGGTCTTTTTCATACATACTACTGTTGAGCCAGGCATCCCCCTTTCTGTATTTTTGCATTCATTTTTTTCTACTTAAGTGGAGTATTTTGCATGTGTCCCTGATGAACTTCATTTTGTTACTTTTGCCCCATCTCTCTAACCTGTTATGATAATTTTGAATTCTGCTCCTATTGTCTGAAGCATTAGCTATCCCAATTTGGTGTCATCTGCAACTTTATGATCATGCCTTCTAATCCTTCATATAATTAAAAACACTCCTGAAACAAACAGTGAAGAAACAACAAACAAGTTTCTGCTTTTTCATAAAAGTACTGGGTGTTGTTCCTTATCATTTCACTATGGGGCAGCCTTTACCAACCTTCAGGGAAAGACTGGTGATGAATAAAATACTCGTGCCTGTTATTTTTAAAAGTTTTAAAAGACATAAAAGATAGAAAAGATCAATGAATGTATATGTCTAAGCTTCTTAAATTCTGCCTGTAGCCACATGAGAAAACTGGTGTGGAGTATTATTTTTAGGCTTATCCATTCTGAAATGTAACTCATCTTGTCTAAACCTTGGTGCTAGTACAGCAAGTAGTCACACATCAAAAAACAACACAACTAGTAAGTTCAATAGGGTAAGTTATAACCCAAAGTGCCTTCAGTTTAGGAACACAGAACTGCATAAAGGTGACAAAAGGCAGAACCAGGTATCCAAATGGAAATTGCTTTGATATTTGTGTGAGATGCCCCCACATTCCTGTGTAAACATCTTCAGAAGTGATTCACCTTTGAAGGCTAAAAGTGGATATGTCTCAACTGTTATCCACATAGACTATGAAGGATTGGGTTTGTTGCTACAACTGCTCATCTTTTCCTCCAATAAAAATGAAAGAAACCAATTGCAACAAGAAACTAACCAACTGCAAAAAAATGTTGTAGGAAATGTTCTTTATTGAGAGTTGTAGCCAAGCAGTTTCCATACCTCCATTTTTTAAAATCTTGTCCCATTCCTCAAGTGGCCACTCAACAACTCCTAACTGAGCCTTTTTGCAGAGAGGGTCAAGGGCACAGGGTCTGAGAGAAGAGCTCCTTAGATTTCTAGGTCCACGTTTCAAGAAGAATGGGTTGTTATTATATGGGTTACTAGCATATACATCCAGTGGCTGGGTATGCATTTTCTGAATATAGGAATCTGTAATGAACTGAATTATTATCCAAGTTTTGCCGCCTTAAGGATTCATTTCTCCCTTTTCCAGCTTACTTCTATCTTTGGCATTTTGAGAAGGCCTCCCTTAGAATGTTTCCATTGAGGGATTCCAATATGTATTCCTACTGACTTTCCAGCCCTCTTCCATTTGTCAACTCTCCTTCTGGAGTAGCCCTCTATATACTTCCCTCTTGTGGTTGCATCTGAGTGCCTCATGCATGCATACATACATACATACATACATATTTATTCGTTTTTGAGGGTCTAGCCCTAAATTAGGTAGACTTATTAATTTAAGCCTCACTGGTATTTTGATTTGGGTCACGAAGGGTATATATTGGTTCAGTTCCATAAAGCTATGTAGGAGCCTTTGTGGAACATGCATACCTACATATTTACACTTTTAAATTATGTAGTAGAGTTATGCAGTTCAGGTAAACCTCAATCTGTCTTGGTGCCCCAGATTTCGGTGGGGGCCCTGATCCATTTTTCAGGAGCCACCCAAATTTGGAAGGATAGAAATCTATTTTCAATACTGGAAGCCAAAAGATTGGTTTTCAATCCTGCCCATTGGCGGCAATGGGAAGGGGGACTTTCCAGTCTCCCTTTCCCATCATTTTAGGCATCATTTGTCTTTATATCCTTCATTAAGCCCTGGATTACAAGCATCAGAGTTAATATACAACTCTTTCTGAGTTCCTTTCCCTTCTGTCTTTAGAGGAGAACTGGGTTTAAGGCAAAGGCTTAAGAAACCCTGCTTCCTGTGATTCTTTTCCTTCTGTCTTTAGAGGAGACCTGGGTTTAAAGAAAGGACTTAAGAAGTCATGCTTCCTGGAATCCTTTCCCTTGTAGCAGCTGCCTCCCTTCTTGCACTAACCTTGTTTAATATCTTTACTAATGATCAGCCACAACCACCACTCACAAAGAGCTTTATATATGCTGATGACCTTGGCCTAACAACATAAGCAAAATACTTTGAAACAGTTGAAATCCAACTTACTAATGCCTTGAAAGAGCTCTCCGGCTACTGCAAAGATAACCACCTGAAGCCTAACCCTGCCAAAACACAAGTATGTGCTTTCCATCTATGCAATCGTGAAGCCAACAGGAAATTGAACATCACCCGGGAAGGTCAAGAACTTGAACATTGTTTCCATCCTAAATATCTCGGTGTCACCTTAGATTGAACACTAGCATATAGGAAACACTGCTTGAACACCAAGCACAAAGTAGCTGCACACAATTACATCCTGCGAAAACTTACTGGCAGCACATGGGGTGCAGACCCAACATTAATAAGAACATCAGCCCTAGCCTTGTCTTACTCAACTGCTGAGTATGCCTGCCCTGTTTGGCATCGGTCTGCCCATGCAAAGCAGGTGAATATAGCATTGAATGAAACATGCAGAATGTCTTAAACCTACACCTGTTGATAAACTCTACAAGCTAGCTGGCATTGCCCCCACCTCGATGTGCAACGGGAAGTTGTTGCTAAATGTGAGAGAAATAAGATTGAATACTGTGAAAGCCATCCACTACATGGCTGCCAGCCCCCTCCCAGTAGACTCAAATCAAGGAAAACCTTTATGAGAACTACCACTCCTCTTGGCGTCCTCCCAGCAACAGCAAGGGTATCCCTCTGGGCAGCTAAACCATGAAATCCCAACTGGATGGCCCCCCGCAAGGGTCTTCCTCCAGGGGCAAAACAAGAATGGGCAACCAAGAAGTCCTTGAATAGACTCAGAAGCAGAGTAGGCAGATCAAAAGACAACCTGGCAAAATGGCACTACCTAAAAGAATCCCATATCTTGTGTGACTGTGGAGCAGAACAGACAACTCTGCATCTGTATGTTCATCCATTGTGCCCTGCATCATGTACATGTTGGAGACTACAATGCCATTGCTGTTGCCCATTTTTTGTCAAAAGATATTTAGCCGCCTGCACACCTTCTATTTTTATCAGTTTTATACTAATTTATGCAATGCTTTTGATACATAATAATAATAATAATAATAATAATAATAATAATAATAGCTGCCTCTCTCCCTGCACTCCGTGTGTAACCACAAGAAACCGAAAGCAGACGGTTTTTCAACAGCCACTGTTCTGTTGCTGTCGAGAAAAAATGACAGTGAAGCCCATGCCGTTATGGGCATCTCAACCAGCCAAGGAACGTCTTTGAAAACGGATTGGTGCACAACCCTGGTATAGATATTAGTAATCATATCCCAACGGAAGTATTTTTCAATGTGCTAAAACTGCACAAGACCATACGAGAAACTAGAGGCCCTTTCACACAGCCCTATATCCCAGAATGTCAAAACAGAAAATCCCACATTATTTGTTTGAGCTGGAATATATGGCAGTGTGGACACAGATAACCCAGTTCAAAGCAGATATTGTGAGATTTTCTGACTTGATATTCTGGGATATAGGGCTGTGTGGAAGGGCCCTGGGACTACAATTCACTATCACAGTTTGGTTCTCACCTGAGTTGGGGGACCCACTGTGCACATTGTCTCTATAGCGTGATGGGTTTAAACTATTTGATTTTTTTTTACAAAAATTAAGAAATGTTTGTATAGATCACTGCTTTTTAAACTGTGGCTCCTGACCTCCAAGTGGGGTCCCTTTAGCTCAGTGTTGGCATCCCTAAAATTTTGACTACAGTAAAAGTTTTCTGATCGTAACTGTTGTGCAGTATGTTTACAGAAGACTCTGCAGAAAATATTTCACAAGTGCTTCATAAAAAGGAAAACTGGTCTGTTTAGCAAGCATACAAATGCTGATTTGTTATTAGTAAATGCTTTGTTTTTGCATCTATTTTATATACCTATATAGTCAGAGTCATGTGAAATTAATTGGGCCAAAAGGGGTCCTGAGTGGGAAAATTTAAGAAGCCCTGATATAGATAGTCTGGCATACTGAGACTTGCAAATATAGGACAGAACAAGTATGATATCTTGAATCAGAAATCAAGTTTTCTTGGTAGATCATTTGAGTTTGCATGGTAAGGAATTTGGTTACTGCATCATTGCATGCAGACTGGAACAGATCTGGAATACGTGTAGTTGGAGATCTTTTTTTTTAACTTGGTCTTCTTTAACACTTGGATTGTGGCTTCCTGCCAAATGTATCCCAATTAATTTAGCATCTGTTTTCAGGGTTGATATTGTCTGCCCCTACCCCATCTTCGGAGACTAGGCATGTCTCGCATATTTTCCGATAGGTCACAGTTTTCCACTTGGTTTTTTGCTTAACAGCTGGCATTCGGTCTCCTTCATGATCCAATCTCCTTCGTGCAACTGAGAAGCTATTCATCATTGTTCACAAAGGTACCATTTCCATTCTGTCCCTGTAACCTGATATCAGGAGAGCGACCCCAGGTATAGAACACTGAACTTTGACTTTCAATAACACCTTCAGTTTAACACATACCTGTGGACTTCATCAACCTCAAACTTTTATATAGTGGAAAGGGGGATAAATTTGGAACACTGTGTATCCTATTTTGATACCACTGTAGGTTTTTCTGGGCTTCCCATCCCCTGGGGTGGATTCTCTTTTTATTGTAAGTCTCTGGCTTGCCTAAATTATCAAAGGTTACAAGCTTTGGGACACTGCCACACTTCACCTCTCTAAATAAAGTGTGGAAACTTCTGATCATCTGCCTGAGTCAGGATTGTTAAATATGTGTCCTTCAGGCCTGGATTTAGCACGCAATTGAGGCAGAGCTGAGTGGGTTTCCCCTTCGGAGGGGAAGAAATCCTTCCATTCTGAAGTGCTGACAGTATGGAAAATCCTCATTAAAGCACTCCAGTGTTTCTCCAAAACTATATCTTAAAGTGAAATGTGGGTAGACAACTCTCAGCCATCTGATAATTTTAGAGATTGGGTCTGGTCGATGTTTTGAGCTTTTTCAAAAATATTGCTGTTTACTGAGAGAAATTTAGATACATTGGTTCAGTGGCATTTTTTGAGAATGGGAAATATACAACATTGCCAGTACTACGGAGATTTTGATTGCTTCCACATTAGTCCTTTTTTTGTAAACTGCCTTGAGTCCCTCCAGGAGTGAGAAAGAGGCGGTATATATATACAGTAAATAAATAAGTCAATATTTTAAAAAATCAATAGTTATCTTCTATTCATTCCTTTTGCAGCAATGACATGATGTTGCATCATATCACTTCTTGCTTCAACAACTCCACTAGTTGCCAAGCCATTTCTGGGAAGAATTTACAATGCTAGTTATAACCTTTAAAGCCCTATGCCAGTGTTTCTCAAACTTCCTAATGCCACGACCCCTTAATACAGTTCTTCATGTTGTGGTGACCCCCACATTATTTTTATTGCTACTTCATAACTGTAATTTTGCTACTGTTGTGAATCGTAAAGTAAATATCCGATAAGCAGGGTGTATTTTCTTTCACTGGACTACTAAATTCGACACAAATTCTCAATATGCCCAAATTTGAATACTGGTAGGGTGGGGTGGGGGGGGGAATCGATTTTGTCGTTTGGGAGTTGTAGTTGCTGGGATTTATAGTTCACCTACAATCAAAAAGCATTCTAAACTCCACCAAAAATGGAATTGGCCCAAACTTCCCACACAAAACCCCCACGATGAACAGAAAATACTGTTTTCTGATAGTATTTGGCAACCCCTCTGACACCCCCCCCCCCGAGGTCCTGACCCCCAGGTTGAGAAACGCTGCCCTACACGATTGAGTCCAGGCTATTTGGGAGGAAAAGTGTCTCCCCCTATGCACCTGCTCATGCTCTAAATCTATAGGGGAAGGCTTTTTCTGAGGCTGAATCTACACTGCCATAAAATGCTGTTTGGAACTGCAGTAAATGGTCAATGTCAATCTATATAATGCAGTTTGATGCAGTTTCAAACTGCGTTATATGGCAGTGTAGATGGGGACCTCCTCTCCCTAACATCCTAGAAAGAGAGCCTTCTCGGTGGCTGCTCCAAAGGTATTACATTTCCTTCCCTGTAGCTCCAGTTAACTCCATCCCTGCTGTTTTACCGACTATGGGAAAATATCTTTATATTTCAGGAAGCTTTTATTTCTTAGTGAGTTCCAGGAGACAAAGCTTTGAATTGGGCTGTTGTGGTTGGATTTAGTTATAAGTTGCTATTTCTAATGTTTTTATTATGTGTTTTCGAAACAGAAATGTAGTTTAATTTTTGTTTAAAGAAATTAATTTTTAATTGTATTGTCCTTTTTAAATCTCAACAATTCCCTTGGATAATCATAGAATCATAGAATCAAAGAGTTGGAAGAGACCTCATGGGCCATCCACTCCAACCCCCTGCCAAGAAGCAGGAATGTTGCATTCAAATCACCCCTGACAGATGGCCATCCAGCCTCTGTTTAAAAGCTTCCAAAGAAGGAGCCTCCACCACACTCCTGGGCATAATGATGATAATGATGATAATTATTTATTTATTTATTTTTAGATCGCTCTCTCTCCTCAAGGGGGACTTGGGGCGCTTTACGTATATATAAAAAGGCAAACATTCAATGCCATAATTTAAAATCACACAACATAAAAAATGCAAAATGGACAGTAATAAACCAGAAAAGAATCAAGGTTAAAGTAATGCAAAATACAGCTACTTAAATAAAACTTAATTACACGAATAAAATATAATTGCACAAAAAAACCCATATATTTATTTATTATTATTTATTTATTTAAAGCTTTTATATTCCTCCCTTCTCACCCGCAGGGGACTCAGGCCGGATTACAGTGTACACATATATGGCAAACATTCAATGCCAATTTTAACATACAACATATACAGACATACACAGAGGCTATTTAACTTTTTCTGGCTGCCAGGGAAGCTGTCGCTTTAATCGTCCATCTGCGACGCTGATGAAGCACTTCCGCATTCCCGCATGCTTCCCCGCTGGAATGCTTTGCTGGAGTCTTCTTTATGACCTCATAAATCAGTTAATTTAGCCTCCCCACACTTTAAGGTGGTATCTTATTTTCCTACTTGACAGATGCAACTGTCTTTCGGGTTGCAAAGGTCGACAACAGGCTACACACAATTGGTTGGAAACCCACTCCAACCCAGGCTGGCTTCGAACTCATGACCTTTTGGTCAGAGTGATCTTAATGCAGCTGACACTCAGCTAGCTGCGCCACAATCCTGGTGCTATATATCCTAGACAATTATACAATTAAAATGTAAACAGTGCCTGACCACAGCTGTGAATTAAAATAGACTGCAGCAGCCATAAAGTGCTAATTAATTTTTGCTAGTCATCCTCTTCTCTCTATGCTAAAGTACATAGGTGTGTTTTCAGAAGTTTTCTGAAGGAGAGGAGAAATTTTTATTTCTTTAGGAAGGGAATTCCAGAGGCGGAGAGCAGTCACAGGGAAGCTCCCCTCTCTCATTCCCACCTAGCCCACCGCTTGTGACGGGGATGGAACCGAGACTAGGGCCTCTTCCACTGACCGTAGTGCGTGAGGTGGTCTATATAGGGAGATGTGGCTAGACAAATAGCCCGGACCTGAACTATTTAGGACTTTATAGGTAACAACCAGCACTTTGTATTTAGCCTGGAAGTGGACTGGCAGTTAGGGAAGCTGCCATAACATAGATCCCATCCTGGGAGAAAAAACAGATTATACTACAAATTAAATAAATGTCAGGCTCTTCCTTGATGAGACAGGAATGCAGTCAAAGAAAGTAAGAAAGTAACATCAAAGCAATGGAGAAGGATGTACAGACAGGCATATAGAATTTTTAAAGCTCACAGAAATGGGATTCAAAATTAAATAAAGTTAAATAAAATAAATCTGTAATGTAATTTTCAGTAGAAGCACATCCCCATAAATACAGTTTGGATCAGCTGACCCTATCAGCTGCATCTTCTTTGTTGAAGAAATTGGCATAGGTCTCCTCTCTTTACTAGCTCAGTGATCACAAATGTAATCAAAACATGCCAGAAGACTTCTTGTGCCAGCCTCTTAGCACTTGGAGTGTTGCCAGACATCAATACAGAAATGAGAAAGGGATGGGAAACAAGACTTCACTGTCTGCATCTCTGAAGATACAGCCAAATGCAATGATACATTAATCTTAAGAATGAAAAGGAGCAGCAAGAGGCAAAAGAAGACCTAGAAGTTAAGACTTCCATGTCCAGAAATATGAAATGCAAAATACCCCAAAACCCAAATTTTTTTACCACCAGATGCCCACTTCCGCCTTTGGAGAAAGGGGGCTAGTCACACATCCAGCATCTGCTAATTGTGATGTGGCAAAGTGGACACCCTGGAAATGTGCCATAAGGGAGAGTGCAGAGCAGTCCATCAGCTACTACCAGTATCCAGCCCAGAGAGAATGAAAAAGACTAATGGGAGGGGGGAGTTCTCCTCCCTTCCTGGCTACTTTGCTAAAAGACTAGAAAATGTTCTGACAGCTCAGGAAGCATCTGAATTTTCTTTTGCCTTGTGCAAGCAGAATCCTCTCCATCTCTTTCTTCTCCTTCCTTCATCAGATTTTTGGGCAGTGTTGAAACAGGGATGGGTGCCGGATGGGTGCGTAACCCCCTTTCCCTCCATCTATCATTCATTAGTAATATGCAAAAGCAGATATTCCAAAATCCTAAAAACTTCTGGTGTCAAGCATTTCAGATAGGAGAAACTCAACCTGTACTTGTGTGTCCCATTAAACCCACCCACCTCTGATTTTGAAGTGTTTTCATTTTCCTTGCCAAAGGTAATTGTAGTTTAGCAGACACCCAATATTCAGAGCTGGTGAACCATCAAGGACTTTTCATTTAACATTTTTTCCTGCTGGCATCAAATAGTGAAGGTTTCAATAACCTTTAGCCCTCAATCAATTGTTTTCAAGGAACAAGTAATTGCTTTGCAGAACATGACCTCTGAGAATATAGCTGGCCCATAAATTTTCAAGAAGTGTAGCACTTTGGAACCCATTTTGGAAACTTGGCGTAGCGACTATTTGAATCTACTTCCAATGTTGGTAGTCCCTTTCCTTGAAGAGACAGATGTAAATAATTACAAAGCTGGACTAATTAAAATTAATAATTTCTTTGAGTGTCCACCTGAACGTTGCCTCCTATTCTTTTGGTCAGCACAGAGTAGCAGTAAGAGTTTGGAAATATCATTTTTTAGGACTACAACGATATACAGAATTCCCCAAGCTAGTATGACTAGTGACCATGTTGGCCAGGAGATTCTAGGAATGTGAGTCCTCAAAAGTAACTTTTCAAAGCTCCATTAGCACCACATACAGTGGATCCCACCTGACTCCCTGACATCCATATTGTCTTGGATGACAATCCCAAATCTACACAAATCAGATTTCCTAGACCACTCAAGGGGGCTAAAAGATACATAGATGTTGGTTTTCATGTTATTTTTATTATAATTGTGTGACAATATCCTTATTTTGTTTCTCTGGTAATAACAGAATATATTCATAGTTGTTAAAAGATACATTTCAAACATACAGTTTACATCATTAATGACAAGAAAGTCAATCTTTTTAAATTTTCGATGTCTTAAGCTTAGAAGTCTATCTAAATCTGAGATAGTTTCCATTTGTATCTTACTCATCATACATCCAATATTCAATTTGAGCTTCAGTATCAATTATAAAAGAAGTTAATAATTGTCCCAGATGCTTTTAAAAATAGCACAATTGTTTTGACTATTCTTTCCAGGAAAGAACATATTAAATCAACACAGCACTTAGTCTGAATAACATATGATGGGCTGTCTTTTTCAGGATACATAACTAGGAATATATACACATTAACATCAAAAGTTGCTGAAAGATGAGACTCAAAAACATTTGCTGGAGAGAAAAATAATAACCCCAAGTGACTGTCAGGTACATGAAAGATATGAAGCATCCAAACAGATGAGCGAAAATGAAAGTTGGCAACAGCTATTTGTTTCAACAATAGTCTTTAATGCAATTCTAACCCTTTTAAAATGCAGCCTTCCTGTGCTGTTGCATAAGGATGCACATTTAAGGCATATTAACATAGAATATATTATTTCTCATCAGGAACATGATGCTTAGGCAGTAAGAATGAGTTCTACATCAGTTAGTTGTTCTGAAGTGGACCATCTCATTAGAAACTCAATGATTTGGTTACAATTTTTCCCAAAGCTTCTTGGTAGTGAGCCCAACTGGATATAATAAGACTCTCTTCTGAACAGTTTTGCACCACAAGGTGCTGTCAGTTTTTTTGCTAAGATAGGCAGACACCTTTCCAGGTGTTTTGAAAGTCCATTGATCCATTCTTTTAGCCTTGCTGATATGCAGGTATAGCGCTCTTCGAAAAGCATCTGATGAAGTGGAATGAAGTCCACCAAACTCATGCCACATAAAGCCTGTTTGTCTTGAAGGTAGCATCAGATACCTTGTCGTTTTTGTTGTGACAATCTAACATGACTATCTGCATCAAATCCCATTTGTATAATCCTGTATAAGTCATTCCCATTATAAATAAATATCTATTTACACCTCTAATATTTTTCCAGTAAATTATATTTCCAAGCAAGGCTGACTAGTTGGTTTCCTTGACATAATCACAAGCGAGTCCAATGGGATTTATCCTCTGTGATAGAATGTTTGGATTGTAACCTAAACTGTCAAAAGTCAATATGGACAAACTGCGGGCTTCTCGCTAATTTAAATGTACGTTTCATGCAAACAGAGCATGTACAAAGTTCACATTTAGTAAAAAAAAAACTTTAAATAGTCCTTATAAACACTGCAATGAGTATATGCTTAGTGTTTATACTGGAAAGTCTTTTTTTTAAATGACCTTGAAGAGCTTGTTTGTAGGACTAACAGTGCTAAGTTGAGGTATTGTTGTATTCTTCTGAAGTAACAGTATCGAAGTAAAATAATGTTCCAGTAGTTTGGTTTTGTTCCTGTTGCAGAGGGGAAGTTCTGTAAGCAGCCATGGAAAAAGTAAGTCTTGATTTTCAATGTTGTTGTAATTATTCTACTAAGACAGGTTGCAGCAGTCCTATTTTCTTCCAGTGTGTGAATTGACTAAAAATGCATCTCTGATCAGCATGACATTGGTAGTTTCATCACAGAGAAATGCTGTTTATCTACTCTCCAGATGTAGTTGGATGATAACACAGTTTCTGCTCCGTCCATATCATATGAGGGATACTCACCTCCTGCTCCAGTTTTCATGTAAAATATCGACAGTCTGTAGAGTCAATATGGCAATAGGAAGTGCATCGTAATTTTCCATAAGACCTGAGAAAGAAAGAAAAGCACACAAATAATGATATGTGAATGTTCCCCCTCTATTTTTATTGCTATTTTATTATTTAGTCCCCAGAAGAATTGGTCCATTGAATCAATGATGTTTATAGAAGTGTTGACTGAGCATTACATAGCTGACTCTATGGTTTTGTTCTACTTGGGTCAAGCAATTGGATTGAGGCCAAATTGCCATTTGAAATATGTATGAACATTTCTACATTGTGTATTCACTTCATTTGCACCTATTTTAAAATATAGCATCATCTGTGATATTTCTGGTTTCCTTGTCTGCCCCTCATCTACAATAATTTTTCATTTGCTGTACTAAATTTGATCAAGTTATAAATATGTGAGAGGAAGCCACAGGGAGGAGGGAGCAAGCTTGTTTTCTGCTTCCTTGGAGACTAGGACGCGGAACAATGGCTTCAAACTACAAGAGAGGAGATTCCGTCTGAACATTAGGAAGAACTTCCTGACTGTGAGAGCCGTTCAGCAGTGGAACTCTCTGCCCCGGAGTGTGGTGGAGGCTCCTTCTTTGGAAGCTTTTAAGCAGAGGCTGGATGGCCATTTGTCAGGGGTGATTTGAATGCAATATTTATTTATTTATTATTTATTAGATGCACTTATTGACCGCCATTCTCAGCCCTTACGGGCGACTCATGGCGGTGCTTCTTGGCAGGGGGTTGGACTGGATGGCCCATGAGGTCTCTTCCAACTCTTTGATTCTGTGATTCTATGATTCTAAGTTGCTTGTCAGGGCAGGGATAGATAAGTTTATTCAAACTGATAGACTATTACTCAAAGAGATAGTCATGTTAGCCCCTTTTATGATAAGAAGGACAGAGGATGGAGTGAATGGGGATCTATTTATTATTTATGTACTTTATTTTTATCCCACTTTTTTCCTGTAATAGGGACTCAAAGCTACTAACAGCAAACATGGTCTAGGAGCACCTGTAGAATTAATTAATATATATTTTGTGGACCTCCAGTGAACTTCATAAAATGTATGCATTGAAATCTCTGGGAACAGACATATAGACAAATGGAATGAAGTGTAAAGTAGAGGAATTTTGAAATGTAATGGAAATGCAAAGCATGTTGGCATGGTGATGGGGTGACTAATATTCTCTGAATGATATGGCAAAGAATAATTAAAAGGAAAAGGTTTGGGACTGGCTTATCTTTGTGACCACATCTTCCCCTACAAACCTACACGATATCTAAGATCTTCTGGGGAGGCCCTTCTTTCGCTCCCACCCTCATCACAAACCTGGTTGGTGGGGATGAGAGTGAGAGCCTTCTTGGTGGTGGTCCCCTGGCTCTGGAACTCTCTTCCCAGGGAGATTAGACTGGCACCCACCTTGTCCACCTTCCAAAAAGAGCTAAAGACATGGATCTTCCACTGTGCCTTCAACTAGATAGTTCCCCAAATAATGCCGGTTCCCAATCTGATCCATATTTAGATCTTACATATTACCACTGTTCCCTTTTAGAGACATAGTGCTCTCCTTACATTACCCCCCAGGTCAGGCATGTAGCCAGGGGGAGAGCTCGGGGGGCTTCAGCCCCCCCCGAAATTCTCATGGTGGTTCGCGAAAAGGCCTTACTGGTGCATTATTTAAACTGTTATGTTTATTCATATCATGATCTGATCACCATACTCAATATATCCCATATGCATGGGGGTATTGGGGTAATGATACAAAAGGTTTGCTAGGCTAGACCCTCTTTCACTCAGACTCAGCCCCCCCCCCGAAACTCAGCCCCCCCGAAACCCCCCCTGAAAAATTTTTTAGCCCCCCCCGAAACGAAATCCTGGCTACGGGCCTGCCCCAGGTCCTAATTTCATCATCTGCGTTGAGCACTTTATCCATCAACCCCATCCTTTGGCAAGTGATTTGCAGCAGTTGCCCACCCAAATTCTGAACTGTGCACTACCCAGACCATTGAAGGTTGTTAGATGTTCACTATGTATTGTATTCCGTGGTTGTTTTATATTGTTGAAATGTTTTTATGAATTTTGTTGTTATATTTTAACTATGTTGAACCTCGGGTTTGTCCCCATGTGAGCCGCCCCAAGTCCCTTCGGGGAGATGGAAGCGGGGTACAAAAATAAATAGATGATATCTGTAGTTATCATCAGATGATATCTGTAGTGGTGTCAAGAAGGTGAACTTCTTGTGTGGCTCATTCCAGACTTAAATTGATTTTAGGATAAAATTCGTTGACACTGTGGTGGAATGATTGCCTCACTATATCTTTCTATAGCTGTTCTGAGTTCCTCCTCAGAAGACGAGAAAGATGGAGTATAAATGTTTTAAATAAATAAATAAATTCTCAAACTCAGAGGTTGACTTCTATTCACTTCTGGGTTTTTTCTCTCTCACTTTTTTGCCTGCTCCCAGATCTGCCACAATTTCCCACCCCTGATCTATAGGCTGTTCTAGGTAGTTACAATTACATCCCAAGAGTTAACACAGAAGATGATTTGCAGAACGGACTCTTATACTCTCTTATTCCTGTCAATTAACACATTATTCTATCATGAGCCATGAGGACTCTGCAGGTAATTTAATTTGCAGATTAAATGTTTCCTGTAAGATAGTAACAGTACTTGACAGAATGACAGAACCGCAGCAGGTAAAATGCTGCTGACCAAGGGAAGCTATTAATATCAATGCTCACAGGTCATATTGCAAGTGAGCACAATTCTCATCCATGTACCATGTGGGGTTAAAGGAAAGAATGACAACACTGGACCTAATTGGTCTTTTGCAGCTCTGTTGTGTAATTCATAGAAAATTGCAACCACAAATGTTTACATTTCTTTAAACATTTCAGCTTCTCCTTTTATAACATGGGATGTACTTCTGCAGAAAGCATTAATGTCTACGTGAGGTGAGAAATGCATTTTTCAACAAAGAGGTTCAGACTTCGAGGAAAACAGAAGGGAGTCAGAATCTCACGTCCATCCCTATCTTTCTTGGACTTCATCCACACTGCCATCTAATGCAATTTGAACTGCATTACATGGTCAGTGTAGACTCATATAATGCAGATTGAATTGCATTTAACTGGATTATATGAGTCTACACTGCCATATAATCCAGTTCAATGCAGTTAATTTGCATTCTGAAACTGCATTATTTTGCAGTGTAGATGTGGCCTTGGTCACACCTCTTGGCAATATTCCCAGCAACAGAAAACAATGCTGAGCCATTAATCCTGGTCATGTGAGGGACAGATTGGTGTTGTGGGAGGATTCAGGCTCCCCATGCCTCTCCTTACCCATTAATTTCCTAAAGATACAGAAAAAGTCACATCTTGATAATGCCTATTGTCTGGAACTGCTCTTTCTATAGTTTTCTACTCACTGACATTACCAGATGAGTCATGTCAGAAGAGGTTTCCACCATTCTCCAACAGCGAATGTACTTTAAGCACAACTCTCCCCAGGCTCTTTTCATCCCCAGAATTTGACTTGACAAACACCACTGTCTCTAGGACCCTCTTCCCATGAGTTGAGAGTTCAGAATGCAGAGTGGGATAAAACAAATTGCAGCCTTGTGTTTGTCATTTCACAATAATTCCTTTTCCATCTTCAGCATGAGGCCGGGGAAGTGCTTTGTTCCCTTCCAGTGAAGGGAGAGGCAGTAAAATAGTCCTGCCAGGACTTGTGAGTGGGATCAAGGGAAGACATTCCCTGTCCTGGTCATTCCTTTGATGATGCTGACCCACCCGCCCGCCTCCTCAACAGTGTACTTTACAAGGGTTGCTGATGGGGCCAGGGAGGAATCCCCCCACACACACATTCTAGGAGAGTTTTTCTACACTGTTTAATCAATGGCAAGTTGGGTAAAGGGGTCCTAAATAAGCTTCATATGTGCAAAGGGCAATAGGTACATATCAGTGTGCACCACAGAGAAGGAAGATTGATGTTGATGTCTCCACTCATTTACTTGATGGCTCCCCTTGGGAGCAACATGTGAATTGCATATGGGGAATGTGGTATTTCGTCCATTGTTTCAGGGTGAGTTGGTCTCTGATGGCCATTGCCTTGTTTGATTCCATAACAAATTCAAGTGTAAGTTCAAGTTCAAGTTCACATACAAGGTCAAATTTATATTCATGATCTTAAATTTGATTGGAAGATCACACAGAGATTGATTGGTAACATATAATAAAAGTTGCTCATAGTTAACCCACAATGTTGTGTTGTCTTCTGATTTCACTGGTGGGAGAACAATTGGTTCAGGGGGGAAAGGAAATATATCCTTCCCTTTGCTTCCAATCAGCCTCCAGTCCAGATTTATGGAACAACAAAAATAACTAAAAAGTACCCAATCTTCAGCCCTCATGCAATTTATTAATTTTTTTAGAACATTTATATCCCATTTTGTTCTCGACCTCTGAACCGGGACTCAGGGAGGCTTCAATGTCTCCTCCATTTTGACCGAAGTAAATAACATCAGTCTGGGTTGCTGTGAGTTTTCTGGGCTGTATGGCCATGTTCTAGAAGCATTATCTCCTGACATTTCGCCCACATCTATGGCAGGCATCCTCAGAGGTCATGATGTCTCACAATCTCTGAGGATGCCTGCCATAGATGTGGGTGAAACGTCAGGAAAGAATGCTTCTGGAACATGGCCATGCAGCCCAGAAAACTCACAGCAACCCAGTGATTCCAGCCATGAAAGCCTTTGACAAAACATTGGTCTGATTCAACAAAAATAAAGATAGAGATTTGTCATACCCAGGGAGATAGGTTTTACAGGTTAAATAGCCGAAGTCTTGCCCATCACAATCTTCAATACCTTCCTGTCGGTAGCCGTCTCCACAATATGCATGGCGACATCCTACGAAACATGGAATAGAAGAACAATTAATCCTCATCATCCTTCTTATGGAAGGAAGTTCCTTTCTTGGTGTCCATGCATGAAGCACTAAATGCCTTGTATGGAGGAAGGCTTAATGAGTCCTGCTGTATGTGGTGCAGTTTTCATGTGTGTGGGGAGGGTGATAGTATGACACTTTCACTTGCGTGGAGGTTTTACTGCAAATAGCATTACATATTAAACCCTTCCCACAGACAGCTGTTACTCTGGGAGAATCCCTCTGAGAAAAAGGCAGCATACAAATGAAATAGTAGCTAGATATTAGATAGCTGATGGATGGATAATCAGATGGATGGCAGGATGGACAGAGAGATAGATAGGATGCCAGAAGACCATTGCTTTCAGTAATCACCAAAACTGTTTCTGATTCAGGTCAGTGGCTGCACTAGCTATTGCATTAGGATAAGAACCACTGGTGGCCGATAAGTGTTCCTGTGTTGCTATGCCACCACAGTACAGCACATCAACTCTGCTGTTTGTCCATTTATTTTAGGACTTTTATGTAAAATCAGTCAGATTAGAAGGGAATAATAATAATAATAATAATAATAATAATAATAATAATAATTTATACCCCACCACCATCTCCCCAATGGGAACTCAGGGCGGCTAACATGAGGCCAAGCCCAAACAATTACAACAAATAAAATAAAATACATAACAGCAAATAATAACATCAAATGAAATATAAACAAAACTAATTAATATGAAATAAATAAATAAATAATCAAAATGTGCATGGCTGGCTGGGCCAAATTACAGGGGTAGAATAAAATATAAAAACCCTGGCTGAGATGGATGAATAGGGTAGAGTGCCTAGTGGGGAGATTTCAGATGGGAACAAGCAACGGGGTGAGTATCACTAAAGGATTAGATAAAGTACATTGCCGGGCATATGGTACTGAGCTGGTCATGGTGTGGGGATTGTATTCATGAATTATATTGGCTCAAACATACTTATACAGGTATCAGTCACAACGGTATTGCCATCATCACATTCTTCTCCATCTTGGATGATCCCGTCTCCACAGGCAGAGCTGCTGTCATCAACTGGGTAGTCCACAGAATAGAAAGGGGTAAGCTGCTGAATAAATACAGAATGGTTACTTCATGTGAACTATAATCATTGTAGCTGTCATGGAGAGATAGATTATTAAGGAAAATGACTGCTGAAAAGCATATTTTTGTTCTTAACTGTTGAAAATTCATTGCTGTTGGAGGTTCGATTCTGCCAACTGGGAAACCCAAAATATTCTGCTGCCTAGACCAGTGGTTCTCAACCTGTGGGTCCCCAGGTGTTTTGGCTTATGACTCCCAGAATTCCCAGCCAGTTCACCAGCTGTTAGGATTTCTGGGAGTTGAAGGCCAAAACATCTGGGGACCCACAGGTTGAGAACCACTGACCTAAACAAAGGACAAAATGGTCTCTTCCCTATTCCAAGAATATAAATTGATTAGGCAGTTGAATGCTATGGCATGACAGTGTCTTCCACTGCATTCTAGGACAGTAAGTAGTGGCAGTTAATCACTTCAATAACAGCGGGGTAGTAAATTTATACTAGGTTTTGGTTTCCACCACACCTAAATGCAGATGGCTAGTTTCAAGAATGCAGGATGCACGCAGTGCTGTCTTCCAAAAAAAAAGGGAAATGAGCAGGATTCTCAGGAGGAACATCTGCGGGCACCAGCTGCCCTCCAGCATCTACTTCCACTTCATGCGCCAATGGCAAGACTACTTTTTCATGTATGTGCAAGTCTGTACATCTGTCATGGACATATCTCTCATATATACCTCTCATGCTTGGAATCTACCTATTAATATAAATGGTATTGTTTTCTAATATGTGATTGATTACTTGACCTAGACGGAGAGGATGCATTTCTCCAACCTCTACTTTTTTCTTCATGTGCTTCATGATGTAAAAGCCTGAACTCTTAGCACTGCAGATGTAACACTGCCGAATGCGTAACCATTCTCTTTCTCAAATGGATATAGGGTGGGTAGGGAAGAAAACTTTTCCACATCCCACATTTTAAATTGTGATTAAGCAATACCATAATCAAGGTGGGCCTGCTTCTCAATTATCTTGGTAGATAAGTATGAGATCCATATTTGTACAGTACTGAAAATTACCTCAGAAATCACTGACTATGTATAGACCTTGGAGAGTCTGGAGGCTAACTTTCAACCTCCCTGAGACCAACATGGCCACACCATCTACTTCTGATTTATGGGTTGAAAACTGGAATATTAAATAAACAAACAAATAATGGTAACTATACATACATAGACAACAGGGAGCACACAACTTCCCTGCTGCGCCAGCTCCACTGCTGCCAGTCTGCTACCAGTATAATTCAAAGTACTGGCTTTTTCCTACAAAGCACAAAACGGTTCTGTCTGAATGTATCTCCCTCTATGAACCATCTTGGAGGTTAAGATCTCCTGGGGAGGCCCTGCTCTTGGTCCCACCTCCTTCGCAGATGCGATTGGTGGGGACAAGACACAGGGCCTTCTCAGTGGTGGCCCCTCAGCTATGGGGAGCTATCCCTCCCCAATGAAATTAGATCGGCTCCCTCCCTCCTGACCTTCAGAAACAAAGTGAAGACATGGTTGTGGGACCAAGCCTTTGGACAGTAACCTGTAATGCAATAAGTGATCTGCAAAATAAGTGACTATGAAATAGTCCAGTTTATGTAACAGCTCCTGGAATATGCCTTAACTGTTTTAAGATTTTGTGTTTTAAGTATTGATGTTAAGGTATATGTTTTGTTTTATTTTATGCATGTAAATGTGGCATCAAATTGTGCCTTAAAAAAAAAAGCTGCCCTGAGTCCCCTGCAGGGTTGAGAGGGATGGGATACAAATGAAGTAAATAAATAATAATAAATAAAAATTCATCATCATAGACAAAACATACTTAAATGATGTGTTTTCAAACAGAGACATTTCAGTGTTTGGGAAATGAAGCGCCTAATTAAAGTTGCACTATTTTTGTTGGTGTTAGGTTATTTACCTGGATTGGAAGCCACCCAAAAGTGTCTTTGAAATACAAAGATCTTTGATCTCTTCGAAATGCTAGGGCATTTTCTGTATTTAGCCGGTCCAGCTCTTCTCGGTTATTTACAACAAATATCTGGAGAAGAAACATAAAAAGATGTAGGAGGAAATTGGACTGTTGTAGTAACACATATTGCAGCAAAATAATGGTTTGCAGTAGAGACCTGATTCTAAATTTGAAGGTCATACAAACAAGACCTCTCCAATTCCTACGAACCCCAGCCCTAAAAATCACTTCTAGACATCTGTATGTGTTGCATGATTTCATCCAGTACCAGTATTGATGTGTGCCTGTCCTCATGAATAAAAAAGTGTGAAATGATTTATTGAAAGTCATTGAATAAAATAAAAAATAAAATAAAAAGAGATTGGGAGATGCTTTGCAGATTTTGAAGGAGAGACTGCATATCCTCCAAAGAGGAACAAAGAGGGAACATAAAGACAGTAGTATGTTACATTACTTAATGGGTAGAAGGTGAAAGGATTTGTGATATGCATATCAATGATTTCCCAGGCACCATTCAATAGATATCCAGGGTGGTTTGCACCACAATCTATTCAAATCTCATTACCACAAATTGCAGTAATAGCAGGGGATAAATCGCATGGCTGCAGCAAATCAATCGTGGTTTGATTACAAGGGAAATGCGATTTCCCAGGAACTGAAGAAGCAGGTGGAACAACTGTCTGGATTGTTATCTTCAAATGGATAATAATTGGTTATTGCCTGGCTGGAAACAAAATGTCAATAAAGTCCACGTTGAAACATAAAATGGGATGCTAGGCCCCATCAATGACATCATATAGTAAAGTGGGCTCTCAACATTTGCCAGTCTTAACTTTTGTGGATTTAATTAATATGGTGTCTAGGAGTCTCTAGGTCCTCTTGTGCAACTCTATGGTTAACTTTCCATGGAAATTGACCACAGGTCAATCCTGGAGGACTTAGATATTCATAGACAGGTGTTCTGTGTATTGTCGAAGGCTTTCATGACTGGAATCATTGGGTTGTTGTAGGTTTTTAGGGTTATATGGCCATGTTCTAGAAGCATTATCTCCAGACATTTCGCCTGCATCTATGGCTGGCATCCTCAGAGGTTGTGAGGTCAGATGCCATAGATGGAGGCAAAACATCAGGAGAGAATGCTTCTAGAACATGGCCATATAGCCTGAAATACCTACAACAACCCAAAGAGATATTGTCTTAGGTTAAAAAAAATTGGGTTTTTTATTTAAAGATTTTCCACATCCATGGAGGCCTTCACCCCTAGACTCAGTGAATGTGAAAGGCTGACTATAGAACAGTGGTTCCCAACCTTTTTTTGACCAGGGACTACTCTCCATCTTTCGTACTAAAAGGGTTACAAATCAGTTTTTGGTCAACTTTAGATTTGGTTTGGTTATTTGGGGTGCTGATTTAGAAAATTGCATTGGATAGACCACATCAGCTCTAGCTTCTGATACAGAACATATGCCATCCACTGCTCACACACAGAAAACCATATTCAATAATCTAGAGCTGATGTGATAGTAATAATCTTTCGTGGGTAATCAGCGTCTCCTCTCCCGATATCCCCATTTCCTCGGCACTATAAGAGCATTTCGTGAGACCAGTCACTCTTGTTGTCATGTGGTTTAAAGGCAATGATGTAGTAATGGTGAGGCCGCAGACCATATTTTCATTCTTCGGACTACTGGTGGTCCATGGACCACAAGTTGGGAACCACTGCTATAGAACAATAGGAAAGAGTTAAAGAAACACCAGCATTCTGAACTCCACACTATGCTGCAGACGTGGCATGCAACCATGTTCTATTTTCCTTCTAACTCCAAAGAAAATCTGTGGCATTCCAATCTCCCCATTTTTCCTTTTAAAAGGTCAAAGAAAAAAAGCTTCCATTGTCATCAGCAGCATTTCTTTGAAAAACCTCTTAGCATTTAAAGGGGGGAATGGCTCTAGGAAAGATATAAGCCTTTTCAATGTGCTAGTAATGATCCTGATCCATATTGTGCACAGTATGCTGTTTCCCCCTAATGTGCTGATATTTGGAATTCTGGAATTCCAGAATTATAGACACAGCTTATAATTGCCAAGCCAACTGTTGTCAGAACAAAGCAAATGCTGTAAAAGCACACACCTCCAGCCTAGAAACAAATTAGCAGTATTCTCAAATGTTCCCAAAGCAGCCCCAAAAACAATCATAGATGGCCCATTTACAAAATATGCCCATATTAACTGCTATCAGACTCACTTACTGCAGGAACTTTTGAAAATGCCTGTCCAAAGAGTGGTTCCTCATAAGACGGGTTATTCACATTTGGCTGAGAGTTGCAGAGACATTTCCCTGGAGATCCAGGAAGCCCTCGCTCCCCTTTTGGCCCCATTGTTAGTTGCCCTAGAAAATATCAGAGTACCACACTAGGACGTTGCTGAAATAGACAAAGACACCCTGAAAAGAGAAAATTAGAACCCTACCTGCAATCAAAATGTCTAATATTTGCAACGGGGAAATTCTCAATTTGGTGCCTTGTAAGTCTGATTCTTATGAGTTTGGGCTGAACTGCGTCATGTTTAATAATGCATTGTTACGTATATAACAACAGCGGCCCGTATGGTCTTTGCGAAAAAATGGAAAGAAGAACATACCCCATCCGTGGAACAATGGCTGGACAAACTAACAGACATTAGAGATATGGATAGATTAACCTACCACCTAAAATGTATCTCTGGTAAACCAATGAAACAAACGGATTGGTCAGAAGTAGACAAATATGTAAAGATGAGAGCTGAAGGGAGCCCTGCTCGGGGAACATAGAGAAAATAATGACCGAAAAAAGATCTATCATACAAACAACTAGACCAGAGAAGCTATACCTCGAATTCGAGGAAAAATAGACCAGGTAACACTATAGGTAATTACTCCGACAGGAAACAAATTGGAAGTCTTTTTAAGTTGTATGTATTTACACTTTGTACTTTGTCTGTAAATCTTTATGTATGAATGGAGGGAGATGCGGGGGGGGGGGGGAATTGAGTGTTTGAAGGGGGGAACTAGACATGTGTCCTAGAAGGGGAGGGAGGGGAAGGGTTCTCCCGGGGTACCAACTACTAATGTTGGTATAACATTCCTGCCGATACGGGAGATTTATATGTCTATCTGTCTATAAATTTGTTATAACTTAATAAAGAGCATTGTAAAAAAAAAAAAATAAAATAATGCATTGTTGTTTGATTTTCTGAAAATGTTGCTGCAGAATATAAGCTATTTTTTCCATTCTATGATGCACTTTCCTCCATATAAACATCTCTAAAAATGGGGTGTTTTTCTTATACATAAATAAGGCTTTTTTTTCCTTTTGGTGATATTGAAATTAGTATGCGTCTTACAATTAATGGTGTGTTAGAATTGAAGAAATATGGTAGTTTCTATACAGGCAAAGGAATCCAGCTTTACCTTCATTTCAATATGGTTTGCTATTATCCATGGTTTCTTGTTTCCATTGTATGTTCAGGAATGTATCTCCCATAGATACAAGGATTTTTTTTATAATAATATACAAGAGTTGGTTGTAAGGGAGCACAGAAATGTAGTGTATCGCATTTTAGCTTAAGCAACATGATATAAATTAAGGGAGTGAAGTAGTATTAAGAAAGACTTGTCCTACCTGATACTGAAGTTCCTGGTGGACCAGGCTGACCAGGTGGACCGGGCCGACCAGGTGGGCCTGTAATTCCAGGAGGTCCTATGTCTCCCTTTTGCCCCTAGTACATAAACAGTGGAGTATTTTTTAAAATTTCTTCCAGATGCATTGCAGTATTTTAAGACATAAATTAGGTTCATACAATCTGAGACAGATCTCAGCAACCTTTGATGAAAGATCTCATCACATTGATGAGGAGCAGCAGGAGGATTCCCCAGCCTCCGTGGCAAATCCGCAGGGCAGTGGGACAATCCTCTCACCCCGAGCCCTGCCTGGCCCACAGTGACACTTCCCAATCAAATGTGGGGAAGCGTCACCATGTACCTCCTCCCCGTGGTGACCCCGTTGCTCCCTATGGAACACAGAAAGCCTCCTGTGTTCTGGGTGAAGCGCAATGGGATGCTTGTTCATCTAAGGAGCCCCACTGAGAGTGAGTGTACAACTTGTGATGGGCAGTGTGGGGCTCCGTAGATGAAGTGTGCTACAAGTGTCCTATGATGCTTGGAAAGACCCATGTGATTAAGTGGCTTAAGAGACCCAGTATGGTGCAGTGATCAGTGGACTAGGCAGGCTATGATCCAGTCCTCATTGATCTTTGAGTAATCACTGGGTGACTTCGGGCAAATCACTCCACCTGAGCTACCTCACAGAATTGAATGGAAGGGAGAGTGATGTATGCCACCTTAAATTCACCAGAGGATAAACTAGACACAAGAAAAATAGTGATACATGAATGAATGAAGTATCCCTGACTTGCTCTGCAAGGAGAGACAGGTAATGCTATTATTATTATTATTATTATTATTATTATTATTATTATTATTAGAAACACAACAAGATGAGTCCACAACAAACAATATCACTCTGCTGGCTATTGTATTGGATCACACGCTGGACACTTCCCAATTGTCTAGGTCTGTGTGATGTATTGGCGAATAATGCGCGCAGAACCCAGTAGTGTGGCCTTTTGCAGCTGTCAGATGGCAATTTTGTCAGCGCCAATTGTGCTTAAGTGCAGGCCAAGATATATGCACTTAAAGTACTGCACCCAGTGTGCTGATCACCACTGGGACCACTTTTACTGGCTTGTGCCAGAGTCTTTGCAGTTCGATCTTTAAATCCTCATATTGAGTCAGCTTTTCCAGTTATTTATTTTATTTATCGTGTCAGCTTTTCCAGTTGTTCCTCTTCAATCCTGCTGTCAGTCTGAATTCGGAAGTCCCAAAGTAGTTTGACGTGTTCATTTTCTGTAACTTTTTCAGGATTATTATTGTTATTATTATTATTATTATTATTATTAATTATTCAGCCATTTGGTGTAAAGTCCTATTAATCCTCTGGTTCTGTACATTCCATAGAATGACTTACTAATGAGATTCAAAAAGGTTCACAAGGAAATATTAGGGAACAAATTCATTCAATATTAGAATGACTATGCACTACTAAAAGCACATATTGTCACACCAACTTCAACAGAAATGTACGCTTCTCTACTTACATAAATTGCTAGATACAGAGTGAAATGTACCTTCACAGTGTGTGGCTGCCACACAAGAAAGACTGTGGGCAAATGGGGCTGCCACTTTAAAATCTCCTGGGAATAAACCACGTTATTGCTGAAGAGGTGGTTCTTTAATGAACGTGAAGGAAAACCCTAGAGAACATGTTGCTAAGGATTGCTGCATAATGCAGTTAGTTCGAAGTAATACTTAGAATTTATAGCACAAAGCACAGCTTGTTTCTTTTCCCATAACTCAAGTGGGAATATCAAAACCAGACTTTTTTACAAGCTCTGTTTGGATATGTTGCATTTGAATCATTTGCAGGACAAATATTACTTCTGACTTCTGGGACACTAGTCTTCAATTGGTGGATGCTGTCAAATTAAAGTAGATCATGTTGGGCACATAACTAAACAATTTTCTTTCCTTCTTTCCTTTTGGAGAAGGAAAAAAGAGAAGATAATGCAAAATGGTACAGGATGATGGCAGATATATATTTGTTTGCTTATTTAAATCATTGTTTCCATGTTTTCCATCTATCTAGCCTTCAATGGAGCTTATAGCCAATTAAATATGATTGCTAAAATCAAAACTATAAAATCAAGTACAGTAATAATGTAGAACAGAAATACAGAGGAAGAATTAATATGAGAAAGGAGGGGGAAAATAAAGAGAAGAGAAGAGTAGTTTAAAGACACAACAGACTGCTGCTGTGGAGGGGCTTTTGCATAAAATATTCTGCACTATCCTGAGTTGAATTCATAGAATCCTTGAGTTGGAAGAGACCTCGTGGGCCATCCAGTCCAACCCCCTGCCAAGAAGCAGGAAAATTGTATTCAAAGCACCACCGGCAGATGGCTATGCAGCCTCTATTTAAAAGCCTCCAAAGAAGGAGCCTCCACCACACTCCAGGGCAGAGAGTTCCACTGCTGAACAGCTCTCACAGTTAGGAAGTTCTTCCTGATGTTCAGGTGGAATCTCCTTTCCTGTAGTTTGAAGCCATTGTTCTTCATCCTAGCCTCCAGGGCAGCAGAAAACAAGTTTGCTCCCTCCTCCCTATGACTTCCCCTCATATATATATATATGGCCATCATGTCTCCTCTCAGCCTTCTCTTCTGCAGGCTAAACATGCCCAGCTCTTTCAGCCACTCCTCATATGGCTTGTTCTCCAGACTCTTAATCATTTTAGTCACCCTCCTCTGGACACATTCCAGCTTGTCAACATCTCCCTTCAATTGTGGTGCCCAGAATTCCTAACACAAATTTTATCATAGCAGTTCGAAGTCCATCACAACTATGGAATATGTTTTTTGTGCTGAGTTTGTAGTAGTTATGGTTGCTAAACTGGCACTTATAAGATGGAGACTCATAGGTTTCAATATAGCCTGGCCTGGCATAACTTTACAAGTCTGAGAAGAGTCTTGGCATAAACTTGAAGGAGTCACTGAGGTAAACAAGATGGATCTCAGAGTGGAAGTGGAAGTAACACCTTCTTAATTTAGCTGCCCCTCCAGGCATTTTGCATGGGGATGTCAGCTGGCTCTAAGACAGGAAATGACTGAGTAGGTGAAAAGTGTTTCCTCTTATTTAACAAACAGCTATTTAAACATACATTTTAGATCCTTCCCCAAATCGTCTACGGCCCTTCCATACATATATAGTCATATTTAGAGCAGATCCCTGGCACCAATAGAACCTAAATTAGTCAAGACCTCTGGTTTTCACTTCACTTACTCTAACTATCTAGATCAGGGGTTCTCAAACTTTTAAAGAAGAGGGCCAATTTATGGTCCCTCGGATTGTTGGGGAGCTGGATTATAGTTTGGGAAAAAATGAACATTGCTGCATATATCTTATTTGTAGTGCAAAAAAAGGAAAAACAATACAATATTTAAAATGAAGAATAATTTTAACCAACATAAACTTACCAGTAATTCAATGGGAAGTGTAGTACTGCATTTGGCTGATGAGATAGTCAGGTTAATTAAAATTGTTGTTGTTGTGTGTCTTCAAGTTGTTTCAGATTTATGGCAACCCTAAGTCTACAGTTTAGGGCAAGAGCCGGGTAAATGGCCTTGGAGGGGCACATCCTGCCCACAGACATTAGTTTGGGGACCCCTGATTTGGTTTCTAGATCCATCCATAGGAAAAGGTAAAGGTTTCCCCTTGACATTAAGTCTAGTCAAGTCCGACACTGGGAGACTCTGGAAATGTTCATCTCTATTTCTAAGCCAAAGAGCCGATGTTGTCCGTAGATGCCTCCAAGGTCATGTGGGTTGGTATGACTGCATGGAGTGCCGTTACCTTCCCACTAGAGTGGTATCTATTGACCTGCTCACATTTGCATGTTTTAGAACTGCTAGGTTGGCATAAGCTGAGGCTAACATTGGGAGCTCACTCTGCTCCTCGAATTTGAACTGCAGACCTTTCAGTTAGCAAGTTCAGCAGCTCAGTGGCTCCAGATCCATCCATACACATCTTCAATTGAATCAATAAGCCATGGGGGTGGGAGGTGGTGAGGAGAGAAGAAGCTATTTGCTGAATCAGATAGTACCAGAAAGAGAGGAAATTTGAGACAAGAAATTGGTAAATTGTGGGTTGCATAGAGCCTCAGAGGCCCTCACCAGCCTCACTGGGAATTCCCCAATCAATACTGCAAAAATGATTGGAAACTAGTTTTCACATCTCAGAGGATAATATAGGAGACATTTTTCTAATGGACATGGTCATTATTTCTCTTGAATTAGTGGTAGCATAACTAAGTTACATCTATTTCTAAAGTAATTCATTCTAATGTGGGCCATTTACTTTCTCACAACAGATTTCTTCCTGCAATACCTTGAAACAGTAGTATCATATCAGACTTAAAGATCCATGCAGTATTCCATGACATGGCGATCTGTCACTCTCTTATCCAACATCTTTTTTCCATCTTGGTAAAATCCTAGTTCACCTTACTTAAGCAGGGCTGCTTTCCAGGTCTCTTTCCTACATTAAATATTAGCATTTTATGTTTTGCCAACTTTCTGGAAGAATGCATCATAATTTATGAAGGTGCCTCGTGTTATTTATTTCCTCACTTCCAGAGATATGTTTATCATGTGCTATTATGAATCACCAGCAAATAACCTTGTTGAATCCAGGTGACAACAGATCTTTTCCCTTATTTACAAAATATTCTCTTAACTTACCTAATTATCGACTTGAAATCCTCAAAGTACAATTGTTGTAAAGCCCAAAATGTAAAGTTTAGAGCAGAGGCAGGCAAAGGGTGGCCTTCCAACTGCTTCTGAATTGCACCCCCTATCAGACCTGACTGCCATAACTAATACAGAGAAATGCTGCGAGTTGTAGTTCACAAAGACCAGAAGAGCCACCGTTTGCCCTCTCTTCCACAGTCGTTCTCAACCTGTTGATCCTCAGATGTTTTGGTCTACAACTCCCAGAAATCCCAGTGAGTTTACCAGCTGTTAGGATTTCTGGGAGTTGAAGGCTAAAACATCTGGGGACCCACAGGTTGAGGACCACTGATCTAGAATCATACAGCACTATCACACATATTTTAGTTTAAGCAGCTTAAAATTCAGTACAGGATTCCTACTTGTTTGCCTCGTTTTCCTGGTCTTCCAGTCGGTCCTCTGTATCCCGGTGCACCAGATTCCCCCTTTGGACCCATTTCTCCCTGAAGGGAGAAGACAAAGGACAGGACTTCACTACATATTGTTAAATAAGTCATCTTATTTAAACACAGCAGACATTTTTGTACGTGGTGTGTGTGTGTCTAAATTATTGTGGAACTAATATTAAGCAACAACTGTTTTTCAAAAAACCTAGAAATTATTCTGCGAAAAACCTGGAAGTAAACTATGAAACTTGATAAATATCTTCTGAAATATTAATACCAATATAAGTCAGTCAGATCAACAACATTAAAATTTCCACTATCTTATACACATACCTTCTGTCCAAGCATTCCAGGGAAACCTATGTAGCCCTGAAAGGAAAATTTGGCAAAGATATATATCATAAACCATTTTATGTTTTTAACGTACACAATATAAAAAGACAGGTTTATTCTGCTTAAGGCAAGGACTTTATCTGTTTTCCGAGCATTTTACCTCATTACAATAAGCTGTAAAATCTACTTGCAATAATATAAACTTACAGATCATAGAATCATAGAATCAAAGAGTTGGAAGAGATCTCATGGGCCATCCAGTCCAACCTCCTACCAAGAAGCAGGAATATTGCATTCAAATCACCCCTGACAGATGGCCATCCAGCCTCTGTTTAAAATAATTACAAACATTAGACTAAGTATGATTGCAGGGACGAGGGCTAACATTCATTGGAATTAAGTCAAGTACATATTGTATTATTTTACTGATAACAAAGATTCCTGAATGCAACCTTTAAGCACAGTGATGAATTGTATATTTTGCCTTGCTGTTTCCACACCAACAAATTAAATCCTTTACCTTCAGTCACTTCATGGCCATGAGGGGGTTTGGTCTAACCTTTCTATCTCTAGTGCAGAGGTTCTTATCCTGTGGGTCCCCAGGTGTTTCGGACTACAACTCTCAGAAATCCCAGCCAGTTTACCAGCTGTTAGGATTTCCAATTGCTGAAGGCCAAAACTTCTGGGGACCCACAGATTGAGAACTATTGCTCTAGTGGTTCTCAACTTGGGTCCCCAGGTGTTTTGGACTACAACTCTCCGAGAGCTGAATGCCAAAACATCTGGGGACCCACAGATTGAGAACCACTGGTATAAATCCTTCCTCAGGACCACTTTAAACTTCACCTTCAGCAAATGCTTCAAGCACCATGCAGTCTGTGACATTGACATTTTTCTTCTCCTGTATGATTTTTTTTTTGCCATGTCTGTCTGACCAAAAAACCAATGGGATCCGAAAGCTTGTATGGTGTATTCTGTACAAAATTATCACCTTAAATTGTCGTGGGCCCATTTATCAGGCATACCGGCCAGTATTGTAGCCCATGCCATGAATTTGAAGAATAATTGAGAATCCTATGTTTAACATATTTCCTTTCTGATGAGAGATTTGTGCTATTCTAAACTATATATTTTTGTATAGCACTTATGCAGTAACAAACCACACCTAAAAACTGTCAGGCCATCAAAGACAAGAGTGCTTTCTCCCACCCTGGACATTCCACAGATATATAAATCCAATTTTCCTAGTTTCCAACAGACCTTACAACCTCTGAGGATGATTGCCACAGATGCAGGTGAAACGTCAGCAGAGAATATTTCTAGAACATGGCCACATAGCCCAAAAAACCTACAGCAACCCAGTGATTCCTGACATGAAAGCCTTCAACAATACAGTTATGCTATTAATGCTATAAGAGATAAAACTATATTAAGAACCACTGAGGTACTCTTTGGGGGCAATTTTACCTTGTCACCTTTGCTGCCTTTGGAACCTTTCTCTCCTTGAGCTCCCTATAGCAAGAAAATTCAGAAAGAAAAGCTATGTAAAACAGTATTTTAGAAATGACACCGTTTTTCCAGTGTTGACTGCAGAGTTATACACTAAAACTCAACAAAATAGAATTATTAAAATTCATGAAAGTATCCCTCCTTTGAAACGTAACATTTTTCAAAAACTAGCTAAGCGTTCTCTGCATTACTAACCTTTTCTCCTCTGCTTCCCGGGTAACCCTGGAAAAAGGACAGTTATTTTAATGTTTGGTGTTGGTTAAACAATATTAATATATGGAGTTTAAAATCAGGATGGAAAAACCATAAGCTATTAGTGGCACCAAGATTTTTCCTTGTATCTTTAATAGAAATCATATACCAAAGTATATAAAGCAAAAGCAACAAGGTATAGCAAGCCACAGGAAGCAGCTGATTTTGGTGTAATGAATGAACAGCAAATGATTAGTGATTTACTTTGTTATGATATTTGTACGACCAGTATGGCCAGAGTTATATGTAGGATTTTCTGTCCCATGTACCAAAATATCTAGGCAGGTGCTGGGTATTATGCACCACTATCTGAGTAACTAAAGGGCATCATTCACTCAGGCAGAAAAATGTACCTGGCAAGCCTGTTAGCTCTTTGAAATAGCATTGGAAACTAAAATGAAGAAGAAAGCAAGTACAATGGCCCCTCTGTATCCACTAGGGTTTGCTTCAAGAACTTCTGTGGACACCAAAATACTCATTGTTTACAATGCCATAGAAAAATGGGGTCCCTTATATTAAAAAGGCAAAAACCAAACTGTGGATGACTGAATCTGTGAATACAGAGAGTTGACTGTATAACTCCAAGCATATTTATTTATTTATCGTGTCAGGAGCAAGCCAAACAGTTGTATTGCATTTTTAACAAACAAACAAACCACGTCTCCAAGCATTATAATAAATAAAAATATGTCTACAACCATAAATCATCTGAAGACATTTTCCCCAACTCTACAGAAATGGTAAGTCACTTCTATATTTGTTTTCACCACACTTCAAATTGAGAGTCAACTTCATCAAAGCACTTAAGATTTGTGATGTTAAAGACACCATTAGGGCAGTCTCACATCAAAAATAAATGAACAATTAAAGGTATTACTGTAGCCAGGCCCGTAGCCGGGGGGGGGGGGGGGGGCTTGAGGCTTGCTAGGGTAGATCCTCTCTCACTCAGACTCAGCCCCTCCCAAATCAAACTCAGCCCCCCCTCCCTCCGAATCAAAATCCTGGCTACGGTACTGACTGTAGCTCTGTATGTATCACTTCTGAGTGAATGACGCTAAGACTTCTTTTGGAATGCAGACAGTATTCTACTAACTGAGAAACCACACTTGTTTCCTTTAAACACATGAAAATATCATGATCCAAACTCGCACTTCTTCCTTCGTGGCCTGTCCTTTTCATATTAACTGATGTAGAATTCTGGACAACATGGAAACATGCACAATATATCTGCAACTTGCTTAGTCTTAATAAAGTGTGTTACTTGAATGTAAACTCTTGGTTTGGTTTGCTTCCATGGACCAGCACTAATGTTTTACTGTATTTTTAGTATGACCATTTTGTAATCAGACCATCATCAGCTAACAAAGATGCTGCCTTTTTCATACTATGCATTTTGTTAGGCTTACATAAAGAAATGTCACTCTCTCATGGTCATCACTGGACATACTGTGTTTCCTTTGTTCATATTTTTCTTCTGCATAGTTAAGAAGTCTGTATATAATAAAATTACTGGCATTGGATGATGGGGATAATTCAAGAGCACTGCAAAAGATGAAGTGCAGGGATTTGCTTTTCAGCTTATTCTATTTTATTTGGGATTGCTATAAGGTATATAACAAAGGAAAGTCGAAAGATTCCTTTAATGCTTTTACTATATCTACAGAATCAGCAAGGTCTATATTTTCAAATATTCTCTATCTTCACATAGTCATTTCTGCTGTGCGCAATATACACAAGCATTTTATAACCAATAAAGAAGCTACAAGCAATTGTTAGAAGGCAGAGAAGAATAACATAGCATCTGGGTTGACAAACCTTAGAGCCCGTTGGTCCTCTTGTACCTGGCAAGCCCATCAAACCTAAATCACCCTTTTCACCCTAAAAGGGTTAATGAAGAGAGTTATTTATTGTGGCCACAATAAAGTGGAAGTAACAGGAATGAATGAGTCTGCATTAGAAACATTCATCATTTCTACAATTCTTCCTGCGAAGGGGGTCTTTAAGAAAAATAACATATCATTCAACCTAAATATTGAAGCAATAGTGGAGGGTAACATTTTATCCTAAACAGCAGATGACTTTACCAGCACTACAATGCTTTCTAGATTGCAGCTCTGGGAATTTCTCAACTGTCACTTAGAGATCGAGACCGGCTCAATTTATATTGCTACAATGAGCAAGAATCAGTTACCCTGCCCCTACCCTGGAGAAATGAATGGTTGTATGGTTGCCATTTTTAACTTGCAGCCCCTTTTGTTTGTGCCCTAGTAACCACAGTGATGGAAAAAAAATCCCATTTAAGAAAAGGAAATAGAGAGTGAGATACCAACTGGCTTCAGTTTCAGACCCTGTTGTCTTAAAACTCTGGAATGGGTGTGTTTCCAGAGCTTTCCAGAACAACTACTACTTGTTTTAAGTTCTGATGCCCAGAGGCTGTATTTCTGATTGGGTTGGGTCTACTTGAGTGAACGGTTTGCAGAGATCAGCTGTTCAACTGTTTGGATCATCTGTTTTGGCAACAGATCTGGCCAGTTTCACTTGCATCTTAATTTCATCTGACATATTACTGGCAATCCTCTCTGAGACACCGGGCCACTTAGAAACGTAGCCTGGCAGCTGTATGGTCTGCACTGCAAATGTCTTTGCACAAATCTCTCTGGCCATCCACGTGGCCTGCTGGAAAATTGGAAAGCAGCTGCCTGCGGACAAATGCTGCAACCCCTGGTTTGAAGAGAAGCAAGTAATTAAGTACTTTTTGCTGCATAAAGAGGAAAAAATAAGGGAAACAAGCAGAGAATTCCTCTTCAAATCTAGCACATTTTCATATTTTAACATTTTTCTCTTTGGGATAAAGCTGTCAAAAGCTAGGCAGTTTTTGAAAACTGTTCAGTTTGGAAGTTATATGAAACAATACATGTTGTTTTTATCCAGAAAAATGTTTTTTGAACAGAAAACAAGTTTGCTTCTTAGAAAACAGCACTTGAGATGCTGTTTTTTGTACCATAAATTTGTTTTCTGCACAAAAATTATTATTTTTCATGCCAAAAATGTTTTCTGCACACAATCGTTCCATGTGTATTTTTGTGTACAATATGTCCTAAACTGAACATGCTCACTTATCTAGGGTTAACAAAATTTCCCAAAACTCAAGAAACAGTTTTTCAACTTCTTCAAAATATATTTTTGAATCTTCCTACTTGATATATTTTTGAATCTTCCTACCAGTCAGCTCTGTGAGTCCCCCCTAGGCGGTTGAGAAGGGTGGGGTAAAAATACCAGAAATAAATAAATAAATAAATAAATAAAAATAGTGTAGTACGTATAGTAGTACACATAGTATCCGTTCACAATAAGCTGCCTATTTTGTCTTTTGCTTGACAGTTGCAATTAAATAGGTATTTCAAGAAAGTAAATAAAAGGAAATAACTTCTGCACTAAAAAGGGGTCTGTCCAGACAACGTTCTGGCCAAACTGGAATTAATCCGCCACAAAACAGGAAAAGCCTAGTTTGTGGTGAATTAATTTAATAGTGGATTTATTCTGTGCCTTCTTGACAGCATTCCCAGTTTTCCAGGCTAAATTAAGTTGAGAAACACTGGCCTAAGGGGACGTCTAACAACTTGACATTATTGACAAGTCCAACAACTTGACATTATTGACAAGTTTGCCGTACATCAAAGAGGCTGGTTTTGACAAAATGAATTCAAATGAATATACATTATGAATTGTACTGTATATATCCTTACCCTAGGCCCCATTGGACCAGGCCATCCAATAGGTCCAGGCATTCCAGGGACACCTGGAGGACCCGGGCTGCCCTTCAAAAAAAAGAAGAGTGGCATGGGAAAGAGAAATAAATAAAAATTAAATACAATGACAATGAATTTCATATAGGTCATCATGCAAAATAAGGATGGATGTTTTGGAAATAATTATGAAGGCTATAAAACAAAAGTACTTTATTATAAAGGTACAAACATATTAATTTTACTCTGTTCTGATACACACACACACACAAAACCCCCCACAGATAGAAGATCAATATACACAAGTCACCATTCTGGAAGGTATCTGATTTAAGGAGGTTACTATAAAGGTTTTATGAAATTTCTCCCATACCTTTCTTCCTGGTCTGCCAATTTCACCCTGTTGGAGAAAATGATGCATAAATACAAGACACAAATAATAACCCAAACAATTGTAATTTATTGAGTTTGTTCTGTCGTCTGCATAATTTTAGTTGACATATTTGCATGCATTCTGCATGGGACATTTTGGGTTGAAATTTGGACATGCATTTTGCATGTGGCAAAATTGTTATTAAAAGAATGTTTTAATGCAAACACTTGCTCGTAAATCACTAAAACAGTTCTAATTCTGGTCTGCCTCTGTGTCTGGAGATTAAATTTATTTGATTTATTTGCATATTAATGTTATTTTCTGTGGAGAAAAATTATTTATTTATTTATTTGCTGCATTTATATCCTGCCCTTCTCACCCAGAAGGGGTTCAGGGCGGCTCATAAAAAAGGCACAATTTGATGCCACGTATACATACATAGAATAAAACAAAACATATACATTAAAATCAAAATAATTAAAACATCATAATCTTAAAACCAATTACTTGAAACCATGCAGTCCAAAATTCTGTTTTCTGTGCAAGAAACTTGTTTCCTGTGCAAACATGTTATTTATTGTGGAAAAATAGAATAAGTGCCGAACAGTTAAAATTCTCACACTCTGAGAAGTATTTTATCTGGGGTTATCAACTCCTCCCCAAAAAACATTTTTCACCATTTCCCAAATATTTACATTTTTTTCTGTTCCTAGACCTCACATGACATCAATATGTAAATACAAGCACATGCATTTGCACGCGCGCGCACACACACACACCCTGACAAATTCACAGTTTTTTCAGTTATAAAATGGGGTGGACAACTAGTCCAGAGTTGGGGGCCACTGTTGAGACCAACCAGTTGTTTGGGGACTGCATTTTTTGATTTTATAAAAAGTTAAATATTTTACTACATATGTATTAAATAGTTTAAAATTATAGAAATTGATTTTAAATAATTCTTCATTAAATTACTTTTTTATCAGAACTACTTCTGTTATGATTAACACATAAAATTATTTATACATACTTGATTAATTCTGATAAATGAACCTAAAATGCATTTACATGTATTTTAAGTAATATGAGCTAAAAGGTACTAAATTGTCCATGATATTGACTATCCTATTGACTATATAACATCTCCAGCCTTATCATCCTAAAATACTTCTGTATGTGATTCTGAGATATCACACATGGAGCCCCACGCCACTCATCAGATAACACAGGATGACTTCAGGTGGGGTTCCGTGGTTGAACTGGGGAGGCAGTGTGGAAGGACACTGCCACCGCCAACACAGAATCCTCCCCGTGTTCTGTAAAGAACAACGGGACTTCTGTGGGTGTCAGCTGTACGACAACGCTTCCCTGTGCATCAGCTTGCCCAAATGCCACCCCAGTGACACCCAGTATCCAGTGTAGTGATTCAGAGACTGGCGAATCGCTACACTGGACTTCATCCATGTGATGAGGTTCTTAGTTATACTGCATTAAGTGGTGTACTTAGAATCTTAGCACCAATCAATATCTGGGGAATACGAGTATGGGCTACAAAAAAAACACTCAGGCAGGGACACATTTTGCCCATCCCAATTTATAAAACAACGTTGGGACTTACTTTTGCCCCTTTTGGTCCTTTCATACCAGGAATACCCTGTGGGCCCTACAAATAAAAAAGAAACGAAATATTTATTTATAATGTATCTCACCTGTACTCTGTCCCTAGATTTTTCATGAGTACCTTGTGACTAAGTCAATGTTTTTTGTGCATCTTTCACATGAATCTCTAGCAGTTTATGCCCATACAGTTTGTTGCGAAAGTAGATTCAAAATTCCTTATCAGGTTCAACTCTTTCTCTACCTCCTTCGACAGAACTCAGCATTACCAACCTTCAGGTGACACATTATCCTAAATCTATCAATGACCATTTTCAGCATCTTCATAAAGATAATAAATAACACTGGGAACAGGTTAGTACTAAACAGCACTCCAATATATAATTGCTATCTTACTCAAGCAGTGCTACCAAGTAGATCCACAAAAGTGGGACAACTGTTAATATTGTGCAGCCAAGACCTGACCAATGGAAACAATCCAAAAGGATGCCATTGAAAGCTGTTGAGGGATCAAGCAGGAGCACTAGGGTCACACATTTCTGTTTCTTTCCAGTAGAAAGCCATCCATCAAGGTGACTAAGGCCCATTTTGTCACCAGCCCAGGCCTGGTCATACAATGAAAGATGCCATTCAACAAAAGTGTCTGCAGTTAATCTATTATCACCTTCTCAAATGCCTTACACATGAATATATTGTTGGCCATACAAAACCTGTAACATTTGAACTGATGGTAACCACTCCATTCCAAAAAAAGCCAATCAGCCCTTGGACTCACTTCATCATATACACAGCACACATACATATACACACCAGTCAGCACAAATAAACTCATATAGGTTAAAAGGGGACATTGTTCATTAATTAACTACAAGCATCCTATCCATGTCCTTAAACTGAAATAAATGCAACAAAATAGAATAAGACTGTGCATTTAGTACCTCCACTTTGTACCATTCTAATTGTGTGTGCAAAGTGACTTGTATCACAGCCCGAACAAAGACGAAAAAACATACCGAAGGAAAATCAAGGCCACACTTTGTATATTGGTTACATAGGATTGCCACATGGGTCCTGGATCACCGCATCGGAAAACCCGCATGCTGTATCAACAGCCCCATGGAGAGGCCTCCAGACATTGTCCAAGAGGACACCCAAACTGAAGTAGAGGAACCAATACTGGGGCATAGTGCAGGCTTTCATTCAATGCCAATCTGGACTCCCTGCACTACCACGATACTCAACACACAAGAGGCAGATCCCTCAGTTGAGGGTGAACAAATCATAACTGGATCCAGGGCCCATACCAACCTCCACAAAAGGTGACCACCACCCGGGGGGGGAGCACCTGTCGCCAACCCTAACACCCAGTTGTAATAGCACAGATGATCTCTGAGTACATAAACTCAGTGCGGCAGATGATAACAAGCATGACACCAAGCTGAACATTTTTGCCAGACATCTACAGTGTTACCGGCAACAAAATGGACCAAATCAACTCCACATTGAAGTTTAAGTAATTTGAGTTATCACTGCCTTCTCAACTGTTTGAAATTCATCTGAGTTTAGACTGGCCCAATGTTAATGAATTAAAATGATATACTAAGGGATTCTTTCTACTCAAATCTTCTAAATACATTAGCATATCATGAGCTACACTGATAGATAAGAGAATAAATTTCCAGAATAGGAAGCAACAAGCATTTTCTTATCATTGTATTATACAATGCTGAAATGACAAAAATGGAAGCACACCTAACCACTTAGTGTGTTTTGTTTATCAGCAGTAATTCAAAGGCCACAAAACAGTGTACTTGTAAAGAATTAAGTGCATAACAAAACAAACAGAGAGCTGGCATTATAGCCTAACATGCTAGGATGTAGGAAACAGAAGGAAATGGTTGTTATTGTGCTTTGATTCCTAGTGGTCCAGTAATGTGACATGAGTCCTTTGTCATGGAAGTGGTATCATGTCACACTGCTGGACTACTATGGATCAAAACAACATTTCCTTCTGTATCCTACATCCTAGCATGTCAGACTATAATAGCAGAGGCACTTCAATAGGAAATGAGAGGCTAATCTGAGCTTGTTTACCTGAAGCTCAAAAGCTAGCTAAAAGCGACAATTAGTACAGTCATCCCTCTACCTTCACCGGAGTAAGGAGAAAATGCTTTCATGAAAGTTGGAAAATGTGAATTAAAAAACCACTATTTCTTTTTATCTGAGAGAATACTTGTCTGGGAATTTCTATGTTTATCCTCATGGCTCTAAAGGTCACCTTTTGCCAAAGTGTTCTCTCTAGGAATCTCTAGGTCAGTGGTCCTCAAACGTTTTAAGTAGAGGGCCGATTCACGGTCCCTAAGACTGTTTGGGGCAGACGGCGGACTACAGTTTGAAGAAAACATCAACAAAAATCTATAGACACAGCAAATACCTTAATTATACTGCAAAAACATAAAGAAACAATACAATATTTAAATTGAAAAACAACTTTAACCAACATAAACTTAACGGAAGTGTGGGCTTGATTTTTACTTCTAAGATAGTCTAATTAATTAGGATTGTTGTTGTTGTGTGCCTTCAAATTGTTTCAGACTTGGGGTGACCCTAAGCCTAAGGTTTAGGGTGGGGGTGCTTGGTAAATGACCTTGGAGGGTTGTATTGGCCTGTGGGCCTTAGTTTGGGGACCCTGCTCTAGACACCCAGCAGAAGTTGACCACAGAGTCACACTGGAAGACCTAAAGATTCCTAGAGAGAACATATTAATTGGATCCATGACTAGTCAAATCTGCAGTAGTGAAACCTGCAAATATGGAGGACCAACTATAGTTTAAAAGGATGGTTAGTTTCACAGGAACATCTCTCAAGATGCCTTCTCTGTATCTGTATCCTCCTCTCCCATACAATGATTAACCAAAGTACACTCTTTCTAAGAGAACCACCCCACCCAAGATTAACCTCCATTCAAACCTTGCACTGCATATTTTGTTTCCATTATCATACAAACTAAATAAGCATGAAATTATGTCTAATTAGCATTTTAATGTATATCTCATGCTTCTGTTCAGATTATGTTCTTCCCAGAGGAGTATGTTCCAGCAAATAAGCCCCAGCTGGATTTCATGTGACCACATTATAATCAGCCACCTAATTACTTAAATCACACTGGGAGGAATTTTCATTCATAGTCTTTGTGTTGTTGGGCTTTGATGTCCACCACAATTAATATGATCACTTGTTTAATTTATCTTTTAATTAGAGCGAATATGGATGGAAAGAAAGGAAGTGTATCATTTTTACTGGTCTGGAGCATTTAGGGATCAGTTGCAGCAAAGTTTCAGTCAAGGCCAACAGCAATTAATTTTGTAATGGCCTAAATCCAACATAACCAAGACCAAGGCTCAAAGTTGCCCAATAACTAGCTAGTTTTTTAGCTCCTCAGAACAGAGTTTGGAAGGTTACCATGAGAACAGCCAGTGTGGTGTAGTAGTTTGATCATTGGATTACAATTCTTAGACCAGGATTTGATTTACTGCTCAGCCATAGAAACCCATGGGATCACTTTGGGCAGGCCACACTCTTTTCAGCTCAGAAAACTCCACAATTGGTTCACATCAGGGTCTCCATAAGGTGGAAACAACCTGAAGGCAAACAACAACAATGAGACGGGGCGGTACCCTCCACCTAATCCTGAATTCTATTATTCTGCCCACAGAGGTCCACGGAAGTCCATGTATGCAATAGATTCCAAAATGATTACTTTCCAGGGATCCTAAGTGCCACCATTGTGGAGTCACCTATGTGCATATGGAGGCATACAGGCTATACATTTTTAACTGTAGCCTCAATGGCATCAGTCAAGGAAGTTATCTAAATGATTATTGACTAAGCATTTTCCATGTAATTAATCCAACCACATCACTTCTGGCCTTTCTTGCCATATAGGAATAGCACAGATAAGGAAAGTCTATCCCAATAATACCATTTTGTTCATTCCAAAGGAAAATACTGACCTGGGGGCCAGCAGGTCCTGGAGGGCATATAGATTCTATACATGGAGGCTGTGTTATCTGAAGTTCTTGACATAAATATTTCATATCCAGTGATAACAACATCTAGGAAAACAAACAAACAAATCAGATATTTATCAACTATCTATACCAAGTAGCCCACTTTCACCCAATATATTTATTCATTGTTATTATTTATCTTCCAGAGCACTATTGCACAAAGATTTCTAAGACTACATGAATGATTAGATTACTATATACAGGCAGTTCCCAAGTTATAAACAAGATAGGTTCTGTAAGTTTGTTCTTAAGTTGAATTTGGATGTAAGTCGAAACATGTACATTTTTTAAGTGCAACTCCATGCGCTTTGGATAGCATAGAGAAGGGTTAACACCCCTGTGATGTTTGCTTTGCTGTCTGTGCCCCTGTTCAGAAGATTTCACCTCACTTTCTGTCCCTGTGATAATTGAATTTGAAAAAATTGACTTGTGCAAAAAAGGAATGGTGAGAAAGCTTTAGTTGAGACACCTTTCCCCAATGATAACTTTTGAATTTCCCTTCCTAGGGCTAGATTTCTTTCACTTCTTGTTGTCTCATGCCCTTTCTTAAATATGAGTCATTTATAAGTCAGATGTTTGTAACTCAGGGACTGCTTGTATACTGAGTATAAGCCAACCTCATGTATAGGCTGAGGGGAGATTTTTGGGGCCAAAATCATGGATTTTGGTATGACTCTTCAATAGACTTATTAGAAGGCAGTTAAAGGACAAGACATCAGGCCTTTCTTGCACAGTTGAGTTGAATGGTGAGTGAAGAAACAGCAGAGATCCCAAGGAATATTTGTCCATAGCCACCTGCTTCTCTCCCTTTCCTCCTTCCCAATTTCTCTGAGAAAACATGCAGATCAGATGCAGCTTGGGAAGAGAAGCAAAAGACAATATGAGACAAGCTATCAGCAGCTTCTTGAGCAATGGTGATAGAAGCAGGGGTAGAAGGGGATCAATCTGGATGGTGAGTGAATGAATAAATAAATACCAGTGGTGTTGCTGAAATCTCAACTTTTGCCTGCCTGCTCCAGCTCAACTTTGCACACACAACAACCACCTCAGTTATTCATATTCAGCAGGAGTCCCCGGTGGCGCAATGGGTTAAGTCCTTGTGCTGGCAGGACTGCTGACCGAAAGATTGGCGGTTCGAATCCACGAGATGGGGTGAGCTCCCTTCTGTCAGCTCCAGCTTCTCATGCAGGGACATGAAAGATGCCTCCCACAGGATGGTAAAATATCTGGGCGTCCCCTGGGTAACGTCCTTGCAGACAGCCAATTCTCTGATACCAGAAGTGACTTCCAGTTTCTCAAGTCGTCCCTGACACGAAAAAAAGCAGCATCTCTCTCTCACTTCTTCTCTTTTTCTTCCACAACTTCTCAGGAAGCAAACAGGACAGCTTTGACCAGGGAAAGCAGGAAGGAGGGGTAATCACAGCCAGTACGATTCCTCAAGAGACTGATTTTTTTTTTGCTTGCTTCCTCCTGCTCTGCCACCTACAGCTGGCCTGCTGGCTTTCTCAGAATCACTGGGGAGGAGGAAGAGACAAGCAGGCTGCTTGCGGGCAACCACAGGTGTGCAACAATCCATTTGGGAGAGCCTACTGCAAAAGAAGTGCTGAGATCTTTCTGCCAAGGAAAGTTAATGTCAAAGAATCACTGCCATTGCTGTCTCCAGGCATTCAAAAAGGCGAGAGCGCAGATAGGTACCATTTTGATCCAAGTATAAATTGGCTCCTGTTTTGGGGCTCAATTTTTTTGGCATAAATTTTTCAACATATACACAAATATATATGGTATTAATGCTTACTAGCCATAATCATTATGTACTACCTCCATAGACATAGGAGAAGAAATGGAAATTGCTTTCTTCTCCTACAGACATACATATGTTTAAACCAAAGCTATATCAGGTCCGCCGCCGCCAAGTTTTCTTCTCAATATGTTAAGGGCTAGCACCATAATTGTATTTGCTTTATTTTCTAGAAATTTGTCATAGACTGGCAGCCAATAACTTGCAGGTTGCCACCAATCTACAGACAATCACTTTGAGGAACACAGATCTAAAGGCCATTGTCTAACCTACAGTGTCATTCACTCCAAACAGCACTGAAGTAGGAAATCTGATTACTTCCCAGTTGGTACTAATTTGAGAGGTGGATTGAAAACAACTGGAAATGTGTGGAGATGGCCAGAAGTACCCACAACATTGTTTGTGACATGTTATTATTTGGGGGCAAATATTGGGGAACATGCCTCCTCAAAACCCCATCAAAAGATACTGTTCCCTCCCAACCCCCTGCAACAGTAATCACTAGTTGATGGCAAAGACCTGATGGAGATGACTGTTTTAGGTTTAGTTCTGATTCAGTAGAGGGTGACCTTGGGCAAGTCACAGTCCTTCAGCCTCAAGGGAAGGCAATGGCCAAACTCTTCTGAACAAATCTGGACTAATCGGTTCGCCATAATCAGAAACAAAAATATTTGAAAGCACACAAAAATAACAAATCATATACCTCAAAGTTCTATCTGTGAGTTATGCTTCCTAGGTTGGGGGATAGAATGACTGGTAAATCTTTGACACAAAACCTACAGCAGAATGGCAATGCACAAGTGCTGGGAGAAAGCTTTTACCTTCAGAAGAAACAACAAACTTAAAATGATGTATCTAACACAATAAAAAGGAGGGCATATTGCAAGCACTTGCTTTGACCTTGGAAGTATAGTCTCAAAACTTCGGATTACAACAAAAAAAATTAATGTTTCCGGGTTAATTTAGTGGATCAAAATTTTGAACCTTTTAAAATATATGAGCCTTTTTAATAAATAGATTATTTAACTACACACCAGGAGTATCAAAATCTAAAGACTTGTACATATGTTAGATAAAATGCAAAATCAGATTCACCCAGAGACAGACAAACCCTAATGACTTCTCTCTAGTCGTATTAGACATGAGACATGGAGGACAAGGTGGTTGTTTTCTTTTTCTTTTATATGTAGCCTTGCTCTGTATTGTGCAATTGTGCACAATTGCAATTGTAATAAAATAAAAATAATAAGGAACAGCAGTAATAGAGGAAGGCAGGATTATGAGGGACTACGGAACCACAATTGCAGGGCCTCAGACTGAAAAATTGGTGTAACTACACTACTGAAGGTCCTCAGTGAGATACATATTCACTATCAATGATAATACGACTGTAGTGGAATAGTAGGTTTGTATGATAAAGTCCTAAGATTTAGCAGATAGGAGTCTTATAAGCTATGATCCATTCCCAATATAGTCTCTGCAGTCCTTAATAAATCACAACTCCTGTCACCATCGTGGTTTCTTAGAAGTACCTTCGGAAGGATAAACTGTACTTGTTATCGGGAACAGAAATGCTTGAAGCAGTACTTACAGAATTCCATCCCTGCTTGAAGTTTGGTGGAGGAAATAATGGAGGAGGGGGAGGTGGTGGTGGAGGAGGAGGAAGGGCCAAGAGAGAGCATGCTCTGTGATTATTAATTCTTTTCTTCTGGTCCAGGCAAGGGAGGGCTGTTGACAAGAAAAGAAAAGTATTATTTACAGGTTGAAAATTAATTCAGAAAGGACAACTGATTATGGAGCAAGAAATATATTCATAATAAATTGCTGTTGTGTGCCTTCAAGTCATTTCTGAATTACGCTGTTCCTAAGGCGAGCCTATCACCGTTTTTTTTGGGGGGGGGGGGCAAATTGAGGCAGTAAGGGGTATGAAATTTGTGAAGAGCAATACATGGCCCCTTTTCTCTCCTTAAGTCAATTTTTGCTAATTATATCCCAGCCTGCTCATATGGAAGTAGTAAAACTGGAGCGAATCAGGTCAACCTACTGCATGGTAGAAATAGTCCACTGGGATAAAGTATACTGTATCATCACAACCACAAACAAAAATATCCAGTCACAAAACACTATACAGTATAACCCTCATATTTGTGGGGAATACATTCCAAAATCCATGGATTTCAGAAGCTATAGATGATAGCAAACCCTGCAGAAACATACCACAGAATACCATTAGAGAGGTCCACAAACACTTCTGTTTGGTCTGGAAGTGAATCATCAAAACACTTTAGAGGAATCAGAGAGGCCCACAAATACACTCTAGAATCTTTCCCATGGCCACTATTAGCCATCTCCCAATCCCAGAGACCATCCAAGGCTTCAACAGCATCACCTTCTGGGTCAACAAGAAACTCTCCAAAAGCCATCACAAATTCATTTGGATCCATAATCCTCCTTAACTGGCCCTCCATTTCTGCAGAGGCTCTGAGCTCCAGTGGTTCTAATTTTTACCAGGTACTGATCTAGGCACAACAACAAAACTACAGGAAGTTCATCCATACCCAAGTTCCTCATCATCATCCCATCTTAGGTCCAGAGTATCTAAATATACCTACATAAACTGAAATTCAAAAAATTCTACATGATGTAAAGAACACACAATGAAATCTGAAGATGTTTTAGATTTGTTTGAGTATCCAATGTCTCCTACAGATAGGCAGGAAGAGGATGTTGTGTGTTTTCGGTTTACAGGTTGCTGCTGCTATTGTATTGCCACACATCCAGGATGTCTGGCAATATCCAGCATCAGCTGCAACACTTTATTCAAGTGTGTTTCTTTTAATTCCAAGATACCAGAATGACAACAAAAAATGCTTCTCCTTTCCTCTCTATTTTTTCTGGGGTTTTTTATTCAATGGCATAGTGCATCAGTGAATTTTTTTTCCACTGTAGCACTATAGCAAAACATTATTTAATTCAGAAAGTAAAAAACCACAGGACCAAGGAAGCAAGCTGTGCCCCAGTCTTTGTAACAACCCTTGTGCCAGTTCAATAGACGGCTACACAACAAACTTCTCAGGCCTGGTTTTTCCATTATATAGACACAACCACCATAGGCAATTTCCCAAGTGGAATTTGGGGAGAAGCAATGGGACATAGCTATGTGGGGCACATAGCTTTTTATATCCTTCCTGCTTCCTTCAGAAGGATGCTGCACTATTGGTAGTATCAATGTAAGATTCAGCTAGCAGTAATGTTATTCTTGATGTATCATGCTACTGGTAATTTGTTACATCCAAGCTCTGAGGCAAGGGTGTCACATTGGAAAAAACAACAACACACTTATGGTAGCAATATGATTGTCAGTGAGCATTCACCATATCTGAAATATTGCTAACCATACTAAGTTGAACCAGAGTAAGTCTTGACTCCTGGAGCAGGAATCCTATGATCCCTGTATCATTCTTGAAACCTTCCATGTTTCAACCTTTTCTTTAAAGTACGAGAATCACATCATTGGACACCTCTGTGTGTATTTATTATCTAAAAGAGGGGTGGGCAATTGTCAAAAACCCTTTCCTATTTATGCCCTGAAATGCTCCAAAACACTGGAAGACACATTGGAGTCTATATGTGGTCAATGGGCTGTACCTTGCCCACATTTGTTTTTAAACAAGGTGCTTGATCCTAGTCTTTTCCCCCCCAAAAAGATCTCTCCAAATAATTTCTGAGACACTGGAAATGATTCATTTAAGCTTAATTTTGTATGTTTTTAAGGCATTGAATAATTGCCATATGTAAGCCGCCCAGAGAAAGGCGGGTTATAATTAGGGCAAATAAATAAATAAATAAATATGGCCTATGACGGACCATATAAATAATTGTATAAGGTCTTGATTTCTCTCTCTTCCCATTTTCTCTCTTTGTCCTCACCTTACTTCAGTTGGTTAAAAAATGAGCACAATAACTATTTTCGCTTTGCCATCTAAGTCCACTGCTTCTACACACCTAAACTTAGCCTTCTTCTCAATCCACGTTCACAAAATTACAAATCTTGCACTTCTAAACTGGATGCCTAGGATTGTTTCCCTTTTTCCAGTACTGGACCTTGTGTGAAAACATCATCATTAACATTTCTATTTAATAGAAGTCAAATCCTCCCACCTGTCCAAAAAAACCCCCCAAAAAACAACTAGCAACCTGTGACCTGGCATGGGAGACTCTGGACACTCAAAGAAGAATGCAGACAAGTATCCAAGTTTAAGTTTCATAGAGTCATAAGACAAATGACCAGCTGCTATTAAGAGCCCATAAAATAATTGAACTGTTATTCATCCCTTGGGCCTTATTCATGTATTCAATATAGTCTGTGTTTCCCAGCTTGCTTGCCTATGGCTCAATACCAACTCCAGGAGTCCCCTGCCTAGAAAAGCTGCCTTTCCCTTGGATGCGGCCCCAACGTCCTGACAAACTATGTAGAACCATACTCAGTTTGCTAATGGGCACTAAGGTTACATGGAGGACAACAATTCATGGGTGGTAGATTTTACTATGCGTTTTGCAATATTATCTTTACTATCAAAGTAAATTTCTTTGAGAACTACTTCTTTGGGAAAGAAATACCCTAAATGAATAAAGCGAAAAGACAGCCATCAGTCATACTGGCTGTTACGTAACTTGGCCAACTTAGCACAAAGTGAGACCACCCATCCGGGCAGTAGGGCATGGGATGAATACACTCCAACAAAAAACAGACATATGTGACCAAGCAAGATCAGAGTGTGGCCAAAATGGACAAAATTATCAATGGATAATAACACACAAGCTAGGAGAGATTGATACAGTTTGGTTTGCTTGAGCTCACAGAGAAATGCAAGCTTCTGCCCACTCATCTTTTTGCTGAGTTGAAAACAAATTGGTTCTCAACCTGTGAGTCCCCAGATATTTTGGCCTTCAACTCCCAGATATCCTAACAGCTGGTGAACTGGTTGGGATTTCTGGGAGTTGTAGGCCAAAACACCTGGAGATCCACAGGTTGAGAACCACTGGTCTAACCCAATTTGCTACAATTCAAATAATAGTGGATGAAGGGGGAAAGTGGGAGCAGGAGAGAGAAAGTGAGACATTTTAAAGCCATCAGAAAAAGAGGGACAGCAGATATTTAATTGCTACTGTTCTGGCCAAATTGGGACAGCTAGTTAGGGGGTATTTGTATGCGGAATATTTGCCTTTCCAAAATGGTAGAAGCACAAAGCTGTGGCAAGGAAGCACAATAGAGGCAACAAAATGTGTGTTGGCCAGTGTAACAGCAAGGCAAAACCTGCACATTCACATGGAAGAATAAAAAAGAAAGATCAACTTTAAAATGATAGAAGCACAAAGTTGTGGCAAGGAAGCACAAAGTGAAGAGGCAGAAGCATCATTTTTTCATACTGTCCTGATTCCAGCCTCCCTCCCCCTCTTGCTCTTCTTCCCTCTCTTCATAAAGCCAAACATACCAAGAATAAAACCCACACAAAATCAACTAATCCGAACTTCCTCAAAATGGACAAAAGCAAAGCAGACAAGAGCATGAGGCCTGGAAGCACAAGGCACAGAGGTGGCTCCCTTGAAGCCCTACAGCCATGTACTTTTGCACTAGCACTCCCTCTGCTGCTAGCTCTTAACTCAAAATGCTGCTCTTATATCAAAGCAAAACCTTGGCCGAGCAACAGCTCTTAACTCAAAAATCTCTTAATATGATGGTCTTATATTATGATCTACGTTCAATTATTAGTCCTAACAATAAACCCATTGAATTAACTTGATTTAGATATGTAGTGACATTCCAGGTTGTCACTGATCTTATTGATCTACTCTGCTGGAGACAATAATGGGATTTAGATCATTACAAATACTTGGTTTGTTTAACAATCTACATGTTGAGGGACCAGGCCTAGCAGTACATGTTCGGGAAACAGCATAATTTAAAGGGGGGAATTGATTAAATCTTTCATTATCCTAATCCACATTCAAAACATAGTTTTGCCCCATTTTGTCAAAAGCTCTTAATATTTGAAGCTTTCTGTATAGCAGAGAGTAGGACTGGATGGCCCTTGTGGTCTCTTCCAATTCTATCATTTTATGATTCCAATACATTTGTTCTGTAATATAACTCATTATACAGCAAATTCTTCATTAATACCTATCCCCTCCCCCTACAACTCAGTAACATAAATCCTTATTTTGACTGACTAGATAACATAGATCAAAGCAACATGCATCATGGGATTTAGAAATTAAGCACCCACAACACTCATCCAGATACAGTACCAGTAACAGTGATATATTTAGAAAGAGATGTCCCCTGAAGAAAAAATATATTGGAAGAAGCATCTGCAGATATTCACACCTCCTGATCCGTTACTACCAACTGTTGTTTGTTGCAATATAACTACATGAAAATACAGAATCACAGCCACGTGTATCCCGTAATGCAATACCCTGCAGCATTTCCTCTAAAAATGATGTTTCAGCACCAAGAAAATCCGGTTGGCTGTAGGTGACAGAATCATTCACTATTTCTAGGAGCACCATGGACATATGTTACTTAGAAGGTCAAATTGGGCTAAAGACATAATACGTTATAACTCACATACTTATTTAAAGCAACATACTAATGGTCATTCCTCATTGCGATTCCATATACATCAATGACTTGATGGCTTTGATATTATTTTCTTCTATTGCCTACATATAATGCTTTCGGATTCTTGGTTGATGCCATGTGCTGCCACAGGGAAGTATATGGGAACAAGAATAAAAGGACATTTATATCCACTCATTTTTAAATCTAGCTGAAAAATAGCTGAGAGAGTACTTTCATAATGACAGGTAATACAAATTATCATTCAGGGATGGTATAGTTGTAGGGTAGCAGTTTAGGATCATCCAGGATCCAGCTCATTCACTGCTGATGTCATTAGATATTATGTGTTAAGGAACAACAGTAATGTTCACAACTTGTCATATATCATCTACCACACAGATAAAACAAATTCTCTTGTTTGGAAATTGAGACAGAATTCCTAGTTAAGGAGATGTTCCCAGTTCAATATGAAAAGAGAGAATGGTTCCTTCTACTTATTTAGGGAGTTGGGATAATAACGGGGAGAAAGGAAGCTAACAAAGTAGATATATGGCCAATTTTAAATCTGCAGCTATTGCTGTGTTTTATTGAATATCTTATTTATATTAATAAGGGGTTTATATGCTGTTTTACATATACATTTACATTATGTAAATGCAATTTTTATGCAATAAAACATCTTTAATATTTTATAAATGTTTATGTAATTTATTGTATATTGTGTATTTTGCTGCTCTATTACGTGCCTTTGTAAGCCGCCCTGAGTCCCTCTGGGAGATGGTGGTGAGATATAAGTGTTTTTTTATTATAATTATTACACATTTCTAGCCCACAAGAGGCTCTGCATGTTGACAACTTCTCCCAAAAAACTTGGCAAATTGCAGCAGCAAATCGGTTAAGAATTAGAAATTGCAGAAAATTAGTGTTCTGTTAGTTGAATTGGAGATTTGGATAGAGTCCTCTTCTTTTCCAAAAAGTTCTCCCCCCCTTGCTCGCCCCTGAAACTGAAGAAAGTGTCTCCTTGTCTTCTCCCTAGAGATGTCCCATGAAAAATAGAGACTCAGGACCCAGCGTTGAGATCTGACTATATGATTGTTTAATATTACTAGAACCAGTGGTTCTCAACCTGTGGGTCCCCAGGTGTTTTGACCTACAACTCCCAGAAATCCCAATCGCTTTACTAGTTGTTAGGATTCCTGGGAGTTGTAGGCCAAAACACCTGGGAATCTACAGGTTGAGAACGACTGCCTTAGAGAAAGGCAATGGCAATCCCCCTCTGAACAAATCTTGCCAAGAAAACTTCATAGTTGGGTTGCCATAGGTCAGTTTGAAGGCAAAGAACAATTTTAAATCAAATTAGGATTAATAATTAGATTTAGGTCTAAATAGGTTTAATATTGTTCCATTGGGTTGCAATCTTATGAGGGACTATGTCTCACAGAACTTAGTATTTCTTAATCAAGATGTATAGGATAAGGCTAGCTGTCTCTCCAACCATATTGTAAAGAAATCCCATTTATACCCAGGAAAGAAGATACAGGATTGCAGCTCAAATTGTGTTTCCTTCAAGCAGAGATTATTGTATCCTGGAATAGAAAAGTTCTCTGAATGAACATAAGAAGGAGGAGATGTGGTGGCCTGAAATAACTTTTCCACTCTGAAATATAACTGATGCAGATCTAAAAATGCAACAGCCTAAAAAAAAGCCTCATTGGTTTATTTTCACCCTAGTACATGTGTTCCATATTTGTTTTGCTTCATATAGATAGATCTATAATGAAGTACCACATATGTCCACCTAAATATATTCACTCACAATCAAATACATCACTAGAGCCTTGTTGAAATATCGCTGCCACTAAATTCCATTGCCGTTTCAAAAGATCATGAATTTCAATGCTTAAAAATGATACAATGGGTTGTTGTAGGTTTCTCGGGCTATATGGCCATGTTCTGGAAGCATTCTCTCCTGATGTTTTGCCTACATCTATGGCAGGCATCCTCAGAGGTTTTGAGGTCTGTTAGAAACTAGGAAATTTGGGTTTATATATCTGTGGAAAGTCCAGGGTGGGAGAAAGAACTCTTGTTTGTTGGAGCTAGGTGTGAATGTTTCAATTGGCCACCTTGATTAGTATTTGATGGCCTGACAGTTTTTAGGTGTGGCTTGTTACTGCCTGGGGAATCCTTTGTTGAGAGGTGATTATATGTTCCTATTGTTTCTTGTCTGGAGTTCCCCTGTGTTTGAGTTTTGTTCTTTATTCACTGTTATAATTTTAATATTGGTAGCCAGATTTTGTTCAATTTCTTGGTCTCTTCCTTTCTGTTGAAATTGTCCACATGCTTTTGGTTTTCAATGGCTTCTCTGTGTAGCCTGACATGGTAGTTGTTAGAGTGGTCCAGCATTTCAGTGTTCTCAAATAATATGCTGTGTCCAGGTTGGTTCTTTTGGTGCTCTGCTATGGCTTACTTCTCTGGTTGAAGTAGTCTGCCATCAAATGCTAATCAATGCTGTCAGGCCACCAAATGCTAATAAAGGTGGCCAATTAAAACATTGACACCTATCTCCAACAGTTAAGAGTTCTTACTCCAACCCTGGACTTTTCACAGATATATAAACCCAAGCTTCCTATTTTCTAACAGACCTCACAATCTCTGAGGATGCCTTGCATAGATGCAGGCGAAACATTAGGAGAGAATGCGTCCGGCACATGGCCATACAGCCCAAAAAAACCTACAACAACCCAGTGATTCCGGTAATGAAAGCCTTCGACAATACAATGATACAATGCTTTAAAATGATCCTACGCATCAGTACTAGTTGTCAATAGGCCTGCAAACAGTACAGGTACGTACTAACCAAAGCAATTCAGGTTATTTCCCCATACAAGTAAAAATGCTGAAATAATAAATACAAGACCAACTGCTTCACAATAAGGTTAGTGCTACCTATCAAAATCAGTAGTTTTAGATAACCAAGACAATATATCTGTTAACTTAAGCTTTAAAATATACACAAATAACATCCATATTTCAAAAGTACACATTTAAAATGATATTATAGAAAAACATGGCTAGATAGGACAAATGTCAAAAACAGAAAACTGAATTCAAAATTTCAAAAAATATATATTCTATCAACATTTGAATTCTACATTTTTGTTTGGATGCTAGAAAACAAAACTTTCTCAGTTTTTTTTTTTTTGAAAGGTGGAAGACAGATAATTCCTATCCTCAGTGTCCTTTCCATGGCACACAGCTGAAGGAAAGCCTGCTGGATTAGAGGAGAAAATAGGATTCCCTGTACTTAGACTATTCATGCCCTTTCCCTTGTGCCGAGGAGGGTTTTTCCATGCAGGGAGCTTTTGTTTGCTATGAAAGCCATCTAGATGTCTATTAGTGGCATTAACAAGCCCAGAGGATGTTTACTTTGCTAGCATCCAATTCAAGTCCTGCAACACTGTTGGAGATCAGGGATATATTGGTGACGATGGCTCTACACTGTGATTCATCTCCTCTCTGATCTATTTCATTTATTGTCCATGTAAACTACAGATATAACAGGCAACATCTTCTGCTTAAATTGGGAAGTTTAGTGTTCACAAAAACATGGTATGTGAAAGGGGACTTGCTAGTCTCCTCCTAACACAGGAATAATCAAACACAAGGTAAAGAGATATGGAGAGAGGGGGAAATACTGTGCCCCAGCTCTCAAAATCCATCATGCATTTACAATCAAGAGTTTTTGTTGTTTTGAAATCCTATATGGTTCTAAGGGGTAGAATGGCAGGAACATTTAACAAGAGTAATATAGTACTGAGAGACAAAGCAAACTTATCCTTTACCTGCAGGTATTGAGAAGACACTGTCAACAAAAGAATTCTGAGATAAAGCAAAGCAGAAAAGGAGTTGAAGATAAAATCCCAAGGCAACCCTGCTGAGCATGACCATGCTGGCTGGAAAGCTGTCCAAATCCACTGTTGTGTAGGGTGTCGATCCCTTGTCCACTGTCTTTCCTGCTTGTGTGCTTTGCTTGCTTGCTTGCTCCCGTTCACTCTCTCCCTGGTTGGGTATGTTTATGTGTGCATGTCTCGCTCCTCTGTCTCTCTCACTCTGAGCTTTGGAAAGAAAGAATGCCAACCATTTCCCATTAAATGTTCTCCTTACACTAGACAGAGCTATATTTAACCCAAGCCCTGGATCAGATGCCCTCACTACAAATGCCATCTATTAAAATATAGCTGGAGAACTAATGAAGAGAGGGAGGGGCAATTTAAAGTTGAATGGGGAAGTAGATCTCTGGCTGATAATGGCAAACACTGAGATAGCTCCACTCATGAATAAAGATTTTCTCTTCCTCCATCCCCCAATCTCCACTAATGGTTCCAAGTAACAGATTATGGAGATAGAACTCTCATGTTTCTACATAATGCATCCTATCTCTATAATTCATTCATTTATTTATCGTGTCAGGAGCGAACCAAAACAGTTGTATTGCATTAAAAAAACAGACAAACAAACAAACAAAACACAAAATTTGCAGACTTGGTATTCTATTAAATGTCCTTTGACCAACAGCTGGCCACTTGGAGTGCCTCTGGTGTTGCCACAAGAAGGTCCTCCATTGTGCATGTGGCAGGGCTCAGGTTGCATTGCAGTAGGTGATCTGTGGTTTCCTCTTCTCCACACGCACATGTCATGGATTCCACTTTGTAGCCCCATTTCTTAAGGTTGGCTCTGCATCTCGTGGTGCCAGAGCGTAGTCTGTTCAGCACCTTCCAAGTCGCCCAGTTTTCTGTATGCCCAGGATGGAGTCTCTCATTTGGTATCAGCCATTGATTGAGATTCTGGGTTTGAGCTTGCCACTTTTTGACTCTCGCTTGCTGAGAGGTGTTCCAGCGAGTGTCTCTGTAGATCTTAGAAAACTATTTGATTTAAGTCATTGGCATGCTGGCTGATACCCAAACAGAGTATGGGCCGGAGATGTCACTGCCTTGGTCCTTTCACTATTGGTTGCTACTTCCCAGCAGATGTCAGGTGGTGCAATACTGGTTAAACAATGTAATTTCTCCAGTGGTGTAGGGCGCAGACCCCCCGTGATAATGCAGCATGTCTCATTAAGAGCCACATCCACTGTTTTAGCATGATGAGATGCGTTCAAATGTATAATTCATTTGAAGACACTGTAATGCTTAACTGACAGAGTGTGGATTGTTGTCATGTGCCTTCAAGTTGCTTTAACTTATGGCAACCCAAAGGTGCCTTTATCATGGGGTTTGCTGGAACTGAAAGTATATGACTAGCTCAAGATCACCAAGTGGGTTTCCATGGCCAAGCGGGGAAACAAATCCTGGTCTCCAGAGTTGTGATCCAATGCTCAAACCACTACACCACACTGACTCTCCAAGCATGGATAAAGTGCAAATGAATATCTATGATATATCAATACAGTCAGAACAATAATGAGGGAATTTAAATACAAGACTGTATCATCCGTTATCCATACTTGAATAAAAGTGCACTGGACCTTTAGTAGCTGAAGAGATAAAAAGTGCTAGAGTTTTCAATTTTTCCATAACTTTCTACATTGTCTGTTTTTTGAGAAATATTTGAACACCTACCATGAACACCTGTCAGAGGAAGGGATTCTGTAGTATACTCCATGGTACATCATTTTCACATATAGTACAGGTCAAACCACTGACCTCTATATAATAGGAATTTACCTTAGACCACATCAGAGCACTTTTTTGCAACTGTGCATTGAAGGAAAAGACAGGCAATGGGAAATGAGCTTTTAGAGACATTGTGCGAGTCTGTGCTTTCAAGTCATCTGTTGATATATGATGACACCTTGAATTTCACAGGCAAGAAATATTCAGAGTTCCATCTTTTGAAATATCCCCTGTAGAACAGTGGTTCCTAACTTGTGGTCCGTGGAGAACTAAAATATGGCCTCACCATTACTACGAGAGCGACTGGTCTCGCGAAACCCTCTTATAGTGCCGAGGCAATGGGGATGTCGAGAGGGGAGAGGCTGGCTACCCACGAAAGACACGACAAGCCTCCTGAGTGCTGCTTCTCCTCCCACTCCCTCCCCCTGAGCAGAGGCGGTCCATGTGGCACCTGGAATCAGGGGCACCTTGATGTCTTCATTTTTAGACCTCTTTCTGGGGTTACTTGGGGTGCTGATTCAGAAAATTGTAGTGGATAGACCAAATCAGCTCTAGATTATTAAATATTGTTTTCTGTGGATGAGCAGATGGCAACTACTGGATGGAATATGTTCTGTATCAAAAAATAGAGCTGATGTGGTCTATCCAATGCAATTTTCTGAATTAGCACCCCAAATAACAAAAGCTAATCTAAAGTTGACCAAAAACTGATTCGTAATCCTTTTGGTACTAATGTTGGAGAGTGGTCCCTGGTCAAAAAAAGGGGTGGGAACCACTGCTGTAGAATCCTGCATTCATTGATTGTCTCCCAGCCAAAAACTAACCAGGCTGACCCTACTTAGTTTCCAAAATCAGATAGGATCTGATACCTTAGTTTAATTTGTCCTTGTTGAGGAAAACCAAATAACTTAAGGAACACCATTCTATTTCTTTGTCTATATAGCAATGATGCAAAACTCTGAAGAAATTTTGCCAAGAAAACCTTGTGATAAGGTCACTTTATGGTTGCCGTACTCTAGAAATGACTTTTAAGGTAAATAAATAAAACAATATGCATAATATTGGTCAACACACATTTTGGTGCCACAAATATCAGACCTTTCTCTGGTTATATTTCACTTACACCATTCCCCCCCCCCCCCCCCCCCATCGGCTGTAGTTTTTGAGATACAGAACATATGCCATCTAGCAGTCTCCATCCAATTGCCCATTAAAACAAACACCATGATAACCATATTTAAGAAACTAGAGGTGATGTGGTCTGTCCAATGCAATTTCAGAATCAGCATCCCACGTAATCCAGAAAGAGGCCTAAAAATCAAGACATGAAGGTGTTTTTGTTGGCCTGTGTGATCAATTTGAAGTCTGGTAGCATAAAGGAACCCTCTTCTGCCCTTTTTGTTTTGACTTGATAGCTTTTTCATCTGTAGGTTGTTTTTTGTTTGTTTATTTGTTTGTTTTGTTCTGCTTGAATGTGGAAGCAGCTGAGAAGTATGGGGTGGCAGTTGCAGTGGGATAGGATAGAGCAGAGGTATCAGTTGTCTATTTCAAAACTGAAGTCACACACATGGCTGTCTAAAGGCCATCTTCCTCTCCACAAGAGAGAAGGCATCTAGAGATTAAAATCATCTAGCTGTATTCCTGGCAGCAATATTCCCTCCACAAGCATACAGCTTTCATTAAACAGCAAGCCTATTACATATTTTTTCAGAGTAGAAAAATTAAGCATTTCAAGCGCAGCAAACCGAATACAATGAAGACATGACTACTAATTCATCCATTTAATAACCAATTAGATCTGCTGTGCAAGCCCTACAAAGGGGAGGTGGTGGTCTGAATTCATTTAATTGGTATAGAAACTAGCTTAGAAAAATATCATTCCACTTTCATTATAAGTTTTTCAAAATACAGTATTCGTGTCAATGTAATAATTAGTGTTGGACATTTCTTAAAACTCCCCCCCCCCCCAAAAAAAAAACAGCATCAAGGACTTATTTTTGCAAATATTTCATTTTTCTCTAGCTCCAGAAGGCAATTAGCTATGGTTCAAATATGTTAAATATTGTGAATATTTCCTCTAAACCTTTGTAAAGGTTTACCTATTGGCCTATTTCGGAGCTTTCAATACCATGATGCTAAGTACAAATCAGCTGCACAGACTGGTAAACATTGCTTTATATTTTACAAATGTTATGAAATATAATTCCCAAATGTGGTGAAATATTTATATATCACAAATATTGATGTAAGACAAGAGACCGATTTATAGCAGATGTAGATAGCACATGTTTACATTTTAAAACAGATGTCTTCATTACTTGCTTCTCTATTCTAGACAACTTCCACTCACAGACTGCTACATTTCTCTGGCTAAAGGCTAGAAGCCAATGCAAAGATGAGTACTGCATGTTCTGGTCAATTGAAATCTATAGGCTTAGATTTAACTTGCTGTTTGCAGGATGGCAGACATCAGTAGTGGTGGTTCACTCCTACGGCTTTTAATCCAAACTTTAAAGACATTGTACAAACCACTGTGTGCTTACAAATGGCCCCTTACTACAGGAATTTGGCATTTCAGGCCGCAAAAGCACCACATACTTTTTTTTTAAATGAAGCATTTTTAAGGAAACATTGCCAAAGACAGCCCATATGATGTCATTAGACTATGACTTTGGGAACTATAGATCAAATTCCTACTCAGCCATAGAAACCAACTGTGGTGACCTTGGAAAGTTACAATCAGTCTCAGAGAAAGGCAAAGGCAAACCCTCCTTTGAAGAAACATTGCCTAGACAACCCCATGCTTAAGGGGAATTGTAGGTCAGCAATGTTTGGAGTGATCTACTCTTGTTCTAGGATACTATTGACCATCAGTACCTTAAATTGCTTTCTAAAGGGATTAGATAAATAATTGTACAATACTGTATGATGTAGATTGCCATGTGGAATGTATAGAACACTTCCAAGTATTTGATGCTATTGTTCCATTATAGACTTGTGGTCTAGAACAGACTTCTAGTAGACTATGATGGACATGATAGTGGAAAGAAGGATCAAGGTTTGGGCTGGACTAAATAGCCAATTCATAGACTTTCTAAATGTAACATGAATCCATCAGGGATGCTATGTTTTACTATTTTATATGCATATATTATTATTTATATTTGTAACACACACACAATTATTTATATTTGTATTATACACACCGAGGAGCCCCCGGTGGCACAGTGGGTTAAAGTGCTGAGCTTGTTGACCGAAAGGTCGCAGGTTCGAATCCAGGGAGCAGCTTGAGCTTCCACTGTCAGCCTCAGCTTCTGCCAACTTAGCCATTCGAAAACATGCAAATGTGAGTAGGTCAATAGGTTCCGCTCCAGCGGGAAGGTAACAGTGCTCCATGCAGTCATGCTGGCCACATGACCTTGGAGGTGTCTATAGACAACGCCGGCTCTTCGGCTTAGAAATTGAGATGAGCACCATACCCCAGAGTCAGACATGACTGGACTTCATGTCAGGGGAAAACCTTTACCTTTACCTTTAATACACACACACACTATTACTGCTGCTAACAATATCAACAACCAACCCTCATAACAATTTCATCCTTAGCTATATAGAATTCCATTGCAGATATTGCAACTACTCTCTCAAGCCGCCAGAGCCAAAGTGGGGGATTGTGCTGGCCTGGAGCACCCCCACATGTAAAGACATTGCCATAAATGTATTATCATAATAAACATTTTGGAAGGAGAAGTATCTATCCACAATGCCAACACTATTACATTAACAACTGAATGTGCTGATGCCATCATTTTGAATAATCACCAGGAGTGGCGTTTTAGAAGAGTTACCTCAGAAGACTTTGGAAGCAAGGCAGCCACATTTAATTTAAAACTAGGAAGAAAATCAATAACAGCTCTTGGATGATAGGAGATTTAATTGGTCTTCTGGAAGCAAAGGCAATTTCTCTTCATAATCTCCAATGAAGAAGATAGGGAAAAAACACTGGATAGTGTTAAAATGTCAAGAACACAAAAATGCAGTTATATATTTCAGTGCTCCCCCACACACACACTATTTTGGAATGGGGGGGGGGGTCGGTCCTATCCTTTAGGGCAGCAAAGAATAAATCTGCCCCGTCTTCTCTGTGGTAGCCCTTTAAATATTTAAAATTGCAATCATTTTACACTCTCAGTCTTATTTTCATCAGGTTGAACATGCCCAACTCCATCAGCCTTTTCTTTACCTCTTATCCATTCCTTGTTCTCCATAACTCTTATTGTTCTTGTTTCTTTTCCCAGATCCTGTTTCAACTGATCTATATCCTCAAAAACTGAATGTAATACTATAGATAAGGCCTGACTAGTCAGAGTATAGTGAGATTATTACTTCCTATGTCTTAAATTAGATGTCAAACTCATTTTCATCGAGGGGCATACTAGTCTTATGACTGCCTTCAGAGGGCTAGTCATTGAATCCATGGACGGAGAATTCATGGATATAAAGTAAAGGTAAAGGTTTCCCCTGACATTAAGTCTAGTCGTGCCTGACTCTGTGGGGTGGAGCTCATTTCCATTTCTAAGCTGAAAAGCCCCCACTGTTTGTAGACACCTACAAGGTCATGTGGCCAGCATGACTGCATGGAGCATCATTACCTTCCCGCCGGAGCGGTACCTATTGACCTACTCACACTTGCATGTTTTCAAACTGTTTGTTTGGCAGAAGCTGGGCCTAACAGCAGGAGCTCTCCCCACTCCTTGGATTTGAATCACCAACCTTTTGGTCAGCAAGTTCAGCAGCTCAGTGGTTTAATCCATTGCGCCACCAGGGTGCCCTCTATTTCATGGATATAGAGGGCCAATAATACTTTTTTTACATAGTTGTCAGTGCTCTTTAGCTTTTACACAATTTGGGTTCTCAGATGTTATTGACCAACAACTCCCATCATTTTTTATTTTCTGCCATGGCCACTGGGGATAATGGGAATTGCAACCCAACAGCACTTGTGGCTCTGAGGTTGGGAAAAGGTTAAAGGACATCTTATCAACACACCTGGTAACTAAATTCAAGCCCCACTCTCCTATCTCCATATACATCCCGGGGCAAACACTGAGATCCTGTGGGGAGACTTTTATCGCTACACAGTCCCCTGCTAACATGCATCTGTTTACCTCTCCGAACGTATTCTCCCCTATGAACCATCAAGATTATTAAGATCGGCTGGAGAAGCCCTGCTCTCGGTCTCACCGGCCTCGCAAGCGCGTCTGGTGGGGACGAGGGACAGGGCTTTCTCAGTGGTGGCCCCTCAACTCTGGAACTCTCTCTCACTGGAGTTCAGAACTGCCCCTTCTATCCTGACATTTAGGAAACAGGTGAAGACTTAGTTATGGAGACAGGCATTCGACGAGTGAGCCAACACCCTGAGATATGGATGGAGGATGAGGAGCAACGATTTTAGTGTGACGACTGACCATTATAGTTATTGATTGTAATTGCTGTTTTAATGTTTTACTGTAATATGTATTATGATGTTTTATTGATTGTATGTGATATTATGGTTGGAAACCAATCTGAGTCCCTCAAGAGAGGTGAGAAGGCCGGTATACAAAACTTTCAAACAAACAAACAAACAAACAAATCTTTGTAGGACGAGGGAGGATCCTTCTCAGGGGTGGCACTGGCACTTTGGAATTCCCTTCTCGAAGGATTAAGATCTGCCCTGTCCCTGCTGACTTTCTGGGAGGGGCAAAAGACCTTCCTACTTAAGAAGGCTTTTAACTGCAGTCTAATCTTATGATCTCGAGCTGGCTCAATGTTTTAAGGTAAAATTTCTGTATGTTGAAGGGGTTTTATATGGAAGAGGGGTTAATAGCTTATATAGAACATGTGATTTTAAATGTTCTAAACTTTTGTATTGTATGTTTTCAATATGCAAGCCGCCTTGGGTCCACTACAGAGAAAGGTGGGGTAAAAATATCGTAAATAAATAAACAGAACAAACTGGGCCCTTCCAGATATTACTGTATCACAACACACAACACCCATCAGCTCTAGACACATTTAATAAGGAGGAATGCAGGGGTTGTAGTTCAGGATCTGGAGGGAAGCCTAAAATGAAATGGTGGGCTGGATTCGGACAGCAGGCCTTGAGTTGGACACATGTATTTCAGATATGCTGGATCCATTAATGCTGGGTAAATTTACCTTCTTTGCTGCCACATCATATGTTTGAGTCATGTTCAGTTCATGATTAACACTAAGTCCCAAATCCTTTTCACATGTACTGCTGTTAGCCAAGTATCCCTCATCTTTTATTTTATTTTTATTTATTTATTTGACTTGTATACCGCCACTCCCAATTTGGCTTGGAGAGGTTTACAGCAGTAGCTTAAAACAATACCACCAACTTTAAAATGCAATAAAAACAAGAACAGACATAGTCCCGAGTTATTCACCCATCAAAAGCTTGTCGGAAAAGAAAGGTTTTACAGGCTTTCCGAAAAGCAAGTAGTTCTCGAATGGTTCGGATTTCAACTGGCAAGGCATTCCATAATTAAGGGGCCACAATCCAGAAGGCTCTCTGCCTAGTAGAGGACAGATGATAAGTCCGGATGTTGGGGACTTCAAGCAAATTTTGGTCCTCGGATCGAAGTAATCTCTGGGGTTGGTAGGGGGATAAGCGGGCCCACATCTTATTATGTATGCCTTTGTGGTCTGAGTGTAGAATATAGAAATGATTGGCACAATTTAATTGCATGGATGTTTAAACTGAGCATCATTTCGACCACCTCTTGAAACTATGATATGCTCATATAGATGAGAATAAGCTCAAGAGAAAACTATTTAATATCCTATTGATTTTATTTATTTTTGAAGCTGCAGTTTTAAAAAATGACAACGAAGCCAATGCCAGAATTTCATCTTTTTTAATGTGGTATGCAATATTGTTCCATTTTTTTAACTCTTACTGGAATATTTACAAAACCACATATGGAATTGTAAGAAGGCTCAACAGCAATTGCAATTACTCTTAACACCCCCCCCCCCCAATATATCATTAAACATTTCTATTAAATAAGAAAGTAAAGTTCCCATAACAAATATGAATGAAGGGCGCCCTCTGGTGGACTTGTAGTGTCATTGAATGAACATTTATTACAAAATGATTTTCATAGAGAACCCTGATTTAGAAAATGGACTTCTGTTCGATCAGAAGTTCTCGAGTTGTATAAATATACTATCTGGAATCAAAGATAATTCCTCAAAAATGTATGTACATTATTTTTCTGAATAAGATCTGTATGGGGTCCTAATTCTTTTTAAACTATGTTTTGATAAGGAAGCTTTATAACTGGGATGGACAATTTGCGGCCCTCTAGAAGTTGTCAAACTTCATTTTTCATTAGCACTAGACAACATAATTAGTTGTAAGGTTTGATGGGAGCCACAATCCAACATCTAGAGCAGTGGTTCTCAACCTTCCTAATGCTGCGACTCCTTAATACAATTCCTCATGTTGCGGTGACCCCCAACTATAAAATTATTTTCGTTGCTACTTCATAACTTTAATTTTGCTATAGTTATGCATCATAATGTAAATATCTGATATGCAGGATGGATTTTCATTTACTGGACCAAATTTGGCACAAATACCCAATATGCCAAAATTTGAATACTGGTGGGGTTGGGGTGTGTGTTGATTTTGTCATTTGGGAGTTGTAGTTCTTGGGATTTATAGTTCACTTACAATCAAAGGGCATTCTGAAGTCCAACAACAATAGAATTGAACCAAACTTGGCACACAGAACTCCCATGACCAACAGAAAATACTGGAAGGGTTTGGTGGGCATTGGCCTTGAGTTTTAGAATTGTAGTTCACTTACATCCAGAGAGCACTGTGGACTCAAACAATGATAGATCTGGACCAAACTTTGCACGAATCCTCAATATGCCCAAATGTGAACACTGGTGGAATTTGGGGAAAATAGACCTTGACCTTTGGTAGTTGTAGTTGCTGGGATTTATAGTTCACCCACAATCAAAGAGCATGCTGAACACTACCAGAATAGAATTGGGCCAAACTTACCACACAGGACCCCCATGACCAACAGAAAATAGTGTGTTTTCTGATGGTCTTTGGTGACCCCTCTGACATCTCCTGCGACCCCCCCCCCCCAGGACTCCCGACCCCCAGGTTGAGAACACTGATCTAGAGAGTCACACATTGTCTCAGCTGCTTTATTCCACTGCTCTAAAATAACAGAAAAGAAGTTGCACCATAGAATTGGCTCAAAAGGTTAAAAAACAAAGAAAACCCAGAGCTCATAAAATTGAAAAAACTGTAATGTTATAAAATGAGTCTTGATCAACACTCCAGCCAATGCTGAGATGTTTATTTGAACAGTTGAAAAATCAACCAAGAGTTTCAGATTGAAATATTTCCCAATGAAATAAATGGGATTCCAGTGGGAAACTTCAGCAAAATCAAAATAAAAGGTTAAAGACAAAAGGTAAGCAAGATGTATGCCGTTTTGAAGTAGAAAGCTGCTTTTCTCCATGATATTTTTTCAGCTTCTATGAGATAAAAAAAAATCAAAAAAAATTATTTGTCCAAGTTACTAGGACTGAATATCCATTGACTCAATGGACTGTGTATAAATTCAATTTATCAGATTCTTGCTAATTCAATTAATCTCTCTGGTCTTGGACAAATAGTTTAGACCTTCAAGTGCACATTTCTTTCAAATTTTGTGACAATTATAGTGTGAGTCTCCATTTTAATTTATAGTCATTTATAGACATTTTGCTCATGATTTCCAATCCTCGTACTGCTACATGTTAGACCGGGTCAGCCAATGAAAATCCTGAAAATACAAAAATGAGAAATACTCAACATCTTGGAAGAAGAGGGCAAGAAAAAAATACACAATTTTTAGAAACAAGAAATGTTACATTTCCAATTATAAATAAGTGTGATCATTTGCTTACACATTGGTATGAGAAATTAAGAAGCGAAAGACTCACTTGTTTTTTCCTGTCTGATTGTGGATCAATCATTACATTAATGAGGGAAGGCACATGTTTTTCAGCCAGACTTTTCTTCAGGGCAGCTTGGAGTTCTTCTGGTGTTTGTACAAAATAGCCCTTCCCACCAAATGCAGACACAATTTGCTCATAGTGAGCATTTGGCAACAGAGAAATTGGAGGAACACTGGAATGAAACAAAAAATAGGGTATGGTTTTGCATTGCATACTAAATGAGCAATGAGACATCACAAAAGGTTGAGCTACTATTTCTGCTAAATCTCTGAATACCATGATCCGCAAGAGTAACTCTATTTTCACAGTACCTTGGAACTTGTTTACTTATGACTTCTTTACTTCAGGCTGAAAAAGTACAGGATATACCAATTATGAACAAAGTGAGCATTTTGGTCTTTTCCAATCCATTTCATAGCTCTTTCAGTTATTTTTAAAATCATGTCAGGAGTGACTTGAGAAACTACAAGTCCCTTCTGGTGGGAGAGAATTGGCTGTCTGCAGAGATGTTGCCCAGGGCACGCCCAGATGTGTTACCATCCTGTGGGAGGCTTCTCTCATGTCCCTGCAATGGGAAGCTGGAGCTGACAGGTGGGAGCTCACCCTGTCTCGCAGATTCGAATTATCAGCCTTCAGGTCAGCTGTTCAGCCGGCACAACGGTTTAACCCATTGCGCCACCGGAGCTACCAGCCCTTTCAGTGACTGCTACAGAGCCTCCAAATGCATAGTTCCTATAGAAATAACTAGATCTCTAGAATATTTAAGTGTTTCACACTAAGAACAAGAGAAAGCACCTCCCAGGAAAAAAGGCAGGATAATTAAGGAGGTAATTGTGCCTCTTCTATGGTACATATCTAAATCTGCAAATGTTTTCTTCTGTGATCATGCGCACACATATTCAATTACCCCTTTCTCTTCCTCTTTCCCTGCAATGACAATTGACTCCAAATCACTTTTGCCAGTAATTTGGAAACAGAGCAAATTTTAGCACTACAGTGTTGACCCACTTCTGCTGGGAACATTTTCCTATTTTCTACAAGGACCAAGAGCACTTGTGCTCCTTCCTCATTTCCTCTTAGCTTTTGTATGCTTCTAGAGAGCTGGAAAAAAGTGGGATGTAACTAATAGGAGAGTGGGATCTGCCCATAGCACAAGGATCAGTGTAAATTAGTCTATTCCTTCATTCAGTTTAATGAAACACAATCTAAGTTACTTTATTATATAAAGCTCTGAAAATTTTAGAATGGCACATTTTCAACATCAAAAAGTTCGTAATTAAATTAACAAGGGCAGCATGACAAGTACACACCATGCAGAAGGTTCTCCAAGTTTCAACATCTCTTTCCAAGTCTCTGCATCCAGCCCACTGTATATCCCATTGTTGTTGACTATGATTACAACAATTGGCAAGTTATACCTGTGGCAATTTACAAGGAAGAACAACTTTCAGAATGATTTCTTGTCTGAAGGAAACATGCGTTATGAATAACTTTTTAATAACTTTAAAACATAGGTTCTTTTTATTGCAATTTTCCAGTAAGAGAAAGAGTATCAGAACTTTTACAAAACAGCATTAATACATATAGATTCTATGTAACTATGTAACATTCACATAACCCATTTACATTCACTGGTCCTCATGCATTCAAATATTACCATATCCTTTCTCTCACTGTCTCCTGGAGATGAACATTTCTTAGGCCAAACCCTACTTTCCATGTAGCCTGCCAACACAGAGTTCCAAAACTTCCAAAACATCAAAATGCGCCCTCTTTCCCTAAGAACAATGGCAAGGATCAGATCCCTGTTTTTCGTACAGCAGAAGCTGACTCCTTGCAAATGTATCATGACTCCAAAATTGCACTCCTTTTTCTTTTCTTAAGAAAAAGAAGCAAGTGTCCAGAATCCTGCTTTCCCATAGCAGATCTGACCCTCTCCAAAGGTACACCATCTCTTTCAAGACAGCATGGCAGGTGAACAGAACAGCTGTCTGTCACAATTTTGGATTGTCAGATCTCTTATATAGCAATATTTTTTGCTGATGTTGTTCCAAGGTTGTAAATGAATGACAGATGTTTTTCCAGCCTGAAATATCCTGATTTCATCAGTTCCTGACAGATGTTGACTTTTCTTAATTGGTGTTGGTAAACGTAAGGAGCCATAGACTTCCTTACTTAAAATAGCCATTGTCTCTGATAATGTAAACACGTTTTTCACAAAGTGTTGAACAGTTAATCATTTGTCTCTGGTCATCAACATCAGCAGTTCAGCAACTTTTAATTACAGTTCTTGAGTGTAGTTGTTTTCCAGGCCTCAATATTTCAGAATTGTGTCTTCAGCCCAATTAGGCCCCATTCATACACCTTTCATACAATTCCATTGAAATCATACATCATATTTCACGACAAAACACATGGATGTTCGCAGAAAGAGTTTTTAAAAGCTGAACTGGACAAAGGTTTTACCTGCACATAGTCTCCACTTCCATGCCAGAGAAGCCAAAGGCGCTGTCCCCTTCTATGCAGACCACTTGCTGCTCAGGATTATGATCTTTAGTAACCATAGCAGCTGCTATTGCAAAACCCAGTCCAACTCCCATTGTTCCAAAGGTACCAGCATCAAGCCTATGAGAAAGGAAGAAAATGTATTACCTTTCTCTCATCTTTAGAAATTCAGGATACAATACGTATTCATAGAAAGAACTTATTTAAGTGTAGGTTGATAAAAAAGCATACAATGACCATGAATGTTAGATGGAATAAAATTAAGATTCTTAGAATGAGAACGGCATTGCTTTTCAGAACTTGAATTACCGCTATTTTTAAAATACTGGTACAGCATGTCAAAGTACATGCTAATTACTTGAACTCAACTGCTTTGGTACGTTCACCGTTTCTCCCTTGAGATTTATGCCATAAGAAAAAAAATAAAAGTATGCAAACAGTATCAACATTTTCATAAGCTTCAGGCAACTAGAAAATGTTCATAAATTCCATTTTTCACTTAGTGAGCCGGAAGCTTGAAAACTATGGGACAATGGCATGGAATTATAAAATATGTACCCTGATCAAAAATAATTAGTAAAAGAGAACTAGATGTTTCCCTACTTTTAAACACCCACAATGTGCATGTATTATATAATACACAACATACAGAAAATATTTTTTTTGTTACCCTATATTTTATAAAACCATTTCCTCCAGGCAATTGTAGTCAAAGTGGTCCTCCAATTCTTAATTTTTCCGTGACAATTCACACTTCATCTTAATGAATTGAGCAAAATGTCTTTTGCTTGCAGAATTAATGTGTAATGAGCCTGCAGTTTTCAAAACAGTGGCCTAGTTTGGAGATGGTAATTTTATAACAGCATACATTTGACGGTAAAAATAGTTGTTTTTTGCCAAAAGAATTAGTATCAATGTAACCCTAGCATAAAATCCAGAGTGATTTCTATTATTCATCTTGCTAGATAATTCTGTAAGCATTTTGTCTGATAAAATAGGGAGGCCAAAAATGCAAAGTTAAAAATAATAATGTGGTTTTTTACAGCATCACTTATTTTTTTCAGCAAATAAGCGCTAATGTAGAAAGAGATGAATAAATTACCTGAGGCGGGGATAATAGTTAGGAAGCATAGTGCGTCCTATGTCCATTGTGTTTGCTCCCTCACTAACGAGAAGGCAGTCCTTTGGCAAATGCTCCCTGATACAGTGGAATACTGTATAATAATTCATTGGCAGAGTTTTCTGCAGTGATAGTGCCTGAGTTTAAAAAATAAATGAACAGACTATTTAAAAATTTGATGTAAATATCAGGATTATGAAAACATGAATGTCTGTAAAAAATTGTGTCATGTATGATAGATAAATTGAAGGCATTGGATGGCTTGTTTGAAAAAGCAATATAATGTTATTGATTACTGTATATACTCAAGTATAAGCCGACCAGAATATAAGCCAAGGTACCTAATTTTACCACAAAAAACTAGGAAAACGTATTGACTTGAGTATAAGTCAAGGGTGAGAAATGCAGCAGCAACTGGTAAATTTCAAAATAAAAGTAGATACCAACAAAATTACATTAAAGGAGGCATCAGTAGGTTAAATGTTTTTGAATATTTGCATAAAACTGTAATTTAAGATAATACTGCCCAACTCTGATTAAGCCATTACTCTAACCTTCTTGAAAGTAGATGTGGTTATGTATCCTTCCAATAATAATAGAGTAAAATAATAAATGTAATAATAACAGTAATAAAGAAAAAATGAATGTAATAATAAGAGTAAAATAATAAATGTAATAAAATAATAAGAGTAAGATAGAGTAAAATAATAAATGTAATAAAAATAATAATAAATTTAATAAAATAATAAGAGTAAGGTATGTAAATGTAATAATAACAGAGTAAAATAATAAATAACTTTGACTCGAATATAAGCCGAGTGGGGCTTTTTCAGCCTAAAAAAGGGCTGAAAAACTCAGGTTATACTAAAGTATATATGGTACTTATTGATGTTATAAAAATGCAAATCAATTTTTTAATGAGATGAGGAGGAGGATTAGACACATTCCTATGCAGTTTTGTTATTTGTGTAAATCCCAAAATAGTTGAAAGGGACATAAATAATACAGCAAATTAAACAAGGATGGCCCATGGACTTCATGCACACTCCAATCTGGGTTTCATAACCACAAACAACACAAAACTGCGATTAGTAGGAACAGATATTTGCCAGAAAAAAAGTAATCATACTTGTAGAGCAGGAGTCCTCAAACTAACGCCCGGGGGCCGGATGTGGCCCTCCAAGCTCAATTACCCGGCCCTCGCTCACCTAAGTATGAAACGACTTGAAAGCACACAACAACAAACCAATCTCATCAACCAAAAGCAGGCCCACACTTGCCACTGAAATACTAACAAGTTTATATTTGTTAAAATGATTCTTCATTTTTATTATTGTATTGTTTTAAGTGTTTTTTTACACTACAAATAAGATAAGTGCGGTGTGCATAGGAATTCATTCATGCTTTTTTCAAATTATAATCTGGCCCTCCAACAGTTTGAGGGACTGTAACCTGGCCCTCGGTTTAAAATGTTTGTGGACCCCTGTTGTAGAGGCTTGGAAAAAGAAAAATTGTCCTTTGAAAGCACAGGGCATTGTTTTAATCCAAGAGTGAACTTCCAGTCACTTCTGATATTATGATGATGGTGATTTATTTATTTATTTATTTGCAAGAAACAAGCCCTCCCTCCAATATTTGGCGCGGATGCAGCCACTGCCAGGTCCCAGACAAATTTGCCCCCAAATTTGTCTGGGACCTGGCAGTGGCTGCCCCCAAATTTGTCCATCTCTGTAACAAAACACCGAGGAAGTTGAAAAATAGGCTAGGAGGATACCCCTAATAGTACCTTGGATGTCTGTTCATTGCTTTGAATTTTCGCCTGTAGATCTTTCCACCACTCTGTATCAGAAGGGTATTTCCAATGCTTTTTGTTCAGCTGATCTAGAAGCTAAGAGTACAATGATAGCTTAACAAAAGAAGTATATAGAGTTTATTTCAAAACACCACAATGCTGCTTTGCTTTGGAAAAGTAACTGTATGCACTTGATCAACTGTCTTTTCAACTGGTGATGCACGTTTGAGAAGAAGGTTGTAAATGACAGTCCACTAGTCTCAGCCATTCCAAAACAATATTTTGGATGGATTGTGAAATTAAATTTAATTCATTAACAGCCACTGGTTGCCTTTTTGTGGCATGGTTTCAAACATATATTAAGAGTTGGGATGGGAACAGTGGGGATGTTCCTCCCTGACAAAGAAATGAACTTTGCTTCAGTAATTTTGCAACTGACTAGTGTTAATTGGGAGGACCATGTTTTGCTGCACTAAAATTAAGTCAAGCTTAGTGTTCTATTTTGAAAAAATAGAAGTGAAAATACAATCTAGAACTTTCACTTATATTGGATCATGAGATTTCTGGATTGAGTTTGATAGTTTGACTGTAAGAATTTTACAAACCTTGGACTTTGAGAATTCATTTTTATTCAGTGATTTTTGGCTGCGTGTAGTTTTCACACTTTCTTTCATAAATATTATATGTACTTATGATACATTTTGAACTTATGGGTCTCAGGTCCTGACCTATTGTTTTTATGACATTCCTGCATTCTATCAAACCGAAGAAGGTATTTTCACAAGTGGGTTCTTACATTACCTGCTCCGTCACTGCTTTTATGTCACCCAATAAGGCTGCAACGGGTTTCACATTGTTCCCTAATTCTTCTGCACAAATGTCTACCTGTCATGTAAAAGAAAATTTAAAAACAATATATACTGAATTGTGGTGATTAACAAAGGATTTTGTAATTTAATATCTATTACCATCTTTACCCCCTAAAATTAGGTTTTACTATTTCTTTTCAACTGAGAACAAGGACAACTAGCTTTGTTGTCCTCTTAGCAGTTTACTTCTTTCTTTGTCCTGTGTCTTGCACTGATCTAGAATACGTTTGAAAATATAACCTGTCATGCTGGATGAGATGAATTGCTCCCAAAAGCACCTCTCAAAATCAAAATTAGCTGTAGGAAGAGCAGGGGGGAAATGCAGACAGACAAATAAATGCATTCTGAGCAAAGAGATTATCAAGGGAAATTGAAATCCTTTTTGCTGAAATTCCATGGCAGAATTTTTCATTACTCACTGATAAAAGCATGGCTTATTTTCAGTGAGCTGGAGGAAATCCTGTTTCAAATAGGTTCATTAGGAAGCATTTCAATTTCCCTTGATAAACAGTTTCCTTGAACTGCATTTGGAGCCAATTCTATTTGACAGGATTTTAAAATACCTGATCAAGTCTAATATCTTTACTATTGACAATGGCAACACAGATCTCTTTGGAAGTTGAAAAACATCTTTCAATTATAATGAATTATTTTTTGTCTTTCCACCAAAAAGTTCAGGACATCATCTAGTCACGTCAAGCAAAGGGCAGTTCTGTCACATGATACTATGTCTGGCGAACCCAGCGCCAGGATACTCCACTTAGAGGACCATCATCCTCGGACTACGAGGGATGGCCTAAGAAGAAGAATGTCAATACCTACGAAACTACCAATTGCTGACAAAAGTCTCCGACACTAAAAGCTTCTGTGTTCATAGATGAAATTAGAAAAGGTTTTTTTTAAGTGGGATGCTGTGAGTTTTCCAGGCTGTATGACTATGTCCCAGAAGCATTCTCTCCTGACGTTTCACCCACATCTATGGCAGGCATCCTCAGAGGTTGGGGGGTCTGTTGGAAATCAGGCAGGTGAGGTGTGTGTAAGTATGTGTGTGTGTGTGTGTGTATTTGTGTCTATCTATCTATCTATCTATCTATCTATCTATCTATCTATCTATCTATCTAATATCAGGGGAATTCCAGACAAGAATCAATCAGGGCCAGCTAACACCTCCCAACAAAGGATTCCCCCAGGCAGCAACCAGCCAGGCTTTGAAGCTGCAAGGCCATTAAATGCTAATCAAGGTGGCCATTTGCAATAGTCACACTTGCCTCAAGCAGACAAGAGTTCTTTCTCCCACCTTGGACTGTCCACAGATATAAACTTCACTTGCATAGATTCCAACAGATCCCTCAACCTCTCAGGATGTCTGCCATAGATGTGGGCAAAACGTCAGGAGAGAATGCTTCTGGAACATGGCCATAAAGCCCAGAAAACTTGCAGCAACCCAGTAGTTCCAGCCATGAAAGCCTTCAACAGTTATTTTTTAGTTTACAATTCCCAGGAATTTCCAGCCAGATTGATTTTCCCAAGCTTTAGTTCAGAGTCAATGAAGTGTAATAGATTAATGTGTGGAGGAACACAGGAGAGCCCCAGACTAAATTTGTCATTTAGTCATGATTGTCTTTGGCCAAGGATAGACAACCTACAGCTTCAAATCTACAGGACACCCTTTGCTTAACTTTGAACATATATTCAAATCAGCTAGTAAATTAATGACAAATCCTTAGTAACTATTAGATAGAGGAGTGCTTTTAAAGTGTGGTCCTAGACCTGAATCTCACTCTGTAAGGCTATTTTTGCAATCTCTATCATACACCACAAACCATATTTTTTCTGACAAAACATAGTGTATTGCCTCTTCTGAAAACCTCAACAATACCAATTCATAATTTATACATATTGCAAGGGGATCCTGCACATAAAAATGAACCTTTTCAAAAGCAAAAGTGGATTTTCAGCTATATCTGATTTTGTTCTGTTTTTCAGCACTTTTGATGGTGCCATCAGAATCATCAAAGTTGTTCACATCTGTTTCTGTGTAAGCCAACCATGTGATGCAGTGGTTCCCCCAGATTTAGACAAGCCGACAAGTCCCAAACACCTAGAGGGTCACAGGTTGTGCACAACTGATATAATGTACCCATTTTAAAACTGACCAGTCTTAGTACCTGAATTATTTTTACATCTGGCTGAAACCTCGGAGGAAGTCCAAAGTGTAGAATCCAGTTCAGTCTAGCACCAAGCAACAGGATCACATCAGCATGCTGCAGTGCCCTAATCATTTTTTTAAAAAAGAGAGATTTAAATTAACTGATTATATTTTCAATATCAGAGCTCAGGTGTCTTGACTAAAAAAGACAGATCAACAGATTAGAACTTTGTGCTATTTAAACAGGATTTTGCTGCTTTCTAATCTTATAGGAAATCATCTATAGACTATAGCTATTCCTTCCTTCCTAACATTTAAACTCTGTTTGTTTGATACACTGTTAGGTTACTGGAAATGCATGACTAATTCTCTATCATAATTTCTGCCAAAGCTAGAATGCAAAAAGTACCATATATATGCCAATACCCTATGTGGCATATCCCTTTAATATAATTTCAGTCATCCAACTATTGCCACAATGATAGGACCAGGATCAAAACATCTATTAATCTTGTAAAGAGGGCCAGCAGTGTGTTTACAGATAACTCAAGATAAATACTACATATAGCCAAGGAGAGTGCAACAAGGATTCCCTCAAGTGTTCTCTCTGCTATTGTAAAGTCTGCACATTTTGCATCATATTTGTGTAGCACAAGCCAACAAGTATTTTTCATCAGATATGATTTTAGGTCACTCTCAAAGAATTATTTTGCTCTGAATTCAGATCTGTGTTTATTTTTTCTCTATCATGTGTAGTTTTTACGATGAGGCTAATTTTATAATTAATGCAATTAGATTCTACTGATATCAGTGCGTAAATGCATTAATTATTCAATAAGCCTCATCACAAAAACTACACATGACATGTGATAGAGAAAAAAAACCAGATCTGAATTCAACGCAAAAAACTTTATAAGATAATGAGCTAAAATTATATCTGATGAAAAATACTTGTTACCTTATGTTATCTATATAGCATCAGGAAAACTGAATCCCCACATCTTTTCATAACAACGAATAAGGTTTTGCTGTTTTTGCTGTTTTTTCTTTCTTTCAGTGATTATTAAGGGTTTGAAATTAACAGTGTACTGTGTATAAAACACATCTGCATCTATACAGAGAAACCTCATGTTAATTAAGAGAAATGAAATTCATAAGAATTCCATTAACATCTTCTTCAGAGTACTGCTGTGTAGGCAAGTTTGGTTTATTTTGGAGGCTGAATTTTAGGGAGTTTGATATTCTCTCTCTATTTTTCTCAGAAAGGAGTGGAAATCTTGATTCATGATTTACCTAGATCTGGCTGCAGCTACACAGTGCGGATGGTTGTCAGGAACAACTCCCTTTCCCATCGGGGTAGGCAAAAAAGGAAGCCCGCATTGGTCCACCAACTTTCTGATGCTGTTTTCAGCATGTGAGTAAGCGGCACCTGTAAAAACACCCACCACCACCAGAGACTATTTGACACTGTTCAATACAAAACCTTTTTCATGAAGGAACTCTAGAATAAAGCTACAGAGATTGGGATGATTTTGACGGGAATCATTCAGTCACAATTTACAAGCACCACAATAGTTATGTTCTGCTGATATGTAAGATAGTTACATCTCTTAATAAGAAACAATCCTGCCTATGAAAGGATGAGCTTTCAATGAGTGATAAATATGCTACCAATAGTATTAAAACAGCAAAAAATGGAATAATCAGCCTTTCATGCATTTCTTGCTTAAGAAAACTCTTGTGAAATTTGAAATACCATATATACTTGAGTGTAAGCCAACCCAAATATAAGCCAAGGCACCCAATTTTACTATAAAAAACTGGGAAAATGTATTGATCTGAGTATAAGCCAAGGTTGGGAAATGAAGCAACTACTCTGTTATTATTATTACATTTATCAAAATAATGAATGTAATAATAATAACGGAGTAAGATAACAACTGTATTAATAATAACAATAATAAAGTACAGTAATGAATGTAATAATAATAATAGAGTGAAATAATACATGTAATAATAATAACAACAATAATAATAAAGTAAAATAATGAATGTAATAATAATAATAGAGCAAAATAATAAATGTAATAATATTAATAATAGAGTAAAATAATAAATATAAGAATAAATAGAGTAAAATAACAAATATAGTAAAATAGAGTAAAATAATAAATGTAATAAAAATAATAAACAGAGTAAAATAATAAACTCAAGTATAAGCGGGGGGGGGGGGGGGGTGCGTTCAGCCTAAAAAGTGCTGAAAAACACGTCTTATACTTGAGTATATACAGTATATAAAGTTTGTGTAAAGGAAAAAAAGAAGGAGAAGAATGATAGTGATATATATTACATTTTGTACACATAAATACCAACCTACTAACAAAGCAATTAATTTAATTAATTTTTAAAGATTAAGTTTGGCTAGAAACAAAACTGGACAAGAGAGTTAAAAGAAATAATCTAACAGGTACAATCAAGAAGAACTTTTAAGAAGAAGAAAAGAAGACAAGACATATGGAAGAAGACAGAAAACACAAGAAGAAGGTTTAAGAAGATAAGACTACTGTGTTTAATAAAAGTTAATATTCTCTCTTTGATATAGAGGATATATCGAACTTTCAAAATGTTAGCATCACAAGTAATGAGTGTTAGGGTAATAGAAATTAAGAATTGGATGTAACACAATAAAATGTTAGATAATGTTTTTCCCCTTACCTTCCATACTGTTTTCTACCTCTCATCAATTCACTAGATATTTGTTAAGATTAAATTTACTAACACTAACACGAGTACTCTACTCATTCCCTTTCAGCTGTCATACCATTTGAAAAAATATTTGGAAATAACTAATAAAAAGATTTTGAAAAAATGGGAAAAAAGGAAACTCTATGAAATTCATGTGATTGCTATAAATGGACACATGACTTGAAGGCACATGCATATACACACACACATGTCCCATATAATCTCCACAACCCATTCAGTAAATGGAAAAAGTAGATTACAGTATTTTTTCTTTTAATAAATCCACTTTCACTTGCCATTTATTACTCTATATAAAGCAACAATGGAACAGGTTAGAAAAGGAAATTGTACTTTCCTTCAGAGACTTAAAAAAACTCCCTCAAACAGGTTTTAACTGCAGAAGTGAAAAAGAACATATGACCAGTTGAAACAGTAAGCCAACAAAAAGACATAATCACTATATTTTGCAGTTAATGACAGGACTTGTATGTTACCTTTGCCAATAATTACAAGTGGTCTTTTGGAATGTGCAATGAATGATGCGGCTTTAGAAACAGCTGCCTCTTCAGCCATACTGATGGGAGGTTCTGGACAACAATCTACATATCTAGAAGGCAGAATGAGAAAACAAATATTTTTATAAAGAAATATGATAAAGACCTGAACAAATCCTTACTTTTTTCTTAGAAACAGAAAACCAAGGACTAATTGAGATACCACAAAGTTCCTTCATTCCTGATATACTGAAATTTAGCTTTCTCTATTTTCCAACCATGGAAAAATATAAATCAACAACTGCTTGATTACAGAAAATAACACATCTAAGATTATCAGAATGAGCAAACATGTTTGAACAATGTATACAATCTCACCAGAACACATAATTCTGTAAAGAAAAATACAAACCTCAAAAATAAATGTTAGAATTTCATTGCCCTCTAATAAGTCTCTGTTCTTTCAAAGCTAGCAATTTTAGCCCAAATTGCACACAAAGATACATTGTGCATTCTTCTTCCTAAGAGAATGCCACCAGCAGGCATCAACTCCATGTGTTCACAAAACTCTGCATTTTCACTTGGTTTTTTCAAGTATTAGAATGACTCCCCACTATTTTCTCAACTCACATCTCTCAAAAGACAGGCAAAGATTATGTTCTTAACCAATTATTGTGTTAGAAACAAGATGAAATTAAATAGATGGTTTGGTGTGAACTCCAGAACTTTTGTGCTAATCTCCTACTTAATCTAATGACTCCTCTTCAAGAAAGTCCTAAAGAACAGCCTTTAAAGTAGCATTACAAATCGCACTTGGATACATTACTTTGGAGTGCCCTTAAGGAAGTACAGGGATTTATGGAAAGGTTTGGGGAATCATTTGTGGGAGTCTTACATTTCAAGTATCTCACTTGTTTATTATTTACTTATCTAAGTATTTCTTCCCCATTCTGTATCACAGGATCTCAAGACAGTGGACAAGAACCTTCAATCTAAGCCGTTTAAAGCAACTGAAGTTTATAAGCAGGCTTAAAACAGACTGAAAATGTAAATTATCTGTTATGATGTTAAAACAGCTTGAAACCGGAAAAATAAACATTTTGAAATGAAATCAATATGGCCTCCGAGACTTCAATAAAATGAAATACTTGGCATCACAATGAAGCCAGTGTTGGTATCCATCACACCTCCAGTGTAAAGCTCTTTCTCAACCATGGTACCAACCACAGAAATAGCTGTTCCTGTACTGCCACAGTATATTGTTTCCAGTGATGGAAGACTCCTCAGTAGAGCCCAGTCCTTGGCATTTGTATATTGGGAGATGTCGTTCTTGTAATATTCATTTAACCAATGTCCCACCATGAAACAGACCATTTAAAAAGTGACTCCTGAGTATGTGTTTGCATCACTCCTGAAACTGAACACATACGAGTAAGATTTATAATCTTTCATTCCAAGTAATTTCTTTATGAGAGACATGTTCATTGCTCCCGGTGGCACAATGGATTAAACCCTTGTGCCGGAAGGACTGCTGACCAAAAGGTAGGCAGTTCAAATCTGGGGAGTAGGTTGAGCTCCCATCTGTCAGCTCTAGCTTCTTATGCAGGGACATGAGAGAAGCCTCCCACAGGATAGTAAAACATCTGGGCATCCCCTGGGCAATGTCCTTGCAGACTGCCAATTCTCTCACACCAGAAGCGACTTGTAGTTTCTCAAGTCACTTCTCACACATGTACACACACACACACACACACACAAATTAGCAAGTGGGCGGGACAATTCTCATTTAGCAGTGAGGTCCATTTAGCAAATCATGTTGGGAGAACTCACACTTCTCTAGTGCCTTTCATTATAAGCAATAGTTTTGTGTTTGTTCACTTTGTGGAGGCCATAGATCTCAGCAGTACAGTCACACAAGTGGACCCAATGCAATAATACAATTGCACAAATGAGCCAAAGATTTCAAAGTTCCAGCAGAAAGCCTTCTTAACTTGCAGGCTCAGCCCAGTAAGACTCACTTGACAGAACTTTTGTTCACCTCCAGATTTACAAAGTCTCCAGGTATGTCAATATAGCAAGCTCCTGGACGGCCGTAAATACTGGTTCTGACAGCCTGGATTGAGTGGGGAAAGGAAAATAAAACAAACATATTTTAAAATTCACAAACACCAAATTCTACAAACAAAGTGCAAAAGAAAGCAATAGTATCCAATGTGTTATAGAACAAGAAAGCTACTTTCAGCATCTGTAACCAGGGACTATCTAATTATATTGTCAGCTGTTACTTCTGGAGTTATTCAGTCAAAATCTCCTGCTGGTTGTCTATTTTAAGTAACACGACCCATGAGGAAATGCCCTAGGGCTGCTTTTTTAGTTGCTCTGGATTCTATATGTTCCAGCCTCATATTAAGGTGCTCAGGTTGCTTTTGCAATGGGGTGAAATTTCCAAAACTAATTACAAAATGTGCCAACAACAAAAATAATGCTGAAGACCACTCAGTTGTATACTGCAGGCAGAAAGCTGGAAGAATAGAACATAATGTTCATGCACCCAATATTTTAAAATGAATGTGTTTGTCCAGGGATAAACTTATGTTCTTTCAAGACAGTTGGTCCAGTATTATTTCCACTGCTAGGTTGTGGTCTTACACATATTTCCCTGAGATTGAATTCCATTAGGCTCTGAAGTGTTTTATTTTTGAGATCATATGCCTAGGAGTATGCTGTCAATCACATATGTGAATACACACACACTTTTCAACCTTCAAAAGTACTGACTGTCGTCTCTATTTATACCACCAATGAGCAATGTATGGCATAACCCCCACCCCATTTTGTGGTCCCTTCAGAAGCTGTTCTGCAGAACCAAATTTTGGTGTGCAGCAGCAAAAGCAAACCACGTATTCAATTTTTCATCCATTGGGAAAATACAGTGTGTGTTTGTGTGTGCTCCCTGGGTATCTTGGTTTCAGTGAATGGCAAACTAAGACCTGTGGGCTACAAGCAGCCCTATTCTATGGTCCCTAGAACCCCAATTTTTTTAACAATCAGGTTTGCCCCTAGATGTACTACATAATCAGTGAAAAAAGGCCAAGATGTCATATACTTAATGGAATAGTCTAAATTGCAATAAGTCTAATTCATTTCTGTTTATGATCTCTCTCTCTCTCTCTCTCTCTCTCTCTCTATATATATATATATACTAGCTATCCCCTGCCACGCATTGCTGTGGCCCAGTGTGTGTATATGTGCTTTGTGTGTGTATGTATATATATATATGCGGGAGTGTGTGTGTGTATATATATGTGTGTGTGTGTGTGTGTGTGTGTGCATATGTCTATATATATGTGTGGCTTTGCACATGGGTTGTAATGTATTTTTTATTTTTTGTTTTTTTAAGTCCCTTCCGCAGTGTTTTCCAGTGTTTTTTTTATGAGTGATGGTCACTTGTTAGCCTAATTTGGTGTCAATTCGTCCAGTAGTTTTTGAGTTATGTTAATCCCACAAACAAACATTATATATTTATTTATACAAGCATCAACAGTTTGTAGTGTAAACAGAACTCAAATCAATGAACATTTTACAAACACATAATCCCACCACCAAGGCCTGAACAAGTATAATTTTCTTTGCCATAAATGTATGAGTCAACCAGTAAACAAATGTCATATCCAAAATTCCTGATCAACAAGGTTGTATTGTTTTCCCTTAACACTCTCTAAAGTATATTTGATGAAAGCCAACCAATATGCATCAAATTCTGATCTTTTAATTTCCCCTTGAACACCCTCATTTCCATTGATAGTTTATCATTTAAGGCAACGTTCCATACCTCCCCATACCATGCTTCCAGCGTGAGATTGGTTACTATCTTCCAATTCCTTGCAATTATAAGTCTTGAAACTTTGAGTAAAATAATCACCAGTTCTTTCCTTTCTTTTCCTTTCTAAGTTCAGCTTTGTGGCATCCACTAGTAATGTTAACCTAGCATCTGAGGCATGTTTAATCCTACAACGTTACCTATTTCCATAAATATATTGTTATGAAAACTTTTCAGCTGGGGGGTTTTAGCTGAAGAGATTTCTGTTCATGACCAACATTCAATCTCACACCCAACATCCTACAAAGTCAACTTAAATATATTTAATGTTCATTGACATAAAATGTGAATTTAATAATTATAGAATAAAAGAGGCAATGTTAGTTAATAATTTGTCAATGAGTCTGGCAACTGTAGTAGTAATTATTTCATTGCTGTTTAGAGACACACAGGACTGAATATTAGGAGCAAGTAATGCTGCTTTAGAACAATTAGCATACCTTCTCAATAACAGCAGGAATTGCTTCTAAGCTGGTTGGTCTGGCACTAAATTTGCTGTATAACCTACAGGCTTCAACCTAGAAACATGAAAACAAACAATGTCAGTAAAAAACATTTTCTCCGCTTTCTTTTCAAGGAGACATAGGTTGGATTTACAAATTAGAAGAGCTCCAAAGAGTCAGATTAGAAATCTCCCTGACTGCTGGCTTTAGGATTTAGGAATTTTAATCTAAAGTCAAACACCCTGCTTCATCCAGAAAGTGAAGAGATGTATTTATGAAGCCTAATAAGCAGGACATAATAGCAACAGTTCTCTCTTGCTGCATAACTGGAGCCTGAGCCCTTGAACACAGAGATTCTCCTTTTGATGAATATGTTTCACAGTTAATAACCAATTTTAGACCTTGCTAAGCTTGCAACTTTCATTCACAGTCAATATTCTGTAATAGTGTTCTTCAGGCCTGCAAATGATTGAAAAACCAATCAAACAACTAATTTCTCTTGTGTTTCAGATAAATTTTCACTTAAGTAATCTCAAAACACTGCAGTGAAGAGGAGAAATAAAGCAGGACACATTAAAAGCAGCTGGAAAAGTGGGATGACAAGAGGATTAACTATGCCTCTCTCTGCCAAATTGGGACAATTGAAGGGTATGTTCAAGACTTCTTTAAACAGAAGTCTTGAACAGCTGTATACCTGAAGACAAATGATGTGCAATAACAACCTCAACGGTTTTTGACTATGTCCTTGGATTCCACAACTTTAATAATGTATTTTAATGTTTATACTGCTTTCAATTTTTTGTCTTAATGTATTTGTTTATTTTATTGTCTGTTCATATGGCATTTAATTGCTGCTGATTGTAAGCCGCTTTGAGTCCCCTTCGGGATAAGAAGGGCGGGATATAAATACAGTAAATAATTAAATAAATACCTGTGGAAATTCCTGGAAAGCTCCCATTGTTTCCTGATTTCTGTCAGAGGAACCTCCTATGACAATCAAAGGCCTGAAGGAGAGAAAGTTTAAGTTCTTGGAAGCAACACCCTTAAATTATCTGGGTATGAACACATGCTTATCCTGATCTCAAAGGGGCTACATGTGAAAACAAAGAGTGTCATATACATTAAAAACTCTGCATCCAACAATCAGGGGTGGATCCCTGATGTTTGGGTGTAGGCAGATCATAAAACAGATGCAGGAAAAGTATTATCCCACAGATGTTTGATTCCTATCAGCCCTACTACGTAATCCAGAATAGGGCTCCACAGTCAGCTATGTATCCTCCGCCAAGACACTACACTTGGAATGCCATCATGCTCGGACAGCGAAGGATCACCTAAGTAAGTAAGCTGATGGAGCAGCAATCCAACAACTGGAGAACCAAATCTTCTCCACAGGACTTTAATGGGCATTTCTGAACATCCTGTCATCTGTTAGCAACAATGGTGAAGAAATGGTGCCTTCTCATCAAAGTCAGCCTTTTCAAATACATAACAAGCACAAAGAAATTGTATATGACTAGTGAGTACTGCTGTACCCAACCATTTTTTAAAACAGAAAGGCAGGGCAGATACATTTCAAAGTAGTGTGTAATAACTCAAAAATAAATTTTAAAGATGCATTAAGAATGACTTGTATTTAAAATAAGATTAAATGAACCCCACCAGATCATATGATAGTTTCCAGGCAATAACATTATCATGCCCATAACAGGCACTGCAATCAGATGATAACAAGATGCTGTCAATAATGTTTCAAAACCAAGGAACTGATTACACATAAATGTGGTAGATGAGTCATATGCAGTGAATTTCCTCAAGCACAGAGCATCAGTGCTGACAATGAAGCTGTACACAGTAGAAAGGCCTGAAGCATTTGGACAAGTATAAAAATTCTGCCTTAGCATAAAGACCCACCTATCTAAAACTGAAGTAAACTAAAATGAGATAAGATTCTTTCATTTAGCTTTCATGACAAATGACATAAATTATACTAGTTAGTCAACATTTAACATTCTCAAAGAAAAAGCAATTCTTTACCAGCAATTCATGTTTGCATTTGCCATTCCAGCAAGCGCATGGATAAGGCCAGGACCAGAAACTACAAGGCATACACCAGGCCTGGAGAGAAAAGAAAAACAAGATAAAACATATAAAAATAAGCATAAAACTCCTCAAAAAATGCCAGATGTCTCAAGTGGAAACACAAGAGTGCCATGTGGTACAGTGTCATGCTGAATGATCAGTTTGGATGAACAGGAGTAGGTATCATATTTTTGTCTTTCCAACTCTTCAACCAAAAAAAGGGCTCATATAACAGTTTATAAAGATGAGTGAATAAGAATGTCCCTGCCCTCAGGTCAATATAAAATGGACAGGAGTAGTTGGGCTCCAGGAGTCAGTTTTTGGACCCTTGGGACACCTGGTGGGCCATTCAAGGTCAGGAATATATTTAAAAGAAAGCCTCCCTTAACATTTTATAACAATGTGATTGCAAGTCTACTCTTGAGAGAGTGTGGCTGTAGGCAGAATGGGAAAGTAAGCCTTTCAGCAACCTTTTCATTATAATGTCTAACTTTTTTCCTACTAAAACAATTTGTTTAAATTGCTGTATACATACATGGTGTAGTGATAAATGTTCTACAGATCATCGTCATGACAATCCCCATAGCTCATAAGGAGAGTCCAATAGCAAAGCTAACTGTATTGAACCACATCAATCAAACCAGTTCTAGCAGGGTTTATTTCCTTTAGGACCAAGTCTCATGTACATCCAATCCAAAACCAAGTTTGAAACATGTATCTTACCTTCCTGTCAGGTACCCAATAGCAGAGGCAGCATAGGAGGCCTGTTGAAAACAAGATACACGTGTATATGTGAGCTGCTAGTTGGATGTCTGAAGCTTCAACAAAAAGTTATATTCAGATATGCTTAAACTGCAGCCTTCCAACAACAGCCTAATCCCCACTCCTTGATATCTGCCTCCCAATCTAGCCCCCTAAAACCCATCTTAAAAACTAGGCAGGTGTACCAACTGAAGATGTTTTGAGGTGCCAGTAATATACAGGGCAATGAGCAAAATAATGGTCTCCTACAAGGTCCTGTAGTAGCAGTTCGTGGCCTGCCAATAAGTGGGTGCTGGATGCATCATCCTTCAGCATCCTACTCACATATACTTCATTTGGTATGGCTGCCTAGCTTTTATGGTGGGTTATAGGAGAATTTGTGGTAGGTCAATGGTAAATGTGAATATGAAACAACCTTATAACTGCCAATCAGGATGTCAGGTTGGGGGAAGAGATGCAGAAAAAGTCTCCCTTTCCTCCAAGTAAGGAAACAGGATCACCAGGATACATGTAGATATAAGTGTGTGCATGTCCCATGATAAAACATGTATCTCCTAGTTTTGTTTGGATTTACCATAGCTTTAAGTATAAACGAAGAAAATGTATAGTTGTTAACTGCCCTCAAGCTGACTTTGACTTATGGCAATCCTATGACCTCCAGGTCATCTTACCTTCAACAGCCCTGCTCAGGTCATCCAGACTTCCATGGCTTTTCAGATTGAGTCTAGCCATCTGGAATGTGGCTAGACTCCTTTCCTTTTGCTCCCCACTTCTCAAGCATTATCATCTTTCCTAATGTGTTATCTCTTCTCATGATATGGCCAAAATATAAGAGCTTCGGTTTAGCCATCTTGGCATACAGGGAAATTTCAGGCCTGGTTTTTTGTAGGATGCATTTATTTGTCTTTTTAGCACTCCACGATAACCATGGAACTCTTCTCCAGCGCAACATACAAACTAGTTGATTTTCCTCCTGCCACAGTTCTTTATTATCATTCACAACCATACACAGAGATAGGGAGTATGACTGCATGAACCATCCTAACTTTAGTATTCAGTGATATATATATTTATATTTCAGAATTCTATCTAGTTTGTTCATAGCTGCTCTTCCGAGTCCTAGTCTTGTTCTCATTTCTTGACTGCAGTCTGTATTCTTATTAATGACTGATACAGCATGTCACATGCAGTTATGTGACATGCTTCAAGGACTCTAAGGACACTGAGCTGGCATACTTCCAGCCAAAACCTGTGACGGCTTGATGGTACCAAACAGAACTCTGACCTTCAGGTAAAACATTGGCTGACAACTAGCACTGTCTAAGAAAAACATGGGTGGCTGGCCAGCACCATCGGAGTGATTGCTAAACATCAACAACCACTACAAAGATTTACCACAAGACACGGTAAGAACATGACCTCTGAAAGAAGGGTTAACCCTTTTCCTGAAACTGGTTGGCCATGTAGGAATGTTTCCTATACACCACCAGATGGCATCAATGAGACAACACGGGAAAATTAAACAAGGGAGTCAATATTGTACTGCAATATAATTCTCTTACTCAGCATCACTGAGGTGCACGGCACAAGATTCTAGTAGATAGAATTTCAATTTAGAAAACTATGACATAAGAAGGAATGATTTAAGCTAAGTATCAACACCCTTGTTTTAGAGGCAACGTGAACATGGGGAGCTCTGGCGTGGGCTGGTCCATGAGGTCACGAAGAGTCGGAGACGACTGAACGAATGAACAACAGAACATGGGGACAAAACCTGAGGACAGGGAAAACCTGAGGACAGGGACCTTTGGTCTGTGGGGAGCTTTTGACCTTACAATTCAACATGTAATAATTGGGGCACATGAGACTATAGGGAGAATTAACCATCATGCCTAGTTTTAGCTCTTATGTGCCCTGTTTTGTTTGCAAGCTGTTCCTCAAACTGAACATAATTCAGTAACAAATACATTCAGATTAGGACCCAGGAGATTAGTGAAATAAGAAGACATACTAGAAAATATGGTTAAAAATAAAAAGTCTGTCCTTCACACACTCTCACTGTCTCTGCATCAATTCTCAGATCAAGGACAGATAGGGAAGCTTTTTGTATCTCTATTCGACCACATCCTTCCCCACCATCACATGGGGATGCATCTATTAACAAGGATTATCTATCATTTAATGAAGCCATAAATAAAACTTCTTTAGTTTCCAAGTAACTCACAAGACTCTTGCTTGTTTTTGCTGAAGCAGAGCAACAGGGGTACACAACCTGTCCCACAACCTGTCCCCAAATTTGTTTAGGATGGCTCTCCAAAGTTTCTTCATGGTCTCACAATATATTCCATACTCATTTTGTCACATATGTTGTCTCCATAAACTGAAACAATTTCACAATGAATTGCAGCAGCGTTCATGCCCTTCGCATTTCAGTAGCATATTACAGTGCATTTGGAGGAAATGGAATTAGAACGCTCATCTCCAACCTTCACCACAATGCCAATTGATGAGCTACTAACGACTGGCACTGCTCATTCACTTTCGCTGGCTTCCCGCTATACGGCAGTGATACCAACTTCCCCTATGAAAATTCTCCACGAGAGCTATGTGCCTTGTAACTTTACTTTCTGGATAACCCTTATACAATTACATAGTAAAATTCTGCTGTTTGCCTCAACAGACACATTTATCCCTGGTTCATTGCTTCTTAAACTATGTGTCCCAACCCCAAATGGGGTCCCATAAGAAAAAATGGTCTGCAAAAATGCTTCAGCTGTACTTAATAAAAAAAGAAAACCGGTCTGTTTAGCGAGCCTTGCAAATGCAGATTTATTATCAGGAAATGTTTGGTTTTATATCTACTTTATAAACCTATAAGCCCAGGATCATGTAAAAAGTTCTTGGGCAGAAAGGGGTCATAAATGAAAAACGTTTAAGAAGCCCTGCTCTAATTGTCATAGAATGCTCTGTTTTTGTAATCTTTAGGCCATAAAGTTTCGTTAAGGTTCCTGCAGGTGAAGGTGAAACAGAAAGCAAATTTAGCAGTTATGAGGCAGATCAGAGTCACTGAGCTAGATATATCTATTATCTAACAGGAATCTCTGCACTTTACAACAATGCTAGCAAATGTAACAGAGCCAGCCGCATTTAAAGGGTATCTACTGAACTGTGGCATAGAACATTGCATCAAAAATCTGTCTAAAGTGAATGTTAGTAGGAAGGAAGATGTATATATTGTCCTTTGGGGACAGAAGATACCAAATAAATATGTGTGTGTGTGTGTGAAATATCCTCTCCCACCCAAGGACAATCTACAATTTTTCTTTGGTGTATGCACACGGCAGGAAAAGGTTAAATTGTTTGGAATCATACATTCAGAAAGCATCAGTGAGAATAGTCACCATGACACTTTGCGTGGGAATAAAATTGGAGACATTTATTTAGAATTAACAAGGTGGGTGTGAATGCAGTTTTTACATAATATCTTTGACAAACAGAAGAGGGAAGAGAAAAAAAAAGATTACTACTCAAAACCTGAAGGCAATTTAATTTGACATGTGTTTCCCTTCTCCTTTTGATGGAAAAAAACCCCACAAGCCAATGTACAAATGTTTAAGCATATCTAGAGTGGGTGTTTCATTATTAGCAAACCTCTTTGTATCTCACAAGCGGGGTGCCATGGCAACAACATGCTGTCAAACCAAATGACATGCTTAAAGAACTTTGCAGGTACACGCAACCCTACTACTGATGCTTTTGATTTCAAAGGGGAAATTATGGACCTGTTATTTTTTATTTATGCTTTTGTTACTGAAAATGTTAACCTGTAGTCCAGATGGTAGATGTGCTGTGACTTAAAATCAAACCTAGGTCTGGAGTAATAGAAAACTTAAGTTAATGTACACAGTTTGTTTTCAGATATCTGCAAATGCTCTTGAACTGAAATTCCCATTATTCCTAGCCAATATAACTCATAGTGAAGGATGTAAGGTGCACCAGTTCCCATCTTCTATCTTTAACAATATGCAAAAAAATGCTGCTTCAAATAGACCTCATCAATGAACACATGATTAATCTGAAGTACCAACTGAAGGTGACCAAATTCCCTATCACTTCACAATAACAATCTTTGCATCAAGGATCTCTTCTCCCTTCCAAAGCATAGGCTGTGAAGCTTTCCCTTGATTTTGGGTGCACTGTTGAAATAATGCTGTTTGACATCGTTTTAACTGTCATGGCTCAATGCTTTGGAACCCTGGGAGTTGTAATTTTACAAGGCCGTTGGCCTCACTAAACTAAACAGGCTTTCACAGCATGCTAAGCCATGGCAGTTGAAGTGGCATTAAACTGTATTAATTCTCATTATAGGGATAGTGAAGCTTGACCATGCTGACTGGGACTGATGCAAATGGTAAATCAAAGCTTCTCGGGAGTGGAAGGTCAAAGCATCCCTATACTGTTGCTTTCCATGCAAAAAGACATCTTGCTAGTATTTCATCAAAAACATGCTTGCAAGGCAAAGAGGTTGCACCTCATTGTTGAAATTAAGATGGTGGTATTCATAACGAATCACTACAAACTTCCAGATTAAAGTTGTTAAAAGTTTTTTTTTTAAAAAAACCTGAGATTATTACATCTGCATAGTTTGTCTGGATGACAGTTTTGCAGATGGCCATAATAGGTGTGTGAGACATCATTTGATCTGTTTTGGAGACAAGCACTCTCTGAATGAAATAAACTTTTAGGAGAGAACAGAATGTAGGAATGCTAATTAGTCCAACAAATACTTACAGCTTGTTCATTTCGCATCCCTATGTATTTAATTCCACTTGCTTGAGCGGCAACTGCAACTTCAATCACAGGAATGCCAACAATACCAAACATGTATTCAACATTCTGAAACAAACAGATTTAAAAAATAGAATTGTTTTTACGAAGTATGTATTTCAATAAGCAAAGCTGAGATGCTGACAAATATTGTTACTGTCCAGAGCTGGAATTTATAGAAGAGAAATTCTGAATTGGAATTTGTGACATCAAATCCAGGGGGCACTTCTAATAACTCCTAACAAGCCAATGCAGCTGGTTTACCTTTATTTACCCTATCCTCTCATATTCTTGTCTTCAGCAACAGGAAAGAAACTATCAGGAAAGATACTGTATTTCTTAAATTCTAAGATACTCTTTTTACCTATATAAATATCTCTTAAAAATAGGGTTCATCTCAGAATCGCAAGTATATCTTATGTATTTTCATTGGTGGTAGGGTTTAGGTAAAAGCTTCCCCCTGACATTAAGTCCAGTCATGTCCAACTCTGGGGGTTGGCGCTCATCTCCATTTCTAAGCTGAAGAGCCACCGTTGTCCATAGACACCTCCTAGGTCATGTGGCCGGCATGACTACAGGGAGCACCATTACCTTCCCACCAGAGCGGTACCTATTGATCTACTCACATTTGCATGTTTTCAAACTGCTAGGTTGGCAGAAGCTGGGGCTAACTGTGGGAGCTCACGACATTTTAGTCAGCAAGTTCAACAGCTCAGCACTTTAACCCACTGCGCCACTGGGGGCTCCTCGGTGGTGGTATTGGTACTTTCTTACAATCAATGGGATCTTACAATTGAAGAAATATGGAATTTAGTTTTCAAAAGATTGTACTTAAATATTTGTGGGACTAAGAATTAAGAATTCATTTAAAAGTAGCTGATCATAGAGGTTTTCTGGAATACCTAGAAATTCTTAGATGCGTTCTCTCAAGTAAAAGAAAGTGCATTTTCTTTATTCATGGTTTAAAGCTTTTACTTGCACAACCTCAGTGAATGTGGAGTGTTGACTATACATCTATCTTCATGAATACAGTAACTGTTGAAAAGATTTGCTTGCAAAATGAATAACCTCTGCTCAATGGGTGTCATTAAGCAGTGTTCAGATGGATACCCATCAGAAATGCTATAGGTTTACCCTACACTGAAGAGGAGATGGACTAAATGAGAATAAAACATCAGTAGAAATGATTGATATACTCTGGCAGTTTGAAGAATCAGTGATATATGTGAAGAAAGACTGGTTAATGTTTGAGCAAAGTCAGGATTTCATAACAGCTAACCTTTGATTTCTCTCTATGTGGAAACAATCTAACCTGCCCTGGATTACCTCTGTGTGTGAATGTTTAGAAATATGACACTAGTATGCATGTTTTTCAGTTGGAATGCACATACGGAGGAAATGGTGACTAAACACACTTCCACCACATTTATTATCATTTGTATATTATTATTATTATTATTATTATTATTATTATTATTATTTGAAGAGGACGGTATTATTTGTATACTGCCCTTCTCAACACTGAAGGGAACTCAGGGCAGTTCACGTGTAGGTGTTAAATATCTACATTGTGCTGTGTTATATACACAGATTTCATGCAAATTCCTGTACTTTCTACACCAGTGGTTCTCAACCTATGGGTCCCCAGATGTTTTGGCCGTCAAATCCCAGAAATCCTAACAGTTGGTAAACTGGCTGGGATTTCTGGGAGTTGTAGGCCAAAATATCCGGGGACCCACATGTTGAGAACCACTGTTCTACACAGAAAGCCTGAGATGTGTGAGGTATATCTAATTCTTTTAGGATCGAAATTGGGGTCCTTTTTATGACAGCCATCATTATCAGAAGTAGTATACTAATAAATTCCTTAGTTAAACACAATACTAGCCTCTGTGATGCACTGACAACTCCACATTTCCCTTCTTCACAGAGAAATAAAAGCACCAGCATTGCATGAGGTCAAATTATTTATTTATTTATAAGGTCCTTCAGTTATCAATAGATTGCAGTTTTCATTAGCCTTAGCGAGCATAGCCAATAATGTGGAATGTTAAAGAGCCCAACAACATCTGGAGCAAGCTTGCACAACCTGTGGCCCTCTGGGTGTTTGAGTCTCAGACTTCCAGAAGCCCTAGCCAGCTTGTCCAATGGTCAGGAATTCTGGGAGCCAAAGCCCAAAACATCTGAAGGGTTGCAGGTTGAAGAGGCCTGATCTGGAAAGTTGCAAGATTCCTATTTCTGCTTTATACCAATATTGTCTAATCAAGATTTTCCTAACATGGCAGAACGCTTGAACATTGTCCTCATTTTTTAACAGAGCATCGAAAAGGTAGTTTTTTTTTACGGTACCTCCCAAAATCCACAAAGTATCACAATCAGTTCTGGTATTGGTTAACAATCTGGGCCATCCCCAGTCAGGGTGGAGATTATGTTGTCTGTATATTGTTGAAGGCTTTCATGGCCGGAATCACTGGGTTGTTGTAGGTTTTTTCGGGTTGTATGGCCATGGTTTGGAGGCATTCTCTCCTGACATTTCGCCTGCATCATAGATGCAGGCGAAACGTCAGGAGAGAATGCCTCTAGACCATGGCCATACAGCCCGAAAAAACCTACAACAACCCGATGTTGTCTGTAGTCCAACACCATAGCATAGGAAATTTACTGTACTCTTTTTAAAGAATACTAATTCCCAGCATTTTGCAGTCACCTTTGCCAGTCACCATGGCATCTTTGAGACTGACCATGCCGCAACTGGGTGATGAAAAGTTGGTTTATTCTGACTAGCAGACAGAAATCTTTCCTAGCTCCTGCTACATTATCTGAAAACATGGTTTTTTAAACAAGCTTTTGACCACGTTTAGGTATTATGGTCTTAATCACTATATTCAAGGACTTAATGAGTGTTCACTTCTGCACTTTATGGGGACTGATATTGTACACAGCTGCTATTTTTGTAGCTTGCTGGGTTTTATAGTATCTTTTAAATTGATTGGGGTTTTAAGTATAATTGGGTCAATTTTATTGTTATTAATTTTATTTTTCTGTATTTTGTTGCACTATTGAGTTCTTTCTGTGACACCCAAGTCCCTTCAGGGAGATGGTGGCGGGATACAAATAAAGTCTGAAACATTATTATTATTATTATTATTTATTTCTACTCCAGTGGTGCTAATAACTCATTTTTCCCAACCTCTTCCAATGTTGGGGGGAACTAGAGTCTAACAACATCTCGAAGGCCACAGTTTCCCTGGTCCTGTTTCCAAAGGAGATGCCAAGACAGAAACTGTCCTGTGAGCAGAATAAAAAACTTGCTCTGACAGGTTCCAACAAAGTATTACCCTTCACCTATATCTACGCTGGACATCTCCTTCAATGAAAACTATCATGTTCTCCTGATGTACAGTATGTTGAAATCGCTACAGCTTGAGGCTGCTGCAGGTATGGAAGTAGGGGAATTTAGAAAAATAAATCTGTTTTCAGAGCTAAAGATGACAGGTACAAGCACATAAGCCAGGGCTGGAGAACTAATGTTCCATCTTGTCTCTGAGCTTCAGTGGCTCTGGATTGGTCTTGTCAAGAGAATTTAGACAGCCACCGCCCTTTTGTTTGGACAGACATTTGATAAGTGACTATATAAGGCCCATTTCACCTAAACTGCTAATTGCTTGTGTGTCCAATATTATTTTTTATGGTTTTAATATTTTTGTTTAAGGCAAGTGTGAATGTTGCAATTGACCATCTTGATTAGCACTGCATGGCCTTGCAGCTTCAAAGCTTGGCTGATTACTTCCTTACTGGGCTCCCCTTACTTACACATTTTCCATCCCTACCTCACCCACGGTTTTATCATATTATCATTTTATCTCGTCCATCTGGCCTGCCCTTCCAGTTTGACTTTTATATTGTGTTAATTTGCTTTATTTATTTTTTGTGTGTTGCTACTGTAATTATTTTCCGATGTAAGATTATGATTATTATTGCCCGGGGGATGCTCTGTTGGGAGGTGTTAGATGGCCCTGGTTTACTTTTGTCTGAAATTCCCATTTTTTGATTGTCGTTCTTTATTTACTGTCCTGATTTTAGAGGGGTTTTTTTAATACAAAAAAAAAAAACCCTTAGTGCCTTGGTTTTTCAGCATATTCCTGGGGTTATTTGGGGCACTGATTCAGAACATTTCTTTGGATAGACTGCATCAGCTTTAGTTTCTTAGATCTGGTCATCACGATTTTCTGTAGTGACTGGTAGATGGAATATATGTTCTGTATCTCAAAAACTAGAGTCGATCCGAGAAAACTGGTGCCATTTTTGGAATCAGCAGGTCATATCTAACATTTGAGGCACGACAATGTGTGTTGGGTAGGGATATTATTGTTATTATCATCATAGGCCATGTTTGCTGCAACTGCTTGGAAATCAAATACAACAGTATCTAAATCAGGCATGGGCAAAGTTGGGCCTTCCAGGTGCTTTGGACTTCAACTCCCACCATTCCTAACAGCCTCAGGCCCTTTCCTTCCCCCCCCCCCCCCTCAGCCGCTTAAGCGGCTGAGGGGGAAAAGGAAGGGGCCTGAGGCTGTTAGGAATGATGGGAGTTGGAGTCCAAAGCATTCCTGAGGGGCCAACTTGGCCCAGGCCTGATCTAGAGCAGTGATTTCCAACTCTAGTTCTCCAAGTGTTCTGGACTTCAACTCCCAGAAGCCTCAGCTATCATGGGAAATGATAAGGGATGCTGGGAGCTGAAGTCCAAAACTGCTGTAAGATCAGTCATTGGGAGACATTGATCCAGGACACCAAGCATCCCCCAGAAACATAAGAGATGTCAATCAGTACCAAATATGCTGGCATTGAACAAGAGAGACACTTGAGTGGGAAATAGTGGGGGTGGGAAAAAGTGACTCACACCCTGGCTGGGATGAGAATCGTGTGAATCTTTTTTCCCACCCTCATTCGCTTTTCCACAGGATTGTCCCTTCCTGCTTCCCGTAGGAAGGTGAATGCAATGCTTCCGGTGACGCCTGGGTTCAAAGGTCCCGCACACTTCCTTACTTGCTTCTTGAGGGCCTCCGCGATGACTTGAGCCCCAGTGATACGCTCGCCCTCTTCCTGCTCTCGCGGACTTTGCGGAGCCATCGCTCCCACTCTCGGATTTCCGGCCACTGAAAGGCGCGCGGCGAGGCGAATCTGCAATGCTGAGGTGCGTGGACTTTGACCAATGAGGAGAGCAGCGTCGCGTGATTGACGTGCCTGTCTCAAGTGGGAAAGGCTGTGGGCTTAACCAATAGCGACTGAGTGGGCGGGGCTAACAGAGCGAGCCTCTTAAAACTAAGCTTTCTATTGGGAGCGGCGGGGCGTAGATTGTTGAAGCCGTGTTTCTGATTGGTCGAGGTCAGATAGTTGCTCAGCTAATCGCATCCCCCCAAAATGCCCAATCAGGCAGAGTTGCCTGCTAGGAGAGGTTGGGAACAGTTCACCCATACTGTAGAATTAATGCAGTTTGACACCACTTTAACTATCCGCTCAATGCTATGACGCCATGGGAATGGTAGTTTTACAATCATAGAATCAAAGAGTTGGAAGAGACCTCATGGGCCATCCAGTCCAACCCCATTCTGCCAAGAAGCAGGAATATTGCATTCAAATCACCCCTGACAGATGGCCATCCAGCCTCTGTTTAAAAGCTTCCAAAGAAGGAGCCTCCACCACACTCCGGGGCAGAGAGTTCCACTGCTGAACGGCTCTCAGTCAGGAAGTTCTTCCTCATGTTCAGATGGAATTGAAGCCATTGTTCCTTGTCCTAATCTCCATGGAAGCAATAAACAAGCTTGCTCCCTCCTCCCTATGACTTCCTCTCACATATTTATACATGGCTATCATATCCCCTCTCAGCCTTCTCTTCTTCAGGCAAAACAGGCCCAGCTCCTTAAGCCGCTTCTCATAGGGTTTGTTCTCCAGATCCTTGATCATTTTAGTTGCTCTCCTCTGGACACATTCCAGCTTGTCAATATCTCTCTTGAATTGTGGTGCCCAGAATTGGACACAATATTCCAGATGTGGTCTAACCAAAACAGAATAGAGGGGTAGCATTACTTCCCTAGATCTAGACACTATGCTCCTATTGATGCAGGCCAAAATCCCATTGGCTTTTTTTGCCGCCACATCACATTGTTGGCTCATGTTTAACTTGTTGTCCACAAGGACTCCCAGATCTTTTTCACACGTACTGCTCTTGAGCCAGGCATCCCCCATTCTGTATCTTTGCATTTCATTTTTTTCTGCCTAAGTGGAGTATTTTGCATTTGTCACTGTTGAACTTCATTTTGTTAGTTTTGGCCCATCTCTCTAATCTGTCAATATCGTTTTGAATTCTGCTCCTGTCCTCTGGAGTATTGGCTATCCCTCCCAATTTGGTGTTGTCTGCAAACTTGATGATCATGCCTTCTAGCCCTTCATCTAAGTCATTAATAAAGATGTTGAACAGGACCGGGCCCAGGATGGAACCCTGCGGCACTCCGCTCGTCACTTCTTTCCAGGATGAAACAAGGTCCTTCTCTGCCAAAGAGTGCTGGTGCCTCACCAAACTACAAATCCCAGGATCCCATAGCATGCAGTTCAAGTGCTGTCAAGCTGAATTCATTCCAGGGTGTAGATCAGTGTTTCTCAACCTTCCTAATGCGTGACTGCTTTAGGTTGGGGGGTGCTGACCCCACCCCCCAACCATAACATTATTTTCGTTACTTCATAACTGTAATTTTGCTACTGTTTTGAATCAAAATGTAAATATCCGATATGCGGGATGTATTTTCATTCACTTGACCAAATTTGGCACAGATACCAGATATGCTCAAATTTGAATACTGGTGGGGGTGGTGGTTGATGTTGCCATTTGGGAGTTGTAGTTGCTGGGATTTATAGTCCATCTACCATCAAAGAACATTCTGAACTCCACCAATGATGGGATTTATTAATTTATTTACAGTACAGGCGGGATTACAATGTACATATACATGGCAAACATTCAATGCCATAGACTCGCAACATTTTATAGACAAGACACACACAGGTTACATGAAGAACTTCCTGACTGTGAGAGCCGTTCAGCAGTGGAACTCTCTCCCCGGAGTGTGGTGGAGCCTCCTTCTTTGGAAGCTTTTAAACAGAGGCTGGATGGCCATCTGTCAGGGGTGCTTTGAATGCAATATTCCTGCTTCTTGGCAGGGGGTTGGACTGGATGGCCCATGAGGTCTCTTCCAACTCTTTGATTCTATGATTCTATGATTTAACATTCCAACTTTTTCATGAGGGCATTCTGGCCACCAGGGGAGCTGTCGCTTCACTGTCCATTTGTTACACTGGTTAAATAAGTCCTCATTCTTTGCATGCTTGCTGGAGATTTTTATGGTGTTGTTAATTAGCCTCCCCGCATAAGCGGTACCTAAATTTCCTACTTGACAGATGCAACTGTCTTTCGGGCTGCAAAGGATGAGCTACGCAAATTGGTCGGAAGCTCACTCCGACCCGGGCTGGCTTCAAACTCATGACCTTTTGGTCAGTAGTGATCTTAATGCAGCTGACTCCCAGCCAGCTGCGCCACAGTCCTGGTGCAAACTTGTCATACAAAACTCCCATGACCAACAGAAAATATTGGAAAGGTTTGGTGGGCATTGACTTTGAGGTTTGCAGTTGTAGTTTACCAACATCCAGAGAACACTGTAGACTCAAACAATGATGGATCTGGACCAAACTTGGCATGAATACTCAATATGCCCAAATGTGAGCACTGGTGGAGTTTGGAGAAAATAGACCTTGACATTTAGGAGTTGTAGTTGCTGGGATTTATAGTTCACCTACAATCAGAGCATTCAGAACCTCACCAACGAGAGAATTGCACCAAACTTCCCACACAGAACCCCCATGACCAACAGAAAATACTGTTTTCTAATGGTCTTTGGTGACCCCTCTGACACCTCCTTGCGACCCCCGCCCCAGGGGTCCTGACTCCCAGGTGGAGAAACGCGGGTGTGGATGCACCCAGAATAAATTTGCTGAGCATAGAGAAGTCCATTTCTTTCTTTCTTTCCAGACTGCAGTTCCCAGTATTTATTTTGGACTAAGGTTCAAATCTCCACTCAAGTCCCATCCACACTGCTATATAATCTAGTTTCTGAATCCAGATCATCTACTTTGAACTGGATTATATGGCAGTGTAGATCCAACCTCAGCCATGCAAAGTCCCACTCTCACAGCCTCGGAGGAAGGAAAGCAAAGGCAAAAAGCCCTCCAAACAACTCATTTAATAAATGAGTTGAAGGTAAACAAAAACTGAAAACCATAGGATTTAGTCTAATGATTGCACGTTATTTTCTTAACCAGATACTGATAGAATATACCCATAATGTATATAATATATAATGGACCCGTGCGCATGGGGAAAGAGAAGGTGGTTTCATGATGTAGATCACACTTTCCAAACTGTGTGCTGACACATTAAGTGTGTCAGCTGCAGTGCGTAGGTGTGCTGCACGAATTTCATGAGGAGTGACACAACTCTTGGAAACCTATGTTGTTATTTGAGCTCTCCTTGTCTACATCACCATTTAAAGGCACAGGAACTCTCTTCAGTATTCAGCTGGCAACCCATCAGGAATCCTGGCGTTTGTAGTTTTGTGAGGGACTTACTCTTCTCTGCTAGAAAGCTTTGATGCAGAGCAGTAGATAATTCTAAGTGCCTCACCGAAATACAGCTTGACAGAGTTCCCAAGGATGGAGCCATGGCAGTTAAAGTGGTATGGTTGTGTCACAGTGTACTTTCTGCAGTACTATGTAGATCCTGCTTTGTCCTGTTGCAATCAGTGCAAATTAAACTTAGTTGCTGTTCTGTATCTTCAAATTATCTCTGACATGGAGACCCTAAGGTGGATCTTAATCCTCAGCCAAGAATGTATGTGGGAAAATGTGCTGATAAAAGCTGTAGCAAACCAGCTCTCCACTTTTGTTTGTTTTGCTGCCCACATACGGTCAGGAAGAGACTCTGGAAGAGACTCTGCAAGGCTATTCAATGCTAATCAAGGTGGCCAGTTGCAACATTCACACTTGCCTCCAACAGAAAAGAGTTCTCTCTCCCACCCTGGACATTCCACAGATGTATAAACTTCACTTGCCTGGCCTCCAACAGACCTCACAACCTCTGAGGATGCCTACCATAGATGTGGACTAAACATAAGGAGAGAATGCTTCTGGAACATGGTCATACAGCTCGGAAAACTCACAGCAACCCACCTCTTTTTGTTGTTTATGGCAGATATGATGCTTCAATCCCACATCAAAAGTCTGTATTTCTCCAGCCCTCCTTTAAAGGTACAGGTAAAGGATTTCCCCTGGCATTAAGTCCAGTCGTGTCTGACTCAGGGGTGTGGTGCTTATCTCCATTTCTAAGCTGCCGAGCCGCCGTTGTCCATAGACACCTCCAAGGTCACGTGGCCGGCATGACTACATGCCTTCCCGCTGGAGCAGTACCTATTGATCTACTCGCATTTGCATGTTTTCAAACTAGGTTGGCAGAAGCTGACAACAGAAGCTCATGCTGCTCCCCGGATTTGAACCTGCGACCTTTCAATCAACAAGCTCAGCAACTAAGGTTTAACCCACTGTGCCACCAGGGGCAGTGGTTTAAACCCTCCATTATGACACACAAACTGCCAATGCTGCTAAAAACAATTCAAGCTAAGCATATATAAAAATATTTTTCAAAAAAAGAAGCTTTACTTTTAGTCTGACACTACTTTAACTGTCATGGCTCAATAGTATAGAATTATGGGAGCTGTGCTTTTGCAAGGTCTTTAGCCTTCTCTGCCCAAGAGTGCTGGTGCCTCACCAAACTTCAACTCCTAGGATTGCATGGTACTGACCAATGGAAGTTCAAATTCTGTCAAATTGCATTAGCCCTACAGTGCAGATGCATCCTTTGTTAACTTGATGCACCCTTTGTTAACTTGAAATATACCTATAAAGGCCTTTCTCAGAAATATACTAAGCAGCTTTAGGCAAACAGCTTGTTCAGTCTTAGCCAACCATATGGTGAAAAGAACTCAGGAGATGCTTTATAATTGTACCTAGGGGTACTAAGGATACATTGGTCTAAGAGTAACTTGGAGCGCATCTACATGGGAGAATGAATGCAGTTTGATACCACTTTAACTGCTATGGTTCAATGCTATCACGGGACTTGTAGTTTTATAAGATCTGTAGCTTTCTCTGCAAAACTACAAATCCCATTATCCCATAGCATTGAGCTGTTTCAGTTAATGTGATATCAAACGGCATTAAACTCTAGAGTGTAGATGCACCCTTGGATTGCTCTGACAATGTTAAGTCCTGTGCCAGTTGTACCCTGCACTTCTAAAACTTCTTTTTCAACATGTCAACATATATGTGTGTGTGTGAGAGAGGAGTTATTTGTGTCCTACCAGGTGTCAGTGTACGTGATGTTGCTAATTTGGTCCCTGCAATGTGCATGGTATATAATCCATTCCGTTTTTTCCCCACTTGTTTCACCCCTCCCCAAGATCCCTGGCATGCATCTAATGCTTTTCTGCCTAATACAGAGGCCAGTTATAGAACCTCAAATATTATAGAGACAGATATAGCATCACTAGGAAAAATTCCTCTCTGAACTCAGACTGGGGCCATGCTGGGAAGCAGCAGTAATAAACAATTTTTTGCAAGCTAGTGAAAACACATAAGCTTTTCTTCCAACAAGGCATCCAAATCCACACTTCTGGCTTCCATCTTCAGGATGAGAAAGCATTTCTCACTTTCATTCCACCCATGAATGAGAATACAATGGTTTCTTTGTTTGCTCTTTGTGTCTGTAGACAGGCTGTTTTGTCCTATACAAGAGGGAAGTCACAGGGTCAGTTTGTACATTTGTGTTTTTGACACATCCAAGGTACTTGGGAGATAATTTCACAAAAGTATTTGTTCCAATAGAGCGCGAGAAAAGAAGCTGATGAAATGAAAATACCTGACACCAAATAGATCAAAGAGTACTGAGTTAATGATCGTAGATTTAGATTAGTGCGAGGCATAAATATTTGCTGATTTCTCTAATGTGCCTTTATATGTTTACAACCTGAAGGAATCAAAGGCATAAAGTCAAGCTCAAATCAACATTTTAACTGCTGTAATATTCTTGTTGTAACATTTAATGAGGCTACTTATGTGAAACTAAAGAGTTAGTTACATCACATAACGCAACACAAGAAGTGGTTTCCCTTACTAAGTTACAATGATGAATTATACTGCTGTTTTGAGAGTGAATCGTATTTAATTAGGAGCCATTCGTTACTTTCAAGTTCTAGTTAGAAATCAGTGAGTTCAGAGAAACTATATGGTAAAATGAACATTTTTCCATACTGTGGATTGAGTTGTATTCAAATGTCAAGCTGCCCTTCCTCCAGTTTTGCTTTCCTTTGGACTTTGTTCTTTATTGTAAACAGCCCTCATTACAGCTGCTGCTAAACCTCTGTTTTCGTCAATGGTGCCTGTGCTAATTCTGTTGGCATGAAAAGCCTTGCAACAGAACGATAGACGGTGCCAAATTCTTCTCGCTTATATATTCCTTTTGCAGCAACTGCTGGCTTCCAGAGAAAATTGACTGGATCAGCTTTCCAGCTCTCTTACAGAAATTAAAAACCAACTTCCCTTATACAAAACCACATGGATAGTTAATGCTCTTAATGGTGGGCACATAACAGTGGTATTGATATTAAACAACAATTTGCTTAATGCTGTAGAATTGTGACGTTTATATCCACTTCTGCAGAATTAAAATGCACTTCATATAATCTAAGCAAGTTGAATACATGAATGTTCAGAAATGTTAAAAAATGTGAGTATACTGACCACTAAAATATTCATTTTGTATAAGAGGTAGGAGATGACACAATTATTATAGTGCCTGAGGAAATTTCTAGTGTTCCATCTATGAGTAGATGAGAAACACTGTAGAATTAATGCAAATTGACACTTTAACTGCCTTGGCTCAATGGGATCATGGGAGTTATAGTTTTGTGAGGTACCAGCACTCTTTGGCAAATAGGTAGATGACACAATTATCATGGTGCCTGATGAAATATCCAGTGTTCCTTCTAAAGGTGCATCTACACTGTAGAATTAATGCAAATTGACAACACTTTTAGCTGCCTTGGCTCAACACTATGGAAACACGGGAGTTGTAGTTTTGTGAGGTACCAGCACTCTTTGGCAAAGCAGGCCAAAGAATCTCTCTGCCTTATGACCTCATCAGATGGCCGGCTTCACCCCGCTTCACTCGGATCCAAGTTAGGGCGATCACAAGGGAAGAAGTGTGAGCCCACATGGTGCATGCAGCTTCCCCCCCATAGATTGTATGGCAACATGGGAACTCTCCCATGTTGCCTTGCCAGCAGCATGTGTTGGCTCTGCCCTCTTTCACCCACAAAACCTGGCACAGCATCATGTGATGAGAGTTGGCCAGCTCCATGGGTGACCTGGGCTAAAATTGGCGCAAGCCGCCAATTTTAGCCCTTTGATGAGGTGACGAGACTGTAGATTTGGTCCTAGGACTGTATTTACACTAATATTCTACTTTTATCTGTAACTGTGCTTCCTGTTGTTCTGTGCCTTCAAGTCATTTCCATATTCAAAGGGTTGCTCTTGACTTCTTTGAGGCTGAGAGAATGTGATTTGACAAGGCCAGTCAGTAGCCCATTGGGGATCTGAAGATCTGAATCAATTTCACACAGCAGCACTCCAACATCTGCCCAATGTATTTCCTAACTACTGGATGCTTACTAAACCCACCAAAATAATAACTGCTTACACTCCATCCTTCGGTCAAAACAACCCTGGACAGTGTTTCAAGAAAAATCACCTTAATTCGTTAAATGTGGATTCTCCTTTTTTTGCAAATATACAACTAAAAATGGTATAAAAGTTTAAACATTAACTATGTTTAAAACCTCCATAATTTTAACATTGTATAAAATTATGTTAGAAGACAATGCAATAAATACACAGCATGTGTGTGTACTTTCAGGTTGCCTGCAATCTCGGGCATTTCAAAGTTTATGTGAGAAAGATAATAATAATAATAATAATAATAATAATAATAATAATAATAATAATAAACTTTATTTGTACCCTGCCACCATCTCCCCAAGGGGACTCGGGGCGGCTTACATAAGCCACACCCATCAATACAGTGACACAATATAACACAAGAAACAATACAGAAAATCAATAAAATAAAATAAAATAACATAAAATACCAAACCAATATAAACAACACAGCAATGTAAAACAAAACATTAAACACTAAAATGATCACAATGGGCAGGGCCAGATTCAAGATTAAAATTTTAAAATGCTGGGAGATAAGGCAGTGTTATATATCAGGAAGGGGATCCGGGGGATAAGGTAGGATTCAATTGCACAAACCAGGAAATAAAGTGCTTCTGAGGGCATTTTTGAGCAGAGTTTGGTCAGGGGTTGTCATACAATCAAACATTGAAGGCACATTGGAACAACCAAGTTTTCAGGCTCCTCCTGAAGATTGCCAGGGTGGGGGCTTGCCTAAGTATCTCTGGGGAGCGAATTCCAGAGCCGGAGGGCCACCACAGAGAAGGCCCTCTCTCTCGTCTCCGCAAATCGTGCTTGCGAAGAATGCAGGAGCAAGAGAAGGGCCTCTCTGGAAGACTGAAGAGGTTGCGTGGGTTCGTAGATGGAAATGCGGTTGCGCAAGTATGCGGGTCCCAAACCATTCAGGGCTTTGTAAGTCAGAACCTGCACCTTGAATTGGGACTGGAAAATAAATGGCAGCCAGTGGCGCTCCTTAAACGGGGGGGGGGGGGGGGCGTTTGACCACTCCCTGTAACTCGCACCAGTTAGTAGTCTGGCTGCCGCTCGCTGGACCAGTTGAAATTTCCAGGCCGTCTTCAAGGGCAGCCCCATGTAGAGCGCATTGCAATAGTCCAATCTAGAGGTAATTAAGGCGGGGACCACTGTGACCAAATCCAACTTCACGAGGTACGGTAGCAGCTGGCGCACGAGCTTCAATTGTGTGAAGGCCCTCCCAGCCACCGCCGATGCCTGAGCTTCAAGCGTTAGCGCTGATTCTAGGACACCCAAGCTGCAGACCTGTGACTTCAGGGGGAGTGCAACCCCATCAAACACAGGTTGCCACCCTGTACCTCAATTTAGCCTACGATTGACCTGGAGGACCTCTGTCTTGTCAGGATTGATCCTCAGCTTATTTGTCCTCATCCAGACCATCACAGCGGTCAGGCACTCATCCAGGGGCTTTCTTGGAATTAGGTGGAAAGGAGTAGTAGGGTTGGGCATTATCTGCATAGAGATGGCACCTAACTCCAAAACTCCAGATGACTTCTCCCAGTGGTTTCATGTAGATGTTAAAAAGCATGGGGGACAGAATGGAACTTTGTGGGACCCCACAGGTCAAAGGCCAGGGGTCCGAGCAGGTGTCCCCCAGCTTCACCAACTGGGAGCAACTCTCCAAGAAGGACCGGAGCCACAGCAAAGCCATGCCCCCAAGACCCATCCCAGAGAGCCGTCCCAGAAGGATACCATGATTGATAGTATTGATAGCCACTGAGATGTCCAGGACAACCAGCAGGGTCACACTTCCCCTGTCCAGTTTTCTGCAGAAGTCATCCACCAAGGCAATCAAAACCGTCTCGATACCTTGACCAGGCCTAAACCCAGACTGTGACTGATCTAGAAAATCAGCGTCCTCAAGGAATCCCTGGAGCTGAGAGGCAACCACCCGCTCCAGCACCTTGTCCAAAAAGGGAAGGTTAGAGATTGGCCTGTAGTTATTCAAAACCGTGGGGTCAAGTGAGGTCTTTTTCAGGATTAGTCTCACCATTTCCGCTGAGCCAATGAAGTGTTGACACAAACCAATCTAATAACCCACCTCTGGCCAATGTGATTAGCCAGGAAGGACAAGGGTCCAGAGCCGATGTGGTTGCTCTCACAGCCCCCAGGACCCCATCCACGTCATCAGGATGAACAGGCCAGAAAGAAGCGCACAGGATCGGACTGACAGATGCCTCAGTTATCTCTTCTGACATTGCATTCAAACTGGAGTCCAGTTCGAGGCGAATCTGAGCGCCTTTATCTGCAAAATGGTGCGTGAACTCACAGCATAGAGGTGCTGAGTCCTCTAGGAGCTCCCCTACCTCGGGAGGGTGGAGAAGCTCTCCAACAACCTGAAACAACTCAGAGGGTCTATTAGATGCAAACGCTATGCGGGCAGTCGAGAAGGTCTTCTTGGCTGCCCGCAAAGCCGTGGTATAAGTCCTAATTGAGGTTCTAGCCCGCGCTTGGTCAGAGACACCCCGAGACTTCCTCCAGATGCACCCTAGACTCCTTCTTGTGCGCTGCATCTCAGCCAACTCCTCAGAAAACCAAGGAGTAGGCCTAACTCTGCGCAATGAGAGGGGATGTTTGGGGGCGATGGTGTCAATTGCCCTAGCCATCTCGCTATTATAGCGATCGACCAGGGCGTCAACAGGATCGTCAGTCTCCATGACAGGAAGAACCCCAAGAGTACTCAGGAATCTGTCTGGATCCATCAGTCTCCTGGAGTGGAGCATCTTAGTAGGTCCACCACCCCTGTGGAGGTTAGAGGTCGCAGTGAGCCTAAAACTGATCAGATGATGGTCAGACCATGACAATGGAATAATGTTTTGCTCTTCCACCCTGACCACTCCACGGTCCGCAGTAAAAACTAGGTCACGTGTATGTCCAGCTTGATGGGTGGGTCCAGATACTACTTGTGATAGCCCCATGGTTGTCATAGCAACTAGTTTAACTAGTTTTATCGTTGCCTTCTTCTGAAATATAGCTTACAGCACCTTGTACTGTTCTATGTAAATACTAACCAGACTCGATCCTGCTTAGCTTCCAAGATCTAATTGGATTGGTGTCTTCAGGGTATCTAGGCAGCCAACATACCATGTTAAAAAATTGCTGCAGAGTCAGCTAATTGTCAAATGTCTATTAAAAAGAAAAGGTCTGCCAACAAAAGAACAACTTTCTGTAGAGAAGGAGTTTCAGCATCTGGGAGCAGCCATGAAGAAACGTGTCCTTATCAAGTGTCCTTATCAGACAAGCCTGTGACAATAGTGGGACTGTGGGGGAAAAAAATCCTTTCCCTTAAGATATCGAGACTTAGGCAAGCTCATGGAGACAGATTAATTTTTCCAGCTGGATAACTCCATGCTGGCTATATGCTGTATACCATTATTAGTAGGGACTAAAGTGTCTTGCATGCAGAGGCTATGAGATGCTGGAGTTGCTGAAATAGCTCGCTGAATCTTGTGATCACGTCAGCTAATTTTTTCTATGCAGCCTGTTACTGAAAACAGCACAAGATGGTTCAACCTACCCTTCATCGCATAAGCTAATTATATGTGCATCTTAATAAGCCTTTGCACACAGAAACATTTCTTATTGCTGAAAGAATCTGAACTCCACAAAGCTTCGTTCAAGTTCCCAAAACAGCAGGCATTGTTTAATGACTGTAATAACAACTTTTGAGTGTAAAACATGAATCTTACAACTCAATCATCACATTTAATACAAGAGCATTGGAAGCTTCATGTTCCATTTGCATCTGCTTCTATTTTAGATTCATGGCAAAGATCACTTTTGGCATCAGCTTCACACTTGTTCTGTTCTGTTACCAAGTTCTCTCGGTAGAAGTTTGCAGACGGGAACATTTTGTTGCTGCTGTGTATGAACATCATGTCATCCTGAATCCCAACCCAACAGCCGTTACTGATCGACAGTCTGCCTTAGAGCTGATGAACAAAAACCTAGACATTTACGAAGAACAAGTGATTGCTGCTGCTGAACAGGTACTAGCAACACTACCAAGAACATGGTTGTCATAAGAGAAAATGTTTATTATTGGAACTTGAGTCACATGCTTCTATAGGCTGATGCATTGGAGCACTGCATGAAGCACAATATTGTTTACTAGGTGCTGATGGCATAATAAGAGAGCTAGTCAATAAACAAGCATTGCATTATTCTATTTATGTTGCAATAGGGTATGATATTGGATTTTCTTCTGCAACTAATAAAGGATCTTTTAACACCCTAATGTAGGCATGGGCAAACTTGGGCCCTCCGGGTGTTTTGCACTCCAACTCCCACAATTCCTAGGAGCCTCAGGCTGCGGGGGAAAAGGAAAGGGCCTGAGGCTGATAGGAATTGTGGGAGTTAGAGCCCAAAACACCTGGAACGCCCAAGTTTGCCCATGCCTGCCCTAATGTTACATCATCCTCAATTCTTTGGGGATTAGGATGCGACAGCTTGAATAGGATGTTTTACTATTTCAGTTTGCTGTATAACAGGGATGGGCCAGAGTCATCTCTCCCAATTTCGGAAGTCTGAATATTTGTTGTTTTCAAACAAATCAAAGAATCCCTGAAGCCTTGATACTAATGGAAAAAGTAAGAAAATTGTCTCTGTTTCTTGTTAGGGGGCGCAAATAATCATCTTTCCTGAAGATGGAATCCAGGGTTTCAATTTCACTAGAACATCAATTTATCCTTACTTGGACCTCATCCCATCTCCTGATTCTGTGACATGGAATCCATGTAACGAAGCATACTTATTCAATGACACAGAGGTATTTGAAACAGAATTTTCCAAAGTGGAAAAATGCAACTGGAACATATGCATAACGAGATATGCCTTGCTTTCATGCAATCTAAATCTGCTTCCCTTTTAAATTGATAGCAAGATCACTTCGATGATTAATCATACATATATGTACTTTGCTACATTTAAAACAGTGGTGGGAATCATGTGGTCTTCCCAGATGTTGTTGAATCCTATCCCCTAGCATCCTTCACCTTTGGCTATGCTGGTTAGAATTATTGGGGTCTGCAGCCCAACATATGGAAGACCACGTGATTCCAGTTTCTGATCCAGACCTTAAAGTGTTTGAGGTCAATAAGTATGTCATAACCGACACTTCAACAGTTAAGGACATAGTTTTTCAAAGTCAATGGGGATACAATCAGTATGCAGTATTTTCATAAACATATATTAATTGCTGTATAACATATCTATTTGCTTAACTGTTTGGCTATTATAGAGCTCTGCTGACTTCACTGATATATTATATAAGGGTAATATAAATGCTGGAAACAGTGTCAGATATTTTTCTCAATGTTGGAGGGAAATATTGCCCATTTAGTATATTGAAGAAAAATATGTAAACCATTGAGAAGTAAATTGGAGGGAATTTATTCACTAATGAAACCAAAAACATGACACCCAGGGAAATGTCTGGATCTTTTTCACCTCCTCACTGTAACTTTCTCCAGCTTCTGAGGATATACTTCCCTAAGTTTTCTAACACACCGAAACAAGCTTTCAGGACACTTCACAGGCTGCACTGGGGAAGGGAGACTGCATCTCCCCTTATATTTGATCCCACTTTTGCATGAGCAGAAGGTCAGCTACAGATACAGTTCATAATTATTTCGAATGTCTCAATTTTGCCAGTATTTCCCTAAAAGCAATATTTCAAAACATATGGTTTTATTTAAATGTAGTTACAAAGAAATCTTTCTGATTACAGGGAAATTGTTTATGGCAATGTGCTGGCTCTTTATATATGGTGAAGTGCGGGTTTAACCCAGTGCAGTGAAGATAGAATGTTGAAAATGTATTACCAAAAAACCAAATAAACAATTAGAATTGTGCTGTAATCACTTAAGCAAACACTTGTACAAAGAATCATTTCATGAAAAAGTCACTTTTGAGTACACATCTTACAGTTGTGAATAATCCAGTTGCTTATAAATAAAATAGTCCTTACCTCTATTGGAACAAGATTCTTAAAATATTATTTTTGCAGGTTCTTCATCGACTGAGCTGTATGGCACTGAAGAATCAGCTGTTTTTAGTGGCAAACATAGGAACCAAGCAGTTCTGTGAGCCCAGTGATCCCTCCTGCCCACCAGATGGAAGATACCAGTTTAATACCAATGTAGTATTTAGTGACAATGGTATGCTCATAGCTAGATACCGAAAACAAAACCTGTACTTTGAATATGCCTTCAATACTCCAGCAGAAGTAGATTACACCGTTTTTGATACCCCTTTTGCAGGCAAATTTGGAATCTTCACTTGCTTTGATATCCTGTTTTATGAACCAGCTGTGCCCCTTATTAAGCAATACAATGTGAAACAAGTTGTTTATCCTACTGCATGGATGAACCAGTTACCACTTTTGTCAGCTGTAGAATTTCAACAAGCTTTTGCAACAGCTTTTAATATCAATCTTCTAGCAGCAAACATCCATCATCCGGACCTGGGCATGACAGGCAGCGGCATATACACACCATCAAAATCTTTCATTTTTCATGATATGGAAAGTGTTAACGGTAAGCTTATAGTGGCAGAAATCCCTGTTATATTAGAAAATGAAACCCAAATGGAGAACTCGGTAATATCTAACACACAAGAGTTTTTTTCAAGCTTCCCTATGGACACACTCGTTTGCCACAAAGAGGATCAAGAAGACTGCAGTGACATAACAAAAGGAGCATCCAAAGCAGCACTGCACATCTTTTATGGTGAAATGATGTATGATAATTTCACTTTAGCACCCATTCTGGAAGCTGAAGGAAACATCCACGTCTGTTCCAATTCTCTTTGTTGTTATTTGAGTTACCAGAGATTGGATTCATCTAACGAACTGTATGTTTTAGGGGTGTTTGATGACCTACACACAGTACATGGAACATACTATGTACAAGCCTGTGTGTTAGTAAAATGTGGTGGATCTAGCTACACTACTTGTGGACAGGAAGTTACAAAGGCCACTGGAATGATAGATTTTCAGCTTCAAGGAAATTTCACAACTGCTTATGTCTTTCCCCTGTTACTAAAATCTGATGTCACACTAGATTTTGCTGACCATTTGGGCTGGAAAAATAACTATTATGTCATGCAGAAAAGGGGAGGATCTTCTGGCTTGATAACTGCTGGTTTATATGGACGATGGTATGAAAAGGACTCAATCAGAAACACTTTGTACAACAAACACATAAATGGTTATCCCAGGAACTCAATAAAAGGAGACTAATATAGTAATGGATTACTGTGGATCTCTCATTCCAACTGCATGTGAGTGAAAAAAATAGCTTTTGGTTGGTTATGCCATGAAAGTTCCTTATTAGTTGTGGAGGCCTTTGGCATTGCGTGACATTTTGAAAGGGGCTTAGAGGAAATGTGTAACATTCTCCATTGCTATTTATTTCCTCAGCTTCAGGCAAAGACAAATGGAGGGATCGTGCATATTGCATTGGGTTTAGGGCAGGGGTCGGGAACCTATGGCTCGCGAGCCAGGTGTGGCTCTTTTGATGAGTGCATCTGGCTCGCCCGTGTATTCCCTTGGAAAGGAACTGAGCCCGCCTTTGGCTGATTAGGCCCCGAAGGAAGGGAGGAGGGAAGGAAGGGAGAAGGGAAGCAACGGGGAATCTTTTCCCCACCGAAAGCCCACCTTGACCCGTTGCGGCCTAGTCGCCTCCGCCGATCCCCGGCCTCGCGTAGCGGCCTCGCCGGGCCCGGAGCAGGGAAAGCGGGGAGAGCGAGAGGGGCCTTTCTTCAGCTACGGCGCCCGAGAAGCGAAGCTCTGGCCGAGGGAGGGAAAGGGGCGGAGCGCGCCACGCCCCCTCTCGGACCGCCGGGGGAACTGCACCGCACCGAGGCCGTTTCCGCCTCCCTTCTCGCCCTGACTACAGCTCCCGGCATGCCCCGCGATAGCCCTCCAGGCTAAGGGATGCCGGGAAATGTAGTCTGAAAGGGAAAAAAGGGAATTAGACACCATTCCCATGTTTATAGGATTGAATTTCCTGAGGCCTTGCAAAACTACAGTTCCCATCTTTGTTGTATTGTGTTTCCTGAGGCCTTGCAAAACTACACCTCCCATGTTTCTATAGCCATGAGTTTGGAGTGGCCTTGCAAAACTAGGACTTCCATTATTCCATAGCATTGAGTTTCCTGAGGCCTTGCAAAACTACAATTCCCATGTTTCTCTGGGTAAACAGGTAAACGCCCCCTTTTGAATCAGTCTGCTCGGTCATTAGCTCAAAGCTAACCCTTCAACGAAGAAGATGGCGAAAAGAAAAAAAGATGATGAGTATCGTACATTTCAGGATGAATGGACTGAAGAATTCGCCTTTGTAGAGAGAGCAGGTTCTGCGGTGTGCCTAATCTGCAATGACAAAATTGCATCGATGAAACGGTGGAATGTAAAGCGGCACTTCGACACACGCCATGCTACCTTTGCATCAAAATACCCTGCGGGAGACAGCAGGAAGAAAGCGTGCCAAGAGCTGCTGAGCAGGGTGCAAGCTAGCCAGCAGCAACTCCGCGTATGGACCCGGCAAGGCGACTATAATTCCGCTAGTTTTGCTGGATCTTTAGCAATAGTAAGGAACGGAAAACCATTCACAGATGGCGAGTATGCTAAAACGTTGATGCTGGATGTAGCCAATGAACTTTTTGATGATCTTCCGAACAAAAATAAGATAATCAAACAGATACAAGACATGCCTCTGTCGGCAAGAACTGTTCATGATCGTACCATCATGATGGCAAACCAAGTGGAGGAAACGCAAGTGAAGGACATAAATGCAGCGCCGTTCTTTTCCCTGGCTTTGGATGAGTCAACAGACGTAAGTCATTTGGCGCAGTTCAGTGTGATTGCAAGATATGCTGCTGGTGACACACTGCGCGAAGAAAGTCTTGCTGTTCTGCCAATAAAAGGGTCCACAAGAGGTGAGGATTTATTCAAGTCTTTCATGGAGTTCGCTCGTGAAAAAAATCTACCTATGGATAAACTTCTCTCAGTGTGTACTGATGGTGCTCCGTGTATGGTGGGGAAAAACAAAGGATTTGTGGCGCTTCTCCGTGAACATGAAAATAGACCCATCCTAAGTTTCCATTGCATTCTACACCAGGAGGCACTTTGTGCTCAGATGTGTGACGGTCAGCTTGGTGAAGTGATGTCGCTGGTCATTCGTGTGATCAACTTTATTGTTGCCCGAGCCTTAAATGATCGCCAGTTTAAAACACTGCTGGATGAAGTTGGAAATAACTACCACGGTCTGCTTTTGCACAGCAATGTGCGTTGGTTGTCACGAGGGAAGGTGCTCAGCCGTTTTGCGGCTTGCCTGAACGAAATCCGGAATTTCCTTGAAATGAAAGGCATCGAGCATCCTGAGCTAGCCGAAACTGAGTGGCTCCTCAAGTTTTACTATCTCGTGGATATGACTGAACATCTGAATCAGCTCAACGTGAAAATGCAAGGCATTGGAAATACAGTGTTATCCCTTCAACACGCCGTGTTTGCTTTTGAAAAGAAGCTGGAGCTCTTTATCATGGATCTTGAAACGGGTCGTTTACTACATTTTGAAAAACTGAGACAATTTAAAGATGCATGCACAGCAAGTGAGCCCACTCAAAACTTTGATCTCCACCAGCTAGCTGGCTTCACATCCAGTCTCCTACAGTCGTTCAAAGCACGCTTCGGAGAATTTCGTGAGCACACTCATCTCTTTAAGTTCATCACCCATCCAAACGAGTGTTCACTGAACACAGCCGACCTGAGTTACATTCCTGATGTCTCCCTCAGAGATTTTGAAGCAGAAGTGGCTGACCTGAAGGCCTCAGACATGTGGGTGAATAAGTTCAAGTCACTGAATGAAGATTTGGAAAGAATCGCATGACAGAAAGCGGAGTTGGCGAGCACATGTGGACAGAAATGAAAAAACTTCAACCTGAAGACCAGCTGATTATCAAAACTTGGAACGCGCTTCCTGTCACATACGACACACTGAAGCGTGTGAGTATTGCTGTATTGACCATGTTTGGATCTACGTATTCATGTGAGCAGTCATTTTCACATCTTAAAAACATCAAGTCCAACCTACGATCACGTTTAACGGATGAAAGCCTCAACGCCTGCATGAAGCTTAACCTCACCAAGTACCAACCAGACTACAAAGCCATCAGCAAATCCATGCAGCACCAGAAGTCGCATTAATGGTGAGTATTATAACAACATTATTTAAAAGAATAAATTCAGAGGCTTATTATACTCACATTTAGTTGAATTCAGTCTTAAAATATATTAATAGGCTCTCACTGAAATAAATTTCCAAATATTTTGCTTTCATGGCTCTCTGAGTCAAAAAGGTTCCCGACCCCTGGTTTAGGGCAATACATCCAGGACAATCTCCTGTTCTGACCTGTAGATTAGGAGCTGTTTGTTTGCTGTCTCACTCCCCAAACCCTGACTCTTTCCAACAGGTGCTGATCATATGAATGGCTTCCACTTCCTCTTTGTTCAATACCACTCACTTTTTGATGTCCAATCTTGCTCTCATGAGGCTGGGCTAGAAAGCATTGTTAAATCCCCCCCCCCCCCCCCCAATGCCAAGACAGTTTGTTGACCTGCAACAAAGCAGACTGGCAATTGCAGCTTGGTCTTTAGGACTGGTTATCAGAAATATTGTAACACATCTTTCAGTCATTTTTTCATTTTATCCTTTTCTAACAATGTTCTTAAATTATGTACAACTCAAATCAGTTGGGCAAATTTTGGTGTGATCACCAGCCACTATGAGGAAATTCCTCTTTCTTACACTCAAAAACTGACATTTTTTGAGTAAAAAAAATTCAGGTGTTAGACAGAATTAGAACAAAATCAGAAGTTGTAAGAAGTCTGGGAAAATATGGCATTTTGGGAATATGAGATGTCTCAAACTACCACGCATCTCTATGTGAACAAATGTTTGTTTTTGTGAACTTCTTTCCACTCAGATTTCCACCTATAGATGAGAGACATAACAGTAGTAGTTCTTTCAGGAGATACAATAAATAAAGAGGTGCTTAAAGAGATTTTCATACCAGTCCTTTTCAGTGAAATTGCTATATATTGTTCATTTGCTTTTACAGAAAATCTACCTGATCTTGTGCTAATACTGCTGCAGTTAAGTACATTATGTAACAAAATTAGAAAAAAAATCTGTACTTTGTTGGAGTGTTATTAACCTGTTTAATTGTGTGGTACTTACTTTGAAAGTTGTTGTTATACTCCAGAAACTTTGTGTTAGTGTTATCTCTGTGTTAGTTGTTTGGTCTTTGAAAAACTTACATTTTTAGTGATAAAATGCAAATATAGCATAAGGCTATTACCTGTGAGTACAGTAACCACTTATGAGACTTTTCCAGATGGAAAAAATAAGTTAGTCTTGGGAAGGATTTTTGCTGAACATGATCTACTTGACAAATGCAAAGAATATTAATGAATAATATGGTGCTATTTTAATTTTCTGAAACATCTGTGTTCTCAAGCATTTCATCTGTCCAACATCAGTTACATGTTTCAAGTTACAATTATCCATAATCATGCAGTACCTAAAGTATTTCTTTAAGTAGCTGAATTAATTATCTGTGCTTTAAAATCAAGAGGACTTTAAGAAGTTTTGTAGAATAGGATTTATAAATCTGAGGTATTCATAAGAGCAGCCCTTTAAAGAATTAACAATTATTCCACACTTGATACACAGATTGTTCATTAAATACAACTCTCACATTTGGGCTTTATTATACTCTGTAAAATATACACAGGAATCTTGATGTACTGAAAGAGTGCAGGTAAATACAGTATTCAAGCAGTCGCTATTTCTATGTACATGCTCATTAATTCTTCAAAAACCCACAAAATTATCAAATAGATCAAAATACTGTCCTGTGTTTTCATACTATGTTCAGAAAACAAGCAGATAATTTACAATGGTATTAAGGTTTCCAGTTTCACAAATACAAAAAGGATAAAAGAAAGTTGGGGTCAATTTTTGTTTTTATCTCAACATGCAAGATGTTCTTGCATGTACATAAGCAAGTATTTGAACTGTTACTTTCCAATTAAAGCAGAACCAAATAAAGTGAATTTTCCAACAAATTGTATCTTAGATTTCAGGAAAAAAAACTTTCTTCCTTTTTTTACAGTACCCTTTATAAATAAGACAAACTCAGGGCAAGTTTTAAGTATAACAAAGGGGCATGTATATTTTGATAAACTGTAAATTGAAGAACTTTGTTTCTAAAGATCTGTCTGATACTGCACCTGTTTGATAACAGGGAAATCATTTTAAATCACATACACATCCCAGCCACATCCTGTGCCTTAATATTCAAGAAGGGTTTTTTAAAAAAATTATATATACACCATAGAGGCACAGATTCCATTCCATTATAAGATGTAGAGGATCGAGTCGGTTGTAGAAAAATTAAGTTTCCCTAAGGCAGCCTAGCAGGGTATCAGGATATTGCAAATCTGTTTCAATGCAGTTTCATTTGCCAAATAACTACCAATCCCATATTTTGAATAAAAATATATCTTTAAAACAGGATCTTCTTTTTTAATTTTTTCTTTGTAAATGAAAGAATGCTGTGCAATAAACTGCTGCATCGCTCTCTTTCCCTTCCTTTGTTATACTATACACGTATGACCCTGACTACTCCTGGTTAAGCTAGTTAACAGCTTTAGTACTTAAGATTGAGTCATGTTCTTTTTCATTATATTTAAGAGAAAAAAAGAATTGAAAACATGTTTTCATGGTACATTTCATTTAATAGTGTTGGAAGGCTGTTAGATATTAAAAACAAATCAACATGTAAAACCAAATCCAGGATTAATAGCCAGAAGTAATTTTAGGGTTGGTTAAGACTATTACTTATTAAACTATTCAAGTTTTCTCAAAAAAGTATTCTTTAATTTAAAAAAAGTCTAAGTTATTTGGTCCTTTGGCAATTTGCTGCACAAACAATGCCTTCTGTACCAAACTCAATTATTGCCTTCAAAATGGTCTTAGTTTTTTAAAATTTTAATCTATCACCCTCTTTGTTGTCTAACTGCATGTTTGTTTATATAGACAATGGTGCAGTCCTGTTGGGAATATTCATGGCACCCACCACACTGCAATTAAATGACATTCTATGTAATTTTTTGCACCATGGAGTCCAAGCTATTTCTTTGCATAACCTTTTTTTCTGAAAAGTCTTTGGGGAGTCACGCAACCACCTCATGTGCATCCCACCGTTTTTTGGAACCTCTCCTCATGATGTCCTTTATATACTCAACAAGGCTGCTCTCTCCAACAACACGATCTTGAAATTCAACCACCAAATTCACTTTTCAGGCTTCTAATAAAGCTTCTCAATAGGTTTCAGAATCTGAGTCATTGAGTTCATCTTCTTCTGTATATGGATAGCCATCTTCTCTCCCTATGTTGTTGAAACTGCAGTAAGAGCTATGTTCACTCCTGATAATTGGCAAGGAGTCAAAGGTGACCGTTTTTGAGGTGTTGGTGTAATGATTAATGGCATTGAATGTAAGGGAAGGTAATGTACTGCTTGATGAAACAGGCATCATTGTGGCCAAAATGAGAGCTAGGCAATCAGCCACATCCTTATTGGGTGCACAGGCCAAAGCTGGTGTATAACCTAGAGTCAAAATAAAATCAATTTGTTGAAAGACAGGAACCAAATCTTCATATATTTTGTCAACTGATCAGTAGTAATATACAATAGGGCTAGATTATGCTAAAACCCAACTTCCATATTTCTTAGGCTTGTGACTGTTCCTACATCTTAAAATGTTTGTGTTTTAGCTGTGAGACAGTCACAGACCTGAGCAAAATGGGAACCCTTATTGTTAAACATGCAGGGTCTAACAGCAGGGTTAGATAACATCTGAGAAATATCCTTCTTAGTTGGAATTGACCCAAAATGATCAGTAGCAGCTTCTTCACAGAATCCATAATTATTATCTTAATAGAATCTGCTCAAGTAGCCATGACAAAGACACTTTAAACAAACACATGGAGGACAGATGAGCTACTGTTACTTTAAAAGCTATGTTCAGAAAAAGTGCACCTCTGAATAGTAAGTTTCTTAGACTATCTGACTGGTAAATTTGGAAGCACAATACTCCACAAAGAAAACTGATTGAAACAGACCATTGTTACAATACTAACGGGGAAAAAATCAGCTTATGTCCATTTACTTACCATTCTCATCTACAGCAAGGACGCTTGCTCCTTTCCCTAGAAGTTCCTGAACTACAACTGTCAATCCATTTCGAGCTGCAACATGCAAAGGCCTGGGGAGAAATACAATGCACAAACCTTACAACTGACACATTTGTAAATGATATGAGGATCATTACACAATCATTAGACTTTTGCACGGGTCCATTTTAGCCGTTTTCCTTCAGCATGTTTGGCTTCTCTGGACGGCCGTAACAGCAAGGGCTCAGCTGACATCTCTTTTTGACCCAAAATGGCCCATGTGGATGCCAGGCGCAGCTTGCTCTCTTCTATTCCAGAGTAGACAGCACATACTTCCTTAACCCTGTTCCTCAAACCCAGGCTCCCTTGAAAGGAAGGAAGGAAGGAAGGAAGGAAGGAAGGAAGGAAGGAAGAAAGAAAGAAAGAAAGAAAAAGAAAGAAAGAAAGAAAGAAAGAAAGAAAGAAAGAAAGAGAGCCCAGGAAGGGTGCTTCCTTAGCCCTGTTCCTCAAACCCATGCTCCCTTGAAAGGAAGAAAAGGAGCCCAGGAAAGGTGCTTCCATATCGCAGTTGCTCAAAGATAGACTCCCTTGAAAGGAAGAAAGAAAAGGAGCACAAGAGGGGTGCTTCCTTAACCCCACAGCTCAAACCCAGACTCCTTTGAAAGGAAGAAAGGAAAGGGTGCCAAGAAGGGTGTTTTCTTAACCCCGCTGCTCAACCCAAGGCTCCTTTGAAAGAAAGTAAAGAAGCCCAGAAAGGATGCTTCCTTAACCCTATTCCTCAAACCCAGGCTCCCTTGAGAGGAAGAAAGGAAAAGATCCCAGGAATGGAAAGGTAGCCTTGCAAGTTCCCCACTGCCGCCAATTGGCCGGATCTTCCCGGATCTTTTGGCTGTCTAGTCGAAAACAGATTTTTCTATTTGCCAATTTTTGGGAAGCTCCTGAAAATGGATCTGGGTGCCCAATGAAATTTGGATACCAAAAACAGATTACTCTCCAGCCTAATAATCATGCATGGTATTGGCGGCAATTTTGTTTTTATGTCATTGTGAAGACACAAATATGTCTAATTCTATATTTAATTTTTTCAGAGAAGAAAATACGTTTTCCAAATGCTGCCAAATAATCCCCCACTTTACAGGGCCTTGTGTCGACTAAATACTTTGTATGTACTTTTTTTAAAAGACATATTGTTATGAATATGTAGAATTAATGAGAAGGTGAAGATAATGCATCTACATTGGGTGAGACAAAGGAGTACTTTAGATCTCAGCCCATGCAGTCTACAATTGTATGTATAAACTGAAGAGGGAAAGAGCCCTAAATAAATAAAAACACACCTTTGAATCCTCTATAGTAGAAAGTTCATTCTGAATAAATTTTCCCAAATGCTCCCACAAAGAGCACATAAACTCTCACAGAAAATATATAAAAGCTTGACACATCTTCCTTCCTTGAGAAAATACACACAAGAACAGTAATCCTTGCTTTCTTTTCTTCCTCATGATAACAGCATCACTACTGCAATCTTCTTCATAACCCATTATCATTTCAAAATCCCATAACCCATATCATTTCATTATCATTTCAAAATCCCAGCTGTCTCACAAAGATGCATGTGTACCAAGCAGTAGTGTTTGTAAGGAGCTATTTATTTTATTTATTTAGGACCCAATGGCATTTTGAGTAAATAAAATGGCAACTGGCTTTTTAGTGCCACATCTGTAAGATTTTAAAAACATCATCATCATCATCATCATCATCATCATCATCATCATCATCATCATATTTATTTATACCCTGGAGGAGACTCAAAGTGTCTTAATATAAAAGCATTGCCATAAAATTTAAAATATGCAAACATTAAAATAGAATTAAATATAAACAGTATTAAAAATTCACAGTTAAAAACATTAAACTATAGTCACGCTAAAACAATGGACAGCAGGACAAAGGGACAACCTAGTGCCTACAGGCACAACAATGGTAACTGTAACACTATATCAGAGTTATATGAAAACTCTCAACTTACGTCTGCAATGCTGCATTGGTGGCATTGATGAGATTGCGATCTGTTATCTTCTCCAGTATTAACAAGGCACTAGTTTCATGACCCTGAGGAGAAAACAAAAGAAAATTGGATGTAATTACTTTGAACTTCCATTTCAACAAATCAACATATTATTTCAAAATACAGCAAGTTTTGAACATATCCATAAATAAATTCATTTAAATCATATTTAGAAGTTAGACAATAAATAGTTGTAAACTCCAGATGAAGTTTTAATTAGAATTGAGAATTAGTGACAAGTACCGGGTAGTTTATTACTCTGTGGACAGAGCTGGCTCCAAGAATCTGGATATTATAGATAAAGATAAAATCAAAGAAACACATAGGGCCCTGTAGATGTTTACTTTCTCTCTTAATTCAGTGAATATGTTTCTTATTCATATCAATTAATATTGTGCCTTTCTCTAGCATGTAATGTGTACCAATTACTGTCTGTTCTGTTTTATAGTGGTCACTCTCTCTTCGTTTTCATCTACATTCCTGTAGGTTCAGTGTCTAAGACAAATTTTCAAATAAATGGTTCTGGAGCAGAATTTCAATACTGCTGTCCTTAAGCCTTGGTTTTAAATCACTACAGTTAAAAATCAGTTGCCTCAGAAAGTGGTTTGAAAATAAATGGTAAGGAGTTCTCCGCTCTTCTAAACTTCGGATTTTAAGTGTTACAATGCCACTCCAGCATTTTAACAAGCATGGAAAAGGTGTGTCCCAAGGACAGCCCTGAAATGCTATTTTCTGCAGGAGGATAACTGGGGGAAGGAATAGCCAATGACACCACCCCAGTCATTTCCGTGAGTGAGGGGAATGGCCCAAATTGTGCTTTCAGGCTGCACTGCTGATCATTTTGTGGGGAAGGAAGTCAGGGGGAAGGGTGTCTGGAAGAGCTGAAGGGCAGGAACTGTCCTCTACGAAATCAGCAATGTTGCATGACTATAAAAATGATTAATACCAAAAGCTTGAGAAGCAATAAATCTCAGAAGCCTGAAATAATTACCTTACTGCAAGCCAAATGCAATGCAGTGTTTTTGCACTTATCTTGCAAGGTCAGATCAGCTTTAGCACTGCTAACCAACACCTCTGAAAGAAATAAAATATTACCATTATGTAAAATGAGATCCAACTGTGAACATCCACTTTAGTTACATTATATACATTTTTTTCAAATAATCTAGAGATAAATACCATGTCAGCAAAAGCGATACAGGAACGAATCAATCTCTTTTTTTAAATTCCTCATCACATTACACTCTTTATCTTTCAAGTCAATGGACAAATAAAAATGGTTCCTGCCTCAGCTGAACTTCTTTAACAGCTAATAGATTGAATATGACTTGATGATTATTCTTTTTATACAATTATGTTAATCAGAGTGAATAATTAATGTTGCTTTGAATCCAATTTGATGGTTGATACAGAAAATATCTGAAATATATCTTTATGATTCTATTTGTACGATCTCCATTATGATTCTAATGCAACTTTTTAAAAAGTGACAGGCCTAAAGATTAATAGTATACGGTTTTGTTTTTACCAACTGTATTTGTCTGTCCATTTTCTGCAGCCATCATTAGAGGGGTCTTTCCAGAAGAGTCTACAGCATTTACTTGTGCGTTATGGCTGAGCAAAAGTTGTAAGCACTCTACATGGTCTGTAAAGGCGGCTGCGTGAAGAGGTGTTCTAGAAGGAAGGGAAAAGCAGACGAAACAAATTGGAAAAACACCAAAAATACAGAGCATAACAAGCATATGAAACAAAATGTGGCAGCGTGGAACATTTCACTTCATGGACACTTCACTTTTGCTTCTTTACCTCATAAGTTTGTACCTGATTGGAATAAAGTTCAGATAACATATAAGGCATATTATAAGCGATCCCCAGTTACTGGTTACTAAACACAAATTTGATAGGAAATTTAGGCTGATAAACTATCAAATAACTTTACCCAGCAGCTATCTTTAGCTATCTTGTTTCAATAGCTAAAGTCTTGTTACTATGGTTGCTGTTCTTCTACATCAGAACAAAAGATCACATAGGATACTTGGTATATCTTTACTGTAATTCATACTGACAGGCAATTATAAAATGTTTTGATTTTATATTAAAGATAGTCAATACAGCAAAATGAAAATTAAGAATGTGCATCATTCACACAGTACTTTTAATCTTACCTTGCTTTCGCATCTGTTGAATTGACAATGGCAGAACCCAGGGTATCAATTAGCATTTCTGCAGCACCCTCATTATCATTTATCCTATCAAAAATTCAAAAGGCATTTAGTTCCAAAACAGCCAAACTTTATTATAAGCTGTAATTAAATCTAATGAGAGTTTTGCAGATATTACTTACACAGCACAATGCAAAGGGCTGAAAGAATTTCCTTCCATCTTCTGGAAAGCTTCCTGCTCCAAAAGTAGTTCCACACAACTGTCATGACCTAAAGAAGTTTTGAATGTCAGACTAAAAGTAATGTAACTTTTTTTACTTTATATTTTGATTACAAGGCCATATCACCATAGTCTGTCTTATTATCTTCTGTAACTTACTGAAAAATCAATGTATATTGTGATACCTTCCTAATAATCAGAGAACATGTTTTGCAGACTCATTTATGGAGTGCACGATAATGTCACAGCTGTTGCAATCATCATGGGGTGAAACCAAGACGATGTAAGGGGAGAAGGTTAATGGAACTGACCCTATGTTAATTTAAATACTGAATGTGGTGCATTGTTCCATGTTTGTTAATTGTATCTGGACTCCAGTATCTATTTACCTCTTCCTGTGGAAGAGATTGCTATCACAGACCAACTGCTTGGCAACAAATGGTTTTCTACAGATCCATCCTTGTGTGTCACTATTAAGTGATCACATGTTATAGTGATCAGCTGTAAACTTTCTAACTTCGTTTGTAAGTTCTAATCACCACAGTAAAGTCAGCCTACAAGGAACTGCCTCTGTCAAGAATCCAGATGTTAATATTTTGTAGAAAGAACAATACATACAGAGAGTTCCTCTGATCTCATAATGGGGCAAGATATCCAGTTTCATTATCTTGGATAACCTATGTGTTTCTTTAGCAATTAACAATATAAGCAAAGCAACTGACCTAGGAATTGCAAAGGTGAGATTCTAAATCACCCTATCCCTACAGGCATCACTCAAAAACTACTGCATTACTCACCATTGTAACAGGCCCAGTGCAATGATGTGTACCCGTGATTGTCTGCCAGGGCAGGTACTGCATCCCCAGATGCCATGGACTGCAAGAGTGCTCCTAGTACCCCAATATGGCCACATGCAGCTGATAAGTGTATAGGTGTCCGTCCTCTGCAATCTCGTAGTATGGACTTTGCACTATGTTGAAGCAATGCTTCTACACACTCCTCATGACCAGTAACTGCCTGGAAAATGCAACATATGGAGCATAAAATGTACAGGGGTGATATGCATACATCGTGATGAAATCAAAATGCCAATGTCTTCAATTAAATATGTTATCCTTCAAATACCACACCAGTCTGGCTCATTTGTTTACAGTAAATCTGAGGCTTAAGACCTTATCACATGAAGGCCGAGAAGTGTCTTCTCCCTGCTTCTCTGTGCTGCTGGCCCATGGCCAGCACAGAATATCCCCAAGCTCATCATATGATGCAGGGCTATTTCCGGTGGGACTCGGTGCCAGCAGCACAGAGAAGCAGAGCCCAAAGAAGTCGGGTGTACACCTGACTCATATCCAAGAGGCAAATAAGTCAAAGAGGAAATGGGAACAGACAGGGAAATGTAGTGGGAAGGGAAACTATGGGCACCAATGGGAGGTAACATAGCCTGTTGGCTCCCTCTGGCGCCCCATGATTTTCCCCACGGAACTGCTGCCCATGGTCCTGACTATCCATTTAGTATAAGAGCTAATAAGAGCCAATTGTATAAAGAGTATGGGGTCTGGATCTCCCACAGCAGCAATATCCCTCTTCTCCCAACTATAGAAAATTTGCCCAGTTCATGATGAATGACAGCAAGGAAAGCCTGGAAGCAGGTATGCAAGAGGAGATCTCTACTTCTGGCATATTAAATATGGTTAAAAGCTGAAAGTGTGAAGTCGGATCACTGGGGAAAGGTAAGGGGATATTCCAGGAATGCAAAGATAAATATGAAGGAAGTAAAGTTATAATATTATTTATTTATAATAAATATAATAAATATTATTTATAATAATATTATTATATTATAAATAAATAAATAAATAAATAAAGTTCACAGAAATAAGCAGGGAAATATAAAAAATAGCTAGGAACAGAGGTAGGGGGTTTGTTTAGATGTATGATGGCAGATAGAAAAAGAACCACTACTGTGTATAATATATGTCCTCTATACCATCTAAAAACCCAATGATTTTTGTATCATAGTGTTAAAAATATATGGAAAGCTCTAAAACACAGGATACAAATCACTGAAATAAATACAAACATATAGTGAACTTTGTTAGCTGTTTAAACTCATAGCTGATATGTCCTACTGATTTCAGCAGAAGTTAATTTCAACTAATATTTAGCCTATGTTTCTATAGTATTATTTGGAGCTTCAATGCTACCTATTGAAGCAAAAAGTAAAGAGTTGGAAGACACATATTTATTTCTCTTACCCCTCTATGTAATGCTGTTCGTCCCCATTTATCTTTGGCATCTACATTTGCTCCTTTGTTAAGCAGTGAATACACACAATCTGTGTGCCCATTGAGAACAGACAACATCAAAGGGGTCCTAGAAGACATGGAGATTAAATCAGAACACATACCATATACCTAGAAGAGATAGAGAATAAACCAGAATACATAAATAATCACACAATCCTATCCACATGGCAGGTTAGGCTGCTGTGAACAGCAAGGTGGCTTTGTCAAAACACCCCAAAGTTTGACTGAACCTATCTCTAAAAGATAGAAGTGACTTTGAAGTGAAGAAAGCTGAATAAAAAGCAATAAAAATAAGTCCACCATATAATTATAGCATACTATAGACTGTGTGACATGGTATGATTTGGATTATTTTTAACTGAAATGTTTGCTCTCTTAAATTTGATCTAGACCAGGCCTGCATAATCTGTGGCCCTCCGGATGTTTGAGACTCTGAGAAGCCCGAACCAGCTTGTCCAATAATCAGGAATTCTGGGAGGTGAAGTCCAAAACGCACTGGTTGTGCAGGCCTAATCTAGACTTTTGCTCATTGGTGTTCTACAAGTACTAGAAGAAGGGAACAATACAAAATTTCACCCAGAATCCCCAGCAGTGCTGTTTGGGAAGACTTAGAATAATATGACTGGTGTAGATAAATGAGTGAATAATACTACTCCCCCCCCCTTTCTTCCAGTTATAAAGCTATTCTGAAACTCAGTTCCTCTACTAAAAAGAAGGAACTATTTAATTCACAGATGGATATGTCTGGAAAGTAAGAGGAAAAAGAAAACAGGAGAATGTAGGTTTGCTGAAGGATTTGAATGAAACTAACTGCATGTACCTGAAGTATTTTTATTATTTGGCAAGAGCCACAATCACTCCTTCAAAATTAACAGTAGATCAACCTCCTTCTATCACCTTAATTTTTGCTCATTTGAAAAGACAGAAGATGAAATAAAGAAAAAAAAACCTTCAGAACTTACTGTCCATTTCCATCTTGAATATCTACAGCATTCTGTGGTTCTGTATTTCCTATCAACAACCGCAAGCATTCTGAATGTCCATTTGTAGCTGGAAAGTATTACCAACAAATAAAAGACTGAAATTATCGCAATCATTGGTTAAGAACAATATAAAGGTATTAATATCTTAAATGATATATAAATAAAATGTGCTCCTATTTCTAACACCAGTAAAATATTTCAGATCCAAATATCTTTGAGGAGGATGCCCTGCACCCACACTTTCATCATGCCCTTGTCAGCATTTCAAGTTAGTGTGCTTCTATTTCAAGTCCACTGCTTTAATCAAGGAAAAGCCAGGATGTGAAAGAGAGAGAAAAATGATAGGTTGGGTAAATTCACAGATTACAATTGTAAGAAAGACTTCTACAAACAGGAAATTTTCTAGCTAATTTAGCAAAAGGTGAACATCATGCTAAGAAAGAGAAGAGGATTGCTCTTCTGTTGCTTGATGTCTATTCTATAGTGAGCAATGGTGCTAAATAGTTGGGACCAACCAGCAGTTTTTCTGTAAGCCTCAGTTTTTCTATAGTCACATTTTTCTGTAATCACATTAGTCACTATAAGCAGTTTTTCTATAGTCACATTTGCCATCATCAGCATAGAGTAATGCATCTCTATCCTGGAGGATAATCAGAGCCAACAACATTGTTCCTAGCCCTGGCCTAGAAAAACACAGTGTAGATATTGATACACCATGTCTCTGAAAAGCATAATAAACACTCTAGGAGACTAGCAGAATGATGCAAGGTAATCCATGTAGAACACAAGTGTCCACTGAACATCCAAAAAGTGTGTGTGTGTGTGTGGGGGGGGATATATATACAGAGGAAAGAACACATTCCAAGGAAAATAAGCAAATGCACTCTAAGGAGGGAATAAATATCTACACAATATGGAATACAAGCTAAGGACGGTTTTGAATGCATGGCACAATTCTCACTTCTTGCACAAAAGATTCCAATCAAAAATGCAGTATCAAGGGTTAGTAATTTTGGTTGTATGTCACAAAAGCTTCAAATGACATTTTTGTAAGCAATGCCAATACTACTGAGAAAGACAGAGACCATGAAGGGGTGTGTGTGTAGAGATAAAGGTTAAATAATCACATTAAGAAAAGTTAACAAACAGAACAGGAAACAGTGGGATCCTGGCAGAAGCAAGGCAGATACATAATGGAAAGCACCAAGTTCTTTAATTGCAGAAACAAGTATGAAGCAGTTGATATTGAACAAGACAATGCAAGAAGCTAGCATATATTTGAAAACTTCCATCCAACAGAATGGAATTTTAAAGATTTAAGGGTGATCTATATCTTCGGAAAGGAAGGTAAATCCTCCAAGCCACGAGAAACAGCATGAATAGATCTGGATGGTGAACTTTCTATATGGGTTCTACAGATCAAGATTTTGCAGTGATTTGTGTGTAGATAATTAGTTGTAAACGAGCTTGTCCACTCCACACAGGAGGGTCTCAGTAAGATCCAATAACTGCAGAACAAACTAATGTGAACAAACTATGTTACAATGAGTCACACATCATTAATACACAGGTTCCTACAATGTATTAACATGCTGCCCCAAATGAAATATGCAATGTCCCTGTACAAATACTTGGGAGAAAGCACTTTGTGACGACTATTGGATTCTCAGTTTCAGTGGGAAATAAGAACTAGAGCTGTATTGCTATGCTGTATTAACTACGTGCCCATGAAATAATGACTCTCCAACTGGGGAAAAAGTTGTTAGCTCCCAGTGAGCCACAAACTTTTCTGGAAAAATTAAATATGGTGAAAACGTTCCATAAGTGGACTTCACACAAAGCTAAATATCAGTATTGCTGTGTGTCATGGTAGTGCATTTATTTCTGCTTGCCTCTTCAAAGAACATCTGGTAGGAAATGCATGGCTTCCTGAAATAATCTCTTCAGAAACAGAACTAGTTGTGGAAACCAGGGTGCCTATACCCATAAAGAGTACGAAGAAGAGAGGAAGCTGCTGTGGTGCTTTAGATTAGAGCTATATGGTAATCACAGGAGGAATCACATGAGCTGAGTCAAGCTCTCTCCTTTGAGCTTCAGTGGGATGCTCTGCCCTGTCATTCTTCTTTCTCTTTGAAATTTACTAATCTAGAGTATATTGTGAGTGCTCCTTCAGTGCAGATTTCTCCTTTCAGATTGACAGTGATTTCACCATATTGTTAACTGAGTGAATTGTCCTGTCTAGACTTAAGGGGGGAACCTGATGTTCCACTAGCACTGACCCCATCGATATTGCCATATAAAGCAATTATATGGCCAGTGTAGATTCATATAATGCAGTTAAGCAGAACTGTGTCTACACTAACTATATAATGCAGTTTCAAACTGAATTATATGGTTGTGTAGATGGAACTCTTGACAGAACTGAGACATGTTCCTCCTATAATAAATACATAATTCATAGAATCAAATAATAAAGTTGGAAGAGATCATGAGGGCCATCCAGTCCAACCCCCTGCTATGCAGGAAAAGCACAATCAAAGCACCCCCGACAGATGGCCTCCAAAGGAGTTTCCACCACACGCCAAGACAAAGAGTTGCAATGCCGAACAGCTCTTATGGTCAGGAAGTTATCCCTAATGTTTAGGTGGAATCTCGTTTCCTGTATCTTGACCCCGTTGCTCCGAGTCCTACTCTCTAAGGCAGCAGAAAACAAGCCTGCTCCCTCTTCCTTATGGCATCTTTTCAAATATTTATACGTAACCATCATGTCTCCTCTCATACCCAGCTCTTTAAGCTGCTCCTCATACGTCATGGTTTCCAGACCTTCAATCATTTTAGTCGCTCTCCTCTGTACATGTTTCAGCTTGTGAATATCTCTCGTGAATTGTGGAGCCCAAAATTGGACATAATATTCTCAAACCCCCGCCCCAGAGGGTTGAGTAGGGCAGGGTACAAGTGTTCAAAATAAATAAATAAAGAAGTAAGGTGAGGTCTGACCAAAGCAGAATAGAAGATCTAGACACTATTCTTCTTTTGAAGCAGTTCAAAATCCTATTGGCTTTTTTAGCTGCTGCATCACCTTGTTCAAGTTGTTTCCTAAGACTCCAAGATCTCTTTCACATGAACTGTTGTCGACCCAGATGTCACCCTTCCTGTATCTGCACATTTCATTTTTTTTTGCCTAAATGTAGTATCCTACATATCTCCTTGTTGAAATTCACTTTGTTAGTTTGAGCCCATCTCCCAAATCTGTTAAGGTCCTTTTGAATTCCGATCCTTCTGGAGTATTAACTACCTCTCCTAATTTTGTGTCATCTGCAAACTTAATAAGCATGACTTCTAAACATTCATCCAAGTCATTAATAAAGATGTTGAACAGCACTGGGCCAAGGATAGAAGCCTGCGGCACCCCACTAGTCACTTTTTTCAGGGCGAAGAGTAACAATTGATGAGCACTTTTTGCATTCGATTGCTCACCCAATTACAAATCCAACTAAAAGCAGTTTACGAGTTTGTTTGCAAGAAGATCATGTCTTAATGAAATCAAGATATGCTACATCCAAAGCATTCCTTGTATCTAACAATATTGTAACTCCAGCAAAAAGGAGTAAGATTTGTCTGGCATGATTTGTTGTTGAGAAATCCATGTTGACTTTTCTAAATGATTATACTTAATGATCTGCTCCAGATTTTTTCCTGAAAAATACTGGGGTTGTCATCAATATTCATTGCAAGGGAGCTCTCATTTTCTGGTTTGGTATTCCTATCCTATCATTCCAAATTATTTTCTACCTTTGCTGTTTGAAACAGAAGTGGAGGTAAGTAATGTTCTGCTTCATCTTCTACCTGGTGAGTGACTAGCCTGGAGTCATAACAGAACTGAACGGCCAACAGATCAACACACTTTGTAGCCTTCATCAAGATCGAAGGGACACTAAAACAACAAGATTCTATACATATTTAGTATAATGTGTGTGTATATATATGTGTTTGTATGTATATGTGTGTGTGTGTGTTGATATTTAGGATTTCAAAACCGAACAATTGCATAATGTTCAATTAGTATTTCATATAACAATTCAAAAGTGAAAGAAAATAATGAAAACGTCCTTGTGAAATGGTCTGCAGCACCAAGAAACACACTTGTGTGATTTCTGGAAAACTACAACCACCAGTGCAACTATTTTTATTCTAGAATAAAAATAGGATTCCAGCCAGTGTCCATTGGATACCGCCATCTCTCCCCTGCAGGGGGTGAACTCAAGAGGGTGTAGAAGAAATAACAAAGACTTTCACAGAAGTCCAAACATAAATCCGACAAAAAGAGAAAGGTCCTCATCTCAGAGGGGGGTGTACAAATAAAAAAAACCAGGGTTGTTTGATGATGCAAATATTTGCTATGATGTTGTTTATATGGCAGACTTTTTTAAAGGGGGTGAAAACCTGATATTTTTCTAACATCCAAGAATATTCAGATCCATATAAGTAAAGCACAGTGAATATACAGAAGAATATTTGAAGCTTTTTCTATAGTAAAAATAAAACATCAAACATGGGCTAATAAAAATGAATTAAATGACAAGAGTTAAATATATGTAAACTGAACCGAAAGGGATATTTAAAACTACCATATAAAACAAGAATATCAAAATATATGTGATATATATATATATATATATCTCCAAATATTAATAATAAAAATAATAACAATAATAACTTTATTTATAGTCCACCCCCTCTCCCAGAGGGGACTCAGTCAGGGTGGTTTACACACAAAAAGGCAAACATTAAATGCCCAAACAAATGCAAATACATTAAAGTAATACATCATAATACAAAATAATAGCAACAGTGAGCTTATCACATGAAGGAATTAACAACAAAATGAAAAGCAGGATAGAAATAATTACATAAAACAAATTACACTAATAGCATAGTCAATGTTAAAACATCTATCACAATAAAAACAATTAAAAGAGATGAAAAAATTGGCTGTTATTCTTTAAAATGTATCATAGTGGGGTACAAGTAAGTCAGCCAACATTCCAATGAAATTTGTCTACCACATATTGCAAGTATTTTCAAACTGTTCATCAACTTTAAAAACTTTAAGAGAAGCTTTCATACAATCAATTAAACTAGTTCTACAATCTAAAAACCATAACTCAAAAGGAAAAAAGAGGAGGCAAAAGAGAGGAAAAAGAATACTTCAGCCTAAACTCTTTAAGAGCAAATCAGCCACTCTTAAAGTGACCAGCTAGAAGAGAAATTTGAGAACAGAAGAAGCCCCATGTAGCTTTTGAACACAGCTAATGAAAAAGACCCACATTCCATCTCCCTCTCCTCTTCCTATAAATTTGATATTAAAAACATTAACAAAGCTTACCTGCAGCATGTATTGGTGTTCTCTTTACAATGTAGTCTTTCACCAAGATAGACGCTCCCTGATTGATGAGTACATCCACACATTCAACATGTCCTTTAAAAGCTGCAAGATCTAATGGTGTTCTTCCATTATTGTTCCGGACATCCAGGTCTAACAAAGATTGTACTAACACTTCCAGAGCTTGATGATGTCCATGGTAGGCCTGAAAATTTTCAAAGCTTTAGCTAGTGATAACAGATAGATAGATCTGTCTTGAAACTAAAATGTACATCTTACCAAGTGACAACATGTAGTGCATGTATTAACAAATATAAACAATGGTTGAGCTGTATGTTAAATTCAAAACTACCGTATGTTAAATTGACCTCCAAAATGTTAATTAATTAGAATAGGTCAGTAATCAATATTTGGTGAAAATAATACTTACAGCTAAGTGCAATGGACTAATTGGTGCCCTGTTGTCTGAATCATTCAGCATGTCAGTTCCTGATGTTTCCATTAACTAAAGAAAAATACACATATAATTGAGAACACAATTCGTTTACATTTAGCATACGCTGTTCTGCATCATATCATTCTATAATACATTCAATACCAGATAAAAGCACTAAAGTACTAAACATATTGAGCTTGATGAAAAAACTTCAATTTTGTCTGACAACATATCAACTAATTTGTTTTTAAAAGACTTGGCAAAAGAACATGTTGCCAACCTGTTATACTGGTTATTCTAAATGATCCTCTATGAACTCAAATATGAGCTTGTACACCTGTGCAGAGCAAACTAGAACCTTCTGGAGTTAAGCATAGTATTTTCAGCGGGACATTAACTACACAATGCATGTGTCTAGAGAAGATTAACAAACATGTTCACTGAGTGGGCAAAATTCCCAACAAAAATGCTACACTTGGTCAAGAAAACTGCAGTAGGAGAAAGCTACCAAAAAGGGCAGGAATTTTCAATTTGTATGGCCTTGCATAATTTGAACATCATTGACGATATTAATAGAATTTGAACTTTTTTAGGGTTTTAAACTTTTTTAAAAATATACAAAACTAATTAGTAATTTTATTTTGCTCTTGTTATTGTTTATTGTTACTCTTTAATAACAACCAGTGGACTTTGAATTAACTGTGATCCTCTGAATATGGGATCTTCAAGAGACATTATTAACCACCCTGGTCATTCAAGTAAAATATACTAATGTACATAATTATTACACTTCTGCAATGAATATTTTCAAAACGAAGATTGCTATACTTACAACATCTAGAGGTGTTTCACTGGCAATCTGCAATTAAACCCACACTTAAGTTAAATACTGCTGAAAATGTGGAAATAAACATATTCTAGACATTTGAATTGTAATAATTTGAATCTGTATTTTTCTTCAGAAAATATACAGTAACTAACTTAAAATGCTTATATAAATCAACCATCATGACAAACATTGTACCTATCTTGACAGAGTTTTCCCAGTTGTTTCATGCATAATTAGCAGTTGCTGTATGTAAGCATGAAACCATCTGTTGTTTAGTTAAAAAGCATACTTCAATCTGACATTAGTTGAAATGAGTGTCACACTTGGCCAAGATTCAAAAAGCAACACTCAGTTTGTGGACGTCAGGCTTTTGATTTTCAGATAGTATAAAATATGACAAACCACTAAACAGAATGGAATATCAAAAGCTTTTGGGCTATACCATTAGGACTGGCAGCTCAAAGAAAAGAAAGTATAAAAAAAAATACAGGAGGCCAAACTGTCAAATAATTTTTAAATCATGGTCTTAATTTGTTAATACTCAAAATAAGGCACTAAATGTTCTAGAATTTTAATACTTTGCTGATTGCTTTAACAGTAACTGTTTTATACGGATAAAGATAATCATTTCAATCATTACGTACTGCTAATTATGCTTCACAGTAATTTTTCTTACCAATTCAAGGCATAAGCGATGACCATAAGCAGCAGAATAATGAACTGCATTATATCCTTGTTTGTCTCGAATTCCTGGATTTGCATCATTTCGTAATAAGTATTCCAGACACCTAGGCAAAATAACATTTTTATCTTTAATCAATGGGTTTAGTATAAAGTTTGAAAACAGTCCCTCTTGAATTTTAATCTTCTCTCTACACAAAGGAAATTTATATTTTCAAGACCAGCAGTGTTATCTAAGTGTTGTTACTATTTGTGGTTCCTTATGTAACAGTACATGTGGAAACAATATATTTTCACACAGATTATTCTGGATGTAGGGGGAAAGAATGTGTGAACAACCATAATTTATGTATGCATGTATTCTTTCAATTAAGCTTCCATTGTCTTGTCCTGTGAAGACATATGATAACCTTTGTTGTACTTTGTTGAACAGGCACTACTGAACTCTGTGGAAGATAAATGATGGTAGAATGTTATACATAAGAGGAAATGTACTTCTTCATAATATATTGCAGAAACCCTCATAAAAGTTTTGTTGTTAACCAAACCTATCAACTGGCTTCAGAAGGCATTAATTACATTTTGTAAAGACAAGAGCAACTTTATATCTTTTTGCACATTAGCTGATAAATGCATCTGTCAGAGACATGACTTGTAAAGTTTGATTTAAAAATATAATGTAAAAGTCACTGACCATTGGCCAGTCTAGCAGGAGCATTATACTATGTGGATTGCAAACTCCTTTATCCAACATATTGTCATACTTACTTTCCATCAGTGTCTGAAGCAGCTGCATAGTGCAGTGGGGTACAACCCCTTTCATCAAGATCATTTACACTAGCTCCAGAACCCACAAGTGCAAACAGGCACTGGTAATTACAATTGGCTGCAGCATAATGGAGCGGCGTTCTATGATATAATGAAAAGAATGAAAATAGGTAAAGTAGTACCTAGTTACAAACTACTGCTGGCATAGGAACAGCTCACAAAACTTTGCATTTATAAACCCACTTATATTTCCACCATTCTTTTCTGCAAGCATTTGAGCAAAGAAACAATTAAAATGTGTTTATTAGAAATTGTTCAGTTACACTATATCAGGCATGGGCAAACTTTGGTCCTCCAGGTGTTTTGGACTTCAACTTCCACAGTTCCTAACAACCTAGTGGCTGTTAGGAATTGTGGGAGTTGAAGTCCGAAACACCTGGAGGGCTGAAGTTTGCCCATGCCTGAACTATATCCTCCCTGTCCTCACAAGTCTCCTAACATAAATTGTTCAACAGTATTATAATGTCAGGAAATAGGCAATCTTCATTATACCATTATGATAATACAAACTAGTTGTTGCTGTTGGCACAGGAGTGGAAATTAACTTACAACTTTCCCCCCTCACCTGTTCTGTGCCCAGGTTCAATGGATATAGCATATTTTTAACATACTTTTAAATCCAAATATAACAGTAAAATCCCATATGAGAAGGGCTCAGATCTGTCATGCCAATGTCTAGAAGGAAATGAAAGAATCCCGCTCCACCCCAACTACCATTGCCTTGGCCTTGAAAAAGAGGGGAAGTGACAGGCATTTTATTTATCATGCCTAGTCTAAGAAGAAGATGAAAGACCCTCCTTCCATCCTGCCTGCTACTGCTGCAGCCTCAGAAAGAGAGAAGAAACAGCACAACCTGAAATATTTAATAACTTCTGCCACTCCCTCTTCCTTGTGTGTCACGTCTTATTTTGACTGTAAGCTTGAGAACAGGGAACTGTCAAATTAACAATTTATAAACTGCTCTGAGAGACTCTATGGCCAAAGAGCAGACTATAAATACTCTAAATAAATAAATATGGTGGATAGAAATTATAAAGTTCAGGTTTCTGGTTATTAAATGTTCTGTTCTCACGTTTTGTAAAATATACATTTAGTATGTTCAATGACAAAAAGCAAGTGTGACAAAAGGCGTGCTTTCACTTTCTCACCTAGCATAAGAAACAATTTCTGGCCCATATGAAAGGGAAAAATAGATAAATAAGCTAACTGAAGAGGGTGCCGGATTATAGCATTAATGGGATTGAAATCTAAACTGGCTTGGCAATTCAATTTTATTGGAGCACACCTCATATCTGCATAACCATCATAGCCAACTACATTGGCAGTTGCAGACCAACATTTAGAGTGGAAAATGTGCCCATCCCTGAGCCAAACCCATGATTCTCCCAACCACTGACTATTTAAGGATACGGACCTTTGTCTTAGGATGCAGTTTTGTCTCAGATGAACATAAAAGCTCTAGAGAATCCACACTAAAATTACCAAATCACAGTTGTTCTAATTACCAGTAAATGTAAATAGTAATTGAATTTCATACACAGACAACAATTCTGAATTTTATAGTATGCATTTTACAATATTTTTATCCTCAAGAAAAAGGTCATAGATTTCAACCACAATAAGCATACTGTATTTAATGGAATTGTATTATACATGCAGAAAAAAAATTTCTTGCCTGCCAAATTTGTCTTTCTTATTGAAGTCTGCACCTGTGTTGAGCAGCAGATTTAGGCATTCTAAATTCCTAAAAATTGAATAAGATAAGTGATAAGTTCCCCATGAAGCAAGGAGTCCAGGAGAGTTATAAAAATGATTATAATATTATTAAAAACATAAAATGGTGACATTAAAATCAACAATTAACAATACAAAACTAATTTAAAATATACACTTAGAAAGAATAAAACACCGTTTAAAACAGTACAAAATTATCCCAAAAGCCCTTTCTTTAAAAAAGAAATTTCCTCCTGAAACCTGATAGAATAAAAAAGCCTGTTTGTTGACAGAAACAAGTTAAGAAGGACCATATTAGTCTTCCCAGAAAGGAAGTTCCAAAGTGTTTGGGGAATCTAACGAAAATGTCCAATCTCCTGTCCCAACCAAATATATCTGTGGACATGGTAAAACTAAAGGTAGAATTAATGCAGTTTGTCACATTGATTGAGTTGAAGCAATGCTATGGAATCATGGGAGCTGTAGGTTTACAAGGTATTTAGCTTTCTAAGTGCTGGTGCCTCGCCAAATAGTGTTGGTGTTTCATCAAACTACATCACTCATGATGGAATAGCATTGAGCTGTGTCAGTTAAAGTGGTGTCAAACTGCAATTTTATAGTGCAAATGAACTCTAAAAGAAGTGCCTCTCCTGAGAAATTCAGGATCCAATCAGAGAGATACCCATCTGTCAAATAGCCTGGAACTAATCCATGTAGGGCTTCATAGTCTTAATGAGATCTTTGAATTGTGCCTGGAAACAGACCAACAGCCTGTGGAGCCACTGGAGCATGAGAATTGTATGATTCTTGTAACCAGATAATATTCTAGAGCGAAGAGCTTTCCAAATTATGTGTTGTGACACATTAGTGTGTAGGCTGCAGTCTGTAGGTGTGTCACGTGAACATAAGGAGTAATCTGATAGACTATGTGAAATAAGCAATACAGCATATATTTTAATATATATATAAATGAAAGATTTTCATGAGATATGTTGTGCCCCCACCATTTCATTATTACAATTTATGTATGAGTCTGTATCTCTTACAAGCAGCTAGTTTAACTTCCAGTTTGCTAGTAAAACTGAATTACTGTGTTGCGAATGATGCACGTCTAAAAAGGGTGTCACCAACATGAGAGGCTTGGAAAGCTCTGCTCTAATAGTAACACTTTGTATCAACTGAACTTTCTGAACACTGTTCAAAGGCAAACTTAGGTAGAGTCCATTCCAGTAATGCAAAATAAGCTATAACTAAGGCAAGTGATACTGTGACCAGACCAAGCATCTCCAGGACAGTAAATTTAAAGATGACATACCTACAATAGTGAAGTAGACTAAACATAACTGATAATCAAAATAATCTGCATTTTACTTATCTTAAAACATCTATCTCATAAATAGAAACATATAATAGCTGCAACAAGCACAAACATACATCACTACAGTTCGGCCCTATGTTTATTTCCATGAAGGCCCCATGAATATCAAATCTATGAATGCTCATGATATAAAATGATATAGTAAAATTATGTCCCTTATAAAAATGGCAAAATCAAAGATTTTAAAATATTTTCAAGCCATGGATGGTTGAATCAATGAATACAGAAAGACATGCAGAAGTGCTGTGTGGTATACCCGTTTTCACCGGATCTCAGCACTTACTCACTCTGCATGGAATCATTAAATAAAATCAACCAAGAAATAAAACAATACACTACTGTAAAAATTAACAGTTAATGAGTAAATTAAAGGATGAATACTGTCTAGTATCCACTGCAGTATATTTAATTAGGGTTTAATTTGCTATTAAATGAGATATTACCACATAATTCTTTATCTCTATCTCTCATATGAAAAAGTGGCAAATATGATCATCTTAGTCCTGTTACAGGGAACGTCTGCAAGATCTGTGTTTTCTCTACTAGGAAAAGGAATCATTATATTCTTTAAGAAGCAACTATAGATCTGACCATATGCAGATACTGTATATTTCATTTTTGTTTGTGTGCACATACACAACTGGAATATTAAATACCCCTTGCACAATTACAAGTCCTAAATGAATACTGTGTGGCATACTTAAGTACTGCCAAGCAGAAATTGCTATAACTGTAAGAATACATACCCTCCGGCTGCAGCTGCGTGAAGACAGGTCCTGCCAAAATCATCTGGAGTATCTATGTCGAAGCCTACAAAAGAAGCACTTCAGTAAAGTCATCTATATAAAATTAATCTCTTCTTTATAACTTGGCAGAACACAATCATGCACTATGTTTTTGTAAAAAAATATATACACCAGAAGCACATTCTTGTATGAAAAGTAGATCTCACTTTTGTAGCATGGATGCTAGGACTTTCCAGGTGTAATATCAAATTGTGGTCAAGTGTTATCAGTACAAGCCTGGAGCTCACACACTTTACCCTCATCTTTTCCCCTCTGGTACAGCTCAATAATGTCAGGATTTTACTTTTAATCTAAAGCACAGCTCTCTGTCATATCAAACCATTGGGGAATGGTGTTTAGGTTAACCTAAGTTTAACTGAAACAACTCAGGATCCAATTATAACATCAAAGTTTGTTCACATAACCACAGCTCTTCCAATGTTTGGATGTAACAAAACATAAAATGGGAAGCAGATACTTCTGATCTCATTGCACTAGGGGAAAGGGGAACTCATGACTCCAAGGGGCTCATAGATGAATGTATAAATAATTCTTTAGCATGATGTCTCGATTGGTCAAATAATTACCATTATTCTTTCAGATACTTCTTTGTTCAACACAGTGCCTCCATTGACTATTTTGTTCATGCAAAATGTGCATGCCTGCACTTTTGGAGGAATTTTGCTAAATTTTGACTTCCGCTAGGTTGTTTTAACTAACTGGAAATTGTCTCCTCAGTAGGAGTGAGGAATAAAAAGTCCTTGGTGCTTGAAAAGTGTTTAAGTCAAAGACATTTTAAAAATCCAATTATGGGGGTGTGGCAGAGAATATATAGTATCCACAGGTGGTTGCAGGGGGCCAATCTACCCCCTGCTTCTGATGGGACTGGCCCACTTCTGGTTTAGAATAAAATAATATCAGACATCAACACATTTCAATGCAAAGGGTTTTTTTCCAACTAAAATTATGCAACTCCTGTCAAGTGAGAGAAAAGAACATTTCCAATGGGAAATAGTGAATTTGGCTATTTAAAATCACACTGTAAAACAAAATTAAAATATGCTCATCCTTGAAAATCCTTATCATTGTAGCTGTTAAAATGGTACCATGGTTGTCAAGATTACTTTTATACTATGCCCAATAAGTCAAGCTGATTCCTGTCATATGAAAAGCAGCAGTTATTGTCACACTCTGAACAGCGTGACTATCAACTATTACAAAGGTATCCACCATATTTGATTGAAATCTAACTCACACTGTATTTGTGTTAATGTTGACTCCCTAACAGTTAATCAAGAGTATGACATAATAGAGCTAATTTCTTTTTGACATGAATAGGGCTATTCAAATTTATACATCATACCTCTTATGGATAAAGTATTAATAGAACCCTTATACCTGGATTTCAAAATATGCTCCTTGACATTTAGAATCATCCATAAAGGTCTGAATCGAAATACTATAAAATGGAAAGGTTCCAAGCTAACTAATGTGATGAGACAGTGGATGACCTACAGCTTCTGCATGCCAGAATACTGCTGAAGATAAATGGTTGAATACCTGGATGGGAGGCCACTGAGAGTACAATACAGAACTCTCTTCACTTTCTAAATGGATTGCAGGATGGAAGCAGAATGAATAATGCTAGCTTAAAATTTATCCCAAATAAGAAGTCAGATTAACATAAAGCAAAAGCTTTGAGTCCCTTTCAAAGGCCCGCCACCATTCACACTGCACCATCCTCACCTTCTTGTGGGAAATTTGATGAAGACTAAGCTTGGTGATAACTTCTTTTATCCTAAAAGCAGTTTCACCTTGAAACACAAACAATGCCCCCACTCGCACCAACAATAAGATGTAGAGGAAAGTAATTTAAGCAAGGTATGTCAGTTTCATCTCAAAGCTCTGTTCACCGTTCATTTTGGACAAGTGAATTGCCTAAGTACATATCTCTCACTTCTGCAAACAGGCTTAAATTATTATATCCGTGCTTTGATGTTATGGCTAAACTACCAAACTATTATTTAAAACCAGAACTAGTTGTGCATTGCAGTAAGAAACATTATTTCTCTAATTTCTGCTTTCACATTAAGGGACAGATTCCCATCATGTTTCATTAAAAGCAACTATATTCCTCAGAGAAACTCTTGTTTCAAATACAGGGCATTGTCGCTTGAGTGATATGAACAACTGTACACAACTTCAGCCGTTTCCTATATAATCTAAAGAATATATTATGGTAAAATCAAAAGCCATTCAGCATTTGTAATAATAATAATAATAATAATAATAAGAAGAAGAAGAAGAAGAAGAAGAAGAAGAAGAAGACGACGAAGAAGAAGAAGAACAACAACAACAACCAACCCAGGGGCTATCCAATCCAACCCTTTCTGTCATGCAGAAAAAGCACAACCAAAGCACCCCTTAGGGTAAGGGGGAAAGGATCTGGGCAGTGAGGAAAGCAACGGAAACAAGCCTTTTGGGGGGTGAGGGAAGTGAGGAAAAATGCTTTTGGGGGTGAGGGAGGCAGGGGTGGAAGGAACAGGAAAGAGGGAAAGATTAAATAGGAAGGAGGACACAGTGGAGCCCCTCAATATGCTTTGCGGAGCCCCAAGGGCTCTACGGAGCACATTTTGAGAACCACTGGTTTAGAGGATCACTTAACCAGCAGAAATAGTTCTTTGAGGTTCAAATATTGCTAAAACAGTAAGCAGAAGGATCCACTGCACAAGCAGAACTCCAATTAGACTAGAATTGATAGGAACTGACAATGTGGAATGAATTTACGGATTCTGAGCTGACGAACATTGAGCATAAGATTGGTTTTATTGATTGTGATGTATAATTGATTGTTTTAATTGTTTATAATTGCTGTTTATATATATTTTATTTTTATTGTTTGTGTAGGCATCGAATTGTGCCTTTTGTAAGCCGCCCTGAGTCCCCCTTGGGGGTTGAGAAGGCCGGGGTAGAAATACGCGAAATAAATAATAAATAAATAATTGTAGATCTTATATTCCAAGATACATTATATAACTACATTTCTTTCTCTATGTTCTTCCTCATCATGGCATTTACTTTCTGAGGATGGTTTTGCCCATGGCCATCCTCCAAATGGCATATATCATAGATTGAAACAAATTAAGCTAGTATCATGCTCACACAGTTGTTGCTATTCTTCCGCTTACTGCTGGCTTATGCAAAAAATTATATGGTACTAGCCTATCACAAAAAGTTACATTTATTGCATGCCCGCTAATTAAAAAGAACTACATTCTAAAATGTGCAAGAGCTCCAAAGGACTTACAGCAGAACAAAATGTACATTGCCTTCAACAGAATTCATATGTTTAAGAGACAACTTTTATCATTTATAGAGCGACCTCCCGTAAACATTTAAAGACTATAGATTAAAAAACTATTTTGACTGAGACTGCACTAGCAGAAGTCTATAATGTAATATATCCACAAAGGATTACAGTGAAAATATTGGATTAATTTCAAAGAACCTACCTGATGAAAGCAGCTTTCTGCAACAATCTGAAAATCCACTTAATGCTGCCAAATGGAGAGGAAACATTCCATGTATACCCCGCCTAAGATACACCATAATCAGACATCACAGTCTCATTACAAATGAAATAATTCAAGACTGCCAAATTCCAAATAAACAAAGTTGCATTTAACAGTCTTTCTTAAAACAATTAAAGGTCACAAATACATGGATATGTAACAGACAATTAAAAACACAATAGCAACACAGCCATTTTTTCTTTACTCAGAGAGGATATCACATTCAGCTGCACAAGAAGCAATGTCTTGGTAAAAGAAATTCTGAACTTCATATAGCAAATCATATACATTCTTCATAAAATACTACATAATTTTATTGTAATCTTCCACAGATTTAGGATTATCTGTTTGTATAAAAAAAATAAGATGCTATATAAAAGAGATTACATGTTTTTCAGGCAGTATCAATTGCATTACATGTCTCTTTGCTTATATACTAAAATGGTAACCTGCAAGGACTACTATTTATTATGATTATGATGGCTTATTATGGTCACGCTAAAATACATTACATATCATTAGATATATTCTTGTGTGAATGCATGCCTACACACAAACATACACATAAACCTCCCTAACTGCTATATAGTTTATATTCAAATAGTTAAAAGCACTCATTTTTGCTTACTTTGCAGTGTCAGCACCACTTGTAATCAACGTGTTGATGAGCAGCTCATGGCCATATCTGGCTGCTATGTGCAAAGGTGTATTTCCATTCTTATCTTCACAGTCTATTTCAGCTCCTAGAATTTAAATTTGGGGGAGGGGAGAAGTGGGATAACACAAGCATGTGTTACTAGGAACACAAAAATCTTAATTTAATCAATTAATGTACACAGACATATAAGAAGATTATCAAACTATCTAAATTAACACGAATATCCTTATATACAACTAGCAACTGTATCTCACATCAGTTCCTGCTTCTTATAATCAAAAGTCCACACATTCATTTATTCTTTGTAATAGAGAGAGTAAATGTATGATTTTAAAAAATAAGCATATTTTAATAAAATATATAATGTAATTAATTCCACTGCAAACAAGCTACTTTTAAAATCCAAAAGAAAGATACTCAGCAACAAAAACTAACACTGAAAAAAATAAGAATCCCAGGTTGCCAGAACAATCAAGCTACATAACCAATGGCACAGGGCTGCCCTAAAGGCAAACAAATGCCTGTACTCAAGACAGCAGCAAATCTAAAAAGAAGATCCCATTTCAATAAGGATCTCTTGGGAGATATTACTGGCATTATGGGGCCCCATAACAAAACTGTGTATTTGAGTACACGATTAGCATTTGAAACGGGTAACAGTAAGCTAAGGAAAACTGTATCTAGGAAAACTGTAACTAAATGGGTCCTGCAGCATACTGAAATATCTGCTATATATAAAAAGAAGAGTATACTTTGTATTTAGCACTCGAAAGAGTGTGGAAATGAGTCTCAAGAATCTGCCATATTTTAAAACACAATTTGGAAGAAAACGTTATGGCTTGTAAATTAACTGAATTATTAAAAACCACTTTTCATTACAGTACAGAGTGGAAAGAACATTATTAATATTTCATTTTACCATTCTGGATGATAGTTTGTGATCTCGAAAATCTTCCATGAATTGCTGTCATATGCAATGGTGTTTTCCCATCTTTACTCTGAGGAAAAAGAAGTCAACTCATGGCTACCATTTAATTTACATTTAATTTAAATTGACTGCTGTATATTTTTTTTCCTAGAATGTTGTTCTGGTAGTGACAAGTAAAAATGAAATTGTGGGCTTTTCAATGTTACAGATTTATCAGTATTGCATGAAAGTTGAAAAATACAAAAACTACTAGGACATTTGCTAGCCAGAAGATAGCTATAGTTTCAAGTATCACTGCCAAATCCCAAGCAATAACTTGAAAGCAGTTAAAACAAGCATTTCATGAATATCTAATACAAATGGCTCAATTACAAACATTGGAGGACAGATCTGTTGTTTATAAATTATTCACATGATCTTTGGTGTCACTTATAAATTTACAATCAATTAATTGAAAACCACTGCCTGATTGAATTTTTTTTTTTGAGGGGGGCATCAAACACAATAGTTTCTAAGCCTTTTAAATGAATGACAACTAAATCTTTTGGATAAATCTTGGGTCAAATATCTCAGAGATCATATGCACACCTGATTTGTTAAAGTGTTCCCTTGGAAACACCATGCACAACCTGATAGAAATGATCAAGTGGGTGCTTCTAATCAGCCCATGAACTAACAATGGGACTAAAAAGGAAGTCTGGGAGACAATGAGGTGACAGAAACCTGACTCTTCTACTTATTCCCACAACATAATGTGTTAAGCCTTGCAACTGTTGAATATTTCAACGCTTGGGTTTCATTTTACGTTACATTTTAAGTTGAAATGTATATTCATGGGAAAAGGACAATCAAAAATGTTATTACAGCACTTAAAATTCACCTTTCATTTCATTTTACCTTCATATTCACATCAGCGCCATTACAAACCAGGAGTTCTAAACATAGTGCGCCATGAGTTGAAGCAGCAGCAAAGTGTAAAGGTGTAAATCCCTTCTCATTCATTTGATTTACATTAGCACCACAGTCTATCAGTTCATTTACTACAACATCTTGTCCATTGAAACAAGCAACATGAAGAGGTGTGTTCCCATATGCATTTGGTTCATTCATCTGTTGGGGAAAATATAATGAATTGTCATAGAAATTTTATACTGATGTTGGTCTATGACCATCAAAATGTTTATTTAAAATCTTTTCAGCCTTAACATTTGCTTAACAAAATGACCATTTAAATAAACGAACTGAATGCAAGTAGTTGGGTTAAACCGCCTAAGGGATGGGCCATATGCATTTGCACAGAAAAAGTTACTTTTTTAAATTCCAGTGAAAAGAATCTTATATATCAGAACTGGTCATAGAAGACTAAATGGATTGGTGGTACAATTCAGTACAATGCAATTCTGGCTGTTCAACTATTTTTAAAGTGTTAAGCTTGGAGAAATGCTGCTGTGGTTATAGGATTTCTTCAGTAAGACAAGAATTTTCAAGAACCATGCAAGCTTTTAAACTGCCAGTGAATAGAAACTCATATAAAGAAGCAAAAGCTCAATCGGGAGTCATTTCTATGGTTTGCAGTTTCTTCTTTTTCATGATTTTCCTGTTTTATATTATTTCAGCTAACATCTGACCCTCTCAATTATATTTGTGTCTTGGTGTCATATCAATATGAGAACAATATTAGTAACAGAAGTAAAATCAGTATTTAAAATTATCTTTTACTCACATCAACTCCAAGATCTAGAAGGTATTTGACTACACTGATCATTCCACTAGAAGCTGCAGCATGTAGCGGCGTATATGATTTCTTGTCTTTACAGGTCACTTCTGCTCCATGGGCTATAAGCAGCTTCACTACTTCAATATGACCTGGACAAACAAAGAATTACATTACTCAATGTACTGTAAAATGTAACTGAGATTGATCAAAATTCTTTTAATTGCACTGTTAACATTGCACTATTTTAAAAGATAGGTTATAATGTTGCTGATAAGACTGTCATAATAGTCCAATTGTGTGTGTGTTTGTTGTTATGTCATTCAGTTGTCGAGTTTGTAATTTTTTTCTTTTTTCCTCCCCTCTTTTTTTTCTTTCTCTTCTTCTTTCCTCTTTTTTCCCTTCCCTTTTCCTTCTCCGGGCCGTGGTAATCACCTTTTGATTCCCCTTTTCCTATACCCGTCACTTCCTAATTGTTCCCTTATTAAACACTGTATTTGGAAATTCTCAATAAAAACTATTTTAACCCCCCCCCAAAAGATTCTCATAATAGAAAATTTAAAAAGGACATACAAGTTTTTTTCTTTTTTTGTAAGTGAATGGTTTGCAGGTTCTTCAGCTGATATACCGTCTACAGCACATTCACTAACAGTCTCTCATCCATTAATATCCAAAGCTGATCCTGCTTAGCTTCCAAAGTCAGACAGGGTCTGGTGTCTTTAGGGGAAGCTCCAACTTATTAAAAAGTCTGAGAAGCCGGAATTCAGAAATGTAGGAACCAGACATAATTTACGGAGACTCTACAAAAGAGGTCCCTTTAAAAACAGAATAATTACATAATCCCAGTTGGTTAGGAGACAAACTGGTTAATTAACTAAATCTCTTTTGCAAAACCGATGTAAAACAAGGGATTGCCTAGGTGGCTTAATGAGGTGGTCAGGGATGTACAGTCTCACACTAGGTGAGCATTTCAATATATTTTTGGCTCCAGGTGTGCAGGGGCACCCATATAATATCTGATCCAAGAAAGAAACAGTTTACAGGAGCATGCATTAAGAGCCGATACGTGAATGTATGGACTACCAAGACCTTAAGAGAAAGATTACTGTAAAGGAAAATGAAATTCATTTACATACCCATATATGCTGCCCAATGAATAGCCCTTCTGTCTTTCTTGTCAAAGGCATTAATATTGGCACCTCTAGACAACAATAAACTGACCATCTATAACAAAGAAGATTAATTTTATTGATTAACAACTGTATGATCAAAATATTAAATCATAATCCAAATTAAGGTAAATAATGTAAGTTGCTATTTTGTTTTCAAGGAGCAATTGAACAAACACCTGTTTGTGATAGGACAGCTGGTTTAGAGAATTGAAAATAAACCTTTTGTACCTCAACATGTCCACTGAAGGCTGCGTGATGTAATGCTGTTCTACCAGCACGGTCAGACACATTTACATTGCTAAGAAGTGGCACCAAGGCTTCTGCACACTTGACTGCTTTATTTGCAGCTGCTATGTGTAGGGGTGTTTGCCAATTTTTGTCACGGGCATTGACATCTGCTGAATGCTTCAACAACACCTGTACAGCATCCTTTAAAAAAAACACATAATTTCAATATATAAAAATATCAGTAAAGTAACCTCCCAATTTTGCTACATTCTCTTTCTGTTAAAATCTTTTTTCCAGGTTCCACCAACTGAGCCAAACCAACCACGCACTGTGACCTTGAAAGCTCACTTGCAGAACTAGAGTTCAGAGTCCTAGTGGATATTTATCTTGGCAGATCTTGAGCAGAATAACTATATTGCTTCTGAAAAGAGATGCATCATCCTTCTTCACTTTATTTTGCATTGTCATCTCTAACCACTGGAAATTGGTTGTTTCAGTGAAGTGCTTCCTTCTGTTAGGTACCCTAATTAAAACATATCACTGAGTACACACAGGGAGGTAATGGCACATGTCCTTATGGGAGAAGGTGGCAGTACAATCTGAGGTGCTTCTAAGTTTTGAGAAGGCAGATCCAAAAAAGAAAATTATTTCATATAGGTCACTCCACTGAAACATCCTAGACTCATGTCACAAATGATATTCTAATTGTTAAGCCTCAACAGTAAACATCTGTGCTGATCATGTTGCATCTGTCTGCATCATCAGATCTGACTACTACAGTTGACACCATTGGAAATAATGGGGAAAGCTTTGCTATGGTTTAAATCTTGTTTGTTTTTCCTCTGCTCCATTCTATGTCAAAAAGCCTTTCCTTAGACTGATTACTCTTTTGACTGCCAGAAATCTTGAGAGTCCTGCTGCATGACCATTTGTCCCTGGACCCATTTATCACAGTGACAGCAAAGGCATGTAATAGCAATCTCTTGAACATCCGTAGTGTCTGTAAGTTCTTGACCGCTGAGATTGCCTGTTTGCTTGCCCAGGCTTTGATTATGTCATGCTTGGATATTTGTAATACTCTCCAGGTGGTTTTGCATTATTGTTCTCTTTTTCTGGCTTTAATTCAGAACCACATCATCTGAGTTGTTTAAAATCTTCCTAAATATCCACATGTTTCTTCTCTCTGTAGATCCCTTCGCTGACTACCAATTTGGGATAGAGTCTGTTTCAATTGCTGGTTCTTGCATTTTAGGCTCTGTAATCTATTCTGCCCAGCTGGCATGGAATGTGCACCATCTAAGAACTGAAGATCTACTAGCAAAGGATTATTATATTGAGGTGCACACTCTGCCAAGGTTGTGAGACTTTCAAGACCTGGCTCTACTGGAGGACTTCATCTGTTTCCATAATGGTTGAATACTTTTCTCTTTTTGATTTGCTGGATCAAACTGCTCAGTTCTGCCTGAGGTTATTGAGATGGATATAGTGGTTGATGGGATGTTGGGGCTTTTGTGTATAGTTGTGTTATGTTTTATTATGCTTGTCTGTGATTGTGTATGTTCGAAGTTTGGGGAAATTTTTTATTATAAATAAATGTTGTTGCTGTCACATTCAACTTGAACAGGTACTTATTTACAGCAGTATTTTGCTCTTGTAGTTTTACTTAGGCAAGGGAAAAAAGAGCTCGGCTCGACAACCTGACACTATCAGGTCTTCCCACTCCAACCACTTTTCACCTGGTGCTGTTGTTATTGTGATAGCATACAACTTAATAAACTAACTACAGACCCCACCAATGTCAAAAGGTCACAATGACAACATAATTGTGTCAATATAAAGGATGGAGTTGCAAACCTGTTCTTGTCTAAGTAAAGTGACACTAATGCAATATAACCAGAATAGGATTATACTTCCAAGATTAAATAAACTCTATTGAAAGAGTAAAAAAAAAAATCCATACCTCACTACATGATGCAACAGCTCTGTGTAAAGGAGTCAACCATTTGCTGTCTTTGGCATTAACTCTAGCTCCTGTAGATAAAAACAAAAATTGCAAAAATACCCTCCAATATAACTTGACACTAATTTGATTTTGAGAGCATGCACGTAATTGAGAACTATTGCTTAATAAACTATTGCTGTAGAATAATAACAGATTAATAGCAGTGTATATTATATTTCTCAGCAAATTGCAGTATTAATCTTTTTCCTCTAGTTATCTAATTGGTCATCAATCAGATTCTGTCTAGTATTTCCATAGTGCAAGGAATAGTAAAACCCATTTAACAACCCAATATATGTTAACTCAGTATTCTCCCAATCGAAGTGATTTTTTTTCATTTTAACCAAGTAGATTTATTAACAAAACTAAGTTAACCATGCATTTTAAAAATCAGTTTCTCTGCAGCCAGTTAAATTACAGTACTGCATATCTTTTCACTAAGTATTTTAAGTCAGAATATTACTGTTGAAAGATTACTCTGTCATGCTATGTATACTTAACTGGAAATGTCCCAAAGAATACAGCTGGGTATACTTCCATGTAAATATATACAGGATTACACTACAAGAAATCTAAAAGCTGTAATTAGAGGGATAAAAATGTCCAACCTAACCTCTGCCAAACTTAAAACACACGTAGATAGACTACAATCCCCAAACCAGTATTGCCAGTGGCCATGATGGCTGGGGAAATTCTAGGAACTATAGTCCAAACAAAGTGATGTTTAAAATATTTGTTTTAAACACGTTATATGTTAATAATGAAAGAGAAAACAGAACCAACAGTGATACAGATTTTCTTCAACTTAACAGGTTATTCCTCTGTTTAATAGAAACATGCATTATAACTATTTAAAAGCTCCCGGGATTAAGCTGTATAAAGGCATTCATTACTACCATCCTAGATTTCATCTTCATCAGCAGGAAGAAAAAAAAACAGATTGATAAGGTGGAGTAAGGGAAACTTTGGGTGAAAGAAAACTTGTCCTCTTGAGATCCAAGATACTGAAGAATGGGAAAAATGTCTGTAATCAGATGTACCCTGCAATAAAGCTAAAGAATTACTGCCTCGTGGACACAAAGAGAGTAGGAAGTTCCATGATGGGTGGGAGTTTCTCAAAAGTAAAAGGAGTCTTGCAACCCTTCAGAGAATAACTACATTGGGGCCTCAATATCCTCTGGGTTTTGGTCCCAGGACAACATTCCTTAATGGTTATTATAAACATTACATAATAGGATAATAGTAATTGAAAGGTTTTGTATACAGGTTTAGATAAGCAGGTAAAAATATGTGTATGATACAGAAAATATTTGTCTTACAAATTAATCGTCAACATTAAAGGAAAAACACCAGGATGCTAAAGCTCAGAATGAACTAAAGCTTACTGCAAAAAATAAAACAGGTATTTTCTGCTATGGCAAGCAAAAGAAGAAGCAGGGCCACTGCAAGAAGATGATAAATTGCTAATGGGTCACAGAAAGAGAGATGTGTACTGCCAAGTATGCAGAGTAGTCAGAGGAGCTGTGGCAGTCCTGTTATGGCAGAACGTTGCCTTCTTCTTACAAGGGCCTGGGAGGTTTGGCGGGTCCTGGGGGAAGTAGGAATCACCAGCTAACACGTTAAAATTGAGGTTTTAACCTATTGGAACAGACTGAGCCAGATGTCGGTTTCACTCTGGTTAAGATGGGGAAGTAGTTAAGTACTTTCTTCCTGAACTGCATCACGACCATCAATTCAAATCCAAGGTCAAACAAACTGCACTCAGGTGTATTTATTATACAGATGTAAGCTCAATTTGCAGTGTGTGAGAATAATCTTTGAGAACAAGTAAGGGATACAAGGTTGATGAAAATATTGTCCCCCACTTGAAAAATGGGAACAAAAAGGATTTGGAAGCTACTGCTGAGTCAGTTTGACATTAACATCAGGACAGGTTCTAGCCTTAAACCGTTTGTATTAGCCTGGAAATACTAAAAAAAAAAAGTATGTTGTGATTACTAAAAGTCAAGTTTTTTCCGTCTTATGTTGTTGTTAGAATGATAAGCTTCATAGATCTGGGGGTGGTGGTGGTGTTGTAGATGTAATGGATGATGATTTTAGCAAGGATTTTTAGAACAACTCCCACAATACACCTGCAGACAGGCTATTGGCAATGTTACTGTTAGGTGGATATATAACTAGTTGACAGATTGTACCCCAAAAAAGTGACAAATGTTTTTGTTTTGTTTTTTTGTCATCCTTGAGGGAAGTGATAATGAAAACTGCAGCAAGAAAATGTTATAAGAGAAGCGATGCTAATTAAATCTGCAAATGAGCATGGCAATCATATGTCATATAAGAAAGAACCAACAAATAAAATAAAATCTTACTTTAAAAAAATCAAGGAATTTCTGAACCTTTTCTTTAACTTATTCACAGCTCCCAAATTCCAATTTAAATCTTCATTCTGCCTCTGACTGCTCTAACTAATTTTCATCCTTTCTCTATCTGACTCTTTTTACAGACAAGACTGTAGCTTGTATCCTTTCTCCCCTAGGCTGTGATTGGCTCAGCTATGGTTGACTGGCTCTAACCAGGCTTGCCGAATTCTGTTTTCGCAATTATCTTGACAGATTGAGTACTAAGTCATACTGGAGGAGAGATGCCCAAGGTGATCCAATCATTATTTTCAATGATCTAAAGATCTGTGTGTATACAAAAGAAAGAGCAAACTATCTTTAAAGTTATGCTGCTCCAGAGATGGATTCAAAATATGAGAATGGAAAGTTAAACTAAACATCAGGATGTATTTCCCAAAGTTAATTAGCTCATAAACAGGAAACACGCTGCCTTAAAAAATTGTGGCCTTTCCATTGGAGGTTTTGAAGCAGAGGCCAGGTGGCCATCTATCAGGGAAGTTTTAGCTATGGTTTATCTACACTGACAAGAGTTGGGAGAACATGAGTATTGAGGTCCTTTCAAACTCTTTAATTCTTTGATTCTACCCTAACCAAGGTTACTCTCAGAAAAAGCAATGAAATATGTTAAGGTGCCACATCACATGCATTAAAATAAAACCAATGCATGTATTATGGTACTGTTAAGATGCCATTTATCTTAAAGTAAAAGATGGAAATGTCAGGTCTGTTAGAGAGCTCATTAGAATACACCTGGATATGGCATTCTGCATAATATGCAGCTTCCTGGCACCTTTTCAAGCAGTCCCATGTATAGTGAATCCCACTAATCTAATCTTGATGTAATTAAACACAAGAAATACACATTTCTTCTTTTTCTGAATACAATTTTTCTGCCCCGTTACAAATATTGTTTTCTTAAAAAATTAAACACCTGGTAAGTACGTTATTTCCTCACAGAAACCATTTTTAAACAGTTAGACAATAAGTCAACAGCTTCAATACCGCAATTTGTATTTACAACCCAAACAAAACCTAATGACAAGAAAATTAATTTTACATATAGAATAAACATTTAATATTTTCATCAGTTTATTAGTATGTCCAAAATCCACTAAGTGCTGTTTTCTACATACAGAACCAGTCCCTAATTAAGAAAAAACATACCCGATAAAATAAGCAGCTCGATAATTTCTGCATCTCCCAGATAGGCAGCAGCATGTAAAGGTGTCCGCTTTTCATTATCCTGTACCAAACATGAAAAACTGTTATTAATAGGACAGTGCTGATATATAATTTTCTACAAATAAAATTAGGTAGGACTTTGACATTTTATAGGTTTTGAAACATATTTAAAACCATTTTAGCAGTTGAACAATTATATACTATAGAGCTCATATCACAACACATTTGTCATATAAAATAGCTTTTTGTAAACTGATGTAGGAGACCACAATTCCTCCGTACCTAAAAATAATAGGGAACACATTTGTGTCCATTGGATACAACCATTTTTCTTTCCTGTAAACCTTCCCGAGACCCCATTTTGAGTAGTACTGATATAAAGTTTCTCATCTTCCTCTTTATAATGTAGTGCAATGGCTCAAAAATGAAGCAGGGTCAGTTTTATTTTATTTTATTTACTTCCTGTTTATGGTTATTACGGAACAGCAATTCTTAACCATTAAAAGCATTGAATGAAGTTAATAGTTACCACAACATAGTTATCCAAGATACTATAGGTGATATATATATTTTTAAATTATATTATATAAAAATAGTGGTCTGTTTCATAACCTGAAAGAAGAAATGTTCTGAGACAAACTAAAATTTGTACCTTGCTTATTCTTGAAATGTATATAATATACTGTGATTTAATTAGTCCACTTTTCAAAGAAATGTGGAAGCAAAATATTATTATTTATTATTTATTTATTTTTTGCATTTATTGACCGCCCCTCTCAGCCCGAAGGCGACTCGGGGCGGTGAACAACAACAAAGAAGACAATATACAATGAACCGAGACAATACTAATCAGACAAATACAACCTAACACACATCTAAACTAAAAATCCGCTTCGTCAGGTCCTGGGGTCGTAAGCAAAATCGTAGTCCTGGTTCGTTCCATATTCATTCACTACACTCCACTGAAGGCCTGCTCGAAGAGCCATGTTTTCAGGCCCCTACGAAAGGCCATCAAGGAGGGCGCCTGTCTAACTTCAGCAGGGAGGGCGTTCCATAGCCGAGGGGCCACCACCGAGAAGGCCCGCTCTCTCGTTCCCGCCAGACGTGCCTGTGAGGCAGGCGGGACCGAGAGAAGGGCCTCCCCGGATGATCTCAAGGCCCTCGTGGGCTCATAGGCCGAGATGCGGTCTGCAAGGTATTTTGGGCCGGAACCGTTTAGGGCTTTGTAGGAGAGCACCAGCACCTTGAATTGGGCCCGGTAGCAGATCGGCAGCCAGTGGAGCTGGGACAGCAGGGGCGTTGTATGCTCTCTGCGTCCAGCTCCCGTTAACAACATGGCTGCCGCGCGCTGGACTAGCTGGAGCTTCCGGACCGTCTTCAAGGGCAGCCCCACGTAGAGAGCGTTGCAGTAGTCGAGGCGGGATGTGACCAAAGCATGTACCACCGTGGCCAAGTCAGACTTCCCAAGATACGGGCGCAGCTGGCGCACGAGCCGAAGCTGTGCAAATGCTCCCCTGGTCACCGCCGAAACCTGGGGCTCCAGGCTCAGCGATGAATCCAGGGTCACACCCAAGCTGCGAACCTGCGCCTTCAAGGGGAGTGCGACCCCGTCCAGCACAGGCTGTAACCCTATACCCTGTTCGGCCTTGCGACTGACCAGGAGTACCTCTGTCTTGTCTGGATTTAATTTCAGTTTGTTCGCCCTCATCCAGACCATTACAGCGGCCAGGCACCGGTTCAGGACTTCGACGGCCTCCTTAGTAGCAGGTGGGAAGGAGTGACAGAGTTGGACGTCATCTGCGTACAGGTGACACCGCACCCCGAAACTCCGGATGATCTCACCCAGCGGCTTCATGTAGATGTTGAACAACAAGGGGGACAAGATGGAACCCTGAGGAACGCCACAGGTCAACGGCTGTGGCGCTGAACAGGAGTCCCCCAGTAACACCTTCTGAGTACGGCCCTCCAGAAATGACCGGAGCCACTGCAGGGCAGTGCCCCCGAGGCCCATCTCTGCAAGGCGCCTCAGAAGAATACCGTGGTCGACGGTATCGAAGGCCGCTGAGAGGTCCAGGAGCACCAACAGGGACACACTCCCCCTGTCTAGCTCCCGGCGCAGATCATCCACTAAGGCGACCAAGACCGTCTCGGTACCATGTCCCGGTCTGAAACCAGACTGTGCCGGATCTAGATAATCCGTGTCTCTCAAGAATACCTGGAGTTGTGAGGCCACCACGCTTTCCATGACTTTGCCCAAGAAGGGAAGATTGGAAACAGGCCGAAAGTTGTCCAATTTAGTGGGGTCAAGTGATGGTTTCTTCAACAGCGGCTTTATCACAGCCTGTTTTAGGCTCGCTGGAATTTTGCCTTCCCGAAGGGAGGCGTTAACCACCACCGTTACCCACTCGGCCAATCCCCCTCTGGCCTCCTTAAGAAGCCAGGATGGGCAGGGGTCTAGGATGGACGTGGTGGGTCTCATTCCTCCAAGTACCTTGTCCACATCCTCGGGTTTCACAAACTGAAAGGAATCCAATAACATCTGACAAGCAGGTGCTTCTGTCACATCCACGGAGACTGCATCTAATGTGGCGTCCAGCCCAGAACGGATCAAAGCGACTTTGTCTGCAAAGAACCGAGCAAATGCTTCACAGCGCGTTGCCGAGTTGTCAGGGCTCCCACCGGAGGGGGGAGTTAAAAGACCTCTGACAACCCGGAACAACTCCGCCGGACGGTTCTTTGCGGACGCAATAGTGGCCGCAAAGAAAGTTTTCTTAGCGGCTTTTATTGCCACGGCATATGCCCTCAGAAAGGACACAAACCGTGCTCGGTTTGACTCGCTTGGGTCCGATCGCCACACGCTCTCTAGAACCCTCTTCTTTCGCTTCATCGCTGCCAGCTCCTCGGTGAACCAAGGGGCTGGTTTAGCTCGGTTACTCGAGAGGGGACGTTCCGGAGCGATCATGTCAATAGCCCTGGTCATCTCCCCATTCCAGAGAGCGACCAAGGCCTCGACATTGTCGCCTACCGCGGTGGCGGGAAACTCCCCAAGAGCCGTCAGGAATCCGTTCGGATCCATTAGCCTCCTGGGGCGGACCATCTTAATGGGTCCTCCACCCTTGCGGAGGTTAGGGGGCGCAGTGAGCCTAAATCTAATCAGGAAGTGGTCGGTCCACGGCAACGGAGAGATGGACAACTCCTCCACACCGCCACCCTGCTCCCATCCCTGGCAGAAAACCAAGTCCAATGTGTGTCCAGCACAGTGGGTGGGGCCAGTTATTTGTTGGGACAGCCCCATGGTTGCCATGGCGGACATGAAGTCCTGAGCCGCACCTGTGAGGGTTGCCTCGGCGTGGATGTTGAAGTCCCCCAGCACAAGAAGCCGTTGGGACTCCACCGCCAGGCTCGAGACCACCCCCGCTAGCTCAGGTAGGGAGACTGTAGTGCAGCGAGGTGGACGGTACACTAACAGAATCCCTATTCTGTCCCGGTCACCCACCCTCAGGTGGACGCATTCAAAATTTGTGGTCTGCGGGATGGGGCTCCTGGTTAGATGGATGGTATCTCTATAGACCACTGCGACCCCGCCTCCCCGTCCTCCGGCTCTTGGTTGGTGTTGCACGGAGAAGCCTGGAGGACAAAGCTGGGAGAGATTTACGCCCCCCGCTTCATCCAGCCAGGTCTCCGTGATGCACGCCAGGTCCGCCCGCTCCTCCAGGATTAAGTCCTGGATCCAAGATGTTTTCCCGTTGACAGACCTGGCGTTCAACAACACCACCTTCAAGCCAGAGGGCCCGCTCACCTGGTTACACCAATTTACCTTAGGAGACCCATTGGGAGTAATTAATTTAGAAAAGCGGTCCGAATCAGGCCGAATTCGTGGTCTCCTTCTCCCGCATCTCCTCCTTCCCACCACGACCTCTATGGGGGCTCCCCGGCTCATGGAACACCTCCCCCCCTCCATGCCGCAGTTCTGAGCCATAGGAGAGCTTTCTCCTGTGTTTGGTGTTAAATTTATTGATTCTTGCCAGCATCCCCTCTCTCCCTCCTCCCCCCTCCCCACCACCCATCTATTTACAGGTCCCAATCCACCTTCTCCTCTGCCCCTTCCGCTACACAACAGCAATAGAGACAGAACAAAGAGAGGGGCGAGGGACCACATGGGTAGTAGCGGCGCAGGTGGTAGATGATGTTCCGGTTGCTCCAGTGAGCTAGTTCTTAAAGTGCAAATATAGTTCTTGAAGTGCAAGGTTTAGACGCACCCCCTCAAATATATCAGCTTAATGATACAGACAGCCCCCAACTTATGAACAAGATAGACACTGTAGGTTTGTTCTTAAGTTGAAATTGTTTGTAATTTGGAACAGGTACATTTTAAAGTGTAGCACCAGCCTCCTTCCCTCCCCCTCTCTCTATGCTTTGGATTGCCATGGGAAGGGTTAGCAGTGCTGTTTGTTTTGCTGTCAGTGTCCCTGTTCAGAATATTCATCTCACTGTCTGTCCCTGTGATAATTAGATTTTGAAAAAATTGTCTTGGTGTGGAAACATGGATTGGGGATAAAGCTTCAGTGGAGACACTTTTTCCCCACGGTAACTCTTTCAGGAGTGAGTTTCCCTTTTGAGGGGTAGATTTCTCTCACTTCCTGTTGTCTCATCCCATCAGATGTTTGTAACTTGGAGACTCCCTGTTCTCACAAATAGACCTACGACAAGATACAGAACTTGCAACCAGGGCCGTAGCCAGAAAAAAATTTCGGGGAGGGTTGACAATTTCGGGGGGGGGGGTTAAAAATTTCAGGGGGGGGGGTTTCGGGGAGGGTTGAAAATTTGGGGGGGGGGTTGAAACCTGCCTCCTAGCTCACGCTGAAGCAAAGCGCACAGCAGGGGGCAGAGCAACCTTCAATAGCCTGCAGCTCCACCCCTGTCAACCACCTCCACCAAGTCTGGCCTCCTTAATGAGAGCATTCAACACACACACATACCACTTGGTTGCTTCACTACATCGCTATTGCTGCAAGTAATGACAGTGTGAATAAATTGTCAATATTTGCTTGAGATAGTGCTTACAGCTCTGGAGGGACTCTTAATTTTTTGCATCTCATAGACTTAGCATAGGGATTTGGTTAATCAGTTAAAATTCATGAGTAAACCAGTTTTTTAAAAAAAATCTGAAACATTTCGGGGGGGGGGGGTTGAACCCCTAAAACCACCCCCTCGCTACAGGCCTGCTTGCAACCATGTGTTTTTTGCTCATGAGAAAAATGGGAGGAGAAATAAAGAGAGAATTGAACATTTTTGTTTATGTTTTAGTAGACTGCTATGTAGTTTTTGAAAAAATGTTGGGGATTTGCCCCTCCGCTTGCTCAGATGTGAACGGGGTTCTGCAGAGACTACCACAGTTGGAGGAAGGGAAGAAGTAGAGTTTCAATTTTGGCCAATTCTCCCCACCCCTCTCAGCTCACCATAATATCAGCTCACACAATTCTAGAGGGAGTAATAATACCCTTAATAACATTGCTGCCTACTCTGGAACATTCTGAACATTCTTGTAGCACAGGAGCAAATTCCACTTGTGTGAGGCACAGAGACCATGCAGAGAAACCAAGAATTATAATGCAGGTTTCTATTAGTTAAGGAAGAAATGTACCAGTGCACATACACACACACATCTCACACACACCTCCCAGCATCTTTTCCTCGCATTCAAATTTCTATCCCCATGTTTTAAAATATAGTATTTAATATGAACTTCCTTTTCCTATCATGCTGTTTAAATGGGACGGGAATACACAGTGACTTTTGAGTCATATTTCATTAACTAAATTGAACTACTTTCCCTGCAAAATTACAGTATGCTAGAACACGAATAAGATCATGTTCATACCTCATTAAAGGCAAAGTCATTTGCCAGTTCATTTTTTAAAATATATATGTTTGTTTATTCAGGCGTGCAGTATCTGTGGTATTTTTATTAGAATCCCAAGATCCACAAGGTTGGAACTTAGTATAAAAATTATATTTGAAGGAAAATAATTCTGAAACCAGGAGTTTGATTATCAGAAAGGAATGAATTCATAATCCTTGTTATACAAAACCCAGATCCCCATCAACCCAAACTGTTTTAATTTCAACATTAGAAGCAAAATTGAAGTAATGAAGTATTTTGCTACTGGAATGCTGAAATTACAGTGATGTCAACCAACTTTGATTGATCTCCTGCTCACCTCTAGGATTCATTTTAGTACCATGCACATATGTGTAAATGCAGATGTAGATTAACATTTGCATATATTATAAACAAATGCACAATACAACGCATATCTCAAACTAAAGATTGTTCACTGTCATTAATTTATTGTTAAGCCACATTTTAGGTTACATTGTACTTTAATATTTTAATTTTTACACATTAGTGCCCAGAGAAAGTCAGGCAGTTTAACAATACAAAAACAAACAAACAAGTGGAGAATGGAGAAGATAGCTCATGTCTCAGCGATAAAATCAACACCATAATTTCCTGTTTCCTCGAAAAGAGAGAAGATTCTTGTTACTCCCAAATGCTGAAAGTATTTTTTTTCCAAACTGTTTCAAAGTGTTTTGAATAAAAAGTTGCAGAAAAGTAAACCTTTTATGAGACAGGTATTCCAAAATTATTTTCCATACAGCTATTTCCAGAACAGGCGTGTGTTATTGCAGATTAAGACACCATTGATTTTGTCTTACTACACAACATTCTTTATCGTTCTATTAGGTAGAACAATGGAAGGTAATCGTTTAACACTTTTCTGAAATACTCCCCCCTCTTTTTTTCTTTTACAAAACAGTAATATTCCTGGGAAGTAGAAGTATCAAGCATCTGCCTATTGTTCTAGCCTGAAAATCTTTGTCCACATTTCCAGCTTTTTTTTTCTTTCTTTTTTCTTATTTTTTCCTGGCTCCACACAACAATAATCTCTTCCTGAGTACCCCACATTCCTTCATTTCTAATAGGAAAAAAATGGAGTCACTTCCAAATTTCTCATTGAGCAAAAGATGTGATTATTTTACATCGGCCTATTTCACAGTGCTCTACCAAACAGCTTCACCTTCCTTCTCCATCCAACACCACCCTTCCCTTCCTCTTGTCTGAAGTTTGTTCGGCCATCGAAAACATGCCAGCCGGAAAGGCTCCAAGATGGTATCACCGCAGAACTTTTAAAAGCATGTGGACCTCCTCTTTATAAAGAACTCAACTGCAGCTTCTCTGATTATCTAGCAGATGGCCACGTACCGAAGTCTTGGAACACCTAAAAAATGGTCCTCTTATTTAAGAAAGGAGACAAAGCAGATCTGAGGAACTACTGCCTGATAACTCTCCTGCCGATTATCTACGAAGTTTTTACTAGGTGTATTCTAGCCCGCATCATGAGATTATTGGAAGAGGAGCTGGATTCCATTGCTCATTCTCCACCATTGATCACATCCTGACTGTTAATACTGGAAGCCACCCATGAATACCAGATGCCATTCGTCCTCACTTTTATCAACTACAAGAAGACATTTGACAGCATGGAACCAGAGTGCACATGGAATAGTCTGAGGGAGCAAGGAGTACAGGCAGAGCATATCATCATCTAAGCGTGCTATGTTGGATGTACAACAATGCACATGATAGACATCTTCAGCAAAGAGCAAAGCTTCCAAAGTAGCTGCAGCGGAAGAAAAAAAAGGAACCATGAGGCTGCCTGCCAGGGCAGGGTTACAGCCAAAACTTAGAAGTTAGAGCTTGGAAAAGCTTTCAGTTGGAACCTTAGACTCATTTGTGTGTATTCACAGAGTAGATGAAGAAAACCCCCAATTACTTCAATGTGATATGAACTAGAACAAAGAGCATTTCTATATCAGGGGTTCATTTTTCTTTAGCACTTTATCCATCAATCCTATCCTTTGGCAAGTGATTTGCACCAGTTGCCTGCCCGAACTCAGTACAGTGCTCTATTCAGTGCTCTATTCACTGAAGGTTGCTAGATCTTTACTACATATTGTATTCTGTGGTTGTTTTATATTGTTCGAAATGTTTTTATGGATTTTCTTGTTATATTTTAACCGTGTTGAATTTTGGGCTTGGCCCCATGTAAGGCGCCCCGAGTCCCTTTGGGATGGAGGCGGGGTACAAAAAAAAAGAAGCTGTTATTAAACTTTTAAAGCCGTGGAGCCCTTTCTGAAGGAAAAGTTTCTCATAGAGCCCCAAGAAACTTTTGGAAACAGGGGCCGTATTGCATTTTAAATTTTAACAAATGGGCTGGGCCAGTGGCAGATATGATATGGAGAATGTTTGTGTGAACTCATTGAAAAAAATGAACAAGGTCCTATGCACACTGCACATATCTTGTTTATTGTGCAAAAAAGAAAGGAGGGAGGGAGGGAGGACAATATTTAAAATGAAGAACAATTTTAACTAACATAAACTTAACAGTATTTCATTGGAAGACCTCAGGGGCCATGCAGCACATCCCCTTTCTGCCATGCAGGAAAAGCACAGTGAAAGCACCTCCAACAGATGGCCATCCAGACTTTTCATGAATAATAATAGTAATAACAGGAGCCACCGAGGGGCCACCAGTCCAACTTGCTTCTGCCTTGTAGGAACATCCCAAAGCGGCGGTGGGGAAGCTCCGTTGGCCATGCCGCTGGCAAAGCCTGGGAGGTCTTATAAGCCGCACTACTGGCTGCACAAGGGAGGATTCGTGCTTCCTAGGCAGGGGGAGCACAGGATGGAGACATTGACTGTGCTTCATGGAGCCCTAAGGAGCACAGTTGGAGAATCGCAGGTCTATATAATATTTACAAAACAGTTCAACTAGTCGAAGGAAAAGGAGTATCAGTTTACCCTGATTTTGTAGACTATACATTTGCACGGCCAAGTGACTTTCATCAGTATTCTGCACAAAGTTATTAAAACTGTTCTGTGCTTGCATTACATTTTAAATTAAATATTTTAACATATACCATCCTAAGTGTTACTTTATTTTAGGACACATTTGGTTTTGATTTTTTTTTTGTGTCAGGAGCGACTTGTGAAACTGTTTAGAAATGAGTGTGTTATACAACTAGCAAAAAAGAAAAAACAAATTCAGAGAACAAGAAGATCTGTCTTTTCATGCATAACAGGAGCAGTGTCTAATTAAGTCATTAAAAATTAGGAAATTTGTGACATAATAAAGTAACAGAGCAGACAGAAGATGTGTGTTCTCCACTTGGCAAATATGCACTCAACTTGCTTGTAGCTGCTAATATACTTGCATTTGGTCATTCTAATTATATGTTAAGTTCATATTCTTCCTAGTTAAAATGTCACAAAACAGAAAAATAAATAGCACTGAAAATAGTGTTCTTACTAAAATCTAGACCGGGAGTTTCAACCTGAGGTCTACAAGGCAACTTTTGGTTTTGGAGTTCTATTTAGCAGGCTCATAACTTTTGTTTTAATTAGCTTTCTTCTTATTCTTTTCAAAACTGTTTTTAAGTGTATTTTTTAAAGTTGGTACTCCACAGCTTTCACCAGATTCTAAAAAGGATTCAGCACTATCAAAAGTTGAATCTAAAATACTAATAAAAAGCTTGCCATGTCTTCAATAAGTTGAATATTCAACAAATCTGTCATCAACTATTTACAATTTAGTCATTAAAACCCAATATATAGTTGTTTATGCCAACATAGTTTCGGACTTGTGTGGTGCTAACTATCTAAAGAGAAAGAGAGAAAAACAATACATCCACATGATTAATTTTCCAATTACATAAAAATACAGTGTGGATTTAAAAAAACAAAATTTCAAAATGTTCTTCCCACACAGATCTGGAATATATGGGAAAGTATGAAGAAAACACAAGTACAGTGTATCTAACACATTAGAAACATGAAATGTTTAATACCCCAGAGTCACATTTTGCAACGGAAATAAAAAAGCACTAGATCTACAATGCAGTCATTTTACCAAACTGTCACCTGAAGAGATTTAAACATCTCTGAAGACCAACTACCATCCATCAATTGTTATGTTTTAAACAGACAAAAACAACTCATGCAAATATTGTCTCAAAACCTTATTACATAGTGCTAGTTTTATTGTTGGTTCTTATTTTGTTTTGTGTTCCACACAATAGAATGTGAGTCACCTTCGGGCTGAGAACAGCGGTATATAAGCAAGGTAAATAAATAAATAAATAAATAAATAAATGACATTTTGTGGTTAAAACATGGTGCAGGCGTGAAGTCAGGAATGAGAAGGCACCAAATGCATACTCATTTGAATCTGCCCTGGAAGGATTAAGCAAAAGGAATTATGATATAGAGCCTGTATAGTGTAGTTTTTGAGTGATGGACTTTGGGTATGGAGACTAGAACTTGATTCCCTGCTTGGCCATGGAAGGTCCCTAGGTGACCTTAAATGAATCGCATACTTTTAGCCCCAGAAAAAAAGCCTTTAGTATTGCCATAATTCGGAAACAGCTTGAAGACACACAACAACGTCATCCCACAAATGGTAGTACCTTTCCATTGGAGTGAGATTGTGTGTTTCTAAGCAAGAGATACTATTGTGTTGGATCCAGAGATGTTGATAAGGCCTCTCATGTAGACAGGCTTTTTCTGAGGAGACTGACTAAATGTGGCAAACATCTATGGGCAATAGCAAAAATAGTGTGTATGGGGGGGGGGGGGGAGAGACTGGTGGAGTATCTCTCAGAGACAATGGAAGTTGTATCATGCTTGTTAGTACTTTGTAGAAGGAGGCATAGAGAACCTCCTTTTGAATGTCTTTTACTACAAAAATCATATGGTGGTATAATATAAAATGATTAAACTCCGAGGTCAGATAACACTCACAGTAGAACTGTTACTAATGATACAATTGGACTAAAGCTGAAAGTACATCTGGCTGTTCACATGCTCAGAGGGAAAAAGAAAGTCCAGACCTACACAACATGCTATAGGGACACAAAATGTGACAATTATTGATGTGAATAAGCTGAAGTGAGCAGGAATAGGACATGCAGAGTCTCATGTTGAGTGTTTTGTGAAAATGTAAGAATTTAGAAAGTGAAATGGAAGTTACACTCAAAGCACTTGAAAGAAAGAAATCACCAGAAACAGATGGAGTAGAATAATAGAATAATAGAGTGGGAAGAGACTACATAAGCCATTGAGTCCAACCCCCTGCCATGCAGGAAAAGCACAATCAAAGTACCCCTGACAGTCATACAGCCTCTGTTTAAAAGCTTCAAAGAAAAGAGCTTCCACCACACTCCGAGGCAGAGAGTTCCACTTCTGAACAGCTCTTACAGTCTCTTAAAGTTCTTCCTAATGTTCAGGTGGAATCTCCTTTCTTGTAATTTGAAACCATTGTTCCGAGTCCTAGTTTCCAGGGCAGTGGAAAACAAGCTTGCTCCCTCTTCCTTATACATGGCTATCGTGCCTCCTCTCAATCTTCTCTTCTGCAGGATAAACATATCCAGATCTTCATAGGGCATAGTCTGCAGACCTTTGATCATTTTAGTTGCCCTCCTCTGGGCACCTTGCAGCCTGTTAATATCTTTTAAACTGTGGTGCCCAGAATCGGACATAGTATTCCAGATGAATACCAACAGAGCATCTTCAAGCTACAGATAGAATCACTCTAGTTGAGAAAACAAATATAATTTCCATAGATTATTTACATAACTTTAAAGCAGATAATGAAGACACTGAAATATATCAAAAATTTTCCACAGCTTGTTTCAATCACTGATCAAAATGGAAACTTCAGAGAAGATTTTTTTTAAAAGACTAAGACTTGGAAGAGCAGCTATGACGCAACTAGACATGTGATGTTAATGTCACAATGAAGTCCCCCATTCATAGGGTCACCACAGGTAGAATACAACTTGACAGCAGATAACAGCAATAACAATGGCATGAAAGTCAAGGATAGAAAGACATGGTACAGCCAAATCCTTAGTCAGCAATGGAAACCCACTGGATAACCTTGTGTTAAGTAGCAGTCTCTCAGTCAGAGATGAAGGCAATGGCAAGCCACTTCTGAATAAATATTGCTAAGAAAATCCCATTATAAAAAGCCTTAGGGTTATCATAATTCAGCAATAACTTGAAAGCATGAGACCAACAGCAACACCACCTGAACAACATCAGGGCAAAAAAGGGTTCAAATAGAGGAATAATTTTAGATGCCTTTCAACTCCTTCTCACGGAAAGCATTCTTGCTCAGATACTCCATAATTAACAGGGACATGGCGTATATCCAGTTTAACTGTAGAATGTGTTTAACATCTCTGAACAGGTAGCTTACTGCTCCTGTTGGAGATGCATCATGGAGGAAAAGAAGAATCCAGCCTCCATTTGCTTCCACTGCAAAGCAACAAAGAACATTTGTTCACTCACTTGAGGTTCAATAATAAAGAAGAAAGACCATTATATTGCTTTTGGGGACATGTGAGCAATGCTGGACAGGTCTGAATGCAAAACATTTTAGAGATGGCTCTAACCACTGATGAAATCTGCTTTGAGTTCAGAGTAAACTACAAAAACATAAGTGTGGTGGTTCTGCACTTTAAGACATTTTGTCTTCTAGAATAGATACATATATCCAAGCAGGCAGCCTGATATAGCAAAGGTGTTCAGCTATGTGGTAACAATGATGAATGAACCATATTTATCTTGGACAAACATGCAAGTGCAGTTGGCCCTTGGTATTCACTGAGATTCGGTTTCAGGACACACATACAAACAATTAACAAAATCTCTAGATGTTCAAATTCCATTATATAAAATGACACAGTAAAATGGCAAAATTAAGATTTGTTTTTTATAATTTGGGAGATAGGAGATATTTTCAAGTTGTGGATGTTGGAATCCATAGATACAGAATTAGTGGATACAGAGGTTCAACTGTAACAGCAAAAATGTTGGTCATAATTTTTTACTGTGAAATTTTAATTTATTAAAATACGCTAGAACTCCCATTGGGTTACAAAATGCCTCAGTAGTCATGTGCATTTTTTAAATGGAAGTTAAAAAAACACATAAATAAGATACTATATAAAAACATGTGAAGCTCCATTCTTGTTAAAATTCCTCAAATAATTTTCAAAGCAGTTACCTCTTTTCTGGCGTTCTTTTGGTGCCAGACCTATTTCTTATTTCACTACTTATTTCTTAATGCTTACATTCTGTAATGACCAATTTGCTCCCAGTACAACTGTGGTTGAACTAGCTTCTTTTGTGCTATATTTATCACGACTAAAAGTGCTGCTAAAACTGCTATAGCTGAGACTGCAGAAATGCATAAAGTATTATTAACCTAGACAAAACAGGATTTAAAGTGTGTGATACATAGTGTGTGTGGCTATTTCATTGTTCTTCAAAAATGTGTGTGTAGGTGATACACACACACACTTTTTTGAAGAACAATGAAATAGGCAAACACATTTCTTCTTATCCTACTACAGTCTACTTGTTACTTTTGTATGATCAGATGTTACAGATGCCTCAGTACTGTTCTATAGTCAATAATTAATGTAGACACTCTCCAACTAGTAGCGTACCAATACTTCTTTATTATAGTCAGCCCTCCACATTTCTGGGTTTTACTTTTTTGGATTTGATTGATATGTTCTATCTAGGAATCTCTGTGTCCTCCAGCTTGACCCAAGAGTTGCACTGGAGAACATAGAAATTCACAGACAGAACACTTCTCTAGTCATTTACTGATCCTCCATTCTGTGGTCAATGTCTGGCAGAATTTCTGTCTGTCAGAAATTAGAGTTGAACTGGAGGATCCACAATGCCTAGAGAGGTGTTCTCTCAGGTAAAAAACAGCATTTTTAATCTATGGTTTTTCCCAAATTTCTTGATGGTTCTGTGACTCTAACTCCAGCAAATATCAAGGGTTCGCTGTACATCCTTTCAGGAAAGCTAACCTTGTTACGAAGCAGTCATTTTTTAAACATTACTTCTTTCCCCTGACAATACATTTGAAAATATCTGTGAATTCATTTCAAAAAATGGAAAGGTAAAAACATGAGCATGAACATAAGAAGATAATATCACTAGACGAGTATTGCGGCAGCCATATGTCCCAAAAGGGACCTATAAGAAAGTACAAACATCAACTTCTGCCAACAATGCAGCAACTACCAGTGATTGAGAGCTGATCAAGACCAGAAAAACAGAAACATCTACTCAAAAAGAAAATCAATATGAGCAGAATTCTTTTTGAATAACATCATCTAGTTTGACAATACAATCCTATACATCTTTAGACAGAAGTACCATATTCCATTAACTTGAGCTAAATTAGAATTGCTGTTTAAAAGAATCCTCAATGAATCTCTGAATATAGATAAATTGAATTTTAAAAATTGCACTGCATGAATATCTTCACTATATATACACTACTATAATGCCTGTGTACTTAGAAAAGATTTGTAAGACACTGATTAGTAATACAATCACTCCTCCACATTACTATGGTTAGGGGCACAGAACTCCGACAAAAGTAGAAAAACCATTTAAAAAAAAAAAGCACTATTTTTTTTAACCTGAGAGAACATCTCTCCAGGAATCTCCAGATTCTCCAGCACAACTCTATAGTCAACCTCTGGTGGAAAGTGATGACAGAACTGCACTGGATGACCTAGAAATGTCTAGACAAATAATCTCTCTAGGAATCATAGTGGAAATTCAAAGAGAATATATTAATAAACTCTACAAGTAGTCAAATTCACAAAAGTGGAACTGGAAAATGTGTGGTACTAACTATACATTTGTGAAATCTTGGATGGGGAGGGGAGAAAAACAGCCATCTACTTTCTATCTATTATTTGCCAAAGCAATATCCTGCACACATTTTCACAAGCCAGAACTACATTTAGTCGGATGTGACTAACTGGTTTATCATAATCTTCTAAAAAATCAATTTTCATGTTTGAGAGAGAAACACTAAGTTGATAATAAAGTGTTTATATTTAGAAAGGTCTCCTTTTTCTATGAGTTACTAATGCATTTGTTCTACAGACTGATGTTTATACAATGCCCCAAAACACTGTCTTTTAATATAATTGCACAACATGCATAATGGGTATGACTATAACATAGGCAGCAAAACGAAAATTTGCCTCTCCATAAGCTACATCAGCTGAGGCTACCCATCCAAAGTTGTCCATAGCCAACTTCATCCATTGTCCCATGTCAACATTCTGTAATTCCTTACTACTGTGTGAATGATATGAAGCAATTACAACTGAAATACAATAGAGTTATGAACTGCAAGTGAAACAAACAAATGCCAACTTTAACAAAAGAATAAACTATTATTTTACTAGAGCCACAGCACAACATCAGATGTCTGATATTCTTGAACAGACACAACAGTCAAAGAGCTGCATGAAAAATAACATATGCGCCTGGGGGCTTTTCCAGCTTCCCTTCTTACTGCAGCTCCTTGCATCTCCATATGCCAAGAGCTAGCCTTAAAGGTCAAGAGGCCCACTAGAACAGGATTTGACATGGCACAGAGGGATGCACCTGGAAGGGAAATATATAATACACACCCTGTACAGTCACAAAATTCTTTCCACTAATAAAATAGGATTCTGTGGCCCTTAAACCAAGGAATATTAATTTGGTCAAACAATTAAGCATGTATATGTGCATATTTTTAATTCAATTCCACCAGTTTCATTTCCTCTGATTTCCCTGGATTTTTTTGAAGTTCACTTCTAATGAAACACATGGGCCTAACCCATTTTCAAAGCTGCAGCCAACAACGCAAACTTACTTGCCTACTCCATCTTAACAAATGTACATTTTTTAAAACCTGCTACTTAAGACAACATTCCCTCATTTTGTTTTCCGAAATGGTTTCCCTGACAAATTCAGAATAATACCTGGTTAAACTCACACACTAAATATTTGGTTAGTAGTTAAAATCATATGTCTTTGACATTTCCAGACTAAGCCTATAATCTAAATATATTTTCCTGAAACTCCCACTAAACAAAATGAGGCCTATGTCTGAGTAGACTTGTAGACCAATAAATATTAACTGATCAAGACTACCACGCTGTCAAAAATAATTGCATGGATATGGCTGTAATGATGCATAGAATTTAGCTTTATGAAAGAATACTGGGAGTTTTCTTAGTGGCCATAAGACTGACAACATCAATATTTGAACTGTTCCTTCCTCCCACAGAAAGCACCTTGTCTTTATTAAATGGGTAATATGGACATGACTGAAATGTTACCACTGATGTACGCATTACAAATAGGTACATATTGATTAAAGCCATAAAGTGAAACCATATTTGGAATAGCAACTTTCTGGAACTACAATATGTCCAGAATGATTAAATTTCTTTAAAAAAATTGAAGAATTTTTGCAACAATTTTAGCAAGATCAAAAGAAGCATTTCCTTTGGTTATTTTAGAAACAAAAATATTACAAAGATTCCAAAGAATCACAAATGAGAGCTTTAATGTAACAAAATTACATTACATTTGTATATAACTGTATAATCTCTTTTTACCTGAAAGTTGACATCTTCCTTCTTAAAAATCAGTGCACGAACCTCATCAGGGTCCCCATTAAATATAGCTTGAACTAGTGGGGGCTGAAATATAAAACCAAAAGGAATGTTTTAATTTCAAAATAAGTGTTGTAGTTGTTGTTATATCGGGCATTAAAACCCGAACAGCTCAAAAATGGTATCACAAATAAAATTTGTCAAATACATCTTTATAAAATAGGTTTCTGCTTAAACAGTTGCAGCAATTTCCTAGATAAAATAAAAAGAAACATTTTATGAAGAGGTAATGCTGCATATTGCCACAGGGGGAAAGTATCTGACATTAGTGGGTTACATTTTGAAGAATGCATAATGATTACTTTCAAAGAAACAACATATAAAACTGTTTAGTCAGTTTTTTTAATCATATAAAACAGCAAGAAAAATCAGAACATCTGAATAGATGGAGGAAATATGTCCTTATATCTAAAAATACCTCCATATGCTAACCCCTCCCCCTGCCCAATTCCACAAGGGAACAATCCAATTTTAATAAATGCCAAAAAAAGGTTTACCAAAAACAATCAAGGTGAAATAGCAGCCCTGCATCACATGAGCTATGTTCTTCTACTGAATTTTAAGAACAAAACACTTTATTACAGAGTATATTACATGAATTCATAAAACAAGCCAAAGATCATAGGAATCAATTTATATCCAGCAGCAGGTAGGAGACATGCTGTTTTGATACTGTAGTTTTTGAAAACAATGGCCAGAAAATAGAATATTTTTAAAAAAATCTAAAAATATGTGTCATTCATCAGGATTGCAGTTAGACCCAGGAGAACACTACTTTATGTTCACTATTTAAGCATAATATTAGGTACACTTTCTATATTCACATATATTTATGGTAAAAATCATTTGAGCTTTAAATCACAATTACAAATAGGGCATATTTAACAGAAGCTTCTTACCAAGCCATGTGCTGGAGGTGAAGGGTGTAGAGATATGCTTTCCTGAGGCAGTTTGGAAACAAATGTGGGAGAATCATCTTCCACCTCCTCCAAAACAACAATACATACGCGACTCATTCGATCCGTTTGAAGATGAAAACTAGATTTGTAAGGGTCTTATTCTAATCACAGCTAACACCACATAGAAAGTCTTTTTAAACATAATTTGTGATAACTATTGCTGTTCTGAAATCTTTAAGTGATATAATTAAATGACCTCTTATTTGCCAGATTCTGTAACCTGAGTTATTCAGCTAATGAGGTTTTCCCAAAAAATCTATAAAATAATTCTATTACTTTATAGCACTCAAGTACTAAAATACTGTTTGCTCAACCAATATTAAAGTATAAATTACAATAGTATATATAAATATGCTGATGCTTGTTACCAAGCCAGCTGATTCTGTTAAATTTCTACAGAATAGAATTTCTGAACAGTAAAATCATTGTTATAGACAACATAACACCATTCTATACAGAATGAAACAAGAAGACAATTGCTCTGGCAGAGATGATCACAGCTTTCTCCACTTCCGAAAGGTCAGTTCCCAGTTAACAGTAGCAGGTATTCTACCATAAAAGGCATACATGACTGTCCCAAGTGTTCCAGTTCATAATTCTGTAACTAACAATTTTATTTCTCTTACTGTCAGAAATTCACCAGAGAAATGCAATCTGTTCTCAGCAGCTATTCAGAATTATAGAGCTCCAATGATGACATTTCTTCTCTTTGTACAAATCCCTGCAATGTATGTACCACTAAGCTGCAGTACATTTACATGTGATGAGTCAGACAACAAAGGACAATGAGACTTGGATAATAATATTGCTTGTTTGATCCAGATTCCCCAGCAGACCGCAACAAAGACTGCTTTACTCCATCCATCAAAAAAGAAATGCAGAATATTTGTTTTCCACCATCACGTCGTTGCGTGAGCTGATCCAACAGGGAACGCACAAGGCATAAATGCTGGCAATGACGAAAGCTTTAGCAAAATACTAAAGCACAAGCACTTGAATTATTGCTTTAGACTTTTCATTCAGAAGTAGTTCATCATTTGAATGCTTCTTTTGATCTCAGTATGAATAGAGCTCCCATTATAGCCTTCCTTCAGACCGATGTAAAAAAAAAAAGAGGAGGTAAAAAGGAAATTCAGGTTCCACACATCGTCTTTCAGCCAACTTCTTTATTTGAAGATCTGCATCTATGTCAGCCCGCTGGTTCTTCAAGTTAAATGTTCTCTTAATCCAAATACTGTCACCAATAAAAGATTTTCTGTGCGGTAGATGCTACTGCAAACCATATAAAAATCTAGTGCCTTAAAAAGTAATTGCAGATCACGTCAACAGGGCACAAAATAGCACCGCAGCAGTGTTCCAACAGAGCAATAGTCTTTATAGCACAGACTGCAGACCCGCAGGATGAAATGCCTAGTAATGCTCACATGTTACACTTCGCAAAGAACCGAAGCTACTGCTCTGGATGTAACTTCCTGTAGAGGGGGAGGGGGAAAGCCGCTTTTGGGTAGCCCTCAGAGAATATCCATGCCAGTTTCGTATGACTAATTCAATTCAAATGTAGAAATTCTTTTCAGCCTTTTACATTTTCCATTGAAAACCACAAGAAAACTTGTGTACTGGCACTGCTGACTAACAGTGTAGGAAAATAACAATTCCAAATCCTTAAGTACTTTCATATGGTACTGTCTTTTCAGAACTGCCTCACTTAACCCTCTACAGTCATGAAGCTTTACTGATGACAGTAAACTAAGCATCAAAGGATTTAAAGAGACAGTACCCTAAAACCAATGGATACCTATTTCTCAAAATAATTACTGCTGCTGTGCAAGAAGCATTAACAAACACAAAAATGTGTTTTATGGAGAAAAAGTCTTCCAATAAGTTGAATTTACAGCTTTTATTTCAATCTAACAAGGAGCAAAAGTGATTTGTGATTTTATTATTTATGTTTTCAAAACACTGGAAATGTTATTGATTCAAAACTGAATAGCCTAGTACATCCACTGAATTTATTTTGAGTTACAAAACAAAATTACAAACAGCATTCAAAACTTAGTAAAAAAAAAAACCCTTAGCAGAATTTCAAAGCATAAAAGAAAAAAAAAATTAGAAATGGAGGACTGCAAGGACCTTGTCAATTGTTTTGGATATTAGGATACAGTATTGCAGATTATGTATCAACATTTCAGCTATCGGTACTTCTTACTAACCTAACCCTGATTTTTCTAAATTCTTCATTTAAAAATAACCAAAATATATTGTAACATTTACATTTCAGAAGGAATTCCATATTAAAAAATAAGTGATACAGATGTACTAATCTTATGATTTTTAATGTTAGAAACCATATTCTAACATTTATAGCCCTCACTTGTTTTCTTGTAATTTAATGTCACTTATTTCAGTGAAACTAAAATAATGCACTGAATATTGGGCCCTAGTTGCATTAAGTCTGTAATCTTATTCATACTTAATTGGGAACAAGACACACTGAACATAGAGGCTCAATTCACAATGAAGTTTTTTTGTTTTTTGTTTTATTAAGACAACCATGTGGCTCCCATGCACTTCACTCAATTCACTCCTTCATATACACATTTAATACTTCAAACCTCACCTATTTAAACCAGTTTTTTATTACATTTAAAGAGGAGTAGAATTTTGAACCAGGATCAAAACATGGCTCCTGAGCCTGGTTAATAAACTAATATTAAGTCAGAGCTCCCTGTTTCAGATATAATGGAACTGAAACTCCCAAGCCTACACATATAGGAAGATTCCCCCCCAAAAGGGGGGGGGGGGTCAAAGGCATAATTGAAGGGCATCCAGACCACCTCCTCAAAAAATAACAAGTTGTTAACAGCTATGGAGATTCTGCTGCTTCCAATTTTTTTTGGATGATGGTGAAGTGGTAATATAGCAGACTTCTGTTTCTTCTGCCTCTACAGGTGGTTGCTTAAGGTGGCTGAGGAGTCAGCCACAACCATCTTTTTTGTCTGTGACCATATATAGAGAGCTGCATGGATCTGAACCCTGAGCCTTGCTGTGGCACAAAAGGGCAAATTTGCCACCCAATCACCCGAGGTAACTAGGAGTCCCCGGTGGTGCAGTGGGTTCGAATCCGGGGAGAGGCGGATGAGCTCCCTCTATCAGCTCCAGCTCCTCATGCGGGAACATGAGAGAAGCCTCTCACAAGGATGATAAAAAGATCAAAAATCATCTGAGCATCCCCTGCGCAACGTTCTTGCACAGCCAATTCTCTCACACCAGAAGCAACTTGTAGTTCCTCAAGTCGCTCCTGACACGACAAAAACAAAAAACAAAACAAAAACAAACAAACCCTGAGGTAACTGGGACTCATGGCAGAGCAGGCCCTGCCTAGAGGGAAGAGGTTAAAGAAAAAAAAGGGGGGGGGTCAAAAGCACATTCAGAAGAAGCCTTATACTCTATGAATATTCAATGATAAATTGAATCTGTTTGTGCTAAAGGTGTGCCAAGGCCAGTGTAGCTTTACTATGAGAGACAAAACTCGTATATAAAGCTTATTGGTTAGCACTGATCAGTTCTTACTTTAACCTATCACACAGGGTTGTTGTGAGGATAAAAAGGGGAAAGTAGACTCATATACACTAGGTTCCATTCTCTGAAAGTACGTTGTAAAATGAATGTACAAATTAGACATTTATCTTAGTTTCATACCTTGCTTAAGAAATTTCTTTTAAAAATGTTTTGCCAGTAGCACGATGTCTTCTAAACATGATGTTTTAGATAGCTATCAGAATGAATTGTAAATGAAAGCACTTCTAATTTTGAATCTTGCTTTGGAAAGATTTCAAATACAGAAATGTCAGTTTAAAATGCCTCATAACTCAATTACATATATATTAAATGCTTTGTCAAAAGTGTATTCTGCATTCTAATAAAATTTTAAAAACAGATATTGCTCATGGGGTCTGATTCAAACTTACCATATCTGAGAAGAATATCTCTAAAGAAAAGCAGGATCATATATACCTGGCCATTTAAGCTGATACTGTTGCTACCCACCCATATAAACATATAAATAGATGACAGACTATGCTCATACGTCACATGGAAATTACCATATGGACTTAATTCTATACATTTGAAGGTGGAAAAACCAATAAAACTAACGACAGCAGCTGTTAGCCAATTGTAGCTATCATAGAATTTGACAAGATCATGTCTGCTTTCCGTATGCATGGGAGAGCTTATTTTTGGCACCCTCTTCTGCCCCAAGCTGTCTCTTCCACTCCTTCTCATCTACTTTTCTTAAAGATCCTGTTTCTAAAACTACAAGCTCTTTTAGTCCATTCATACCCATCAACATTGCTTCTTAAATCAACTATCTCCTGGGAGATTTTCTCAGATGTATTAGTTCTTAACAACTAAGAAGCCTAAAGGATCACAGGCAGCAAAAAATGTACTTAATTAGTATGTACCAAGGCATAAAACATGTAACATCAATGTGCAATATACATTTGTCTCTGAATGGCACTGTAGGTTTCCTTGGAGACAGCTGGGATTTAGAGAAATGCTACTACCACCCACACAAGAGGACCTCACAGTTTCTCCATCCTTCTGGCATCACCTCCCTATTCCACCCCCCCCCCCACCCACACACAAGAAAGGAAAAAATTCTAATATCAAGGCATTTGTACTTCATCACAAGCAATCAATCACAAATCACAATAATCTGTAATACTGAACTCCCTCTTTCCTATAGGTTTAAAATTTTGACCATTGAAAATGAAATTTCCAGTCAACACCCTTTAATTACAAATTGAGAAGGAAATTATAAGAAATACATTATTCTTAGACGATATGGTAAAATGGATACCAAAGAGACAAACTATTGTTGAAAAATGTTATATGGATTTTGGAAAAGGGGAAATCTACTTTCAAATGTACAAGAACAACAATACAACTAAACTGGATCTTAATCACAATTACTCAGAAGAAAGTTCCACATAACTGTATACTATTTACTTCCTATTTATTAAATGTAGGATAACATAAAATGAAATAAAGTAAGTCACAAATATTTGTTATGTGAATTCTTGCGAATAATTTTACATTAACAGAATAGTGAATGGGACAGAACATTAAACACATGGAAACCAAAAGCAGCTAACAAACCCAACTTGACAGCAATATTTTGCAGTCATACATGTAACAATACTAACTTCTCATATCAGGTGCAAAAATGGTACAAAACAAGAATTTAATCCAACAAAATCCTTTGTTGGGATTTCACAAAAAGAAGGTCAACTTCCCTCAATGTGTTGCACAGGACCACAATTAGCTTGTTTTTCTCACGGGCTAATTGACCCATGACAAAAACAGGTCAATTAGCCATGTGTAAGCTATATACTATTTCCTAAATGAAGGTAATATCTCAATAGAAAGTTCCTCATATGTGATCTATCATAGGCAGATTTTTTAAAAATTAATATAGTTCATACTTCATTAGAGGGGTATGTTAAACAATTTTGAAACTCTGTAATGTACAAATATGAACATCTAACACTACTTTATACTTTCTTGTAGAGAAAAAAAAAGATAAGAATTACAGAATAATTTGTATGCTAGTACTATAAGAAAATCAGCACTGCAAGTACAAATACCGCAGCAATCACAGAGCTTCTGAAGAAATTTAAAAGTAAGGAATGACTGCACTGTGTTCTCACATGACTGTTGTATTGCTAAGTCTATAACTCAGGGGTAGGAAAAATGTTACAAGTAGGTAGATATTGTATTAATTTCCCAGATTGTTTTAAAGAGTTCTTACTCTGTGACCCAGCTATACTATATTATCTGCTGGTTTGCAGTGTGCAGGTCTCTGAAAGAAGCTTCAGAATTCAAACACATTATATTTTATATTAGATCATAGAGCCAAGATGAAAAGTTAGTTATAAAATCATCTTGCTAAAATGTGAAACTACTTCTTATGTGGACTTGACATGTACTTGTATCACTATATAATCCACAACTCTTTGATAAACATGAAATCTAATGCAGCAGGACAATTAGAGGTCACAGTAGCTGGTCATACTGAAATGTTAAATAGTATAAAAAAGAGGCATGTCACATTTAATTTTGACGTATCATTCTACCCAAAGTGGTAACATAGACCGTCCATAAGTGCTATTCTATACATCTCTGGGTTCTTAATTTCACAAATAATGAATACATTAAACCAGGGGTCCTCAAATTAAGGCCCTACAAGGTCATTTACCATGCCCCCACCCTAAACTTAGGATCTCCTAAATCTGAAACAACTTCAAGGCACACAACAACTTGAAGGCACACAACAACAGCAATCCTACTTAACTTGACTTTCTCATCAGCCAAAAGCAGGCCCAGGTTTCCCATTGAAATACTGGTAACTTTATGCTGGTTAAAATTGTTTTGCATTTTAAATATTGTTTTATTCCTTCATGGGTTTTTTGCACTACAAATAAGAAAGTGAAATGCATAGGAATTTGTTCATATTTTTTTCAAACAATAGTCTGGCCCCACAACAGTCTGAGGGACCGTGACATGGTCCTCTGTTTAAAATGTTCGAGGATCCCCACATTAAACAAATAATACAACAATCTCATATATTATGTCAATGAAGTTGTCTGAAAGAATGTTGGAATAATAAAAAATCAACACTAGATTCTAGAAAGTCACAAAGATGTGTCCAGAATTCATGTGACAAGTATGACAGTCATCATATATTTGTAATTTCAAAAGGATGCATGGGGGAAAACACTGATGTAGGAAACTGAATATAAAGCACAAGAAACATGCAGATCTTCCTATTCCGAACTTGTTGATATCTCCATTAAACAGAAACACAGAAATGCTGAACCAGTCAAACAACCATCATGTCAGACAACACAGAGAAACCATTGAGATCCACAAGCATGTGGAGAATTTCAACAGAAAGGAGAAAATGGTGAAAATGAATAAAATCTGGCTACCAGTATTTAAAAAACCCTCTAAAATCAGGGTAGTAAATAAAGAGGAATAAAAAAAAATAGGGGAATTTCTGACATGAAACAATCAGGGACAGCTAGCACTTCCCAACAAAGGATTCCCTGAAGCAGGAAGTAGCCAGGCTTTGAAGCTGCAAGACCACTCAGTGCTAATCAAGGTAGCCAATTGCAACATTCACATTTGCCTCAAGCAGACAAGAGTTCCACAGATATATAAACCTCACTTGCCTAGTTTCCAACAGATCTCATAAACTCTGACTATGCCTACCATAGCTGTGGGTAAAATGTCAGGAGAGAATGCTTCTGGAACATGGTCATACAGCCTGGAAAACTCACAGAACCCAGTGATTCCAGCCTTGAAAGCCTTCAACAACACATAGAAACACATAATAGTTTCAATTTCTCTCTCTTTCTAATTAGAACAAGGTTCTCCTTATAAAACAGTAGCTGAGTACTTAATAGTCTAGAATTTCAAATATCTTGTTAAGGCCTGTTAATTATGACTACAACATGTTTATTGCATTTCTTACACTACAAACAACATGGGACAATTATTGAGGAGGGGGGTCTGGACTGTATCAGAGGAGGCAAAATTCTTATTTAAAAAACTGAACTGGATAAATCAGTCTTTCCTTTGCCATTTCATGGCTAAGAAAATTTCCCACTGTAATTACTCTTTGTAAAAAAACTGAACCACTTTTCTGAAAATATCTATTTAAGACATTGGCCTTCTATCTTATAAAAGAAAAGCATGGGAAAACCTTTCAGGACTACAGAAGTTTGGATTCAGATACATCAGTATTTAGAAACTTATAATAGCTTTCCAGTGTGGCGACAGAAAGCAAAAGGAAAAAATCATTGTGGTCAAAATAGGTTGCTAGGGTTACCAATGTTTGGCTAGTCAAATCAAAACCATTTGAACATTTTTTTACAAAAAAAATCTGCTTGGGAGGATATCACCAATGGCTCACCACTTGTTACAGGAATACATGCTACTTCCGTTCAAACTATTTGGGTACCACACAAGAAAATGATTCATATTATTCTGGACTCCAGAAGGGTGGAGACAGCAGAATGATCAAAACTATTTAAAATCTTAAGCAGTGACTCACACTAGCATAGGGCATTCCCAACTTCAAGCTCTCTAACAAAGTAGCAAACAAACTATACAGTGCAGAAAATGAAAGCCTTTCTCAAAATGTACATGTAGGTTTCCATAAGACAGTATCCAAACAAAATCATATTGAAATCAATCTTATATGTATTTAATTGTGTTTAGTCTGAATAAATCAGTGGACTAACTTTAACCCCAATGGCATAGCAAGTTAAACTGCTGAGCTGCTGAACTTGCTGACCAGAAAGTCGGAGGTTCAAATCCGGAGAGCGGAGTAGGCTCCAGCTGTTAGTCCCAGTTTCTGCCAACCTAGCAGTTCAAAAACATGCAAATGTGAGTAGATCAATAGGTACCACTTCTGTGGGAAGGTAACAGTGCTCCATGCAGCCATGCCAGCCACAAGAACTTGGATGCGTCTAAGAACAACGCCGGCACTTCAGCTTAGAAAGAAAGATAAGCACCCCCCCCCCCCCCGAGTTAGACACGACTAGACTTAATGTCAGGGGGAAGTCTTTACCTTTACCTAACTTCTAAGTCACCATTTCTCAACGTGGGGGTTGGGACCGGGTGGGGGGCACAAGGGAGTGTCAGAGGGGTTGAAAAGACCATCAGAAAACACAGTATTTTCTGTTGGTCATGGCGGTTCTGTGTGGGAAGTTTGGCCCAATTCAATCGTTGGTGGGGTTCAGAATACTCTTTGATTGTAAGTGAACTATAAATCCCAGTAACGACAACTCCCAAATGTCAAGGTCTGTTTTCCCCAAACTCCACCAGTGTTCACATTTGGGCACAAGTTTGGTCCAGATCCATCATTGCTTGAGTCCACAGTGCTCTCTAGATGTAGCTGAACTACAAATCTAAAACTCAAGGTCAATGCCCATCAAACCCTTCCAGTATTTTCTCTTGGTCATGAGAGTTCTGTGTGCCAAGTTTGGTTCAATTCCATTGTTGGTGGAGTTCAGAATGCTTTTCTGCATTTCCCTTAGCTATTCTGAATTATGAGGGACAGAAAACAATGTTTTCATTTTCATCCACTTTCTCTACATCTTCTCTCCAGTCTTGAAATTTCTGCTATATTGCTGAAGTATGTGAAATTAGCATCAGTCTGTTTCCAGCAAACATAATGTTCCTCACTTTTTAATTAAGAAAGCATAAAACCAATCATCTAACAAAAGAGTTCCTTGTGAAAAGACAGTCCTGAAATAGGTATGTTCTGCCAGTTTAGCAAAGTTTACAAGATTTCAACTGAATGAAGCCCAAAAGACCAACGGAATGGGAGTGTTCTTATTCATTTTATAAATTCCACCTTGGAAAGATTTTTTTTAAATTTCTTACTACTTAAACTAGAACCTATTAGTTTTTATATTTATCAAAATTAAAAAGTTCTATGTACAATATTAAAAATATTAAGCAGTCATAAAAATCACTTGACGAATCATGTACTCTATTTGTTGCCCTAGTGGTAAGATAGATAATGCATGTATGTAAAAGAATCATATTACAGTTGCCAAGGATACTGTTTTTTTTAAATATAATCCTGCCTCCTGCACAGATTACTCATCATTGCTACATCCGCACAGCCTGACTTTGCAAACCCAGCTGGAGTCAAGGTTAATGATTAAATAAGAGTTTCTCATTATTTATTCAAAAACACTTGGAGAGATTCAGTTTTGTCAAGAATATTTACTCCTCTAAGAGATCTTCCAGAATACCATTCTGCAAACATTAAAAAGATTAAGAAAGACTAAGAATCTCAGAATGCTGAATGAGAAAAAAGTCTGACTCTTAGAAGCAATAGAAAAATAGCACAGACGCAATTAAGAAAAACTTACATAGTCCCAAATAATGCACATGTTGTAACTAGAGACAAATGGCTTGTTCTTTACTGATCTATTTAAACACTCCATTCATTTTAGAAGAAAATTGTGCTCTCAAAATTACTGAATTTCAATAATGAAAATAAATTATACCTGAAACTTGAATGCTCAGCTAGACAAAGGTAAGAAACATTATAGTACTGCTTTTCAAAAACATTTGAGCATATATAGTACTTATACTATTAAGCATCATTAATTTCACTGACCGTATATCCCAACTGTATTCAATGCATTCAGTGTTCTTGTTTATTAATATTGATATTTATTACACTTTACTATTTATTATGGAAGCCACCAATCAAGCTTTTATTCTTAAGAGGAAACTTATAAAGAAGTAGTTTTTCCAAACTGGAGGGGGGCTGCACATTTTTCAGCATTTGGGGGATTTTCTGTGCAGTTTTCAGGCAAATAAAAGTTCAAAAATTACTAAAATAAAAATTATGGAGGATTAGAAGTGTTGATAGACTAGCAGATGGCTATGGAAGCTGCAAAATGGGTTGTAGGTGCTATGCATTCCCTACCTCTGCCATTCAAATTTAGCTTTCTCTCATCACCTATGCGCAATTAAATTATGCAGCCGAGCTTTTGGAAATGAGAGCCATCATTGTGCCAAATTCTGTTACTAGTAATAAAAATGTTTTGACCCACCAAACTAGGTGAGAACATATTAAAATAACTGATATGTAACTTCTTGCAAAGCTGTATTTATATATCATTAATACTTTGTAATAGAGTGACTGTAGAAAGCAGCTGCACAAACCCATATATTTCCTGACCCCATGTGCTCATAATTTGTGAACAAAAGATATGGAGGCATAAACTTTCATCCCTACTATAAAAAACCCCTGTGTATGACACTGAGGTTGTGTAAATGCAATAGCTAATACAATGAAACTGTCAACAGCACCACCCAGAGACCTCAAGGGGTACTACATGTTTTTGGATTGTGAGGATTTTTTTTATTTTACTTCTTTGGATGTGGAGAAGAATACAAGTGTTTAAAAAACAGTCTTGAGAATTCATGTAGCCACTATAGTACTCTCTCTGTATATTTTTTGTGCTTTGAAATCACTTCCTACCTATAGTGACCCTAAGACAAACCTATCAAAGAGTTTTCTTTGCAAGATTTGTTCAGAGGTATTTTTGCCTTTGCCTTCCTCTGAGGCTGTGAGTGTGTGACTTACTCAAGGTCAACAAATGGGTTTTCCATGGCTGAGTGGAGATCTGAACCCTGATCTCCCAGAGTTCAGCGCTCAAACCACTACACCATGTTGGCTCACTTTAAAGCTCTACTCTGTGTTACTGATTGAAAACTGATTCACAGAAAACTGCAGATTATTTTTTTTTTGTCGTGTCAGGAGCGACTTGAGAAACTGCAAGTCGCTTCTGGTGTGAGAGAATTGGCCGTCTGCAAGGACGTTGCCCAGGGGACGCCTGGATGATTTGATGTTTTTTATCAGCCTTGTGGGAGGCTTCTCTCATGTCCCCGCATGAGGAGCTGGAGCTGATAGAGGGAGCTCATCCACCTCTCCCCGGATTCGAACCTGCGATCTGTCGGTCTTCAGTCCTGCCGGCACAGGGGTTTAACCCACTGTGCCACCGGGAGCTCCATAACTGTGCAGGTGAGTTGAGGTTACATAAGCAAAGGTGAAATAAAGCAAAGCTGTTACAAATATGACTAGGATAAATTTTGAGTATCTTGGCCGGAAGAAAACCTATTTGTTAGGACTGAGATGGCAACAGTTTCCTGATAACAGTTTGCACTGTCCCAGATACAGCTATTATGGCTCTTGCTTAAATATCATAACTAGAAGACTGTTATGTACTTGTGGCTGAAAATACAAATGCATACTGCCAGGACATTCCACAGACTGGTCCACAATTAAGTTTTTTCGTTATTAAGGAAATGTTCCTACAAGAATAAGCTGAAGGCAGAAAAACACACATCTGGTGGTAGCACACTGGCACATGCCGAATTTTAATAACAAAATTTCCTTCTGCAATCAACTCTACAACAACAAATTTTGAACAAACCAGAGCTTAAAAACTGAATGAATTTATCTGATCCAATTCTCATCTAGGGTGATTAAAGATACTGCCTATAGTCACAATCTATCACCAAATTACCACTTGAAGTTATTTTTCTATGTAATCTATATAAATAAAAATGTAATGTTCATTTGTGGGATTAACGTAACTCAAAAACCACTGGACAAACTGACACCAAATTTGGACACAATACATGTATCAGGCCAACGAGTGACCATCACTCATAAAACACTGAAAAACAAAATGGAAGGGACTTAAAAAGCAAAAAACAAAAATTACATTATAATGCATGCACACACACACAAACACACATATATACACATATACACAAATAGAGGCACACACATATACACATACAAACTGCAACGCATGGCAGGTGACAGAGGGGATTCAATATAATCATACATTTTTACACATTGAATTCCTCATAAACATTACATATGCAAATATAGGAAATTGTTCATATTGTAAATTTTACATTCCTTTCCAACCCTTCAAAAAAAAAAGGATATTAGAAATGGCAGTAACCACAGGATCATTGCATTAATTAAGAGATGCTCAAAATTCTACAAGTACCTTTACCATATATGAATCAAGAAACACCAAATGAGTTCAGTAAAAGAAGAGACTCTAGACATCATGTTGCAAACACACATTGGATAATGGAGTGAGCCAAAGTATTTCAAAAGGAACCCAACCTGTGCTTTACAAATTATAGCAAAATGTTTGATTGTGTCGAGAAGGGGTTCTCAAATTTTTACAGCCATGGAGCCCTTTTTGAAGCAAAAGTTCCTTATAGAAGCCCAAGAAATGTTTATACTATATACTAGAGAGAGAGAGAGAGCAAGCGAGCATAGGTTGAGCCAGTAGCAAATGGATGGAAAGTATTTGTGTGAACTAATTCACGCAGTACAAAAAATGAAAAAGAACAATATAATATTTAAAATTAAGAACAATTATAACCAACATAAACTTAACAGTAATTCAGTGGAAGAGTCCCAGGGTCATGCAGTCCAACCCCCTTTTGAAATGCAGGAAAAACACAATCAAAGCTCCCCCTGAACAGTGGGAGGGAAATAGGATTTTGGAAGCAAAGAGGAGGGGGGTCTCGGTGGTGAAAAAGAATCTACACAGCAAGGGAGGTGGGGGAGAAAAGGTTTCCTGCTACTGCTGCTGTTGTTTCCGGCAGCTCAAAACTTTAATGCCCCTGCATTTCTCAGGAGGAGGAAAGAGGAAGAGACAGGAAGCAGAAAGGTGCCATGGAGTCCCTGACTATCTCCCATGGAGCTCCAAGGGCTCTATGGAGCACAGTTTGAGAACCCCTGGTGTAGAGAGCATGAAAAACTATAGATCACTCTGGAAAAAATAGGTGTGCCACAACATATTAATTTGATGTACTCTACCTGCACTCAAAACAATAGGACAGAATATGAAGAAACTGAATGTTTTCTTTTTGGCAAGTGAGTTAGACCAGGCCATATTTTATCACTCTATCTTTGTGAAAAAAGAAATGAGTCCAAGCCTGAATTCTCCCTAGGAGCCAATATAACTAAACTGAGACTGCTATGAGAAGGTATGACTCACTAGACAAGATAATACTTATTCGGAAAGCAGGAGGCAGTAGAAAAGCGGGGGAACATTATATACAGACAGACTCAATCAAAGAAACCATGGCTCTGAGACTAGCATTACTAAGCAAGGCTGTTAATGATATGGTCACTTAGAAATCTCTCACTCATACTAGCACTGTAAATCAAAGTTGACTTGATGACAATTGACAACAAATCCAATCCATATTTTTTCTACGCAATGACCACATATATAAAAAAAGAGAGATGACAAGATTATGCCCTTGTATTACATCTAAAGATGAGTTCTGACAAGACGAAACAAAGGTTGAGATACAGAAGGTAAAATGTAAATACATTAAATATAAATATATTGGAAACAAAGTTATGGCCCACTTCATGTATACTAATTTACTACTGCTTTTTCAACAGGTACATCACCTAGCCATAAACTCTCCAGCCATCTGCTTATACTAATTTCTGACCCAGATCATCAGAAAGTCATTTTAGCTCTTCAATACAAACATCAACAGTCTGTGGAGCACTGACTAGGCAATGACTGGAGAGCATCAGTTTATGCATTCTCTCCCTCTTAAGCTTGAAAACCAATACGCACAGAATCACTGACAAGTGAACTATGATATGGAAAGACAATCCTCCAAAATGATAAAACAATGATCTCTTAATGAGACAATGAAATAGATATTTTAAAAAAGGAATGTTGAGTAGAATGGACTAAACTAGAAATCGTCTTGAAGCACACTTATATCTTTTTAATTATAACTCCATCTCTGTGTGTGTGGGCCAGGACTCTGAGAGACCAGAGTTCAGATCCCTACTCTGCCATTAAAATATACTGCATGACCTTGAGCCAAGTATACTCTCTTAAGGAAAGACAATGGCAAACCTTTTCTGAAAAAATCTTGCCAACAAAATCCAGTGATAAATTCTGCCATAGGATATCTGTAAGTCAGAAGCAATTTGAAGGCAGACAATAACATACAAATACGCCTCATTTAAAGAAGATGTATTCCTGGGTATGACATCTTTAAAATTTGGTACTCAACAAAGAAATAACAGGCCAACAACAGGTCTAAGTTCCTATACCAAAAACCAGAAGAGTAGTTCACTGTGTTTCAGCAAAAACATTAATCCAGAACAAACAATATGCATATATCAAATAAAACAACTATGGTAACGTAGTCTTGCATATGAAATTATGTGGAATTTTTTAGAGAAAAAAAATTGCAGGCATTGTTCAAAATGAATCCGGGAAAGACTTTGTTTTCCCCATCAGCCTTCACCTTTCTTAAGATTTTTTTTTCTTTGATAGATGAATATATTGATTTATGCTAGTTTAACAAGCTAGACAGAGCTGGGAAGGCAGACTTATGTGTTTCTCTCTGATTTGTTCTCTACATATGCTTAATAAAAATATTCTGCACACAACCACTGTTAGTGTTTACCTGTATGAGTGTAGGTACACTCATACAGTTAGAATTGAATCTCAGTCTTTCCCAGCTCAAATTTTACTGTTTACTGCATACATGCTGCTGAAGCTCACACCAAAGGCCTATATTTCCCCAGCCCTTATTTACCATTCTCCCCATGCTCATGCTGCTTAAAAAAAACCCTGCAGCTAGACAAAGGGAAAGAAGGAAAAGGCATCAAGATCAGACATGAAACTTTTTAAAAGGATCTTTCTTAGAAGCTTTGTTAACTGAGGTACGTCTGTATTTGCCCACTCCTGTTCTAAAAAAAACCATGTGGTGACAACCAGGTGTTGATTTTATCCATTCCGATTATAGAATTCTTTAGCAAAATTTCTTAGGTGTCTAATCTGAACTTGTCATCCACGCTTTTGCAAGTCCTATTATGCAAGCTACAAAATGTGAGACCTTAGTGCAGAACCAGGATAAACTAAACAAAACAGAACATGCAAATAAATTTTAATGCAAGTACCGTAACTTCTAACATGCCTTTGAGTACAATGCATGGGGCTGTTTACCACCACTATCACCACCTGTCTTAAGTTGTATTGTCAGACAAGCTATTAGAATTTCTTGAGTCAGCCTACCTTTTAAAACTGGACTCAAAACACCCAGGAGGTATTTTTCTCCATTATGAATAATCTATGTTTTGCAACTGACAGGGGTATGATTAAATTGGTGAAGGCTCGGAAAAACATTATCTGTATTGAGTAAGTTGTGGAACTTACTCAAGTAAGAGATTCAATCCAACATCATGATTTTTCAGGAAAAAAAGAATGTGGAGTGTTCTCTATATGGCTGAAGTCATAACTGAATTCAACAACAACCTGAATGCACTGACAATGAGCCAAACGAGTAACAGTGTATAAATCTGATGTTGGAGCCCCCCGTGGAACAGTGGGTTAAACCCCTGTGCCGGCAGGACTAAAGACCGACAGGTCACAGGTTCGAATCCAGGGAGAGGCGGATGAGCTCCCTCTGTCAGTTCCAGCTCCTCATGCGGGGACATGAGAGAAGCCTCCCACAAGGATGATAAAACATCAAAACATCTGGGCGTCCCCTGGGCAACGTCCTTGCAGACGGCCAATTCTCTCACACCAGAAGCGACTTGCAGTTTCTCAAGTCGTTCCTGACACGACAAAAAATAAATAAATCTGATGTTTGATTAATGTTACATCACAGTTGATATTATTGTTGCTGCCATTATGATTACTGTTTTATAATCAACAGCAGCAGTTAAAGCTCTGTGATATTAAAATCAACTGGATTCCAACTACAAATCAGTGCTTGCCATTTTACTCCAGTTGTCATCTACTTCAAGTCAACAGGTTCAAACTCGCACATACCCATCTGAATACAGCAGCTACTGACTACTATTATTATTATAAGGAATTTCTGACTTTTTGGAGACAAGATTTTATACAGGCCTGCTACTTTCCTTTTAGTTTTATGCTAGGTTTCTGGAAGTGCCACAACAGATATAACCTCACATCCACACAGAACTTGACACTTCAGTGATTAAAATCACTGTTAAATGTAGATAAATCTGTATAAACATTAATAATATAACAAACAAGGTCTGTATAAACATTAATAATATAACAAACAAGGTTGATCACAATTTACCAGCGTAAAAACCCCCACAAAGCACAGACAGTACACTACTGCCCCCTGGGGTACAAAATCAGAATGTGTAATTCAATAATATAATTCCAATAATTTCCGTACATCTATGGATAAAATGTAACACAATATTAATTCCAGTTTGCTAATTTTAAAAAATGCAGAAAAATATTTTCCTCTAATTTGTTTTTAAAATGATACATTTTCTAGTTGTTCCATACTGATTGAGAGAGAAGTGGGGAGAAACATCATGTCTAACACTAACTAGATGGATCCTAAAATTCAAACCAGCCAGTAAATAAAATATCACAGGTTAAAAAATCATACAAAGTGAAAAGGTAATTTATCTGAGAACAGAATAGGGGGATTTAATTAGTTTCCATTAAAGTTTCTATCTGAATAGCATACTCAGAAAGATATCAATGTTTCAGAGAAGTTGTCTAAAGAAACATGAAACACAAATTGAGAATATTGATTTTCTTATTCTTCACCAATAAACAAATGATAATTATTCATCACTACATCCATCATTCTGTAGACACAGCTTGAGCAAGGCAATACAGAAATCTGCCTTCCTGCAGTCAGACCATTAGCCCAGTCTGTCAACTCTGACAAGCAACCATTTCTTCACTTGATATTCCTGGCATTTCATAGTTCTCTCTTATCCAAGTACTAACCAGCTCCAATACTGTTTAGTTTCTGAAAGAGCAGTAGTTCCCAACCTTCTCTGCCCCACCTAAGCATCTCTAATATCCTGTGACACTCCCCCCCCCCCCCCGTGACATATAGTTCTTGTTATTTAAAAAGTGAAATCCTATTCACATGGAGGAAGCCTTTTTTGTTAGCAATTTGATGGCACATTTGGTATTCTTTTGTCATAAAGAAACATAGGCAGTGAAGCTAGGTCCAAAACTTCAGGTTGTAGGTTTTCTAATATCACAGTCGACGTCATTAGTTAATGGTTAATGATGCACATTCTTTTCATGCTCATTGTCTGTACAAAAGGATCTTTTACCTAAAAAAAATGTAAATATTTTAAGTAGCCAGCAAGGAATCAGGAAAAATTAGCAGGAATGGAAAGTGAAAACATTTTTATGCTTGATAAAGTTAAGCAATGAAATAAAACTATTACGGGGGCAATAGTAATATTCGAGGCACAATTGAATTGAGTAATATGCATCAAATTCAGGGTAACTTAAGTGTCCAACTTTATTGTGTCTACTTGGAGAGAATATGTGAGAATATCCAGTCACTCATTGTTAATTTTCTTGTGGCTGATAATTTTTTAAACAAAATTCATACAAAAATATAGGCTTACCTATGGAAATGATACAAACAGTCCCCAAGTTATGAACAAAATAAGTTCTATAGGTCTGTTCTTCAGTTGAATTTATATGTATGTCAGAACAGGTACATTTTTAAGTGTAACTCCAGCTAAATATATATACAGTGGAACCTCTACTTACGAGCATTCCAACTTAAGACCGTTTTGAGATAGGAGCTGTAGCTAGGCCTGGAATTTGCTTTGACATAAGAGAAGCATTTTGTGTTAAGAGGGAGTGCCAGCAACCTCAATTCCTGAGGTCTCACCACTGTTCTTTAACTGTGATTTGTTTGTAAGTCGGATGTTTGTAACTCAGGGACTACATACTTTTAAGAGTTTTATGAAAATAGTAGATTAGTGTTAACATCAAATAATTTGGGGTACATCTAGGATCACATTTTATTATGGTAAAATATTACTAGATTAAATCAGTTTTCCATACCTGCCAACTAAAATACTTTTGGAAGAATCACGCTTTGTAGATCATCAAATTTACTGAAGTGTAAAGAAGCTGGCCCACAAATGTATTTCACTTTTTAAAAGCAACTATTTATTTTATTGTATTTCGATTACTTCTACCCCGCCCTTCTCACCCCCGAGGGGGGACTCAGGGCCTACATTGCTATGTAAGCAATAAATTATTATAATACTTTACAAAACAGTCATATACAGTTAAGCCACATGGTGGCAGAACATAAAAGGAAAACAGTTTAAATACAAAAGTCAGAAGAGAGTGTAAGGATTTAAGTACAAGAGAAGATAGAACAGCCATGCAGGTTATTGAGAACTGGCATTAGGCCCAAGGTAAGATGCATAACTGGACCTCCCTCTCTAAATTTAGAAACAGATATTACAGCTGCAATCTAGGTTCTGTGCTCTAGTGTCCTTAGGAGCAGAAAACTAGCTAGAACTATATTCAATACGATATCCTTTCAAATATTTAAACAAGGCTATCAGGTCCCTATCTAAATCTTCTAAATCTAAACATTGGTTCCTTTGTAAAATGTATGTTTTAAAACACTGTTCCGATTTTTTAAAATCATGTCAGGAGCGACGTGAGAAACTGCAAGTCGCTTCTGGTGTGAGAGAATTGGCCGTCTGCAAGGACATTGCCCAGGGGATGCCTGGATGATTTGATGTTTTTATCATCCTTGTGGGAGGCTTCCCTCATGTCCCTGCATGAGGAGCTGGAGCTGGAGCTGGAGCTGGTAGAGGGAGCTCATCCGCCTCTCCCCGGATTCGAACCTGCGACCTGTCAGTCTTCAGTCTTGCCGGCACAGGGGCTTAACCCACTGTACCACCGGGGGCTCCGTTTTTCTCCAGTTTTGTTTGTTTTGATAAAAACCAAAATAACACACAAAACTGTTTTTCTCCAGTTTTGTGTGTTATTTCGGTTTTTATCAAAACAAACACAGTAAAGCAAACTTTAAATGTATGTGCTATAGCTAATCTTTGCTGGCTAGTGGTAAAGAAATAAAATGATGCACCCATTTTGTTACATGCCACGTTAGAAATTCCTCAAATAACAGAAATTTTCACAAAATAAGATCGCAGATAGCAAGCCCTGTAGTATTGCACTGTTCTGATGACGAATCCTAAAAAAGACACTAAGAAACATACATGCACATGTGTGTGTGTGCACTTTTAAACTTTGAATTTTATTTCAACTCTTACAGCACATACTAAAACTTTACAACCCTCTGGCACATTCTACAAAAAAGTCCTACATGGTTAATTAAAAAGTTGCTAAAAGGTGAGATCCTGATTCTTTTAGGGTTGTACATCTCTTCTGGAGTTCAAAGAGGAGCAGTTCCTCAATTCCATGAGGTCATTTTGCAACCAGAATCTCTATAAGGAATGATATTTTTCCCACATATTTCAATTGAATTTGGGCTCATCTGAAAAACAAAGATGGCAGAAAATATACAAAAAGGTTATTTCTAAGGTATGTGGGTCCCAGTCATCTCCAAATTCATATCTTCATATCAGTGGGAAAATGCAAATCTAACTGGAAAAAAGCCAAGTTGCATATGCATCCCTTCCACAACTGGAGAAAGGTTATAGCATTTTACACTAGCTGAAGTATATAAATAATTTCTTCAAGAACAGCCTTACACAATTCCCATCAATCAAGCCTTGTTTCAACGAAGCAAGAACAGCATGTCCTCTTACTATTTCATCACACTAGAGAAAAAGCTACTTAAAATTTGGTTTCTGCCTCCTGCAGAATTCTGGGGTTAGTAGTTTAATGAGGCTGTTATAGGTTCCTCCCTAAACTACAAACCCCAGAATTCTATAGGAGGCAGAAATCGGATTTTAAGTGGATTTTTTCTCTAGTGTGATGAGGCCCTTAGAGGGATTAAGGCCTATGTGGTAGACACAACGTACATGACAGACAGAAATCTGCTCTTATATCAAAAAGGAGAGTTTGGAGGGTTTAACAGTACATCAATAAAACTTCTACAGTGGAACGGTAACCACATCAACAGTAGACAAACTTAAGATGATTCTGCATCTTAGCATCAGAACTTTTGACCAGTACTACAAACCATTTGCCTGAATTTTATTATTCAATTTCATCCATTAATGACAACTTCCAAAACTCAGACGAGGACGAAAATAACTGCTGGGATTCTCTACATTTTTACAATATGTAAGATAACTACTTATAACTAGCAATGTAGAAGAGGCACTGTGAAACTGGGTTACTGAATTGTAGACATACCTTACGGTGACACTAGTAAGAGTGCCCAGTGTGTATTGATGCCCTGTGCTCACTGAAACCAATGGAATGCTAATCAAGAGCAAGGTGCATTGGCCAATGCACATTTCGCATTTTGCTGGTCCCGTTATCCAGCTTTTTAACAACTCACTGTTCAATGGCTCACTTTTTTGGAAAGCATCTTGCTTGTGTGTGTTCACATACATTTTTTAAATGCTCAAGGTTAAAAGAGCGGAGGAAAAAAATCTTGTTTATGTATATGCATACCAAAGTAGGTGGCAAGATATCTCAAATTGCAGTTTTGTGTAGGACAATATCACATTAATGTTCTAAAGCAGGCACTCCCACTTTGCTATTGTGCTGCTGTCTCCTGCAGAATTCTAGGAACTGTAGTTTAGGGAAGCTGAGGACCTTTCTAGCTGGGAATTCCAAAGGCCATGACCTAAACTATGTTTCCCAGAATTCAGCAAGAGACAGCAACATGATAACAAAGCAGACACCTCAGTTTAGAACGCTAATATGATATCATCCATATTCTGACTTGGGGATAAGCCCCCTGAACAGAATTGGACTACAATGCCGCTACAGAGGGAGGTAAAGTAACAGCAATCCATGTCCAGATAAGAATTCCGGCAGCTGAAAAAAGAGTGGATTTCTTTTCAACAATTTCCACTTTCTGTCAGTGTTCTGGTCTCTAATGTATTGAGCAATCCCATATCATAATAGTAGCCCTCTGCTAGTGCACAAAGGTGCAATTTTAAATCCTGCAGACACAAGTCAACTTATGAAGACCCGATGCACCAACATGATTGTGTCCGACACACACTTTGATAAGGTAAGGAGATATATCGACAATGCAAAGTTCTAGATGATCTCACTCAACTTATCTTTGTGAATCCTATGTGCCAAATATCAGAAGGATGAAGTTGCTTCTGACATGATCACTTTATGAGGCTATTTGGACAAAACAGGAAAAAGCAGAAGGAAATGCAAGCCCCAGCACAGCCTTAAATTCCAAATGGACCATAGGTTAATTTCAAAATGAAAAGTATCAAATTTTCTGGCTGTACTTTGTGCCTAGGGAAGAGCCAGCAATGAAAGTATACACTACTTCCTGAACAGCAAATTTTCCATACCAAATATTTTTGCATTTGATAGATTGAGATGAATAAGTCATAAGCCATTTTTTAAAAAATTCCAGATAAAAAGACACAGATATAAGAAAAAAGAGTTATTTTAAATAACTGACAGATGCTAAACAGAATCAATCGAGACACACATCTATAAAATGTCAAAATAATAAGTTGAACTAACTACATGGTCACAACACTTAATGGATTTCTGGGGGAAATAGTCTAATTGAAAGAGAGAGATGAGAGAAGATATATGAATTATTACCTCTACATAAACATTTGAAAAAGCATATTAGTGCAGACTTAAAGGAGGAACTACTATATAACTGAACTGTATGTTCATTGTCATCTTACAGAAATGTACTGGAACTGAATTTCCATGCCACATTTAAATATTCCAGCTTCAAAAATATGGATAAAGTAACATTACAAAACATAATAATTAGCAAGGATAAAATAAAAACTCTGCTTGCTAATGGGTCTAGCAATATTATGAATATATTTCTGGGACAAAGACATGTCATATGATTGGCTGAATCAGAGGCTCCTACAGTGATTGACAACTCAAGCATCATGATAATAAACATGACAGAAATGACTAGAACAGTTAAATAGCTGTCATGCAATACACAGGAAACCATGATGTACTGCACTGGAAGGGGGAGGGGGAAGCAGAAATGCAATATTATTTTAAGGTAAAAACAGCAACTGATTGCTAGCCAGGAAGTTTATGCATTGCACTGGGTGCACCACAAAATCAGGACTCAAATTATAAGAATTAATCATGTTTATCTAATTATTTTTCTCTCCCTCTAAGAACACTCAGAAAAGCAATACATATTTCTTACTATGAACAAATGATCTGCAAGATATTATTTCAAAAGAATAGTTCTACAGACATCTGACCACTGAAGCACTATATAAATAGCTGGTTTCTCCTACAGCACATTCTTTACTAGTCAGATGCCTGTGTCAGGGAATTCTACAACCACATCTACTGACTAAAATAATGTAGAATTTTATTAAATCTATATTTTTCAGGAGACAAAAGTCACAATTCTGAAGTATCTCATGGTTGACCCACCCTTATTACCATTATGCAAACAATATCTTATTTTACTTAATCCTTTGTGAACACTGAGGCAGATCTGATTGGCCTCAGTCGATAGAAAAGGTTAGCACCCTCAGCCAAGATATGCAGCTAGCAACAAATATGAAATACATTCCAGAGTGGCTCATATTGGCTATGCTGAAATAACTGCACGAACAAGATTTTTCACTTTTTTAAAAAGTAAGTTTTGTGCATACTCCTACTTTTGAAATGGAATCTCATTTCCTAAAGAACATCCAGCTTCAAATCAAGAGACATATTTTCTATATTCCTTATTTTCAGATGCACTGTGCAACTGTAGCCCTCCAGATATTGCAGGAATTCAATTCCCATTAACCCTAGTCAACACAGACAAGGGTGAGGGATTATGGGAGTTGCAATCCAACAATATCTGGACTCTAGTCCAAGAATGCTTGGAAGTACCAGTTGGTGCCTTTTTGTTAAAGGAAACATATTTCTTTTAACATATTTTCATGATACATCAGCAAATTTTAGTGACTCAGCAGCAGCTGTGACCATTTCTTGATTAAAACAACAGTAATGTGGGCCAGAGGTTAGCCAGAATAGATAAAGAACTATTTTTAAACAAGCAATGCATGGAAGTGGAAGAAGACAACAGAATAGGAAGAACCAGAGACCTCTTCCAGAAAATTAGAAACATTGGAGATAAATTTCAGGCAAAAACTGGCATGATAAGAAACAAAGATGGCAGGGCCCTAACAGAAGCTGAAGAGATCAAGAGAAGGTGGCGAGACTATACAGAAGATCTTTATAGGAAGGATAATAATATCGAGGATAGCTTTGACAGTGTGGTGAATGATTTAGAACCAGACATCCTGAAGAGTGAGGTTGAATGGGCCTTAAGAAGCGTTGCTAACAACAAGGCAGCAGGAGATGACGGGATCCCAGCTGAACTGTTTAAAATCTTGAAAGAGGATGCTGTCAAGGTGATGCATGCCATATGCCAGCAAATATGGAAAACACAAGAATGGCCATCAGACTGGAAAAAATCAACTTATATCCCCATACCAAAAAAGGGAACTGCTAAAGACTGCTCAAACTTCTGTACAGTGGCCCTTCTTTCTCACGCCAGTAAGGTAATGCTCAAGATCCTGCAAGGAAGACTCCAGCAATACATGGAGAGAGAGCTGCTAGATGTACAAGCTGGGTTTAGAAAAGGTAGAGGAACAAGAGACCAAATTGCCAATATCTGCTGGAAAATGGAGAAAGGCAGGGAGTTTCAGAAAAACATCTATTTCTGTTTCATTGACTATTCCAAAGCCTTTGACTGTGTGGATCATAATAAATTGTGGCAAGTTCTTGGTGGTATGGGCATACCAAATCACCTTATCTCTCTCCTGAGGAATCTGTATAAGGACCAAGTAGCAACAGTAAGAACTGACCATGGAACAACAGACTGGTTCAAGATTGGGAAAGGCGTACAGCAGGGTTGTATACTCTCACCCAACCTATTCAACTTCTATGCAGAGCACATCATGCGATGTGCGGGGCTTGACGAATGCAAGGCTGGGGTGAAAATTGCTGGAAGAAACATTAACAACCTTAGACATGCAGATGACACCACTTTGATGGCCGAAAGCGAGGAGGAGCTGAGGAACCTTCTAATCAAGGTTAAAGAAGAAAGTGCAAACACTTGCTTGCAGTTAAACATTAAAAAAACCCCAAGATTATGGCAACAAGAATGATTGGCAACTGGGAAATAGGGGGAGAAAACATGGAGGCTGTGACAGACTTTGTATTTCTAGGTACAAAGATTACTGCAGACACAGACTGCAGCCAGGAAATCAGGAGACGCTTACTTCTTGGGAGAAGAGCAATGACCAATCTTGATAAAACAGTGAAGAGTAGCGACATCACAACGAAGATCCACATAGTTAAAGCAATGGTATTCTCCATAGTCACCTACGAATGTGAGAGCTGGACCATAGGGAAGGCTGAGCGAAGGAAGATAGATGTTTTGGAACTGTGGTGCTGGAGGAAAGTTCTGAGAGTGCCTTGGTCAGCGAAAAGAAACAACCAGTCCATACTTCAAGAAATAAAGCCTGACTGCTCATTGGAGGGAAGAATAGTAGAGGCCAAGATGAAGTACTTTGGCCACATCATGAGAAGAAAGGAAAGCTCAGAGAAGACAATGATGCTGGGGAAAATGGAAGGAAAAAGGAAGAGGGGCCAACCAAGGGCAAGATGGATGGATGGTATCCTTGAAGTGATTGGATTGACCTTGAAGGAGCTGGGGGTAGTGAGGACGAACAGGGAGCTCTGGCGTGGACTGGTCCGTGAAGTCACAAAGAGTCGGAAACGACTGAACGAATGAACAACAACAATGTGGGCCTCCCAACCTACAAGCATTGCCTATTCCAAGGAAGATGTTCAACAGTGTGACACCTCATAGATAAATGCTACAGGGTGAAAATTAGTCTCTTACCCTCACTTTTGGAAGTGACTCACTAAAAAGAACTGGAGCCATTACAACATATTTTCCCCATCCAAACCAAATAACCCAGACAAATGATATCAAAGGATGCCGAGATACCCCCAGAAGGAGGGGAGCAGGATTGCACTTCCCATGTCTATTTCTCTGTGAAATTCACTCACAAAGACTGTAAATAAATAAATGAATAAATAAAAACAAATCAAGAATTTTCAGACTATAAAATAAGAGTTCGGTCCAGGTGAGAACAATTCCAGAAATCATTTTCAGCCAGGAATTATTGGAGGTAGCCATACAGCACACTCAAGCACCCTGTTAAGATCCTGAAAGTATGAAAACTGGCAACTGCATGACCTCTGGGGTTGCTACTGCTGCTGTTATTATTATTAAGGCTGTGTGGTCATTTGGGGGAGTGTGCTTTGAATGTACTTTTCCTGCATGGTGGAATGGACTGACCAACAGTTCAAAAGTAGATTTGGTCAGCTGTGAAAGTACTACTGAAAAGCTCTATGATGGTGAAGGAGACACAGACCCAATGAGGAAGAAGCTAGACATTATAAGAAAAAATACAGAATATATCAGCATTATAACTTGTGAAGAGAGCAAGCTAAAGAAGACAGGAATTAGATATCAGATAATTAGCATTTTACTTTGAAAATGATAATTTCAAAAGAAACATAATGCCCATAATTGTGTGATGATATATAAGAAGAGCAGCCAGAGGATAAAATTCAAAGTTTTACCAAATAAAATCAGTAAGACTTGACGGAAATCCTACCACTGTAACTATAATGTAAGCACTGTATATGCTCCAACTACAGAGGCTGAAGAGGAAAAACTTGATGGTTGCTGACAGGCAACTGGAAATAGAAAATAAGAACATAAATAGGAAAGTAGGTACTGGCAGAATCAAACATTATTGGAGATTTTTGCTTGCAATCAAGGAAAGAAGCAAGAACCCAGCTTTCTGAATTTTGAAGGGTCAATAGTTTCTTCACTACAAACACATTCTTCAGGCAACCAAATAGACAACTATATACTGCATTTCACCACAGCCAAGTAAAGTCCGATAGCTCCATGGAAAGCGGGCAGGTGCGCAGGGGAGAGAAGCCCTGTGGCTGGAATTTCTTTTTACCATGTAATTGTCACATTCCCACCCCGCTTCAGCCAAAAAAAAAAGGGAAAAGGTATGACTATTATGTTGTGAAATACGGTGTGTGCATGTCATAATTGGAAATAGAAGATGGGGAACCTCCATTCTCTCAGCAAAGCAAATGGAGGAATTGTTTCTCACACAGGCCAAACTATCAAAAATTAGAGAATAGCTAAAGAAGTAAACTTCCTCACTCATACTACAGTATGATGAAAAAAAATCGTTATACTGTTTAAAGAGAATGTTATGAACAGATTTATATTACCATACCTAATTGACATGCAACTAGAAGAACTAAGCACCTACTTAGTCAAAGGATGCAATTCAATTTCTCAGCTGTTTTTCTGTAGATGTCAACATATTCTCATTTCTAATGACAGTGAAAATATTTACACACACACATGTGTGTGTGTGTGTGTGTGCTAGGAGTAAGAGAATAATATGAGCCCCTTTTTTTACTGTGCAATAGTCATATTCCCACCCACCGCTTCAGCCAAAAAAAAAGGGGGGGGGGGAAGGTATATATAACTAGTCCTTACATACCTCTCTTTCAAATATTTCAAATATGCAGAAAGCACAAACTGAAAGTGCAAGGATAATAATCTGTATAACTATAGGTTTTAGTAATTACTAAGATAAAGACACATTTAGATCATGCATCCCCTCTTTCTGATGATCATTTATAGCTTTGGAACCAGAAAGCATCACAGTTCCTTGTGAGAGCCCAAACCCATGGCAGTGTTTTCTTAAAACACTGTTTTGTGAAGTAAGAGGCAGAATCATGGCATGGTTCTAAAACCATAAATAAGTGACAGTTTCATTACATTTGCTATCATGAGAAACTACTGATCAAAAATTGTAGGTGGCTAACATGATGAACCAGCCTATATTGAGAATGAGGAAGGACTACCTTCTTTCAGAACTCATCATGAGGAACTGCTCTTAAAGAATTTGCACCTGGAAGAGTCTCTGGGGAGGATATGGTAGCTTTCCCTCAAAACCTGGGCAGACTCAGGTAATTCAAATTTTCTGCACATCAAGACATCACTTCAGGCAGAGCTGAGGTTTGCAGAATCAAACAAGGTGTAGGAGAAAAACACCTTGCAAGACACCACATAATTATCTATATGGTACGCTGAGGTCAAGCAGCAGTTGACAGAAGTTCTTGAAGACAATTGCTTTTCAAACTGGTGGAGTTGTTCATGGATTATTTTGCTTCTTGGGCTCAGGACTGGCTTTAAGTTTTACATATCTCACAACTACCTTCTTCTTTTGCCTGTGCTCATTGTGACTGCTAGCTTCTTATTATTGAATTCAGAATGTCTGAGACTTTAATATGACACCTCTCCTTATTTTCAAATAGTTTTTTAGACCAGTGTTTCTTCAGCAATCTGATGTGAACATCTAACAGTGGATTTTTCTTCTCCAATGCACCAAATGTGTGTCCATTTCTTTCCTGTAAACTTATTATAGATTGACAGCCAACAGCTTTGCAGTTTGGCAAGAATCCAGAGACAAACATCAGTCCGTGGACCACCACTTGTGTACCACTGCTCTAGAAAATAGCTTTATGGTTGGATTTTGTATGGCTTCATTCCTCTAAAGCAGGGGTCCTCAAACTTTTTAAACAGAGGGCCAGGTCACAGCCCCTCAAACTGTTGGAGGGCCGGATTATAATTTGAAAAAAAACATGAATGAATTCCTATGCACACTGCACATATCTTATTTGTTGTCCAAAAAAACCCCACTTAAAAACAATACAATAATTAAAAAGAAAAACAATTTAAACAAATTTAAACTTATTAGTATTTTAATGGAAAGTGTGGACCTGCTTCTGGCTAATGAGATAGGATTGTTGTTGTTGTTATTGTTCTGTGCTTTCACGTCATTTCAGATTTAGGTTGATCCTGTGCGAGGGCCAGGTAAATGACCTTGGAGGGCCGCATCCAGCCCTTGGGCCTTAGTTGAGGACCCCTGCTCTAAAGTCTGCCATCTAGTGCTTTTACACAAAGAACACCTCTATCATCAAATATTATCAAACGATCAACCAATTATGTATTGAGAATGATGGCATGGCTTCATAAAAACACATAATGAAGTACTCCTACTCTGTACCTATTATCTGTATATCTTATTCACCACTTTTGTTATGGAAGGTATAGATGGCCTAACAAATTGAGCAAATGATTCAATCACATGACTGTCAGATCATGCAACAGGTTCTGAATGGGTCTTCTCAATCTACCTACAAAACAACTTGACTTACTTGTATCTATTTATTCTGTTGGAAAAGAATTTGCCAACCATTCTGATACTGAAATATGGAAATCATCTGCCACTTAATGTTATGATACATTCCTAATGTTGTGCTAAATAAGAAATTGGTCATTCAACAGTTTACATTTCAGCAAAAAAAATCCACTAGTCTGCTGTTCTAGTGATTGTATTAGAGCTATAGATTGACAAAAAGGCTACATTATAAGGTCTTTTGCTAGTAGTGCGGTTTATTTTACTACTAATGAAGATCCTCCTTGCCTTTATCATTGTGAAAGTACCTTCAGAGTCACATTTATTTATTTATTTACTTTGCTTATATACCGCTGTTCTCAGCCCAGGGGTGACTCACAGCAGTGTACAACATAGAAAGAATAAGGTACAAAATACAAGACACAATATAAAAAATCCACAATCCATCATTAACAAAAAACATCATCATCAAAAAGTATCATCATTACTATGAAAGCCATTCCGCGTCGTCTCATCGTCAAAACCACAATCCAGTATCATTTTCCGTTGTTCCATTCCTATAGTCAATTACCAATCATTGCACTTCTTGTTCGAACGCTTTCTTGAACAGCCAAGTCTTTAATTTCCTGCGGAATATCATCAGGGAAGGGGCCAGTCTGATGTCCACAGGAAGGGTGTTCCACAGCCAAGGAGCCACCACCGAGAAGGTCCTATCTCTCGTCCCCGCAAGCCGTGCCTGTGAAGCAGGCGAGATCGAGAGCAGGGCCTCCCCGGACGATCTCAAAGTCCTGGTGGGCTCATGGGCCAAGATGCGGTCAGATAGGTATCTTGGGCCGGAACTGTTTAGGGATTTTCTTTTCTTAGTTTTTCTCACAAGTCTCCTCCATGTATTCATTACACAACCAAAAGCATAATTCATACTGAACTCATTTGCACAAAATTCTAAGCAGAGGGTGCAACACACCCTCTGAAAATGGTAAGAGGGGTTTAGTGGGTACAGACATTCAAGGAAGCCATATTAGATATGGAAATAGAGTCGAAAAACAAGGGACTAAGGAAAAAGCGGCTGAAAGACTATTGTGACAAACAATACATGGGGATGTAAAAGAAAATGACAAGAAAAACAGAGGAAACTAAGACCTACTACTGGATTTACACTAAAAGTAGGAATTCAGTGCAGCCCAGGGTTTTTGGATTGAAAATATCAGCAACCCTAGCCAACACAATGAGGAATGAAGGAAATTGCAGTCCAACAACTTATTGTTTCCTGATTCCCACCTTCATCTACACTCTGACAATAGAATTCTGTCTCCGTAGTACTGAAATTTGAGAAGCTTAAAGGGACAACAAGAATCAACGAACAGCACCTGGAATGAAATTTCAATAAAGATTTGAACTGGTCAATTCTTTGTTTGTAGGTTATCTACAGCTGACAAATTTTAGTGTGTGGGATAAGTGTTCACTCATTATATGGCAAAATGAATGTTAATTGCCTCTACAGGAAGTCATGATTGAGGGACACAAAGAAGAGGCTTGAGTTATATGGAAGGTATCAGGAAGTGTGGTATACCTTTTAAATAGGTCCCATAAATTCCTTACACTTTCCAACTAGAGTGAGATTTTTGTCCACCTCAAGTTCTGTTTGCTTTCCAGTTTTTCACAAATTTGAAGGGAAAATGGCCCCAGGATTTGCTGACACTGCTTACTCTTTCTATGTACATAACTTGCTTTAGTTATATTCGCACTATTTTTCCCCCCCCCAAAGATTGGCTAGAGAGCCACGAGCATGTTGCTAGAGCCATGGGCATGTTGGAGAGGAAGGTATTCAAATGGAGCTAAAATTGATGGTTTAGTTTCAAATTCAGGTGGAACTGACAATACAGTCACAAATTTGAAGGTGTGCCCGCTATGCATTTGCTGAACAAGGAATTCAGCTTTGTGATCCATTTGAATTTGATGCCTATATTTTAGATATACTGTAGGAGGAGATATTTATTTATTTATTTAAAACTTTTATACCCCAGTCTTCTCAACCTCCGCAGAGGGACTCAGGCCGGCTAACAGCAGAAAAGCAATACACAGATACAACTAAAAACATAATAACATCATAATAAATTAAAATACAAACAAACTAAATACATAAAGCCAAATCGCCAAGATAAAATTATGTTCATCTCAATCCGCCAGTGTGGTCAGTAGTTATTAGGTTATTGCTGAACTCATTCAGCAATAACCTAACCTTCTGAGAATGCTATGTCCCAGAGCCAGGATTTCACTAGCTTTCTAAAGGTCAGGAGGGAATGGGCCGATCTAATCTCCATTGGGAGAGAGTTCCACAGCCAAGGGGCCACCATCGAGAAGGCCCTGTCTCTCGTCCCCACCAGACGCTATTGCGAATGTGGTGGGACCGAGAGCAGGGCCCCTCCAGAAGATCTTAGCAACCTTGATGGTTCATAGGGGAGAATCCATTCGGACAGGTAAACTGGGCCAGAACCCTTTAGGATTTTGTAGGTCAACACCAGCACTTTGAATTGTGCTTGGAAGCTAATTGGCAGCCAGTGGAGCTGACGCAACAAAGGAGTAGTGTGCTCCCTGTATCCCGCTCCTGTCAGTAATCTGGCTGCCGCTCGTCGGACTAGTTGCAGCTAGAATCAATCAAGAATAAAAATATAAAACAAAGTAAATCAAGAAAGAAATGCTCTGCCCCTGAACTCCACACCTTTTGCAAATACTGATTTCACGCTTCAAAATCTCAACACATAAACAATCCTGCAAGTAAATAAAGAAATAAAAATGTGCAAAATAGAAAATGAAAAAATAAAGTTTGCATGGAGATTATTACTCATTATCAGCTAGATTTGGTAAGCAATTTTGAGATAATATTCCAGGTTCAAAAATGTCTTTGTTGGCCTATAAATGGTCAGCACCCATTTATATTTGTCATTTCATGGAGAAGAAAGTTGGCAGTTCATCGTGTTTAGTGCAGGAAACTGGTTAAGCACTTCCTCATTTTCAAATCATGGCTTGCAATCTTCCTTGCAGAGAATGGTAAAATCACAATTTTTCCAACTGGTTGTCACAGGATTTTGATTCAATAAACCAGTTTATTTTTTATTAGATATGAAGGAAAGAGGTACTAATCTGAACTATTCCATTTTACATCCGATAATGGTTAACAAAACCTACGGAACAGGTTTATGCAATCACTTTAAACTGAACACATCATCTGAATCACACATTCCCCAATCGCTATAAAACAAATATATCTTCATAAACACTATCATGTATCTGCCACATGACAAGGTGTGGATAATGCCTTTCAAACAAGGAATTGAGTTTGATTCACAAGTCATGCAAAAATGCTTCATTAGGTTTGTCCAATCTGATAGACATAAACCTGCAAAAACATCTAGCAGAGTGACTCAGCCTTACTGGATTAATGGTTACTATGACTGCACATTTCAGAGTTATCTTTTTCTCAGCTACTCAAATTAAGATATCTATACTGTACTCTGAAACTGAAAATATATGTTTGATGTAAGATTCTTATTTGAGAAAAACAGCAACAATGTCAAGCAATATATATCCCTTTGGCTGTATGAAAAGATGTTCTGTGCAGTAGGCAAACAAATAAATGTATGCCTAAAATGACACAAAAATGCTATACATGAAGATTTCATGCATTGTCATATCTGGAAATACTATAAAAGCAAGAAAAACTTAATATATGAAGCAGTTCCAAAGTATGTTAAAAACAGCCAAAACAAATTAAACTGAAAAGTTAACTAGAAATATTACCCTGCTAAAGTGGTGCAAAACATCTATTTTATTAAAAGTGGCAATGTATGTACAGTATATGAGTGTATTTTTATGTAAACAGTCTCAGCTAAATGCCATGATAATATTAGTTTAGTAATGCCAACTTAAAAGAAGATAGAGATAAATGATTCTAATAGTTGTAGAATCTAGAGTAGCTCCAAGATCAGAATACCACATAGTTATCTCACTTATGATACTAGGTCAGAACAGACAGAATATGTTGAGAACAATGACCTAGCTCCAATATAACTCAAATTCTTCTCCCTAGCATTACCCATATCCTGGCAAAAAGGTGCATCTGTTAAAATGTTTCCCTTAAGTCAGCTGAGAGCCCATCATACTATGTCCAACTCCTTCCATCCCACCAAATAGCCAGAATGGAACAATATTCTAAACAGTTATGTGGCCAAACAGTATCATATACTCATGTTTAAAGAATCCACATGTCACATAATAAGACATAAGCCCTGAGAATAAAGTGGGAATGCCAGTAATGAATTAAAATACACTTGACAAAGTAAGATACATTTTACAAAACTACAATGAATTTGGTAGATAAGAAAGCATCTTATTAATACTTCTCTACTCAGAACATCCACATGCAAACACCATACAGTAACTTCCACCTCTGTTTCCAGGCTGTGCTACATAAGGGTAAAAGCAGGTACCATGCCTTGAAGTATTAATATTACAAGTGCTCCCATCTCTTCTCCCCAGCCCTTAATGAAAACACGTGGCCTCTAACCTATCTTTTCTCCTTCCATTGGTAGTGGCAGTGTATTCCACATGTGAGACACGTAAGTTAGTCCTTACTGATATTTGAACACTTATTACTAGACATTCTATTGTTCTTACTGTTCAGAAAAGAAGGACGATCTCACAATGACTGCTTAACACACCACTGCAAATATTGTTATCCCAAGGTTTGATTTCTAAAGTCTCATTCACACCACCCAAATTCAGTTCCAACTTGTATTATCTGGAACAAGTTTGACTCCTCTTAGCATCACATTTAACTGTTATAATTTGCATCAAATGTGTATTGAGAGCCACATCATTTCTGCCTGAGAAATCACTTTGTGACAAAAAAGATATGTCCTTTCATTTTCACATCATCGCCCACACCTATGAACCAACAAACGTTTTTGTACTCCTGTCAATCTTACTGTGAAAAACTATGACTAAAGGGTAGGGGGAGTGCATGTGCACTCCTCCCTCCCTCATGAAATCCAGAGTTTTCGAGGAAAGGAATATTTAGAGGTGCTAACAGAACCTATTATTCATTGGCAGTCTCCCATCCAAATATTAACACACTGTCTTTGAGTGTCAGTTTCTGGACATGGTGGGCATTCATTTCAGAAACCCCTCCAAAAAAACATGCAGATAAGTTGCTGCTTTGGGAAGGGTGTACATACAATCAGGTTGGCTTCAATTTTTGGTGACTCACAGATGGAAAGGAATTTTACAAGTCTCCCACCTCTGTGATCATCATCTTCATCATCATCATCATCAGCTGTACCCTGCCACGCATTCCTGTGACCCAGTCTGTGTTTATGTGTTTTGTGGGTGTATATATGTGTATATGTGTGTGTATATTTGTATATATGTGGTTTTGTGTATATATGTGGTTTTGCGCATGCGTTGTAATGGAGTTTTTGTTTTTTGGTTTTTAAAGTCCCTTCCGCTATGTTGTTCAGTGCTTTTATGATTGATGGTCACTCATTGGCCTGATAGGTGTATTGTGTCCAAATTTGATGTCAATTCATCCAGTGGTTTCTGAGTTATGTTAATCCCACAAACAAACATTACATTTTTATTTATATACATTATTATAAAAATTATAATAAAAACTGGTGTGATCACAAGCCTGAAAAAGTTAAATAAAATGAAAATGTCAAACCACTCTGGGACTTCCGAATTCAGGCTGACAGAGTTTTGGAGCACAATACACAATATGGATTGTCAATGTTGCTATCCCTAGTGACAGCAGAATTGACTAGAAGCAACTGGAAAACCTTACACGATATGAGGATTTAAAGACAGAACTGCAAAGACTCTGGCACAAGTCAGAAAGGTGGTCCCAGTGATGATTAGAGCAGTGCCTTGGCCTGCACTTAAAAACAATTGGTGCTGACAAAATTACCATCTGTCAGCTGCAAAAGGTCACCTTCTTTGGATCTTAACGCATTATTAAAAGTTAAAATAAATAAATAAATAAAAATATTAAAAAAGAAACCTCATAATTTTCCCAATCTTTTAAAGTCACTATGGTAAGAAATCGCTATCTAAGGGGTGTCACATCTTGACTGACACGAGCTTCTCCCTACACAGAACTCAAGAGCCAGTCTGGCTACTCTTTCACTGAAGGGAGTAGACAGATGCCTTCCAATGAAGAAGCTGTTATTGCTTCCTGTCCTACCCTCAATTACCACCCTTCCCTGATTCCAACCCAATTCTGATGGACACGCTTGTAAAAAGTCCATTTTCACCAAAACTGTGGTATAAAAAGTGAGGCTTTTTATTTGCCTTAATGTCTGAAAGAAGCGCTTTCACTGTTATGACTCCCAATGGCCCCAGGTTCAAGATGGGTATGTTTTATGTGGGATTGGTTGGGGGTCTTTTACTAGTGTAGATCCAACCTAAGTCTTACAGACAGGATTGAGCATATAAAGCAAACTGTAAGAAAGATTCTATTGCAATTCCTTAAATGGCATTTTCAGTTTTTTCTCATAGTAACAGTCTTTCTTTCAAAGGATTAATCTTCTAATACAGCTAGCATAATTGGCACCTATGAGGCAGGATAAGTGAAGTATAGGAACTAAGGAACACTACTTTCTCTTGCTCAATTGTACATTACCACCTACTACGTACTATGTGATGCTGTTGTTAATCAGTATTCAGCATTGCTTCTGCATATAACGTCTTTCCAAAAAAAATTTTAACACCCCTTCCCAAATCCATGTCTCAAGGCCTTTAAGAACAACAGTAAAAAGCAATATGATCCAACAATTCCTCTGGCACGTGCTTGTCTATACTAGGTAGTGGTCACCAGATCCCATCTGTGAAGCAAACAGGGTGCACTCTGTTTTGTACTTTGATGGGAGATTCCCAATGATCACCGGAAGCTGTAGGCAACTGGAAAACCCACCTCTGAATATTTCTTGCCTATGAAAATCCAATAAAATTCATAGGATTGTAACAAAATAACTTTAAGGCACACACACACCACAGAAGATGGATGACAAATTTAGCATGAAGAAAACTTCCATCTTTTCCACTGTTATCGGGCAATACTGAGAAGAGTGGAATGCCACAGGAACACAGAACAAAAAGACTAGCAACCTTATTTATTTTTGCCTTCAGAATTCAATCACTGATGTTGCTCGGTAAATACCCTCACTACATTACTTGCACTTTCCAACTAGAGTGCTGCCACATTTAGAGGGCATTTGGCACTACAATCTACAATGTTAGGTATCAGTATTGTTTCTCTCTAGCAGGAACAGCAAGGTAAGTTTCCAGTAGTTTGATCATCTCAAATACTTCTGGGAGTGATAAATTACATAGTCAAAATATGTAAGGTATGTAACATTTGCTGAAACAGTCACCACAGGAGCCTCAAGCACTCATGCAAAATGAAGAGTAGGAAAGGTGTAGCTATATAATGCCAGGTGATTTAGACCCCTAATAATAATAACTACCAAACAGCAAAAATTCACCCAAAATTTCCCACTTATTGTACATGGATGATCTAAACCTTTACGGAAAATCAGAAACTGAAATCGAGTCACTGACCAACACAGTCAGAATCTTCAACACTGACATCGGCCTAGACAAATGTGCCACAGTGGCATTAAAGAAAGGGAAAATTACACACAGCGAGGGCATATAGATGGAAAAACCATAAAATGCAATCAGCCTAAAGCCTATAAATATCTGGGCATACTACAGTTGGACAACATCAAGCATGAGCAAGTAAAAAATGTGGTTAGTAAAGAATATATCCAAAGAGTCAGAAAGGTTTTGAAGAGCAAATTAAATACAGAAATATGATCAAGGCTATCAACACCTGGGCCATCCCCGTCTTTAGATACACTGCTGGGATTGTGAACTGGACACAAGCAGAGCTGGATGATCTGGACAGAAAAACAAGAAAACTGATGACAATCCACTACTCATTACACCCGCGTAGTGATGTCGACAGACTTTACCTGCCCAGAATATCAGGAGGCAGAGGGCTTCTGCAGGTGAAACAAATGGTAGGAGAAGAGAAACATGCACTGGCAGATTATGTAGGCAGTCAAGGCAGTCAAGAACCAAAATTGAAGGAGGTCAATAGTAGTAAACTGCTTAAAGTGCAAAAAACAAAGAATGAATACCGTAAAAACACAATCCAGAACAGAAGAGAATACTGGCAAAAGAAGGCTGTCCATGGACAGTTCCTGGAAGAAATTGAGAGCCAAACTGACAAAGAAAAACATGGATGTGGCTCACAAATGGAACTCTGAAAAAGGAGAGGGAAGGCCTGATTCTGGCAGCCCAAGAAGAAGCCATTCGAACCAATACCATCAAAGCCAGAATTGGAAAGTCAACAACAGATCCCAAATGTAGACGTTGCGAGGAAGCAGATGAAACAATAGATCACATCCTCAGCTGCTGCAAGAAGATCGCGCAGACAGATTACAAGCAGAGGCATAACACAGCTGCTCAGATGATTCATTGCAACTTGTGCCACAAATACCATCTGCCTGCGACAAAGAACTGGTGGGATCACAAGCCGGAAAAAGTTACAGAGAATGAACACGCCAAACTCCTCTGGGACTTCCAGATTCAGACAGACAGAGTTTTGGAGCATAATACTCCTGGCCTCACAATCGTGTTAAAAAACAAAGTATGGATCGTTGATGGCGCAATCCCAGGTGACAGCAGGATTGCAGAGAAACAACTGGAAAAGCTGACAGGATATGAGGATTTAAAGATTGAACTGCAAAGACTCTGGCACAAGATAGTAAAGGTGGTCCCAGTGGTGATCGGCACACTGGGTGCAGTGCCTAAAGACCTTGGGCTGCACTTAAACACAATCGGCGCTGACAAAATTGCCATCTGCTAGCTGCAGAAGGCCACCTTACTGGGATCTGCATGCATTATTCGCCGATACATCACACAGTCCTAGACACTTGGGAAGTGTCCAACGTGAGATCCAATTCAACAGCCAGCAGAGTGTCTGCTGTGAATTCATCTTATTGTGTTTCTAATAATAATAATAATAATAATAATAATGATAATAACTACTTTATTTTTTTACCCTGCCTCCATCTCCCAGAAGGGACTTGGGGCAGCTCACAAGGGGGCATGCCCACCCTGATCCATAGCTGTTTCAATACATTGCAATGTTTTGGTGCTAAATTTGTAAATACAGTAATTACTACATAACATTACCATGTATTGAACTGCTTTTTTCTGTCAATTTGTTGCAAAACATGATGTTTTGGTGCTTAATTTGTAAAATCATAACATAATTTCACATTTAATAGGCTTTTCCTTAAGCCCTCCTTATTATCCACATTTTTGCTTATCCAATGTTCTGCCGACCTGTTTATGTTGGATAAGCGAGACTCTACAGTACCTATATACTCAGGGTCATATAAATGTTTATTGGGCCAAAGAGGATCCCGGCTGGAAAGTTTATGAGATCCTGATCTAGACAGTAATCTGAATTCGGCTGAAGTCAGGAAATGTGTTTAATGGATATACAGTACTGGCCTATGCAACACTTTCTCCAATATGCATTGATACTTCTCTCAGGGTATACTCAAGTTGGGACTCTTTTCAACCTTTTTTTTTGTAGGGATGTTGATACACATGGAATAAACTATATACAAAGCATGCGAATTATAATCAGAAGCAGGGACTCTTATGGGGACAATTTATTTCTGCTACACAGTGCTAATGTGTGGATTAGCAGATTACAATTTACAAATCTCCAGCAACTATTTAGCTTCAGCTTCTGCCTGCTGTTACTTCTTTTTGTCCAACATGGAATGCTTCTGGTTCAGCTTCAGGTGATTCTCTAGTAGAACTGAAATGTACCACTCTAGTAACTCATCACCATGCACCACACCTCAGAAACTAGAATGGTCTGTTAACTGTTGGATTCCACTGTAGCTTCCCATGAAACTTCCCCTGCATCCTTCTTTCTTCTGAGAAAAATCCCCCTTTCCTCAAATATTTTGCTTTAGAACTATTTGTTGTGGTTAACAAGGGTGTTTTCAATTGCCTTCTCCCAAATGTACTTTTTCTGTGTTAGCCAATTTAAAATGTGATTATTTGCTAGTTGTATGTGCAAGTAGCGCAAGAAATTTGGACTGCTGACTACTCAGATCCCTTGAGAAGATCAGTTGCTAGGCATGCAACATTACTGAACACTGTTCAAGGTTTAGTGTTTTTGTGCCTAGAAGGATTCAACTTATCTGAAAATGATAGGAGTGTAACTATTGTGGGTAGTGCCTGTTACTGAGCACATATTGCCTCTTTGAATGTTAGCTACCATTAAAATGCCACTCCCCCTCTGACAGATGTGTCAAAAAGTAGTGCTACCAATAAATGGATGCTAGGGGATATCTATTCAAGGTCCTATGTTCTCTTGTTTATATGCTATAATTTAATTGTCACTTTTGTTGCTTAAGAGTGAATCCTGATTATATTTTCACTGATGTTTGCAACCACTGACACAGTAAGACCAATAAACTCATCTGTAGCTCCAGAGATTTAAAATAAAAATAATTATATTTATAGGGAAATAGTGTTAAAAGCACAAAGAAAACTTGAATATACTCCTAATAATGATCCAGTCTGGCAATGGATACACTAAAGTGACAAATCACACTGTCATCCAACTGAGAAGAAACTTTGATGTCACATTTATATTATTAAACAAGGTCAATATTAGCTATCGCAACTTATTACCAGCTTCTCCCTGGAAATATAATTTAGTGCATCAGCTTTGCAAAAAGTTTCTGCACTATTGTTTCAAACCATTAACAATATTTGATAGTCACTTGATTCCAGTCATTTCAAATCCCCTATCAATAAAATAACTTCACTTACATGTGCCTTTTTTAAAGCAAATTATTCATCTTAGAAGCTGTTTAAATGTGACTATTTCTCATATGCATATATTCTCACAGTACACAAAGAATTCATACAATATGTTCGACTTATTGTGCAGGGGGAAATATTCAGGCAAAACTATATACCGTTTACCGACAAAACTATTTATTCTATCTATCGATCTCTCTATATAACAAAAAAAATTGTATGGACTCAGTTTTGTTGGGAATGTAACCTGTCTTTTCTTACCTTTGAAATAGATCCTAAATACTTATAACCACATAACCACAACATAAGAAAAGATTTACATATTTTGAATTATTTTTTAAACAAACAGTTGATCAACTTATGTGAGGAAAACGTAAGAATTGGAAGATACAAATAGTTTGAAATTGAGCTTTTTCCATCTTTGAAGTATTTCTCATGTCTCTGACTAAAGAATATGCAGCAATGGGAAAACTTTGCTAAGAGCAGATCATGAGGTACACTGAGAATAGTACTAAGCACTGTAATCATAAATTAGCAAAAACAGTATGAGAAAAGGCCCTGACATATGTATAGAAAAGAGAAGGCAATATATTAGTGAAACCAAAAGACTGCAACAAGTTTGAATAAGCAAGGCAACATTAAAAATGTCAAGGTCAGAAAAAGGAGGTGGTAAGATATAAAGTACAATAAAAGTATGGTTGTAGAAAACTAAAGATCTCTGATATATAGTAAATTGATCTAGGCAAGATGCTGAATGCATATATTGACAGGAAGAAAAGCAAATGAACATTTTCCATTTGCAAAGATGGGAGGGTTTTTTTTGTTTTGCGAAAGCTACATGAATAATTTATTGGAGAGTTGGGAAAGAGACAAGCAAAGTACTGTAAACAAATTGGACCTTTCTCCTTTCCGTCCTTCATGTATCAGACAAGGAAATGAGCATTGTTCTTCAAATGGAAGCCACAGAAGCCGATATGGATAATGGTAAAAGAACACTAATATTCAAGCAATCCAGTGTGGTGTCTCTACTGGAGTTTTGTTATTACATATTTTACATGTATCTGGTATGGTTTTACCTGTATCTCATTTTAATAATGTTGTGAGCTTGTCTTGACTCCCAATCCTGAGAAAAATAAAGATACAGTACATACCCTTATCTACATGGATTCATTTGTGCACTTTACATAAATATGTGAAACCACATATAATAATGAAGCCTACTGAAATGAAGGACTACCTAAGACTGCCTGCTGGCCTAAGAATAACATAGAACAGGCATAGACAAACTTCTGCCCTCTTCGTATTTTGGACTTCAACTCCCACAATTCATAACAGCCTGTTAAGAGTCACACTGGAAAACCTAGGAAATGCCTAGAGAGGACATATTTTGTTGGACAAGAAAAAACGATACCCCAGGCATCTGTTCTGTGAATGTGGGGGTGTACAATCTTCTATATATATATAAATGCTCTGTGCATAATGAATACCTTAAAAACAAAATAACCAATGAACGAAATCACACCAAATTTGGCAGCAAAAGGTCTCACAACACAAGGAGTGACCATCATTCAAAAAATGTCTGGTGGTTTTTGATTACACTTCTGACACCCCCCTGCTAACATCCCCCCCCCCCCCGGGCCGTGGTCTTGACTTCCCAGGTTGAGAAATGCTGTCTTAAGGTCATCCAGTCCAACTCCCTTCACCAGGGCAAGAAAACATAATCAAAGCCTTCCTGACAAATTGGGGGCTGGGGAAGCAAGGGTCTACCTGCCCAGCACACCGGAGCAGTCAACGATTCCTGCTTGTGCAGAAGAGGGAGGGGCCAATACGTCATTTTCACGCATGCACTGTACCTGGTTTTATAATTTTGGGTGGGTGGGAGGGGGGTTGAGTGAAGGACATACATTGGCCTGAGAGGTGTCTTGTGTCCAAATTTGGTGTCAAATCATCCACTGGTTTTTGAGTTATATTAATCCCACAAACTAACATTACATTTTTATTTATATAGATTGTCCTCCCAACCCCGCTGTATGCCTGCGAGACATGGACTTTCTACAGACGTCACATGCAACTCCTAGAACAATTCCATCAGCGGTGCCTCTGAAAAATCCTTAAATCTCTTGGGAAGACAAGCGGACAAATGTCAGCGTGCTGGAAAAAGCAAAGACCACCAACACTGCAGTGATGGTCCTCCGCCATCAACTCCGCTGGACCGGCCACGTGTCCAGATGCCTGACCACCATCTCCCAAAGCAGTTGCTCTACTCTGAACTCAAGAACGGAAAACAGAATGTTGGTGGACAGGAAAAGAGATTTAAAGATGGGCTCAAAGCCAACCTTAAAAACTCTGGCATAGACACTGAGAACTAGGAAGCACTGGCCCTTGAGTCCTCCACCTGGAGGTTAGCTGTGACCAGCAGTGCTGTAGAATTTGAAGAGGTACGAATGGAAGGTAAAAGGGAGAAATGTGGCAAGAGGAAGGTGCATCAGGTGAACCCCGAACGGGACCACCTTCCACCTGGAAACCAATGCCCTCACTGTGGGAGAACATGCAGATAAAGAATGGGGCTCCACAGACACCTATGTACCTGCCGCCAGTACACCAATCTTGGAAGACAATCCTACTCGGAGAATGAGGGATCGCCTAAGTAAGTAAAGTAAGTTACCCATGTAACTCATATCAAGTGTAATTGGTAAATTTCAGCAAGATTTCTCTCTTAGGTCATGATGGAGATAAAATGTCACAGGCATTTACAACTTTTTCTGGAATAAGCCATACACTTGATGAAAATGTAAAGAAAATCTAATGTCAATTCTTCACAGTAGTGTTGAATTAAAATGGAGAAGTATATCAAAGAGTTCTAGGCACAAGCATCAGGGAGGACGATGAGATTTATTTTTAATATATCAAGTGGAAAGGCAGATGCATGCCAGTGTGTAATTTGAACTCTTTATACATGGACAGCACTGTAGGGTTGGAGACAGACTACATTAAACCAAATGATGCATACAACAGAGTTCTCATAGGTCTGTTAACTTTGGACCAAAGAACACTATTCTGTACACAATCAGATAACAAACCCACAGCATTTTTACAGCAAATATCTGTTGCTGAAATCCTCAAATAAAACCTGAAGGAAACAGGGAGTTGGACTAATCTTGCTGGTCTGACCTACGTTCTGGCGTTTTCTGAATAGAAATACTCTAAAAACACCAGATCCCATCTAATCTTGGAAGCTGGGCCGAATTAGCTCTGGATTACTTGGATGGGAAACTGCCACCAAATGTAAGGTGATGTCAGCTACATTTCAAAGGACCTGGCAAATCCATCTTTAAGTATTACTTTAAAAAACCTATGAGATGTATGAGTCACTATAGGTCAGCAGGCAGCTTGAAGGCACATGCACATACACAGAACCTCCAACATACCTCTTCACAAACTTTTCAGTTAAATGGAAAACATGATAGAGATTAAAATATGTTTTCTTATAGTAAATCGATTTTCACTTGCTAATTATAGTGATTCTTCCACGTTAACTTAAGTTATAGGCACAGGATCTCCATGGAAGTGAAAAACCATAAATAAAGACATTGCTATTTTTTAAACTTGAGAGAACACCTGTCCAGGATTTTCTGGTTCTTCCAGCATAACTCTATGGTCAGCATTCACTAGAAACTGCCCTAAAATTTCTAGACGTGTTCTCTAAAAATCTATCTGTCCTCCGTCTTGACCTCCAGGCATGTTTAGGATTTTTGAAATGATGTCATATTGGCTAGGCAACAAGCTTGTTTTCTGCTGCTCTGGAGGCAAGAACACAAAGTAATGGATTCAATTTGCAGGAAAAGAGCTGCCACCTAAACTTTGGGAAGAACTTCCTGACGGTAAGAGTTCTTAAGCAGTAGAATACGCTTCCTCAGAGCACGGAGAAGTCTCCTTCTCTGGAGGTTTTTAAACAGAGGCTGAATGGCCACCTGTCAGGAGTGCTTTGATAGAGTATCCCTGGCATGGCAGGGGGTTGAACTGGATGGGCCTTGTGGCCTCTTCCAACTCTAATTCTATGACTGAAGCAAGTCGGCCACAGAGTCGCACCTGAGGATCTAGATTCCTAAAGAGAACATTTTAAATCAAACCCGCAAAGCCAAAACCACAAATGGGAGGGACAAGTCTATCACTGTTTCTACCTTGACTAACAATGCTGTCAATTATTACCTTAATTTATAGGAGAACCACATTTTCATATTTTTATACTTTAGATTTTATACAGATTTTAACTGCTGAATGTGTTAATTATGAGGCCTGGTTGATTGTATGTTTTGCTAAGGTTGTTTTTATTCAGTGATTTTAACCATCTAGTTTAATTCTTAATTTTAAGTGTTTGTTCTGTATGTTTATTCCAGTGATTCCCAACCTTTTTTTAAAACCAGGGACCACTCCCAACATTAGTACCAAAAGGGTTATGCGTAAGGTTTTGGTCAAATTTAGATTCAGTTTGGTTATTTAAGGTGCTGATTTAGAAAACTGCATTGGATAGACCACATCAGCTCTAGTTTCTGATACAAAACATTTTAATATTTTAATGTATTGCTGTTTGATTTTTTTTTTATGTCGGCATCCTATGATGTTTTTGTGAGGCCACAATGAGTCCCCTCTCGGGGGTGAGAAGGACGGGGTAAAAATATAGGAAATAAATAATAAACAAAACATATGTCATATGGTAGTCGCCATCTGCTCGCCAACAGAAAACCATATTTAATAATCTAGAGCTAATGTTGCCTATCCAATGCAATTTTCTGAATCAGCACTCCAAATAACCCCAGGAACAGACCTAAAAATAAAGACACCAAGGTGCCACATGGAACGGTTCCACTCAGGGGGAGGGAAGAGGAGGAGAAGCAGTCAGGAGGCTTGTTGTCGTGCTTTTTGTGCATAGTCAGCCTCTCCTCTTCAGATATCCCCGTTGCCTCAGCACAGTAAGAGGGTTTGTGAGACCAGTGGCTTTCGTTGCAATGGTGTAGTAACTGTGAGGCAGGGGACCATATTTCAGTTCTTGGGGACGTTCACGGACCAGAGGTTGGGAACCACTGGTTTAGACCACTGTGTTTAGAAGGACATGGGTAGGAAAATTGTGACTTTCCTGATGACATGGCATTGAATGTGTGCCATTTTATTTTATTTTTTGGAAGCTGCCCTGAGTCCCCCTGGGGAGAGAGGGTGGGTTAAAAATAAAGCTTATTATTATTATTATTATTATTATTATTATTATTATTATTATATAAAGTGACAATGGAACCAGTTAGAAAAGTCAATTGTACAGGATGGGCCAAAAGTCACAAAGGGGTTTCAATATTTAATAACTCCATTATTTTTAACTAGCCGTCTCCTGCCACACGTTGCTGTAGCCCAGTGTGTGTATATGTATTTTGTGTGTATATATGTGTGGTAGATATTTGTGTATATGTGTATAGATGTGTGTTTGTGTTTAGATATGTGGTTTTGTGCATGTGTTGTAATGCATCTTTTTGCTTTTTAAGTCTCTTTTACTGTGTTTTTCAGTGTTTTTATGAGTGATGGTCACTTGTTGGCCTAATAGGTATCTTGTGTCCAAATTTCAAGTCAATTTGTCCAGTGGTTTTTGAGTTATGTTAATCCCACAAACAAACATTGCATTTTTATTTATATAAACTAGCTGTTCCCTGCCACACATTGCTGTGGCCCAGTCTGGTGATCTGGAAAATAAAGTAATTAGAAAGTGTTGGTTTCTAATATATGTAATTTCTTTATGCTTGTGGACAAACAGTATTTCTTGTTGTTTCTTTGTCAGTATTGATGTAGAGATTGTCTGGTTTGGCTACTCTGGAACACGCAACATATAAATGTCCTTCTTTAGGGTCCCTTTCAAATCTATGATACTTTATCTGTGTGTGAATCATATATATCTATCTATATCTGTGACTGGGTGGCTCTTTGTCAGAAGGGCTTTAATTACGTTTTCTTGCCCTGGTGAAGGGAGTTGGACTGGATGGTCTTAAGTATGTTCTGTTGGTCATGGGGTTTCTATGTGGTAAGTTTGCCCCAATTCTGTTGTTGGTGGGGTTCAGAACGCTCTTTGATTGTAAGTGAACTATCAGTCCCAGTAACTACAACTCCCGATGTCAAGGTCTATTTCCCCCAAACCCCATCTGTGTTTCTGTTTGGGTGTATGGAATATTTGTGCCAAGTTTGGCCCAGATCCATCAGTTTGAGTCCACGGTGCTCTCTGGATTTAGGTGAACTACAACTCCCAAACTCAAGGTCAATGCCCACCAAACCCTTCTAGTGTTTTCCGTTGGTCATGGGTGTTCCTCTATGTCACGTTTGGTTCAATTCCATTATGTTTTTATTGCTGTTGTTATGATTTTACTGATGTTAATGTTTTAAATTGTGTTGTATTTTGTGGCATTGAATTTTGCCTTGTAAACCGCTTCGAGTTGCCGCAAGGCTGAGAGGGGCGGTATACAAATAAAGTAAATAATAATAAAACAATAATCATTGGTGGAGTTCAGAATGCTCTTTGATTGTAGGTGAACTAGCAACTACAACTCCCAGACGACAAAATCATTTTTTTTTTTTTTTAGTGATGGTCACTCCTTGGGTTAGTAGGTTTCTTGTGGTCACATATGGCAGCTATTCCTCCCGTGGTTTTTGAGTTATGTTAATCCCACAAACGAGCATTACATATTTATATAAGACTAGCTTTGCTGTGGCCAACCTTTCCTCCCTCTTTCTCTCATTTTTTCCAACCCTACCTTCCCTCCCTCTTTCCTTGCTTCCCTCTTTTTCTTTCCCTTCTTCTTTCTTCCTTCTCTGTTTCCTTTCCTGCTTCCTTTGCTCTTTGGTTCCATCCTTCCTTCCCTCCCTCTTTCTCTCTTTCGTTCCTTCTTCCTTCCCTCTTTCACTTTTTTATTTCCTTCTTCCTTCCTTCCTTCTCTACCTTTCCTTCTCTCCTTCTTTCCCTCTTTCTCTCCCTCCTTCTTTACCCTCCTTTCTTTCCTTCCTTCTCTCCTTCCTCTCTCTCCTCTTTCCTTCTCTGCCCTTTTTTCTTTCCTTCTTTCTCTCCCTCCTTCCTTTCCCCTTTCTGTGTGTGTTGTGTGTGTGCATATGTGTGTGTGTATATATTTGTGTTTGCCTATATATGTGGTTTTGTGCATGCGTTGTAATGTATTTTTTGTTTTTTGGCTTGTAAGTCTCTTCTGCTATGTTTTGCAGTGTTTTTATGAGTGATGGTCACTCGTTGGCCTGGATAGGTGTATTGTGTCCCTATTTGGTGTCAATTCGTCCAGTGGTTTTTAGGTTATGTTAATCCCACAAACTAACATTACATTTTTATTTATATAGATGTACTATACCAGGAGTCCTCAAACTAAGGCCTGAGGGCCAGATACAGCCCTCCAAGGTAATTTACCTGGCCCTCGCTCAGGGTCAACCTAAGTCTGAAATGACTTGAAAGCACACGATAACAACAACAATTCCATCTCATCAGCCAAAAGCAGGCTCGCGCTTCCCATTGAAATATCAATAAATTTACATTTGTTAAAATTGTTCTTCATTTTAATTATTGTATTGTTTTAAAGTGTTTTACACTACAAATAAGATATCAGTGTGCATAGGATGAGCTGGAGATGTCCAGCTCATCTCCAGCTCATCCCCTGTTTGGGTATCAGCCAGCACGCCAACGACTTAAATCTAGACATAGTTTTCTAAGATCTACAGAGACGCTCGCTGGAACACCTCTGCAAGCGAGAGTCCAAAAGTGGCAGGCTCAAACCCAGCACCTCAACCAATGGCTGATATCAAATGAGAGACTCCCTCCTGGGCACACAGAAGACTGGGCGACTTGGAAGGCACTGAACAGACTGCGCTCTGGCACCACGAGATGCAGAGCCAACCTTCAGAAATGGGGCTACAAAGTAGAATCCTCGACATGCGAGTGTGGAGAAGAGCAAACCACTGCTGCAATGCAACCTGAGCCCTGCCACATGCACAATGGAGGACCTTCTTGCAGCAACACCGAAAGCACTTCAAGTGGCTAGATACTGGTCAAAGAGCATTTAACCTGCTACCAAACTCACAAGCTGTGTATTTTTCTGTTTGTTTGCTTTGTTCTGTTAGAAATGTAATATAATGGACTGGCTGCTCTGACACGACAAATAAATAAGTGTGCATAGGAATTAATTCATGTTTATTTTTTCAAATTATAACCTGGCCCTCCATCAGTTTGAGGGACTGTGACCTGGCCCTCTGTTTAAAAAAGTTTGAGGGACTGTGACCTGGCCCTCTGTTTATACCATCACAGCATATGAATTCTCTCTCTTAAGCAGCATCCATGGGGATTGGTAGATAAATGTAGTCTGTGGTTGCTCGAGAGCTACAAACCAAAATAGGCCTCACTGATACCATAAACTCTGTATTAACTTGGCACTGATAATGAAATGCTGCCATGGAAAGCATCTACGGATCGCCACGGGTGACAGTTAACTGAGAGGGTATGCTGTATTTTGCATGCCTTGGCTATGGCCTGGAAAAGGTCACAAAGGCCTCGCGTTTCCCTACTACACCATGAAAGGGAAGGTCCAAGTGCATATGTATAGGAGAGCCTCAAAAAGCGAAGATGGGGGACGACAGGCTGCCTGCCACCTGTTAGGCCTAGGCCACGGAGGAACCTGGGAGAAGAGGCCGAGAAGGAGGAGGAGGGGGAGGAGCCTGGAGAGGTGAGGAGAGAGAGGCAAAGGAGGGGAGGGGAAGGGGAGGGAAGAATTCGGCAGCGCACCGTTTCCTTGGCAAACAGGCAGAGAGGCGCGCGCGCACTCCCCCTCCCCTCCCCTCCCCTCCCTCGCGCCTCGGGCCTCCCTCGCGCGCGCGCGCCCCCGCCCGCGTTCCTCTCTCTCTCTCTCTCGGGCGCGCGCGCGAGCCCTGTCAGGCCATTCACAGCGAGAGCGGGGGCGCGTCCCCACAGTGCCGCCATGGTGCTTCGATTCTTTCCCCCGCCAACGCGCCTTGTCACCCTCAGGGACGACCCTCGGCCTGAGGCGAGCGGGACCCGCTCTGAAGGAACCCACCTGCTCTCGCAGCTTGAGGAAAACCATGGCGAGGCCGCCACCGCCTCCTCCTTCTCCGGCTACTCCTCGCCGCCGCCGCCAACGACTCCTCTCCCCAGCAGCCCCGCCTCCTCCCCGCTCGGCCGCCGGCCACGCCCCCTTGCCACGCCCCCTCCGCTTGGCTCAGCGGCTGAGGCGCCTCTTGGCCACGCCCCCTTCCCCATCCGTCGCCAACATCTCTCTCCCCTCTCCCTCCCTCCCTTCCTTTTCACTACGGTAACGTGCGTGCCAGTTAAGGTCATCCGTCCCGCCTCTTTTCCCTCACTACGCGCTGAGATGCCTGTCACTTATCTTTACCAACACGTGATTGGATAATAAGGTGTCTTAAGGGCGGGAGGTCGTGCGTGATTGGTGGAAGCGAGACGAGCGAGGGAAGAATCAGGATCTGTGAAAGATCTGGGGGAAAGTCTGGAGGAGGAGGAGGAGAGGGTTGGAGGGAGAGGAGCTAAATAAAGGCGAAGGGGAGGAGGAGGAGGAGGAGGTGTGGCGCCCTTACTAGGTTTCATCCTCGAGTTATGGAACAGAGTGCTGTCTTCTACCTCCTTGTCTCAATTTAGAAAGGTAGATGCACGAAGAAGCCTGGAAGTTTTGTCCATACAAGAACTGTGGGCCTATCAACTGGGTGAAATTTAAAAGCCCTCCTCATAGTAGCATGATTTTTTGTGATTTATCTGACTTCTCACCTTCTCTTCAACGACTATACGGACGCTTGAACATATGTATATAACGTTTATATGTTGCATTTCAGAAAAGTGTGTGTATAAATGATAATAAATATATATATATATAAATGCTCTGTGCATAATGAGTACCTTAAAAACAGAAGAACCAATGAATGAAATCACACCAAATTTGGCAACAAAACGTCTCACAACACAAGGAGTGACCATCACTCAAAAATTATGATTTTGTCATTTAGGAGTTGTAGTTCACTTCACTTTATTTCTTAATTAGTCGCTCCCCACCAAGGTGCTCAGAGCGACTTACAGTCTAAAATAGCATTTGTTGTTGTTCATTCGTTCAGTCGTCTCCGACTCTTCGTGACCTCATGGACCAGCCCACGCCAGAGCTCCCTGTCAGCCGTCACCACCCCCAGCTCCTTCAAGGTCAGTCCAGTCACTTCAAGGATGCCATCCATCCATCTTGCCCTTGGTCGGCACCTCTTCCTTTTGCCTTCCACTTTCCCCAGCATGATTGTCTTCTCTAGGCTTTGCTGTCTCCTCATGATGTGGCCAAAGTACTTCAACTTTGTCTCTAGTCTCCTTCCCTCCAGTGAGCAGTCGGGCTTTATTTCTTGGAGGATGGACTGGTTGGATCTTCTCGCAGTCCAAGGCACTCTCAGAACTTTCCTCCAACACCACAGTTCAAAAGCATCTATCTTCCTTCGCTCAGCCTTCCCTAAGGTCCAGCTCTCACATTACACAATATAAAAACATTCAACATAAAAACATTCAACAGTGACTATTTGGCAAATTAGTTCCTGGGATTTATAGTTCACCTATAATCAAAGAGCATTCTGAACTCCACCAACAATGGAATTGAACCAAACTTGGCACACAGAACTCCCATGGCCAACAGAAAATACTGGAAGGGTTTGGTGGGCATTGACCTTGAATTTGGGAGTTATAGTTTACCTACATCCAGAGAGTACTGTGGACTCAAACAATGATGGATCTGGACCAAACCTGTCACAAGCACTCAATACGCCCGAATATGAACACAGATGGAGTTTGGGGGAAATAGACCATGACATTTGGGAGTTGTAGTCACTAGGATTCACAGTTCACCTACAATCAAAGAGCATTCTGAACCCCACGAACGACAGAATTGGGGCAAACTTCCCACACAGAACCCCCATGACCAACAGAAAATACTTAAGGCCATCCAATCCAACTTCTTTCATCAGGGCAAGAAAACGTAATCAATGTCCTCCTGACAAAGAGCCATCCAGCCATAGATAGATGATAGATAGATAGATAGATAGATAGATATGATTCACACACAGAGATATAGTATCATAGATTTGAAAAGGACCCTTACAAAAGGACAATGATATGTTGCATGTTCCAGGGTGGGCAAATCAGACACTCTACATCAACACTGACAAAGAAACAGCAAGAAATAGTGTTTACCCACAAGCATAAAGAAGTTACATATATTAGAAACCAACGCTTTCTCATTATTTTCCAGATTACCAGACTGGGCCACAGCAATGCGTGGCAGGGGACAACTAGTAATAAATAATAAAAGCAATTAAAACAATTCATTATTGCTTTAAAATTACTAAAATGTAATATAAAAAGCAAATATATCTGTAAAAACAAGATCCTCGGCATCTCCTTACTAAAATCGTTGTCCAGTTACATCGTCACTCATTCCATATATTCGTTTACGTATAATTATGCTCCAATAAAAAGGCTTGCTCGAAGAACCAGGTCTTAACCATTTTGCGGAATGTTAAAAGGGAGGGAGCCAATCTTATATCCCTGGGGAGTGCGTTAGCCGGGGAACCACCACTGATAAGGCCCTGTCTCTCGTCCCTGCCAAACGCATCTGCAAGAATAGATTCGTGCAGACGATCTTAAAGTCGGGGATGGTTCATAAGGAGAGATACGTTCGGATAGGTAAGTGTTTAAATCACGCAGGTTTGAAATCGTAGTCCAGGTCAGTCCATTATCATTCACACAGATTGGGTCTCATTCTAAATCGAACGCTTGGTCCCATAACTAGCTTTTGAATTTCATTCTAAAGGGCAAGAGGGAGGGGGGCAATCTAATGTCACTGGATAGAGAGTTTCGTGGATGAGGGGCCACCACCCTGTCTCTCATCTTCATCAGTCGCACTTGCGAGGATGGTAGGACTGAGAGCAAAGCCTCTCCTTAGACTTCGCAATGGTTCATAGCAGGAGATGGGTTCACATAGGTAAGCTGAGCCAGAAGCGTTCAGGGCTTTATAGGCTACTTGGACACAATATTCAAGGTGTCTTCTGACCAAGTCAGAATACAGGGATAGCTAAACATGCCCAGCTCTTTAAGCTGCTCCTCATAGGGCTTGTTCTCCAGACCCTTGATCATTTTAGTCGCCCTCCTCTGGACACATTCCAGCTTGTCAACATCTCCCTTCAATTGTGGTGCCCAGAAGTGGACACAGTATTCGAGGTGTGGTCTGACACTATACCCCTATTTATGCACGCCAAAATCCCATTGGGTTTTTTTGTTGCCGAATGACATTGTTGGCTCATGTTTAACTTGTTGTACACAAGGACTTCAGGATCTTTTTCACATATTCTACTATCGAGAGCAGGCATCCCCCATTCTGCCTAAGTGAAGTATCTTGCATTTGTCCCTGTTCAACTTCCATTTTGTTCGTTTTGGCCCATCTCTCTAATCTGTTAAGATGGTTTTGAATCCTCCTTCTGTCTTCTGGAGTATTGGCTATCCCTCCCAATTTGGTGTCATCTGCAAACTTGATGATCATGCCTTCTAACCCTTCATCTAAATCATTAATAAAGATGTTGAACAGGACCGGGCCCAGGACGGTTCTAAACAGCACATATAGATGATATTTCAGCTGCACTCCCTAACAAATTGTACTCTACACTTCTTTTAATAGTTAACTCTCTTCTTCTGACAGGTATAAATGAAATTACTGTGTTTTCACCTTAGATCTATGTTTTTAATCTATGTGTTTTAATGATTTCATGTTTTTATTTATGTATTTTAACTATTTTGTGCCCTGCCTCAAGCCTTGAGGAGAGGTGAATTAATAATAATAATAATAATAATAATAATAATAATTCCTCTTCTTCTTTGTATTCCTTGTATTTTAAATGCCTAAAATATAATATGCTTGGCTTGTGCAGAAATCCTGCTTACTTGAACCAAGAATCTGCACACTCTATTTCTCTATTCACTAGTGACTGGTTCATAAGCATTCTATTTCCATGTTTTAAAACATAGTTTGCATTCCTTTTTTGGGTATAAAATTCTATTTGAAATCATTGACTTCCCAAAGTTACAGAATCAGGAATGGTTGCACAAGGATTTCATGATGCACAAGAACTTCCTGAACACCATGAGATCATTAGAAATGCCATTCTGATGGATGAGCATGACTTGCTGCGAAGGAGAAGCTTTCATTTATGGGAAACTTGATTTAAGGGAAGCTCGGTGAAAGTTGTATGTGCTTAAACTGTTTCATGATCGCTGAAAAGTCATTATATACATATTCTGATAGATACACCATGTTTTAATGAGTGCAGGTTTGGAATGGATATCCCCTTAGGAATTCATTGTTAAGAGAAGAAAAGGTAGAGAGTGTCTCCGGGTCTACCTATACTCTAAAATTAACACAATTTGAAACCACTTTAACTGCTATGCGATGCAGTTCTGAGATTTGTGGCATCTGCACTCTTCAGTAGAGAAAGCTAAATACCTTATAAAACTGCATGTCCCATGATTCTATAGCAGTGAGTTGTCGCAGTTAAAGTGTTTTCGAACTGTATTAATTCTACAGTGTTCTAAACCCTGAGTCTGTATGTTTGATGTAGAATATTCTCTGGAATGTAAAAAAGCCACCAACATTTGGTAAGATATGAATGAAGTTAAAGAAAAGAAAAAAAACAGAAAAATTAGAAAGAGGGGAAAAATCTAGAAATTTGTCAGCATTATCTTTTAAATAGCATGATGGCACCACTTGTTTACCTAATAATACAGTATTTCCAGTATTTACATAGCACTTTATGTTAGTTTGTCATCTGAGATGTAGTCAGGGGAAATTCACTTTTAGGAGCAGAATCTGTCTTAAATAATATTCTCTCCAACGAAGCTCACCCGCTGCTTAAGATTATCTCCACAGAGAGTATATCCATGGTACCATTTACTCCTGCTCCAAAAAATACCCCCTAAAAGTAACATATTTACTCGATTATAATGCTCACTTTTTTTTTACTAAATTACCTTCCCAAAATTAGGGTGCACATTAGATTCACGTAATATGGCAAATGCATTTTTTGGGTTTCAGGGTTTTGAAAATTAAGGTGCACATTAGATTGGATGGTGCATTAGACTCAAGTAAATACAGGTATCTGTGGGCCTCAGATATCCACGAGTGCAGCATTTTCCTGAATGAAGCAGAGAGTGTTTGAAGACCGGGACATCCGTAGAGATACCAAGGTGCTTGTTTATAAAGCTATTGTCCTCCCAACCCTGCTATATGCCTACGAGACGTGGACTGTCTACAGACGTCACATGCAACTCCTGGAATGAGTCCATCAGCGCTGCCCCTGAAAAATCCTGCAAATCTCTTGGGAAGACAAGCGGACAAATGTCAGCATGCTGGAAGAAGCAAAGACCACCAACATTGAAGCGATGGTCCTCCGCCATCAACTCCGCTGGACTGGCCACGCCGTCTGGATGCCTGACCACCGTCTCCCAAAGCAGTTGCTCTATTCCAGACTCAAGAATGGAAAATGGAATGTTGGAGGACAGGAAAAGAGATTTAAAGATGGGCTCAAAGTGAACCTTAAAAACTCTGGCATAGACACTGAGAATTGGGAAGCCCTGGCCCTTGAGTGATCCAGCTGGAGGTCAGCTGTGACCAGCAGTGCTGTAGAATTTGAAGAGCCATGAATGGAGGGCGAAAGAGAGAAACATGCCAAGAGGAAGGCGCATTAAGCCAACCCTGACTGGGACCGCCTTCCACCTCGAAACCAATGCCTTCACTGCGGGAGAAGCTGCAGATTAAAAATAGGGCCCACAGTCACCTACAGACCCACCGCCAATACACCGATCTTGGAAGACTATCCTACTCGGACAACGAGGGATCACCTAAGTAAGTAAATAAGCAAGCACTAGACTCAAGTAAGTACGGGTATCTGTGGGCCTCAGATACAATCTTACTTTTGGTCTACCATTTCCAGCATCTCCCAGTACTAAGATTTTGGGAGCTATAGTCCAAAAGTATAACATTTCCAGGTTTTCCAAGAGAGTAAACTATGCATAGGACTGTGTCACATGTACTTTTTTATTTTATACCTTCATTCTTACTAGTGAACAATAAGTGAACAGCTTGGCTTCCAAACTAAGTCTGGAGACAGGAAGGAAGAAAAAGTGTGTTGCTTGCGGCAAAGAGAGATGGGGAAATTGAATGTAAGAACAGGAATGCAGATGGCCATTTATTAAAAATTGCTCAGTGGTTTTTATTTTGCAAGAACACACCTGAAATACAAAGAAACACTAAAATATATTGTGTATGTTATTCCCCAGTTTGTTTACTCAGCTGTCTGACTCAATTGGCAGCCGCTGAGAATTTTGAAATTACTTGAGGCTGCCAAGATGATGACATCACCAAAAGCATTGTTTCATATTACAACACAAAAGAACACATGTGCGCGTGTCTTTAAAATACCATAGTTTGCTCATTGTTTATAGCTAATTTACTAAGAGAAATCCCGAAAGCAACTGGTGCAATCGACTTTTTAAAATATTTGAGAATCTACTTTGCAACTAAAAATATCGGAATTATAATTCTGGTTGAACATGCCTGTGTTTGCTGGATTTAGAGTGCACACAAAGGAAGTAAGATAATACCCTTAATTGCTGTCACCACTATATGTTAGTCTGTGGGTATCCCTTTACCTGCTTTGTTTCTGGCTTTCTCTGGGATCCGCACATCAGTAAAACTGTGTATCAAATTCTCTTTTTTGGATACTTTAAAGTATTGAACCACATTTGCCCAATCATTTTTTCTGATTGTGTCCAAAGCAACAGCAGCCAACAAGTGCCACTCAGCAGGAGGTGCTCATTGTTTTGATCAAGGTTAGGGATATATTTCTATGCACCTGAACTCTAATCCAAAGCAAACACTACAGTCTCACCAAGATTACTGAGGTCCAATAAATAATTTAAGAAGACATAGACAAACAACAATCTTTGGTGTAACCCTGCTTCAGAAATTAGTTACCTTCCATGCATCCGAAGAATAAAAAGACACAAAGTCAAAATTGCACATACTGTTCCTATGGCCTACACCCCCAAGACTTATATACATCTGGATTAAAGATGTGAAGAAGAAAACAATGTGCATGAGGTTGAAAGCAAATGAAACCTCAGAAGCCTTAACGTTTTCTGCTGCTTGACAGACATGGATGCAGAGCAATGAATTCAAATTGCATGAAAAGAGATTCCACCTAAATATTAGGGGGGAAAACTGACAATAAAAGCTGTTTGGCTATGGAATATGCTGCCTCAGGGCCAGGTCACAGACCCTCAAACTGTTGGAGGGCCAGATTATAATTTTTTAAAAAATGAATGAATTCCTATGCACACTGTACATATCATATTTGTAGTGCAAAAAACACTTAAAACAACACAATAATTAAAATGAAGAACCATTTCTACAAATATAAAATTATTAGTATTTCAATGGGAAATGTGGGCCTACTTTTGGCTGATGAAATAGGATTGTTGTTGTTGTGTGCCTTCAAGTCGTTTCAAACTTAGTTTGACTCTGAGCAAGGGCCGGGTAAATGACCTTGGAGGGCCACATTCGGCCCCTGGGCCTTAGTTTGAGGACCCCTGGTCCAGACCATTTGGAGGGCATCAAGCTAGGGGCCTCATCGCACTAGAAAATGAATCCACTTTAAATCTGGTTTTTGCCTCTTGCAGAATCTTGGAGTTTGTAGTTTAGTAAGGCTGTTAAAGGCTCCTCTCTAAACTACAAACCCTAGAATTTTGCAGGAGGCAGTAACTGCATTTAAAGTTGATTCATTCTCTAGTGTGATGAAGGATAGATTGCACTCTGTGGAACCCAGGGACATTGTTTACATCCAAGGTCCTTATCTCCAGCAGACATGTAAAGGATGGATAAGAGGGATGAAGTCTCTTTGGGGCTAGATAGTCAACAATCTGAATTTTAAAATAGCCTCAGAATAGCATATGTCTGGTCCTTGTTGTCAGGTTTTAAACTATCTAAGCAATAGGCTACAGCAGATATTTAAAATTCCTTCCTCAATAATTTTAGGTCACAATCCACTTAAAGCACCAACATACTCCATTATTATAGGACCACATTCCAGTTTAACTGCTGTAGCAACGTTTTGTAGGATCCTGAAGTTCATAGTTTAGGGAGTCCAAGAGTGCTTTACCTGAGAATTCTAAATGTCACTCCCTAAATTACAATTCCCAGGATTCCATAAGATGTTGCCATAGTAGTTAAAGTGAAGTATAGTACTATAATAGTGTGGTGTGATGGAGCCCAACATGAGGAGTCATGTTTATTGGACATAGTGTGGGTGCATTTTTAATTCATTGGTGTTTTATTAATGTAATTTGTTTGCTTTATTTAATTGCATTTTTATAGCTAGTGCACTGACAATATTTTGATATAGATTGTGGACTATACATTTATAGGTAGGAAGAATGAAGGAAGAATGTATTGATTTTGGGTTATTGTTATTTTCACTATACATAAGTAAATAATAATAATAATAAACAACTTTATTTCTAGACCGCCCTCACTCCCCGAAGGGACTCGGGGAGGTTTTCACACACAAAAAGGCAAGCATTCAATGCCTCAGGTGAGCACAAATGTATCAAAATAATACACAATAAAACAACAGTAATAACAGTGAGCTTGCGATGAAAAATTAAGCATTGTGATGAAAAATAAAACAAAACAATCTAATAAGACATAGTTAACTAAAACATAAGTAAACATTACAGCAAATACCCTAAAAGCAATTTAAAATACAGTTACATTAAACATGTCTGGAGCTGGTGTTATTTTGAAATGTAACATGGCAACCATACAGTACAAGTGGGACTAGCCAGCATTCCAAGTACCGTAGTTAGTCTTTGTCCTCCTCCTCTCCATACGCTAAAGTGCATAGATGCTTTTTTAGACATTTCTTAAAGGAGAGGAGGGTGGGGGCCGTTTTTACTTTTTTAGGGAGGGAGTTCCAGAGACGGGGAGCAATCACAGAGAGCGATGGGCCATATTCCCAGGATCCTAATAGGATTACTTTTTGGGAGTAAAGATTTATATATCAATAGATATATATTCTATATATATATATATATATATATATATATTCATTCCATGTCAAATTAAATAATACATTGTGATGTGTATATTTTTCATAAACATCTACTCAGATATAATTTTAAAGGTTTTCATGCAATAATATAAACTGTGCTGAACATTTTAGGATAGCATACATGAGGATTTGTTGATCTCTCCTTTTCAGTTTTAGAGAAGTATTTTTTCCAAAGTAAGATTACAGAAAATTGAAAATCAGTATCTCTTTTAAAAAATTTCACCGCATAATGGCCTATTCATTACTGCAATACTGTAGTTTCATTGTCAGTTATCTGCTATTTGACATAGAAACTGTTCTAATTTTGGAAGAATTTGCAGGAGTATCCTCACATGGTATCATTTACTGCAAAGTGAGTTGTCTATGAAATTCTAATACAGTGACTGCTTTATACTTCATGGTTCCATCGATTTCTTTGCAATTCATTTGGCCACCAAGCTTCTGATCATAATGAGGCTTGAGACCATAATAGCATTATCTATCTAATCTGTTACCATTTCAAAGTCCCTTATCCATGCACTAGTCACTATATATGTATAGTTTTGTTCCGTTTTGTTTTTCAGACAACCAAGAGAGATGAGTCTTCATTTTTGTACTATGCTGTTTTCCAAAACAAAAGTCAGAATGCTTCAAATCCTTTTTCTGTCAGACTAGATACTAAAAGATATGAAATATAACATCACTTTTTAACACCTCAAGGCTAAACCTTCTGGTGAATGTGATCATATGGCTACAAGAGACATATAGTGTAGTCCCTGATAATTACAGGCAGTCCCCAAGTTACACACATCCAACTTACAAATGACTCATAGTTAACAACAGGACTGAAACAACAGGAAGTGAGAGAAATCTACCCCTAGAAAAGGAAATTCACTCCTGGAAGAATTGTCATGGGGAAAAGGTGTCTCCACTGAAGCTTTATCACCAATCCTTGTTTCCACAACAAGTCGATTTTTTCAAAATCCAATTATCCCAGGGACGTAAAATGAGGCGAAATCTTCAGAACAGGCACAGAGAGCAAAAGGCAACTAACTGGCCAACCTATTGGTTTTGCTGGACTTCTTAGCAGCTGTTGTCAGTGCTTGGAATGGCTCTTGGAGATAATATGTAACATTTCCTTTCTAGAGGGAGAAACACAAAGTGTGGTGCTAGTGGATTTCTGATTCCCCATAGTACTCATTTTTTCATATCGTTCTATATGCTTCTAACATCTATACCAGGGATGGAAAACATATAACTTTTTAAATGTTGTTGGATTATAAGAGTCATGATAACCCGCCATTGATTGTGTGAGATCACACAGTCTTGATGCGTGTGAAACCTTTGGGAAAACCCATCTAGAGACTGAAAGTGAGATATCTTCCAAAGACAGATGGCATACTAGTTTACTTCTCTCTCTCTCAATGGGTCTCAATCACTAGCTTTCTTTGTTTCTTGCTTGCTTTCCCTTTCTTTTGGTTCTCTCATCCCAGGTTGTTTTAAGAAATTTAATCCAGATAATTCAGAATGTATGGATGGTTGAAAAAGTTGACAGTTTTTATTTGGGTCACATTTCCCCTAAAAGTCAGGTACAGAATCTAGGGACATCTAGACTTCAGTATGTCTATAAAGGCAGAAGAAGACCTCTTTCAAAAAGACAAGCCTTGATTCAGTTAACTTGTTTGATTGCACCTGACTATCACAGTTCATTCTATATGGATCTATATTCTGAAGTCTGTTTGGAAGCTTGTACCAGTTACAATACTCGCAAGAGTACAGTATTTGAAGCAAATTGCATCAAAACTCTAGCATATATAATGGTTGACCATTTTCCCAAGTTCAAAGAGTGCTGCTTTTAACCTTTAAAGCCACATACACTACGACACCAATTATTTGTAGAATTGTGTCACGTATGTGACTGGCCTTAAGACCAGTCTCAGAGACCTAACCCTGTAATCTAATATCATTAAAGCGGTGAGATATGCTTGAAAATATGTTACTTGATTAAGCAGCAATGGGTCGTTTCAAGAAAGGGGAAATGAACTTTCTTGTGGAAACTCTCCATTTGAACAGAGAAAAATAATCCTGGAGATGCTACCAGCTACATATTTGGGAGAAAGACTAAAGAGGGCAGAAATGAAGTTTTTCCTGAAATGAACAGTCTAGGCAGGAGTAAATCTTCTGCCCCCTTTTAACATACGTGAAGTGTTTCATATGCAAGGAATTACTCAAAGCTACTAGTCAAAACTTTTCTGGCTATAGAATAATCTTAAGGTTCATCTTGTCTTTTCATATTTATTTTGTGACCATCCTACTTTTCCGTTAAATAGTGCCCAAGGCAACTAAGGAATTGCCCATAGCAATTCCTTACAACTCAGAATAGATGTAGGTAGTGCATAATAATATTTTATTTATTTATTTATTTACTTATTATTTACTTTATTTATACCCTGCCTTCCTATCTGAGGGAAGTCGGGGTGGGTAATAGTCACAAACTTTGATCAAAAACAAAGTCCCCCTGTGGGGGGAAGGGCAGGATAGAAATATACAAAATAAATAAATAAATATAAAGCAAATACATTTTTAAAACCCAATTAAACAATACTGTTTATGTTAGGTTGAAAATACAATTTAAAATACAATAAATATAATTAAAATGCATTTTAAAACACTCAGTCCCCACAAATATCCCACCCACAAGTTCCCCAGTAATCTGCCCCTTATCCTTCTCGAAATGCCTGCCTGCAGGAAAAAAATCTTGACCTGCTTGTGGTGAGCTAGCAGGGATGAGGCCATCCTTGTCTCTCTTGGGAGGTAGTTTCACCGTCTGAGAGCAGCCTCCAAAAAGCCCCTCTCTTGTGTTCCCATCAAATGTGTTTGAGCAGGTGGTGGGACAGAGGAAGACTCTCCCCAGTAGATCGTAGATGCTACCAGGTTCATACAAAGAGATATGGTCCTTCAGGTAACCTGGACCAGAGCTATATAGGGCCTTTTCTGTGGTGCCCCCCCCCCCGACTCTGGAACACCCTACCCAAAGATATTAGACAGGCCCCTACGTTGGCAGTCTTCAGGAAGAATTTGAAGACCTGGCTGTTCCGATGCGCCTTTCCAGAATAGGAAAACTCCAACAGCAAGTCCCAGAAGCACTTTAGTAGAACTTAAGATTGCTGGCACACTGCACTTGCCCTGAAATCTGACATATCACCTGTCACATCAGCACTTTTAATCTGTACCCATTACTTTGGCCCAGCCCCAGTTTTTTACTGTGTTTTGGAGTATTGCTTTTATTGTTTTGTTGTTTTAATATTGCTTTAATTGTTTTGATTTGTTTTAGTTGTATATTGTTTATGCTATGTTTTGAGGCCTTGGCCTTTGTAAGCTGCATCGAGTCCTTCGGGAGATGCTAGCGGGGTACAAATAAAGATAATAATAATAATAATAATAATAATAATAATAATGTAGGTCAAAACCATTACAGTATAGAAAAGAGTCTCGCAATAAAATACTAGCTTTTGTCTTAAGAAAAATGATTAAATAGGTTTGTTTTTATAGATATTATTTTTCTTTTATATTACATTTTTAATGTTGAATTGTTTTTATAATTGGTTTTAACTGTACCCTGATATTGTTATGGCATCAAATTGCTGCCGACTGTGAACCGCCTTGAGTCGCTTCTGGCTGAGAAATGCGGTATACAAATGTAGTAAATAAATAAATAAATAAATTTGTGTGTGTATACAGCCATAGTGATCTATGTCTTCTCAGAGTAATATATTCCCATCATAGGAAATAAATAGTGAACAGCGAAGGACAGGCCTATTTTAGAAATGTTAACTTGTGATCAATATTATTTGTCATGTTGATACTGTTGTGTGGATTTTCTAAAAAGACAGCAAATAAAATAGAAATAGCAATGCAGAGAAGAAGGTTGCAACCTATTATTTTTACTTTTCTTTGTATTTTACTGTCAAGCATCAATGCTGCTGTTTCTCTGCTCCTACTAATCAAATCCTGTCAAATAAATATGTGTCACTCTCTCAGCAAACAATATGGACCATTTTGGACCACTTGGGGGAGGGATAAGGATGGCCCTCCCATCTTGTGTTTCTATCTGTATCTTTCATTGGTATAGATTGGAAGCGGGAAGGGGGGCTTTGAATATTTGAAACTAAAATGTGCTTGGTTGGAAATTTAGGTATTGTTCCATTATCCGAGCAGAGGGTGGGGGGGGGGGGCATAGAGAAGGATAGTCCAATTTATGGGAGGGGGGTTGAAGGAGGAAAACAATTTTCCCCGTTTTCGATGGTTATACTCCCTTCCCACTTCCCAATTCATAAACAAGAGTTGCTCCGTCGCCCAGGAGGACCTGCCACCTGTATTTATGGGCAGACTGGCTGAGAGAAGGAGGAAGAGAGGGAACATCAATCCTCCCAATCCAAACTGCCTCAGGCCAGCAGGGTGTCTCCCCCAACCTCAACGTCCCCAAAGTCCACTGACTTGTTGCTCTGCTAGCACACAGCCTCTGACCCAAACACTTCGTCCTCTTGAAGGCACAAAGCCTCCCCCTCCCCCAAGTCCAGTGCCTCCATGCCCACAAACCCAGAGAAGAAAAAGGTGCAACAATCTGGACACCATGGATTAGGCTACCTAGATTGCCTCCATGCAGGCTATGCATGCCTTTCCATACCACTCAGATCTCATTTGCGGAGCACAAAGAAGCCGCAAACACAAGCATCTTCTTACCTCTCTACCACCTCTGCCTGTTGCATGCTTCATGCCAGTGCAAATTCTTTGCTCAGCAAGAGCGTACTTTCACATTTCTGCAACAAGCTCAGGGCAGCCTTTCCAGATTGAGACAGAGCCTTCATATCTAGGGTTTAAAACATTTAATTCTGAACAGCATTGCTAAAACACATCTGATATTTTTCACTTTTGATCTCAAGCAAACAACATAAATATTTCATATGTAATGCTGATAACACTGATCCTCGTTGGCAGTTATGTCAATGCCAAGACCCAAAAGTGTATTTTGATCTCAATGGAACTGGAGGTTTCTTCTCCACTCACTTCTTCTGGAGCTATGTTTGGTGCCAAAAAAACCCCACAGCTCTCCACAGAATCTTTATCATGGTGCATGAGTGCAGAGAAGTTGTTGATGTTGGAAGGCTTCTAGCAATCAAGATTACAAGTATTTTTATTTCTTCTCATGGCTGTAAGTATGTTGATTTGCCAAAGCCCCCCTCCCCCCATCTATTTCCCACAACAAAATAAGCAAAATAACCCTTTAGATACTGTTTTAATTTATTTATCTTGATAAGTTAGGACAAACAAAGGACCTCAAAATTTAATTATAATCATAAGTCAGCTCTGGCAGACAGAAGACACAATAGAACTGTTGATCACGTGGACCTTCACTGGATGCTGATACAGATGGATATCTGTTTGGATATCAAAAATAAAGGCCTCCCTATTGGATTGGACAACATTCATCACAATTTCGCTGCCTGAGGAACATGTTCTATACTCAATCCATGATAGACACAGCTGACTTTTCCTAAGGTTAGCACCAAAGCTTCTCCTTACAGTGTCAGTCACAGCCGTGAATGGTGACCACAGCTCTTTAAAGCTTATGCTCATTAAAGCATATCATTTATTGACAATTGCCCATATGACACTAGTGTCACTTCCTATTTTGAAAATGCTGTTGTTGGGTCTGTAATTCTCTGGCAGTTTGCTTTAGTTCCCAAATGCAGAAAGATTTGGAAGGTGACATTTTGAACTAATGAATTTCTGCAGGTTTGGGGAGACTGTAGTTCTCCGGAAGTTGCCCATCCGTCCTATTCAGATTGACCAGTTATGGGGGCTGAAGACAGCTGTAGTTCATTAACACCTAGGACCCTTTCACTACACAATTATGGCATTATGATTGTATTTTTAACTACCATGGGTTCCATCCTATTGTTTCCTGGGATTTGCAATTCAGAGAGTAGAATTAAGAATTCTTAGTCAAATAGTCCTGGGGGCTCACCAAACTACAAAACACAGAATTTTATTAAACACAGAATTAGACAGAAAATTCTTAATTCTTCTCTCTGAATTTCAAATCCCAGGCAAACAACACTCGCCAACATAAGCATGACAAGCAACACTCGCCAAGATTCCCTCTAATAGCAGTGAGACTGAACTTTGCTTTAGTGCAATTAGAGGGAATATTGGCGAGTGTTAATTGTCATGCTACCAGGTAACATTAACACCTGCTGAAATTCTCTGTTGTACACAACCATTAAAGGTAGAGGAAACCCTGTTCAGTTTTCACTTTGACAACCCTAGAGCTGTCATGATCCATGATCCACGCACCAATGCACTTCTTCCCTTGTCCCTAATCCAGAACCACCTCTTTGTCACAAGATTAGATAGTAATCACAGCCATCATCATGCTATCTGCAGTCACATGCACAAGCCCCAGGAAAATCAATAGGATTTATTTCAAACTATATACGCATAAGATTGCATCACACATATGTTCATGGTAAAAAAAAATATTTTAGTAAAGAAGACACCAATAAAGTGGTTTGCAATATAGAGATTGTATTCCTCTGACCCACTTGTCACCTCATCTGGAGAAATTGTTACAGGTATAGTGGCATACTTTCTTGCTTAAGTTTTGATAGGTTCTGACAAAATAATTAGGTCACACTGGTGAAGTGAAAACAAGCATATTTCTGTTCAGCTCAAGGACAAGTAAATTAATAAATCTAAACAGACAAGGCAGTAAGAATGGCCATCAACACCGGCAACAATCATGTGATGCATCCAGAGGCAATGTCACAGCTGCCAAGCCCTTTTTGCTTAATTCTGGCTCTGTTTAAGGTGGCATAAAACCAAGAAAATAAAGAAATTCTCAATTGTTTTAATAAGATTAATCGAAAACTTGGAATTTTTAATGTCATCTGGTTTTATTTGGGAAATTGACACCTGACTCATAACTAAAATTAGGCTATCTTGGGTTGCATGTTCCTGAAAATTTCAGCAATTCTGAAACTGTAGAATTAAAATCTATCATAGTATATAAATCTGTTTTTATCTACCATTAGTGTAAATGGTAGATAAAAACTGATTTATATACTGTATCTGTATCACAAAACTAATGTTTTGTGATACAGATACAGTTCTGTATCACAAAACTAACGTGATGGCACTATACTGTTTCTGTCATGGTTGTCATTACAATGTTGCCATGATAATCTTAACACCATCGTTACTATCTTTGTATAGCGTGCTTTATAAACAGGTAATGAATGGAAAGCCTCTTCATGGTCAGTTCACAAATAGTTCTTAAAATATAGAAGCCATATAATACTTTATACTATTATTATAATTAAAATATACAGTTGAAAATATTTGAAATATATATGTATACAAACAGTAAATGTATTGAATATAAAAAGTAATAAAACGTGGCATAAAAATTGTTTTTTTTTTTAAAAAAACAACCCTGAAATAGAATAAATTAAAATTAAGTTAAACTTAAAAATAATTATGGAGCAATGGCATGTTTTTCTCTATTCAACAACCAAAGAGAAAACCATGTTGGGTTGTTTTGTTTAATAGGCAAAAGCTGGCAAAAATTTGCTCTCTAAATTTCATGGCTTTACAGTAAGTTGAATCATGTCTCCTTAAATCAACAGCTTTTCGAGATACACAGTGCTGATTCTTCATCTATAGATACATCTACACCATAGAATTAATGCAGTCTGACATTACTTGAACAACCTCCGTTTCTGACAGCAGCACAAGAGAAGTGTGAAACAATTACGCATGTTCCTGGATATTTATCCAGCAGGCCGCTTGGGGCTCAGTTAGCAGCTGGGAAGCAGGGAGCTTCCTTTAGCCACTGTAGTATTGGGACCTGGACAACCATCTGGGGAGCCTGTGGATCACTGATGGGGACCATCGAGTGGGCTCAACTCCATGTAACCTGCACTTGGCCCTGTCCTATCTGGAGGAATGGTGGTTCTCTCCAGATATGTACTGATCTGAACCAGCTTAAATTAAAGAGCTGAGCCAAAACGTGTATGTGAAAATGGAAATAGGCTTCATGAAGAGGGGTTTGCTGCTGGTCTGGGAAGGGTGGACAAAGGCCTCATGTAATGACGGTTCAATTTAGCCCTGCGTCCTTGGGAAACTATAATTTCATTTCAAGGTTTAATTATATCTTTTATTAGGGGTGGGGGTAGCTGTGCTCAATAACAACTCAAGACAGCTAAAAATCCCACACTTTGGTCATAGTATGCAAATAGAACACAGGAGAAAGAAAGCTGCATGAACACCCCTGGCAAATACCATAGTAAGATACACCCTGTTCCCTGAGATACTTTCAGCTGACAACTCTGTCTCTGTTCTTCTGTGTTGTTTATTCATACAGATGAACACAGAAGGACACTGTATAAGCTACTCTCTTTATAGCTTGGAGGGAAGGTGGGTTATTTTCATAAACTTGATGAATTTCCATTCCATGCATTCCAAAGAAGCCTCTGTTTCAAAAAGCCATGTTTAATAGTTAGGTCCTATCATTTCCTTGGGCCCTTTCACTCTACACCAGTGGTTCTCAACTGTGGGTCCCCGGGTATTTTGGCCTACAACTCACAGAAATCCCAGCGAGTTTACCAGCTGTTAGGATTTCTGTGAGTTGAAGGCCAAAACATCTGGGGACCTGCAGGTTGAGAACCACTGCTCTACACAATTATAGCACTGTGATGTCCTATGGAATCCTGGAATTTGTAGTTTGGCTCTCTGACCAATAATTCTAAATGCCCCTCCCTCAACTGCATATCCTAGAATTCGAAGGGATGTTACTATGGCAGTTAGTGAGATAAGAGCAACATAACTCTGAAGCATTAAATACAGACAGCTTCAACCTCCAAGTATTACATTATCACTCTAAAAGCATTATGTATCTATTCCATCTATCCACCCAAACCCCATTTTTTCTCTCTCTTACTTGTAAATCATTTTTTTAACAAAATGAACAGGAAATCCTATGAGAGTTGCAAGTCAATGATGATATCATCCAAACCCATAATAAAATTCTATGAGTGAGATACAATACAATACAGTACAAGCTATTACTGGAAGTTCTCTCTATAGCCCACAGACAGAGTCTTTTCATTTTCCAAGAAGTAGACTTGCATTGAGAAAAAAATTGAGAAATGGATGGATGGATGGATGGATGGACAGATAGCACTCTGCAGAAGAAAAGCAGAGCCTAGAAAATGAGTTTTGGATTACTACTTTCAAACCTTCCCAGTCAACATGGCAAATAGCCTTGGCAGCTGGGGAATTGTGGAAGTTATAATATTTTCTTTTTTTAAAAAAAAAAAAAAATCAGGCTCAGAAACCAAAGATACATTAATCCTGATTTAGGATTTTGAAACTCTTATCTTTTTTCCTGAGGAACAATCTTTTGCAAAGTTCCTGCAAGTTCTGAGAAGGCCTACAGAAAAAAAACAATATTTTAAATGCACATGATAACAATTAAACAACCTCCATTTCTGACAGTAGCACAAGAAAAGTGTGAAACAATTAAGCAAGCAATTGCTGAAATAACTACTGACCCAGCCCAACTCAATGCCAAATTTGTTTTCTACCTCAGGATTTTTTTTAGCAGTTCATTAGTTTACTTTCCTACAATGAAAGAAAAGCACATTTCAGCGTAGTTTTAAGAAATATAATTATAGTGATTAGTATTGCCCATTGTGTTAGCACCAGTTCTTTTCATGTAAGGATATAATAACATAAAAGTCCTGCTGGATCAGACTAAATTCCTATCTAGTCCAGCACTCTGTTTGCATACTGGCCAAGTGGATGCCTGGAGGAAGCTGAAAAGAAAGACATTCAGAGCTATTCAACATTATTAGTTGCTGTTGTGTGCCTTCAAGTTGTTTCTCACTTATGGTGATCTTGCCAAGAAAACCCTGTGACAGAATAGCAGTAGAGTCACCAAAGGTTAGAAATGACTTGAAGGCACACAACAACAACAAAGGTGAACTTATCACAGGGATTTCTTGTAAGATTTATTCGGATAGGTTTTGCCATTGTTTCTTCTAAGGCTGCATCTACACTGCCATATACTCCATTTTCTGAATCCAGACTGTTTGCTTTGCTTTGAATTGGATTATATGAGTCTACACTGACCGTATAATTAAGTTCTATCTGCATTATAATGGCAGTGTGGATGAGTTGTAGAATTAATGCAGTTCAACATCACTTTAACTGCCATGGCACAAGGCAATAGAATACTGGGTTTTATCATTTATCATTCCTCCACATTCACTGGAATGAGAGGCACAGAACAACCACCAAAGTCAATGTCTTTCTTTAAACCTAAGAGAACAACACTTCTCTAGGAATCCTCCAACACGCTTATGGTAAATCTCTGCTGGAAATTGATCATAGAATTGCAAATGTCTAGAGAAGTGTTCTCTCTAGAAATCTTTAGGGCCCCATGTGCAACTCTATGAGCAATATTTGGCAAAGGACCAGATTCCTAGACTGAACATATTAATCAAATCAATGAATAATCAAATCCACAAAAGTTAAACTAAGAAACATGGAGACACAATTGTATAAATCCCAGGATGACAAAGGATGAAGCAATTAAAGTGATATTATTGTTGCATTAAGCAATTAAGCAAATGCTACAAAAACTTGAACCCAAAATGTTGGAAATGCGATGTGGTAGATGGAACATTCTACCACATGTGGTGGCAGTGCAAAAAAGCGAAGGAATATTGGAAGGAAATTCATCGTATACTACAAAATTGTATACTACATCGTATACTACAAAAAACTCTGAAGATTCAAATCCCCCTAAAACCGGAAATCTTTTTGCTGGGAATTACTAAGGGAAATATGGAAAAAAACAAAGATAAATTGCTGTTTCTCGCCACAACAGCGGCGAGAATCTGCTACGCCAAATTATGGAGGAAAAATGAAACACCCAAAATAGAGGAATGGAGAAAAAAAACTCTTAGACGTGAGGAATATGGACAGACTAAGTTACCTGCTACAGAGGAGCAAAGGGATAGCGGAGACAGAGACTGACTGGTCAATTCTTGAAGAATATCTTAAATAATAAAATACGAAAAGAAATAAATAAAGAAGTATGTAAAGAAATAAAGAAAGGAGGGTTATGAAGGTGAACTGAGTAAGCATAAACAGCTCTATAACACAAGCAAATAAACAAACTTTTTTCCCTAATCATATATTAAGAACAAAACAGAACAAACTAAATTTGCCAAAGAAGAATCTCCTTAAGGGGAGACATGACAAGAAGACGGAAAGGACTGAAAGAAGGAAAGAAAAGGAAAAGACCGTCCTCAAAGAATCCTGGAAGTCAACATGAAATCTTCTTTTTCTTTTAAACTTGTATTTCTCTCTTTTTTAATCTTCTACCCTGCTTTCCTATACCCTAATGACACCCCCTCCTTCTATAAATCCTCACCCCCTTCCTTTACCCTGATACCCTTCACTTTTCTCCTTTCCCACCTTAACCCCTATCAAAAAACTTTGCTTTTAAGTCATTGTGTAATATGAAAACTCAATAAAGAATTATTTTATATATAAAAAGTGATATTACTGTTCAATAATGGTACAGCATTAAAGAGACTGCAATCAGCTTAGATCTCAACAGCAGAATTTAAGATGTTTTGCCCCAATGGGCATTACTCTACTGCTTATTCTAAACAGCATTTGTCACCTTCATGTAGAGGGATGTCCTCTAGCAACTCTGCAAAAGCGAGACTATCCTTTGTATATGTCCTCTAGCAACTCTGCAAAAGCGAGACTATCCATTTTCCAACCCAGAGGCTATACAATTGTGGGAAATACTCTTGATTATTGGGTTCAAAGAAAAAATTGTAGCAAAGGATCAATTTCAGTACAATCAAGACAGAACTTTGGACAGAAGCCTAAGGTCTGCTCAAGGAACAAAGATGTTTTTGAATACAACACGGCTAGTTTACTATAGTGACATTTACTAAAGTGAAGTGATAAGAATTACAGAAAAAAGGAAGGGTTCCCCTTAGGAACTTTATGTACAGATTATTAACATTTACAGTTACCCCACTTTTTGTTATTTGCTATCACATCAGCTTTGTTTGCAGGCAAACCTATGAATGAAAGACCTCCAAGAGTGTTGGTCATCAAAAGCTCTGCTTAGGTCTTACAAACTCAGGGCAATTTTTTCCTAGATTGTAATACTTTCTCCCTCTTTTCTTACTGACTTTCACTTTTCGTAGCATTATCATCTTTTTCAAGGTATGTCCAAAATATGATGGTATCGTTTTTGAATTTTTGCCTCTTTTACAATCACCACCACCACCTACCGTAGTTTCATGACTCACCCTCTGAAGTCAGAAGAACCAAACACAGAAGAGTCAGATTTCCAGGAATGTGTGGCGCACGTGTGTTAAATCAAGGCCTTTGGGTCAAATCTGGCCCTCCGTGTCATTTTATGTGGCCCTCCAGATGCTGGACTAAAATACCTGTATTCCTCATCATTAGTCATCATGGCTAGAGCTGATGGGTATGGTGATACAGTAACAGCTGGAAGACTACAGTTTGTTCTGTTTAGTCAGGAGAGTGGGGGTTGAATTTAGATGCAAGGCTTGTGGATATGATGTTTGACTTTGAAATTGTTGGAGCAAAAATCAGTGAGAGAGAGTGTGTGTGTCAACTGCAAAATAAGATGCATGTAGCTGATTGGTCGGGCAATGCCCGGGGAGATGGCTGAGCCTGGGACTTTTGGTTACTGTTACATTTTTGTTCAGGCTTGAGCTATGAAGGTGCAGAGAGAGAGAAGAAAAGAGAAGCAAAGAGAGACAGATTTTGGAGTGTGCTCTTGTTTCATGAGCTACTGAAGGAGTTTATCCAAATGGACAAAGAAAGACTACTTTAAATCTCTCATAAAAGGACATTATGTGAGTTGGTGCAACTGATAATATTGAACAAATGTCCTGAACTAAGAAGAGTAGATTACTTGTTCTTCACTGTTCACCTGCATGGCATATTTTCTTTCTCCGGCAAGGCAGTGTGTGGCCTGATCAAACGTGAACTATATGTGGTTTATTTTACATTACACCACAAAAATGTCTTTTAACATTTCCTCAACCTCAGCGCCACAAGTGTTGTTGGGTTGCAATTCCCATTATCCCTAGTCCTCATGGTAGATAATCAATGTGGCCCTCAATGAAAATTAGTTTGACACCCCTAGTATGGCTTATGATGACAGTGGTGGTCTCTCTGGATTGGAGGTCCTGGGGGCTGAGGCAAATGGGTGTCAACCCCTTATCAGGAGATAGTAGATACCAAGGACACACTGCTATCCTTTAAAGTTGTATTTATATATTTTATTGGTTTTATTGCTCGTTGTGTTGTATCTAATCTTTGTATTCATATTGTGGCATTGAATTTTTCCATAATCTGTAAGCTGTTCTGAGGCCCCTTCGGGGTGAGAAGAGCAGGGTAGAAATATAGTAAATAAATAAATAGAGATAAAGAAAGACTATCAGTCCTGGCAGTTGCTAAACAGGAGATGTTGATGGTGTTGGTGTTTGTATCCTTGACTTTGGACTGGCTACAATTGACAGCTCTGTTTTACTCCTTGCTGTTTTCATATATCTGGTATCTGGACAACTAACTTGCTGTACCTACTTCTGGACTAGCTGATGACCTCTTCTCTTCCCCCCCCCCCCCCCCATCTTACAAGATAAACCCCAAATTTACCTGAATTAGATTAACTATCTGATTCTTGGATTACCTGACAAATGGAGTGTAGGATACCTATACAAATCGTGTCCTATGAATACAAACTGTCTCTTGGATTGAGCTTTAGTTTTTATATGAAATTAGTATATGACATCTATTTTCATGTGCATTTCTTTCCCCTGGATTTGGTTTATATTTGAAGATGAAAATGAGAATGGCAGAAACAATATCTCATGCTGGTAGTGATATAGTTATTACAAATATAATCTTCAGGTCATCGAATGTATGTCAAGCAGACCTCCGTTAATACAACTTTCTCTTTGTGTTCTAGTATTATATAAATACATCTCAGCATATAATCCAGATAATTAATGAACATTTATTCCATCCTTTGAAAAATTAAGGCTAAAATGACAAAAAGGGGCATATTTAATTTCTTATTATCCTGCAATCATTCTTTCTTTTGCTCTCTTTCAAATTTAAGTGGCTCACTTCTAAATCAATTTTCTAAAGTAATGCCCTAATTTTGGCTCTTTCATATGACGGGAAGACATAGAGAAAGACCATTTGTTGAAAATTCAGAAATAGAAATGAATGCTAATTCATTTTCCATTTCACTATTACCAGAGGACTCTATTCCAATAAAACTCAGAATAGTAATGTAATTTGTCTTCCCGGTATGTTGCAGTGTATCTGTTGTTTTACTCAGACAGATATTTAGCAAAACCATTCATATCTAAATACTGGATGGGTATGAAGTTGCTTCCACATTTTTTCTGTGGTTATATGTACAGTATATTTATGACAGAATATGAATATTCATAGTCAAATATGAACAGCCATGTGTCTGAGGACTACGGGGGCAGGAGGATAGATACTGATAAATAGCCACATGCACATTGTTGTTCCCACAAATATATCCTAATGTCAATGGAGGCTCCTCATCCAATGCAATTTCAAGTTAATTTTTGTTCATTCTGTAACAGGAGGGAAAGAAGCTCTCCCTAATCTATTATTAACATTAAAAATACACTGGGTTGGATCCTGATTGGATACATATTCAAATCAATAGGACTAAAACTAGTTTAGAATGAGCCCATCCTATCTGCTTTGGCCTTAAAAGATCATTCAAGCAGTCTTTAGTCTGTCTTACATTCTGACCTGTACAACATATCTTCTTTTCCCAGAGTTGAGTGGAGAGATTAATATTCATATGTGTAGCAAGTGCCTTTTACTTCCAAGAGAGGGGCCTGAAAAAGAACTGTTACTGATGTTGTTGGTGATGGTGTTACTGCTAACTTAACAGTGACCCACACAGCTGTATAAAATCCCACATTATCTGCTTTGAAGTGGGTTATATGGCATTATGGACTCGGATGACCCAGTTCGAAGCAGATTTTGTGGATTATCTGCCTTGATATTCTGGGTTATATGGCTGTGTGGAAGGGCCCTATATCCCAGTATCCGATCCCAGATTTTCTGTTTATCCAGATTATCTGGCAGACTCATATAATCCAGTTTGAAGCAGAAAACTTGGGATCAGATCCTGAGATATAAGGCCTGTCTGAAAGGGCCCTAAAATAATCCAGTTCAGATCAGATAATGTGGATTTCCGCTTTAATAACCTGGATTATCTGGAAGTGTAGAGGGGGCAGTGTTAACAGTAAGAAGAGTGGCCTATTACATGCACAATTGTCTTTTATACCAAACTAGTGTGATTTCAGTTGAAAATATGTGTTTGTTTTAGAGAATACCAGTGATACTCAAGTATAATAAAATTTGTCCAACATCCTGTTTTGGCTAAGGTTGGTCTTTACCCTTGTGTTCCATCCAAAAACTCCCCACGCAGTAGCCATCAACTTCCTCATAGCAAAGGTAAGGGAAGGGAGAAGAAAAGTGAAAAATCTACCTCCTTTTATGCTTCCATGAAAAGGAAACAGAAGTCTCTAGTTCCTCCCCACCACATCTGATCTAGCTGTTTCTCTATGGTCTACACTACCTCCCATGATCACCTTTCCCACTGGTAAATAACAGAGACTCCCCTCCTGGAGTTTGGCAGCAGGATGACACAGAGTCAGGCCTGTAGCGAGGGGGTGGTTTTAGGGGTTCAAACCCCCCCCCCCAAATGTTTCAGTTTTTTTTTAAATCTGGTTTACTCATGAATTTTAACTGGTTAACCAAATCCCCATGCTAAGTCTATGTGATGCAAAAAATTAAGAGTCCCTCCAGAACTGTAAGCACTATCTCAAGCAAATATTGACAATTTATTCCCACTGTCATTACTTGCAGCAATAGCCGATGTAGTGAAGCAACCAAGTTGGGTGTGTGTGTGTTGAATGCTCTCATTAAGGAGGCCAGACTTGGTGGAGGTGGTTGACAGGGGCGGAGCTGCAGGCTTTTGAAGGGTGCTCTGCCCCCTGCTGTGCTCTTTGCTTCAGCGTGAGCTAGGAGGCAGGTTTCAAACCCCCCCCCCCCCCGAAATTTTCAACCCTCCCCAAAGTTTTTTTCTGGCTACGGCCCTGCACAGAGTCATGCATGTGGGACTATGTGCACAACACAGAAGCTCACCTGTTGTCTGATTTTTAATCATGAATTCCCGAACACCATCTAATTTGAATTGATAAAATCACAATACAGGTTGAGCATCTCTTATCTGGAATACTCCAAAATTGCTCACATGTGTGACTAAGGGCCCTTCCAGACAGGCCCTAAATCCCAGGATCTGATCTCAGATTTTCTGCATTAAACTGGATTATATGAGTCCCTACTGCCAGATAATCTAGGATAAACAGAAAACCTGGAATCAGATCCTGGGATATAGGGGCTGTCTGGAAGGGCCCTGAGATAGTGACATCTTTGCCGGGTGATCCTTCAATGTGGGCCACATTTGTTTCATGTGCAAAAGTATTATAAAGGCCCCATCTCCAAGATGATGTAAACAAAGAAGCTTTCAGGTGGCAACAGTAAACCAAGGAGATAAAGAAAGCCAACATCTTGGGGCACGGATTTCCATCCGGTGCTACTGAAGTCCCATTTTTTCATATCCATTAATCATATTTCTGACATTGCTTGGACACAAAAGTGGGCAAGCAAGATCATTGGATCATGGCCAGAACAAGATGTTGTCAGTAGAACTGACATCATGCCATGGATGCTAAAGAAACCAAGGCTCAATTAGGAAAGTGAATATTGGAAAAGTAGGTAGTGACTGGCCTTTGGCCAAAGGATCAATAAATAGCAGTTAGAAACTAACATAAAATTATCACACCAAAACAGTGCAATTCACTAAATGGTTACAGCTTTTATGCTGCTGTCAGTTGCTGAGTGCAACTTCTTAATGAATCTCTACGATTATGGTATTATGTCATAATCTTCTTGGCAAGATTATGTTTCTGCTGAAATATCAGGAACAGAGGAAGAGTATGTTATAATTCTATTAGCACATTATGTTGTTTTTATTAAAAAGATCAAGTTCTAAATTAGGTTTCATGCAATAAATTGGGTCTGCTTATTTCAAGCCAAATCATGTTTACAGAAAACTTTACATGCATTTGCATATGCTTCTCTATGCTTTCTGGTTTTCTGAAATATCTGGACAACAAAAGACACTTATACACACCATGTAATTGACCACCCAGCAATTGTGGAGGAAGGACACACATGACCAAGCCTTCTGTTTTCCTCTTTGGGCACAAAACATTAAAAAAAAAACTATTGAGTAGTTGGCAGGGGTAGTAAGCAAAAAGCAATAGTTTAACTATGCCTCTTCATGGGAGTTAACATCTCACACAGAGAAAATAATGTTTCCTGGAAACTACAGAAAATGGAATTGAATTCTGGTCAGAAGTCTTCCAGGCAGCAAGTGAAATTACAAACCAACAAATAGTAATGCTGCCAGAATTGGATTTATTATCCCTATAGTAGGAAGTAAGGGAGACAAATAATAAATTATGCTATCAAATGTCTGCTTTCTGTTATTGGACAGCAGCCCAAATTAAAGCAACCAGAGCCTAGAAATTAATTAAAAACTTTGATCAACCAATGATGGAATGGTTGCTGGCACTCATGGACAAATTAATCAGCTAAACAACAGCTGATAGTCTTGAGCTGTCAAGGGATCATTTCTATGACCAATGGTAACCATTCATTAATTATGCTAATTGCAAGAAAAATGGTATACACCCTTCAGGTACACATGTTAACTTGTCATGAGATCTGCTGGGATAATTGGTCTGTCAAAGTGTAAACAGATGGCACTAAGGATGCTATACAACATTTTCACCCATGAACACTGCATTTTAAGGTACAGTCTGTTGTGTTAATGGTTGATTATTGATTTGTAATTGTATACTTTGCTTTAAATGAACATTACAGGTTTTTAATTACATAGTGAAAAGAAGAAGGAACGCTTGTAAGAATGGTATTTCTCGCATGGAAAATTACAAGTACAGTTCATTATGCCTTGGGATATATTGGCCAACTTTCATGGCCATCTTGTATGAGCAGGCTTAGTTTGGTTTTGCTTGTACTATAGCTCATATGTTCTATTTGTTGGAAATAATGTGTGATGGTGCGAGTGGCGCCATCTGTGTGTAGAACTTTAAAGTGCAAAGGTTTAAACTGTGTAACATGCCCAAACTTGCCTAGTTTGTAAATGTATAGTTGGATTGATTGGTTATTTATAGCTGTCAATCAATGTTGTTTGCACCAGTTATATTGCTTCCTCAGCTCAATTGCTTGGCTCCACCTCTTCCTGGAGGAGGGCAGAGTTTTTCTTTTTCCATTCTACCATCCTTTCTATCAGATAGACATGAGAAAGACTTGGCTCTAAAGCCCTTAATTAAGTTCCCTCTCATCACCAATTCAAAGGTTTTTACCCTTGGAACTCATACTTCATGTCCAGATCGCCCTGGACAACATTGAGGAGACCCAAGTGCCTTCAAACCAGTCCTTTGGCATCAAAGGGAAGACTCTGTGCCTTCAACATAGGCCACTGGACTGGGGGTTGTGTTTGTTCCGACCTTCACAGCCATTAAGATAAGAGGGAACAGGAAAAGCTTCTCAGCTGCGAAATCTCCTTGGACCCAAGACAACTAGAGACTGTGATGTATATTTCCTTTACCCCCTTTGAAACTTCCAGCTTATTGCCTTAAAGGGATAACTCTTTGTGAACAATAAAACCTATTTTGAGTTATCTACAATGTTTTGGTCCTTGGGAGTTCCAGTTTCCTAAAGGAGGGCAAGAAGCAATCCCCTGGGGGAAAGATGTCATGTCTATGTCTCCTTCAATAAGAATTAAAGCCCCTAGGCGCGACGGCATATAATGCACTGCTTCTCTCAAGGTGTTTTTTCATTGTAGGAATATCCTACTTTTTAACATTAAAAACATTATGTTTTGTACCAATAATTCATCTAGATAACACCATCTTTGGTTTTGTGAATGACTGTGATGACAAACATCTCCTAAACATTTGTTGGATATGTTTTGCAGTGGTGATCACCATTATAATTACTCATCACTATTTTTGTGACTGCTACATGATATTTCCCATTCTGTGAATATTATGCAACTGTTTACATAATCTTTTTAGTTCAAGGAAGAGCCATATTTTACTGGCAAAGTACATGTTATACACTCAGTGTGGCAAATGCCATCGCATTCACACAAACACACCCAGCTGAACTAGTTGCAAACTACTCCATTTATAGCACCTGAAGTAAGCTAAGGAGGAAAAAGAAGACAAGTTGTTTAATTCAACTATATCGCTTTGAATGGTCATATAAGGCCTGGTGGCTGCCAAAACCCCTCAGTTTCTTTCATCTGCATCACAGCTACAGCAGAGTCTCACTTATCCAGCCTTTGCTCATCCAACATTCTGCATTATCCAACGCAGTCTGCCTCCTGCTTGAATCCACAGCTGTTTTAATACATTGCAATGTTTTGGTGCTAAATTCTTAACTACAGTAATTACTACATAACGTTTCCGTGTACTGAACTGCTTTTGTCAGTTTGTTGTAAAACATGATGTTTTGGTGCTTAATTGGTAAAATCATAACATAATTTGACATTTAAGAGGCTTTTCCTTAATCCCTCCTTATTATCCAACATTTTTGCTTATCCAACGTTCTGCGAGCCCATTTATGTTGGTGAGACTCCACTGTAGAGCCAGGAACTTTTCCTCTTTGAGATAGTTAGTTTTAAGACTCATCTTGCCTGTTCAAACAAATATTCTAGTTTGTTTATTCTTCTTGTTGAAAGGCTCTTTCACTCCACTCTTGTTTTCTGTGAGACTTTAATTGTTGGTTGGGTTTGGGAACAACAACAGATGATGATGGGAATTATAGTATACTCACATTCTCATGCATTTTCTACTGGGTCCATTTCTTAAATTCAAAACCCAACAGTGAACAATTCTTATGTTTATTCTTATAATATACCTAACCTAAGCCAGTTCCAAGATGGTTCCCATTTCCAGGGACCATTGTGACTCCCATGGATGACGGATCTGGAACAGACTTAGCATGTATACCCAACATGGTCAACTTTAAGTGCTGTGGAACAGTGGGTAAAACCCCTGTGCGGGCCGGACTGAAGACCGACAGGTCGCAGGTTCGAATCCGGGGAGAGGCGGATGAGCTCCCTCTATCAGCTCCAGCTCCTCATGTGTGGACATGAGAGAAGCCTCCCACAAGGATGATAAAACATCAAAAATCATCCGGGCATCCCCTGGGCAACGTCCTTGCAGATGGCCAATTCTCTCACACCAGGAGTCACTCCTGACATGACAAAAAAAAAGTGCTGGTAGGGTTTGCAATTCACCATGCATGCTGGGTGTTATAGATCACTCACATCTAAAGACCATTATCAAACCAACCTAGGATGGATCTGAACCACACATGGCACACATACTCAAACTAGCTTAGTTTGAATACTGGTGGGGTTTGTGAGAGATTGGCCCAGAATGTTGGGAGTTATAATTCACCCATATCCTTAAGCGTTTTCTAATCAGATAATTCATTCATACACAACACAAGTAAACAATTTCTTACAAATAGCATTACAAAAGTCCTAACCCAACATTGCCAGGTACTTAATAAACTAGTAGGTATATAAGATAGGTATACAAATCAAGCATTTACTCTTAATAAATAAATAATAAATAATTTTATTTTAAAACAGCTATTTGGTAGACATATAATTTTACCATTTATTGAAGATGAAAACCATACATACAATGAGATGGGTGTGCTTTTTGTTTTTACATAAATAATTAAATTTTGGCTGAATATTTGATAGTGTAGTATGTAGAGCAAAATTATTCAAGCCGTGATAGAATGCTTGGTTTGCAGCCTGAATGGCAGAAAATACTCTGTTGGTTCTTCTTTGGTTGTTCTCCTGAATTGAGGGACCACAATGCTTAAAAGGTCCCAGGTTGCAGAGTGAGTTATGTGTCTGGAATTTATCCATACCTATCTCCCTCTTATTCCCATCAGGGTCTCGTAGAATCATAGAACCCTATCATTGGAAGAAACCCCAAAGGCCAATCAGTTTCTGCTATGTAGGAATCCATCTAGTCCAATCCATTTCTGCTATGAAGGAATACCCAGTCAAAGTCTGCCTGAGAGTTAAAGATAGAAAGCAGCAGCGGTAGTGGGGCTGCAGTGGCAGCAATGGGCTTGGGAGGTGCCCATCATGACCCCCAGATTTAGTTCTAGGACCCCAAATGGGAGAAAAAACCCCTTCCTAGGGCCCCCGATATTCCTTGGGAGACACCCTTCTCGCTTCATCCAAACATTAAAGGACAACCCTCCAAAACAGTTCTCCCTCAGCCAGGCAGAGGTCCACCAGTAGCAACAGCAGCTGTGGCAGCACCCCTTGTAGGACCTGGGCCCCCACAGAACCACCCAGGCCAACCTCCAACAGGCTGAGATCCAACTCTGGCAGCAGGAGAAGGAGTCACACGGGTAGGAATTGGGGGAGCATCATTTTCACCCGAGATAGCCTCACATCTGCTTGCCCTCGCTGGTAGAGGAAAAAGCCCCCATGGAGGAGCAGAAAAAGAGGCCCAAGAGGAGACGGCACCAGCCATCACATCCACTGCCCTTCATCCTCCAGACCCAACACCTTGATGTCCTCAAAACTTACTTACCCTGGCATCCTGCAAGTCCACTGTCTCTGCGTCTGACAAATCATCTGCCTTGTCATTCTGCAAGCCCACTGCTTTTGTGTCTTCCAACTCTAACACCTTGTCCTACTGAAGGCCCAAATCCTTAGCCTCCCCCAGGCTCCATATCCACAAACCCACAAGAGTTTACGGTTCACCAACTTTCACGCAATAGATTAGGTTATGAGATTGCTTCCACAAATACTTCATGCAGGCTCCACATGTGCAGCAAGCTTCCTGCCTTCTCATACTACCCGGGTTGCATTTGAGGAGCCCAAAGAAGCCCAAAGAAGACTCGGGCACAAGTACCTTCCAACTTCTCCACCACCTCTGCCTGTTGCATAGTTTTTGTTACTAGCTTCATGCCAGTGTAAAATCTTTCCTCAGCAATAGCGTACTTTCAAATTTCTGCAACAAACTCAGGACAGCCTTTCCAGGTTGAAATATAAGCAATAGATGTGGAAAAGAGGATGAATATCCTATAATGACCTTATGAAAATCTGGTTGTTTATAAATGCACATGATGCAAAATAACAAAGGAACAGTTGGCAAGACCAGAAGCATCTCTAGAATGAGGTCCTGTCACTGCATGTTGTCACTGAACAGAGACTTACAAAACTAAGGTGCAAAGGCTAAAGCATTTGTTGACAGTGCAATTGTGAGCCTTGGGCTGCTGCCACAGCGCCTTTATCTCCAGGGTTAAAAACATATGATTCTAAACAGCATCACTAGAAGACATCTGATATTTTTCACTTTTGATCTCTCCAGCTAAGGCAAACAACATTAATATTTCACCTGCAATGCTGGTAACCCTGCCCTGCATTGACAGTAATGTCAAGATGCAAAGGGGTATTTTGAAATCTATGGAATTGGGAGTTTCTTCTCTGCTCACTCCTTCAGGAGCCCAAAAGCTCTATGCTACCAAAAAACCACTGATCAAGATTTCCCTCCACCCCAGTTCAAGTTTTTCAGAATTATTTCAGGTCCCTATATATAAAACCATGTGCAGATTAATCCCATTCACACAATTAATATTATGTCTGGTTTAGCTATAGGTCCTAGCAGATTACAAAGCTTTATCAAAGTTAATTTTGATATGTGCTTTCAGACACAATTCACGGAAAGCCAAATGACTGTAACATTTCTCTTTTCAAAAGACATTCCAATGTAGAGACACACAAGCGCATATAAATATCCCTAAATGTTTTGAAAGTACAGAATTTGGAATATGTAGTTTGGTGAGGCATCAGGAGGAGACTTTGCCAAGAACGCTAAAGACTTTGCAAAACTAAAACTCCCATGATTCATTAGCATAGAGCCATATGAGTGGAATCAAACTGCATTAATTGTACAGTGTAGATGCACCGTCGGGTAGTTCATTTGGGCCATGTTATATAGTTATGTAGCATTTTGAGATATTGTTCTGTGATTCTTCATCCATTTCTAAGGCAATTTGGTACTTCAGAATCATTTTTTTAAGAAGTGGTATTTGAACATAATTAAGTGTTTGGGGGAAAAAGGCAAAGTTCAGCTGAAACAGCTTGCTGTTCTGCCAAGTGTGGGCAGCAGTTTGTTGCTGAACAGTAACTTCTACTCAGTAAGAAAAAAAAGAAAAACATTTGGCATAATGTCACATATTTTGATAGAAAAAATCCTGTCAAAACATTAGACCAAAAGACTACTAGACCTCAACAACTGAGAGGAGCAAAAGAAACACATAATGTAGAGATCACTTTGACTAGGTCCAGATGGTATTGATAAGGTCTCATGGTTTTGGGCCTAACTACATGTTACTATAGCAGTATGATTCTGAGCTTTAATTGAACTGTTTATTTTAATTTTTAAAAAGCCACCTGAGTCCCCAGTCATGCCTTGAATAACATCCGTATGGGGCTGACACAATGCAAATGGATTACACAAAACTTTTCAATATTTTAAAAAGTACATCTACATTGTAGAATTAATGCGGTTTGACACCACTTTACCATGGCTCAAAGTTGGCTTCAGAGATTGGATGGAGAATTAACGTATAGGCACAAAGTCATGGCTACCTATTTGACGCAGGATTCTGGCTGTGCTTCTTTTATTTGATGACCTCAGTTGCACCTATTTTGTGAGAGTTAAGGTAGATTTCAGTGCAGGGTTTATTAAACAAAATATAAGGTAAAGTTTTCCCCTCAACATTAAGTTTAGTCAACTCTGAGGGGGGTGGGTGCTCATCTCCATTTCTAAGCCAAAGAGCTAGTGTTGTCCATAGATGTCTCAAAGGTCATGTGGCCGTCATGACTGCATGGATCGCTGTTATCTTCTCGCCAAAGCGGTACCTATTGATCTACTCACATCTGAATGTTTTTGAACTGTTAGATTGGCAGAAGCTGGGGCTAACAACAGAAGCTCACCCTGTTCCACATATTCAAACTGCCAACCTTCCAGTCAGCAAGTTCTGCAGCTTAGTGGTTCAACCTGCTGCACCAAAATATATTACCATCCAAAATATATTCCAATTTATCCAAATAGATCTATGGAAATTTCAGTAGAGCTAGTTAAGAAATAATACATGCATGTGGGTAGGATTGTGCTATTTCCACATCAGGTGTTAAGTAAAAACCGACATAGGAACCTTTGGTTGATTTATGGGTTTTATTAGCTTTTGCGTGTTTATGCTTTTCAGAAATGGATTTGAATTTTTGAATTGACTGATTTATCTAATTTATTTAAAATTTGGTGGCGGCAGCTATTATTGCTTGCTGTTACTGTTGTAACAAGTCTGAAATTTAAATTGAGCAATTTAATATGGTTGCAGATAGTGAGATCTGGACTGCGGATAATGAGACCTGATACGCAGATACCGAGATCCGTTAGGCAGACAACGAAACCCGGCAGTGAGCCGCTGAGAGTTTGTGCCTGGTGAGACTAAAAGCTATGGCCTAATGTTCGCCAATGAAAGAAATCTCAATGCTCCTCAATCAAAGAAGAAGCACCAAGGAGTTTATTCAGTCCAGCCAGAAAGGATGACAGCTAGCACTTAGCTGCTCAAAGAAGCTGGCATGTTTGATACAACTACAACATACATTTTTATCCTGTACAGTCTTTTGTTTTTCCCGCTCATACCCAGCTGGGGCCAGCTTTGCGCTGATTGGCAGAACGGGTCTTGATGTCATAGCCAGCTGGGAGCCTTATAATAATAATAATAATAATAATAATAATAATAATAATAATACTTTATTTATACCCCGCTACCATCTCCCCAAGGCTGAGCCCACAATACATCAATAATAAAAACAATAACAACAAGTAATACAAAACAATAAAAAAAACTCATAACAGAGAATAAGCAATAAACATTAACAGTAACACAACGACGTTTAAAAACCTATGGCTGGGCCAAATGTAATAATTAAAATTTAAAAATAATGCTGAGCATGAACAGGTAAAATATGACTAGGATAGAGTTTTCAGAGAGGGGTGGGCATGCAGACATTCCTAGATCAATAATAAAGTGCTTTTAGAGGACATATTGCTGAGAGTTTCCTTATTCTGGGAAGGCACACTGGAACAACCATGTTTTTAGGCTCCTCCTAAAGACTGCCAGAGTTGGGGCATGCCTGATGTCCTTGGGGAGTGAGTTCCAGAGTTGAGGGGCCACCACTGAGAAGGCCCTCTCCCTCGTCCCCACCAATCACGCCTGCGATGGAGGTGGGAGCATGAGCAGGGCCTCCCCAGATGATCTAAGGGATCGTGTGGGTTCATACACAGAAATGCGGTCATGCAGGCAGGTGGGTCCCAAACCGTTCAGGGCTTTGTAGGTAAGAACCTGCACCTTGAATTGGGACCGGAAAATGAACAGCAGCCAGTGGAGGCGGCAGCCTCTGTGAGGCAGGACTGCAGCACCCGCCAGCCAATCAGGAAGTGTTCCTCACTTTCTATGCAGATTTCTGTTATCCAGTGGCTGACAGGGGCAGGATGATCCATGAGACAAAATAAATACATAGTTTTTGAATGAATCCCATTGTCTCTATCTGGAGATGAACAAAGTGAGGCCATCAGAACCCTGATTATTATTCCCCCCCCCCCGCCCCCCAAATTTGCATTCTGTATGAGAAATGCAAAGCATATTGTGGATAGCTGCAGAGACAGAAAATTTTACATCTAATTTTACATCAGTGATATGGTGGAAGAAGAACAATATGAAGGAGGATATGCAATTATGCATACTCTTCTTTGTGTAAATTTAATTGTCCAGATTCTTGAAAAAAGTGTTTACAAAAACACGCCATCTCTTTGCCTACAGTATTTCTGGTGTCTCCTTCAGAGCTGTATCTAGAAATTAGAAGACAAGTTGCCACTGCTGATTTATGCTTTGCTAGTTAACATGCTGCCATTGCTGCAACAGTATTTCTTTTGAAACAAAGTAAAAAAAATGCATCTCCATGGTGGCACTGCTATTTATTTTTCCACCAGAGCGCAAGCAAAAAAAGTTAATGCAACAAAACAAAGCATGTGGTAGTACAAATATTTGGTTCCTCTCTGTGTACTGAGAAATACTCAGTGTAAAGCAAGCCCAGTTAAAAACACTCTGTGATCAGCTGATTCTCTCAACTTGAAGGTTCTCTTTCGTAGAAAACATTTAGAACTTCTTGATAATCTTTAAACATTTTAAGGATTGCCACCTGATCAGTTACATCAACAATATGGGCTAATTATATCGACCAAACCCCTATCAAATTAAACTGCTGTTAGGACTCCAAACATAAGGTTTAATGGGGTTTAAATAGGCATCCTGTGCTGTTGATCTATTCAAGTGGAAAATACGTTATGGTTGAGATCCTTAGTGAGATTCATATCTAGCACTTATGGGGATTTTTCTTTGAGTCTATCCTATTGCAATAATTGAAACTCACATTTGTAAACCTTTTTTTAAAAAAAATCACTATAATGATGCATTTCCATCTTTTAGCAAAAGGCTATTACTATGGCTGCCGCAGTTAGCACAGCGGGTTCAACTGCCAGCTACAGAAAGTCTTGTTGACTGGAAGGTTGGCAGTTCAAGCTGTGGTCAGGGTGAGCTCCCACTATCAGCTCTTGCTTCTACTTACCTAGTAGTTCAAAAACAGCAATGTTATCTAAATAGGTACAACTTCGGCGGGGAGGTAAAAGGCGCCCTTAAAAATATGCTGCCAGTTCGATCAGGAAGGCATCCATGGACAGCAGGCTCTTCAGTGTGGAAAAAAAAATGAAATGACAGCACCTCTCCATGGCCGAGTTGAGTACAGCTTCCAGATGCCGGAGATGGAAAAAAGGGAAGCCTTACCTCTTCTATGTACTGTCTCTCTTTGCTGTTAATTGTATAACAGCTTTGAATGTTTGCCACATATGCATTCTGTAATCTGCTCTTAGTTCCCTTGGGGAGATAGAGCGGAATATAAAGAAAGTATATTATTATTATTATTATTATTATTATTATTATTATTATTATTATGACAAGCAAGTTTTGTATGGAGAGAACCTTTTCTGAGTGCAGAAAATATAGTGTAATTATATTACACTATAATACAAAACTTCTCTTCTTTTCTGCGCTATCCACAGAATTACACCATCTTTCCATGGGGGCCCCTGATTGTGTACCACCGTATCTACCATCTGGAGTCAGGCAGTGGGCTTGGTCTTTCCTTAAACATTTTCACTGAGTTCAGTGCTTTGTTCCCTTAGCCCATTTGAGCCCTTCATTTGTGTGACAGAAAGTATAGAGATTAACCATTGGTGTAGGAGCTAACTCTGCTTCCTGCTTGAGGTTTTCCCTGATGACCAGGGGTGGACAGTTTGTGAACCTTTCCAAATATCACTGATTTGCATTTCCCAGCAGCACAGGGCAGCACATTCAAAAGTAAGGTATGGAAGGTGCAGTCCAACAGCAGCCGGATGGTCATAAGTTGCCCACTATTTCATCTATTTTAAGAGTGTTCTTTCATCACCATGTCCTGGTGTATGCCACCTTATCATGAGGAATTCAAATTTGTACTTGTTCCATTAATGTCTACAGAATCCTACCATATTAAATTTAGTTTATAGAACTGAAATAACATAGGAGGAGGAGGAGGAGTTCATCACAGAGCCCTACCTTGGGCTGCTATGTTCAGAAGCCATGCCTCTGAGCACCACACACATGCATGCACAAAATACACAAAGCATCTCTTTTGATGTGTGGGTTTTATATATGAGTCAACATCAATTGTATTAAACATGATGCCTGTGATTCTTTCTCCGCTATATAACAAGCTACATTACAGTCAGTAGTTTATCCTAAATAGCACCCACTCAAAGGAGTTAAAAATAGCATGTATGCACTCTAGTTTGTTTCTTGGGAAACAGGCGTGTTGCTATACATCTCTGAGGGAATGGAAAAGCTTCCATTTCCCTGTTACTCTCTTGCAGCAAAAATCAACAAAGATCCTTAGGGCACCTTAGAAACGAACTTATTTGCAATGGGACTGCATTATTTGCGCTTACTGGAAGTGTGAATAATTTCCTTTGCCATTACTATACATTTGCACATGCAAACACATTTTCCCTGCAGAATCCACACAAAAGGCAGCATAACCCACAGCAGTGACAACATAACAGTTTAGAAGAACTTCTTAATTTTTTAGTTTTAGCACTTCATCAGAGAAAGTCAGCTTTATCTTGCCTTTGTATAAATTGCTTGTTGCACAAAGTCTTGTGCTGGGTTTCATGATCCCCAGCTGAAGCTGAAGCCATAGTTACCAGACTAAACCCAACAGGTCTCTACAGATAAGTTATGCCTGCCTTTGTAACCAGGGCCAGGTCCTGGCAGTAGTATGTGAGGAGTGCAGAGTGCATCAGGTAACATCATTACAGGAAGGGTTTTTTTTGTTTGTTTTTTTCATGTCAAGAGTGACTTGAGAAACTGCAAATCGCTTCTGGTGTGAGAGAATTGACCATTTGCAAGGACGCTGCCCAGAGGACGTCCAGATGTTTTGACGTTTTACCATCCTTGCGGGAGGCTTCTCTCATGTCCCCGCATGGGGAGCTGGAGCTGACAGAGGAAGCTCATCCATGCTTTCCCTGGATCCAAAACTCCAACTTGTCAGTCTTCATTCCTGCAAGCACAAGGTTTTAACCCATTGTGCCACCGGGGGCTCCTATTAGAGGGAGGTAAAAATTGGCAGAGTGGAAACTTATTGTCCATCTCAAGACTACCCCTCCACTGGCCAGAATGTTTATGCTGGCTGGTCACTACAACCATGAGTACTCCTGCCTTTCTGGATCTGACAGAGCTGCTGGCTGGGCCAAGAAAGGACGGCAGCAATAGAAAAGATGTAGTAGTCAATGAGAAGAGAGACAATGAAGGGCGGCAGTGGTGTGCCAGGCAATTGGACCATGGGGCACTGGAGTGGACAAGAGAGAGGGAAGATAGCATGGTGAGTACCCCTTCCAACTTGCTACCATTGCTATTTCTCCTTACACTGGTCTTTCCCCTCTCCCCTGTTCCTGGGATTGGAGGCAGTTTTTAGGACATCAGGTTGGGTACAGTTACTGTTAGTGTGTCAGTGGCATCCTCCTCACCTATCTTTCCCTGTCTCATTCTGCAGGGCAGGGGGATCCCTGGGTGGCCTTCTTCCCACTTTTCTACTATGGGAGAAGGGGAGCAACCAAGAATTGACCTTTCCTCCTTCAGCTGCTCCCAATTCCCAGGGTTGTGGGGTGGCTGTCTGGGTGAAGTGTCTAGCAACCATGAGTTACTGGACTTTGAGATACCTACCCTAGAGCCTCATCACATTAGGGAATACTCCGTTTCTGATACAGTTTGAGAATGATTCTGAATGGGTCCCATCACATGACATTTGCCCCATTCCTTTAGTTATCTGTCAAAATCCATCTGTAACAGAAACAGAGTATTTGCCCAGAGTACAGAGTATTTGTATCTGAAATATATTTTCATTCCTGAAGGATTTTTTATGTGTGATTGGGAAATCAGTATACATCCTGTCAGCAACAATAAACTTGAAATTTGGGAGGGGGGTGTCTGGGGGCAGAGTCTCATCTCCCTGGACTGTTCATAACAAAAACAGCCGCCATTTCCGTTTGTGATGGCGAAGAAGAAAGATCTCCTGGATTAAGGAAATTAGGAATTGTTGCACTATCTCATTGTATTTTAAAAAAATAACCAGAAACTGCGCAATTTCTTTCTCCATAACATTAGATTCTTTGGAAATCCTTATTTCACACCAAAAGGTAGCAATCAGGTGAATGCATTTACTGCGCAGACAAGAAAACATTTTCAAACCCTGTGCAAGTGGTAGTTTGAGAATTTTTTTAAAAGTCACTGAGTGATGTACAGTCTTCCAAATGGATTGGGAGGAGCCAGCCTTCTGTAGTTGATGGGTCAAAGTGGAATATTTTCTGAAGGTAAAAATCATAGTATTTGGGTGTGATGATGTCAGTAAGGTGTACCCTGTCTGAAAACAGTATGTGATCAGTCAGAAAAAACAATGGGATGCATACTGATATAAATGGATTATATCCCAAGGTGATATGCAGAGGTGGTCCTAGGTAATTTTCAATGGTAAGCAAACAGTATTTTGCCCCCCCCCCCCCAAATCAATCATTGATATATATTTTCTGTTCGTCATGGGAGTTCTGTGTGCCATATTTGGTTCAATTCCATCATTGGTGGAGTTCAGAATGCTCTTTGATTTTAGGTGAATTATACATCCCAGTAACTACAACTCGCATATGTCAAGGTCTATTTTCCCCCAAGAGCACCTCAAGAGCGCCCCTGGGCAAAATAAACTATACTGCGAATGCTTACTTTGCGTAATGGGTTGAGCCACCCCTGCTGATATGGTACCTAGTGATACCACACTGAATCCAAAGAATTTCACAGCTTGAGATAAAGCAGAAATCCCCTAAATCCAACCTATTTATTTTGGTACGTGAGACAGAAAAGCCTAGAAGTGCCTCTATTCATCCTGAACAGTAAAAATACAATATTACCGACTTAAATACCAAATTGTTACCCTTTCACAGTACCCCAGAAAGGCTCACTGAGGCCAGTTCTATTTGTAACAGTGGTCTGTTTCTTCATTATAGTAATCATCTAGGTCTTTGTTGTTTTTATACACAGGGATTCATAAACAAATATTCAAGTCTCTGGCCTTATCTCTCCATTTTCTGTGTTTTGATTTTTCATGTGATGGATTGTTAGCCACAGCTTAAATAGTATTATATCTTCAAGGGATTCTTTCCCCTATCATTTTCATCCATCATCATGTTTACATTCCCACCATTACTCACATATCTTTTAAAGATGAAATGCAATGTTCCTGATACAGAGGGCCCAAGTCCATGAAAGTTTTTGCTGAAATGAATTTAAGGAACTTGTTGAAATTGTGCAGCAGAAATAGAAGGTACCGCACATCACTTTATTGCACAGAGGTGGCATACTAGCACAGCAGCAAGGTCCATGGTGATGTTGTTTCCAGTCTACCACCTCCCTGTGATGAAGCCATCAGGGGTTACTGATGTGTAAAGCAAGGGTACCAGGGACTTACTTTGTGTAATGAGGCCCCTTAGCATCTGTGGCAGCATCCACCCTCCCCCTAAAAAAAACAATAAATAAAATAATTTAACCTTAAAAATAAGAAGAAAAGAAAAAATAGGGAAGGAAGTAGTACAGAGGGAAGTGTGGCTTTGCACAGCCAAGGCATCGCAATCTCTCAAAGCCAGTGGCTGTGCAATATCGCCCATCACAATGATGGTAAGTAGTAGCTATTATGCATCATTTTTTTTTTTTTTTTTTCCAAGATGGCGCGGGAGCAGCACCTCCTTTGTCCGCTCCCAAAGGGGATTTAAAATCTTCCCCTCGATCCCCCCGTAGGACCCCTCCCCGCTACACCGAGCCCCTTTAAGGACTTGGGGAGACCCAGGGAAGCTCTTAATAAGGGGCTAGCAGCGACGGCTCGAATTTCGCTGCCTCCACCGCGGCGCGGGCGCGAGTCCTTACCTCCAGCCGGCATCTTGGAGGAGGGGAGAGAAGCGAAGTGCATCCATCGGGCCTGCTGGGGCCGTCGCTTTTGAGCGCCCCTCTCCCGTTACTTTGGGGGAGGGGAGACAGGTAAGGCCCCTTCCATCGGGCCTCCAGGGCCCCCACCGCTGCCGAGCGCCCCCTCCCCGCTGTCTTGGGGGAGGGGAAAGAAGGAAGGCCCCCTCCATCGGGCCTCCAGGGCCCCCGCCGCCGCCGAGCGCCCCCTCCCCGCTGCCTTTGGGGAGGGGAGAGAAGGAAGGCCCCCTCCATCAGGCCTCCAGGGCCCCGCCGCCGCCGAGCGCCCCCTCCCCGCTGCCTTTGGGGAGGGGAGAGAAGGAAGGCCCCCTCCATCGGGCCTCCAGGGCCCCCGCCGCCGCCGAGCGCCCCCTCCCCGCTGCCTTTGGGGAGGGGAGAGAAGGAAGGCCCCCTCCATCGGGCCTCCAGGGCCCCCGCCGCCGCCGAGCGCCCCCTCCCCGCTGCCTTTGGGGAGGGGAGAGAAGGAAGGCCCCCTCCATCGGGCCTCCAGGGCCCCGCCGCCGCCGAGCGCCCCCTCCCCGCTGCCTTTGGGGAGGGGAGAGAAGGAAGGCCCCCTCCATCGGGCCTCCAGGGCCCCCGCCGCCGCCGAGCGCCCCCTCCCCGCTGCCTTTGGGGAGGGGAGAGAAGGAAGGCCCCCTCCATCGGGCCTCCAGGGCCCCGCCGCCGCCGAGCGCCCCCTCCCCGCTGCCTTTGGGGGAGGGGAGAGAAGGAAGGCCCCCTCCATCGGGCCTCCAGGGCCCCCGCCGCCGCCGAGCGCCCCCTCCCCGCTGTCTTGGGGGAGGGGAGAGAAGGAAGGCCCCCTCCATCGGGCCTCCAGGGCCCCCGCCGCCGCCGAGCGCCCCCTCCCCGCTGTCTTGGGGGAGGGGAGAGAAGGAAGGCCCCCTCCATCGGGCCTCCAGGGCCCCCGCCGCCGCCGAGCGCCCCCTCCCCGCTGCCTTTGGGGAGGGGAGAGAAGGAAAGCCCCCTCCATCGGGCCCTGGGCCCCGCCGCTGCCGGGCGCCCCATCTTGCTGCCTCGGGAAAGGGAGAGAAGCAATGCTGTTTGAGCATTTTGCATCGGAGGGAACTGCTGTTGTCGCCATCTGACCCTTTTCTGTTTGGTTTATTTTATTTTCCCACTTTCTCTTTTGCTAGTTAATTCTAGTATTTGTTATAGTTTAGCTTGGCTGTATGTTTTATGTTACATGTTGTATGTTCCGACTGCTGAGAGTGTGATAGGAGATACATAGGATTTGATTGATGAGGATAGGATTGTGGGGGTGGATCAGGTGAAGAGGCCCAGGAGATCGCATGAGACTGCTTGTGACAAGAAGCATCCATATAGGAAGGTGTGGTTGGTAGCTGAGTGTGTTTAGACTAGCGGTTGTGATAAAAGAGTCGTATAGGAAGTGTGGATGATTGTTGGGTGTGTTTAGTCTAGTGAGTGAGAGTGCAGATGTGGTGTTGGATAGTTGAGTGAATTGTGGGAAAGAGAGAAGTCTGTGGGCTCTTGGAGTGCCTGGGAGTGGCTGACTGTGCCGGAAGTTGTATGTGAATGTAAGCTGGTGGGAGTGTTTAGATACGAGTGTTGTGTGAGCTACCTTTTAGACATAGGAATGGGTGGAGCAGAACCCCATGCGAAGAATGATCTTTTGCACTTTTACGATCTCCTGAGGGAATCGTTTAATCATGTGTTGTTACAACTCAGGTTTTTAAACGAGAAAATGGACCATCTCCTTAGAGGTTTTGCCTCTTTCTCAGGAATTCCTGTGCAATCAATTCCCCCAAAGACTGATAACTCTTTGTGTGCAGATCTGGCTAAGGACTTGTGCCAAAATGGGGAGAAAGGCATGTCGGACCTTGGGGATCTGGGGGCTGAACGAGGATTGAATGATGAGTCGACTGAGGGAAGGGGAGAATCTTTGGGCAGTCATAGGATTGAGAACATTGTGGAGTGGCAGCGGTCTATGATGGCCGCTCAGAGGACGATCAATAATATAACAACAGATTTTTTGGTCCAGCCAACCGCAGCCTGCACTCAGGATCATCATCTACAAACTGACATGTTCGCGGTGGACATTGCTGACCAATTGATAAACAGAGGCAGATGGACCTCTAAGAGGGCAGTTTGTAATTCCTTGGCCCAAATCCTGGGTAAAAGACAACAGGATATAAGACTAGAAGCCATAGTGTGGTTATGGAGGGACTTCCAATCATCTGACCGTTCCTCCCGTCTTCAAATAACACCAGAAGACAATTCATGGCTCGGAGAGCTTATGGCAAAGCGCTCTGTCTTAAAGAAATGGGGCATTACCATTAGGAGGGTAGTTGTGGACCCCCAGATACGCCCCTTATTTGCCTCCGGGGTTCCTTCTCGCCATACACCATCAGGTCCCCGTGTGAATTCCACAATTAGCTCCCCGGTTAGGGCCTCCCCCTCCCCCCCTCCTGGTTCATACCATTTTGAGACCCCATCTGCCCCGGTCGCCCCCGCTCAACCAGCCACACTCCTTCGCTCGAGAACACTCCCCTTATTCAGCCCACTCAGCTCCCTTGATGTTTCATTATCTACCTCATCATCAGAAACATCCTTACCTAACGCCCAAGGGAGATTATTCCCCAGCCCGACTTCTTCCTCTGAGAGCTGACTAGTCATAGATCCTGCCCATGTAGGGGGGGGGAGGGCTCCAGAGGAAGGGGGTGCCATCCAAGTCGTGTGGGGGAGGAGAATAGCGGTTCACCAACATCCCAGGGAGAAGCGCAACAGAGTTCTTGCGACCCTGGAGAAGGTAGGTAGTGGTAGGCTCCATGGCAGCCCCCTTGGCCTTAAGGTCCTGCTGATTAATGCCAGATCCGTTAATGGTAAGACCGCGGCCATCCAGGACTTGATCACGGATGAGAGGGCGGATCTGGCATGCATCACCGAGACCTGGCTGGATGAGCTGGGGGGAGTAAATCTCACCCAGTTGTGTCCACCTGGTTTCGGAGTGCATCAGCAGGCCAGACAAGGGGGGCGGGGAGGAGGGGTCGCAGTGGTCTTCCGGCAATCCATCGCCGTGACCAGATGCGTTGTCCCGCAAGCTTCTGGGTTTGAATGTGTCCACTTGAAGGTGGGGAGCCGTGACAGTGTGGGGTTCCTGTTGGTGTATCGTCCACCCCGAGATCCAGCAGCTTCCCTGTCTGAGTTAGCGGAGGTGGTCTCTAATTCGGCTTTGCTCTCCCAGCACCTGGTGGTGCTGGGAGACTTTAACATCCACGCCGAGACCACTTTATCTGGCGCAGCTCAGGACTTTATGGCCACCATGACGGCCATAGGACTGTCACAGATAATATCCGGCCCCACGCATCAAGCTGGGCACACTCTCGACCTTGTCTTTGTGGCGGACGACGAATTGATCAGAGTGGAAGATCAAAACATCCTTCCAGTGTCATGGTCTGACCATCATCTGATCACATTTAGACTTACTGCGACCCTAAACCTCCGCAGGGGTGGAGGACAAATTAAGATGGTCCGCCCTAGGAGACTGATGGATCCGGATGGATTCCTGAGGAATCTTAGGGTTCTTCCTGCCTTGGAGCCTGGCGATTCTATCGACGCCTTGGTAACTCTCTATAACGGGGAGATGGCCAGGGCGTTAGATATGATCGCACCCGAACGCCCCATCTCGTTGCGTCGTGACAGGCCATCTCCTTGGTTCACCGAGGAGCTGGCTGTGATGAAGCACACGAGAAGGGGGCTAGAGCGCAAATGGAGGAAATCTCGAGATGTATCTGATCGAACACGGGCTAGAGCCTCTCTTAAGGCATACTCCGTGGCCATACGGGCGGCCAGGAAGTCATTCACGACCGCTCGTATAGCATCTGCAGCAAATAGATCATCGGAGCTGTTTCGGGTCGTGGGAGAACTCCTCCACCCACCTGCGGTGGAGGGGGTCCCTGACGACCCCGCAGCTCGGTGTCGCGATTTCGCACACCATTTTGCAGATAAAGTCGCCCAGATACGCCTCGAGCTCGACTCCAATTCCATCGCAGTGCCTGAAGAGGTGACGGAGGTACCTGCTTGTCCAATTTTGTGGGATTCTTTTAGGCTTGTTCTTCCTGAAACCGTAGAGGAGGTTCTTGGGGCTGTGAGGGCGACCACCTCACCTCTAGACCCATGCCCATCTTGGCTCATTAAATCAGCCAGGGAGGGGTTGGTTGACTGGTTTGTATTGATTGTCAATGCATCGTTGGAGCAAGGGATTTTTCCATCTGGTTTGAAACAGGCAGTGGTTCGTCCACTCCTCAAAAAAGCTTCCCTTGACTCCACGGTGCTGAATAACTACAGACCAGTCTCCAACCTCCCTTTCTTGGGTAAGGTGCTGGAGCGGGTGGTCGCCTCGCAGCTCCAGGGCTTCCTAGACGATACCAACTACCTAGATCAGGCACAGTCTGGTTTCAGGCCTGGCCATGGCACCGAGACAGCCTTGGTCGCCTTGGTGGATGACCTCCGCAGAGAGCTGGACAGGGGGAGTGTGACTCTGCTGGTTCTCTTGGACATCTCAGCGGCTTTCGATACCATCGATCATGGTATCCTTCTGGGTCGTCTCTCTGGGATGGGCCTTGGGGGCACGGTTCTGTCGTGGCTCCAGTCCTTCCTGGAGGGACGCACCCAGATGGTGAAGCTGGGAGACGCCTGCTCGGACCCCTGGCCTTTGACCTGTGGGGTCCCGCAAGGATCTATCTTGTCGCCCATGCTCTTCAACATCTACATGAAACCGCTGGGAGAGGTCATCCGGAGTTTTGGAGTTGGGTGCCATCTCTATGCGGATGACACACAACTCTACTACTCCTTTCCACCTAATTCCAAGGAGGCTTCTCGGGTGCTGGACGAGTGCCTGGCCGCTGTGTCGATCTGGATGAGGAAGAACAAGCTGAAGATCAATCCCGACAAGACAGAGGTCCTCCTGGTCGATCGTAAACCGGATCGGGGTATAGGGTGGCAACCTGTGTTGGACGGGGTTACACTCCCCCTGAAGCCACAGGTCCGCAGTTTGGGTGTCCTCTTGGATTCTTCGCTTACACTTGAGGCTCAGGTGTCGGCGGTATCCGGGAGGGCCTTTGCACAACTGAGACTTGTGCGCCAGCTGCGACCGTACCTTGTGAAGGCGGATCTGGCCGGGGTGGTCCACGCCTTGGTCACCTCTAGAATGGATTACTGCAATGCGCTCTACGTGGGGCTGCCCTTGAAGACGGCTCGGAAACTACAATTGGTCCAGCGGGCAGCAGCCAGGATGCTAACTGGAGCTCATTATCAAGAGAGGTCAACCCTCTTGTTCAAGGAGCTCCACTGGCTGCCATTTATTTTCCGAGCCCAATTCAAGGTGCAGGTGCTCACCTACAAAGCCCTGAACGGTTTGGGACCACCCTACCTGCGTGACCGCATTTCCATCTACGAACCCACACGCTCGCTCCGGTCATCTGGGGAGGCCCTGCTCGTTATCCCACCTACGTCGCAAGCGCGCTTGGTGGGGACGCGGGACAGGGCCTTCTCTGTGGCGGCCCCCCGACTCTGGAATGCCCTTCCAAAAGAGCTTCGTCAGGCCCCTACTCTGGCAGTTTTCAGAAGGAACCTAAAAACTTGGCTGTTCCGATGTGCCTTCGCAGATTAGGAATCCCCATCCCAAGTCCTAGATGCACTTTAGCACAACTAACATTGCTGCACACCACACTTAATCCTACGTTCCTCCTGCCATCTCAGCACTTTTAACCCTGTACCCCATTGCGCTGGCCGAACCAGTTTTAATAGTGTCTTGATGTATTGTCATTGTGGTTATTTTGCTTAATTATTTGATTTGCTTTATTTATCGTTGTGTTATGTTTTCTATTGTATTGTGTTTTGTGGCTTCGGCCCGTGTAAGCCGCATCGAGTCCTTTGGGAGATGCTAGCGGGGTACAAATAAAGTTAATAATAATAATAATAATAATGTAGTTGAAATCCAAATTACTAATGCCCTGAAAGATCTCTCCAGCTATTACAAAGATAACCAGCTAAAGTCTAATCCTGCCAAGACACAAACATGTGTTTTCTATCTATGTAATCGTGAACCAACAGGGACCGGTTACCTGGGAAGGTCAAGAGCTTAAACACTGTTTCCACCTAGAAGAATCCTCCACCTTGTGTGATTGTGGAGCAGAACAAACTACTCAGCATCTGTATGCTTGCCCACAATGCCTTGCCTCGTGCACAGAGGAAGAACTGTTAGAGACAATGCGGTTGCTGTTGCCCGTTTTTAGTGTAAAATTATTTAGCTGCTTGTGTTCTCTCTATTTTATCAGTTTTACACTTATCTGTGCAATGTGTTTGACATGAAATAAAAATAAATGAGAATGTTGTGGGATTGCAGCTTGCATGATATTGCATGCATTAATTTTTTAGGCAAAGAATAAAATTTCCTCACTACCACTACCATTCAGTGCTCGCCAGCTGCCCAGACTGGTATTGAATCTTATTTGAAGATTATCAGTGTAATGGCACCCAATCTCACATTTAAAGATTTGAATGGGGGAGATGGCAGGAGAGGCATACCTAGTATATTTGGCTGCCTGAAGCAAAATACGAGAGTCAGTTTTTACCTCAAACATCATCCATAGGAATGTTTTCTACTGTTCACCAAGAAAGCTGTCCAGCTCCTGAAACACAGGGCACCTTCCTCCTAAGACAGCTGACTTCTGCCTAATAGTAGGGCTGGCCATAGTATCACCAAAATCCTTTTAGTTTCCCCAATAAACTTTAGATTGTGTTGTCTCTGATAATCCTCGAACGAACTTTAGAACCTGATGCCTCCAATTTAAACCCACATTCATTTAATTCTAGCATTGTGCTAGAGACACTGTATTGTTTAGAAAACTCTCTTGCTGCCAAGAAATCAAATTCCTGCAGACTTCAAAATGTCTTTTCTCTTAAAGAAAATCTACCTGCCTTACCACTACAGCAAAAAAGAATATTTATTTTATACTTCAACAATGTCATGGAAATGGTTTGAAAATAAATAAATTGCAGATTGACAAAGTGCATTCCATATGTATACACTGATTCTAAAATATGCTGCTATACATCTCAAGGATTCCACAGGGAGCATGCTTGTATTTACAGCTTCCTTTCATTGGAGAGGGATAAAAAAGATTTTACAGTTTAAAGACAAACAGAGATAGGTGGCTGAATGTAGCATTTACTGGTACTTTCTTGCAAGAATATCAAGCCCAATGGAATTGCCTTGTGGAAATTATTACTAAAAATGTGCCGGAATACTCAATGGCTCAACCATAACATTATATCAAATATAATGATGCATATAGGGAAAAATTCTAATATTCAGTTGTGTTTTCTTTTACTTACTAGCAAAATAATATTGGTTTTCTCTAGCACCTCAATTCAAAATCAAAGTCTACCAAGTACAGGTTTCAAACAGGCTCTACTTTAGTGATGCCATCAGGGAAGACATGGGGCACAAACCCAGTGGTGGATCTACACTGAAGATTTAATACAGTTTGACACCACTTTAACTGCCATGGTTCGATGCTATGGGATCCTGGGAGCTGTAGTTTTGTGAGGCACCAGCACTATTTGGCAAAGAAGGTGAAAAGGCAGTTTAAATGTAAACTATGTTTCCACTTAATAAAATGTACTGTAATCTGAAACTGGGACAGGCAGCATGTTGTTCATGAAGGGGTCTTTGTGGTTGGGAGTGGCTGGCAGCAGACAGGGCAGCAATTCCTGAATGGGGCTGGGCCACAGATATGCATTTCTCACACTCACACATTCATACCCACAAATATATGTAATACTTACATACCTATTGTAGAGAGAGGGAAGGCTGATGTATCCCTTCCAGCAACCAATCTATGGAAGATTGATGTTTGTCCACAGCCAGGCATGTAGCCGGGGGGTGGGGGTGGGGGGGCTCGGGGGGCTTCCAGCCCCCCCCCCCGAAATTTTCATGGTGGTTTGCAAAAAAGGCCTTATTGGTGCATTATTTAAACTGTTATGTTTATTCATATCATGATCTGATCACCATACTCAATATATCCCATATGCATGGGGGTATTGGGGTAATGATACAAAAGGCTAGGCTAGACCCTCTTTCACTCAGACTCAGCCCCCCCCCCCGAAACTCAGCCCCCCCAAACCCCCCCTGAAAAAAATTCAGCCCCCCCCCCCCCCCGAAACGAAATCCTGGCTACGGGCCTGTCCACAGCTAATAGGCTCCCTCCCCATGAGTTGCTTTTTGTATTTCAACACTTCGAATTTCCTAGCCATACTGACTTTGGCTTATTGGCTAGGCAGCAGTAACAGTGGACATGACATCTTGCTAATCCATGGGCCATAATAATATTTATTTATTTATTTATACCCCACTCTATCTCCCCAAAGGGACTTGTGGCAGTTTACAGACAAATGTAACAAAGTGGCAAACATTCATTGCCAAAACAAACAATAACAACAACAAATCAGCTGGAGCTGTTGTGGCCTGAGGAGAGCAATGTCGGGGTCCTCCTAGGCCCGTTGGTGCCGGTACATGGCCCATTAATCTCACATTGCCCATGAGTAAGGCTCACATTCCCTAATCAACATATTACACATCTCCAGCATGGACCAGAATACCTATACTACAGAATTAATGTAATTTAACACCACTTTAACCAGCAGGGCTCAATAATGGGATTTGAAGTCTGGGGAAGCACCAGCACTCTTTGGCACAGGCCAAAAACACTGGAAAATGACAGCTCCCACGATCCCATAGCACTGAACTATGGCAGTTCAAGGGCATACCTACACTATAGAATTAATGCATGGCTTAATGCTTTGGAATTATGTAGTTTTCAAGGTCTTTGACCTTCTCTGTCAAATAGTGCTGGTTTCTTGCCAGACTATTTATTTATTTATTTACAGTATTTGTATACTGCTTTTCTCACCCTGAGGGGGACTCAAAGCAGTTTACACATAAGTAATGGCAAAAATGCAATGCCAGTACAAATAATTACAATTATACACTACAATTAGACATAAATCAAATTAAAAATACATCCATGAGCAATAAAACAATCATTAAAACAATAAAACAGTCTCGTCCGTTGAATCGCCATTCCAGTCATTGTCTACAACTGCCATGATTAATTCTAGAATGTAGATACATTCAAAGTGATGTCAAATTGCATTAATTCTACAGTGTGGATGTGCCCACAATACAGCTGCAGTCTGAAGCAAAACCTGGCTACCAAACCTTGCCCCAAAACTTTTCTGGATTGTGTAGGGGGAGGTACAATGTGTGTGTGTGTGTGTGTGTGTGTGTATGCATTCCCCCATCTTAATGTTATAGGTTCTTGTGCAGAAAAGCTGGTTAAAACCCAGGATCTCAATCCATGGCTGATACCAGATGAGAAACTCCCTCCTGGGCACACACAAGACTGGGCAATGTGGAAAGCACTAAACATACTGTGCTCTGGCACTAATCTTAAGAAATGAGGTTACAAAGTGGAGTCCATGACATGCTGGAGCAGAGAAGAGCAAACCCCAGACCACTTACTACAATGCGGTCTGAGCCCTGCCACATGCACAATGGAGAACCTTCTCACAGCGACACCAGAGGCACTCCAAGTTGCCAGCTTCTGGGCAAAGTGTAATGCCAAGGTTTAAACTTTGTTTGTGGTTTTTTATACATTATAACTATTCTCAATTCACTTCTGACATGATAAATAAATAAAATAATGCAGAAAAGCATGCCAAAGTTTGGGGATAACTATTCATTTCCTTTTCCTTCAAGACAAGCTGCCGTTCCAAACCAACAGACTGCATTGCAACCTGAAATCTCTGTATGAATACTATTTGTGGAAATAGAAACCAAAGAAACCTGAAAACAAACAAAATTGGTTGCAACTTGCAATGCTGGAGAGGTCCAGTGATTACTATCCCAGTTCTGCTGTTTTGCCTGATGAACACCAGAGGGGGTAAGAGGAGCAGAGATTTGACCAACTGCAAAAATAAAATAAAATAAAATAAAATAAAATAAAATAAAATAAAATAAAATGAAATGAAATGAAATGAAATGAAATGAAATGAAAAGAAAAGAAAAGAAAAGAAAAGAAAAGAAAAGAAAAGAAGGAAGGAAGGAAAAGGGGAAGGAATGATCAAGATGGATTAAAATTAATTGAACTGTACATCGCATTTCATTGTGCTTTATGCAAGGAATCAAGACACCCATGTCATGGAAAGCATTTTTACAAATATATAATAATATAAGGTTAATGTACACACACTAATATCATCATTTCCCCCAAAATTAACAAGGAACAATATTTCTTTTAAGATGTTATTTTCAAGTTCTGTAAAAATGCTAAGAAATCTAGGCAAAAGTATTAGAATTGAAGAAGCATCAACACTTGTATACAGAGCAATTAGGAACAGAGGAAAACCTGTGGTGCATGCCTGCTATGTTCTTTTCACCTCTGTTCCTTAGATCCATGTAGCTCCAAAATGTTTTGCCTCTTGTCTGCATGAAAAGATTACCTTCCCTTTCTTCCCAAAAGTCTTTAATGCTTTATTGCCCTTTGTTGGAGAAGGATGTATCATAAGGGTCACAAGATGCCACAAGATGCTTTACACACAAACATGAGACCGAGCACTCTCCTGTCTCCCACCCTTAGCGCTTACATAGTGCCACATTACACTGCACTCTGCTATAGATAGTAGATACTCCTAATTGTAATTGTGTTGCCAGAACAGCACTGAGATCTGGTCATTTCCATTGTAAAAGTAAAGTAAAGGTTTCCCCTGACATTAAGTCTAGTCATGTCTGAATCTGGGGGTGGTGGTGCTCATCTCCATTTTTAAGTTGAAGAACTGGGGTTGTCCATAGACACCCGAAAGGTCATGTGGCCTTTACCTTCCTGCAGAAGTGGCACCTATTGATCTAATCACATTTGCATGTTTTCGAACTGCTAGGTTGGCAGCAGCTGGGGCTAACAACAGGATCTCACCCCACTCCCCGGATTCGAACCGCTAACCTTTCGATCAGCAAGTTCAGCAGCTCGGCACTACGCCACCAGGGTGTGCAATTTCCATTTTATTTGCTAAAAATAACGCTTTAAACTGAACAGTATCAGTTAAACAAGTATTTTGAATCCGTTCCTCCACCAGGGATTGCTAAAATCATTTTGCAGCCTGAAAAAGAATTGCAAATGCTGACATCATCAAGGCATTGTATCTTAGGCCCCATCTACCCTGCCATATAAAAATCAAATTATCTTTGAACTGGATTATATGGCTTTGTGAACTCATATAATCAAATTCAAAGAAGATAATGTGGCTCATTTGCTTTGATAATCTGAATTATATGGCAGTGTAGATCTGGCCATGGACTACAGCTTTTTAAACTTTCTCACTAACTGGTTTCCATTCTGATTCTGAGTGGTCTAACTCTTTGTAGACATCACCCTCCTCTGCCATAAACACACCTTCACTGCACTCCATGAATTGTAATTAGCCAATTCTAATCAGTTTTGTCCAGCTTTTCACTTCACAAAGTCATTCTGATTTGAGTCGTACTGTTCTAATCAAATGTTATTATAGTATGTGCTGGTACGGCTGTACCAGGAGCTCCAAATTTATTTGTTTTGTATTAAATGTTTGCTTGCAGCCCTGGGTTTCAGGGACTCTGCAGATAGGTGGCTTCCTTTGGTTGCAGTCATAGGGCAAGTCACCTGTCCATCATCATTCAATTTTGGTTCCGCCCCTTGCTCAGGGCAATTGGGAAGGGAAGGGAGCCATTTTTAGTTAGTCTCAACAAGGAAAGCTAATGTACAGGATATGTGCAAGCTTCCCCTGTACAAAAGCTTCAACCCTTAAGACCTTCCACGGGAGAACAGTCTTAAGAGTCTCCAAAGAGTTCCAGGAAAACAGCCCTAAAGACCAAAGAACTCCAGCTGGAGAATATCTAAGCCTTTACTGATAGGTCCACTCAGTGCTTCAAGATGCAGTTCAACCCGGTAGAGGAGCCCACATCAGTAAGGGTTAGATTACAGTCAGCCTGGGAGAAGTTAAAAAGGGGATTTTCCTTTAAAGTAAAGAAGAAGTTATTGAAGACAGTTGCCTGTCCTTCGTGGGCAAGTTTAGGAAGCCATCAGTTGCATAAAAGCCTGGAAGCATTTGTTTAACTTTGTTGAAGACAAGAAAAGTTTTGTTTGATTGTTTATTAATAATGGACTTTGTTATACTTCACAAGCCATCTAAAGATCATTTGTGGTGGAAAACCTCTGAGAACTTCTCTTTGGGCCCCCTGGCTTCCCGCTGGGCAAAGGTTGCACGTCCTGTTCTAAAGGAAATTCTTTACAGGCCCAGCGCACGACAGAACATAGTATGATCCACTTATCCACAAATTTCCATGACTTAACTTACCCATTCTTGAAGCATCCACACCCCTGGGAAATGTCTGAGGGCCACTTGAGAACCACATCTATACAAGTCATATAACAAAACAAGAATCAGCCTATGATATCAACATGATGCATCAGCCATTCTTACCTGCAATGCAAGACAAGGCCACTAAATACTAAATAAATCGTGGCTTTGGTAACAATGGCAACAAGACCACAGAGGTATGGGTGGTCATCTATGGGACCAGGTTTGGCCCCACTGAATGACTAGGACTCTGACCAGCTATTATGCGATGAAATACAGTATATCATTTCACACTTTTTACAAAGAACATGGAGGCAAATTTACCTCCTAACAATTCAGCCAGGCAGTGAATAACTTTTCTGTGATGCCCAAGTAATGACATATAAGTACAGAGGGATTCAGATCTGAGCAGAGCTTGGAAACATTACTTTTTTCATACCAGAGCTGAGCAGGCAAAGCTTGAATGACGAACTCACTGGAGGGTTGCTATGGATGCTGTTTCTGCCATATATGCTATGCAACAGAGGTTTTAAAAATCACACCCAACGCCAGCTGTCCTTGTTGTACAAGCTCAGTAGACCATTGAAAAAGGCAAAAGACCACAATAGCATTGGTAGACACTACTGCCTGAAGCAGAGGAAATGGCATCTATTAATCATCCACCACTCAAGTCATGGTGAATAATACTCAAGGCAAGTTTATTTTGCATATATGCCATATATGCTATGGATAATTCACAGTTATCCACAGTTATATACTGTGGATAATTCACAGTTGCCTCTGTTTCATGACACCTCAAATTAGCCAAATTAAGCAGCCTGCTCACTCTACCTTTACTGCTGTTTTGCTGCACGTGAAATAAAATAAAATTGTCCTTAATGTGAATAATGAAGGACAAAACTCTTCTGATGTGCAGTTTTAGATTGGAAAGGTGCACATGTTTCAGTGGAAGTTGTATGATTCTCAATCACTTCTGAAGGACTGTTCCTTAGTAAAATTGTAGGAAAGCAACGTATTTTATAGAATTTGTTGTAATTAAATTATTTACTTTCCACTATTCAACTGATTTTTCAAAGTTACACATATTTTAAAAAGATGCAAACCATACAATCTATATATATAAATCTGTTAGGTTGGTTCAACCGGACAGCAAAACTCACAAACCCCCCCAACGAAACTTAACCAAAATTCCCATGCCCATAACACAACCCACAAGGTACAAACATATCTACTCAAAATGAAAAACAACACAACAACACACTCACAAAATGGCAAAACAACAAAACTCAAAAAACCCCAACGAAACTTAACCAAAATTCCCATGCCCATAACACAACCCACAAGGTACAAACATATCTACTCAAAATGAAAAACAACACAACAACACACTCACAAAACGACAAAACAACAAAACTCAAAAAACCCCAACGAAACTTAACCAAAATTCCCATGCCCATAACACAACCCACAAGGTACAAACATATCTACTCAAAATGAAAAACAACACAACAACACACTCACAAAACGACAAAACAACAAAACTCAAAAAACCCCAACGAAACTTAACCAAAATTCCCATGCCCATAACACAACCCACAAGGTACAAACATATCTACTCAAAATGAAAAACAACACAACAACACACTCACAAAACAGCAAAACAACAAAACTCACAAACCCCCCAACGAAACTTAACCAAAATTCCCATGCCCATAACACAACTCACAAGGTACAAACATATCTACTCAAAATGAAAAACAACACAACAACACACTCACAAAATGGCAAAACAAAAAAAATCACAAACCCCCCAACGAAACTTAACCAAAATTCCCATGCCCATAACACAATCCACAAGGTACAAACATATCTACTCAAAATGAAAAACAACACAACAACACACTCACAAAGCGGCAAAACAACAAAACTCACAACCCCCCCCACTAAACTTAACCAAAATTCCCATGCCCGTAACACAACCCACAAGGTACAAACATATCTACTCAAAATGAAACACAACACAACAACACACTCACAAAACGGCAAAACTCAAAAACTCCCCAACGAAACTTAACCCACGCAACCCCACACTCCATCACTCCCCCCGCCGCCGCACACACACACGCAACCCCACGCTCCATCACTCCCCCCACCACCCCACACACACACGCAACCCCATTCCCCCCGCCGCCGCACACACACACTCAACCCCACGCTCCATCACTCCCCCCGCCACCGCACACACACACACAACCCCACGCTCCATCACTCCCCTGCCCCAATCTTACCTCCTTTTACTTCACGCCACCTCCAAACCCCACCAGGAAAATCCAGGAAAGACAGGAAGGAAGGAAGGAAAGAAGGAAGAAAGAGAAAGGGAGGTAAAGAAAAAGGGGGAAGGAAGGAAAGTTAGAGAAAGAAGGAAGAAGAGAAGGAAAGATGGAAGGAAAGAAAAGAGAGACAGCAGAAGAGAAAGAAAAAGGGGGAAGGAAGGAGATAGAGAAGGAAGAGGAGAAGGAAAGATGGGAGGGAAGGAAGGAAGGAGGGAAAGAAGGAGAGAAAGTGGGAAGGTTGGCCACAGCAACACGTGGCGGGTAAAGGTTGTTATTTCTATGATTATTATGATGCTATTATTCCTATGAGACCCTTTTAGGGGGAATGGGAGAGGTGTCAGGTCCCAGAGGCAATGCATTGCATATTGTTATTGTTATGATGGTGGTGAAATAAAAGGAAATAAAAAGTGAAAGAAGGAAGCAAACAGGGAGGGAAGAAAGGGGGAGGGAATGAAGGAAAGAGAGAAGGATGAAACCAAGTAGTGAAAGAAGGAAAGAAAGAAAGATGTAGAGAAGGAAGAAAGGAGAGAAAGGGGGAGGAAAAGGGGGAAGGAATAGGTAGGTACCTCTCTTTCATAATAGTCCAGATATCTACCTCAACTTTGATAAGTTTTACTATAGGCCACAGCAACGCGTGGCAGGGCACAGCTAGTATTATATAAACCATAAGCAAAAGAATATATCATAAGGTGAATTTACATTTTAGAATTTATGCAATTGTATACCATTTCAATTGTCATGGCTCAAAGCTATGGAATTGTGGGAGGTGTTGACTGGTGAGTCTTCAATACTACTTCACATTGAAGATTTAAGACCTTGTAAAACTGACAACGTTCATGATTGTATAGTACTGAACCCTGACAGTTCAAGTGGAGTCAAACTGCCAATGCTACATTGGGTACAGGCAAACTTCTGCCCTCCATGTGTTTTGGACTGTTAGGAATTGTGGAGTTGAAGTCCAAAACACTTGAAGGGATGAGGTTTGTCCCTGCCTGGTGTAGATGCACCCTTAGACTTTCCTGTGGGAGACAGTTTAGTAGCTGCAGAGTCACCACAGAGAATACTCTGTCCTAAATAAATGCAACACACCAATCAGATGTTTGCTAGCAAACACTGTGAAATGTAGTTTGGTGAAACACCAGCACTCTTTGGCAGAGAAAGCCAAAGGCATTGTAAAACTACAATTCCTGTGATTCCACAGTACTGAGCCATAACAGTTAAGTTGGTGTCAAACTGCATTAATTCTATACTTTTAGTTAGTGCTACTTAGAATCATTAATTTTTCTCAGTCCTGTTTTGTATGATCAGCGTTGCCCACTTTGCAAAATTACACATATTCTTCAACTTTTTCTCATTCCAACAAGGAATACTAATTCTATACTTTTAGTTAGTGCAAAAAGGGGGCCGGGCTTTAGCACAGCATGCTAACTGCCAGCTGCAGTAAATCTTGCCAACTGAAAGTTTGACAATTCGAGCTTGGGTTGGTGTAAGCTTCTGGCCATCAGCCCAGCTTCTGCCCACCTAACAGATCGAAAACATCAATGTGAGTAGATAAATAGATACTGCTTTAAGAAGTGGGGAGGTAATAAAGACATCCATAAAGGACATCCCGGTGATTTGATCGGGATGCGTTTATGGACAACAACAAAAAAGTTCCTCGGCATGGAAGATTGAGCAACAGCATTACCCTCCTCCATGGCCAGAGATGAGCGCAGCCTCCAGATGTTGGAGATGGAAAAAGCCTATAACTCAGTTTATGTATTGTCTGTCCTGTCAATTGTATAGCGGCATTCAGTATTTGCCTATATGGGCTCTGTAAAAAGTTTGTACGCCACTCTGAGTCCCCTGCAGGATGAGACAAGCAGGGTAGAAATGATGTAAATAAAAACCCTCCCAAAGAGATATTAACATTTATTTTGAATGTTGTATATTAATTCTGTACAAATTAAACAGTTGTGTGTCAGTTCCTCCACCCCCTTAGCTAATCTTTGGCAAGATTGGTGTGTGTTGGCTTCAGAGAATTCAGTGGAAAAACATGCAAAACCCATAACCACAAAATAACCACTTGGATGAGGTTGTGCTAGCGTGAGACTTGGGGTAACTTAAAGGCATTGAAGTTCTGTCATACTCATTTCTTGTTTTTCAGGACACATTAAGCAGCCTTCTTCCGTGTTACAGCAAGTGATTCCCAGAAGTCATGTGGATGCCATGGTGTCCATTTCCATCCTGACTCATTTGACACATCTGGATGGGCGCTTGGTTTTCATCTGTAAAATATTAGAAAGTATGAATTCTTGGAGGTTGACAAAGATGTCAATGATGCAGGGCAGAGCTTGAATATCCACCTCCCCCACTTTTCCTCACACATTTCTAATTGTAAGAGGGAAATTAGTGATTGAATAGGATTTTAGAAATTTACATACCACTGGAGTTCACTGTGTTTCCAAGAGCTATGATGCAGAAAATCATGCCTATTCAGAACTGTATAGATCTGGACTTTTACTCTCAAGAGATCACTTTATGGGGAGAAATACAGACAACTTCAAGTACTGCATAGCAAACCTATTGATAGGACTAGAAAAACCTTTGAATACATTTACAGGGCTTTGCAATGAACACAAAACCAACAAAGAGCACTTAGGGAATGGCATGGGCTTGTGAATGTCTAGCTTGCTACAGACAAATCTACGGCCATTTATTTGCAGAACAACAGTCAGGCATACATCAAGAACACTGCATTTGTCTGCCAAGGCCTGGGAATTTCTCATGTCACATTCTTGTCAGCCTTTTTGAAGAACCCAAAGGAGTGACACACTGAAAATATTGTTACTACTGAGAGAAGCCTGCACACATTGAAACTCTATATAAAAGCCAGTTCACACCTGGACAGTTATATTGACTGGAGATGGCCTAAACTGAGGACTGTAAAATAAAATTTAAGTAGACGAATAAGAAAATAAGCTAAGACTATATTATGGAATAGTGATCTAGGTCCCATCTATACTGCCATATAATGTAGTTTGGTGCAGTTAATCTATATAAGGAAACTGCATTATATGGCAGTATAGATGGGGCCTAGACCACTATTCCATATAAGATGGGCTCTTATATAAAGTTTTTATGTAGAAGATAAAAACTTTATATACGATAGAAATGTTATGTATGGTTTTTTTCTTTCTGACATATAAGGAAAAATATTTGCATAATACTAGCAAAACAAACATTCGCATCTCATTAGTTAAGTGATTGCATATCTGTTTTTCCCTAATGTGGAAATGATCACAGTATGGGGAAAACAGAGTATATAAAGCAAATATGTTGTGGCATTAGTAATCTAAACCATATTTTAAAATTCTCTTTGATTTCAGATTCATTTCTAACATTCTTTTCTATTCAAGGGACTGGGAATAATTTTAGCATATGAGATATTTTGTTTTGTTTGCCCATGTACAATCTTGCTCTGTTTGGAAAGGTCTTACTTAAGCAAGACTGCAAACAGATTCAAAACTTCTCTCTCTCTCTCTCTCTCTCTCTCTCTGTGGGATGCCTTTCTGAGCAGAATTTTCTGGATTTCTGTGCTTTACTTGAAACTCGGTTTGAAATGGTGAATGTGTTTCATGAGCTCCTCCAGTAGGCATAAATGAAAATTTAAAAGAGGTATTTCATTTTTTTTTTGGGGGGGGGGGGTATTTTCTTCTCTCTCTTTTGGTTATTTCAGTTATTCAGAGGACATAAAAGTGATAATGCTGAATCTACGCATCTTCCAGCAGAGGTAACAACTAAGATTGATATCTTATGGAAAAAATATGTTCTGGTATGACTGTCGTATCCAGTGTGGATTTTAAGAAGCTCTCCAAGGTCCAACATCTTGAACAATTTTGAATTAAAGTTTGGATTAAAATATAGAATGGATTCACCACCTCACTCAATGAGAACCATCACTTGACACTGTTCCTATAAATTATATTCTTATTAATGTGCTTTTTTTTTTTTTGACCAGTCTCAGATGAGAGTAAGATTTTTCTTACAGGATGTAAATCTGCATGAGAAATCTCAGGAACCACAAATGACATCTGGAGCATCATAAATCACCTCTACAGAAAATGTGTAATGTGCAAACATGCTTCACGATAAATTACAAGTGGACAGATAGCCTTGTTAGCAGCAAAGGAGAAATCCACAAGAGTTTGGTGGCTAAGGTTTAGCTGACAGTAGTATTCAGACTGCAGAGACATTGCAAGACATGCAATTCATGCTTCTGATTTAGGACTATGTTTTCTGTCTCTTCTTGAATTAATTTGCTGAGAAAGGGGGAAGATGTACTTCCTCCTGGCTCCATTACTGAATCTACAGGAGACAAAGCAAAAGACTAACAAAGGGAATTCCTAAGCAGAAGGAAGTAGTTGCTAGCAATCCCCTAAGCACAAAAACTTGCAGCAAAGTGGGCACACTTCATGAATTGAACTGGTATATAAATGACTCTTTCATTGCACAATTCACTTGAAATGTTGATGTTCTTCAGAGTCATAGGACCTCTTCACATGGCCCTTTTGGGCTATGTTGCAACACTAGCAATCGCAGTGAAATAGAAGGTGAATGGGTAGCTCATGGCATCCTGTATGCCCTCCCTCCTTCCCTGCTTTGGTACCCTTTCCCTCCCCCCATCACATGGCAAAAAGGGGAGGAAAGTGCAGGTAGCTACCCTATTTTCCCCAAACTACACCAGTGTTCACATTTGGGCATATTGAGTATATCTGTGCCAAGTTTTATCTAGATCCATCATTCTTTGAGTGCACAGTGCTCCCTGGAGGTAGGTGAACTACAACTCCAAAACTCAAGGTCAATGCCCACCAAACCCTTGCAGTATTTTTCTGTTGGTCGTGGGAGTTCCGTGTGCCAAGTTTGGTTAAATTCCATCATTGGTGGAGTTCCGAATGCTTTTTGATTGTAGGTTAACTATAAATCCCTGCAACTACAACTCCCAAATGACAAAATCAATCCACAGTATTCAAACTTGGGCGTATTTGTGCCAAATTTGGTTCCGTGAATGAAAATACATCCTGCATATCAGATATTTGCATTATAATTCACAACAGTAGCAAAATTGCAAAATTACAGTTTAGGAAGTAGCAACTAAAATAATTTGTGGTTGGGGGTCACCACAATATGAGGAACTGCATTAAGGGGTTGTGGCATTAGGAAGGTTGAGAACCATTGTTATAGATAAATAAATATGTCTAAGGTTTTATATTATTATAATGTTTGACATTTGGGACTGAAGGAAAATTCATGGGAAGGTTCTTATGGGAGGCAATTACCTCATTTTGTACCCTGCCCCAGTTGCAAGAAAATGTGTGCACACCAACAGAATTCTGGTCTAAAATTGGGGAAACCAACATTGCCGTTCCCACTCAAGGACAAATTATGTTACACCCAAAATGTTTTAACTGGCATACTTAGAATTAGCCAAATCTTTTCTTAGAAAAGGCAACTATAGACCACCCAATCTAATAATTTTGTTAAGAATAATAATAAGACTCTGGCACAAGCCAGTAAAGGTGGTCCCAGTGGTGATCGGCACACTGGGTGCAGTGCCTAAAGACCTTGACCTGCACTTAAACACAATAGGTGCTAACAAAATTACCATCTGCCAGCTGCAGAAGGCCACCTTACTGGGATCTGCACGCATTATTCGCCAATACATCACACAGTCCTAGACACTAGGGAAGTGTCCAATGTGTGATCCAATACAACAGCCAGCAGAGTGATCTTGTCTGCTGTGGACTCATCTTGTTGTGTTTCTAGTAATAATAATAATAATAATAATAATAATAACTTTTATTTATATCCCACTATCTTCTCTCCAAAGGGACTCGGGGCGGCTCACAAAAGCACTCCAAAGTGCCGCACACATAGAATACATAATACATAAGCATATAAAAATGATGACAACATAAATTTACACAGCGATTACACATAAATGTCACATAATAAAATTTACATCTAGCTAAAGACTGAGCCATGTACTACTTTTCTGCTAACACTCCTTCCAAAAATTTTGAACCCAATGATATCCTATCATATTTGGTTTATTGGATCACTATGAAACGGTTTTCCATTCTCATGATATTATACAGCTGGTGGTGTGCATATAAAGTCCTCATAATGAAAACTCAAGATGTAGCTCAAGCTGAGAACATCGAATATATCTTATAACCAGTTACAGGTGGCCATATTGAAAGAGTGTTCATTTCATTGCCCATTAAAGTCATTTTGTAACGCAGGAGTTTACTCTTTTTGCCAGGGAATAAAAGTAAATGTGTTACACCTGCTGGGAAACTAGGAAGAGTTTAAAATTACTCTGGATTAGATTCTGTTTTCTTCAGAAATTTTGGAACATGGTTAAAGCAAGAATTTGAAAGGAACACATTCCTGAAATTTGTTTGTTATTCTGAAGTCTCAAGTTTTGCTTTCCAATCTTTTTTATTCTAAACTTCTATAAATATAATAACAGTAAAGGCAGCATAACCTCAAACACTCTTGATTTGGCAGGAAGAGTGCTAATTAATCCTCTGTTGTGTCATTTTTTCAGCTGCTTTCAAAACATTCCATTTTTTACCTCTGTTCTTCCCGTTTCTCCCATTTGTCCTCAGTTTACTTGAATTAGACTAAACTAATAAAAGTCCAAAACATTGTATACTCAATTAATTTAGCAGGGGAAGAGGAGAAAAGGAGGCAAAATCTTTCCCTTCCTAGTAGGTTCAGACAAAAGGCAACATTGTATATCACACTAGAAAGCAAGCAACTATTTGCTCTATACCACATCACGTATTAATGCTTCTCATTCTTTTCTCCTCTGGGATGTTATGTTTCCGTTTGGATAACATTCTTATGAAGCCTGTTGGAGATTGTTTGGTTTATCAAAATCATGGATGGACAATTGCACTGAGGATGGGAACCACTTCTCAGAGTACATCTACACTGCAGAATTAATGCTGTTAGACATCACTTTAACTATTATGGCTCAATGCTACAGAATAATAAAGATTTGTAGTTTGGCAAGGAATAAGCACTTTGGCCGAGACAATTAAAACTTCATAACTAAAGCTCCTGCGATTCCATAACAGACGAGTGCCTGACCGCTGTGGCTGTGTGGATGAGGACGAACAAGCTGAAGATTAATCCCGACAAGACAGAGGTCCTCCTGGTCGATCGTAAACCAGACCGGGGTATAGGGTGGCAACCTGTGCTGGATGGGGTTGCACTCCCCCTGAAGTCGCAGGTCCGCAGTTTGGGTGTCCTCCTGGATTCCTCACTTACGTTTGAGACTCAGGCATTGGAGGGCCTTTGCATAATTAAGACTCGTGCGCCAACTGCGACCATACCTCGGGAAGGCAGATCTGGCTAAGGTGGTCCATGCCTTAGTCATCTCTAGACTGGATTACTGCAGTGCACTCTATGTGGGGCTGCCCTTGAAAACGGCCCGGAAATTTCAGATGATCCAACGGGCGGCAGCCAGGTTGCTAACTGGGGCGCCTTACAGGGAGCGGTCAACCCTCCTGTTTAAGGAGCTCCACTGGCTGCCATTCATTTACCGGACCCAATTCAAAGTGCAGGTTCTTACCTACAAAGCCCTGAACGGTTTGGGACCCGCCTACCTTCGTGACCGCATCTCTGTATACGAACCCACATGATCCCTTCGATCATCCAGGGAGGCCCTGCTCTCGATCCCACCAGCATCACAGGCGCGGTTGGTGGGGACGAGAGAGAGGGCCTTTTCGGTGGTGGCTCCTCGATTCTGGAACTCACTCCCTAAAGACATCAGACAGGCCCCAGCCTTTTCAGTCTTTAGGAGGAGCTTGAAGACATGGTTGTTCCAGTGTGCCTTCTCAGAATAATGATTCCATAGCACTTTGTCCTCCAAAGCACTTTACACTTTTTAGATCTGCTCGTATGCCCTTCCACAAACGCCACTATCACCTTTCATCCATGTCCCAGCATAATTTCCATTTTAACTTTACATTTGGCCTTCCCACTGTTTTTAATTGTGTGTTGTCTTATTGATAATGTTGTATTTTTTATTGTTTATGTTTTATTTTAATTGCTTGTACTGTTGTTTGTTTGTATTGTTGTATTCGGGTTTGGCCTCATGTAAGCCGCACTGAGTCCCTTGGGGAGATGGTAGCGGGGTACAAATAAAGTATTATTATTATTACATTGAATCATGACAATTAAAATGGTGTTGAACTGCATTAGCACAGCAGGTTAACTACAAGTTGCAATAAATCTTGCCAATCAAAAGGTTGGCAGTTCAAAGCCCAGTTGGCACCATAAAGAAATATCATGAAATCAAAAGAAGGAAGTCTGTGAACAGGGCTCTTTGGCATGGAGGATGGAGCAACAGCACCCCCTCCCCTTGGCCAGAATCGAGCACAACCTCCAAGACACTGAAAGATGCGAAAAGCCTATATTCCCCTATCTGTATTGTTGTTTGTATTGTCAATGTGTAACAGCATTAAATGTTTGACGTATATTTGTTCTGTGGTCAGCCCTGAGTCCTCTTCGGGGTGAGAAGGGTGGAATATAAATATTGTAAATAAATAAATAAATAAATTCTACAGTTTAGATGTACCCTCAGTTTCAAAACGTCCTCCTGCTCCCTGCAAATATCTCAAGGATCCCTTTTCTATTTAAAATTTGATTTTTGACCTCACTTCCAGTGGTTTCAACCAATCTTTTACTGGTTTTTTTAAGGATTGGAGGAATGGGAATGTCAAGCAAAGCCACAATTTTGGAGGATAATTTCCATAGTTTTGGGAGGTACTGTGACAAAAATTGGCTAAAACCACAGTTAGAGGTTTTCTCAGTCCTGATCTAGATTATGGAGATTGAACCTGGAATTTCCTGTATGTCTTAACAATATAATTCCTAAGATTAAACTAAATATAAAGAAACCATTCCATATTAATAACATTTCACGGCAACCAGACACACATTTATTTTAGGAGATCACCTGAACATATGGAGCACCCAGTTGTGCAATGGGTTAAACCCTTGTGCTGGCAGGACTGAAGACCGACAGTTCGGAGGTTCGAATCCGGGGAGAGCACAGATGAGCTCCCTCTGATAGCTCCAGCTCCCTATACGGGGACATGAGAGAAGTCCCACCCTGGACGTTGCCCAGGGTGTTCCCTGGGCAACGTCCTTACAGATGGCCAATTCTCTTACACCAGAAGCAACTTGCAATTTCTCAAGTTACTCCTGACACAAAAAGAAAGGACCTGAATATATTGCTATTCAGTCAGAAGGGCTTTTTATTATCTATTCCAAGCTCCCTATGCTACTTCAATAGCAAGCTATTTTTGGCTTATATATTGAGATGCTGCACTTGTTAAGTAATGGTTTCCCTACTTAGATCAACAGTGTTCTCACATATTATAGAGTGTTGTTGGCACTGGCATTGTTTAATGTGGATCCATTCCGTTCTGACATCTGGGCTTCTTTGGTTTATGATCACAAAGTCATGCATTGGTGCCAAGTTAGCTGTAGATAATTGGCCACCATCTTTTATGAGTAATACTTGCAGGTATGAGAATTTTCTAATTGCCAGAAATGTATATTATATACACATATTTTCCCCAGATGCATATTGGATAAACCAAAACACCTATTTTAGCCTTATTTCTCTTAAACATATTTCACAATTCACATAAAATAATAATGAGATTTTCCTTTGGATAAAAAAAAAGATCAGCAAAGGCAAGTTGCATTATTCACATGTTTCTGTGTCTATTTTCTTAACTTGCATTGTTGAAAAATTAGACTTCCTGTGTGCATTTACTCTTTGATGTTGGTGGGATGGGTGAAGCGGCTTATACAAGTTGGGCATGGACCTGTGTGAAGGCCTTGATGCCTTGGAAATTTGGGGAGTTGCAGTTTCAAAAGACTCTGTCTGCTCTAATGAACCAACACACATGGTGTTAGGTGAAAGGTGGAAAGAAGAGGCACATGAATTCCAATGAAATATAAAATAATATTTTCGGTGTACACCTCGTAAAAAGCTGTTGTAACCCCTGTGAGTTTTGTGTTTTTATAGGGTTTTGGCCAATGCTCATGGATTGTAAGAGCTGAAATCCAAAATACCTAGAATCCCAAAATTCGAGAACTATTGTCCTAACTGTTTTTATCCACTGTACATCACCTCCTGGTGAGATGAGAGGTGATACAGAAATCAACAAATGAAACGTTTGCCACTACAATAGACATAATTCATGTGTTCCCAATATGTGTTTATTGCTTCTGCCAGCTGCTTCTGCCTTCCCAGCAACAGAAGGGAAACAACTCAGTATTTTAAATCAAGTGTTCAGGGAACATGCACCTTGTTCCAAGACAGATTTATGCCCTAGAATAATCTTGGAAGTGCAAATCTCATTTGCACAGCCATTGGTCTAATTCTGTTGCTAGTTTTGTCTAAAGCAGACCCGTTGAATCAATGAGATCTACCTATGTTTTTGACTTAGTATTCAACAAGTCAGTATTTTCTAAATTCCATTACTCAGTAATTAAAAAAAATAAATCTCAAATAATTGTTGTTTATAAAAACAAATGCTGGAATGTGGGTTGTTGTAGGTTTTTCCGGGCTATATGGCCATGTTCTGGAGGCAATTTTTCTCCTGACGTTTCGCCTGCATCTATGGCAAGCATCCTCAGAAGTAGTGAGGTCTGTTGGAAGTAGGAAAAATGGGTTTATATATCTGTGGAATGACCAGGGTAATGTTTCAGCTGATCACCTTGATTTGCATTCAATGGCCTGGAAGCGCCTGGGGGGAATCTCTTGTTGAGAGTGATTTTATGTCCCTGTTTGTTTCCCCTCTGTTGTTTTGCTGTTGTAATTTTTGAGTTTTTTAATACTGGTAGCCAGATTTTGTTCATCTTCATGGTTTCCTCCTTTCTGTTGAAATTGTCCACATGCTTGTGGATTTCAATGGCTTCTCTGTGTAGTCTGACATGGTGGTTGTGAGAGTGGTCCAGCACTTCTGTGTTCTCAAATAATATGCTCAGAAATCAGAAGAGCTACAAAACCGAGAACAAGCCATAAGAGTAAAGATGAAGATCCACCCAGAGGAAAAGTGTTCTTGCCATACATCAAGGGAACTACTGACCGCATAGGGAAACTGATGAGGAAACACAACATACAAACCACTTACAGACCCACCAAGAAAATCCAACAAAATGCCACATTCAGCAAAGCACAAGAGGGATCCTCTCACCTCTGCAGGAGTCTACTGTGTACCATGCAGCTGTGGACAAGTCTACATAGGGACCACCAAACGCAGCACCCAGACATGCATCAAGGAACATGAAAGGCACTGCAGACTACTCCAACCAGAGAAATCAGCCATAGCAGAGCACCTGATGAACCAACCTGGACACAGCATATTATTTGAGAACACAGAAGTGCTGGACCACTCTCACAACCACCATGTCAGACTGCAGTCCCTAGGAAAATCCACATTTTATCTCCTGGGATAAAGGCCTGTCTGGATCCACCTCGATATTCTGGATTATATACCTGTGTGGAAAGGCCCCAAGTCACCAGAAATTTTATAATTAAAAGAGTTTACTTCAGTATATTTTCGGATATCAGAATTAAAATTAATTCCTCTAGAAAAGCAAATGCATTGCAAATGAAAAGGTGTCTGAAATATTGTAAAGTAGCTGTTTTAATTATGCAACTCTCCAGCATGCATCTACACCAGGGATAGGTAAACTAAGGCCCATGGGCCAGATGCGGCCCTGCGAGGGCTTTCCTCCCGTTCACACCTTCCCCTCCTTTCCACATAAGGCTGTGGTGGCCCACCACCACAGCCTTGTGATGAAAGGACAGGGGAGGCAGGAGTGGCCCATCAGGAAGGAACTAACTGCAGCCATCTCAGCATAAGGAACTAATTGCAGCCAGGTCGCTGCCTGGTGGAAAAGCATGCAGCTGATTTCTATCAGCCACAATTTTCCTTCTTCCCCTCTCAGCACAGCAACCCTGCTGGGTTGCTGTATCAAGAGGAGAGAGTCCTGGTCCAGCGAGAATGCGGACAATTAATAGAAGCCTTTGCAGGGCTTCTATCAGTGCACATGAAACTGGTCCCAACCTGCTCACCAATCATCCCGACCTCCCTTGACCTCCATGGTGCTTTCCCAGCCCACCCACCCCCTCCTAGCCTGGCACACCCACCTCTGCCAGGTCCGGCCCATGGCCCCCAGGCTTAAAAGTTTGCCCATGCCTGATCTACACTGTAGAATGAATGCAGTTTGACACCACTTTAACTGCAATTGGCAATCAAATGACTTCCAGAGGGTCCCATGATTCTCATTCATATTTCAGAGGCATGATTTAAGATGTTTGAGTTGAATAACCAAGTGAAACAATGCTATTTGACAGATGTTATCTCTCTTTTTGCCCCACTCATGGTAATTGCCCTTTCTTTATTGGATCATAAAACCTTTCGGAAGGTGTTGTTTTATAACCCTCATCCAGGTAGTTTAAAAAAATGTGCTGAGAATCGTAATTTCTCATCCTAATGAGAATTCCAATGCTTTATGCAGTATAAAATGCCGCATCTCCACAGGAATGTTTGAGGAAATGGAATTCCATAATTCCTAATCACCCAGAAGAAGGAAACATATGTTCCTAATTACATGAAATGGAACAAATTCTTTGAATTTTTTTAATTTTTGAAAATAGCTGTTGCCTGAAACTGATACCATTTTAAAATATTTTTTCAGGTGATGTTAAAATGTCTATCTTTTCCTCTACTTCTGGGTGAATTTTGTGTCAAAATGTGATTAGGGAACTAAAATTATGTTTTCTTGGATGAGAGGTAAAATAATAACAATAATAATAATAATAATAAGTTGAAATAAAAATGTTAATACAAAAATACAGTTAATGTTTTATAGTTCATTGATTTATTATTATATGCCATTTTCGTTATGTGCCGTGTTTTATACTTTGTGAGGCATTGAATGTTGCCATTTACTTTATTGTGAACTGCTTTGAATCTCCCTTGGGATAGAAAATGAATGAATGAATGAATTAATTAATTAATAATGTATAAATAATTTCATTGACACTCACCTATTATTAATTGTTCAGCATTATAAGTTCCTTAATAACCTCCTAATTTTCCTTCACTTCTTGCCAAATGTATGAGATTACATAATGTCCTAACTCTTTAGATTCTTTTTATTACTTCAAAGTGTCAGAGTTTGTTGCAGAGGTGGTGGCAGCAGATAAAAACTAATGAGGAAAAAGAGAGAAATCCTACAGGGATGTTAAAATTTTTTTAAGCCATGGGAAATTTTTGAGGGAATGTAAACTGATACCTGTTTCCCACTCCACCACTTTCTCCTTTACATCATGGAAAGGAGTAAATCTGCCAGCAAGTTCAGAGTTACATCAACAAGTAGAATTAGCCAAGGAAACATAGTAGAAGTTTTAAAAAACAAACGGTCAACAAATTCTGCTGAGTTGTAACTTAAGGAAGAGAAATGATTGCTTTACTGAAAACTAGTATTCTTAAAAGCCCACTAAAATCATAACATCACAACCAAACCACATATTTTCTCTAGTTCTTTCCCCCTAAACTATGTCTCATATGATGGGAAATGACCTTCCCTGTACTGGATCATTGGGACATTGTGAACTTTTTCCTCTCATGTTTTTTTTTCTGCAGTGCTATCAATTCTAAACTAATCCAGTTGCTTTTGGGTGGACCCTTGGTTGCTATATTTGAGTCACATCCTCTAATGTTATGCATAGATTGAGTTGCTTGGAAAAATAACACCCCAGACATGCAGTATAGCCTGTTCTGGCTAGACTATTAACTGGCAGAGCAGAACACAAAACCTCCAGGAGACTGACTAGGACTGGGAAAAACAAGTAGTAAGGGTCAGCGTCTGACAAAGGATTTACCAGAGCTGTGAATTTCCAGGGTTGTGTCTATATTGTGGAATTAATGCAGTTTGTCACTTCTTTAACTGCCATAGCTCAATGCTATAGGAGCATGGGACCTGTGGTTTGGTGAGCCACTGTCACATAAATACCTTGTGTAATTTGATTTCATAGTATTTAGCCATGTAGCATTTAGCCATGGAGGCCCCAGTGGCACAGTGGGTTAAACTGCTGAGCTGCTGAACTTGCTGACCAAAATGTTGCAGGTTCAAATCCGGGGAGCAGTATGGGCCCCCCCTCTGTTAGCCCAACTTTTGCCAACCTAGCAGTTTGAAAATATGCAAATGTGAGTAGATCAATAGGTACCACTCCAGCGGGAAGGTAATGATGCTCCATGCAGTCATGCCAGTCACATGACCTTGGAGGTGTCTACAGATAACGCTAGTGCTTCAGCTTAGGAATGAAGATGAGCACCAACCCCCCAGAGTTGAACATGACTGGATTTAACGTCAGGGGGAAATCTTTACCTTTACCAAGCCATGTAGTTAAAGTGGTGTCAAACTGCACTCATTCTACAACACAGGGCCCTTCCCTGACATCTTTTAAAAGGCAGCTAAAGACTTTCCTGTTCGAGAAAGCTTTTGATAAGGACACTTAGCTATAATGACTGGAAGGCTAACTTTTATTGAGTTGTGCTAATGTTTACCATCTGTCTTGTTGAATTACCTGCAATAATTGTATTAGATAAATGTGGTTAAATGTATTTATTTATCTCTTACTGTAAAAATTGTTTTTACAGGTTACTGTTTTACATATGCATATTGTTTTGTATTGTCTGTTATATAATGTTGTAAACACTTTGGGTCCCATTTAGGGAGAAAAGCGGGATATAAATACTGCTGTGACGGTCTGGATGAGGGCGAACAAATTGAAACTGAATCCAGACAAGACAGAGGTACTCCTGGTCAGTTGCAAGGCCGAACAGGATATAGGGTTACAGCCTGTGTTGGATGGGGTCGCACTCCCCTTGAAGACGCAGGTTCGCAGCTTGGGTGTGACCCTGGACTCATCGCTGAGTCTGGAACCCCAGGTTTCGGCGGTGACCACGGGAGCATTTGCACAGCTAAAGCTTGTGCGCCAGCTGCGCCCATACCTTGGGAAGTCTGACTTGGCCACGGTAGTCCACGCTCTGGTTACATCCCGTTTAGACTACTGCAATGCTCTCTACGTGGGGTTGCCTTTGAAGACGGCTCGGAAGCTCCAACTAGTCCAACGCTCGGCAGCCATGATTTTAACAGGAGCGAAGCGCAGGGAGCATACAACCCCCCTGTTGCGCCAACTCCACTGGCTACCGATTTGCTACCGGGCCCAATTCAAAGTGCTGGTGTTGGCCTTTAAAGCCCTAAACGGTTCCAGCCCAAGCTACCTATCCGACCTCATCTCTGCCTATGAGCCCACCAGGACTTTGAGATCTTCCGGAGAGGCCCTGCTCTCAATCCCGCCTGCTTCTCAAGCACGTCTGGCGGAGAAGAGAGATAGGGCCTTCTCGGTGGTGGCCCCTCGGCTGTGGAACGCCCTTCCTACCGACATTAGATTAGCACCATCTCTAGTGGTATTCCGCGAAAAAGTGAAGACCTGGCTGTTTGAGCAAGCCTTCGAATAATTAGTGCAATGATTGATTAATGAACACTGGAATGGATCAATGGATGACGAATTTGGATCATGTTTTGCATGATGAGATGATAGTGAATGGCTACTGTAATAACCGTTAATTGTTTATTGTTATTAACTGTGTAATGGATTAGGTTGTTAACTGTTTTTATACTGTACATTGAATTTCTGCTGTCTCTTATTGTTGTGAACCACCGTGAGTCGCCTTCGGTCTGAGAACAGCGGTATATAAGCAAAGTAAATAAATAAATAAATAAATAAATAAAATGCTTTGGGTCCCATTTAAGGAGAAAAGCGGGATACAAATAAAGATTATATTATTATATCCCAGGATCAGATTCCAGGTTTTCTGCTTTAAACTGGATTATATGAGTCCAAACTGCCAGATAATCTGGGATAAACAGAAAACCTGGGATCAGATCCAGGGATATTAAGTCTGGAAGGGCTTCTATTTGCGAAGATCTGGAAAACATCAATTGCGCCTGGATTGGCACTGGATTAATGTTAGTATTAGCAAACCCCCTCAAAACAAATTCTGCTAAGAAAACCCCAGGATAGGTCCCCCTTGGGGTTGCCTTAAGTTGGAAAACAATTTGAAAGCACGTAGAAATAATATCAATATAGTGAATTTGGGTCACTTATACATATATCTTTCTTTGGACATAGTAAATATGTCCAAGTTAGCTATCAAATCCTGGAGATTTTGACATGCTTGTTTTCCAGTCTGTATGGAGTTGGAAGGGATATCAGGCAGCACATATCCTGGCTGCAGTTCTGAATGTGTTTCTCCAGTCCAAATGAAGCTGGGCGTTGTTTAGTAACATTCTCAACCTCCACTGGACAGTAGCAGTGTCTCTGTGGCTTGAACGTTGCCTTCCAAGGGCATGATAGAGGGCATGACCTTGTACAGGATACTACCTCTAGACATAAGTTGACATCTTTTTTTAAAAAAAATTGAAAGTTCAGAAACAATTGCCAAACTTCCATGTTTAGCTGGTTAGTTGGTTTATGTACACTGTCCATGAAAATGCATATAAAAGAGATTATAAGGCTAGTAGATGCTACCACTCAAATATTTGCTATATTCAGATGATAAGGGAAATAAGTATCAAAATAGCAAATGCTGGATACATTTATTAATATCTTATATACTCATGGAAAAGTCTAGAAATTTAAGTCAAAAAGTTAACCCCCAAAATCTGGGTCAATTTATCCATGGGTCAATGTGAGTACTGTAGCTTAACTCCTGGGGAGTGGGGTGTGCTCCTGCTGTTAGCCCCAGCTTCTGCCAACCTAGCAGTTTGAAAAACATACAAATGTGAATAGATTGATAGATACCGCTCTGGCAGGAATGTAACAGCGCCAGCCACATGACCTTGGAGACATCTATGGACAACACTGGCTCTTTGGCTTAGAAATAGAGATGAGCACCACCCCCAGAGTCAGTGGTGGCCAGGCACAATTGGCCCCTTGAGTTGGCATTGGTGCTTTCCCCGCTCAGTCAGATGACTCCTGACATATCTATAGGTCATATCAAAATTCATAATTTTGGCCCCAAAGCCTGCCTTCAATTTATACTTGAGTTCAATTTATGTATATCTCTATAAGGATATATGTAATACACACTAACACAATCTTTACTAAAATTGATTAGATTATCTTGAAATTTGAAAAAAAGCTCCTTTTTAACAATGTGATCCCAACCTACTCAGAGGAAAGTCTCATTAAGATCAGGTTTGTACACTTTCCTAAAATATTTAAGTTTAAAAAGTATTTTGTTGTAGTTTTAGGCTTGAAATATAGTTGTTGTAGGCTTGAAATATATTGCCTTGGGAAGCCCAGGTATCCCAAGGACATACAAAAAATAAATGTTTTCAGTCTGGGAACATTTTTTGTCCATAAGGAAAGTGGGGTGGCTAGATCACCTGATGGCAGTTGTGCGGATAACAGTTTCCATTGCTTACACAACTCCACTCTGGTCATGCAGCTGTATGGATGATGTAGGAGTAAGAAGAAAAAAATACACTAGGTTCATTGCACATAACAGGGAATTGGTCTCTGGGGCTTGTCTAGTGTGTTTTGTCTTGGCATTATTCCATTTCTACTAGACTGTGTCCCTCATTTCAATATCTTTTATTGCTGTGTTTTCAAACACATCACACAAGTCCCAAGAAGCAATTGGAAGCAATCATATTAGAAATTCAGCTGCAATTTCAACAAGCATTTACCTGTTACAGACCATTTTCTGCTGCTGTGGATAGTTAACACAGTGATTCACTTGCATACTTAATGTTTTCCTGAATATGATGTTCAGACAAACAGATGATTCCATCTAACATAATTCCTTGAAAACTATTCAGCTCGTCCAGCAGCCTGGGTATTACACATATACTGCTGGAGGAAACAGACATTGAAGGGTTTTCCCAAAGTGCCTGGAAAAAAGGTTATATACAGATGTATACGTCAACCTCATTTTAAATTATTTTCTCCTCTGTCAGTATCATATCACATCACATAAACAGATGAGGGCATCTTCTTGGACTAGTGTTTCTTTCTGCTTCTTTAAATGACCACATGAACCATGGGAAAGTGATATTTTCTGAAAACGTCTGATCTAAACAAAACCATGATTAGAATGACCACAGAATAAACAAAATGGAGAAGCATGAATTGTGAACGAGCTATGATCTTGAGACGAAAAACTAGCCTATCCTCTTGCTGTTGTGATGGAGTGCTTGAGGTTAAGGGAATGCTTGTAATTTATGTCCATAAACAAGACACTCTTCTTAACAAGACGTCACACCAGATGCATATTAGATCACAGCATGGGTCTACTTCTATTGAGAAAGGGTGTGTGTGTTTGTCTGTATTTCTTTCTCCTTCCAATGTTTCTCTTAAAGGAGTTGGTACCCCAGCTTGCGCACTTGTTTGCACCTCAGTAAAACCTGTCTATTACACATCTTTAAATCTACACTTTAAATGGAGAGTTCAAATTGACTTGGAATTGAGTCCCTGCAATTAAAAAGGTTGGTGCTCAAGGCTGGATTGGTGAATAGAAAAACAGCAATAAGCTCTCACCTGAGCCTGGGTGCATATGCCAGCATATTTTGTGTTAAAGGAATCTGCTTGGCTGAAGCTGATATATGTTAATTTCACTCTTATTTTTGACCACCAGTACTCTCTGTGCAGCAAGAGAGACCTAAAAGGGGAGAGTAATAGTGTTTCCACACAGGCATTAAAATACAGTTTGAAGCCATCTTGAAGTCAGGGCATATACAAAACGTACATCCACAACATGCCCTGAAACACACATCCAGCCAGATACAGTGTATTAAAAAACCCCACAACAAATTCCAGAATAAGCCATAAAATCTGGTGCAGCCGATCAGTGTATAATCAGTGCAGAGATGGATTCAGGAGAAAAACATGCGTAGCACTTATCAGAACAGGGCTAGCGCTGAAACATGTCTAGGTTTAAGTGCATAAAGGGGAGTGGGGGTGGCTTGGAACAGAATAGGAATTCTGTTAGTGTATTTCTCCACTTTTACTCAATGGTTCCTGGTCCCATGCAAGTGGATCTGGTTTTGGCCATGATGGATTCCACTTGGTTTGTGCTTGGGGATTTCAGAATGCATTATTTTCTTCCCTCATGGGATGAAGGTCTATGTCAGGAGTATTCTTCAACAGACCCATCATTATCTTCTCCATGATGATGATGGGTCTGTTGAAGAATAGCTACTGCCCAGTCTCCAAAATGCCATTCTTACACAAGATACCAGAGTCCAAGGGCAAGTCTACACTGTTTGGTAAATCTTCAGCCAACCTAGAACAGAAATGCTTTGGATTGGTCCCAAAGTTGGCCACATGCACCAGGCCGAACTCACTGTTTGGCCACCTTGACATCTGCATGGTCTTTTTCAGTACAGTATTTATGCTGCTGGACTGTCACCTCATCTACTGTATCATTACCTCCACTCCCTCACAGACCCAGAGATTTATGCAAGCTCCAGACCATTTCAAACCTCCATTCTGACATCAGCAGAAGCACATGTGCAACCAAAAAGAAGCTATCAATTGGGCTACAATTTGTCTCCAACATCCTTCTACCAGCAAGCAAGGTAGTGCCAAGCAGAAGCAATTCCTCATTGCAGTGTTTCTCAAATGCTGAAAATGTTGACCTCTGTGTGCCCTGATCATGAGCTGAACACATATCCATTGCTGATATGGTTGCTGGCTATTCAGATTTATTTGAATAGCCATGGGAGGGGAGGGAGGCAGGGGTCAGACTAGGATAAGCTAACTAGTTAGGCATTTGTAACTAAGTAGGTGATGTCGGATATTGGAGAGTATTTGTAAAAACACAGAAAATGATTATGTATTTATTTTACTCAACAGATGCAGTACAGCAAATGTGTCAGGATTTCAGCATTCCCAATATATTATCATTTAGCAATTATTTTGTCAGTTATTGTAGATAGCTTGAATCTTTGGAATAGGTTGGCTAACAATATGAGGATATAATAAAATAATGGAAATCTGTGAATTAGTCATAAGACATTACTAGTGTAAAATAAGGAGAAATGTGGAAAGTTACTGCTTCATAATTAACATGAGGGGTGTCCAACTGGTTCCCAGTCCACTTCCAGGCTCAATACAAAGTGCTGGTTGTTACATATAAAGCCTTAAATGTCTCACGTCCAGGCTATTTGCCAAATTGCATCTCCCTGTATTGACCATCATGTGCACTGTGGTCTATAGAGGAGGCCCTCCTCTCAGTCCTACCCCCATCACAAGCCTGGTTAGTGGGAAAGAGAGAAGGGGCCTTCTCTGCAATTGCTCCCCATCTCTGGAACTCCCTTCCTAAAGATACAAAAATGGCTCCCACCCTCCTTTCCTTCAAGAAATTTCTAAAAACAGTTTGGCATATGGAGAGAAGAAGGATTAGGACTACTGGCTAATCTATGTGTAGATGGCTGTTATGATACACTTTAAATGAAACATCGTTGTCAGCCATTTTTAATGTAATGTCTCATAATTTGTTTTTAGGGTGTACATTGTAAAGTTTATTTATGTTTCAGTTTTTATGTCTTAATGAATTGATTTTGTTTTTATTTTATTTTGATTCTTAATTCCTTTGTTGTAAGTTTTTTGTTATTACTCTTCATTATTCTGTATTATTTGATGGGTCTGTACCTATTTTGAGGCATTGCATATTTGCGTTTTTATGTGTAAACGGCTCTGAGTCCTTCCGGGGAGAGAGACCAGTCTAGAAATAAATTCTTCTTCTCCTTCTCCTTCTTTTTCTTTCTTCCTTCTCTTCTTCTATCTGATGTACTTCAAAACATGATTAGGTAGCAATGGATGCATTACAGACCTTCTACTTTGAGGTTTCTTTCTTTCTGGCCAATGTCAACATTTCACTGTTGCTAAAACTTTACATTTTGTCATATTTAGAGCACTGACATTAATGGGATTAAAGTTAGCCAAGATAAACTTAAATCTCATTGATTTTAATGGGCCTATTTTAATCATTTTAAAAACAGAATCCGATCCAGTGTTCAGAATTCATATCCCATAAAACTAACTTTCTAAAAATTTTCTTTTAAAATTCTCGTTTCTTTCTCACCTGTGAAAATTCATGTAACACTTCCTTTGCTGAATACTTTAAGTTCATGAAGTCAAGACTTTTTTAAAAAAAAATTGCAGAGTAACTCAACACAGGATGACATCAAATGTTTATGAGGCATACTTAATGCATTCGCACAGCAGGTGTAGATTATCTGCCAAGTCTTACCTCAGAATGGGATTTTTCTTCTGGCCTGATCTACACGTTGCTTTTTAAAAGCCATTTTAGAGCCATATTGTTGTTGTTGTTGGCGGTGGTGGTGTATGTCAGTGTTTCAATTCCTGAGATATTTACATGCATATTATTTGTTAGTATCCCCAACTGATTAACTCACTTTCTATTTATGGTTGTGAAGAAAGTTGATAGGAGGGAAATAATTTGAACAATACTGTGGAAGAAGAGGTCTATGGACAAGACAGTTGGAAAATATGGGTCCTAACCCAAGAGCTCAATTTTTTTCTGCAAATCTCCCAATATGTCTCTTAGGACGTCATCACATGAAAGCGGGGAAAACAGGGAAAAGTTGAGGGAACGGTCTTCTTTCATTCCCTATCATCAGGTCCCATGTCTCTTTGTGTTCAGGGATGGCAGTCATGCCATATCCTTTTCCCACTTTCTCCTGGCTTCTCTGCAGCTTCCCCTGTTGGGAGTTGGGTAGTTCCTGACTCCTGACAGCACTTCCCTCCATTTCTCTGCACTGCCACAACAGAGTCCCACAGGAAACCTCCTGATGTGGCCTTGCGTCACGTGATGGCTTCTGTTGGACTCCGTTTTGGGAGCACAAAGCAACAGAGAGAAAACAGCATCCGGTGAGGTCTTTCTTATGAATGGCACATTTCACTCTGCTCTTGTTCACTTAAACACATAGTTTAGATTACTGATCTTGCCTGAATTAGAGTTTAAGCATTGATAGGGAACTTTTAATTTTTCATGGATTTTGGACATTCAACTTCCAGAACCATTAACCACCATGGCCAATAGTAAGACGTTATAAGAGTTGTAATTAAAAATATATGGCATTTATTTATCATATCAGGAGTGAACCAAGGGTACAGTTGTGATGTATTCGAGAAAACACAAAGTTTTAAAACTTGGCATTATATTAAATGTCCTTTGACCAATAGTTGGCCACTTGGAGTGCCTCTGGTGTTGCTATAAGAAGGTCATCCATTGTGCATGTGGCAGGGCTCAGACTGCATTGTAATAGGTGGTCTGTGGTTTGTCCTTCTCCACACTCGCATATCATGGACTCCACTTTGTGGCTCTGCATCTCGTGGTGCCAGAGCACAGTCTGTTCAGCGCCTTCCAAGTTGCTCAGTCTTGTGTGTGCCCAGGAGGGAGTCTCTCATTTGGTATCAGCCATGGATTGAGGTGCAAGGTTTTAGCCTGCCACTTTTGGATTCTCGCTTGTTGAGGTTTTCCTGTGAATATCTCTGTAGATCTTAGAAAACTATTTCTTAATGTAAGGCATTGGTGTGCTGGCTGATATCCGAACAGGGCTATCTAGTTTAATGGTAAGAATGCAATCAAACATGAGCTCCTAACCATAGAAATTGATTTTTCTTTATATTTCCCCATCTTTACTGTAAATACAAATATATCTGTCCATGTGCTTTCCTTACATTAACATACAGCTTGTGTTACAGATTCACTTGTGCTCAGAATGCTGGATAGCACAGTTTTGGTAGCTGTGCAGACAAAAATAATCTGTTGATTACCCTCACATCTTACTGAAACAAATGAGGTTTAATTTAAAGTGTCTCTAATTCTGGATTGTGCTCTTTCATTGCAAAAAGTGAACATGAGTCAGACTGCCATCTTGACTCTCAACCAGAAGGATGATATACAGGCAACAGTAAGGAATGTCTTCCAGAACTGGAAGAAAGTGGTATTTGATCTGAATGGAGCTAATAGTGTTTCTTCCTCCTCTTTCTGATTAATAATATATCACTGAACTCGAAGTGGGGTGAGTTGTAGGGTAAAAGGCTGAGCAGCAAAGAGAATGGTTTATATCTTTTGACTTGTGGCCATCACATTTATGATTTGCCAAACGGTAGTGTGGGAATGTTTGCAGTGAGTTGGCATGGGTGCAAAAAGAGTAAACAAATGTGCAAGTGTTTTTATACTTTGGCAAGCACACATGCTCATCTTGCAAACCCATTAATGATCGTGGGACCGTCACCGAACCATCAATTAGTTTGGTGTATCATTACCATGAATTTCCACTGTTTGCTCCAAACCCCGCATGGCTTATACTTGAGCTTCCATTTTCATAGGCTGACCCAAAGCTTTCCTTTCACACATTTTTTTTTCATTCTTTCTAATCTAATGTTTTTAAGTGCAAATGTATACAAAAAGTAAAATATGCCAACATGGCTAAGCAATAGTGGAAATGTTACAAACCAGTGGATAGTTGCAGATATTGAATAAGACCCCAGTGCGCCGGGCGAACCAGTTTTTAATAATGTCCTGATGTACTGCCATTGTTGTTATTTTGCTTATTGTTTTGATTTGCTTAGTATTGCGGTGTTATGTTATTTGCTTATTGTTTGATTTGCCTTGTTGTTGTGATGTTATATTCTCTATTGTATTGTGTTTGAGGCTTCGGCCTGTGTAAGCCGCATCGAGTCCTCTGGGAGATGCTAGCGGGGTACAAATAAAGTTAATAATAATAATAATAATAATAATAATAATAATAATAATAATTCTCTTATAAAACCAAACATTTTGTACTTAAGACTTATTATGATGATGTTTATTATGATGATGTTTATTATATTCATTTATACCCCACTTTTTCCCACAAAGGAGACTCGACACAAATTACATTAAAAGCATTTCTGGACAATTTAAAATCTACAAATATGCAAATATTAAAACAGAATTAAATATCAATGTATTGAAATTTACAGTTAAAATCCATAAAAATTGATTAAAAACATATCCAAAGCTAAAACTACAGCACCCCCTGACTTGGTCTTTAAAACCTTCTTCTTTAAAAGCCTGTCTGAATAAAAAGGTTCTAGTCTGTCACCAGAAGAATAGAAGAAAGGGAACAATTTGGCTTCCCTGTAAGTTCCAGAATTGAGGGGCAGCCACTAAGAGAAAAGGCCTGATCTTTCATTCCCACCAACTGAGCTTGTGATGGAGGTAGGACCGAGAGAAGAGCCTCTTCTGAAACCTCAGGCCCGGGCAGGCTTGTACAAGGGAATGTAGTCAGCCAAATAGCCTGGACCTGAGCCACATAGGGCTTCTAGCTCATTGCTAAATTACTCCCTTTGTGCAGGTCTACACTGACCCATTGTCCTGGGGCCAATCAAGTATAGTATATAGCAGGTCACCCTCTACCAGCGCAGAGGTGGGAGGAAGTCTGCACACTAAATGGTGCCAAACCCAATTCACCTCTGCTGGACAGCTCCCCTTACCCTTACTGTCACAACGGTCTCCAGACACAATATGGGTTGTGCCTGCTGGTTGGTCACCTTTGGGCCCCTAGAGTGACATTGGCTGGAGTGCAAGGAAGGAGGAAGGGGTAGAGGAGGAATCAACCCTTCCTCTCTCCCCTTCCTCTCCTGATCTCCCTGGCTGATGTCACTTCAAGTGATGATTGACTGCTAGGACCCATGTTGCACCTTGGGATTGCCACAACTAGGTGAACAGGAGAGGACAGTGTGTGCCATCTTGTGTCCCCAGACAGCCTAAGCGTAGGGAACATGGGATGTCTATGAAAATAGTTGCAGCCAGTTCCATCTCTTTCCAACTGTCTACATGGGCCCAAAGTCATGGGGTGCTTCACATTCTGGTGCAAATTTTAAAGTATTGAATCACAGAATAATAGAGTTGGAAGAGACCACATGGGCCACCTAGTCCAAGCCCCTGCCATGCAGGAAAAGCACAAAGTACCCCCGACAGATGACCTCTGTTTAAAAGCTTCCAAGGAAGAAGCTTCCACCACAATCTGAGGCAGAGAATTCCACTGCTGAACAGTTCTTATAGTCAAGAAGTTCTCCTCTCCTGTAATTTGAACCCATTGCTCCGAGTCCTAGTTTCCAGAGCAGCCTACTCCCTCTTCCTTATGACACCCTTTCACATATTTATACATGGCTATCATGTCTCCTCTCAAGCTTCTCAAGCTTCTCTGTGTCTAGTTTGGCCACCACTGAAATAATTTGGAGGGGGAGGGTCTCACGTTGAGAAGAGGAGGGAGGGTACACGGGGTACCATGATCCGCCCTGCATGCCTTTCCCTTTGGCGGAGGAACGGCACAGCTGAAAGAGCTGTGTGAATAGTTCCCTAGTGTACTTCTGCATAAACTGGGATAGAGGGTTTAATAGGGGTGCATGAGTCCCCTATTACTAACTTTAACTGGGTCTGCATTAGTATCACCCCTCCTCTGATGCAATGACAGAGATGCTTAGTGTCAATGGAACATAAAGTTCTCCAATATATATCCACTGGGCTCCCCATTCCATTGTACAAAGAAGGACATGTTGATTACTTCCTTCTGCAATAGCCATTAAAAACATTGATGACGATGTTTTTAATTTATTTTTCATTTAATGTTCTATTTACTGTTTCAAACTGTTGTTATATTAGTTTATATTTGTATTATCTTGTGGCATCGAATTGTTGCCACCCTGAGTCCCCCCTCGGGGGTTGAGAAGGGTGGGTTAGAAATGTGGGAAATAATAATAATAATAATAATAATAATAATAATAATAATAATAATAAAGACGTGCTGGTATAGTGCAATATTATGCCAACACATGTGACTTAGTTTTCTGGTCTAAGTCTTTTTCAGTTAACACTAATTTTATAATTATGTGGTCATGGGTTACAGTTGAGAGTTTTTTTTCCTTTGATTAAAGAAAACCTTTCACCCAGTGAAAGGTAATCCTGGTTTTCAAATAAACCTGATAGGAGAATAGAAGGAGAACATAGTATTTGTGGCTAAACATACACATATTGATATATAAATACAAGTTTCCCTTAGCTAATTATTTCAATGATCCTGAATCCTATTAATGTGAGGCAGTACTTCACAATGTATACTATCAGACTTTAGGGAACTACTGTTGCTAATTAGGTATCTTTGAAATTTACAAGGCAGGATATTAAAGAGATTAAGTTCACTGATGCAGAGATCAAAAAAGAAACTGTCAGATAAACAACCCCTGCAAGTGCTTAAATGTTCTCTCTCCTCCCTTTGTTTTCTGAAGTCTTTTAAAGTACCTTCCCCAAGACCTTGTCCTATGTGCAATATGCTGGGTTTTCTCTCTCTTAACAATATGTTGATTGCTTCAAGGCTATTATCTATTTCGATCTTTTTAACACCTGTCAGGCTTTTATTTGTCTTTCTTGTTTTTACCAATCCTGGATAGAACAGAGAAGAGAAGACAGGAATGCATTGGTGCTTAAAATATATTTTGGATGCTGCTTCATGGCAGCAGTGGCTACATAGATTGAGATACGGTAAGTTGTGTTTTAAATAAACAAATATGTATAAGTTGTAATAATTGAGAATGTAGTTGTTTGTTTAATCTCTTAATAATGCAAAGAGGATTTATGGAATGAACTAAAATTTCTTGATTTGGTTCATCTGCTGGGAGCAAACCAAATAAGGGGTAATTAGAGCTTGGAAATAGGTTACTAAAGTGAATTTTTCATTAAATCCTTTAACAATTGCTTCAAAAATTATTTTCAAAAATCATTAAACATTAGCAACATTAACAAATTGGGTTAATGATTGATGTTTCCTATTATTTTAAATTGTTACAAAGTAATTATTAGAGGGTGTTTGCTATTATGGTATTTTAGTAACTGTGACATACATAATCCAAAATCTGTGGTCAAAAGTTACCTGCTGTAAGATGAAATGTGCTCTACTATGCAATGTACGCTACATGGGGTTGCCTTTGAAGACTGTTTGGAAGCTGCAAACAGTCCAATGCACTACAACCATGTTGTTAACTGGGCTGGCACACAGGGAGCATAGAACCCTCCTGCTGCAGCAACTCCATTGGCTGCCTATTAGCTACCGAGCACGATTCAAAGTGTTGGCTTTAGCCTATAAAGCCATAAACGGCTCTGGTCCAACTTACCTGTCCAAACGTATCTCCCTCTATGAACCAGTTCATAGATTATGATCTTCCGAGGAGGTCCTGCTTTTGGCCCCACCGGCCTCACAGGTGCAGCTGATGGGTACGAGGGACAGGGCCTTCTCGGTGGCCCCCATGGCTGTGGAACTCCCTCCCGAGTGAGGTCAGGTCAGCCCCCTCCCTCCTGGCTGTGGAACCAAGTGTTTGGCCCATCACAGGAATATTTAAAGTAAAAGTGAATGTTGAAAATGCAATGACCCATGATGACGGCTATGTCTTTGTGTGATATGTGATGTTTTTTTATGTGTTGTGTTTAATAATGTTAATATTTTATCAGGGCATGGTCAATTTTGATAATTTTTTTTTTTTACCAATGGCCTTGAATTGTTGCCAAAACTGTGAACTGCCCTGAATTCCCTTCGGGGTTGAGAAGAGTTGTATGCAAATACCGCAAATAAATAAATCAGTCTAAAGTTTTTGCTTCACCTTCTATAAATATAGATAATATAGCAATCTGCAGTGAAAACTAGAAGCAATTTACATGTAATTGGTCTTGCATCATTTGCAGATATTAAAACAGCTGGAATGAATTAATAGGTGGGATACTGCTAAGAAAAAAATCAGTCACACACAATAAGTTCCTCCCTTCCCCATTAAGGCAACTAATAGCCTTTTAATCATACATTCAGCATTTGTGAACCATCAAGCATTCTGAACACAGAGCTCCGATAACCTCAAACATTATGTTCTGAGCAATTCTGTTCTAATTTATTATTAACACACTACTAGAAAATGCCTTTGAAGTTCTGAAGCACTACATCATGCCAAATACACAAAATAGCAGCAACCACAGCAAATAAATTATACTTTAAAAGTTCCAAAACACTCATCATGGTGCCATGGGAAGAATGAGGAAATAATTATGTTGTATAACCGCCCAGAATTCTTGGATGTCATGGAATCAGTCACATGGTTTACATAGATTTGTTTTCTTCTCAGCTATGCAGACAATGCATCTTGATGGAGCTGCTAACTGGGCCCACACGTTTTACAAACTGGAATGCCTCCTTTGGTCTATAAGTAACTACACTGTTATTATTTAATTATTTTTAACTTGTGTATTGCACTTTTTAAACTTGTTTAGTGTGAGATTCTTAGTCACTTTGACTCCCCATGGGAAGAAAGGCAGGATATAAATAAAGTTAATAATGAGAATAACAAAAATAAGTGTCATGTCGAGATGAGGACTACTACAATTTTTGGTTCTTCTTCTGCGCTTTCAGGTCATTTCAAATTTATGGCAATCCTCAATCAAATCTATTATAGGGTTTCTTAGCAGAATTTTTCAAGAGGGGGTTTGCCCTTGCTTTTCTCTGGAGTTGAGAATGTGTGACTAGTCCCTATTAAAGCAGTGTTTCTCAGTCTTCCTAATGCTGTGACCACTTATTACAGTTTCTCATATTATGGTGATCCCCAACCGTAAAAATTATTTTAGTAGCTACTTCAACTGTAATTTTGTTACTGTTATGAATCGTAATGTAAATATCTGATATGCAGTATGTATATATTTTCACACACTGGACCAAATTTGGCACACATACCCGATATGCCCAAATTTGAATACTGGTAGGGTTGAGGAAGGGATTGATTTTGTCATTTGGGAGTTGTAGTTGCTGGGATTTACAGTTCACCTACAATCAAAGAGCATTCTGAACTCCACCAATGATGGAATTGAATCAAACTTGGTACACAGAACTCCCATGACCAACAGAAAATCCTGGAAGGTTTTGATGGCATTGACCTTGAGTTTTGGAGTTGTAGTTCACCTACACCCAGAGAGCACTGTGGACTCAAACAATGATGGATCTGGACCAAACTTATCACAAATACTTAGTATGCCCAAATGTGAACACTGGTGGAGTTTGGGGAAAATAGACTTGACATTTGAGAATTGAGTTGCTGGAATTTATAGTTCATCTACAATCAAAGAGCATTCTGAACTCCACCAATGACGGAATTGAACCAATGACGGAATCTTTGCCCCTGTTCAGAAGATTTCACTTTCTGTCCCTGTGGAAATTAGATTTTGCAAAATGTGGCTTGTTGTGGTAACAAGGATTGGTAATAAAACTTCAGTTGAGGCACCTTTTCCCTATGCTAACTCATCCAAGAGTGACACAGATGACCAATGACGGTTTCAAACGGTGTATTTTAATATTTTGATAAATGTTTTTAATGTTTATGCATACTCATATGAATTCTTGTCCCAACATTGAATGTTTGCTGTATATATGCCGTGCTCCACCCTGTGTCCCCTTCGGGATGAGAAGGGTGGAATATAAATGTTTTAAATAAATAAATAAATAATTCCCTTCCGAGGGGTAGATTTTTATCACTTCCTCTTGTCTCACCCCCAGTCTTAACTATGAGGCATTTGTAAGTCAGATGTTTGTAACTTGAGGACTGCCTGTACAGTACTGTGGAATCCTGGGAATTCTATTTTTACAAGGTCTTTAGCTTTTTCTGCCAAGGAGTGCTGTTACTTCACCAAACTATTGATGCCAAGTGCCCATAGAATTAATTTTGATTGATTTTGATTGATTTATTTGTTTTCATCCGTTTTTGTATGTATTTTATTTTACTTTGCCTTATTATAATTGCTCAGGCTAGGCCCCATGTTAACCGCCCCGAGTCCCTTTGGGGAGATGGTGGCAGGGTACAAATAAGTTATTATTATTATTTTATTATTTAAGGCATTTATATTCTGCCCTTCTCACCTGGAAGGGGACCCAAGGTGGAGCACAATATAAATATGGCAAACATTTAATGCCAGCAGTTAAAGTAATGTCAAACAGCATTAATTCTACAGTGTGGATGCACCCTCGGTCTTAAAAAAATTCTATAGTTGCCAGAGTTAAAACTGGAGAGAGCTCCTGTGCAGGCATGTAGCCGGGAGGGGGGGGGGGGTTGAGGGGGTTGAGGGGCTTCAGCCCCCCCCCCCCCGAAATTATCATGGTGGTTCGCAAAAAGGCCTTACTGGTGCATTATTTAAACTGTTATGTTTATTCATATCATGATCTGATCACCATACTCAATATATCCCATATGCATGGGGGTATTGGGGTAATGATACAAAAGGTTTGCTAGGGTAGACCCTCTTTCACTCAGACTCACCCCCCCCCCCGAAACTCAGCCCCCTCGAATCCCCCCCTGAAAAAAATTCAGCCCTCCCCGAAACGAAATCCTGGCTACGGGCCTGCTCCTGTGCCTTAAATGAGTATCTTGCTCCATATACTGATTTGCTCAATAGATTGGTATGCATTTCCTTTTGGTTTTGTGAATGTTCCCTGCCACCATTCTTTGAGAAACAGAGTTAGTTTGATGTAATGAATAGAATGGCAGGTTCAGAAACTTGAGCTCCAGCCATTAATCCCATCAAACCAAATCAAGCTCATTAGTTCTTAGTGTAAACTACCTCACATGGGTGTGGTGGGAATGAATGAGAGAGGACATCTATATTTGCTGCTCTGACCTTCTAAGAAAGTCGTGACATGAATGCAATAACAATGAATGAATTCTTCTTAAAGCCCACTGTGTTTTGTCATGATTCTTTGTCAGATTATAGGCAGTAAAAAACACTCTTCAAATTTTGGAACAAAACAGGGTATTTTTGTGTATGGCAAAGCAGTTCCTTTGCTCGGGAAGGAAATTATAAATAAGCATCGTAAACTGTGCATCTTGATTAGTTTTCAGTTCTCAGTGCCACCAGCTTCTGCTTCTATTATGGGGTTTTGATTTGATAGTATGAGAACAGTGAGGGCATTAGGACCATGGGAAAGACACTTGCATGCACACACACTTGCTCTGTTATATCTGGCAAAGTGTGTACTTATGTGTAAAACCAAGTCAGAGGCTGAGTCGTTTGCATAAATGGTTCTAAGTGAACTTGGAGCATCAGAAGAAAGGGAGGAAAGCTACCAACTCTGCTTGAACGGAGAAATCCTTTTTGTGCACCTCTGACAGCACTGAGGTTTTTTATTTTTGCTGGAACAAGCCATATGTGTAAGGAAGAAACCTGTCAAGATGTGGACTTGTCTCAGGACTAAAAGGAAGCTAATTCAACTATAAGATGCCCTTAATGGACTTTTTTGCCAACTGATAATATCCTCTTCCATCCAGACCCACTTGGACTATCTGGTATTTGGTATCATAATAAAAAGCTATCCTTTTGTTAAGCAGATTTATTTCATCTTTCTTCCATAAGTAAATACAACTGGTGTTTTATGCTTTGGCTCCAAGAACAAGGATGCAACAACCAAAGCAGTATCTGAAGAGGATGAAAAATTATGGAGGATTCCTTTTCTGCAATGAAACAAGACAACTGGGATGGAAGATGTACTGATTTTCTTAACATGACAGTCTGCACTACTTTTTTCCTGAAACTATGTTTCTGAGGAAAAGGTGCAGACATAGCTCACGGAAATGGCAATTTCTCTTGTTGCTCCTCGTGCTTGCATTTTTGTTAGTGATGGTGACACTGCTCAACCCCACATCCAAAGATCTAAGCAAGGAAAGAGCATCCTGGCCAGCAGAATCTATCCCTAATGAAGGATATCAGGTAGATTTTGGAGAACCTCAAGAAATCTTGGACACTCAAGAGGACAGCCAACAGTATTTGTCCATGGAAGGACTATCGCCTTTCCTCCCTCTCAAAGAGGATGAGCTCTTGGTGGCTATGGAGTTATTTGCGGTGAAGAGAAATCACACCAAAGTTAGGAAAGGATATCGGATGGTCAGGCAGCAAAGCAGAAAGAAAGAGGTGGCCGTGCAGATGCAAGACTCAGAGTTTCTGTTCCAGTCTCATCTTACAGAAGAGGATGGATTTCCAAACCAGACCGATGCAAGTGAACAGACTATAGGTGGCCTGGAGATTTATGGCTTTAATGAAGCACTCAGCAAACAGATTCCTCTGCAGAGAGAGCTACCAGAGGTACGGCACCCTTTGTAAGTAAGCCTAAGTAAACTTGAACTTTCTAGTCCTCATGAAAGAACTTCTTTTCCCTTTATTTATTTTCTCGTTTTACAACCTGTTTTCATCTTATTTTCTTTCAGTCTGGAATATGTTGTTTTATTCACTTTTCTCTTAACTGGTGTATTTTCTTGTCCTCGGGAAAATATAGTATCTTTTACAATCAGCATGTTAAAAAACAGAATCCTAAATATTTATTTGACTGATGTTAAGTTGTTGTGTGGTTTCCGGGCTGTTTGGCCATGTTCCAGAATCATTCTCTCCTGACATTTTGCCTGCATCTATGGCATGCATCCTCAGAGGTTGTGAAAACTGATAGGCCATTAATTGCTAATCAAGTTGGCCAATTGCTACATTCACACCTACCTAAAACAGACAAGAGTTCTTTCTCCCACCTTGGGCATTCCACAGATATATAAACCCAATTTTCCTTGTTTCCAACAAGGATGCCTGCCATAGATGCGGGTGAAACGTCAGGAGAGAATGTTTCTGGAACATGCCCATACATCTCAGAAAACACACAACAACTCAGTGATTCAGGCCATGAAAGCCTTCGATAATATTTGGCTGATGTTGTGGAAACAGGTATCATCCAGAATTAGAAACTTGGAAGAAAGTAGCTTTCAAGAACATAGAAAGCTACCCTATACTGACTCCATTGATCTACACTGTAGAATTTATGAAGTTTTACAGCCTTTTGATTGTGGAACATGTCTAACTGGCATTAGATGTTTTCTAGTATAACAAGAACCATGACTGAGGCAGTCCACAGAGTTACAAATTGTTTTAAAATATTTTTATACTTACAAATTTATGGTTTAGCATTTGTTTTGAATTTGTTTTGTAAGCCTCCTTGAAACATAGTATTGGGAAAAAGGCAGGATATAATTGAATAAATTAAAATTTGAAAGCCAGTCTGTCAGCCCTTTAGAATGAAAAGGATAAATGATCTAAATCCATTAATGAAAAACTCAGTCTACCTCAATGTGGCTGTGCCAGTTCACATACAAAGCAAAGAGCAAATTCAGAGAGTGAACACTGTATAGGGAAGGTGCTACTGTTCTAAAAAGGTCACTATAGCAGTTCTGTCCACTATAGTTAATAGAATTTATAAAATTTGGACTAGAAACCCTGTGGGTGAGCTTGGGCAAGTCACATTATCTCAGCTTCTGAGGAAGGCAAACCCTTTTTGAATAAATCATCCTGGGAAAGGTTTGCCTTAGAGTAGTTGGAAACAACTTAAAGATACATAACAACAAAACCAAGTTATACATCTTGAATATTTAGTGTTACTGTTTTATGAGGTGTATGGTGGCCTCTACTGGCAGGTGTGAGAATGACACAGGATTTGCAGGAAAAGATTATTTTAGCAGGTGCGCTGCACAGTACTGTTTCATTTTTCGGTGCTGAAGCTGGTTGCTTATTGCTGATGAAAACTAGAGACCAATAGTTATAGATGCCAGCGAGTGTGGAATAGTATCTCAATGACAAAAACCTTGTGTATAAAACAAAATGAATTCATTCTTGCACAAAGTTATGCTGTTCAGGAAGGGGATGTTTGTATAACCACTGCAGTGATAAGTCTATCTAGCGCAGGGGTCCTCAAACTTTTTATACAGAGGCCAGGTCACAATCCCTCAAATTGTTGGAGGGCCGGATTATAATTTGAAAAAAAAGATAAATGAATTCCTATGCACACTGAACATATGTTATTTGTAATGCAAAAAAGAAAACACTTAAAAACAATACAATAATTAAAATGAAGAACAATGTTAACAGATATAAACTTATTAGTATTTCAAAGGGAAGTGTGGGCCTGCTTATGACTGATGAGATAGGATTGTTGTTGTTGTTGTTGTTGTTGTGTGCTTTCAAGTCATTTCAGACTTAGGTTGACCCTGAGCGAGGGCTGGGTATATGACCTTGGAGGGCCGTATCCGGCCCCCGGGTCTTAGTTTGAGGACACCTGATCTAGCAGGAGTGGTTTTTGAAAACGGATATTCCCATTACTCAAATGTGGCTACAATTTTTAAAAGCCAACCAAACAGAAAGCATATTTTGCTCCTTGCTTAAATCCTTAACAGTAAGCTACATAGCAGGGGTTCTCAAACGTTTTCAGCTGTGGAGCCCTTTTTGAAGCAAAGGCTTCTCGTGGAGCCTCAATAAATGATTATATTATATTATATTATTATATTATATTATATTATATTATATATAATGTGTGTGTGTGTGTGTGTGTGTGGATGGCATGGGCAAAGTTTTTGATGCAAAGCACCCACATAAGATGGCCATCCAGCCTTTGCCATAATAATAGTAATAGGAGCAAACCCAGGGGACATCCAGTCCAACTCCCTTCTGCTATGCAGGATAAGCACCATCAAAGCACCCCAAACAGATGGCAACTCAGTCTTTGTAACAACAGCAGCAGCAGCAGCAGCAGCAGTGGAAACCCCAGGGGCCATCCAGTTCAATCCCTTTTCTGCCATGCAAATAATAATAATAATAATAATAATAATAATAATAATAAAGCACGATCAAAGCACCTACTGAGCAGTGGGAAGAAAATGGGTTTTTGGAAGCAAGGAAGGCAAAGAGAAAAGGATCTGGCCAGCAAGGGAGGTGGGGGAAGGCTTTTAGGAACGGAGGGGGGGGGTGAGGAAAAAGGCTTTTGACTGGGGGGAGGTTGGGGGGAAGGGGAGGAGCAGGAAAGAGGAGAGAAAGCTTGGAGGGGAGAGGAGGAGGGAACTGTGGAGCTCCTCAGTATGCTTTGCAGAGCCCCAAGGGCTTCGTGGAGCACACTTTGAGAACCTCTGCTCCTTAGGAACCAGCAGCTCCTAAATACCATACTATTAAGCAACAATGTATGTTTGTTTGCCTTTGGCTGTTTCCACACTGCGAAACTAACAGTTTGACACCCCATAAATACACATGACTTAATGCTGCAGGATTCTGAGGTTTGTAGTTTTGTGAGATATTTAACATCTGCTAGAGACCTCTGGTGCTACAACAAATCTCAGGATTCCATAGGATAGAGCTACAAGAGATAAAGTGGTGCCAAACTGCTACAATCTAGCAGTGTGGATGGGTGGTTAGTTCCTTACCTTGCAAGACAATCCAATGGCTCATACCATTGGAAGTCCCAGCTCAGTGATGCATCAGTGCAAGAGCCATTGTTACTACCAAAATTGGTACACTTCACAATTGGGCTATTCCTGATTTAATAGGATTACTTAACAAACAATGTAAAGTATGTGTTTCATAACAGTTTCTGTATGTAATTTCCTTTCCATTTGTCCAAATGCACATTATTAGTTTCCAAAATTAGTGTGTTTTTTCATATTTAAACACTTTGCATCCACTGGTCAGTGAACAACAGCATGAACAAACTTGAAGTGTATGTGTAAAATACCAAAAGACCTCTTCCTGAAGATTCAAGAAATCAAAACGAAATTAAAATGAAGAGTGGGGGTGCTATATGACAAGCAGGGGAGTACATTACATGACCAAATACAAATAAATAGCCATTGAAGAAATATATGAAAATGATGAATTGAGGACCTAGTCATTCATGGAAGAAAGTGAAGTGGAAACTGCAGTCAGCATACTTGAGAGAAATAAATCACTAGGAACAGATAGCATACTAATAGAGCTGCTTCACAGAGGCAGTTTTAGCTAATCTCTAGTTCTAACTAAAATCTGTCAACAAATATGGAAAACAAAACAATGTCCTACGGATTGGAAACACTCAATATACATTGCAATCCCTAATGAAGGGGACATCAGGGCTTGCAGAAACCACTGGACTACTGCATTCTTCTCATATGCAGGCAAAATGATTCTCTAAATTCTACAACAAACACTTTTATCACGTTTGGATATTGTATATGAAGGAAGAAATGCCAAATGTGCAATCTAGTTTCAGGAAAAGAGGAGGTGCTAGGAATCATATTGCAAACATATGTTTGATAAGAGAAGTACCAAAGAATTTCAGCAGAAAATCAGCCTGTGCTCCATAGAATACAGCATAGCCTTTGTTTGTGTTGACCAGGCATGGACAAACTTATTTGCCAGGAGGGCAGTTCCATTAGGGGGCAGGACTGGGGGTGGTTCATCCTCTGGCTATCCTCTTGGCATAAGGATGGGGCTGCTTGCCCCAGTCTTATGCCAGGAGGAGGGAGAGACATAGGGTGACTACCACAATCAGAGTTCCATGGAGGTTATCACATGACGTAAGGACACTTCCAGTGGGACTCTGTGGGACTCTGTTTTTGCGGTGCATGGAAATGGAGTCCAGACTGAGAAAATGGGAAAGAGTTAGAGCCGTAGCAAACTACTGGAAGCGAGAGCGAGCTTGTGCTCGAGCTCGCTCCGAAGCCCTGCCTTTTTCCCCCCGAGGCTGCTCTCTCTCTTGCTAGTGTGCCTGTTTTCCCTTGCTAGGGAAGCGATGCGAGTGTACTCTCGCAGTTGGCAGAATTCAACTGTGAGTGTACGCTTGCATCCCTGCCCTCTGCAATGGAAAACAGGCACGCTAGCAAGAGAGAGAGCAGCCTCGGGAGAAAAAAGGTGGGGCTTCAGAGCAAGCCCGAGCGCAAGCTTCCTGTAGTTTGCTGCGGCACGAGCGTATGCTCACGACGCTGCCCTAGCAAAGGGAAAGAGGCGGAGAAAGAGGCGGAGCATCGCTCGTGCTGGCTTAGTTTGCTCTCGCAAAATCCTAGTTTGCTACGGCTCTAAGAAAGGAAGTGTCCATCCCAGAAGACATATCTTGAAGATAGGGATTGAAGATGGTTCCCTCTGCTTTTCCCCACTTTCCTACTCATAGGCTGGCCTGTTGATGATTTGGAGATCTTTCATTCACAAGGGCATTATATGTTGAAGTCTGCTTAATGGCAGTTAATAACAGCTTAACTGGGAATTGGATTGCTGTGACAGTTGTTTTGGGCAGAGAGCCCACTTCTATTCTGCATACATTTTCTTATCAGACAAATAATCTGTCACAAGTACTTTTTGAAAAATAGGAAACCATCGACTTTAATGACTTGTAATTTTGTCGTACCCATTAGAAGTGCAGTTTTGAAAGACCCATCTGCATTTTGTCTTCTGTGCTAGTGACATGTTCTTTGGGGCATGTTTTGGAAGCATTGATTCTCCTTTTGCCAAAACAGCTCTCAATCACAGAAAGACCATGAATAGAGCCATGAATGTTTCCCACTTTCCCATTATTGTTTCCTTTAAAAAAATTGGAACTGCACAACTGTATAGCAACAAAAAATGTTTTCGCATTTTTCAGTCGGGACAGATGTGTAGCTGTGCAAGATCTGCCAAAAAAAGAAGAAGAAGACAGTAACGTAAGGGACTATGGCACAGATTGGGAGGAGATATCTCTTGGTTGTGTGATAAGTCTGATGGGCATTATTTTATTAGATTTGGAAAGAAAATAAGCATGTGAGATGGAGTGAGTAGATATCTAGTTCTCATCTAGCATTCTTAAATTATGAGTTGCAAACTTACAAATGCATTTTCTGAAGTGTGTGTGGTAAAATCCTAAGAAAGTATCCATTCCCTCAAAACCTACCAGAGACCTACATATTAGTCAGCCAACATACTTCAAGTGAAATACATTAATTGGTCATTATAGTGTTAAGCAAAATACTGCTATGAAACTGTAGTCTCACATAGTACAATATTCCATCCGCTTCCAACTCATACTCTGTCTCTGTCCTCAGTTCCAACTATAAAGTGCAGCAGGAATGCTTAAAGAAGTCCCGGCTCATTTTATGGAAGTCCACCTGCTGGGGAACAGAAGCAGGTTCCCCCCCCCCCCCCACTTTATTGGATCAGGTAGTTCACTTCATTGCTTCACAGTTTGCTATCTCTGGAGCCATATGTTAAAACATGCCTTTTGTAACTGAAGCAGAGAGACAGATTGATACCATCCAAACGTAAGTGATAATAACAGTGGCTCCATCCCATTCTGTACAATATCTTTGATATTTCGAATCTGCCACAGCTTAAACAACTAACTATAAATTAATTTAATAAATTAATTAACTATAGTTTGTGGTGTCATTAACCTGTAATACATTAATTTATCTTGAAAATGACAAATGTAAAAAGGAAACATGGGGGTTGCAGTTCATTCCAGACACTGCTTGAGGTGCAGTCGACTGAGTTCAAATAAAAAATATTCAGTATTTAGAATCATAGAAGCGACTACAATGGCCATCCAGTCCAACCCTTACCATGCAGAAAATACTATCAAAGCACTCCTAACGGATGGCTATCCAGCCTCTCTTTAAAACCTTTCAGAGAAAGGAGACACCACCACATTCTGATACCCAGGTCCTATCCTATATTCCAAGTGAATTTTAATAGTCTCCTTTGTTTTAAAAATGGTTTTGCAGTTGGCACAGTTGCTTGCTATTTAATAATCATATCCTGAATCTCCTTGAATGTGTGGAATATAGCATATGGGCTTCTTTGAATGATGCTCATGTTTCATTTTGTATGTATCATCTAAGGTCAGCCAGTGGGTTTCCATGACCCAGCTGGGATTCAAACCCTAGTCTCCAGAGTTGTAGTCCAATCCTCTGTTAGGGTATCAGCCAGCATGCCAATGGCTTAAATCAAGAAACAGCTTCCTAAGATGGAGATAGATACTTGCAAGAACACCTCAACAAGTGAGAATCCAAAAGTGGCAGGATGAGACAGGATGAGAAACTCCCTCCTGGGCACACAGAAGATTGGGTGACCTGGAAGGCGCTGAACAGACTGCGCTCTGGCACCACGAGTAGCAGAGCTAACCTTAACAAATGGGGCTACAAAGTGGAGTCCACGACATGTGAGACCACCTACTACAATGCAACCTGAGCCCTGCCACATGCACAATGGAGGAACTTCTCACAACAACATGAGAGGCACTCCAAGTGGCCAGCTTCTGGTCAAAAAACATTTAGCATAATGCCAATTTTTTTAAACTTTGTGTTTTTAATGCATTTTAACTGTATCCTCAACTCGCTTCTGACAGGATAAAAAATGGGTACACAAGGCATATTTCCATTTCTAAGTATATTCTTTTTATCCAAAGAAATGTTTACTTTGTCTAGATTCTAGAACATTGTATGTAACATCTTTAATTTTGAAAAAAAATGTATAGTCCTTTGGGTAATCTGAATCATTGTCCTACTGTATAAATGCAGGATAACATATGACAATACAGTCTTTAACAATGTGCTTAAAATTGCCCCCAGGAATTCTTAGCTCAGAAATAACACCGCTACTAAACAAAAATATTGTGTGACACAGCAGTAGCATTTACATGCATTATAGATAATCCTGACCAAATAGCATAATACTATAATTAAAGATTTAAGGATTTAAAGGGGAAATTAGCACAGCTTGTGAAAACTCAAAAAACAAAAGAGATACATTGATACCTTTTGAAAGACCAACTCATTTAAGAGTATACAGACTTTCAAGTTACTAAAGAAAATTAATTGGCAAACCTGACATGCTTTACAAACTCCAGTAACCATAGGTTCCTGTCACTCATTACTGTAATGGCCATATGATATTTTTGAGAACAATTCTAATCCTGTATTTTTCAGACTATATATTTTCTCCCCCTTACAATGCAATATCTTTTGACTGCTGTATCACTCCGAATCAATATCACCATTGTCTTCAACGCTGTGCTCAACAGGTTGCCAAGAATTGTGATTTTTCTTTTTCAGCAAGACTGGATCTTTCATTAGTTAGAAAGAAGGAACCAACAACAATAGATGATTTGTGGTGTTGTGAAAGGACAAGAAATTGCTGTTAAGTTTGTACTTCTTAATGCCAAGAATGGGGAGAGCTGATTGTTGGCATTCTGGCACAGGACTTGGATCGAAAGATCTAGGCAAGGTACAGGCTTTTGAAGTAGCCCGAAAAAGTAGCATTTCAATACTCAAGCTAGTTTGGGCCCTGTTCCAATGTTGCATTGCCTTCAATGGGGAGTTCCTTTTCTAATGCCACTTGTACATATTGTCCTTTACACAGATGCTTGCAGCAGGAGCTTAGTCCCAATCTCCCTACTGCGAGCATTGTCATCTGTTTCCATGATGAAGCCTGGTCTACTCTATTGAGAACCGTTCATAGTGTCTTAGATACAGCACCAAGGGACTTTCTCAAAGAAATCATCCTTGTAGATGACCTCAGTACACAAGGTAGGCCTTTTGTTTTACTCTCGGAACAGCATGGTGTTCATAGGACCTGCTAAATACGGCGAAGGCACCAGATTGTGGCTGACTTTGGAAGGTGAGTAGAGTCATCCTGGTTAGTATCTGGAAAGGAGACTGCCAGGGTATAGCAGGTGCCATAGGCAATATTCAGTGGAAAGCAATGGCAAAACTCCTCTAAACCAATCTTCAAGAAAACCCCGTGATAGTGTTGTCATAAATGTATTGTCATACGTCAGGGTTGCCTCAAAGATGCCTAACCACAAACGTAACAAAATAGATGCATTTTTGGCAATCTCAATTCCTTAGACTTCACTCCTGTTTCTTTTACATCTTTTCCTTTTTAAATTACACATTGCCTTCTCAGATATTTAATAACTTGAACTATTGAAAACATTTGCATTTTTCTCAATATTCACACACGCATACACACACACACACATACATGTATATATATAAAACCAAGAGCTTGATTGCTATGACAAAACTGGCTTTTATCATGCTCAGTTCAAAATTATGTTCTTCACCCATACTTTTGAGGCCGATTGACATTAACCTAACTCTCATCTACTCATACTAGTTTGTGTATTTGATTGTGCTAAATTACATTTTCTAAATATTTAGATACAAGGAGGGATAACGACATTAAAATAAAGAAATAGATAGATAGGGGCCATGAAAACAACAGCTGCAGTTTCAATAAAAACAATTTAAATGAAGTGCAACCATAATCTTAGTCCAAGAGAAACAAATCCTATGGCAATGGTCTTCACAAATAACCCACTGCAACTGATGCTGGGATTTGCATTCCAGCAATATCTGGAGGGTAATGTGATTCCCATTTCAACCTTAGGCAAATATGAGTTCTTAGAATTATATAGTTAGTAAAAATTTGTATTTTGAACATTAGCGAGATGTGCCTGAGGATGGCCTTCCATATTATGTGTGCCACCACATAAAATAACTGTTGAGAGGTTAAATTAACATATCACAAGGCAGCCAAAGCTTCCATTTCTACATAGTGACTGGAGGCAGTTCATACACTTACAAATATATAGTGGTGTGTTATCAGGACCAGCCACAGGCAACTTGCTGCCTGAAGTGGAAAAACTAATGGTCTCACAGTTCCGGCTGAATGCATAGTTGTTATACCAAAGGCACTGGAAAATCCCACAAGCATTTCTTCCCAATGACACAATGGGTTAAACCCTTGTGATGACAGGACTGCTGACCAACAGATCAGCGGTTCAAATCTGGGGAGAGTGGGTGAGTTCCCTCTGTCAGCTCCAGCAGACAGAGGGCATGAGTGAAGCCTACCACAGGATGGTAAAAGCATCAAACATCCGGGTGTCCCCTGGGCAACATCCTTGCAGACAGCCAATTATCTCACACCAGAAGTCTCAAATTGCTCCTGACACGAAAAAAGTCGCAAAATTACAAACTTATGAATAAATTAAATACTTCTTAATTGGCTGCCTTTTCTTGACACCAAAAACCAACTGCCTGAGGAATCTGCTTCATTCTGTCTAGCAGTAGAGCCAGTTTTATTTGCCATTGACAAACCACAACATGAGTTTATTTAGTTATAATGGTATTTTAGAAAGACATCTTTCAACTAAAAGCTACCAAACAAATCATTGCTATATTGATTTGACAGAATATCTGAAGTCATCCCTGAGTGAATACATCTCTAAGCTTCCAGGTGTGAAATTGATTAGAAGCAATAAAAGGCTGGGGGTCATCCAAGGTCGTATGCTTGGTGCGGCACGAGCCACCGGGGAAGTTGTGGTCTTCATGGATTCCCACTGCGAATGTCACAATGGATGGCTAGAACCTCTGCTGGAACGACTAGCAAGCGACAGGTAAAAAACTATTTCTTTCATTCCAAATTTCATGACAATGCATTTGTATGTAGCGGGCGGCACCTCTAGCCTGAAGCACTGTAGCATCCGATCAATTGATAGTGATCACTCCAACTTTCATAACATCCTGATAACACTCAAGCCAATTATGATTATGGTTAACTTCATTTGTGTTAAGTAAAATTATATAAAACTTTGCACTCTATTTTTTTAAAAAGGAATTTGTCTGTGGACAGTGTTTTCTTAAAAAGTAACTTGCTGATATTACTAATTGCACATTATGTAGTGTAACATAAAATGTTACTTTCCAGATACCTCTAAAAAAAGAAAAATATTAACATTCCTATATAAATACAATATAAATAAAATACAAAATAAAAATACACATCATGACCACCACCCTTCCTAAAAGTGACTTTTGGAAGCAATGATTAAATTGCATGGAAAATTCTATCAGTAAATATATTATTATGAAAACAATCTCATTAAGCTTTGTTACCCTCAAAGTAATGATGCCATTACATGTAACATGTTACTACTGAACTTTGGACCTTGGCTTTATTGTCCTAAAAGTATAAATGTGGGTCCAAAAACATTTGCAGCTAGAACAAGAACTATGGAGCTAGACAGAAATCATCTAAGGGAGGGAAAGCAATTTAATCCTTCCATGCCTGCCTATTTTGAAAATCTCTTTCTGGCCCTCTTCCTTTTAGGTTAGCTGGCTTTCAGTATCAGAATATAGCTTTTTTTATCCTGTCATAAGCCACTTGAGAACATACTGCAAGTTGCTTCTGGTGTGTGAGAATTGGCCATCTACAGAGACATTGGCTAGGGATGCTTGGATGTGTTACTATCCTGCTGGGAGGCTTCTCGCATGTCCCAGCACGCTGATAGGCGGAAGCTCACCCCATCTCACAGATTCGAACCAGCAGTCTTCAGGTCAGCAGTCCAGCCAGCACAAGAGTTTAAACTATTGTGCAATCTCAGATAAGAAATATTAATAATTCACACTGAAATTGCTTCTTCTATTCCATATTAACGCTACAAGCAGGCCCGTAGCCAGAATTTCATTTCGGGGGGGGGGGGGGCTGAATTTTTTTCAGGGGAGGTTTGGGGGGGCTGAGTTTCGGGGGGGCTGAGTCTGAGTGAAAGAGGGTCTAGCCTAGCAAACCTTTTGTATCATTACCCCATGCATATGGGATATATTGAGTATGGTGATCAGATCATGATATGAATAAACATAACAGTTGAAATAATGCACCAGTAAGGCCTTTTCGCAAACCACCATGAGAATTTCGGGGGGGGGGGGGGGCTGAAGCCCCTCAAGCCCCCCCCCCCGGCTACATGCCTGGCTACAAGAGAAACTCAATATTGGCGACTCCACATTTGTGTTAAAAAAAATCAAATTTTGTCTAGTATATAGAAGTTTCAGCCAGAAAGATCTATAAACTACAAACTCATAATTATGATCACAGAGCTGTCATTGTGAAAAGGGAATGATTGAATAGTAGCACTTATTACTGCAGATATCAGGAAAACCAGTGGCTTCAGAACCCCAAAACACAGATTACACAAACTGTCACAAAAGATATCAAAATGTGGCAATTTGGTGTTTTTGGTTGTTCACAACCAAAACTATGCAAATGAAAAAAAAATTCTGAAAATTGCCCAAATATAAGGTTGGCTGGTAGAATTGTGAAAATGTAGTTATCCATGGCTTTGCTGAAGACCCTTTGCAAGGGATGAGTGTTGTAACAGAACAGCCCTTTGTGTATAGTTTCATTGAGGACTTCATTTCAGTCGAACATGTGAAGATCAGTAATACTTGAATGTTCTGTTGGCTTCAGAGGACTGATAAAATTGAAAAGAATCAAGGAGGATTTTAGGCAAAAGAAGGACTCCTTCATAGCACTTATTAATAATTCCATGCTATAAATATGCATAACAGAGTAGAAAACAAAATCATCTATAGAAAATTTAATTAGCACAATAAATGTTACTCAAAGGAATAAAATGTGTCATGATATGTATGGATAATGTGAATATAGCAGAAAGATCTACTTTATTTTGCTATGCTACTTACACAACCGCAGGTTTGTTTTATCATCATACATTATATCTGATGGTTCCAAAGCTTATGAAGCTCAATATAAGCCTCAGAGGTTCTAGATCAATGCATTAATTCACATTGTTAAATCAGAAAAAGAATAGACAGGGAGGAAATATTTTAGTTGTGCTTTACAGTAGTTATACATCCTTTTTTAATTGAAAAAGAAGCAAGGTATTTTTTGAGGGGGGGGGGTGCAACAGAGTTCAGGTACAGAAATATTTCAGCCAGGTACAGAGTAAGTACAGTATGGTCCCATTATCTGCAGGATCAGTATTGACAGTTTTATTTATCCACAACCAACAAAAAGTTATTGGCGGTATGAGGAAACAAAGTCACCTTGTCTGTCTCCTGAGGAATCTGTATAATGACCAAGTAGCAACAGTAAGAACTGGCCTTGGAACAACAGACTGGTTCAGGATTCTTCTTCTTCTTCTTCTTCTTCTTCTTCTTCTTCTTATTATTATTATTATTATTATTATTGTCTCCTAGATGTGGTCAAATATATATGAAAGGGGTGCTTCATCTAGACTGAACAATCTACGTACCAAAGCCATTCCATTCATACCATTTTTATAGGAACATACCTATTTTGAAAATTGTTTTGGCAACAACAGAGGTAGCTGATCAGGACATGTTCCTCGTCTCTTCTTGGCTTTTCTGTAAATCAGTAACGGGATCTTTTCAAGTCAGTTTAAGCTTTAAAACAGATGGGCTAGTCAATTGCAAGAATTGTACACAATGTTCATGTTTATGGCAAAAGTCAAAGGAAAGCATTTTGTTGGCCATTATTTGAGGTCTAACATTCAAAACAGGAAGCAAAGCTTAAAGAAAATTGAACTTTTGTATATTTCAAAGTAAATATTTGAAGTAATCCCTGATGATTTAAAATTCCACTTGGCTGCCTAAAACCAGGTTAGGACATGGATTTCCATCCTATTTTGTTTGATTTTACAGAAAAGCAACTCAGTACTAGGTATGTAGATTTTCTTTCAATGTACAGTTTTGGTCTCTTTTTGCCAGATTTTAAACTAAAAATGAGAGGAATGGCTGAAGCACTTTCCAATTTCTTATTATTGTCCTTGGAAAATGACTGCATACCCTGCCTTTCCAATAAATTTACTGCAAAAAGATTAAATTTCTGGTGAAAATAACAAAAACAGATGCTTTTAAAATAAAGAGGTAAGATGATAGAGTCAGTTTGAATATCAACCATCACAAAGACACAGAAACTTCTCCTATGAGGCTGAAAGAATTCTGTAATACTTTTAATGTCAAGACTAGGATTTGAATCTTAAGAGTGCATATCTTATATCCATATACTTTGGAGTACACAAAATATAAAGGGAAATGCTTTTAAATTTTAATGTGATCTCAGGTATAGAGGTATATAAAATAAATATAAAATCAAACATTTATGGATAAATCAGCACTTACAAGACTGGCTAAACAGGAGGGGGGTTTTCCCCCTTTTTATGAAGTACAACTGAATCATTTTCTGCAAAGTCCACCGTGAATACTGCACAACATATTCATGTAATTGTATCAAGCAGCCATTAGATGTCATTCAGAAAACTTTTACTGTTGCCATATTTTTCAGGACTCAGACTTTGAGCTAAGAAAACCCCATTTTGGGTTGAGTCCTACAATTTAAGAAGCAGTGATCTAGGGTAACAGAATATTTGAACTTGTTAATTTTATTGTTCTTATAATATTTTCTTTCCCACATTTTTTTTAAAAAACATACTTTTTAAAGCAATAATATTAACTTTTCTTTTTTGGAAATTTGTCAGATGGCATACTAAAAGTAAGACTAAAATATATTATTTTTTAATTTCGTTTCTTGAACTATTATCCTTAGACTTACAAACTGTTCTTACTTTATAAATGATAGGAATCTTGCACTGCTATCATGGTTGTGTATCTACTTCTAAATGTAATTGATTTTGGAAAAAAATCAATTAGCAATTTCATGCAGATAAGGGTATGTTTTATATGCAATTTGCATTCTTGTAATTTAGTCAAGTATTCAGTTATATTAAGTGGTTTTCATTAACCATTTTCTGACATGGGTCAATATCTGATAATAAAATAAGAGGCCAAGATACTTGCTAAATAGTAATACCTGTCAAAAGATATTCTTCAGCATCCTGTCATCCTCCCCCTTTGTGAGTATTTCTATTTATGACTGTTTGGTACACTGCATTTTTCATTTTTATCCTGTGCGTGCATATTTTTTATTTACCGGGCAGACGCACAAAGTGCAAAACTGCAGTGTTCTAACTTATAAATCTGCAATGCATCAATACTACTTTGCTGATTTACTACTATTGTATCACACTGAAATTTAGTCTTGTCGCAAGCCTATGAAGCAATATGAGACACAGCATTGTGCTCTTACAACCTGGCCCAATGTGAGTCCACAAGATGGTTAGACATAGGACCTCATCACATTTATTTTTTGTAGTATCCTAGGATGCTGCCAGGATGCTGCCAGGACAGAGCCCAACGGAGGCCCATCACATGATGCAGGTCTACTTCCGTTAGGACTCTGTCCTGAATTCTTCTTGGAAGCGTTCCAGTGACCTCTTCACATGGGCCATTTTAGCCTCATTTTGTTGCTTTTATTTGCAGCTTGGACAGGGCCTGTCATACACCATCACATGATGCATGGCCGCGCCCCCCCCCTCCATATTCCTCCCAAAGAGGAGGGGAAGTTCCATCACTACAGGAAGGAACGTGTGTTTTGGTTAGCTCTGTTGGAGCTACCCACACTTTTGTCCCGCTTTTCCTGTGTGATGTGAGTGGGAAAACATGTGTTGCTGCGCATTGCCACCCTTTCTCCCATCTGATGGGGAGAAAGACAGGGTGCCTACACATCCTGTCCCGTCCCCACCATATGTTGAGGGAATGAGGGAGGGTGCATGAAGCACCATGAGCTGCCCTATGCACCTTCCCTTTTGCCAGTGATTGCTGGCACAACGGCACAGCCCAAAAGGGTCATGTGAAGAGGTCTTAGGACAGAACTCTGAGAAAATAGGAGCCTTCAATACCCATTATCCTCAGTGCACATTGTGTATAATCAAAAGGGATGGGAGATGTCATTCGATAATGTCTGGGGACTCAAACTGGGTAAAAACTAAAGAGCATTGACCACTTCATAGGAAAATTATAGTTGGTCCTCTGTATCCATGGATTCTCCACCCTTTAATTCAATGGCTCTTTGGAGGCAACCATATGTTTGAAACCCCTGCTTTAGATTATTAAAAATCCACATGATGAACAACCAAAAATTGCATAAGTAAAATACTCCAGAATAGAGAGAGCCTTGAAAATTCATGGTTAAGCAAATGTCATTTCATCCAAATGAGGGAAAGAGATATGATAAATACAGCAACAACATTCAGAAAGAAGGCTTCTTTAAAGACATCTATTTTTAAGTCACATGTCAAGTTATGGTGACCCCATATATTTGATAGGGTTTTCTTACATAAGGAATATTCAGAGGTAGATTGCCATTACTTTCCTCTGAATATATTCTTCAGCACCTGATATTTCATGGTGGAGTTGTTTTTTTAAAAGCTGAGCCCTTTTTAGCTTTCAAAAAAGGGATCTAGTAGTGCCTTTGGCATACACAACTTGTGGGGAGATCTGCCATAATTTCTCTTTGTTGAATTAAGGTTCTTTTTCCTGAAAGACCCTTTATTTTGAACAGCTAAATGGTAGGCCACATTCTTTTCATGTTGGTAAACAAGAATATTTATTAAAGGTGGCTCATGTTGTTTTTTTTTTTATGGGTGCGGATTTCTTTTTTTTTCTTTTTTGCTGTGGACTTACCCATTCTTTTTACAAATTTGTCTAGAAGTCTTATTATTATTATTATTATTATTATTATTATTATTATTATAACTTTATTTGTACCCCGCTAGCATCTCCCAAGGGACTCGATGCGGCTTACAACAGGCCGAAGCCACAGAACAACAATACAGCAAAACAATACAAAGCAAATTAAAAACAGTTAAGCAAGTAAACAAAACAGTAACAATACATCAGACAGTTATTAAAACTGGGCCGGCCAGAGTAGTGGGTACAGGATTAAAAGTGCTGATATTGTGGGAGGAATATAGGGTTATAACATAAGTGCAGTGTGCGGTGTGCAGTGATCGTGGTTCTACTAAAGTGCATCTGGGACTTGGTGTTGAGGTTCCTAATCTGGAAAGGCACATCGGAACAGCCAGGTTTTCAGGTTCTTCCTGAAGACTGCCAGTGTGGGGGCCTGTCTAAGATCTTTCGGGAGGGCATTCCAAAGAAAAGGCTCTGTCTCGCGTCCCCACCAAGCAGCCCCGAGGCAGTTGGGGAAGTACTTCCTCATGCCCAAGCCATCAATGAAATCTACTACACCAACCGGCCAGCCTTGGTGCCACGCAACCAGCTCCAGGCCTACTACCAAGTTCGAAGACCCAGCAATGATGGCTATTTGGTCCCAGGAAGCTTAGAAAACCCAGCAGTGGAGGGAGATGGCCAAATGCAGCTGGTGACCAGCCAGCTTTAATGTTTGTCCGTTCCTACTCACTTTCCTTCACAGAAGGAAAGGAAAATATGTGGGTATAATCTATTTTCTGGTCAATATATTTTTATGCACAAATAATCCTGGGAATGAAAAGTGAAATGTGCAATATAATCCTTATAATGATTTCTATGTTTTAATTGACTAAAAAGTATAAATAAAGGATTGCTTGATGAAGCCTGCCAAAGGTTGCACAGCAATATCACCATCTTAGAACTAAATGATTTTTCATGTTTTATCTTTTAAAGAACCCTGAAATCTATATATTTTCAGGCATACAGAGGTAGCTATGTTGAACTCTAAAACCATCGTTGAACCCCAAAACCACTGGCTAAGCTTTTCCAAGGGTGCATTTTAACGTATTTTACTTGTTTTCTCTTTGTAAAAACCCAATGTTTTAATTTTTTTTCCAGAAGTCGGATTGTTTCTCCTGTCATAGATGTAATTAATTGGAAGACTTTTCAGTATTACCATACTATGGACCTGCAGAGAGGTGTTTTTGACTGGAAATTAGATTTCCACTGGAAGCCACTGACAGAAAATGAACAGAAGGTACGGCTGTCTCCCATCAGCCCCATCAGGTAATTGTTTATTGGGTAAAACTCTTTAGAATTCAGAGCTTGGAAAATGTTTTTTTTTTTTTTTGGACTATCCCTACTCTGTGAATCCCTACTGGCTAGATAGGTCTCAGGATTGTGATCCAAAACATTTACTAAACTCTGAAATTTGCTAGTTTTCTACTTTGCTTCTGAATATGAGATCAGATATCCATCATTTGAGATAATATCTGGATGTTTTCAGAGGTGAAGTTCTCCAGCACTACTTTAAGAAGAGATGGCCATGTATAAATATGTGAGGGGAAGTCATAGGAAGGAGGGCTTGTTTTCTGCTACCCTGGAGACTAGGATGCAGAAGAATGGCTTCAAACTACAGGAAAGGAGATTCCACCTGAACTTCCTAACTGGGAGAGTTGTTCAAAAGTGGAACTCTCAGCCCCAGTGTGTGCTGGAGGCTCCTTCTTTGGAGGCTTTTAAGCAGAGACTGGATTGTCATCTGTCTGGGGTGCTTTGAATGCGATGTTCTTGCTTCTTGGCAGGGGGTTGGACTGGATGGCCCACGAGGGCTCTTCCAACTCTGTGATTCTATGATTTTATGTTCTATCAAATTAGATGCTCTCCAGATAAAACTAAATACACACTGCTTGAATTTTTAAAAGTTTGTGATTTCAAATATGATTATGCATATTAAGCCACAAACAATATCATAAATTTTAAACACAGTTGTGTTTATTGCTGAACATACCTATGGCACCAAGGCAGGCTTATATACTTTGTGAATTCAAGGATACAATTTGACTCATATTATGTCAATTTTTTTCTGTTGTCTTCATAATTTGAGGATTGTACCTGAAGAAAATGCAAGGGCTTTCAACCAAGTGCTGCCAAAATGCCTCTGAAAATTTCCATTAAAATTATCTTTGCAATGTGCTTTGCAGTGCTCTAGATCTCTGTAATATAAATCCAAGGCAGATTTTCAGGCTACAGGAGAAAGAGAGATATCTCTTACAGATTAATTCAATTCACAGACCACATCATGAGCTGTGGTGTCACCCATTGTGGTAATTCATGGTGCCACCACTTTTGACCTCCTCATATACCAGACCAGACCATGATATTGTAGCTTAAATACCAGAAAACCTTCAAAAATCAGTGGATATAGAAAAACCTATAGCAATAAAAGTGATCATACATGCTTATATCTATTGCAGATGAAGCTAGGTGATTTGAAACATCATTGGAATTGAGTAAGGACAGCACTGACCAGAGCACATGTACATTAATAGTTCAAAGAGGAAATTAGCATAGAGTTTTAGCCTTGTGGGTCTGTTGCTGCAGTTCATATAAGCTGAACTTGTGAGAAACATTTCTGTGTTTACATTTAACCACAGGTATATTTTTATTTAAGAATTCCTGCTAAGATACATGTCATTTTTTTTTACTAACAGTAATTTTAATAGCACACCCTCTGATTGTGTTACCTGGTGTGGTTCGCACCCTTTGCACCCCCCCCCCCCCGGACACAATTTATTCATCACATTATCTTGCTAATTTTACCAATAATCTTGATAGATATATATTTCTTATTTTCATTTATCAACAGTTAACGGCAGTATACTGCTTTCTTACCATACTTCATACTGTTACCTCACTATACTTTAAGCCATTCATAATAATATAATAGAGGGAAAATTAAATGAAACAATTCTGATATGTTAACATTATATTTAGGAGTCCTGCAGTGCCTGGTGGAGTCATAGCAGTGAACCGTCATTATTTCCAAAATACAGGTGGTTACGATTCTGACATGACCCTCTTGGGAGGTGAAAATATTGAATTATCTATAAAGGTAAGCATTTGAAAGTCAGCTCTTCCTTTCTGGTAGTGTGTTTTTATCATAAGGCAATGGCTTTCAAAATGTTAGTTCATGTTTTCAACAGAAACTGTAGTTATATTAAGATCATTCATTTTTATTTTGAGAACAGTAAAGGATTACAAAGAACAATGATCTGGACAAGGAAAGACCTGTCAGAAAGTGATTTGAATATGTTTATGTAGTGTGTAACATTGTAAGCTACTGATGGGAAAACATCCTGAAAAATCTTGTGCACATGCAAGACATATATTCCTTCTCAGCATCTCTAAGAAGCCGGTGTGGTATTTTCGTTTGAGCATTGGATCGTGACTCTGGAGAAGAGGATTTGAATCCCTATTTGGCCATGGAAACCCATTGAGTGACTTCGACCCAAAGCCCTGTGATAAATTTATGTTTAATTAAGGTAGTGATTGAGAGAAAGATAATTTGGTTTTAGCACAGCCCTATGAATAACTGCAGAATTATTTTATTTTATTTTTATCCTGCCCTTCTCACCCTGAAGGGGACTCAGGGCGGCTCACAAAAAAGACTCCATCCATTGCCTTGAACACATATCTGCAGAAAACAACATATACATTAAAATATAAATTAAAATTAAGAAATAAGCTGCTTTGAATTCAATGGTAAGCCTCAGGTGAAGATCTAATAGACAGTTTACATAGTGTAAAGTTATGTTATAGTAGTTAGATTGCTCATATACTGAGTTCCACCACTGTGCAAGCAATAACATATCTCCCATTATGCAAATGCATGCTCCATTGCACAGGTGAACTGAGGATACTTTTAGGAAATACCTTGAAAGGCACAACTGCTCATGCAATACTTACATTGGCAAATTTTTGTTTACACAGTAATAATAAGACAATGACACTTGTGAATATCATTAAAAGTGTTGGCACTGTTGTTGGCATATTTCACTCTTAAGTTTTATATAATATCACCATGATTTTTCATCTGAGCTTAAGCATTATGTAGCATTGTTGGTGGGGAGATTCCCTTTTCCTTTGAGAAACCTGAGTCCCTACCCATGCCCAGTCATTGGTTGTGCTGGCTGGTGTGGATGGAAGTTGGAGATGGACTTCAATATCTGGAGGACATATCTTATACCTATGTATATGTATGTACGTATGTTCTCTATTTCAGGCCTGGCTTTGTGGTGGATCTGTTGAAATCCTTCCATGTTCACGTGTAGGACATGTCTATCGTACGGGCATGGCATACAACTTCTCAGATGAAAAAGCTATAGAAAGGAACAAAATACGAATAGCTGAGACCTGGCTGGATTCATTTAAACATCTCTTTTACAAACATGACAGGTTGGCATGTTTGATAAACAAGGTAAATCCTGCAGAACTAGTTTTGTGTGTGTGTTTTAAACAGCAAATTTTAAAATGTTTAAGAAAAGGGCATTAGTTGTCTTTTGGGAGCCTCCTTCCATGGCCCATGGTCCTTTAAAACAGCTTAGTCCTAAGCTCTTTTCAGGCTGCATACACAAAACAATAAACAGGGAACATAAATAAGTTAATACTGATGCAGCTGACATGACCTGAAATTATTTTAAACAAGATTCAGTCAATCATATATGTTTAACTGATAAAAATACAGTGATTTTACAAATATGTGAAAAGTTTTACCAACTTTAATGAGCAGCTGAAACAGGAAATCATTACTCATGCAACTATTCATATAAATATAAAGATGGTCAATATTTGCTCAATTGTTTCATATGCTCTCTCAATAGGCAGAGAAGCCAAATTGCACTGCCCGCATCCAGCTGAAAAAGAGATTAGGATGTAAAGGTTTTCTGTGGTTTATCTCAAATGTGTACCCCGAATTGCACCCCGTACAAGACAGACCAGGGTTTTCAGGAAAGGCAAGTAAAATGTAGTATTTTCATTGATTATTACTGCTAGCTCGAACTTTCTCTAGCTTGAGCAGAATTCCCAATAGCTGAGATTAATGGTTATAGTCTCAGATATTAAAGTAAAATGCTGTACTTTCTCTACATTCTAATGTTTATAATGAGGGTGCTCCATGCCTCTGTGACTTTGGATCCATGCCATTTCATGCAATTAATTTGTTTTTAGAAAGCCAAGTATTCCATCCTCATTATGTAGATTCATTGAAACTTGGCTGGGTATACAGTGACTACAGAAAACCAACACTGTACTTTAAAAGTCACAAAGAAAGTTGCACTGGAACGGGAAGCTAGCACAGTGGATTAAACCACCAACTACAGAAAATCTTGCCAACTGGAAGGTTGGTAGTTCAAGTCCCGGGTCCAAGTGAGCTCCTACGATCAGCCCTAGCTTCTGTTTACCTAGCTGTTCGAAAACAGCAATATGAGTAGACAAATAGGTACCGCTTTGGCAGGGAAATAAAAGGCACCCCTGAAGACATGCCGGCAATTCGATCAGGAAGGCATCCACAGACAACAGGCTCCTCGGCGTGGAAAAATGGAACGACAGCACCTCCCCATGGCTGAGTGGAGCACAGCCTCCAGATGCCAGAGACAAAAAAGAGGGAAGCCTAGTCTCTGTCTATGTACTGTCTTTATTGTTAATTGTATGATTATTTGCCATATATGTATTCTTTGCGTCCTCTTGAGAAGGTAGAATAGAATATAAAGTATATTATTATTATTATTATTATTATTATTATTAAGTTAAATATATTTAATGTATCCTTTTGACTTCTTTCATTATCAATATTCTTGATAGCTGTACAATACTGGACTTGGACTCTGTGTGGAGTACAACTCTGAAAAGGTTGCTGTAAGAAGCCTTCTTGAGTTATCACCTTGCAGTGACAATATTAACCAGGTAATCCTCATTTCAAAATTGCTTGCACACAATTATTTCATCTTCAGATCTCTTCTTCAGAGAAATACTGAAGATTATGGGGCATGAATGATCTTGTTGACCTGCACAGATACATTTTCTGGCATGAGCACTTTCCTAAAATTCACTTGTGTGAATATGTATTTATTCTCCCTTTCTAATAGTCATATCTTGATCTTTCTGCTGCTTTTCATTCCATTAACAGAAATAGATTACAGGGAAAGATATAAAATTCTGATATTGATTGTCGACTCAATCATACATTAACTCAGAAACGAGGGTCAGAGTTGGCAGAAATGGTTCTCTGACAGTTTCCACAACTGATTGCTCTGCTCTCACAACTGGCTAATGCAAAGGAGAGAGAGCAGAACTGGCAGCAATCAAAGGCACCTGTTTAAATAGGCATAGTTTTGAATTTTAGGTCAAGTTAGGCTGGGGAGATGTGTGTTAGAGGGAGAGAAACTGGAGAGAGTTAAGCACAGACCTGGAAAAAGGAAAGGCTGTCAAAAGCTGTTCAGGTGTAACACATGAGAGGCCTGGTTTTACATAAAGTCTCTTCTATTTGCTGAATAACATTTTAATTTAATTTAGTAGCTGGATATGTTTAGCATGGAGAAAATTAATAAAAGGATTCAAATTACAAGAAACAAGATTCCACTTAAACACTATAAGAGGTGTTCAACAGTGGAATTACTGTATATAAGTATAAGTATGAACCTAGTTTTTCTGCCCCCTTTTTAGGCTGAAAGCCCCCTTGGCTTATACTCAGATGAGGGTTCTGGCGGGAAGGCATGTGGCTGAAAGAAGGTCTTCTTTCAGCCCCACGCTTTCCTACCAGGACCCTCATCTCTCCGCACAGCAACCCAGCTCTCTTTCCTCTCCTCCTCTCCCGCACAGCATGCACCTTTCTCTCCTCCTTTCTCAGTGCCAGTCTTTCCCACCTTTCCTTGTTCATGTACACATAGCATTTCTCCCAAAATGGTTAGTCAAAATGAACTATGGTGATTATTGGAAGGACACATAAGCACATTTACATTGAAGAAGAATAATGATTTAATCAGAGTTGGATAGTCTTATCTTAAATTACAGATTTATGTAAATATTTTTTAAAAACCTACTGACGCATCAATTAACGTAATTTTATTGGTATCTGGGGTTTTTTTTAATTTACCAGTAGCTGCTTCATTTCCCACCCTCAGCTTATACTTGAGTCAGTAAGTTTTCCCAGTTTTTTTGTGGTAAAATTGAGTGACTTGGCTTGTTTGGGTTGGCTTATACTCAAGTATATACAGTAATTGTCTTAGAAGGTGGCAAATTACACTTTTGGATTGGATGTGTATCTTTCAGGATTTCTTAAGCTGTGTATTTCTGCCTAGCAAGTCATTCAGACTAGAGGGCACTTTTAGTACCTTACAGCTCTATGCTTCTATATCCCACCTCTGTCCCAAAATGAGAATCAGAGGTGCTTACAACATAAGTTGGAACAAAACGGTTGAAACAATATATGGTACAAAACCTATAACAGCATTAAACAATACAGTGAAGATGTTAAATTAAAATAATTAAAAACGCCAAAAGGGGATCAGCTTGACGTTTTCCTCAGGTCTAGCTGAAATGGTTCAATAGCTACAACTGCAGCAGCTCCCTATGCAAAGCAACCAGGTTTTAAAATTACTTTCACACCACTCACTCAACAGCTTGTTATAAAATCCCTTTTAGTAACTCATAGCTGGTGAAATCCAGCAGCAGGACGGTTGGTCCTTTTTAGCTATTTTTGTTCTCAGCATCCTTGTCATTTTCACCTTATTTTTAAGTTGAAATATTCTTGGCTTCAGGATTTGGTTGGCATATTATTATCCACATTTCACTGTCTCAACTAAGCAGCACATCCCTTTTATATTGGTGTGGGAAACAGTGTGTTAACCAAGGCCTAAAGCATTTCCTTAATTCATTTGGTGTGTATTTTAGCAATCACAGGCAGGAAATTATTTAACTTTTCCTTCCTGTTCTCCAACTATGTTGTCCTTTCCCTCCCTTAGTACTTTGAATTCAGCAGCATGAAGGAAATCCGCTTTGGGTCCACGTTGGAGCTTTGCTTTGATGTCAGGCATGAAGAAATTGTCCTTCAAAACTGTACAAAAGAGATGAAAAACAGCCCACAACAATGGGACATCAAAGAGGTATGTGGTGGGTTGTGCTTCAAGGCTACACTATATCAAAAATAAATGAAGAGTTTATGATGATGGCTCAAGGATGTTTATGAAAACAGGTGCTTTGTAGGCTACAGTCTGTTTATAGCAAGGCCTTTTTGAGACACTGAGAAGCTGGGGAAGAATGTTTTTAGAGGTCCCATCCTCAATGCAGCATGGTATAATGTTTTGAGTGCTGAACTGAGGACTTTATCACACAAGACAGAGAAACCAGCATCACAGCTGGGTGACCGTCCCTAACAGACATCATGGTGAACATTAATAGATAAAACTGGTCATTAGCTTCTAATCCTGCAACATTCCCATCATATCCCGTCTGCTTCTGTGACGACAGTAATGTTACATCAGAGGATTCTCCTCCTCTTCCCCTCTTCCTCACTCTTTCCAAGATGGCTGCTTTCCTTTTTAAAAAAAATATTGAAATTGTGCTAAAAAATAAAAAATTGTAACAAAAATTATGAGGTTGTGAGGGGTGTTAGGAATTATGATTGCAGGACCACTGAATGGTGAATTGACAGATGATATTGAAGGTGCTCAATGTGGTGTGTGGTGCTACTGTAACAGAATAGCAGGGTCGTGTGATAATGTCCTGAGACTTGAGTAATCACACTGCACAGTCATAATACAGGGTTAGTCAAAATGAATAGGCCAATAAGAAAATTAATTGTATTGTATATTGGCCTATTCATTTTGACTAACCCTGTACTATGTGTTCCCTTTAACCACTATGGCTATGTCCAAAAAATCCTGGGATTGTTAGTTTGGTGAGCTCCTTAGCCATGTGTCCTTAATCCCCATCCTTAAACTGCTAAATCCCAGTATTTCTTAGGATGCAGCCATGGCAGTCAAACTGAAATCATAGCAATCTAAAGCCCCTTCTACACTGTCATATAATCCAGATTATCAAATCAGATAATCCACATTATCTGCTTTGAACTGGATTATATGAATCTACACTATCCTATAATCCAGCTCAAAGCAGATAATCTGGATTTTGTATGGCAATGTAGATGAGGCCTAATTGTGTAATGTGAAAGGACTCTGGCTTCTAGTCCTTATTCGGCCATTAAGCTTTCTATGTGACTTTGACCTGGTGTTTGATTCACAGTCTAATCTTACTTGCAGCATGCTTGTGAGGCTAACACGGAGAGGAAGAGACACACTGTGTAAACACCCTAGGATTTATAGAAGGGGGAAATATATAAACTGAATAGCAAATTAAATGTCTATGTATCATTTGTGAGGAACATAACCTCTACTTCATATATAACAAAAAGTGCACCATCATGAATTCGTACAATTAGCACGATGTCTAATTTGGCTGTTAAGCTGAGAAATTCACAACTTTTCAAAGGTGGTGAGAAATAATGCCGATGAATAAGCCAATATTGTTTTTGTTTTTCAATTCATTCACAGAATGGAATGATTGTTCATCTGCTTTCTGGAAAGTGCATTGAGGTTAAGAAGACAGACATATGTCTACAGAAATGTAACAAAGGGATCAATCAGATCTGGCAGCTTAATCATTCATACCCCTTGGATATGAGATGAATATGAATATCTGTCTAATTCCAGTGTTGTTTTCTACACTTGTTTCCAAGATGCCAGAGAGAGGGAAGAGAAAGCTCTGTCCATGTCCTCTGACCAGGGGATGCACTTGTAGTATACTTCTGGTTTGTACATTTCTATCAAAAATATATTCCAAAGATTTTGATATTGACAATGGTTGCACTGCTCCCAGAAAAGAACTGAGAGAAAATAAACAAACATTTATTATGCAAAATGGAAAGGTACCATCAAAATCAACTAAGCAACTAGAATACACTGATATTTGTCTTTCAAAGGACTCTAAGGAGCAAACTTCTAGAAGGAATATTTTAGTATATTGTGTAATTTATATAAAAAAGAAGTTAACATTATTTTTTGAAGACACTGTTCAAGTCAGAATATAATTTCTTCTTTGGGAATTGAATAAAATATGGTTGTGACTATGTTGAATGCATAAAACAGCTGTAACAAACATAAAACAAGATTACAGCTTTGATAAGTGACTTTCCTTTGTTCTTCAGATATTATTTTCAGGGGTGTTTTGTGTGTCAAAAGCAGCTTGAGAAACTACAAGTCGCTTCTGGTGTGAAGCGGCTTCCCAATTCATCACAGTTAAGACACTGCCATGGGCCAGATTTAGACATAAAACAAGAGAACAGAAACATCAACCTGGCTAAATTTTAGTTTATTAACAGCTGAATAACATCTGTGATCATTAATGTATTACCTATTACTGAAATTATAAAAGGATTGGTTGACTGCACTTTATGAAAAAACAACAGGATTGTTAGGTACAACATGCAGCATTGACACATTGATATTCAACTCCATTTTCGTGGTTGCCGTTAGTTATGGACTATGGTGGTGTTGAACACCAATAACTACTTAACATTGTGCTGGATTGTTCCCAAAGTAACTGATGATCTAGCAAATGCATTTTGAAACCTGCCCTGCCCTTCTGGTTTCTGTTCTGTATTTTCAACAAGAGGTTACTGCAGATAGGAATTAAACAAACAACAATTTTGCATCCAGACTCAGAACTCCTGCATTGTACTTATGAGTGAACGAAAGAAAGAGGCTGTTCTATCAGTTCTGACATTGGTTACTTTTTGGAAAGGATCATAGGAAGCTGCCTTGTACTGAATCAGTCATTTTGATTATTGGCCTTAATACAGACTGCACTGGTTAACAACATCTGCCTTTTGGTCCATAAAAGAGCCTTTCCCAACCTTATTAATATATACTGGGTATTGAAAAAAATACCCTTCTTATGCAAAGCATGTATTCTACCACTGAGCTATAGTCACGTGATTTCAGGAAGAGGTTGTTGTGCAGCAGTACAAATGCTGCCTGAAAGGATCTGGATCATAGGAGACAAAGACTCACAGCAACCCAAAGACTATTTGTTTCCCTCTTTTTGTTAAGAACCACAGCTGGTATCCTGTGGATGGGTTATGAATATGTAATCACCATAGTATCAGGAGTCAGGTGGAGATATACAATGTATCCCCACCTGATCACCCCCATGATCTGGATTTTCAAGGAAGCAGCTGCTGCAATTGACAGGGGTCCAGACTCCTGTCACTTGAGAAAGAGATGAGTGATATTCCCCATACCTCCCTTATGCAATCCACAACAAACAGAAGAAGTCCCTGTCTCAATTCAACCCTCCACTAGTGATTGCTCACATGAAGGGTTGGAACATCATTCAGCTGCTTCTTAAGTGACAGCAAAATAGATGCCAATCAGTCATAGCAGATACTGTTGAATAAATGGAGATTGGAAGACTTGCACAGTCCCCATGGGCCCCCTAAACTATGGAATATGTAGAGATCATGAATACCAAACAAATATGATTGTCCCAACAGGATTCCAGTTCACATGAGTTCTACTGTCCTGAATGCTGAATATGTATGCCAATCTAAGACATCATTGGAAAATTATTCTGCATAGGAATCCCTAAAACAATGTACTTCAAATATTGTTACTCCATTTCTATTTGTCACAAAGCACAAAAACATCAAAATGGCAATAATATGCACAAGATACATACTTAAGTTCATACTGTTTGCTTGTTTTATGGCATTGATGTACCTCTGTTATTTACATATGCACCACATGTCAAGTGGACACAGATGTCAAGTGGACACTGATGAATTTTTCATGAATTAACAACAAGAAGGCAAGTCAACAACAGGCAGGTCGCCCAGGTCAATGTCACCAAATTGACCTATTTCTTCCAAATGCTCAGTGGAAGTAAATAACCTTTGATAAGGGTCCTAAGCTGATGTGTAAAGATGCCATATGATCTAATTGAGACCTCAGTGTAGTGCGAGGAAAATGCCTGAAAACTACATTTGTGATAAATGAGTCAGATGTGTCATTCATCATGAGTATGATATGTTCTAGGATGAAAGGGACTGAACAGACACTGGCCAGTTAAGTGGGCTGTATGAGTGTATGATCTGAGTGTATGCTTTGATCATGCTCTTACAACCAAGTAGAGTAAACCCAATAAATCAATGGGATTTACTTAAGTGTTGATTTACCTCTAAAAATTGATTCAGTAAGTGTGCTCTAGTTAAGAGTGCATCCTGTTTGACTAAAAAATCCCAGATTTTGTTCCTGTTATTTTGGATTTTAAATTGGGTTAAAATTAATTGATCTGGGGAGCTGGGGCAGGCTGAACATCCCTTATTGAGAATTTTGAAAGCCAAACTACTTCAGGCCTCAAATTTGTCCACATGGTTGGCTAAGATGGTGACACCTTTGCTTTATAATGATTCAGTGCACTCAACTTTTTTCATGAACAATTTTTTAAAATGTTGTATGAAATTACCTTCAGTTTTCACGTGTAAGGAATATATGAAACAAATTAAGGCTGTAATTAGACTTATGTCTCAGTGCATATGTACAAGTATGTGCAACAACAATTATTCAAAACAAACAAAAACAACCCCAGAAATCTGATAACCAAAACAACTTTGGTCAAAGCATTTTTAGATATGGGATACCCAACCTGTATTAAAAATTGATCTCCGAATTAAAATTTGAAAAATAAGATCAAAATCTAGGATTTTCTGGGGTTTTAAAATCTGTCTGAATAACCAACAAAGTTCCAGCTGCAGTCTGTATAAAATGGAAAGGCATCCGAGTCTATAGGAAGGACTGTATTCATAAAGAAGTTTTTCTTTAACAACTTGCCTCCTACTTGTTCAGGTTCCATAATAATTGGCTCTTATTATGGATCTAACCTTCAGAACACACAGTAAAGAAGTCACAATTGCTGCTGTTGTCAGAGGACCCACACACCCAGAATATCAAGGCAGAAAGTCCCAAAATACCTGCTTTGAACTAGGTTATTTGAGTCCACGCTGACATATATTCCAGTTCAAAACAGAAAATGTGGGATTTTATTCAGTTGTAGAGAAGGGGCCTTAGAAAAAGGGATAGAGAAATAATGACCTAAATCCAAATATCTGCCTCACAACTTGTCCATTCATGGCATGGGAACTGCAGTTGTAGCTGACCACATTTAGAATATTAGTGTAGATTGCCCTTTTTAAGGGTTTGGGACACTGTAGTAAGAAAGATAAGGAAACCAGCTGGATGTGAATCATATGAAGCACAGTGGATCTAAGCCAGTGGTTCTCAACCTGTGGGTCCCCAGATGTTTTGGCCTTCAACTCCCAGAAATCCTAACAGCTGGTAAACTGGCTGGGATTTCTGAGAGTTGAAGGCCAAAACACCTGGGGACCCGTAGGTTGAGAACCACTGGCCTAAGCCATTGTTCTTGTTGTTTTGGCTAGGAATTGAAGAATAAATGACTTGAACTCAAGATAAGGCTCAATATGATTTTAATCCTGTAAGGTGGTATGGGCAGCCGTTAACTTTCAAGAAATTTATGACCTACTCTTACTACCAAGCCTAACCAGCCTAGCCAATGTTTGGGGTTTATAGGGTCTGTACACCAAAAATAACTTGGGGGTACATGTTCCCCATCTCTCCTGTAGGACATTGTATCTCAGAATTTGGTCTTCCAGATGCCTTTGAACTGAGTGTTAGCTGGAGTTTATGGATGCTGAAATCTAGATCTTGTGAAAAACCAAAGGGAACCATTGTATGACATGGAAATCTAAATTGTTACTGATTGTTGTTTTAGGCTTGGTTGGTCAAATCATACCCAAAATACATAGTAGTTTTTATGCAATGAATCTTCAGGTCCCCATTCAATGTTGACAGCACAAATGCCCCTTGTACATTTAACTTTTTAGAGGATCGTCTTGCAGTACAGAAACAGTCTTGCGGCTGTTTGAACTAGGCTTGACATATGCTTCATCAGAGAATTTTTAAAGAAAATAAAATACTAAACACAAACCCTGCAAATCTTTGGAAAAGGGTGTCCTGTGTTCGCTAACTTTTGAACAACCTCGGGCAATTCTTTAAATAAATGAAACCAGAAACCAGATTCTTTCAATGGTGAGTATGGGCAAGGTAAATTATATTTCTTTTCATGGGCCATGTCACCAACCAATGTTTTCTTCAAAATCCAATGAATATGTGCAACCTTGGAACAATCCAATGCTGGCCACTCTACAGCTTGACAGTAATTCATTACAAACATTTAGTTACTTTTGAGTCATTCCTTCTTCTCATACAGCAGGAATGAGTTATATTATCATGGTAATTTAAGGAATGATACTGCTTCTCCTTTTGTGACAGAGGTTTAGGTTTTTCTTTGAGTAATAGGAAAGTGATCTCACTAAATGATGGAGGAGGAATATTATATGATTCAATTGCTGCCTTGTGCTGCTGCCTTGTACTCTATTGTGGGTGTTTGGTCAATGATGGAGAGGATAGAAGGAGAGGATCCTTTTCACATGGTAGTGGCTAATAATATTCTTATTATTTCTGAAGCAGTGAAATACAGCCATTTTAAGTACTTTTGAGAAATGGGAGGAAATCAAAGTTATTTTTTTTCTAAAAGTGCAACCACAGTGATAACTGATATAATTTCAGATCTCAATATTATAACCATAATTAATTATTTTTTAAGAAGCTGGTCCAGATGTTATAAATACCCACACAAGAATTCAACATACAATTAAAAATCAATATGCTATTTGGGTAAAGTGTTACTTTTCCCCAACATAATAGGGTACTTTGACTAATTAGAAAATATTGCTCCAACTTTGTAGAGAAATTGTGAAACAAATGCATGTTCATTGCAGTGTACTGATCATGCAAGAAAAGCTTGCTCAGTTCAGTTTATTCACAGCAGAAGAAGCGAACATCATTGAGGGCTGTGTCATCCATGAAAGCGCCTCGATATGACTCCTGCTTGGTTTGCATGCCACAAATTCCACCTTTATAGCAGGTATTGCTCCACTCACTGTAGTCACCAAATGGACCACCAACTTCTTCCAAGGTAAGACCGTTGCTACAACGGAATCGGATGTTGTTTACTGATGTATCATCTCCAGCACCTTGATCAGGTTCAGTTTGCAGCTGAAAGGCACGCAAGACACCATCTGCTGGACACCATCTGATCTCTGACCAGTGTCCATATCTAGAAAAGGGAAAGTAAGCAATATTTCTAATAAATTATTTTTAGGAAGTGTTATTAAGTTTAGAACAGTGAGCTAGATCCAAAGGTAGTATTTGAAAGGCACATATATTTACAGATACACTGTGTCACACTTCATATTGGAGCCCTGAGTAAGAAAAGTGCAATTTAATACAAAAAGGTTCTTCTGTTTGTCAGTTCAAATAAATTGTTAGGAAGCATCATCATGAGATCTTCTACTGAACGATTAGAGAAGTTGAATAAGATTTACCCAGCGTTTGTATAAGCTTTTCAAGACTATACTGGAGTCCTTCAGATTTAGTTCAGTAATACATGACGGTATCTGTTTTCTTGGTTTTACAACAGGACAATTTATTATTTCTCTTTTTTAATCTCAAAATCTTTCAGTTCTATTCAAAGCTCATGGTGGCAAATTAATCACAACATATCTAAGTCAAGCTGATTTGAATGAGACATCAGCTCTAGTGATTTTCTCTAGACAAAAAAGATAATGAGTTTTGGCTCTCCATCCTGATTTTCCCTGTGCGTCTTCTGAAATATAACAACATTACACTATCTAACATGATTTTTGTTCCTGGATTATAAATGTTATTTCCTAATTGGTTCTAGCATAAAAACATGGGAAAAGTTTATAAAACTGCAAAAACTTTGTTTTAGTGGGACATCCTGCAGCACATTTTGTTATAGTTTTTCAATCAATATCTTATAAAGATTTGACCAATTCAATGTATCATTTGTGACAGCCACTAAAACTAAGCTTCTGGAGTATAAGAACCACACAATTAAAATGCAAATAACATTTCCAAACCAGGAACATTTTTTCCTAATTTTGTTACATAGTGTTATAGGATACTCTAAAACAGTGTCAGAAATAGCATATGAGAGTTCAGGATCAGTACAAATAATCCGAGGCAATATGGTTAATAGTGATATCTCATTAATTCACAATCCATGTAATCCAGTTCATTACGTTTTGTAGTAACATTTATTCAGTCATCAAATATCTTGTATTTTTAACAGAGAGATCATGTATGAATGTCAGTGGCCTTCAAGACAAGATGCAGACATTATTTTTATTAGGCTTCATGGCTGGTGGGGACGAGGGACAGGGCCTTCTCAGTGGTGACCCCCCCCCCCCCGCCTGTGGAATTCGCTCCCCAGCTAAAATAGATCGGCGACCTCCTTCCTTTCTTTCAGAAGAAAACTGAGGACGTGGTTGTGGAACAAGGCTTTTGGCTGATGGACTTAACGGCACCTGAACAGTGAATTGGACCAGACGGTTGTTATAATGGAAATACCTTTATGATTGGATAACTAATGTTTTAATGTATTGTATTGTATGATTTTATTTTGCTTTTATTATTGTAATTATTGCGGCATCAAATTGTTGCCATTGTTAGCTGCTCTGAGTCCCCCTATGGGGGTGAGAAGAGCAGGGTAGAAATGCTGTAAATAAATAAAATAAATCAATAAATAGGCTGTTTTAAAAATTTTAAAGGTGAAAAATATCCCCCCCCCCCCAATGGTTGGAAAAGTTTAGATTTATTTATTACATATCAAAGCCTAGTAACAACTTAGAATGTTATTCATTATTTTATTTTTAAGAATAAGGCCTCACTTGTTTATTTATTTATTTATTTATTTATTTGGTACACTTGTATACCGCTAATATCTCAGCCTATACGGCGACTCATTGCGGTTTACAGCATATTTAAAACTACAATATTCCAATTTAAAATAAAAAATTAACATATAAAATACATACATATACATACATAGTATATTGTTGAAATAAATAAGTCATCACTTTATATATATTCATTAGTCAAGATTTGGCAGCCTATTCAGTAAGGAAAAACACATTTTTGTTGCTGTGCGTAATGATAAACATGGGGATAATAAAACTATACACACACTTTAGAACTAGGTATTACTCATTGCAGGAAAAAACATCAAATATGGAATAATATGCATTTTAAAAATGCACTGATTGTAATAAAGTTCAGGACAGAAGCTGCAATAGGAACAAAAACAAAAGAGGAGCCCACACATATACTGAGTTGAACTTTAGCGAATGAAACAGTTCTAAACTCTATCTGAGAGGGATTAAGCTAGGGAGAAATAGCTGCTCTGAGCTGGAACTGGCTTCCTAGGTTCTCTAGAATGTGGTTGATACTGAAATCCACATATTTTACTATTATATGATAAGCTTTATTTGTGCTTGATACAGCAGATGGTCTATAGCAGAAAAATGTATTATAGCCCTTTAGCTCATGGATTTCAGTATCTCCTCACAGTAGGTAGCAGAACTGGCCAGTGAATTCCAGATGGATCTCTGGGCCAATATTGCACAACGTTGTGGGTCCCTGGCCTGAGGTATACCTCCCTCTAAGTCAGCGTTTCTCAACCTGGGGGTCGGGAGCTCTGTGGGAGGATCACAAGGGGGTGTCAGAAGGGTTGCCAGACCATAAGAAAGCACACTATTTTCTGTTTGTCATTAGGGTTCTTTGCAGGAAATTTGGCCCAATTCTCTCGTTGGTGGGGTTCAGAATACTCTTTGATTGTAACTGAACTATAAATCTCAGCAACTACAACTCCCAAATGTCAGGTCTATTTCCCCCAAACTCCACCAGTGTTCACATTTGGGCATATTGAGTATTCATGCCAAGCTTGGTCCAGATCCATCATTGTTTGAGTCCACAGTGCTCTCTGGATGTAAATGAACTACAACTCCAAAATTGAAGTTCAATACCCACCAAACCCTTCCAGTATTTTCTCTTGTCCATGGGAGTTCTGTGTGCCAAGTTTGGTTCGACTCTATTGTTGGTGGAGTTCAGAATGCTCTTTGAATGCTCATTCTCCCCCCCCCCCCAACCCCACAAGTATTCAAATTTGGAATTATCAGATATTTGTGCTAAATTTGGTCCAGTGAATGAAAATACATCTTGTATATCAGATATTTACGTTAGGATTCATAACACTAGCAAAATTAGTTATGAAGTAGCAACGAAAATAATTTGTTAGTTGGGGGTCACCAAAACATGAGGAACTGTATTAATGGGTTGTGGCATTAGGAAGGTTGAAAACTACTGCTCTAAGTGAAGTAACTGTAAGATGACTCCCCAGGGTTATATAAGACCAAGCCATTCAAAGGCAAACGAAATTCACAGTATTTTATCATGCTAACAATATTTGGTCTTAATGTTGCATGTATGGTAAAATCAAATCAATTGGAGATGTTTTGAGACAATAAAACTTGCCTTCCAGTATCAGATTCAATGGTATACATAATGTTGTCGGTTTCATCAGTTGAACAAAATAAGCGAATTCCATTCAGTGAAGTGTCATCAGTTAAAGCTCCTCCATATGGCTCCACCTAGTGCAATAAGAAATAAAACAGGGTAGAAGTGATGTCTGGTGGTTCCTATGTCAGTTGGGCAGTACATCCGGGTTTAATGAAAGTTTTAAACGACTTCTCCAAGGTGCCTAACCACATTCCTAGATAAAAACTTCAGATACCCTCCTTTAAAGGTGGTCAAAACCTGGAAGACGCAACACCCCAATGACATGGAGGCCACCAGCTAGATGTGGAAAAACCCACCGGTCTGAGATGTTAGAAAGCCACTGCTAGTTAACACTTGGCAATCTTTGGTTAGATGAACCAAAGATCTGGCTCATTATAAAACACAGTGAATTTTATGTCTCAGTTAAATCTAAATTTCTTAAGTAACTAATGCCTATATCATAGGAGGCAATGAGTATATTTACCTTTATACTAAATCCAATGGCATACGATTGTTCTGGGCACATGTCAATCCACGTCCAGTCACCCCAACGTCCTCCATTAGTAACAGTTGCTAAGCTGTAATTTCTTCTAGTTGCAAAAGTGCCATTAGCACTGACATATGTTTGATCCAAAGCTGATGCATGACACAATGTGGCAAGAAAAAGAACAAGAGAAAGGGGCTGCATTTTTATAGAAACTAGGTGAAGCCCCAACAGGTTGTAAGCTTTCAGCTCTCTGTACTTTATATCTCATTTTATCTCAACAAGGATCACTGAAAAAACACGCTTAAGATTGCCACTTGGAAAAGTAAACATACATTAATGTTTAGCAACAGGATTTTTTTGGCTTATACTGCTAGCAAAATCTGGAAGGTTTCCCTCATTTATGTCCCTGAATAAAACACAGTCAGCACAAAGTAAATTGACTAATATTCCCCCCACACAAAGTTATGACACAATTGAACTTTTTAAAGTTCCTAATCTCACTTCACTGGAGGGCTCATTCTTGTTTTTAGATACTAGGAAGTGTTTAGCATCTTCTCTCATAAAATCTAGCTATCATCCTTAGCTCCCATAGAATAAAATTTCACTGAACTTCACTAGCCCTACTTCAGAGTTAACTTGTTTAGATTCTGATTGTTATAACCCTTCTAACAACCTTCCACTAAGGTTGCTTTAATTGTTGTTTCAATATTTTTAATATTTTGATTGTACAGTGGTTGTTTTTATGTTGCTAGCATCGTATGATGTTTTTGTTAGGCCGCCCCAAGTCCCCCTTTGGGGGGAGAAGGGCGGGGTATAAATATAGGAAACAAACAAACAAACAAATAAATACACACACTGTGGAAGCTTCATGCATCAGAGGTGACCACTTAATAAACTTTGAGCTGATGCAGCTATCATAATTGCAAAGGGGTCAAAATTAAAGCTTTGTTGCACAATAGGACTAACAATACATCTGAGATATTTTGTCTTTGTTGATGAGGGCATGGTAATAATATTGTGTACCTCAAGTGGAGGTCTGGACTTCTCACAGTCTAGTTCAGTGGTTCTCAACCTTCCTAAAGCCATGACACCTTAATAGTTTCTCAGGTTGTGGTGACCCCCAAACATTACATTATTTTCGTTGCTACTTCATAATTGTAATTTCGCTAATGTTATGAATCGTAATGTAAATATCTGATATGCAGGATGTATTCTCATTCACTGGACCAAATTTGGCACAAATACCTGATACGCCCAAATTTGAATACTGGTGGGGTTGGGGAGGGGTGATTTTGTCACTTGGGAGTTGTAGTTGCTGGGATTGTAAGGCATTGAATTTTGCCAGCTATGTGTAAATCGCTTTGAATCTCCCTAGGGGTGAGAAAAGCGGTATATAAATACTGTAAATAAATAAATAAATAAATAAATAAATAAATAAATAAATTATGGTTCACCCACAATCAAAGAGTTTCCTGAACTCCACCAACAATGGAATTGAACCAAACTTGACACGAAGAACTCCCATGACCAAAAGAAAATACTGGGTTTGGTGGGCATTGACCTTGAATTTTGGAGTTGTAATTCACCTACATCCAGAGAACGCTGTGGACTCAAGCAATGATAGATCTGGACCAAACTTGGCACAGGTACTCAATATGCCCAAATGTGAACACTGGTGGTTTGGGGGGAAATAGCCCTTGGCATATGGGACTTGTAATTGCTGGGATTTATAGTTCACCTACAATGAAAAAGCATTCTAAACTCCACCAATGATAGAACTGGGCCAAACTTCCCGTGTAGAACTCCCATACCTTGAAGAGACTCGCTGGCATGAACCTACCTCCACCTTCACATGCTCTCTTGCCTGCACATGCATATGCTGCCATGTGCCCAGCACACCTGCTCTCCCTTCCCTGCTTGGGAGTCTCAGAAACAGCCCTCCCCTTGTCTGAGAGGCCAGCCAATCACAACAGAAGAGGGCTTTTGGTGGGAGGACTCACCGTTTCCAAAAAGGAAAAGGGACAGGCAGAAATATTCAGCCTTCAAAGAAGTTCCTAAGAGGATAAAAAATATGTTTTCTAAAGGGCTTTGGCAGCCCCTCTGAAATCCCTTCATGATCCTACCCCCAGGGATCCTGACCCCCAGATTGAGAAATGCTGGTCTAGCTGATCAGTTAAAACAAAGCACAAACATCCAGAGACATTTCTCTTGAGTAATATTTTCTTTTGCAATTTTTTGTTTTCCACTAAGCCCAAAGGAAATAGGAGGAATGGGAGGAATTAAATCCAAATACTTACTTGTGGCAAAAAAGCTGATGAAATCTTACTGCCAGTATAACTTCAAATACAGAGACTAAATGTCCTGGAAGACTTCTATGCTGAGGTTGCTCTCAATTAATGTAAATATAAGTTTGAAGTATTCCTGATTTAAGCCAATCCTATTGTGAGTGCCAAGTTTCATATTTCTCAACTTGTGGTATGTCAAGAGTTCAAGGTAATCTGTAAAATGTTTATATTGTTGATCACATAATCTTTGATTCATTTATCAGAAGCTGACTTCTATTTTTGCAGGTGCTGCTGAAAGAAAAAGGGGGGATGTGAGTGAGACTAAGTACGTACATGTTTTATTTTGTATGGAAAGAAACCAAGGACACAGTCTTAACAGCAATTCTTTTCAAAGTGAGCAAGGAAAACTTGGTCTTCCGGAGTGGAAATTCTACATTTGGGTGGTCTCTGTTCTGTGTGGAAATCTGTGAGGGGTTGGCAGATAGCACCACCAAATGAAGTTCGGCTTAATTGGGCAGGCTCTCACGTCACCCTTTGGGAAGAACATTGAGTTTTATTCTGCATTTCCTATGTTACAAGTAACACTATGAGCCAGCTTCCACTAGTTTTCCAAGCCTCTTCTATAATATATGAAGTCTTTCTAAAACAAATAAGGCACCTGTTTAAGTGAGTGTGTTTTTCTGGTTCTGTATATCCAACATGGATGTTCTTGTGAGTGTTACAAGAACAAATTTAATTCACTTTTAGCTTGCATTTGTACACTGAAATCTGCTCTCTGTACGAAAGATACACTTTTTTCTACTGAAAGTGTACCAGCATTACATAAGGAGCCAACGACGTTTTATAAGAATATAAAGACGTTTTATAAGAATATAAAGACGTTTTATAAGGAAGTCTGACTTGGCCACGGTGGTACACGCTCTGGTCACATCCCGCCTTGACTACTGCAACGCTCTCTACGTGGGGCTGCCCTTGAAGACGGCCCGGAAGCTTCAGCTGGTTCAGCGTGCGGCAGCCATGCTACTAACTGGAGCGGGATGCAGGGAGCACACAACGCCCTTGTTGTCCCAGCTCCACTGGCTGCCGATCTGCTACCGGGCCCAATTTAAGGTGCTGGTTTTGGCCTACAAAGCCCTAAACGGCTCCGGCCCAAAATACCTTTCGAACCGCATCTTGGCCTATGAGCCCACGAGGACCTTGAGATCGTCTGGGGAGGCCCTTCTCTCGATCCCGCCTGCCTCACAGGCACGTCTGGCGGGGACGAGAGAGAGGGCCTTCTCGGTGGTGGCCCCCCGGCTGTGGAACACTCTCCCTGCAAACATCAGACAGGCGCCCTCCCTCATGTCCTTCCGAAAAAGCCTTAAGACATGGCTGTTCGAGAAGGCATTTAATTAAGTGCTATAATAATGTGGTAAAGATGACTGGAATGGAACAAGAAATATGAGATTGGTTATGATTCCACTATGAGACGAAGCGGATTATTTAGTGTAACTTTATAATTGTTGTATTGTTAATATGTTGTTCTGTAATTGCCTTTTTGTAAATTGCCTTTTTATGTATGTTGTACACCGCCATGAGTCGCCCTAAAGGGCTGAGAATGGCGGTTAACAAATGCACCAAATAAATAAATAAATAAACCATGGCAACATTTTAAAATGGTCCTGCTGTACAGAATGTGTCTATTGAGTTCCTTGGAATATATATACAGATGCTCAACCATCATTGAAATATTTAGAGTGGGTATCAAACACACAGGTTTTGTTTTCTCTAGTTTTCTTATACTTATGGTGTCATTATTTCCAGTAGTACCAGCCACATCTGATTTTGGATTATGTCAAAAGTTCTGGTGGCTTGGAGTCAATTTTTTTTTTTTTAAAAAAAGCCCAAGCCAATCTTCCACTATTACACTCAAAATTTGGATTTCTTTCAGACAGTGCGTTTCAAAATATTGTGCAGTGCCACTCAGCTTTAGGTGCCTTATGAATAAATAAGACTGGTTCACTAGCCTCTCTAGTTACCAATCTATAGCTACATTATTACAGGATTGTAATGTTTGGTTAAAAAAATCCACATACAGTCCAACATGTCGCAAGAGAAAAACATATACAATGGGTTCTTGGTATCCATTGGGGCTTGAGTCCAGAACCACGTGCCACCACACCCACTGAGGATACTTAAATGTTTGGATGTCCAAGTCCCGTTATATACAATGATGCAATAAATTATAAAAAATAGCAACATAGCTTATTTAATTTTTCTGATGGAGGAATATTTTCAAATCATTTCTTGTTGTATATGTGGATGCAGAGTGCAAACTTTATCTGTTTTTATGAGCGTCATACCAGAGGACTATTCTATCACATTATTTTGGTGTTCAAATAAGTTTTTTTTAAAAAAAATACATAAAGGACATTTAGATGGAGAGTACAAATTTATCCGCTTTACTGCCAACACAGCAAGTCCGTAAATTAACTTACTCAATAGTTCTACATGACCTGATTTTACAGGTCAGTGTATCAGCATGACATTTTAGGGATATGTACACTAAAAGCCAGATGATGCAACAGGTATTGTGGCAACTGACACAGAAAAGATTCTGAATTTTGTGATCAGAAAAAAATGTAGTATAAGATTTCACAAAACATTACTGTCATTCCAGTAAAGGGAGAATAAAACCTTCTACAAGAGTTTAAAAACTCACCTTTTAATTTAAAAGGCAAAATAAATATTTGCAATTCAAGCGTTCTACAAATATTGATATGAACCCCAATTTTGGTGCCATCTTATTGGCCATTAACTGTTTAAAAATGGATTTAAACAAAAAAATTATTTCCATGATGATAAACTGTTGGTCAGTGCTAGATCTCAAAAATCACATAAACATGTGCTGTCATTCTGTCCAAGAGCAAGTTAAGCAGACTGATTGTTATTAAATACCAGTTAATGGGGGAGACCCCTGAAAATGAAATAGGTTTACATTTCTTCATGAATTCCAAGTCTAGAAAAATAAAATCAGACTGTAAGTCTGAATGTTTGGAGTTGAATAGACTAGTGCATCAAAAGTCAATTACTGAAACCTGAATAGCCAGTTAAATAATTTGACAACATGGTGATTTCTGAGTGAAATTATGACACTCCTAAAAATAGACTCAGTGAACTTTGTGCAAGTTCTAATACAAACATTAATGCAGATGAGACTGTACAAACATTCACTCTGCAAAGTCTTACAGAAATAAATTACTCAAATTGGGAAGCCATTGTAATTGAAATACAACTTAGGTTGCTACAAACCCTGACTGGTATGAAATCCTAAGAAATAAGCATTCAAATTTATACTGAGTTAAGCCCACTTAAAAGCTCAAATTCCTCTGAACCTCAGAGTCCATACAGATTTGGCACACTGAAAATATTAAGTCAGCTTTCATTTGTTCACAATAGTCCAACAACACAAATGTCAAAATAATAAAACTATATAATGTCAAAATAAACTAATGGAATTGCCTAGGCAACACAAGTTGGCACTGTGCAAGAAAGATGAATAGGTGAATCAATATACCTGTATTTCATCGCATAAGTCATATTTTTCCACTTTTCTTCCCCTTCAAAAAACAGGAGTGTGACTATTATACGATGAACTAGAGTAAATACAATTTCAACAAATATAGCACATCAGTATGGAAGATAATCTTCTTTGTCTTATTATAAGACCCCATGGTAAATACTCTGCACATTTCCAGGTGGAATCCAAGAGTCTTTAAACAGTGATGATTTGCAAGGATTGCTCCATTTGGAAAAAAAATATTCATGATACCTTTGTCTGTGTTTTTAGTCTGACACTTGAAATATTATGCTGTAACTTTAATATTTGAAGATTCTTGGGCACACAAGAACATCCAGGGTTTTGGAACATCAGTTCTCTGATGGGAGCAGAGGCAGTTATTGAAAAGCAACCAACCACTGTAAGAACAGAGTCTTCCAAATAGGTGTCCTTGAGTTTTGTGTTTAAACATTGCCACATTTTGCAAGAAGACCCAAGTTTTATCAAACAACCATCAGCATTTCACCAGCTCCTTGTTCGTTGTGGGTGCTGCGATTTCTTCACCACACATGAACTGTTCCTAAAAGAAGAGAAAAAAAGCATTCATACGTTTTTCTAGTAACTATTGACACTCAGAAGCCAAAAAACAAGCTTTATGAGAAAACTGCTGTTTTCAAAATGATTAAGTAACACAAGCTGGCAGTAATAAGGTGTAACATTTGTTTAATATGCAAATGTTATGATAATGAGAAATGTGACTTTCAGGAAAAAAAATTAATCTATAAACCTGCACACCCATAGTTATTTGACTTTAAATTCCACTGAACTGATTTACAAAAAGTGTATTTATTTTGTGTTTTTACCAAGAAGCATGTCACCAAAATATATGGATATTCATAACATATACTGAAAAATAAATGAAATACCTTGAAGATTAAAGCCAGTGGTTTAGATTCAGAGATAGTAAAATTTTGGTTTCAATAAAATCAATATGAAAAGTTAGTTATGTTATCAATGCAACAACCTATGATGACCCGACATATGACATAATCTGCATATCTGCACCATACTAAAAGCATAAAGAACATTATTAATTTAATTCTAGTAGTCTTCCAATATATAAAACTGTGCAAAAGAGGGGAATCAAAATGTTTTTCCAAAAGAAATAAACTACCTGCATAAGTATTTCTTTAAATGTGAACCTAGCCCAAGTCAAGCTCACATATGCAACCTGCTTTGTCCTCACCTTGTCATAGATTACTTTTACAATGAGTGAACAACTTGGACATGTGGCCACATCTTCGCCATTTTCAAGATCTTCCTGCAATGACACACAAGAAAAAAATAATTCTCTGGACAACGCAAGGCCATAGCCAGCCTATCAATTAAATGATCCCAAACCATTTCACCAATTGTGCCTTAAAGAGCTGAGTGTGTCCTGGTTTGTATCAACTCCTGGGATTCCATAGCATTGTGCCATGGTTAAGTGGGATCAAACAGCATTAGTTCTACAGTGTAGATGCACTCTTAGCTCCTGATTAAAAAATCTAATTGGTATTCATTAGGACATCCTGTGGAAGCGGATTCAATAATGTATTGTGTGAAAGACAGTAAATTTCTTTCTATATCAGGCTCTGAGGCACCAGGAGCATCTAAAAAGGGCTGGCAAGTAACTCAATCTCAGAAATAATTGTGTGGGTCATTAGGGATGGTTGAACTGCAGTGGATGATGCTATCAGGGTGTGTGTGACAACAAAAATGAACTATACATTTTCTGCAGTGTTCAGATTTTTAAAAATAAAATATTATTAATAAAGCGATAATTACTATGAGATATAACCACAAAAAGTCCAGTTTGCAAAAGTATGCAAATGAACCTTCCAATATGCATCTCTACCAATCAGAAGTAATCATTATTAATTTTGAATCCCATGGTTTTGTCCATAGGGTGACACAGTGAGTTATCACACTCCAACCATATGTGTCCTTGAGTCACCAGTTAACTTATTACAACTCCATGAATTTCATAGGGTTTTCTTAGGTGAGAAAAAAAATAAGCCCAACATTGCATCACATAATTTTTGGGATTCATGTTTATCATAGATAATGACCAAACATGACCACAAGTCCTGCCCAACTGAAGAGATGGCTTCTAATAAAGAATCACAAGGGCTGGAAGACACCATAAGGGCTACCCAGTCCAATCTCCTGCCACACAGGAATACACAATATAAGTACTCCTGACAGATGGCCATCCAGCTTTTGCTTTAAAACCTCCAGAGAAGGGAACTCTATCTTTTGAGGCAGCATATTCCACGCTGAGCAGTGGCAATTGTCAGGAAGTTCATCCTAACATTTAGGTGGAATGTTTTCTCCTGGAATTTAAATCCATTGTGCCCTGGCCTCCTGAGCAGCAAAGAACAAGCTTGCCCCCTTCTCAATGTGATATTGTTTTCAGACATTTAAACATGGCTCTCATTTTCCCTCTCAGGGTTCTTTACAAGCTGTTTGCATGTAATGTGTCTTCAGGTCTCCTGTCAATGTATGGCAACCCTGTGAATTCCACAGGGTTTTATTAGGCAAGGAATACTCCCAAGTCTCTTCCTCTGAAATATTGCCTGTTCTGTGATGGTGGATTCCCATACAAGGAGTAGCCAGAGCTGACTCAACTTGGATTCCAAGTTCAAACAGGATTTGCTGCCTTTAGGGCAGAGCCTTCCAAACTCTGTGTGTGTGTGGCAACAGGTTCGTGTGTCGGCTGCAATGTATATATGTGTTGAGTGTATGTAACAAGAAGCCTTTGAGTCTATGTGAAATAAGCAATAAATCATACACATTTAAGAAATCAAAGGTTTTCATGAAATATGTTGTGTCCCTATACATTCTGTTGTTACAATTTATGTATGTGTCCATATCTCTTATAAGGAATTGTTTTAACCATAGATTTGCTAACAAATACAGCTGCCTGACCGAACTACAACTCCAATGATCCCCTAGCCATGGCAGTTAAAAGAGGTACCCAAATGGGCAAAGTATGAGAGCTGGGACCCAATGTTGGTTGTATAACGTGGGTTAGAATTACACTCGCACAGCGAGTGAGATGCTGGTGCGTGCTATAAACTACTGCTAACTGCCGGGTTTTTTTTTTTTTACAATTCTTCGCTATCACTCAAACTTAACTACATGTGGATGAAGCGTGCTATAAACTTAATGCTGTGTCGTGCACGTCTTCGCTTCTCTAATTCTGACCCATCACTATAGTATTTACCAGCTGTACATACCTCATAGACCCTCATAGCTGTATATACCTCATAGCTTTGTATTTATATCATCATTACAGTATTTACCATACAGCCATCATTACAGTATATACCTCACAGTCACCATAACTGGTACTATACCATCAGCATAGCTAGTACTGATCGTCATAGCTGTGTATTTAACTTATATCAATCTAGCTTGTACCTTTTCCATTTAGCTGTTATAGATCTTAACTTTACCATTTTAGTTCTGTTTCTATCAATAGCCAAGTACCTTACTGTAGCCAATATAGCCAAGTATTTTACGAAGAAACTTACCACAATTATAGTCTACTGTTTTACGAATATAGTCAAGTGTTTATTACCAGTGTAACCAAATTCAATCAACAAACTTTGTTTTTGTAATATTTTCTTTTGATTCGCCTTTCAAGAACTCTGACTGAAGTTAACTTTGCCTTTTGTTTCCAGTAAACTTACTTGGTTAACTTTAATCCTGTCTCAAGAGTCTTTACTTTTAAAAGAACTGAAGTACATCAGAGGGTATGCCGATAGCCACCGGGTATAGCCAGACATATAGTTTTCCTTCTACCCCGGCGTGCCATCACATTGCGCAACCAGCATTGGGACGCAGCTATCATAGTTTTGCCCCAAAATGTATGAATTTAAAAGTGGGCCTTACCATAGCTGTCAGGGCTTCCTCCTAAATGATTCAACGCGGTCTGGGACCCATCTGGGCCTAGGCCGGGCCTGGGCAAACTTGGGCCCTCCAGGTGTTTTGGACTTCAACTCCCACTATTCCTAACAGCCTCAGGCCCTCCCCCCCCCCCCCCAGCCGTACGGCTGAGGGGGAAAAAAAGAAAGGACCTGAGGCTGTTAGGAATAGTGGGAGTTGAAGTCCAAAACACCTGGAGGGCCCAAGTTTGCCCAAGCCTGGCCTAAACAGTAGAAATAAATGACTGACTGACTGACTATGGGCGGCCCTCACCCGCGTGACGAGGAAGCGGTCCCCGCAGGGACAGGGGTAGCTGTAGGTCTCCGTCTCCTCATCGTACTCGAAGTCCTCGATCTCGACTTCGTCGTGGAAGACGGACATCCCGCAGCACCGTCCTCGCCCCTTCTCTTCTGACAGGAAACCTTTCCTAGTGCGCCACACTCCGTTACGACAACGAACAGCAGCCCTTTTTTCAGCCTACTGCCATCTTTGTTACGGGTTGACGCCGTGCGTCACCTTTTAGCCAACCACCTTTCAGGAATAAAACGTAACGCCGCCGTCAGACTCGTCCTCGTGACGCACGACAGCCAATGACTAGGGAGAACCGAATACGGAATTTAGAGGTAGCCTCTTCCTCTGACGTCACTATTATGACCGAAAGAAACAACCAATCGGAATCGACGAGTGAGGCACGTTGTTTGCATGGTAACAAGCGCGCATGCGTTTCTTTGCTCATAGAGCTAAGAACAGAAAAGGAGAAGATGGACTTCCGGAGATCGCCATTTTTTTTATCACAGCCAGAAAGTCTATCCTTTTTGAGGGCCACGCTAAAAGTAAACCTGAAATAGTTTCGCCCTAAGGAGGGAAGGATTTCAAGGCGCACAAGAGCAACAACATTTCTTTCTGAATTTACACAGCAACAAGTGTCTCTACTTCTTTAACTCTTCTCTGTCGCGTCGCTCCCACCATTGCTGTATTTATATTTATCTTTCTTGTCAGCTTCCTGTCTTAGACCGGATGTTTGCGACATTTTTCGTGGTCCGCCTCGTCACTATGCCGGTGTTTCGCCAGAAGGAAGGATGCGACAGTATCGATATCCTGGTTGCTGGTGGCTGAAGTAAGGTAGGTCTAAAATCATACTTGGGCAACTTTAGGCTCCCCAGGTGTGTTGGATTTCAATTCCCACAATTCCTAACAACCGGTTGTTGTTGTTCATTCGTTCAGTCGTCTCCGACTCTTCGTGACCTCATGGACCAGCCCACGCCAGAGCTCCCTGTCGGCCGTCACCACCCCCAGCTCCTTCAAGGTCAGTCCAGTCACTTCAAGGATGACATACATCCATCTTGCCCTTGGTCGGCCCCTCTTCCTTTTGCCTTCCACTTTCCCCAGCATAATTGTCTTCTCTAGGCTTTGCTGTCTCCTCATGATGTGGCCAAAGTACTTCAACTTTGTCTCTAGTATCCTTCCCCCCCAATGAGCATTCGGGCTTTATTTCCTGGAGGATAGACTGGTTGGATCTTCTCGCAGTCCAAGGCACTCTCAGAACTTTCCTCCAGCACCACAGTTCAAAAGCATCGATCTTCCTTCGCTCAGCCTTCCCTAAGGTCCAGCTCTCACATCCGTAGGTTACTACAGGGAATACCATGGCTTTGACTAGGCTGATCTTTGTTGCCAGTCTGATGTCTCTACTCTTTACTATTTTATCGAGACTGGACATTGCTCTCCTCCCAAGAAGTAAGCGTCTTTGATTTCCTGGCCACAGTCTGCATCTGCAGTAATCTTTGCGCCTAGAAATACAAAGTCTGTCACGGCCTCCACATTTTCTCCCTGTTTTGGCCTACAACTCCCAGAAATCCCAGCCAGTTTATCAGCTGTTAGGATTTCTGGAAGTTGAAGGCCAAAACATCTGGAGACCCACAGGTTGAGAACCACTGAGATAGGTCATTGACTTCCAAACTCTAGTCCTCCAGGTGTTTTGGACTTCAGCACCCAGAAGCCTCAGCTGCCTTGGCCAATGAGTGGGGATTCTGGGAACCGAAGTCCAAAACACCTGGAAGACCCAATTAAGGGAAACACTCACGTGGCCTATATTTCAAAGAAAAGAACTGGCAAAACTACCTCTGAGTATTCCTTACCTAAGAAAATCCAATGAAGTTCATGGGGTCACTATAATTTGACAGAAGACGTGAAAGCGCATTATATACAAATCTTTACCAGAAGGTAACTCTTTGGCTGGGGCACTGCCAGGTTTAAGATTTAGGATTTGAGACTCCTGTTAGTCATTAGTAAACATGACTTCCCAAAATTATGAGAGCATACCTCTTGTCTTACACCTGAATATCCTGAAAGCACTGGACTTCATGCGGTCTTGAAAGCTACATACAGCCAGTCCTGGTTGGTACTTAAGTGCTGATGGATACCAAATGCTGTCGGCTACATTTCAGAGGTAAAGGTTTTCTCTGACATTCAATCTAGTCATGTCTGACTCTAGTGCAGTGGTTCTCAACCTTTGAGTCCCTAGATGTTTTGGCCTTCAACTCCTAGAAATCCTGGTAAACTGGCTGGGATTTCTGGGAGTCGTAGGCCAAAACACCTGGGGACCCACAGATTGAGAACCACTGCTCTAGGGGGTGGTTCTCATCTCAGCATGACTGCATGGAGCGCAATTCCCTTCCCTTATTGATCTACTCGTAATTGCATGTTTTTGAACTTATAGGTTGGAAAAAGCTGGGCCTAACAGCCAACGTTCACCCCCTCCCTGGATTCGAACCACAAGCCTTTTGGTCAGCAAGTTCAGCAGCTCAGCAGTTTAACCCCCGGTGGCACAATGTGTTAAATTATTTTGCTGGAAGAACTGTTGACTGACAGGTTGATGTTTCAAATCCAGGGAGCAGGGTGAGCTCTGTCTCAGCTCTAGTTCCCCATGCTGAGACATGAAAGACGCCTCCCACATGATAGTAAAACATCAAACATCCGGGTGTCCCCTGGGCAATGTCTTTGCAGACGGCCAATTCTGTCACATCAGAAGTGACTTATAGCTTCTCAAGTTTCTCCTCACACGAAAAAAAGACCTGCTACACCACCAGGGGGCACTAAAAAACACCTTTGCCTAAGAAAACCCTGTGAAATTCATGAGATCAGCTTAAGTCTGCAGGAGATTTGAAGGCATATTACACACAAATCTTTATTAGAATTCAACTCTTTGATTGGGGCAACACCTGGTTTAAGAGGTAGGATTTGGGAAACATGTTTTGTCATTCTCATCCATAAATATGGATCCTCAAATTTTTGAGATCATACATCTGTCTTATCAACCAATGTTTTGGTCTTCTCAAAAATTTGGACTTTATTTGCTCAGAATTTCTGAGTGTTGTCAAAGCTGGCTGGGACTTTCTGGGAGTTCACTTCCAAAACACCTGGAGGATCAGAATTTGGGAACCAGTTCTCTAAAGGCACCAGATTCTGTCTAATCTCTGAAGTGAAGCTGGGTAAGCTTTGATGAGTATTTGGATGAGAGACAATCAAGAAATACCAGGCACTGTAGGCTATATTTCAGAGAAAGGAACTGAAAACCACATTTTATTTTTCCTTGCCTTAGGAAACCCTGTCAAATTTATGGGGCAAACATGAATAAATAGGTGATTGAACAGTACATGCATGCACACACACATGAGAACTTTTGGAGCAATCTCAACCTTTCTTCCTTGTAACTGAATAAAAATTACTAATCAGCCTAGTTACTGAGTAACAAGATTTTTCCTTCCCTCCTCATTTCTTTTCATACATCAGCCTAATCAAGTATTAAGTTGGAGGAGTGAGTAATCAAAAGTGACCCAGTGAGCTTTATTATATGAACCCTATTTTTTCGGTCTCTCATACTACATAGTTGTAGCATTTTAATACTGCTTTAAGTGTCCTGGCTCCATCCTATGCAATGCTGGGATTTGAAAATTCATGAGATATTTAGACTTCTTTGCCAAAGAATTCTAGTGCCTCTCAATCTACAAATCCCAAGATTCTGTAGTATGCAGTTAAGCAGGAAACAAAGTGGTATAGTTGTGTCAAATGAAAGAGATCCTAGCCTGACACACCAACAATTACACTGCTTGTAATCTAATACTCTGCTTTCCACATTACGTCACCAAATCATTAGTTAATAGCTGTCTTGTTCTGTGACTTCCATTCCTAACCTGGTGTCATGACATGTTACCTGCTGTAACAGTTTTGTTTATATTGTTGTCTTTGCTAATGCAGAAGTAGTTCTGCCTTACAACTTGGAAGGCCTTAAAAGAGGATTGTGTAAGTTTGTGGAGCATGAAGCTACCATTGGCGATTAGTCACATTAGATACGCAATATGACCCCCTTATTCACGGATTTAATACCCATGGTTTCACTTACCCATGTTCTAAAAATATTTTCCCTTGAAAATATTTGTGGGCTTCTCCAGGCCCTCCAGTGTGATTCCATGCTCTGCTTCTTGCTCAAGTGCAGTCAAAATATAGGGTTTGCTATTATCCACAGTTCCAGGCATCTATCCCCTGCAGACATTCTATATTTCTCTCCAGCCTTAGAAACAGTATGGCTGGGTCTTTACTGCTCCAAAGCATTAACTAGGACGATGCAGTCATACTCATAGCCTACTTCCCACTAGTCTGTCATGGATTGAGCAGAATGTTGTCCTGTTTAGACATTTGATTTGATTTAACGTCATTCTTATTACTATGTTCAGACATACCTGAATGCCATGACTCTCTTGTGCTGAAGTGCATGGTTGTTGCTTTTATCTGTTTTTGATAGGCCGTTCATCCATACACAGCTTCTTGCACCATCATAATAATCTTGGCCAGTGTTGAGTCAAGATATTTTTCCTAATATTAATACTTGAGATATTCATTGTTGTACAGGACAGACAAGAGGAAATCATCCCCTGAACACAATTCAACAGTGAATGCACCTATATGATGACTAATTCTAGGTGACTTTGAAAAAAAGTTAGACATTCTTACAGAGGGTAGGTGATTGTCTGCTGTAACTGCCGAGCAAGTCTGTCTCTTGTTATCTGCCCCTGATATTGTCATGTCTTGCTTCTAAACTTTCCAATAACCTCTGTCTAGAAATGGTTTTTGGTAACAAACTAGGACTAAAGCAATGGCAAGTATGCTTTATACGTTAAACTGCGTAATGGTAATGCCAGAATTAGGAGCCAAATGCAGTTCTTCAGGGTAAGGATCTCACTGCCTCAGTGAAAATCAGAAGTAACTCGCACACATGTTGTGTGCTTCTTTTATGCCTCATGTTCACTTGCTCTCTTTCTCATCTTCCCTCCTCAGATCTGCAGGCTCTTTGGGAGAAATAATGCTTTGAAAAAGCTTCCACTGATGGAAGTGGAGGCTTATTAAAAAGCCTAATATGCAAAACTGGGTCACGCTTTGAAGGTTAATTTTTCCCTCCCTTGACTGAAGCCCCTCCTTCAAAAGCATCCTCATGTGGCATTTAGTATTTTTAAAAACATGCTTCCATCTTACATATATAAGCTTCACATAATTTATGCTCATCTTCAGCCTCATTACCTATCATTTTTCGTGTCTTCTCAGGCTTAGCTACTAATTAGTCTATCTCCCCCTGCCCCCATCAGATAAGTTCAAACACAAGAGGTGCTTGAATGTTTCACTTGCCTAAATGAGGAGGAATCCACTAGGTTCAGTGAATCTTGTATTATGGGGAAAAAACCTTTTGAAATTGCTTCAGTGCAGATTTTATTCTTAAATAGAATTCTAGAAATCAAACTTATAATAATCACACATTAAAAAGAATACTCTCTTTCATGTGGTTAAAGATTTAAAGGTACCAGAAAAGTCTTAATTACAGATTAATACTGAAGGTCTGATCCTATCTCTTTTGAATATCTCATTATTAATCAAAGTATTAGTCCATTGACTGCAGCTAATCTCTGAGAAATCTGCTGCTGCTTTCTGGAGAACTTCTGAGAAAGAAAGAATGATAGTCGGTAAGAACAGATATGGTACTGTCATTAGCATTTGGGGGCAGGGAGAAAGAATTGTGACCCAGCCTTGCCCATATTAGATAGTTTGGAATTCATTGCTTTACATGGTATTTGTTTTCCATCAAACTCAAAACATTGCAGCTGGTAATTTCTCTTCTGTCAATTTTTTTTATTGCAAACCAGTTTGAATTTGCAAATGTAAAAATAATGTACAGTAGATGATGTAGTCTCCTGTTTATTTTTTAAAAAAACAACAACAACGTTGGAGGCAGTAATACTATGCACATTTAATTAGAAGACTTATCTTCTAAAGAAACACAAAATTGGGCTGATGAGATTATGAATTAGAAATCATGTTTGTCTGTTACATTTCCACAGAGGAGGCAACTATTTTCAGTATAAGTTCCCTTGACAGAATTGCAGTTTCCTAAACATGTAAAGAGATATGGCACATTCATTGGGATTGTCACTTTCCAAGCAAATATTGTCCCTTCTTTTTAAAGCTTATAAACACAGCATTGTGTCTGCATCAATGCAAAATGGTTCATCTACATTTGCAAATAAGTTTCAAGCTCTGGTTGGAATTAACTAGGATTAGCAGTACCGTTTCTACATATGTGATATTTATTTATTTATTTGAAATATTTCTAGATTGCTTTCAGTCCATAAGAGCTCTTAAGGTGATGAACAAGGAAAAACAGTTAGAATCACAGAGCCAGAAGAGATTACAATGACCATCCAGTCCACCCCCCCCCCCCCTGCCTTGCAGGAACATAGAATCAAAGCATCCCTGTCAGATGGCCATCCAGCCTCTGCTTTAAAACCTCCAGAGATGAAGACTCCACCATACTCCATGGTTCCATTGCCGAACAGCTCTTACCATCAGGAAGTTCTTCCTAATGTTTAGGGTGAATCGTTTTTGTTGCAGAGCAGCAGAGAACAAGCTTGTCCCCTCCTCAAGGTGACATCCTTTCAGATATTTAAACATGGCCATCACGTCCCCTCTCAAACTTCTTTTCTCCAAGCTAAACATGCCTAGCTCCCTCAGCTGTTCCTCACAGGACTTGGTTTCCAAACCTTTAATCATTTTGGTCACCCTAAATAATTGAAACATTGCATAGATAAAGTGTTTTTAAAAAACAAACATGAAATGACTCTATAAACTTTGGAAGCAGCCTAAGTCTAAAGAACAACCATAAAATGCAATTAGAAAACAGTTAACATGAAAAAAATGTCAAACGTTGAAGGCTGTGGGGAACATTACTCTTTTGTCTGCTCAAAAAGAGATAGAGCTTGCCCAACTTCTTTGGGCAGGGAGTTCCATAGGCAGAGTGTTGCCACAGGGAAACTCAATTATGTGTACATGATTACCTTTCACAAGATGTTGGAACCTGCAATAAGGCTTCCTCTGAGATTTTCAAATTTTAGACAGGCTTACTTTCAATATGCTGGTCTCAAGCCATTTAGAATCAGTATTGCTAAGAAAACCCCATTAAGGCGATTGCCTTGGGTTTCACCATAAATCAGAAATAACTTTAAAGTACAGAATAGCAACAACAAACCCATCCCAATGAGTCAGGACGTCCACAGTCTTCTTGGCATCAGTTATAATTAAGAGATAGAGTTTCATCAGTGTACTGATGACACACAACTCACAATTCTGAATAATATTTTCCAACAGCTTCATGTAGATATTTTAAAAGTGTATGGCCCTGTATTGACCGTTGTGGGACCTCACAGGTTAATGGCCCAAAGTCTGAACTAGAATTCAAATTGCACTGAAAGATCCAGGAGACTAACAGATCCATCCTCACTCCATCCAACTCCTAGTATAGGTCAACCACTAAGAAAAGAGGGTTCCTTGCATGGCAGGAAGATGGAGAGAGGAAAAAAACACAGGTCCAAGAGATTGTTGCATTGTGTGAATTTTTGAAATAGGATTATAAAAGCAGTACCATTTCTTCTGTTTGTAGAAACTAGTTCTCTGCATCTCAGAGTCTAGAATAAAGAATGCCCTTTTGTCTAGAGTTTCTTTTACAAGATAATCCTGATAACATTTTATTTGTTTCTAAAAGATATTCAAACATGAAAGAATACATAACAAGGATGAGTCTCCTTCCCACCTAGTAAATGTTTGAAAGAATGTAATGATGTCAGCTAACTTGTACTGCAAGAACCTTTTGCCCCTTGCTTATTTAGTTTAAGCTTTGGACACTATTGACACATGTACAGGAATTGTGGTAAATGTGAGACCTTTGAAAAATTACTTTTTTGGATTATAGTCACAGCAAGTATGGCAAATGGTAAGGAATTATGAGACTTGTGTTCCAAAAGATCTGGGGTCCTAAATCTTCTCTGTTTCAGATTTGAAGACAAAAAACTACGAGTCCTTTCAGCATTAACAAGGAGGGGAAATTAAAATATATTCAGGAGAAAAGTGTCACTTCATATTATAGGCTACAAGTATTTATACGATAAAGAAGGTTTGGGAAATGTATGTCTTTAAGCCTTTGTATAAAATAGAAGTCTAGCAATGCTTTTTGAAGTAGCTTGTTGTTCTAAAATATTATGTACAGAAACAATTTGTAAAGTGTTGCTAAAGGGAATAGTTGAAATAAGTACCACCAGATGTCACCATTGTTATGACTGATTCAAAAATGTTACAACCTACAGCATGAAAGAACTATACAGATAATTATTGTTCACTAGCCGTCCCCTGCCACACGTTGCTGTGGCCCCAGTCTAGTGATCTGGAAAATAAAGTAATGAGAAAGTGTTGATTTCTAATATATGTAATTTCTTTATGCTTGGGGGTAAACATTATTTCGTGTTGTTTCTTTGTCAGTGTTGATGTGGAGATTGTCTGGTTTGCCTACTCTGGAACAGGCAACATATAATTGTCCTTCTTTAGGGGTCCCTTTCAAATCTATGATACTATATATGTGTCTCTGTGTGTGTGTGTGAATCATATCTATCTAGATCTATGACTGGATGGCTCTTTGTCAGGAGGGCTTTGATTACCTTTTCTTGCCCTGGTGAAGGGAGTTGGACTGGGTAGCCTTAAGTGTTTTCTGTTGGTCATGGGGGTTCTGTGTGGGGAGTTTTGCCCAATTCTGTCATTGGTGGGGTTCAGAATGCTCACTGATTGTAGGTGAATTATAAATCCCAGCAACTATAACTCCCAAATGTCAAGGTCTATTTCCTCCAAATGCTAGCTGTGTTCATATTTGGGCATATGGAATATTTGTGCCAAGTTTGGTCTAGATCCATCTTTGTTTGAGTCCATAGTACTCTCTGGATGTAGGCGAACTACAACTCTCAAACTCAAGGTCAGTGCCCACCAAACCCGTCTAGTGTTTTCTGTTGGGTCATGGGAGTCCTGTGTGCCACGTTGGGTTCAATTCCATCATTGCTGGAGTTCAGAATGCTCTTTGAGTGTAGGTGAACTATAAATCCCAGCAACTACAACTCCCTGTAAAGTCTTAGGAGAGAGGAGGGATGATTTATTCTTTATTACTCTTAATGGTGCCACCAATGTGTGATGTGAGGTATTATTGGGAGATATGGCACACTGGACGCAAAATTAATGGAGGTGAGGCAGTCTTCAAACAAAAGTTAACAAGTTTATTGAGCACAAAGCGTGTGGTTGCAAATTGTAACTTTTCTTATAGAACTCAGAATAATGCTTGGTTAGTTGAATGTTACACTTTTTCAGGTTATACAGTATCTTCCTGAGGTGAAGCACTTATTACAAAACAAAGTTCCAATACAGGGATGTCTCCCTTATCTGATCCTCCCTTGATCAGATACTTAATAAGCTTATTCTTTAGCCTTTCTTTAGACTAACGGAATACTGGTTATGTTTCCCTTATCAGCCTCTCTAGGCTAAGAAACTTCCAGTAGCTTAATCTGGCTTTCCAAAGCCTCAAAACCTTGCTTCACAATTCACTCTTTTACAGCTATAACCTCCTAATCTTTCCTCTACCAATTCCTCACCCTCCAATCTTAACTCCTGACTGCTCACTCCTCTAACCCTAAACCCTAACTCTGACTGAACTTAAACTGTCGTTTTTCAAACTCTCCCCTCTAAGCTCCTCCCACTTCTCTACAGCATCATCTCCATGGTAACGCACTCTCAGCTAGGCCGCTCCAGCATTAGTGCAACCAATCCAAACACAAATACAGTTAAAATCATACAATTTATAATCAACTTCTTTACACTCCCAAATGACAAAATCGGGGGGGGGGGGGTGAGTGATGCTCACTACTTGGGTTAGTAGGTGTCTTGTATTTGGCGGCAATTTGTCCAGTGGTTTTTGAGTTAACATTACATTTTATTTATATAGATGTAAACTTAAGACAACAAAAGCAGCAGAATATTATCAGGCCTGTCTGGTTATAAAGTTGTCAACTGAAATACCATGTAGATGCTGTAGTCCTAAACACGCTTTTTGGTACTAAATACTTTTGAACTCATTAGCACTTTCTTTCATGAAAGTTGCAAATAGCATTGGATTCTTTGAATACTATTTTGCCATTTGAAAAATCCTACAAAAGACTATATAAATATAATATAAAATTGGTGACATTAAATTTCTGTCTCCCACTTCTAGGCTAACAATACTTCAGGTTGGGCTGTTTCTTCTGGCACTGTTGTTGCATTTGTTGGAACACTTCATGACTGTAGTAGTTCTTGTGTGTGATTTTATTTGATTAATCCCAGTTTCACTGTAAGCTAGTTGACATGGTAGCATATCTGACAGTACACTAGAATTAGAATGTATAACTTTATTCCTTATAATCAAAGCATGCACTCTATGTATTTTTATAACTGACATATCTTTTGTACCTCGACATCAAGCAAAGCAAACTGATAAAGGTCTTTAAAAAATTCCCACTGAACTATGAAACACCTAGGGTGGCCTAAGGCTAGTTTCTCCATCCCTCAGTTGGACTTAATCTTCAAGGATTGTTTTTGGAATAAATGTTGAATTCATTCTAGTGATGAGTCCATCTAGTGATGAAAAAAGCACAGTCTAACTAATTAATGCATTATTATGTTCTAAAATACTAGTCCTATCTCGGTGTCACCTTTGATCGAACACTAAAATTCAGGAAATACTGTATGAACACCAAGCACAAAGTAGCTGCTTGAAATAACATCCTGCAGAAACTGACTGGCAACACATGGGGTGCAGACCCAAAATTAATAAGAAAATCAGCTCTGGCCTTGTCTTATTCAACTGCTGAGTATGCCTGCCCTGTTTGGAACAAGTCTGTCCATGTGAAGCAGATGAATATAGCACTGAATAAAACAGGTAGAATAATGACAGAATGTCTCGAACCCACACCTGTTGATAGACTCTGTAAGCTAGCTGGCATTGCGCCCCCCCCCGCCCAACTGTGCAACAGAAGTTGCTGCTAACTGGGAGAGAAATAAGGTTCAACCTTGTGAAAGCCATCCACTGCATGTCTATCAGCCTCTTCCCATTAGACTTAAATCAAGAAAAACCTTCATGAAAACCACCACCCCTCTTAATGTTCCCTCAGCAACAACAAGAATCCTCCACCTTGTGTAACTGTGGAGCAGAACAAACAACTCCGCATCTGTATGCATGCCCACAATGCCCTGCCTTATGCACAGAGGAAGAATTGTTTAAAGCCACAGACAATACAGTCTCTGTTGCCTGTTTTTGGTCAAAAATTATTTAGCCACGTGTGCTCCCTCTATTTTTATCAGTTTTATACATATTTATGCAATGCCTTTGACACTAAATAAACTAGTCCTAAGTGTATTTATAGGAAAGTAAGCCCTTATTGGACACAATGCATGCATTCACACAAGGCAGGGATTTCAGGAATCCTCACTTTTTCTGTCTTATAAACACATAGAGTGAATATATATATAGAGAAATGCAGTGGAAGATATGTAAGAGTATTTTTAAAGTTAAAAGGAGAATGTTAACTTGATGAGCAATATAAGGATGGCATACATTGCTTAGTGAAGAATCCAGAATTTGGCATCACCACATGAAACAATGAGAGGATTGTTATCTACAGAAGTCAGTTCTTATGACTGAAAGCAATCTTACATTCAGAAGGAAATGTGTTTGTGATGTGAGTACCTGTGTCCTAGAAGGTGTCTATGATGTCAACAACTCTCTGTGATGGGGCTGAATTATCAAGTAACAATATACATACATACATACATACATACATATATATACACACACACACACACACATATGCATTTGGTAAATAATCTAAATGTAGCAAAATAAATTGTCTCCTTCAGAGTTGAGTACATCTGGCTGCTGAGATGATTCTCAATACAAACTAATAATAAATATATTACTTTAATTGTCATTACAGGTGCTTTTAATGCTGGAGAAAGCTATGACTTGTACTGCTGCCTTTGCTGTCTCTCCATTATGGAGGAGCACCTGTAGAGTTCTTCCCAGTTGTTCTTCGTTCTTACATCTAAGATATGCAACTTCGTCTTATTGCACTGTAAATGGGTACGCTATTTACACCTTTTCATTGTGAATGTTGAGAAAAATGGAAAAGTTCACATAATTGTTGTTGCTGTGTGCTTTCAAGTTGTCCAATTTATGGAGATACTAAGGTGAGTATACTGGTGGGATTCTTGGCAAAATTTGTTTGCCTTTGAAAAAGTGGCATGTCCAAGGTTACCCAGTGGGTTTCCATGGCCTTGTGAGGATTCAAACCCTGGCCTTCGGAGCCGTAACCAAGTGCTCAAACCATTGCTTCACACTGGATACCCAAAAACAAACTGGATGTTCCCATAATACAGTAATTACATTTCTTTAAAAACGGGTGTTGGAGGAAATCTGCCTTTAGGATTAAGTAGAGGATTAGTGGATTAAAGCAATGTTTTGTTTTTTTTAGAGAGATGGTGCCCTGGGCAGAATCTGTCATTATTTATTATTTCATATCAAAAGCATTGCATAAATTAGTACAAAACTGATAAAGGTAGAAGGAGCACAGATGGCTAAATATCTTTTGACCAAAAATGGGCAACAGCAATGGCATTGTCTGTAGCCTCCAACAATTCTTCCTTTGTACATGAAGCAGGGCAGAGTGGACAAGCATACAGATGCAGAGTTGTCTGTTCTGCTACACAGTCACACAACGTGTGGATTCTGTTAGGTAGTGCCATTTTGCCAGGTTGTCTTTTGATCTGCTCACTCCACTTCTGAGTCTGTTCAGGGACTTCCAAGTTGCCCATTCTTGGTTTGCCGCTGAAGGAAGACCCTCGTGGGCGGACGTACAGTTGGGATTTCCTGGTTTAGCTGCCCAGAGGGATACCCTTGCTGCTGGGGGGATGCCAAGAGGAGTGGTGATTCTCATAAAGCTTTTCCTTGATTTGAGTCTACTGGGAGGAGGCTAGTAGCCATGTAGTGGATGGCTTTCATAGTGTTCAACCTTATTTCTGTCACATTTAGCAGCAATTTCCCATCACACATGGGGGGGGGGGAGCAATTCCAGCTAGCTTGTAGAGTTTATCAACAGGTGTAGGTTTAAGACATCCTGTGATTATTCTGCATGTTTCATTCAATGCTATGTTCACCTGCTTTTCATGGGCAGACCTATCCCAAACAGGGCAGGCACACTCGGCAATTGAGTAAGACAAGGCTAGGGCTGATGTTCTTACTAATTTTGGGTCTGCACCCCATGTGCTGCCAGTAAGTTTCTGCAGGATGTTATTGCGTGCAGCTACTTTGTGCTTGGTGTTCAAGCAATCTGCCATTGAAGGCCAGTCTACCTCTCCCTCTTCCTCTCCAAATGTCAGTAAAATTAACTAAAAATTGCCAACTATTGTCTCCAAATTATGCATGTAAGACTTAGTTTCTGGTGCTGTAACTACTATCTTATATCAGAAGAACACATCAAAATGTCTGAGGACATGGATTTGCTTTGTATATGTTTAACTCAACTTGAAATTTCTAGTATAACTTTGGATCCTAGACAGATGGCACAAAGCATTGCATTGCCCATGTTCCCTCTTTGCTGGCTTATTTTTGGAAGCAGTGGTGGGGTGAGATGAATGTTATATGTTACAACAATGCTGTTCTACTTTTATCTTTAAAATTATTGTCCTCCCCCTCCAAGATTAGGGTTCAGTGGGTTCGTTTTTTAAATATGTCTTTATAATGATTTACTCTGAAGAGTGTGATTCAGTAATTACAACTCTCAATTTGTGTTTTATTTAAAGCAAAATGAAATCCAAGTCGGATCATCTGGAGAGAACAGCTAATGACTTTCGACAGGAGGTTGGTATTATGCAGTTCAGACTTACAATGTGATGTATGTGGTGAAGAGACCCACTGAGTTTTATGATAACTTTGCCCTTCTTTTTCCTGTCCTTTTGTGACTGCATATTGCACAGAAGTTGACTACAAAATGAAATGTCATCGAAAGAATAACTGGAGGATACTGAAATAAAAAGTACAGTAAACTATTAGCAACATACTTGTCTCCTTTCTCTGGTTTCTCCCATGCCTCAATTTCTTCCACCTGTCCCCACCTGCCACCTCACTGGTGCTTCATGCCATTTTTAATAGGCACCTGTAATGGAACTGTATAAGCTCCTTTTGTTAGGCTGCCTCACCCACAGTTTGATAATAGTCACTTTTCTGTTAATTTTATGAGGGTGGAGCTTAAGAAAACCTTTTGGTTTAGATCAGTAAGTTTGCCTGCCCCTTTGCCGGGGGAAAGAGAGCTATCTTTAGTTTAGGGTTATTACAACCAGGGAATCTTGGAAGCAAGACGTGTCTGTTGTTGGTCCCAGCGAGACCCAGGTTTAGACAAGTCATTTCAAGCCTGGGTCTCTGAATAATCTGGGAACTCATTCAGCTATACTGGCTTAAAGCTGGTCATTGACAGTCTGTGGAGTTTCCAGTGCCTTCAGCAAGGTGCCAGGCCTAAAGACTTGCTCTATCTATCTCTGGTCTGATCGCCTTGGGCATTGAGCGCCCTGAGTGAGCAGAGAAAGTCCCTAGAATCATCCATAATCAACAACTTCAGGTACAACCAGCTGCCTTCAAACTTTAAGTTTGGACTTTGTTGTGGGGAAATTAAGATAGTGCCTGGGTGGAGATTGGCCCAAGACCAATTAATAAATCATTACCGTTTCTTGAAAGCAATAGCATGGACATTGATTCTGTGGGGTTCCTTGCTCAAACAGGAAGGCAATCCATCATCCCCCAAACTGATAGAAAGTCAGGACACATTAACACTTAAGACATTTAAAGCAGCTTGGGTGCAACAGCATAGCACCTACAAGCCTCATTGACCACTCAGTCTTGCAAGGCTTGCAGTCTGTATTAAAAATGGCGTACAGCACATAATCTTCAAATAATCGTATTTGTGAATAATCAAATTTGTGAAAGCTAAACTCAGAAATATTACTGCACATAAAGGAATAAATTTGTTGTAGTTTTCTTTCTTCCTACCTTATTATAGGAGAGCAGAGAGAAGCCGCTATGTTCATAAAATACTACAATGATTTATTACTTTTCATGTCTTAAAATGCAACTGAAACAACAAATCAAATTATTTCAGTTCTCAGTGTGCAGCAGTGTCAGAATTTCTTTAGTCACATAGTGATAGGGTATCGTCTTTTCTAAATGTGACAACTTGTAGTCGAAGCCTTCTGGAAAACAAGCCTGTATGTTCTGCAGAAAACATGCTTTCATGTTCTTCAAAAGGCACAGAGGGTAACTGGATGTGATAAAGTTCCCCTGAACTTTGTAGTTGTCTTGGGACCCTTCCACACTGCCCTTTATCCCAGGATCTTTAAAATGGAATATATGACTCCCCACTGCCAGATAACATACTCTGGAATCAGATCCTGGGATAAAAGGACAGCGTGGAAGGGCCCTTGGATGGAGTGCAGAAAGAAATTTCTGTTGCTGCTTTTGTGGCACATAGCAATCTAATCACCAAATGTACATTAGGATACAAATTCTAGTGACATTAATGTGGTAATTGGCTTTATTTGCAAAATATCTTATCTGAAAAGTAAGAGGTATATAAGTTAGAGTAGACAGAGGAATCAGATACCTCTGTTCTTTTTTTAGACCACATAGATTAAATCTCTTTCCTATAACCACTTCATATGCAGGATCTAGTAAAACTTGAAGCATTTCTGTCCTCAGATTAGGTCATAGGTTAATGTGTACAGGACAAGGCTAACTGGTGTATTCATTTCCTATCCTGGGGCCTCTGCACTAGGAATAACATTTAACAAGTACCTTGAAGTCAGTAGACTATTTAACTAGGATAACACACTCTCTCTCCGCACTGTGTTGTAAAATTACAAAAAACCTGCTAGCATTTATTTGGCAAGTGTCCTGTTGTTTTACTGGACAATAGACATGTTCAAATATTTTTATGGAGAAATTCATTTCCTGCCATATGTTTTAAATTAAAGTGTAGCTGGTTAAATTTCATTTGTTGGACGCCGGCCTTTCTAGATGGGAAATGACACAGTCATAGCACTAGTTGAAATTGCAGTATATACTTTAAAAAGTCTCTTTACTTTTGGACCTTCATGAATTTTCTTAAATTTGTTTATAATGTTCTGCAACAAATTGGATGAACGTAATTCATGTAAGTCAGGAAAAATGCAAAAGAGTTGGAAATCATTTTTTAGTCATGGACAACCTAGATGTAGTATTTATTAGATAGATTATTGTGGTATGAGAGATTTTTGGCTAAGACAGATTTAGGTTCAGATTTCTACTCAGCCATAAAGCCTGTCACCATATTTCAGGTTTTATGTCACCATATTTCAGCCTAATTTACCACATGAGATCGCTGTGAGGATAATTATTTTTGTATTATGTTTTTGTATAATCCTCTGCGCATCTTTGAGGAAAGGCAAGATAAAATTTATTTATTTATTTATTTATTGTTATCTACTGCATTTTTACCCCACTCTATCTCAACCCAAAAGGGGACTCAGAGCGGCTTCCAAATTGGCAACAGTTCAATGCCACAATAAACATAAACATACAAATACAATATACATTATACATTGAAATCAATAAAAATCATAAAATCACAACAATCAATACATTAAACAAACTATTAAAAATACAAAGACCCAAAATCGTAATCCAGGAGCCATTCTAATCATATTTCAATCATGTTGTAGCTGCCTTTTGCACTGTGCTACTCTCCAAATGTTTGGTTCCACAGCCAGGCTTTAAGTTTCTTTGTCAAGGCCAGGAGGGAGGGAGGCAATCTAATTTCACTGAGAAGGGAGTTCTACAGCTGAGGGACCACCACTGAAAAAGGCCTGTCCCTAACCCCGCCTGTAAAGGAGGTGGGACTGAGGGCAGGGCCTCCTCAAAAGATCTTAGCGTTTGGGCTGGTTCATAGGGTGAGGTATGTTTGGACAGGTAAGCTGGGCCAGAAACATTTAGGTCTTTATAGGCTAATGCTATCACTTTGAATTGTTCTTGGTAGCAAATCGGCAGCCAGTGGAGCTGACGCAGCAGGGGGGTTGTATGCTCCCTGTACACCGCTCTGGTGAGCAATCTGACTGCTGCCCATTGGACTACTTGAAGCTTCCGAACAGTCTTCAAAGGCAACCCCACATAGAGTGTGTTGCAGTAGTCTATTTGAGATGCAACATTGTTACATTAACATTGTTATTCCCCTTTGTTTCAAAAAATAGTGTTATAGTTGATTTTTAGAAAGTTTTCTTGGCTCAAAGTAGAAAAATGAAATGTCCAGTCCTTGGGAATAAAAGAACTAAGGCGTAATCCTAAAGAGAGTCAAGACTGAGTCTCACTGTCCATAGCGAGGCCTATATGTGCATAGCACTGAATAATATATCAACGTATAGTAGCAGAATCAGCTAGTTGAATCAATTCAGCATTGGTAAAACATTTTTGGAAGGAGGTTTCTACATATCTGTTAAGGTTTCAGTTTCCTGAAGCATAAATAATTATGATAATATTTCATTTTTTGTTTTTTAGATTATTTCTAAAGCCAAAGTGTGTGGAATCACCAGTGAATCTGAAACAGTTAAAAGGCTTCGTTTGGCTGTCACAAATAAAGAATTTACTTTTAAAGCAGGACAATGGTAAGATTCCTTGCTCTGGGTATATTATATGGAGGGACAAGACAAACTTAAATTGATGATGCAGTTATAGAAATAACTTCAAGCAGTCTGCTTCTTTCAAATGCACACTGGACTGAAGACTTATAGTCTAGTTAGTTTTGTATAAAACAATTGGTAAAAGTGATTTGGGATCTTTTCACTGAATGCAAGATACTAACAAATGCTAAATATGTGAAATAAATCACTTTTTTTTTGGAATTGTCCAATTTGTAGCTTTTTTCCCCTTAAGAGTGTTGTATACAGAAATCCATTAGGCATAGTTTCATTTACACATTTCCTGCTCTGCTGAGTGCTGTAAGTTTTTATTAAATATCTCCTGCTGAGTTACAAAAGGACAAATGGGTGGCTTTGGTCTTCTGAGCCATGTCACTGGATTTTCCAAGTGAACATCGATTTCTCAAATGCCATTTTCATGAGCCACATGGGAACCTCTTTTGAAGGCGAAGGGGCTTTGAAAAACAGTTTGATTTGGCACATATGAATTCCAAAAGTACAAAGTCAGCCTTTTTTTACAGGGACTGTCTCAGCCATCTCTGTTTCCTTGCCATAGAGTTGGATCAAAAGGTACTTTCCTGCATGAGGTTTTACATCTTTCGCTAGAGCACTTTGTTAGCAAGATGAAACGAAATCCACACAAGCCATTTCATTTGCATAAGAGCTTCTGCAATGACTCACCTGACTTGAAGCATGAAAACTGCTACGCGATTATCCCTTAATATGACTGCAAAACCTTTAATGACCATTGGTAGAATAGGACTAATGCATAGGGTCCTTCCTCCTCATGTGGGTTATATGTTGAATGCAACATCTCAGAATTTCATATTATAAGCAGTATTTGTAGGCATTCTTTGTATTGTCTCAAAGTTCAATTGATTTTTCAAGGCTATACTAAATTCTATGCTGATAATTCAGGATTCCTCCCCTGTTTTCCCCTTTTCTTTTCTGTCTATTGTCAGTCCATCTGGCAGCCAGGTTTTATAGGCACCAAACTTTTATTTGCTAGGATGTTAATAACACAAGTAACTAGCACAGTGTTAATTTTGCAGCCTTATACATTTAGAACAAGAAAACAAGATGTTGATTGCAATAATTCATGTTTGTGGAGCAATTTGCAGCAGCCTTTGCACATGTGCCCAGATGCATACTAAATTTGTGCTTGCTGGTTCTTGGAAAAACATTTACCCTTCAAAAATGTTTGGGTAATTATCATACTGAAAACTGGGTTCTCTAATTGTAATTACTCTTTTCATTATCTTCCCTTTTTAAAGTATTTTTATTCTGTTTGGCATGGTAACTTTCCTCTAAGTGCAGCTTGAAAGCCTGATTGTGTTCTAATGGGGGGTACTAAGTATTAGGCCACGAGAGAAAAAGGTTAATAGACCCACTTCTATAGTGAAGTGGCTGGGTTTCTCTTCCTGACGCAAACAAGCACCATTCTTTTCATTTGATTTGCACAATATAAAAGTCATTTCCCTCCACGGGCTAGCCGATTGTGTTTACATTTTGCCCATGCAAGATTTCTGCCATGACAGATGGCAACTCGACAGATTCTTCATAGCGGTTTCTATTATACAGTTGCTCTTGAGTATTTCTTGAGCAGTAGTTTGTAGAGGTGTTATTGTGACAGCGCCCCCTCCCCCCAATTCTTCCTGCTGTTTTGTTCCAAAATTGGCTGTGGTTTTTTCCCTTGTGCTGCTATTGACTAACAATCATTCTCTTCATTCCTTTTAGGATTAAATAAATATCTTGAATGAAATTTCATTTTGGTAAACATTTTTTGACTGTTCAGTCTGTGATTCATTTTGAGGAACTAGAGAAAGACTAGACAAAATAAAATCTGACTGATGGCACAGTGCCTGAGTAGATGACTCTTCCTTGTAATTAAGGGCTCAATTGAGACATCAAATGAAAGCTTTCCTTTTATTGTTGTTATGTGTGTTTAAGTCTTTTTAAAATTTATGGCAACCTAAGATGGACTTAGTATCACATTTTTGTAAGATTTGCTCCTAGGTTGCTATTACCTTCCTCTGAGGCTTGGTGAATGAAATCCTATGCATGCTGCACATATCTTACTTGTAGTGCAAAAAAAAACCCCTGTGAAAGAACAATATAAAATTTAAATGAACAGTTTTAACCAACGTAATCTTACCAGCATTTCAGTGTGGACATACTTTTGGCAGATGAGATAGTCAAGTTAATTTAGAATTGGTTTTTTTTTTTTTTGTGCCTTCTAGTTGTTTCAGACTTAGGGCAACCCTAAGTCTAAAGTTTAGGGCGGCAGAGCAGGTCAATAACCGTGGGCCTTAGTGGTTACCTGGACAATTGAAAAATAAATTAAAAATCCCAAAAAATTCAGAAGTGCATGCCTCATTCACAAAGATAGCTTTTAAGAATACTAAACAGTTTATTTATTTATTTACCATATTTATATCCTGCCGTTCTCACCTCGGAGGGGACTCAAGGCGGTCTTACAGCAGGCAGCAATTTGATGTCATATACATATATATAAAATAAACAATTAGAATTAAAACCAGAATTATTAAAATAAACAATTAAAATCATGTCAACCAAAACATAGTCCAGGGCCGTTCCATTGTTCAATCACATTGCTTCATAGTCACTTATTGCACTGCTCTAATTGTCAAAAGCTTAGTCCCAAAGCCACATCTTAAGGGTTTTTTTCCCTTGAAGGTCAGGGAAGAAGGGGCTAATCTGATCTCACTTGAGAGGGAGTTCCATAGTCATCACTGAGAAGACCCTGACTCTTATCCCTATCTGTCGCGCCTGCGAAGGTGGGATCGAGAGTAGGGCCTCCCCAGATGAACTTAATTGCCGAGATGGTTCATAGAGACCTTGAAATTATGATATTTAAAATTAAATTGTTGTGCCCATGGTCTTCTAGGAGCAATGTATCATCTTTTCTCTATTGTTTTTGCCAGAAGAAGATTCATCTGGGATTTTGGAGATGTTAAAGCCCACAAGAAAAAAAAATGGGGGTGGAATAACATGTGGTCTAAAAGTCTCAGTTTGTCTATCCCTTAAAGTATTTCCATTGAAACTTGTAGCTCAATCTCGCACAACAAAGATAAACAGAAATTAAGTTAGAGTCTCCTGGCAAATTTTAAAGTGATTGGGTAAGAGTTTTTGACATCCCGTAATTTTAAAAAGAGAATCAACCCCCACCCTGCCTTGCCCCCAAATTAGATGGCTGAAAGAGGCAGCTTTGGGCAGCGCCAAGGATGGATTTCTTTGTAAAAGGACTAATCATATTCTTTATCTGATCTCCTTAACTTTAATTGTGCAGCTACCAACTGAAAGCCTTCCTAGTGGGCTTTGCATGCCTGCTCAGAAGTAATTCCCATTGTTTTCAGGGTGTAGTTCTCGATACGTGATTATGAGACTATAGTCTTGCTTAGCCAGACAAACATGGCTCAGGCTACGAATATAATTATGCAACAATAAGTTTTGTCAAAGTATAGTTTTTAAATGTAAAGTATCTCAGCTGTCCTGGCAAATGAAAAATAGGCACATTGTATTAACCTCCACATTTTGGTAATACACTAGTAAGCTTAATGTAAGGAAAGGAAGCAGCCAACCCAATTAAAGTAAGTGAGAACTTTGGTGTTTACTTTCATGAAATAAATAAATTGAGAGTCTTTGCCCAAGACAGATAGCATGTTTCTGGGCATGCACAAATAACGTTTAAATGGGGTGTAGTAGCTTTATGTAGAGGGGAAAAAGTAGGAAACTTCTGATCAGGAGATATATAGAAACCCGTGGGAAATAAAAGATTTCTGATGACATTTGGAAGACATTCTAGCATATATTATGCAGAACCCGTTTCCTCTCTTCCTAATTAGGTGTCTGCTCATCTTGTGTTGATAGCCTATTTTATATAGTCTGTTTTATGTGTAATTATGAATAAATGCATATACATATCATTTGTATGCAGGTAATTATATGCTGTACCTATAGCTTTCTGTACAGAATATTTTCGAAGCCCCAGCTGATATCCATAATTAGGGAAGAGTTTTCCAAATAAACACAGGTAGCAGATTTGACACTTGAGTCTTGCTTATGTTTGATATTATTTAACAATAATGTGCATATTATTAGTATTCTGCCTCTGCTCATTATGATGGATATGCAAAGATGAGTCGATGCATAGCATTGTAGCCTTTTAAGTAAGAATGTTGGTACTCGGAGCATCTAGATGGCTGTGTGCTTTTTGGCAGTTGCAGATAGACATTGTTATGTTTTTTCCTTATCTGGCTATACAGTGAAGACTTTTTAATATTTTAGAAAGATAGTTTTTATTACTGAATCAAGTATGCTGTACTTTTCAGGCTAGAGTTTTAATCTTTTTTAGATTATTTTAGTAGTTTTATTACTCTACAACACTCTGCTCTCTCTTTATGGAGCATTAAACTAGTAGTTACTTCCTTCGTAATTGGATTTAGATGTCGAAATACCTGGCATATTTTTGGCCTTACTAATAAATTGTAGTGCAGTGGGTCTTCTGCTTGCACATTTTTGGGTATTAGTCAAATGATCCCTATGTACCCACAGAAACATATTAAGATAAAGTTTTATATAATAAGGATGTCAGTGTAGTATATATGTACATGTATATGTATGTATGTATGTATGTATGAGAACCATCATGGTGTAATGCATAGTTTTCCAAGTTGCGCATCACAGCGTGAGTGTGTCGGCTGCAGTGTGTAGGCATATTGTGGGAATGTAGCAAGAAATTTAAAAAAATCTTGGAATTTTATATTATTATCTTACCATATATTTTAAAATATATACCATAAATGAAAGATTTTCATGAGGTATTTTGTGTCCCTGTACCTTTCATTATTACAATTTATGTTTGTGCCCATACCTCTTATAAGGGGTTAGTTTAACCTCCAGTTTGCTAGTAAAGCCGAATTACTGTGTTGTGAAATGATGTATGTCTAAAAAATGTGTCGCCAATGTGGAATGTTAGGAAAGCTCATGTGTAGTGGATTGAGTGTTGGATGATGACTCTGGAGACCGGGATTGCCACTTAGCCGCTTCAGCAAGTCACACTCTCTCGGCCTCTGAGAAAGGAAAATGCAACTCATCCCCACCCCCAAAATCTTAACCAAGAAAACCCCCTGACAGATTTGCTTTAGGGTCACCATAATTCAGAAGTAGTTTAAGATAGACAGTAGCAATGCATTATGTGTGTTGATAAAGAGAAAATTGCCCTGAGGTGAGATTATTTCCAGCTGCACTACATTGACATTTACAAGCTCCACAACAGAATGTATTGATCAAGTGTCTGTGGTGTGCTGGGTGAATTTGCAGAAGGATATTTTTCAAACTTTCTGTAATAGAGAAGATGGGGAGGAGGACATCCCCAAATGATAGTAGGGCTTATGTCTATTTAGTGAGATGTTAGCTTTAAAGAAAATATAAGCAAGTGAGACATGAGGGTGTGAGTCAGTGAATCACAGGTAGAACGCCCTGCCCAGTTTGATCTATTTAGTTGTCGTTTATATTTAATAATTTATGTGTATCTGTCCAATGATATAACATATTACATGAACAATATTCTGGCACTAGAGGGCACTATAATGCAGGTTGGAATGTGTTATATATTCTATAAGGGGTTATAGTTTTGACCTAACAATGAAACATAAGCAAGCCACAAGCTTTGAATTCAAAAATGTTTAAAGCCCTCTCCCCCCCCCCCCTTGTAGAAATTACTTTTTAGAACAGGCAGGATGAAGTTGAACAAGCCTAAACTGAGTCCAGATAAAACAGAGATATTGGGAGGCTGACTGACCTCTATGGAGATCTTTTGCTTGTCTTGAATGAAGTTTCTCTCTGCTTGAGTGGCAAAGTTGGAAATTTGAAAGTGCTCCTGGTTTTAGAGGTATAATGAAAGCCCAAATGTAATTGATGGCCAAAAGTGCTTTTTATCACTTGAAATTCAAATGCCAACTTTGGCCCTGCATACATCAGATAGGTCTGACTAATAGGCTTGTGCACGGATTTGGTTTCGTCAGTTCCCTTTGGCCAATACAGCTTGTTTGGCTGACTGTAAAGGTAATGGCTCAGCTGCCATTTATTTATTTATTTATTTTGCCAAAACAGGCCATGCGGATGCTCTCTTATTCAGCATCATGTGCCATGCAAAGAGGCTGCCATGTGCTCACTGAGGATTTCCCTGTGAGCCCAGCCTGTTGAGCCAATCAGAATAGAAGAACACTGTAATGTGTCTTACGCAAGTTGTGTTTATGTAATGGGGCGAGCACCTCCATTGTTCTCAGTTGCATCCTGGCTCAGAGGTGCTTCAGTCCGATTGCCTTGCTGCTAACTCTCAGATGTATTTATTGGCTTGGCCTCTCTCTAATATTGAATCATTTTTATTTTCCTTTATTTTCTTAATTCTTAATCCCAGAAAACAAGCAGAAAAGCCTCATTCACAGAAAACTACTACCAAATTACCTACTTACCTATAACTTCATTCCTTTGTAAACAAATTCTCTCCATTTATATTTCTCTGTGCTCTAAAAAGAAAAAAAAATCCTAAAAATCAGGGGATGACCCAAGCATTATGAAACTTGGTAGGCTCACAGTGGTAGATGTGTCCTCCAAGTGTGGCTATTTTCATCCTAATGGCCCTAAAAATGATGAGAAGGGAAGCCCCCCCCCCCATTGCCACCAGTGGGCTGTATCTATCCACATTTTTTGGCTGCAGACCAAAAAGGGCTATTCTGCTATCTGCCCATTTTTGGGAGATGCGCAAGAATGGATCCAGGTGTCTCCTAAAATTCAGCCAGCAGAACTGGATTGAGGTTCAGCCGAAATGCACAAGCCTACTGACCACAGTTCCTTACATACTGTATTAAGTCCACATTTGACTGCTGTAGTGCAGATGCAGGATGTATATGGCTCCCAAGGTTTTGTGGCCCTGGTTCCTCTTGAAGTCCCAAGGTTCCCAACAGCCCAATGGTGTGCTGTTGCAACTTGTTAGGGATCCTGGTGGCCAAAACTCACCTGAGATGGAGGTAACATAGTAAGGTAACTTCAATTACTTAGATTGGACCAAACACTGTTTGGCTTACACCTTGATGGAACTGTCTGCTTCAATAGCCATTTCATCTGATCGGTATTATAATATTGAAACATCATATAAAAATTGCAATGCACACTTTCTCCCCTCACCACATCCCTACTGTAACATGCACCATTTCTGTAAGATTAAGTACCTTTAATTGTTAGTGGTTGACATGTCTTAGCAAGATGATGAGATTCTGTATCAGTCAGTTTGGATTTTCATCCTCTTGTAAGTGAACTTTGTGAGGAGGTTGAAGAACTTGATTATATGGCAGTGGAAATGGGACCTGACCCCACAGCTATCATAGGGTAACTTCTACACTGTAGAATTAATGCAGTTTGACACACTTTAACTGGTTATGACTCAATGCTATGGAATAATAGGAATTGTAATTTCTTCAGTTCTTCATTGCCAAAGAGTATTGGTAGCTTACCAAATGACAATTCCGCTTTGAGCCCCCCTCCAGGGGTTGAGAAGGGCGGGGTAAAAATGCTGTAAAATAAATAAATAAATAAATACATTCCCAAGTTTGCATAGCATTGAACTATAGCAATAGTGTCAAACTGCATTTTCGACAATACAGATATACCCATAGTTTGAGATGTATCCCACTAAGCATGTTCTCAGTAGGAAGAAGCTCGGTTCTTGCCTACAGAAGCAACGAATGGTTCTTTTTGTACTACTACTTAAATGCATAAGCCTAGGAGCAGATCTGGCTATAGTTGTGCTGGTTTAATACTTATTTAATTAAAATTTGGGATTAATCTGGGGTTTATGAGAAACAATCTGTTTCATTATTGTTGCATAGAACAAAAATTCTACCCTGAAAACTTTTTTGATCCAATGGTCTGATGTGTGTTTACATTGTATTGTTATTCCTGTGGCCAGTGGTCAGTACAATTAATTTACTCATTTGGCAAGGATTAACAAACTGTGTGTAGGCTGTACTTAAATGTAGGATTCATTTAGTGGGGGTTGTGTTCCAATTTAAGAAAGCACTTATCTTGCTAAGATGGATAATTGATGCTGGGATCTGCGTTATTTAATAGAATTTACATAAAAGGGAAAACTGCTTCCAACAGGATAATGTTCAAAACTGAGATCTGTCTTCTCTTAGGGTAGACTTCTTTATACCTGGGGTTGCTGTCGTTGGTGGATTCTCCATATGTTCAAGTCCTGGCCTGTTGGAACAAGAGGGAGTATTGGAACTTGCAGTAAAATACACAACACACCCTCCTGCTCATTGGATACACACTCAGGTATCTATATGGCACTTAATGGTCATAGTTTTGAAGAATCTACTTTGTTGTTGATTATCGTTGATATAACTGAGTGCTTTAATTAAACCTCTAAGTGGTTGAACTTGCTGACCGAAAGGTCGGCAGTTTGAATCTGGGGAATGGGGTGAGCTCCTGCTGTTAGCCCCAATTTCTGCCAACCCAGCAGTTCGAAAACATGGAAATGTGAGTAGATCAATAGGTATCACTTCAGCTGGAAGATAACAGTGCTCCATGCAGTCATGCCAGCCACATGATCTTGTAGGTGTCTACCGACAATGCTGGCTCCTTGGCTTAGAAATTGGGATGAGCACCACCCCCGGAGTTGGACATGACTGGACTTAATGTCAAGGGAAAACCTTTACCTTTACCTTTTTAATTACTGTAAATTACTTCAGGTAAATGTAATCATTTTAAAATTTAAAATCATTTTAAATAAATATGTAGCTGAGTCCAAGACAGCATTACTCTAAATTTGATTTTATTTTTAAATATAAAATGTTAAGTAACATATACCAACCCATTATACATATTATGGATTGATGGACCTAGCTTAACATTTTGTATTTAAGAATGAAATAAATTTGATATTAATGCTGTTTTCTACTGCCATGTTTCTAATATTTTGTGATGAATGGTTCAAGGGAAGAGTAGGAATATTGTAAAAAAAACCAAAAAAAAAACCCCTGTAGAATAACCACACTTATCTTTTGCTAAAAGAACTGTCAATAAATGTTTTAATAAGACATATAGGTAAGGTACACATTCAATAAAAAAATTAAATTAATTCAACCAGTAAGAAAGGACATCCTAGAGAGTCTGACCAAGGTATAAACTTGTATTCCTTTAAGTTGCACAAAAATGTTTGAAAACAAGCTGTGACTTGACTTGGAAATATTGTTTAGATGGCAGCCCTTTCTGTTATTAAATTCAGTAGGAGAGGGAAGAGAACACCATTGCAGTTCTCTAGAAGTACAAATTCGTCAAAAGGACAGCATTTTCATTTCCACCCCACTTCTGTGCTATTTGAGTTGAAAGAAATATGTTATGCTCACTGACATTCTATTTGTTGACTAGCAGCTCAGTGTAAAATCAATGCAGCCGTATCTCTTGAGCAATAAGAATCCCCGAGTGGCTCCTAACCCATCCATTACCATGTGACTGGAAAGAAGGGGCTCCCACTGTTGTTAAATAGGTTAGTTTCATGCACCATTGGAATTTCAATAAAATAACTCTCTTTGAAAGATGTTCTGGAGAGGTATAGAACCATCGTTGCTGGACCCCACATGCTAATATACATCCTAGTGAAGATTTCCTATTGATTCTCTGTTGCTCATTAGGGGCCTCTCAAAATGTAACCTCATAATTATCTGCCTTTGAGGCATCTCCTAGGAGTCTTCCTTCCTGCTTGCCTTCCCCTGTTTTATTTATTTATTTTTAAAATTAAATTCATAATGTCACAGCACTGAAAACAGTTAAGAGCATTAGCCATTTCTAGGGACAGCATGTCAAGGTATCAGGAAGTGTCTTGTAAGAATGGATCCCTGGTATTATTTAGTAATATTAAGTATTTGCTGTAATTTTTAGAATAGCAATATGCAACCACAGAGAGTGAATATTTTCATTTGGAGAGATCACAAACTTATGCCGTTCTTGCACAAAATGAAGATATAATTATAGAATCACCATGAAAAATGTTAGACATTTCTACACCATGTGATCTTATTGCATGTTTTTTCTTAAATTATGTAAAGGAATTTTTTGTATGTAGTTCTGACTCTCTTAATAAAGAGCTTAGTCACAAGTTAGCCCTCTGTATCTATGGATTCTGCATCCATGAATTCTACCAACCACAGCTAGATAATATTCAAAGAAAAAAATTACTTGATTTTGTCATTTTATATGAAGGACACAATTTTACTACCTCATTGTTTGTCATAGAACTTGAATATCCACATATTTTTATATGTATGGGACGAAACCTCAGCAGATACCAAGGGCCCACTGTATATTGTGCTTTTTTTGTCCTAAATGGCTTTGCTTATTGTACATGCTTTGCATGTTTTTTTAAGGTACTGTATGTATATATATATATATTATTATGTCTTCAAGTCATTTCTATCACATTGTTTTTCCTTGGCAACGTTTGTTCGTTGGAGTTTGCCTAGGCTTTCCTCTTAGGCTGAGAGAGTGTGACTCACTCAGTGGGTTTCTTGACTGAACAGGGATTTGAACCCAGTTTTCCATCATCTTAGTCCAATATTCAAATCGCTTTACCATGCTGGTTCTCCATAACTTTATATTAGATACTGGAAAACTATTATAATGCCACCTTTTTAATAAAAACCCTAATGATCAATCTTGTTTTAAACAGAAAAAATGCCAAAAATGCCACTTTCAGGTAGTCAGTATATACTAACTTGCACACTTATTAATTATTTAAAGAATTTATGTGCTTTACAGCCTACAAGGGGCCCCTGAGATTCTGTACAACAGATAAAATTTTATTTAAAATTGGAAATGAAACAAATATAGCATTAAAACAAAGTTGTGAAAAGAAGCATTAAAATATTTGAAAAACCACAAACTCTTAAAATAGCAGGACAGCCATTCCTGACTTTAAGGACGAAAGGCCATGAGGAATAATATAGACTCAATTGCCTGCTAGAAACTCAAAAGGAATAAAGCCATCCCTGTTTTGCTTCAGAGGGAATTCCACAGCTGGGTGTTGCTACAGAATTATAATGTGAAAAATTACGTAAGGATAAATATTTGATAGAAACTTCTTGATTCTGATATTTTCAAATATTTGTAATATGGCCTGTTGATTCAGTGGAAACCTGGTATAGTCCATTGATATAGTGGGTTCTCTTGTGTAATTAATACTTAAATTTAGCCTGGTATATTTGGTATAGATATTTATGGGCATATTAAGGCAATCCTGTCTCATTTGGAAAGGACTTTCTAAAATGCAAGTTGTATAACGGAGTCCTGTAGAAGTCTATTTTTTAAAAAAATGAAACAGTAATGGCAACCTGTCTGCCCTCTGCCTGATGGGCACTCTCACACCACCAATGGCAAACCCTTTGGGGCAGCAAGCCAACATGGCACTTACTCCTACTCCAAGTGGAGCTAGAGAGATCGAGGAGATGGGCTCCATACCTCCCCTCTCCTTAGGCGATGAGCAACACAAGACTCCTCCTTCTCCAACTCTGGAAGAGACTACATCCCAGGGCAATCAGGGTCTGATACCCACCCACCCCCACCTCTTTCGCTGCCAACGTCTGTTGCCCAGGCCCTCCCAACATCTAGGAGCTTGAGACCTCCATCTCATGGTTGCTCTCGACACACACACCATGAGGGCCACGATTTGAGGGACCATTTGCCTTTTAATTAGTTTTTTATTTATATTAACTAGATCAGGGCTTCTTAAACTTTTCCACTTGGGACTCCTATCAGCCTGAAAAATGTTTACATTACCCCAGGTATGTAAATATATAAAATAGGTATAAGATTTACTAATAACAAATCAGCATTTGCAATGCTTGCTAAACAAGCTGGTTTTCCTTTTTATGAAGTACAGCTGAAGCATCCTTTGCAGAGTGCACTGCACAACAGTTTCATGTAAATGGCTAAAACAGCCACTAGGTTGTATTCAGAAAGCTTTTACTGTTGTAAAATTTTTCTCAACCTCAACACTGAGCTCAGGAGACCCTATTTGGGGTCGGGACCCAAAGTTTAAGAAGCAGTGAACTAGATCATTCTTCATACTAATATTTAAACAGGTGACCCACATGGTTCTGATCTGTATCATTCTGCATAATTTGACTTCCTTGGATTTTTCTGTCCCTTCAGCATTTCCTGTGACTGCAATTGCTAACAAGAGTAGTTGCCATCTACCTGCAACAGCTGTAAAGATAATAATATACAAGAGTTTTGTAGAAGAACTTAGGATAGCCTATCCTTATTGAAATCTGTTGTAACTTCATTTCTTCCCACATACTTAACATCCTCTTGGGTATATTCTTCTAAAAATAAATGGCCGCTGAGTTCCCTGGACCTTATAATCCCTTCCTTGAACTTCCAGCGTCTTCTGTTGAACATCACACTTCCTTTGTTTTAGGCTTCTATCGTGGAATCAGCGGAAGAATGTAACTGTACCCTGTTATCGCTCAGAGCAATCTGCCAAATGAAATTCTTAACTTGGGAGAATGTGTGTATTAGACTAACTAAATTTCTTCTTCTCCACTGGGATACAAATGACCTTCTAGTGGGACACTGCAGTTATTTTTTTTTTTGTCTTCATTATGTGTTGTTGGTGTGTGGTGTGCAACTCTTGAATAATGCCCATATTCCCTTTTGCTTTCTTCTCCTCTCTTAGTGTACCCTTGACTCAGAGGTGGCTTTACGGGTTGGAGGCAACTTCTTCTTTGATCCCCAGCCAGCTGATCCTCCTGCAAACCTGGTGCTTATAGCTGGTGGAGTTGGGATTAATCCTTTGTTTTCTATACTGCTCCATGTCGCAGACCTGCATAGAGCACGAGCAAGTAAAGAAACTGGGTACAAGATGGGAACAACAAATCTGTTCTACTGTGCCAAGAACACACATGAGCTACTCTTTAGAGTAGGTAAAATGAAATTAGCATTTATTTATTTATTTACCGTGTTTATATACTGCCTTTCTCAGCCTGAAGGTGACTCACGGCAGTTTACAGTCGGCACAATTCGATGATCCCAACAACATAAATACAATCATTTGCATTCATCCTAGGTGTTGTAAAGGGATTAGAGCACTTGGACTAGAGGCAAGGATATTGCAGCATCACAGAAGGGAACAGAGTCTGAGCAGAGACACTAGCTTTTGTTAAAACAGTTGTTAATTCTGAGTTGAAACTACCATATTTGTAATATATACCAATCCAAGAGCCATCTAGTAAGGCCCATGTTTGTATCATGCGTGGCAATCCTTTGTCCTCCCTTATAATTCTAACTCCCATACTCCTTATTATAGGCACAATGTAGCCTATGGACTGTGTGCAGAGTCCCGTAGGACCCTTTTATGACCTCAGGTTCAAAATATTTTTTCACCTTCAAATATCCTATATGGCAGTGGTCCTCAACCTGTGGGTCCCCAGATGTTTTGGCCTTCAAATCCCAGAAACAGGTGGTAAACCTCCTGGGGTTTCTGAAAGTTGTAGGCCAAAACACATGGGTTCCCACAGATTGAGATCCACCGCTATAGGGGGTATGGTGGGAGTTTTCACTATTTGTTTGTGGCTCTCTAGGCCTAATTGGAAATGCTATATTTACAGGAGAGACCTTGTTTTGAAATAGGAAGTGAAACAAAAGCCACCTTTGTTCGCTCCCTAATTTTTTAAAAAAGTCTAAAAACATGACAGAAATTTTCTCATCCCTCTTAAAAGGTGTTTCAAGGACATTTTTGTGGAGTGTGTGGTAGAGAACTTTTTAAGGGTTACAGTCTCCTTGTTGCCTTCCATAGTTGCCCACCCTTGGTGTAGGCCATAGTATTAGGATTTTTTGAGAGTTATTTTTTGAGAGAAAGATATTTAGAATATCAGAGGTTTTCCAGCCTCTGGTCTTAGTCAATTACTACTACTCTCACATTTGAAGTTTTGTTCTAGAAGCTTTGGCCCTTTTAGATGTGTAAGAGAATATATTCATTTGAATTTTTCCATCTTCCTTTTTTCCCTGCCATTGCCAGGACAGAAATGTGTTTTCTCTCTTCCCCGCCACATCTGTGCATAATGTTAGCTGTGTAACGAAGAGAAGCATTCACAACCCTGGGGTTGGAAATGCGTCATTGCCCCTCAAATACGTATTTGGACCATTGAGCTCCATTACCTCGATCTGAAATAATGTTTTAGTTTTGGGGGAAGAGACACTTCCACAATCCTCCTCTTAAGGAGATAGTACTGCATGTGCTGTATCCTCTTTCTGTGGGGCTGGGAGTAGGCATAGATCACATCTGGTTTGATTTATTTGCCTGTGGCATGACCAAATCTCCTTCGCATTCCAGAAGCATATCCTTGGCTTGACAAATGCCTTTCCTGAGAAGATTGCATGCAGTTTCCATGTTACCCATCAGAGTTTACCCATCTGTGAGAAACTGCAGCCTTACATCAAGGGTGTGTATTGTTGTGATACATGCAAAAAAGTAAATAAAAGCATGATGACATTGTGATCTATGATTTCAGGGATAAGTTGAACAGAATGTAAGTGAATTTAATTATGTGAGCCTGTTTTGTTATGCATAGTAAGCTGTAAAGCATTCAAGAGGAATCATGTGGTGGGCTGGGCAATCCTCTGTGTGCTTACTCAGAAGTGAGTCAGAGTTCACTCTCACATGCTTGTACATTAGTTTTGCAATCATCATACACAAAAAGTTGTTGTTTTTCAAATATATTAGATTGCTTTCTTTGTTCTTTTTCCGACTCCTAAATATTGTTTAGGACCTATGTTCCTCTTTGTCCCCCCTGCCATACAACTACATCTTCCTTAAATAAGTGATTTTGTTTCACCTTTTATTCTGTTACCACATTTAAAACTTCTGGGACACAGCAGGAATGATGATGGGAAGTTACCATCAATAAGAATTGATTAAAAGAGTAAATCTAATAAAGATTTCAGGAAAACTCTAGCAAAATATCCCCAACATCTGAGAAGGATTTAGATTCTGAAACATGAGTATTCCCCCCTTTTTCATTAATTTAATTACATTTTTATTTAAAGTCTCATGAGATTTTTTTTTTTACTCTGTATTTTCTATTAGAGGGAAGAATATCTGGAAACGATCTAGAAGAATGCATCTCCCAGGATACTTTATGGTACATCTGTGGCCCTCCCCCAATGATAGAATTTGTTGTTAAACTACTGGAAAAGCTCGGTGTGGCTCAAAAGAATGTTTTCTTTGAAAAGTGGTGGTAGTTTTTTTGGCGTGGAACAGAATGAAGATAATGTGTGAGTCTCCGTAGGTGAACGTTCTGTTTAATGGTGAGAATTTACAGAAACTGAACACTTCCATATGTGCAGATTATTAAATTTCTGTATTAAATTATGTAAATTATTTAAGGCTCTGTCAAATGATATTGAAAAAATAAATGAAGTTCATTATATATGGCAGGCATTTATATGTAATTCACCCAACTGTAACTTTTCGAAAGTAAATATTATATTTCTTTAATTATTTTGTTTGTTGAATTTTTGTTTACAAAAATGACAGGAATGCAATAGTATATGATGTACATAGGGAGATTTTTTTTTTCGTGACAGAAGCAACTTGAGAAACTCCAAGTCGCTTCTGGTGTGAGAGAATTGACCGTCTGCAGGGATGTTGCCCAGGGGACACCCGGATGTTTTACCATCCTGTGGGAAGCTTCTCTCTTGTCCCCGCATGGGAAGCTGGAGGTGACAGATGGGAGCTCATATAGGGTGATAAACATGTTGGTTTCTCCTGTGTTCACCCCAACTGAAGGCACAAGACCTGTGTAACTTGTTCTTTACACAGTGGAGAAGAGTTGCAGTAAATTGTACAAGCATAATTGTGGCTATCCATCCTAACCAGCGGATTAGATTCAGACTTAAGAAAACGCAGCTGGTACAACTCACTTTCCTCAGCACCTCTGAAAATGTTACTTTTGGGATGGTGGCCTTTGTAGTCCCACACCAGGAGAGCACTAGGCTACAAACTGTTGTGCTAACATATCCTTTATGGCATTGGATGCATCTAGAAAAGGTAAACAAAACTGCTATATTATTTTATATTCATTATTAGTAATTAATTAAGAAAACTATATTGAGGCCACCAAAAGGTACTAAATAAACTAATGCTTAAATATATGCCTAATTAAACTTTATGATTTTTTTATTAACCTTAGTCTGCTAATATAGGACCATGTTATTTTTTTCACTTGGCAAGGAAGTTAACTTCTATCAGTTGTCATGTTCAGTTTTGTGGGAAAAAGGGAAGGAAATGTTGTTACAGGAATTCCGTTTGCTGCGGCCTAATGCTTTAACTTCCCTCTGTTACATAATTCACTGTCACGAGTTTGGATGATCACTTGGTGGCCTTGAACTGCTGAATTAAGACAAATTGGTGGAATAAAATAAAATGCAAAATCCGCGAGCCGTGATATCCTTTTTGGGCCAACTCCAAAGCATAAAATAGCATCATGTAAGCATTTCAAGCTTAATTGGGTTCTTCACCAAGCAAAATTAAGAATCATACAGAAGAAATGTTGTGATAATTTTAGAGTCACAGACCTACATTCTGTGTGAGATGTTCTTAGTTATGATGGTATTCAGGGATTTCACTGCAGGCAGAGGTCACCTCCTTATTGGCCCCATGAGAAATAGAGACAAATCCATTAAAAGACAGTTGCAGAATGTATTTCAAACTTTGGAGATGGCCCCCAAAAGGGGTGTAATTGCTTGTGGGTTTTGTACTTAGTGGTATTATTGCTGCATGTCAAACACAGCTATCCCTGCACATTTAAAAAAAATCAGGGATATAGTTTTGTTTTGTTTTTTTGTCATGTCAGGAGCGACCTGAGAAACTGCAAGTCGCTTCTGGTGTGAGAGAATTGGCCATCTGCAAGGACGTTGCTCAGGGGACGCCCGGATTATTTGATGTTTTATCATCCTTGTGGGAGGCTTCTCTCATGTCCCCGCATGAGGAGCTGGAGCTGATAGAGGGAGCTCATCTGCCTCTCCCCAGATTCGAACCTGCAACCTGTCTTCAGTCCTGCCGGCACAGGTGTTTAACCCACTGTGCCACCGGGGGCTCCAGATTGATATTTCCTGAGAAAACCTATTAATTGTGATTGTGATGGCAGCCATCAAATCCGAGGTTAATATTTGGGGAAACAACAGGATAAGGTAGTTGCTTTCGAATCTTGCTTATGCACGTTTCTAGATTTTTTTTCTGGTTGGTAACTTTAGAAAAGAGTGCTGGATTGTGCCAGCAACACTAATTACTTAGCCATTTGTTTCAGTTCAGCCCTTCATCCCATCCTCTTCCACTGTAGCCTTTGTCACAAAAAGCAATGCAGCTGACGATTTTTCATGCAAGGAAGATCCTGAGTTGTTGTGTGTTTCTGGCCTATATAGCTATGTTCCAGAAGCATCCTCTCTTGACGTTTCACCTGCATCTATGGCAAGCATCTTCAGAGGTTGTGAGGCCTGTTGGAAACTAGGAAAATCGAGTTTATATATTTGTGGAATGTCCAGGGTGGGAGAAAGAACTCTTGTCATTTTGAGGTAGGTGTGAATGCAGCAAATGGTCGCCTTGCTTAGCATTTAATGGCCTAGCAGTTTTCAAGGTCTGGCTTCTTACTGCCTAGCTAAATCTTTTGCTGGGAGGTGATTAGTTGGCTCTGATTGTTTCTTGTCTGGAATTCCCATTTTTGAGTGTTCTTTATTTACTGTTATGATTTTAGAGTTTTTTTTGTTTCCAACAGACCTCACAACCTCTGAGGATGCCTGTCTAGGTGCAGGTGAAAGGTCAGGAGAGAATGCTTCTGGAACATGGCCATACAGCCCAGAAAACACACAACAACCCAGTGATTCCGGTCATGAAAGCCTTCAACAATACAAAGATCCTTGATTTTCTGAATTACTTTTTCAGTCTCCATGTAAACAGGCCTTCTGGGTGAATGGTATATAGAATGGTATAGATTCACAGTAGAATGGCTTCCTAACTAGAGGCCATGTACATTTGGTAGGGTTCAGAAAACAGGCTTAAGGCTTAGTATCAAAGTAGTGTTGCATCTTTTTAAGGTCACCCATCTCTTTGAACATTTGTGGATAATTCATTGAATGGTGGTAATATATTCTACTAGACTTGGTTGAACAGTATGGAAGGAGAAGAGCTCATCAGCTCAAATCAAAACCTAATAAGAATAGAAATGGGGCAATCTGAGTTGCTTCAGATGAATTAAAAGCTAGTAACAGAGCTCCTTTTTGCTTACACATTCTACAATTCTGGCGTCAATGGCAGCCTTAAACAGGAGTGTCTACTTTCCGCTCCTAGGCAATCTATGCAGGGAGAATTTATTCCGACAGCATTAGCTCCCTGCGATTCAACGGAGTCAGTGTGTCAGCCCCCTTCTTTGAGTGAAGGGATTGCTTGGCTCACTGCAGAGCACACAGGGAGTGGAGCTCTTGTCAACTTGCATAAATATTGAGGATGCCTTTTTTCTTTGAAATGCCAATTCTGATCTTTTTAAATTCTCTGAGCCGGAGGGAATTAATCTTCTCGAAAAGGCAGATTATCTGTGACAGTAGCAGTGTCGGGCCTCAAGTGGAACTAGAAACCAGTGTTCTGTAGCAGCTTTTGAATGCAACTTTTGCCTTTACCTATGATTTTTAAACAGTTGAAAGAAGATGAAGAATGATGGGTGGCCCTTTTAGGGTACAGGGAGTGCAATTGTGAATGCAGGAATTAATGTGTTGCCCTGTTTTCTTCCACAATGTCAGCAAATACACATCTAGAAGTCCCCAGGCTTTTTGCTGCAGTCTTGATCCCTCCCTCCATATTCTGTCTCCTGTTGTTCTGTTGTCTTCTCCTGACAGACATGTCTTTTTTTTAATTGTAGGATGTTGCACACACCTACAGTGCTGCAAATTGTAACGGCAAGGAACCCCTTGAACAGGCCCAGGATTCAAAGTGTATTAATTTAGAAAGGAATCCTTATCTTGTGGATTTCAGCCCTTCTATAATCAGTAGAACTTATAATAACGTGAGTACTTCAAACAAGGTGTTGAAATCCTCATTTCAACTGAACTACTTCCTCTGAAGAAAGTAGAACTATCCTCATCCAATTGCAGCCCTGTATTTTATTCTCCAGGCTCCTTACTAACTAGCTAATTTTTACATTGATGATTTACTTATTAGCCTTTAAGAATTCCTTAATACGTCTTATTTGTAATGGCATTTTTTTTAAAAAAAAGGAAACTTCAGAGACGTTTATAATTCATTTGATGTGAAACCTCCTTAATGGTACTGGATGCATGATTATTTATGCAAGCTAGTATTGTGCCTGCTCATTTATCCTAAAGCAGAAACCTAAACAAGGTGCTTCATTAATACACACACACACACACACACAGGCATTTCTATCAAAATCAACTTTGATTTTTTTAAAAAAAAAACCTGACAAAGATCCTCACTGAAGTAGAAACTCCTGTTCCCAAAGATGAAAACAGCGGATGCTTTTGTGCCTCCTCCCAAGTGTCCCATTGAAGATTTCTGGTGATTGAAGTAACCTCATGCTATTTATTCATCTAACTCAGAGTGAGTGTTTTGAGGTATTGCTGTCAATATGGTCCCAGCATGGATGGTGTGCATCTGTCTTGGTAGCAAGTTGCCAAAAAGAAGGGGGAAGAGTATGTTTCTCATAAAGTTTTAAAAGTACCATCCCTTGTAATAAAAGATTCGTGTATTCTGTAAGAAAACTTCATAACAGAATGCAGTGATTTTTTACACTATAATCATATACACATTTGCTCAAAGGCAGCACTGAGTCTATTGAAGCTTACCTATAATTGTCATATATAGTGACATATATATTCTGACTGAAAAGGCCATTGTATCAGAGGTTAAAGTATATTATCAGGACTGGTTGTGTCATTTATGTGTAAAAGGGGAAACATGATGTTGCCTGATGCTGAGTCTTTAATATGCTTGCTATTTGTCTTAATAACTTAAGTAAAATTGTGGGGGGAATTGAGAGTGTTAGTGTAGTATGTGAAGATTTCAGCATTTTACCAGGACTCCAGGAGGCAAAGGTTTGAATCCTTGCTCAGTCACACAAACTAAATAAATGACCTCAGGCAAGTTGCACTCTGACTTAGCAGAAGGCTATTGCAAACCTCCTTTGAATATATCTTGCAAATAAAATCTTTGTTCTTGGCTCCTTTTAAGAAGAGACTGCTCAATGGCACTGAGTTACACCAAGGAGCTTAAAAAAAGAAAAGAATAAAATCTGCTGGAGACTCCAAGACATTTCTTATGTACCTTCAAGTCAACTCCAAGTTACAGTGGCCCTATCATAAGGCTGAGCCCCTGCAGCAGGTTAAACCACTGAGCTGAACTTTCTAACTGAAAAGTCAGCAGTTCGAATTCAGGGAGTGGGGTGAGCGCTCACTGTTAGTCCCAGCTTCTGCCAACCTAGCAGTTAAAAAACATGCATATGTGAGTAGATCAATAGATACTATTTCGATGGGAAGGTAACAGTGCTCCATGCAGGTCTATGGACAACACCGGCTCTTCGCTTAGAAATGGAGATGAGCACCACTCCCCAGAGTCAGACACGACTAGACTTAATGCCAAAGGGAAACCTCTACTGTTTATCATAAGGCTTTCTTGGCGAGATATATTCAAAGGAGGTAAGCCTTCTGCTAAGTCAGGGAGTGCAACTTGCCCAAGGTCATTTCTTCAGTTTGTGTGACTGAGCAAAGATTCAAACCCTTGCCTCCTGGAGTCCTAGTAAAATGCTGAAATCTTCACACGCTACTCTTAACACTCTCCATTCCTCCCATAATTTTACTTAAGCTGTTAGGACAAATAATAGCAGGCATATTAAAGACTCAGCATCAGGCAACTTCATCTGTTTCCTCTTTTTATAAGTAAATTACACAACCAGTCTTCATAACATACATTAACCTCTGATACAAAGGCCTTTTCAGCCAGAATGTGTCTCCATAAGCCAGGAGCAAATGCTTGGGTCAAACAATCCTTCCTTCCTCTTTCATATTCTCCCTCTGAAGTCTTGACCTTGACCGGTTTAAAAGACTGCTTTCTATCATGTTTGAAATGGAGAATTGTTGTATAGGGTTCAATCCAATGAACCATGGGATGCTGTGCTATGTGCCATGAGATATGCAGTTCTCCTCGATGGGTGAGAAGATAAACATGAGCTAGGAGTCCTTTTCTGCCAATGTGGAGACTTTTTTATCAGGCTGTTTCTGTAAAAGGGAAGGGAGGTATGGTAAGACACCACTTCTTAAACTATAGGTTTCAACCTGAAATGGAGTCCTGTCAGAGAAAATTAGAATATCAAAAAATTGGCAACAGTAAAAGGTCGGTGGTTCGAATCCAGGGAGTGGGATGAGTTCCCACTGTTGCCCCAGCTTCTGCCAACCTAGCAGTTTGAAAACATGCAAATGTGAGTAGATCAAAAGGTACAGCTATGGCGGGAAGGTAACGGCGCTCCATGCAGTCATGCTGGCCACATGGCTTTGGAGATGTCTATGGACAACGCTGGCTCTTCAGCTTAGATATGGAGATCAACACCAATCACCAGAGTCAGACATGTCTAGATTTAATGTCAGGGGAAACTTTTACCTTTAGTTTAACTACCTAGAGGTTGTTATAGACACTTACACAAATTTGTTAGCAACAACCTGCAGTGTTTACATTCGACTTTGAAGAAAATGTTTCTGTTGTATTTAATAAAAAGGAAAATCAGATTGTTTAGCAAGCCTTGCAAATATTGATTTATTATCAGTAAAATTTAGATTTGCACACTTATTTTATATACTTATATAATGGGTTGTGTAAAAATTTCTCGGACAAAAGTGGAAGAAGTTTAAGAAATCCCTGTGCTAAGAGCCCTCTTCTGAATCCAGCATGCCTTCAAGTACAAGTACTGACACAAAGGTGTGTACTATATATCCTGCCAAAAATGTTTAAGTGTATTTCAGAAGAATTAAGCTCTCTAGTCCTGTATAAAAAAAGACTACACAAACAATGATGAGAAGGTACAGAAAAGAAAATATTCACTTCTTTTGAAGACATCTAAACTGGTTTGTGTTGCATATTTTTACTGACTTGTACAAAACAGACACAGTTACTTGTATTTATGAAGCAATTAAACAAAATATTAGGGCATGGATATTTCATGGTTGCTTCAGGGTCAGACATTCCTTTATAAAATTCCACAAGTAATTAAAGTTATTTACAGTGCTATTTTCTGAATATTCAGCTAAGTTGCTCAAGCCAAAGTAAATATTCTTCGATTACCAGGGGAAAAAATATTACATTGCGTTGTGCATGTGTGTAGAATGAAATGATTTAAACTACCCTTCCATTATATTTTATGCAGCCATTTGAAGTGCTACAGTTTTGTTCTAAAGCATTCTTGAAATTGCAGCTCCTTGCAGATGAAACTGACAGTTTGAAATAGCTTAAGTATGCAGGATGTGTACCTAGAGACCATGTTTTATTGAGTCAAAATACTTTACAGAGAAGCTAATGGGAACTGCCAAACATATATCAGCCAATAGGGAAAAGGAGCCTTAGTGTTTATAGGCTCCCAAGTTTCAATTTGTGCAAGAACAGAAGGCATTTTCAAAACATTAACAAGTTCTAAATATTGTCCAAATGTGGACCCAGTTGAGTTTACTCGGTGATAAAAGTACAACACATAAATGAAAAATCAGAATTTGAGTATATTTCAAAATTCAAATAACTCAAATTTAATTGTAAAAATGAAGACATCTGAAAATATGAGAAAGCAATTGTATATATTATGTAATATCACCAGAGGAAATGTTGTTTTGCTTATCAGTTTCTCCATCAAAACCATAGAAGCTTCCTCTCACTCAATATCTGCAAATATTATTTCCATATGGAATATTCTCAGCAAAGTGTTACTTGCTTGGAGTGCAATAGAAGCAGGTGGCAAGCATCTAATTCTTTGCAAAGATATATATAAAATAACCAGATCTTTTTACATGCTTTTTTATTTTATGATCATGGTATATGTGAGATCTTTATTAGTAACCTACATGGTAATTGGATACACTGAGTAGGAATTAGATTCTTAAGCCTTTAGAAAAAATCATTGCTTCATTTCTGCCACTAGCGGTTTCTCAGACAAAACACATGGCTTCGTTATTGCTTCAGAATTTTCGCAGGAGATTAGTAGTTCCAAAGGCAAGGCAAATAGATGTGTTTAAGATACATCAAAACAATGCCTCAAAAGCTTCTCCTTTTATCCCGAATTCCATGTGACAAACTACGTAAAAATATGGCACACACGAATTAAGTTTTGATTTTAAAAAAATTAAATACAGGACATACTATTTTTGTTGTTTGGTTTCAAGAGCAGTTCAACACAACTGAAACATCCATGGGTTTTCTTGAACAGCAGGAAATGCCTGAAAAAGTTTGCATACTTTGCCAAGTTGGACAATTAACAGTACAATTAAAAGTAACATTTCTACTGTGTACCTGTGGAAACCCAATGGTGTCAAATTAAGTTTTTATGCACTCCTGTTCAACACTAATCCATCAAAGTGAGTTCTTTACTTTGGCAAAACATTGCCTTCCTCAGTCAAACTGACAATCAGGCTCAAAACTGGATTCTATCGGCTCTGACCCATAGTCCCAACAACTGCTTTCTGCCACACAGGGTTCTTGGGACATTTGGTCATCACAGTCTTCCTGGAAGCCTCTCTGATCCAAACACAAAGCATTTGGATCTTGGTCAACATCATGACCAGCATCCCATGTTTCTACAGCCATTTGATTGTTGTAATCAGGCACATCTCTGCAGCCAAGGCCTTCGGTTCTTCTATCTTCGGCACCAGCCGACTGTTGATCGGAGATTACTGGAAAATGCAAACCACTACCAGTTCTGGAGAACCGTGTCTCTGAATTCCTAATGTTTTCTATGATTTCGGACTCTTGGATTTCTTCTGTCGGCTGCTGCTCTCTGGCACTTAGTCTTGCCTTCTGGGATTTCTTGGCTTGCTTGCGGCGCCTGTCCTCCTTGGAGAACCTCCAGTGAAACTGCAAAGGAAGTGGGAGAGGCAATATTTAAGCAGAATTCGTTTTAAGTTCCATACTGAAGGTTAATTTTTCTACACATGTGATAAGACCAGTTTTCAGAGGGTTTTTAAAAAAAAAATTAAACAAGCATTTTTAGGGGACATGGACAGTAGCCTGCTTGTTAGCTTTTCTATAGTTATAAGCTAAGTGTCTTGTTAAAAACTAATCTTCTTAAGGCAGTACCTTTTGGTTAGTTCTTTTGGCAGAAAAAGTGTATGCAGTACCAACTGTAGTTTTTCCATTCTATTATGTGAACCAGAAAATGTTAGGTTCAACTGAAATTTTGATGAATATATGTAAAACAATTCAGTTGGTATCCTGTGCAGTATGTTTGAGATTGTGAGTCAGGTTTGTGTGACTGTGTGTGCTGACTAATGGCAACCCTATAGGATTCATAGGATTTTCTCAGTGGTAGTTTTGCCAGTTTTTTTCCTTTGAACTATAGCTTAAGGAGCCCCCAATGGTGCAGTGGGTTAAACCACTGAGCTGCTAAACTTGCTGATTCGCAGGTTCGAATCCGGGGAGCAGGGTGAGCTCCCACTATTAGTCCCAGCTTCTGCTAACATAGCTGTTCGAAAACATGTAAATGTGAGATCAATAGTTACTGCTCCGGTGAGAAGGTAATGGCACTCCATGCAGTCATGCTGCCCACATGATCTTGGAGGTGTCTACAGGCAACGCCAGCTCTTTGGCTTAGAAATGGAGATGAGCACCACCTCCCAGAGTCGGACACAACTGGACTTAATGTCAGAGGAAAACCTTTACCTTTACCTATAGCTTATATCACCAGGTATTCATTGTCATCCATCCAGATAATAATCAGGGCTTCCAAGAGCAGATGGGATCTGGTGCTTTTAGAGTATTTAGGCATAAGCCAGGTCTACAAGCTTATAATTTTTAGGATTCATGTTTCTGGGGCATGTAAATTGGAGTGCTCTCCCAGTTGGTAAAACCAACCATGGCATCATCGGCTCCATCTGATAAGTCAGGATCATGGCCGCTTTTCATAAATCAGTGGAACCATTCAGGACCCAATGCAGTTCCCTGTGTCCACAGATAATAATGGAAACACACCACATGAGACACTTTTCTCTTACAGTATCATGGCCTTGTTTCCGTCCTTAAGAGTCTCTTGAAAAAACAGTTTTTACTACTGAGAGTGCAATGTTGAATTTAAACAAAAATTCGGCTGAAGCAGGTATGGAAATACAAAGCACTGCTATGGGAAATTGATCCTTATGTGAAGATTTCTTGCCAGTTATGTAGACAGGTGCTTGAAAAGTATGGTATGTACACTATTTTTAAAAAGCCACCATGCAGTTTCAAGCAACTCTTAAAAACTATTTTAATATGCAGAACATTCCAGTAGTTTTCTGAAGAACAGGGCGCAGCACTTCAAAAGCAAAGAAGCTGCAAGGAGGTTGCTGTGTGACAATAAGCCTGACAAGAACTATGCTTCCTGCATAGTCTATGCAACTTGGGTCATTTGATGGCACCCCTATTAAATGCAGATAATTTGTCTGCTTCATTCCTGATCACACCATCTTTCATTTCATCAGGTAGAAATGCTGACACCGCCTTCACCAGGTCACAGATCAGATCTTCCATCTCACCATTAGAGTTTTATCAAGACAGCGTCCTCTCGTTTATCTCAAAATGTATTATAATAGCGGTGCAGAAGGAATACCGCCAAGCCATCTTTTACTCTATTCTTTAAACATCTTCGAAATAGTCACCCCATTCGCATTTAATAATGAGAAAACAGATGCTACAAAGACCAACATGCACACCAAATGAGACCACCGCCACGCACTACAACTGCATGCTGAGTAACACCTGTGTGGTTACGGATGTTACATTTGATGTTATTTTTCTTCTTTTTGTACTGCAAGTCACAAACAGAACGAGACTGTTAAAAGTAGGATAGGGCTACAAAATAAGTTTAGATGCCAAAAGAAGAGAGCAACTGAATCACCCAAAAGCTACATACAAAGTAATAGTAATAATAATAATAATAATAATAATAATAATAGGCAAAAGGTAAAGGTTTTCCCCTGACATTAAGTCCAGTCGTGTCTGACTAGGGATTGGTGCTCATCTCAATTTCTAAGCCAAAGAGCCGGTGTTGTCTGTAACATCTCCAAGGTCCTGTGGCTTGCATGACTACATGGAGCGCCATAACCTTCCCACCGGAGTGGTACCTATTGGTCTCCTCACATTTGCATGTTTTCAAACTGCTAAGTTGGGAGAATCTAGGGCTAACTGCAGGAGCTCACTCCGCTCCCCAGATATGAACCTGCAACCTTTTGACCAGCAATTTCAGCAGCTCAGCAATTTAACTCATTGCACCACCGGGGGCTCCTTTAATAATAACAACAACCACAACAACTTTATTTTTGTATCCTGCCACCATCTCCCCAAAGCGACTAAGGGGGGCTTACATGGGGACAAACCCAGTCAAACCAAGATTAAAATATAACACAGTAAAAATTACAAATACAAAACATTCTAAAAACATAACCAACAACAACAACTAATAACCTAACATAATGGCCATATACTAAGCTCATGGGCGAGGCAGGACTTGTGCAATATACTTGCAAGGACTGGGCTGATAGAAAAGTGCAGGAGCCAGATGATAAGTTTGGGCTAGGAGGGCCACGTCAGTTACAGTAATAGAATTATAGGTCAGGGAAAGCAGTAAAGTGGAAGAGCCAGAGTTAAGTTATGGCTAGAGGGGACAAAATTATCTATTGAACTGATTAATCAAAAGCACATTGGAACATCCATGTTTTGAGGTCTTTACGGAAGGTGGACATGGTGGGTCCTAATCTGATCTCCCTGTGGAGAGAGTTCCAGAGCCGGGGGGGGGGGGGCACCACTGAGAAGGCCCTCTCCCTCGTCCCCACCAACCTCGCTTGTGATAGAGGTGGGAGTGAGAGAAGGGTCTCTCCAGAAGATCTTAGAGCTTTGCAGGTTCATACGGAAAGGTGTGATAGCAAAGATGGGCTGGACCTGAACCATTTAGGGCTTTATAGGTAATAAGCTAAACCTTGAATTGGTACCGGAAACTTATCGGCATAGCTAAAATTTAGATTTTTTTCATTTTGCAAGGTGAGAAAAGGTGTACATGGGGATACAAGGGAGAAAGCAGAGAACGTTTACTAAAAATCAAACAGTTCCCTCACTAAAATGGAGAGAGGAAGGCGGGGGTCTTCTCACCTTCTTTTGTATTTCTGAGTACTTTTCTTCAGTTTAACAGCTCAAGTCATAGTTCAGCAAGTGTTCAGCAAATCTTTTAAACCGCAGCAATGTTAAACAAGCCGTTTCTACTGATGTGGAAAATCAATTAGACTATGAAAGCTTTGCCAAGACAAACACAGAGAGCAATTCAAGGCCATATACCTTAGGTTGTTTCTTCTTGGTTTTCTGGGGCAAGAAGGGTCTCTGAAGAAAGACAATCTGCTTAGTGGATAAATTCCCATCACTGTTTTGAGAAAAGAAAAACACAATCACAGCCTGTAAATGAGTTCCATATATCCACAACATAGCTTAATATCTATGATGCGTCTCATGATCACACCTTCAAAGCAATTTTGAAAAATATACTTAACTGAATACACAAGTTATCCTTTCCCACACTAAGAGCAATGGGATTCATAGTTAGAACATACAGCTATCCAAAAGTCTCTTTTTCCAGCTATTTGGATGCAATTCAGAGGAGCGGCAGTGGTTAACATATCTGATTGCCAAGATGTTTTGGAGCCCAAGGATAAGGACTTCATAAATCTGCATGATAGGTGGACCTCTATACTGCGGGAAGCAACTTTAGAGAACTCCTTGCTCCAACCATACTTTAGTTAGGCACGTGGAGGATGATATAGAAAAGCTCACATGCTGATTTTGACATCCAGTCGCCATTTTGCTGCCCTCTATTTCCCCAGGAGACCCCAAAGCCACCAAACTGCATTTTTAAATGACCCCAAAAGTAAACAACAAAGTGGCAAAAATATGTGATTTCCCCATCAATAACCCCAATCTTCTCATCCAACACAACTAGTAAATTTTTATAGCAAAGGGGAACATTATGTCACTTCCAGGATGATTTATATCCCCATACCGAAAAAGGGAAATGCTAAAGAATGCTCAAACTTTCATACAGTGGCCCTTATTTCTCATGCCAGTAAGGTAATGCTCAAGATCCTGCAAGGAAGAATCCAGCAATACATATAGAGAGAGTTGCCAGATGTACAAGCTGGCTTTAGAAAAGGCAGAGAAATGAGACACCAAATTGCCAGTATCCGTTGGATAATGGAGAAAGGCAGAGAGTTTCAGAAAAACATCTATTTCTGTTTTATTGACTATTCTAAAGCCTTTGACTGTGGATCATAATAAATTGTGGCAAGTTCTTGGTGGTATGGGCATATCAAGCCAACTTGTCTGTCTCCTGAGGAATCTGTATAATGACCAAGTAGCAACAGTAAGAACTGACCATGGAACAACAGACTGGTTCAAGATTGGGAAAGGCATACAGCAGGGTTGTATACTCTCACTCAACCTATTCAACTTGTATGTAGAACACACCATACTATGTGCGGGCTTGATGAATACAAGGCTGGGGTTAAAATTGCTGGAAGAAACATTAACTACCTTAAATATGCAGATGATACCACTTTGATGGCCGAGGCCGAGGAGGAGCTGAGGAGCCTTCTAATCAAGGTGAAAGAAGAAAGTGCAAAAGCTGGGTTGCAGTTAAACATCAAAGAAACCAAGATTCTTGCAACCGGACTGATTGACAACTGGGAAATAGAGGGAGAAAACATGGAGGCAGTGACAGACTTTGTATTTCTAGGTACAAAGATTACTGCAGACGCAGACTGAAGCCAGGAAATCAAAAGACGTTTACTTCTTGGGAGGAGAGCAATGACCAATATCGATAAGATAGTGAAGAGTAGAGACCTCACACTGGCAACGAGTATCCGCATAGTTAAAACAATGGTATTCCCCATAGTAACCTATGGATGTGAGAGCTGGATCATAAGGAAGGCTGAGTGAAGGAAGATAGATGCTTTTGAACTGTGGTGCTGGAGGAAAATTCAGAGAGTGCCTGGGACCATGAGAAGATCCAACCAGTTCATACTTCAGGAAATAAAGCCCGTCTGCTCATTAGAGGGAAGATATTAGATGCAAAGATGAAGTACTTTGGCCATATCCTGAGAAGACAGGAATGCTTAGAGAAGACAATGATGCTGGGGAAAATGGAAGGAAAAGGGAAGAGGGGCTGACCAAGGGCAAGATGGATGGATGGCATCCTTGAAGTGACTGGCTTGAGTCTGAAGGAGCTGGGGGTGGTGATGGCCGACAGGGAGCTCTGGTGTGGGCTGGTCCATGAGGTCATGAAGAGTCGGAAGCGACTAAACAAATAAACAATAGCAACAAGGATGACTGCAAAATGTATGCCAGTGGCAAGTTACAAGAGCATAATGGCAAAAACTAGTCCCTGCCACTCGGTACAATTAGTAATGCCTGGTATAAGATATAATTTCAATCATGGGCTTAGTTCTTGAGGAACAAAGGCCAATAGATAGCTAGGTGGAACCTCCAAAGAGATCCTGGGGAGAGAAAACAGAAAGGCCCTCATTTTCAAACTTAAGGAAATCAGGAGGAGGTAGACACTGGATAAGATGGATGCAGAAAGGTTTTATGTCTTGATGCAAGTACAACCCTGAAAGGTTTTATGTCCTAATGTAAGAATAGCCAGCCCTCCATTGCTTTTCCTGCACCACAAGGTATTAACGCTATTCGTCTCATTATTTAAGTAGTCCTAGGACATGAAATATAAGTGGAAAACTAATTTCCCCCTCCATTAATTTTCCTCCTGAATATTAACTTCTCCCGCAATTTCCCGTTGATAACACACAGGGCTGTGAATGGAGGTGGAAAGAAGAGGCATTAAAATACACGATGCCTTGGGGCCTGGAGATCTGAAAGACTGCCTCTTCCCATATTGGCTGTCCTGAAATCTAAGATCATCAGTAGAACTATGAGACCAGGATGGTGGGTACATGTAGCAGGGCTTTCTCTGAAGCAGCATCATGATTGTGGACCCACCCAAAGGAAGTCAAGCTGGCTTCATCTCTTTTGAGTTTCCAACAGGCACTGAAAACTTTGTTAATTTGGTTGGTCTTTGGATGTCTGTTCCAGCTCTTCCAATAACTGTATTTAGAAGTCTATATGATCTGTTATGTTACGTAACATTAAGTATAGTTTGCTACATCACAGACGTGATAAGAAAACAGTTCACTGAATTGTGAAGATGGGAAAGGAGAATTGATGCCCAAAGCTCATCAGGACCGATGCATTGCCCAGATCAATCTCACTGCACATCAACTATCAAGGTTTTTTGGGCACTTTCCTGGCTCTACTATGTAGTAATGTAAAATGAGCCCTATTGTTTAATATGACTATTACGCAACTGCCTAATTCTAATTCCACATATGGAAGCCTTCTTACAAAGAAGCAAGTCTCCAACACAGCGTTTCTCAACCAAGGGGTCGGGACCCCTGGAGGGGATAGTGAGGGGGTGTCAGAGGGGTTGCCAAAGACCATCAGAAAACACAGAAAATACTGAAAGGGTTTGGTGGGCATTGACCTTGAGTTTTGAACTTGTAGTTCACCGACATCCAGAGAGCGCTGTGGACTCAAACAATGATAGATTTAGACCAAATTTGGCACAAATACTCAATATGCCCAAATGTGAACACTGGTGGAGTTTGGGGAAAATAGACCTTGATATTTGGGAATTGTAGTTGCTGGGATTTATAGTTCACCTACAATCAAAGAGCATTCTGAACCCCAACAATGACAGAATTGAGCCAAACTTCCCAACACAGAACCACCATGACCAACAGAAAATACTTGTCATGGGAGTTCTGTGTGCCAAGTTTGGTTCAATTCCATCATTGGTAGAGTTCAGAATGTTCTTTGATTCTAGGTTAACTATCCCAGCAACTACAACTCCCAAAAGACAGTATCATTCCCCACCCAACCCCACCAGATATTTGTGCCAAATTTCATTCAGTGAATGAAAATACATCCTGCATATCAGATATTTACATTACTATTCATAACAGTAGCAAAATTACACTTATGAAGTAGCAACAAAAATAATTTTATGGTTGGGAGTCACCACAACATGAGGAACTGTATTAAGGGGTCGTAGCATTAGGAACACTGAGAGCCACTGCTCCAACAGGAGTCCAACTGCTGTTTTTAAAGTTGTTGCTAAATCTATTTGCAAAGGGAAGCCTTGACTGTTTTAATTGATTTTTCGGTATTCATTTAAAGTTTTTTAAACTGCTTTCATCTATTGTGACTCATTTCAGGGGTCCTGGCGAGTTGAGAGGCAATATATCAATGTCATAATTGCCATGAATGAATAAAGGAGAGGTCCCAGACATAGTCTGGAAAGGTGACCAGTTCTTTCCATCAAATGAATGGGAGGACTCAATTGTTGAATATATCTTCCTTTACATTTAAGAGAATTGATCCCAAGTTCTTGAATAACTTATTTGTTTTAAATTAGCACGAAATGCGCTAATGACCATGATGGCCAGGGATGATGAGAGTTGTAGTCCAGCACATTTGGAAAGCACAGAATTGGACAATGCTCCTCTATCAAGATTCCTAGAGTCACAGGCTGCCAAAATGCACACAGAGAAATGATAATAACACAAATATAATTTATATAACGAAATTCTCGTAATTAAGAAAAAGGTCACCCTTTTGCAGTACCTGTTTGTCTTTACAACCGGCGTGGGGAGCACACAAGTCAGCTGCCAGCCATACATGGCAAGGGAATTCAAGAGAGGGATATAATCAGCTTGTACTCGAGCCCCCTAAGGAAGAGAAATTAAACCATTAGGGTTAAATGTGAAAAGCGAGACTTTTAATGTAAAGGTTGTTTATTAATGGGTGTGATCTTTTCTGCAAGTTCAGCAAAAGCAAGAAAAGAAATTAATACTGAAAAACAAAAGGAACGAAGGGTCATTTTTCAGTTCTTGCTGAAGGGTTAAATAATTTTGTTTAAGCAGTAGAAACACATTTCTTTCCATGCTCCAAAACCTTCCATGTGGCAGCTGATGAATCAGATCAACAGGACTAATTCATTTTGTTTTGTTGGAGTTCCCCTGGATGAATAGCCTCTTGCGATATTAGCTGAAAGAGAACAATTACCTCCTTCCAGACAAAAGGGTATTCAGGCAATACAAAAACCCAGCTATGCTAACATGGGTCTGATTCTGCCCAGAACATGCAGGGAAGAGTCGCAAAGCAAGGAGCAATGCATTTACACCGCTTGAGCCAAAAGGGGGAAAATCGGTCCTTTGATTTCCAAGGGAACGCATGGTGTGCTAAGCGATGTTATTGTGGTAATGAGCCCAGGTCATTTGCATCCAACAGCATTGGCGAGAAAATATGAATGCAATCTGCTTTATTCTTTTCCTTACCCACAGGCACATGAGCCTGGCCAGTTTGTTATTTTCATCAGCAAATATCTGGGCAAAACCAAAACGGTGGCTTTCACTTTAAAGTATGGCTCAAGGAGGCATCTATAATGTGGCACTCCCTAATTGTCTCTTCCGCTATACAAAACCAAATGATTCCCTACAGCAAAGGGCAAATGGAGGTGATGACAAATAATTCCAGAACATGATGAATTAACAAGCCTTCATACATTTCGGTTTCACAAAAATATATTCCAGCATATTTATCTTTCATTTGACACACTTATTTACCACTATGCTATAGCTACTGATGTCTTTTAGTACCTAAAGGTCTCAAAGGCACCAGATTCCATCTGATCTGGTAAGCTAAGCAGGGTCAGCTGTGATTAGTACTTAAATGGGAGATTACCAACAACTACCAAGTGCTGTAGGCTACATTTCAGAGGAGGGAACTGGTAAAACCATCTTGGAGTGTTTCTTGCCCAATAAACTCCTAAGAAACCTGTGAGGTCATCGTAAATGAGCAGGAAACTTCAACGTACATACAAACAAGTACTTTCAAATTATAGCCTATAGCAGTAGTTCTCAACCTTTCTAATGCCACAATCCCTTAATATAGTTCCTCATGTTGTGGTGACCCTCAACCATAAAATTATTTTCATTGCTACTTCATAACTGTAAGTTTGCTACTGTTATGAATTGTAATGTAAATTGCTGATATGCAGGATGTATTTTCATTCACTGGACCAAATTTGGCACAAATACTCGATACCCACATTTGAATACTGGAGGGGTTGGGAGGAATTGATTTTTTCATTTGGGAGTTGTAGTTGCTGGGCTTTATAGTCCTCCCACAAGAACATTCTGAATTCTGCCAACGATGGAATTGAACCAAACTTGGCATTCAGAACTCCCATAAACAACAGAAAATACTGGAAGGGTTTGGTGGGAACTGACCTTGAGTGCTTGGAGTTGTAGTTCACCTACATCCAGAGAGCACTGTGAACGCAACAAATTATGGATCTGGACCAAACTTGGCACAAATACTCAATATGCCGAAATGTGAACACTGGGGAAAATAGACTTTGACATTTGGGAGTTGTAGTTGTTGGGATTTATAGTTTGCCTTCAATCAAGGAGCATTCTGAACCCCACCAACGATAGAATTGGGCCAACATTCCCACACAGAATCCTCATGACCAACAGAAAATACTGTGTTTTCTGACGGTCTTTGGTGACCCCTCTGACACCCCTTGCATTAAGCCTCTCAAAAACCCTGTGAGGTAGGGTTTTATCATTCATTTTACAAATTAATTAGTAGTTTGTTTTAGATCACACAATGATTCCTATATAATTGTTCTGGCAATCTGTTAATCCTATTCCCTAGATATTATCCAAGCCCAGATGGATTGGCTTGTCCAAATATCTCTTATAAGCACACTCTGAATAAAAGTTAGTTTTTTGTGAAGATTGTAAGACAGGGCAGGGGACTCCTGTTTGAAATAAGACCAGGCCAAACCACCATTTGCAGCAAAGTCTAAAGAACATGCTTGCAGAGGCGCAATCAGTATCAGCATAGCTGTGACCCATTTCCTCCAGAGCATAGCAGGATGCTTTTGACAGCTATCACAATCACAACAGGACAGCAGTGCCTTACTAACCAAGGCCCTGGATTATCTGGCTGCCAAACAAATTTCTTTCCTCTTGCTAGTTTTTCAAATGGCCCAAAGCCTGAGGGTCCTAGTTACCAGGGACCACCACCCACTTCCATCAAGGCACGCAACATGATGTCAAAAGCCAGACTCTAAGCTGTTCTGGCATCTGATAAGACCAACCGTACAATACAGTGACAAAGCTCTTGACTTCTTTAGAAGCTGAACCACTGAGCTGCTGCACCTCTTCTCTGCCCCAGAAGTTTTGTCTCACTGAAGCAATATTGTAAAGCCCCGACTGGTTCAGCTTGCAATAAAAACACGCCAAGCAGATGCCATCATGTATCTTGCATAATAAAATACCAGGGATTATATCTGGCTAGTACTTATTTTGCTAACATTCTGTCTCTTTTTCCTAATTTGGGACCCAAGGAAACAATCAGTTAAGTTAGAAATAAGCTATGATGTTTTCAAAAACAACTAGTTTAAAACAATGAGGATGAAAGAGGAGTAAAGCACCCCTTACTAAAAGAGCTTTCCACAGCAATCTGTTAAGAGCCAAGCAAAGAGCAGAACATCCCGGACCAGAGTTGCTGGGTTAAGCTTCAAACGCCCAACAAGTATGACTATTACAGCTGTACATCAACCAGTATGCCCCGTACATGAGATCCTATACAGGTATGTATTTTCATCTCACACAGATGAAGACCCTTTTTAACTCATCTGCAACTCCTTAGCTACCATATCTAATGATTGCACTACCAAATCAGGATTGGTTCTAGTCCAGAGGGGAGTTCAATTCAGTGAATGGAAAACCTGCTTTCAGAGGCTACAACTACCAATAGTGCCCTATAGCAGTCATACTCAAAGTAGAGATCCATGGGCCAATGTTGGTCCATGAGATAATGGCTGCTAGTCCACAGCACGTTTTTAAGAAAAAGAATCTTATAGTCAATGGGAACAAATATGATGCCACTTCTTTGCATCCTGGGGAGAGGAGACCTACTGATTCCCAACATTAAGCATCCTAAAAAGCATTAAATTTAAAGTATACTTACTGCCTTGGCCAGTATCTTTGTGCTAGGAATGGTGGGATCTGCTATTCAACATATTGGGAGGGCAACAGGTTGGGAAAGCTGGTATATATTAAGGGTTTGCAGCAGGGTAGCCCAATTTCTGCACTTTATATTTTTCAACAGACACTCAGCATTCTCAGCATGGCAAAAACCCAACAGTTTCCTTTCAATTAATTTACTAGAATCAATGATCCTCCATTTCCTTTTGAAGTTCCTACCCCCTCCATCAGCTATAAAACCCTGCTCCAGAGGGTTGAGAAATCCCTTGGTAGCATAATTTTGGACCTCCAAAGGGCCGCGTTAGGAAAGCCATGGGTGCAGAGGTGTTGGATAAAGAAGTGCATCCATGGATCTTGTCCTATGGATACATGCTATATTTTAATTGTGGTTTTTAGGTTTTAACGGTGCTCAATGCAGTCATGCTGGCCACATGACCTTGGAGGTGTCTATGGACAATGCCGGCTTTTCGGCTTAGAAATTGAGATGAGCACTAACCCCCAGAGTCGGACATGACTGGACTTAATGTCAGGGGAAAACCTTTACCTTTATTATTATTATTATTAAACTTTATTTGTACCCCGCTAGCATCTCCCGAAGGATTCGATGCGGCTTACACAGGCCGAGGCCTCAACACACAACACAACAATACAATCTAAGCAAATCAAACAATTAAAAACAGAAACTTTAAAAACTTTACCTTTTTTTACCTTTGCCTAGGTTTTAAAATAATAAAAATTCTGATATTTCCAGTTATCTTTGGCTTCTGCAATCTCCTCAGTACTTTTCTCATTTCACGGTGGCCCTATTTTACTACTTTTTTACACATACTGTCTGAGTGCATTATTAGAAGGTGTCAGTAAATGACACTAAAGCCCAAGCATGTATATCTAATGTTATACATAGCGCTTGAGACAGCGCAAAATCCTAATTTCTAACACCATATGTAAATTTAATCTATAATAATAGCCTCAGATCTTTCTTCCTTCCTTCCTTTTGGAAGGGGGGAACTCAGCAAAAACACAAAATGGTCAAAACCTCAAGACAAAATATTTATTTCAAAAGCACAGTTTCAAGGAATGGAAAAGGGGGGGGGGGATCTGCAAATCAAACGGAGAGACTTTTCCTTCCATGAGTGAGAGAGAGAGCAACATTTTAATGAACTCATTCCCCATTCTCCCACAGTTGATAAGTAATCTCTGATCACACCTTGAGTGTCAAAAACCAGCGCATGTTGAGCTGGCTGTTTTCCTGTCTTGCAGCAGATAAAAAGAATTCCATTTTACTTCTGATTTTTGCTGTTTGTTTGTTTTTTTGTCTTTCACACAGCAATCGTCTAGCTCATTAGGAAAAACTAGAAAGCTCTGCAATTTGAGAAAAAAGGAAAAGAAATATCTAGGCCAAGCCAGTATAAAGAAAAACAACCTGTATTAGCAGTTTTGTCTTCACTCCCTACTGCAGATTTAAAGATAAGATAAACTCTGCGCAACAAACAAAATAACAAGGTTCCCAATTGTGGTAAGACTGCAGAAAGTTATTTTGAGATAATTTTATTTTTTTCCAAATCTATGGATTAAATTACATGGCAGCTGTAGGATTTATCTAATTTGATCAATTTAAATGGTGTTTCTAGTCATAAATGTAGCTCAGACTTTTATAAACTGAAGCAAGGCAACATAAGTAGGCATTACAAATGCTTGTTAAGGAAAGCCAGGAAGGAAAACCACCATTATTGTTTCTATACAGCTTTGTTACCAAGAATAAACAATCAGTACTAATTCAACCAATACATATAGAATTGTGGAGATATATATTCTGCAGATCTTTATGTCAGGTGCAGCCTACTTTGGTTTGTGTCACTCAGGAAATTCCTAATTAAGCCACTTTGGGATGCTGGATGATATGAGTACAGACACACCAAGCCACTAACAAAGAAGCTCCTTTGTAAGTTTCTCTTTATATGGTGCACTTTTATGCACAGCAGCCATTAACACATTACTCTAAATGTAGACAAGACAGTCACAAAGCAATTTTATGAAGCATTGAGCCAGAATATGCCATCTTCCCCTTTTCTTAATATTTTAATTAGGAATTCCTAATTCTGCTATTTTGTACAGAAGAATAAAAGAACCTCTAAATTCAGAGAACAGACACTACAATGAAAACTGTTGGAAATAAGTTATTTATAGCCACACTGCTGTTTACTTTCATATCACTTATTTGGTTCAAATACCATGTTTAAAAAAAGGTGTGAGAAATCTTTCCTCTGCTCAAAGTGCAGAATGTTTAGCTTTAAGAACTGTTGCCAAACCACAATGTGACATCTAACAATATTCTCTGGAAAACCTGAACATTTGGCTTTGTGAACGAGCTTTGGCAAGTTCAGCTAGCTAGCTACACAAGATAGAAAGACAAACCTTCACTAAAATAAAGTTTTCAAAGAAAGAGCCCCTGAACACACACACACACACACCACAGACAATATTCCTACTCATACAGAAGGAGAAGCCCAGAGGCCCAATCCTACCTCCTCTGTAGGTCACCTTCAATCAGGGCCTTTCAACGGACTAGATTTCACGCTCATCACCTTTGGCCCCCTGCTGCTCCATGCATGCCTCATTTGTGTGGCTACAGATCTCAAACTGTGTTGATCAAACCCCAAATCACTATGCATTTAGAAGATCAGTGCTGAAGGCCATACTGAAGATGGCTCTTTAGGAATATTTCCTGATAAAAGTAGAAAATCAACATATTTGTGCAACCCCTCTCCACATCCCTGCTGCCCCAGGTCAGAAACCGGCGCTGCTTCATGCAAGCCTCAAAGCAAAGAAGACAACTACATGACAGTTTGATTTCCAAAACCGAGTTGAGAATGTATGCTTATAACCTGTGTCAAATGTTGAGAAAGCACAGCATTTTCACAACAAAAAGCCGCTTCAAGGTCTCCAGCAAGAGATGAAGAGAGACAACCATCACCATACGTCCTAAACAATTCAAAAAACCAAGTTGTAGCGACCTTTTGTAGCCAGGGCTGCATGTCACACAATGCCAATCAAAGTAAAAAAGTAATATATTTCTCATTTGGGGCAAAACCAGCATGATAGATTAGATATTAGAAGCAAGACCAAGGCATGATTAATCAGAGACCATCAAAGACGAATTAGTGCAAGGTGGCACAACCTTTTTTTGCAGCCAATGCATCTCAGCAGCTATAGCGCTCAAGTAATGCATAGCACAGTGGTTCTCTGCCTGTGGGTTCCCAGGTGTTTTGTCCTACAACTCCCAGAAATGCCAGCCAGTTTCCCAGCTGTTAAGATTTCTGGGAGTTGAAGGCCAAACATCTAAGGACCCACAGGTTGAGAATCACTGGCATAGTGGAAGACATAATCATCATTAACCTCTCCTCCTCCCAAGCCAAAACTGTCATTTGTTTTGGCTAACTTTAAAAGTTAAATATTGCTTCACAAGGGCCACAAATGGTGACAGCTGGAAGATTCACATTTTCTATACAATGACATTTTACACACCCACTCAATGCATTAAAGTGCTGTGCATGTTCTCCTTGCCTGCCTACACTTCGAAAGCCAAAACATTGTTTAAAGGCAAGTATGGTTGCAATTGTTTTTTGTTTGTTTGTTTGTTTGTTTGTTCACAAGACAGTGAGAGTTCCTTCTCCAATGCAAAAATTGTACCCAAGAGCAGGTAGATGAAATTGTACTGAAAATACAACCGAAGCTACATTATCCAGAATTCCAAGGGCTGGCATTTTTAAAATTTGTTGTTTTAAGAGCAGGGCATCAAAAGATAAAACACACAGGAGAATGCCACAAGACAGCTATTACCGCTGTATCGCACAAGGCTCTTTTCCTGCTACAATGGCACGTTTTGTAAAAAATGCTATTAAATTTGCATCTTTCCTTGACCACCTTCAAAACCATTCTGGGATTACAGTGTTTATTTGAACTAAAACCATGTCAAACACAGCATTTGGGACTGCCTACCCATTACCTCCTCCAGGACATTATTCTCGCCTCTTTTCTTACTTCAGCACACATATACACAGCCCTTTCCCACTCCAGAAATATAAATGTAAACTGTTTTATATCTTAAAAGGTTTTTTTTTTCCTCGTGTGGGGGTAAACCAGACTTTTCAGTGGCAGGGAAAAGCTGTTATATTTGTCTGATCAATTCTCATGCCAGCTATTGGTATGTCTGAAGGAGGAAAAAGCAAGACAATGGTAAAAGACTGATTAAATAATTTTAAAAAACTGTAAAGTTATTTTGGTTTTTTCTTCCTATATTTCCAGAGATTTTTTTTGTCAGGAGCAACCTGAGAAACTGCAAGGAGGCCCCGGTGGCGCAGTGGGTTAAACCCCTGTGCCGGCAGGACTGAAGATCGACAGGTCGCAGGTTCAAATCCGGGGAGAGGCGGATGAGCTCCCTCTATCAGCTCCAGCTCCTCATGCGGGGACATGAGAGAAGCCTCCCACAAGGATGATAAAACATGAAATCATATGGGCATCCCCTGGGCAACGTTCTTGCAGACGGCCAATTCTCTCACACCAGAAGCGACTTGCAGATTTCCAGAGATATGTATGAATGAGTGACGGTTTGAGAGAGAGAATGAGGGCATAAGCACTACTAGTCATGGGCCCAGTTACCGTTTCATTTATTTATTTTGTGTTTTCGGACCGTTTCATCCATTTGGATGGCATGGAATGGTACAACTCCCTCAGAAACAAAAACATCAGTGAAACAAAAAAGGGGGGTGCAGTAGCCATTTTTTCAGCTGATTTTTGGCATACCGACTATAGGTCCTACTAGCTTGAATGTAAGCCCTGGCTCAGCGCTTGGCTGTGGTGCGCCTGGCTGTAGGCCCTGGCAGACTCTGGCGCTTTGCCACCCAAGATCCAAAAATCTTTGTGTTTTTTTCAGACCTTGGGCTGAAAACCTCATTTGTATAAGCACCTTTTTTTTTCTGGAAGCAGTGGACGGAAATAGAAACGGGGCCATATGAATGGGACAAATACAAATGGATAGAGATTCCATACAAATGTGTGAGACTAATAAGCACGCCATGGCATTATAACATTATAGCAAAAGAAAAACTCTGGACTGAGGCTGGTAAAGGAGGCAGGGGTCAGTGGGAAACGTTTTGGCTTCTCTGACAAGTCCCAGTGAGGAAGGAAGCCATGCATGTTTTTTTCGACAGAGGGAAAAAAGTTTAAAAGTTTCTCGCAGTTATTTTACCAATTGAAAGCAAATCACCTCTTCTGTTTTCTCCCCTGACTTTTTCCTACCCAAAGCATACCCAAAATTTGTAGAAAAGCAAAACGGAGCTTTCCCATAGGAAATCCCAAGCACAACAGAAACAGGAAAGAAGGTCATTAATAGATTTTTGTGTGTGTTAATAAAAAACAAACACTTTCAAAATAGTATCCCACAGGAGAACAACAAAACACAAGAATAGTTATGTTATGTGATGGGGCCTATCGAAAGGCACCTATTATCCTGATGCTATTGTGTTTTTCTTGCCTCGTGCTATATATATAAGGCTGTTAGTTTCATGAGGGCAATCAGCAAACAAGCAAAAATAAGGTAAATGAACTTAATTTGACATGTTACCAAGATTCTGTCAGGCAGCCTATACAAAATTGGGTGTGACTTGAAGGCAAGTTATGAAGCTCGATTGCTGAAGCTAAGCAGGTCTATTCAGTACTATGCCTGAAACAAAGTAGGCAATTACATATCCCACTTTAAAATTCCCTGTTGGAGAAAAAGGAGTATCTAAGTAAAGCAATCAGAGAGCATTACTATGGCTTATAACAGCTTTTTAATTCTGTAGTAGTAGGGGACCCATTAGGATGGCCATCTCTTTAAGAGTAATGGATCAAATTGCTCTCCTGAAGTCTCCTGTGTGTTTTATTGCAAATAGGCCTGGTGGGTCTTATGTTCATCTCTGGAACCAGGAAAAGACTAGACTGGTTTACACAACCATTCCTAGAATCCACAGGCATAGAGCCAATTCAGCTTGGTTTATAGGATGTTGGCTGCAGCAGCAAAGGGAAATGATTGACAGATCTGAATTTTTCAGATGGGCCTGGATTCATCTTAAAGATAAATGTATAGCTAAGAAATGCTACTTCACAATCATGGCATTAGCATTGTTTAAACAAATAGAACTGTTTTAAATGATAAACAGCATATTAGTTTTTATACTCTTATAAGTCTCCTATAACCAAGGCCACCTGGTGGTGCAGCGAGTTAAACCTCTGAGCTGCTGAACTTGCTGACCAAAAGGTTGGCGGTTCGAATCTGGGGAGAGGGGTGAGCTCCCGCTCTTAGGCCCAGCTTCTGCCAATCTAGCAGTTTGAAAACATGCAAATGTGAGTAGATCATTAGGTACCACTTCTGCGGGAAAGTAACGGCACTCCATGCAGTCATGTACACCTTGGGGGTGTCTATGGACAATGCCGGTTCTTCAGTTTAGAAATGGAAATGAGCACCACCCCCCAGAGTCGGACACAACTAGACTTAATGTCAGGGGAAACCTTTACATTTACCTATAATTGGTTATCATTCGCTTACAGATAAAGATGCTTGCACTCATTGTGACTTGGGGTCCTTCCAGGCAGGTCTATATCCCAGGATCTAATCCCAGGTTTTCTGATTTAAATTGGATTATATAAATCCACACTATCAGATAATCTGGGATAAACAAAAAACGTGGGATCAGATACTGCGATATAGGCCCTATCAGGAAGGGCCCTTAAAGTCCACAGTTAATGACCCAATTCAGAATACACGTGATTCGTTCTTCCTGGGATATGTTACAACTGCAAAAAAGAAGTTTATAGCTGAGACAGTCTCAGTCAACTTCTGATTAAGTAGATGATGCATCTGATGAAGTAGACTTGGTTTATGAAAGCTTATGCTACAAACTTCTCTCACCAACTGTTAAAGGTGCTGCAAGATTCCTTTGGATATGGCTCAGTTTGCGCAACCTAAATGACATTACTGAGGTTATCTCATCCTTTGGCAACATCCAGAGTGGGAAAGACATTTTCAAGGCAACAGTAAACAAATGATGCAATTTCTGTGACACTGAAAGAAGGCATTGAAAATATTTCTTGAAAAACCACTCATTAGCTCCCACCAACCTAAATAATTACTGGCCAAACTCAATTGACTATCCTTGAGTAAGTTAACTGTGGCCTCTCAAAATTAAATACTCCTGAAGGAAATCAGATCCCTTTCAATTTCACTTCCAAATGGAGATTAAATTGAAAGCAATTTGGTTTCACCTGCTGGGTGAGCAATGACAGGAGTTGGATGTTCAGCCCATTTTAAAGATCACTGGGCCACACAACTGTCCCACTTTAAATTTCGGATATCCAATTACAAAGTTTGTCCTTGTCTAAGGAATGGCAAGAAGAGATTTCCAGCTCTACTAATTATAATACCTATGTAAATATATTGGTTGTGATGTGTCTCACTTTGCTAAGACTGCATTAAATAGTTCTGGAATTGAACAGAGACAAGCAGATCTAAAACAACATTTTTAAAAAGAGCTACATCAGTATGATCGATGTTAACCATGTGCTTATATATGGAATTGATTAAACACATAGCAAGAGCCAAATGACCTGCAAAATACATTTCTGACATTTGTTGCAATTAAATACTTCAATTTCAACATTTCTAAAGCTTTTGCAAAATATAAAGGTGACTACACCACTGGCACAATGAAGAGTCTCGTGAAAAAATATTCAGAGCCCCGTTTCATGTATTCCTTTTTCCTCTTTAAAGAGATAGTCTCTATGTGAAAAGACACGTGTTTATGCAAGATGACACTACTATTATTTCTGTACCACAGAGGTATGTGTGTTCTGATGTTTCTCTTAGCTTTTGCATTTTGAAGACTGCTGTGAGAGATGATTGCCCCCATCATAAATTACTCAGGCTGACTGAAGAAAAGAATGAATCCATGAAGCTGCCTCAAACATCTGATATTACCTAGTTCATCAATGTGAAATATCTTTAAAATAATATTTTTAAAATAAGATAATTAACCAAATGTAAATTAAGATAATTCTAAAGCAAGTAGACCAATTAAGCCTTCATCTTATTTTTTAAAAATGTGTTCCAGCTCAATTCTTTTTATGAAATAGACAAATTTATTCCTACTATAACAACTATTAGTTTGTTTAATCTATGGCATTAATCCCGCCAACAGACCCCTGAGATAGACCAGCACTGTTTCCATTTCACAGATGGAGAATTATATGGAACTAGTAGCTTGTTCTGGGGGTACACAGGGAGTTCTATACAATGATATTGCTTCTCTCCTAATGCAGTCCCCAGGCCTGGACACAACTCAGTTGTCCAAAGACTTTCAGTGAACATACTCTGAATCATAGAATCATAGAGGTGGAAGAGACCTTGTGGGCCATCCAGTCCAACCCCCTGCCAAGAAGCAGGAAAATCACATTCAACGTATCCCCATCAGATGGCCATCCAGCCTCTGTTTAACAGCCCTCAAAGAATGAGCCTCTACCACACACCGGGGAAGACAGTTCCATTGCTGAACAGCTCTCGCAGTCAGGAAGTTCTTCCTAATATTCAGGTAGAATTTCCTTTTTTGTAGTTTGATGCCATTGTTCCACATCCTAGTCTCCAGGACAACAGAAAACAAGCTTGCTCCCTCCTCCCTATGACTTCCCCTCACATATTTATACATGACTCTCATCATGTCTTCTCTCAGCCTTCTCTTCTGCAGGTTAAACATGCCCAGCTCTTTAAGATGCTCCTCATTGGGTTTGTTCTCCGGACCCTTGATCATCTTAGTCGCCTTTCTCTGGACACATTCCAGCTTGTCAAAATCTCCCTTAAATTGTGGTGCCCAGAATTAGACACAGTATTCCAGGTGTGGTCTGACCAAGACAAAATAGAGGGGTAGCATGACTTTCCTGGATCTAGACACTATGCTGGCCAAAATCCCAATGGCTTTTTTTGGTGCCGCATCACATTGTTGGCTCATGTTTAACTTGTTGTCCATGAGGACTCCAAGATCTTTTTCACACATACTGCTGTCGAGCCAGGCATCCCCCACTCTGTATCTTTGCATTTCATTTTTTCTGCCTAAGTGAAGTATCTTGCATTTGTCAGTGTTGAACTTCATTTTGTTAGTTTTGGCCCATCTCTCTAATCTGTTAAGATTGCTTTGAATCCTGCTCCTGTCCTCTGGAGTATTGGCTATCCCTCCCAATTTGGTGTCGTCTGGAAACTTGATGATCATGCCTTCTAACCCTTAATCTAAGTCATTAATAAAGACGTTGAACAGGACCGGGCCCAGGACAGAACCCTGCGGCACTCCACTCGCCACTTCTTTCCAGAATGAAGAGGAAGCATTGGTGAGCACCCTCTGGGTTCATTCACTTAACAGAAACACCCTCTGGGTTTGTTCACTTCTGCACAAAAGATGGCTTGATTTTCTATGATTCATGTCACACAGAACAGGTTCCTTGCCTAAAATAGGACAGGACTCAGCAACACAGCAAGTACGAGAAGAACAAGTGGTTCAGAATTGAGAAGTGAGATGTCTGTCTGTTATAATACCTCTTTTAGTGTTTCTTCAATTCTTGTGGCTGCTAAATGCTTCTGGGTCTATTTCAAAGTATATGCAGTCCCCAAGTTATGAACAAGATATGTTCTGAAGGTTTGTTCGTAAGTTGAATTTGTATGTAACTCAGAACAGGTACATTTTAAGTGTACCTCCAGCCATATATTTTTATACCTTAAAGTACTTAATTAAAAAAAATAAGGAAATCAATCAGATGGAAGTAAAGATATGTCATATTACTGTTTTCTCTAACACTCCTAGCCATAATATATTGGAGTTATTGTGAATATACTTTAAATACTTTTTTTACATAGACTAGTACTACAAAAAGTTATTATTAGCATTTTCAGCAAACAAAAATTACAAAACAACCGATTTTTCATTGGCTCATGACTTGGGATAGAAGAAAGAGGAAAGAATTGTACACTTACTTCCAGGACTGTCCACTGTTCTACAACAATAGCATCATAGCCTTGTATATTTTTGTTGTCATCCACAGAGAGATCTTCAAAAATGAACAACCCATCTGCCATTCCCTGAAAGGAATCTGTAAAATAACAAATGGTTTCAGTAATACAAAATTATGTATACTAAAATGCATATTTAAGTGTGTATTTTCTTTATCAGAGCCCACATTTCTTCTTGAAATGTTTACAGGAGGATAGGCAAATGCAGAAGAGTAGGGGGCAGCACTAGCCACCCAGTAGACCCTGGAGGGCCTCATCCCAACACTACACACGCTTTAGCAAAAACTGTGGAGGCATGGGGTATTCTCATCCAGTTTCTAGAAATGACTCCAGCCTATGATCCAAACCTTTGTTTCCAAGATACCAAGAAAAGGGGGGGGGGGGGAGGGAGGTGACATTCTCAGTATATCAGTCATGAACTGCAATTCAATAAAACCTTTCCTCTGCAAATCTGTTGTCCTTTGGTTTCCTTTTTTCCTTGTGTCTCGGTGTGTAAACCTGGAATAGTAATCCCACTGGGTATTTCCTTTGAAGCTGACAATAATAGATTCAACTGAATTGCAGTTTTCAAAGCAATCTTGGTCATAGGAGTTAGGGCAAATTCTTTGTAGAAGTCTTTTATATCTCTTCTATATAAAATCCTAAAGCCAAAATTTCTCTACTGTCTCCCGTGTTTGGATAGAAATGTGTTCTCCTACATGTGTGAGCTTCCAGTTTGGATGGAATTGCTTAAAAGTACTATTTTCTAGAAGCAAGTATCTCTTACAGCAGTGGTTCTCAACCTGGGGGGTCACCAAAGACCATCAGAAAACACAGTATTTTCGGTTAGTCATGAGGGTTCTGTGTGGGAAGCTTGGCTCAATTCTATAGTTGGTGGGGTTCAGAATGCTCTTTGATTGTAGGTGAACTATAAATCCCAGCAATTGCAACTCCCAAATGTCAAGGCCTATTTCCCCAAATTCCACCAGTGTTCACATTTGGGCATATTGAGTATTTGTGCCAAGTCTGGTCCAGAACCATCATTGTTTGAGTCCACGGTGCTCTCTGGATGTGGGTGAACTACAACTCCAAAACTCAAGGTCAATGCCCACCAAACTATTCCAGTATTTTCTGTGGGTCATGGGAGTTCTGTCTGTTAAGTTTGTTTCAATTCCTTTGTTGGTGGAGTTCAGAATGCTCTTTGATTGTAGGTTAACTATAAATCCCAGCAACTACAACTCCCAAATGACAAAACCAATCCCCACAACCCCACTAGTATTCAAATTGGCGTATTGGGTAATTGTGCCGAATTTGGTCCAGTGAATGAAAATACATCCTGCATATCAGATATTTACCTTGCGATTCATAACAGTAGCCAAATTACAGTTAAAACATTGCAACGAAACTAATTTTATGGTTGGGGGTCACCACAACATGAGGAACAGTATTAAGGGGTTGTGGCATTAGGAAGGTTGAGAACCTCTGTCTTATGGAATATGTTTTTTTTTTAACTAAGACTTCTTGATTAAGTCTTTTTTATGGGGAAGGGAAGAAAGCTGTTGCACACAAATTAAAACAACATATATGAAAATAATCAATTTCAGCACCTCTACATTTTTAAAAATCCCTACTATGCCACACATTGTCTACTATTAAGTTGTAACATATTGAATTTTAATGTATTGTTGAAGGCATTCATGGCTGGAATCACTGGGTTGCTGTAAGTTTTTCGGGCTGTATGGCTATGTTCCAGAAGCATTCTCTCCTGGTGTTTTGCACTTCACAACTTCTGAGGATGCCTGCCATAGATGCAGGTGAAACGTCAGGAGAGAATGCTTCTGGAACATGGCCATACATCCCGGAAAACTTACAGCTACCCATATTGAATTTGATTGTATGGTATTTTCTCATGCCATATATTCTTTTGTGTGACTGCCTAAGAAATCACATGTAATAACGTGCTTTTGCTTGAACCAGAAGCAGTCATCCAAAAATGTTATCAACAACAGCAAAAAAAATCTCTTATAAGATTTTTTTGCAATAGTAGTCTCTCAGTGTTAAACATTAGCCATGTCATCTGTTTGACCCTTCTCTCCAGTGCATTCCTGGTTCTGAGTGGTTAACTTGTTTTCACTTATCACATAATTGGTATGATTAATCCTATAGATTCCAGCACATTACATCTACGCAGTTAAATCTCAAAAGCTAAATAATCAACTGAAGGCTCATTTGTTCTAATAACTGGATCACGTAACCAGCCATATCATTAAAACTAAAAATTGCTTCTATTCTGCTCAAGCTTTGGTGTAATTTTATTTCTCTACCTTCACTAAGCTCTTGTAAAAGGTTAACCCCCTCCTTCAATAGAAAAGGATCCATTATCACTGAATTTTTTATTAAGGTAAGATGTTCCCCCACTGCGCTCAAAAGGGTATTTTCACATGGGCATATAAATATTTGATGCTGTTCTGCTGGGCAAAATGTCATTTTAATGTTCCTGCACATGATTTACAAGATGACTATAGGAAAAGATTTCTTATTCTATTATGACAGCTATACTAGTGGAAAGTGATGTCTCCCTGTGTTGTCTGTTTCCTCTAAATGATTAAACCTCATACACAAAGCCTAACCTTTATGTTATTGTTATTGCCAAATGAAAAATCACTGCCACATATAGACCATAGAAATATGTCCTCCATATTTGTCTCCTACTGATGTTCTATCATCAATTTTGGGCTGCTTCACACATGATGTATTTCCTATACTGACAATACACTCGTGTGTGTTATCATGGGTTTCTATGACTTATACATCTGGAAATAAATAGACAAATAAAAATACACAAATGTTTGCCATTCATAACACTATGTAGCATGCACTCTGTATGTATCAGTGGATCCCAACCTTTTTTTGACCAGGGACCACTTTGACCAGGGACCACCCTCCAACATTAGTACCAAAAGGATTATGGATCTGTTTTTGGTCAACTTTAGATTCAGTTTGGTTATTTGGGGTGCTGGTTCAGAAAATTGCATTGGATAGACCACATCAGCTCTAGTTTCTGATACAGAATCAGCTCTAGTTTCTGATACAGAATGCTATCCAGTAGTTGCCATCTGAGGAAAATGGAAGGAAAAAGGAAGAGAGTCTGAAAAGGGCAAGATGGATGGATGGTACCCTTGAAGTAACTGGCTTGACCTTGAGGGAAATGGGGGTAGTCACAGCCGACAGGGCGCTCTGGCATAGACTGGTCCATGAAGTCACAAAGAGTCAGAAGCGACTGAAAGGATAAATAACAACAAAGTAGTCTTCTGCTCTAATAATCTAGAGCTGATGTGGTCTATCCAATGCAATTTTCTGAATCGACACCCCAAATAACCCCAGTAATAGGCCTAAAAACAAAGACACCAAGGCGCTCCTGCTTCCAGACACCAGATGGAATGGCTCCACATAGGGGGAGAGGAGGAGAAGCAGCAGTCAGGAGGCTTGTTGTCGTACCTTTTGTGGGTAGTCAGCCTCTCCTCTCCTAATATCCCTGTTCCCTCGGCAGTATAAAAGGGTTTTGCAAGACCAGTCACTCTCATTGCAACAGTGTAGTAACGGTGAGGTCGTGGACCATATTTTAGTCCTTACGGACCACTGGTGGTCCACAGAGCACAGGTAGGGAAATTATTGATATGTACACACGGAATTTCCTACACTGAGAAGATAATGCATGTGTAGGAATGTTTGAGAGAGTCAGTAAGGTGCAGTCGTTTGAATGTTAGACTATGACTCTGGAGACTAAGGTTCAAATTCCACTGAACTATGGAAACCCACTGGGTGACCTTATGTGGGTCACACTCTCCCAGCTTTGGGGGGGGGGGCAAATCCCTCCTGAACAAATCCTGCCAAGAAAACACAATAATAGGGTCACCTTAGGGTCACCAGCAGCTGGAAGCACCAGCAACCATAAGGAATGTTTGAGCCCAAAGTTTAAAAAGTACAGTCTGGCTTATATGGAGTCAAGATGAGTCCTCATTACTGGATATTTCATTTCATAATGGTATTACTTATATTTAAAAGTAATGACAGATTTGGCAAACATTCAGTAAGATCCAGCCAATATTTAATATGTTATTTTAAGGAGTGTTTTTCAAAATGCCACTCCTCATTATTCAGTCTCTGGGTAGAACTTGGAAGAGGGTCAACACTGTTCTTATCCTATGATAATATCATTCTATTTGGACAAAATTGTAGCTTAAGGCAACCTTTTTACTGTGATAGGTGGGTGGGGTGACTTGAGATCATCTTCTAATGTTTACATTTACAATGCTACATTAAATACATCTATGCAAACTCCTGTTTCTACAACTGCAGGTAGAAGGCTCCCTGAGGAACTGTTTTTCCAATAATGTATTTTGGCACAATATTAGGAACAGATTTCCCAATATATACCATTTAAGTCTAAGCTTATTGTTGACAAAATAAACTGCTATGTTCATCTTGCAACCTCCTTTCTGAAGCCCCTTTAACAGCAGAATCTGACATTAGGAAACTCCCTCAGTGCCCCGTTGTTATGTAAATGTTCTTTTTAATGTTTAAACAACAGAATAATGCTCCTCATATGTTGCATTTGGGATATTAAGGAATGCACCAATACAGGCCTCAAAATAAAATGTGGACCGTTTTAAAAAGGCCTAATTGGTCTGCATCGGGCACTGTGACTCATTGTTTCTGAAACTGCAGTTTATACACAAAATTAATGACCATTTGTTTCTAAGCAAGCTTGCTTACAATCTACATGGCTTGCCAAGAAGCTAGAAGAAAGCATTCCATTATATGCCCTTTAGAACCTATTCTGCTATGGGGTGGGGGGAAAAACAAAAGGCTGGACTATTAATTTCCCAGATTAATTTTAACAAGGATGAAGTAATTGCATCAGTTACATCTTTTTATCAGCTTTAGTCTTTAAGGGTAGGAACGCTGGTAGCATGCAACATAAAACATCTGGTTTCGGTTTGGATCCTAAGATTCCATTGCATGGGGAGGTGGTGACTGGAATGTACCACCGAATCATCCATTTCCAGTAATTTAGATCCTGAATAGCCTGTGGATAGTCCCCTGATCTTTTGAAGCCTGATTCCATGGGCTTCATAATTGGAGGACGGGAGATTAATAATTCCCAGGCACAAATAGGAACACACGATAATCCTGTAAGAAGCAAGGTTATTTGCACATCATTCTGTGTCATGGTCTACAGCAGTGTTTCTCAACCTGGGGTTGGGACCCCTGGGAGGGTTGTGAGGGGGTTTCAGAGGGGTAGCCAAAGACCATCAGAAAACTTTGGTAGAGAAGGCTGAATATCTCTCCAGCTGTCTTTTCCTTTCTGGAAACATACACTAAAATCCCTCCTCAACTATGATTGGCCTGCCTCTCAGCCAGCCTCTCAGGCAAGGGGAGGGCTGTTTCTGAGACTGCAAGAAGAGAGGGAAAAGCAGGCATGTTTGGTGCATGCGCATGTGTGAGCGAGGGAGAACATGCAAGGTTGGAGGGAGGTTCATGCCAGCGGATCCCTTCAAGGCATGGGGGTTCTGTGTGGGAAATTTGGCCTAATTCTTTCATTGATGGGGTTCAGAATGCTCTTTGATTGTAGGTGAACCATCAATACCAGCAACTATAACTCCCAAATGTCAAGGTCTATTTTCCCCAGACAACATGAGGAACTGTATTAAGGGATCATGGCACTGGGAAGATTGAGAAACACTGGTCTACAGTTTGTCTGGCCTGGCTCAGCTACTGTGAAGGCAAGCTGTCATCAGAAGCAGACACTTTCTAGTATTTGGTGCAAGCCCGGAAGGGGTTAATCATACCTCATCCTCGAGAAAAGCATCAAGCTTCTGTGATTACCTGTGAAGGCTTGCTGAAACAAATAGCAGATGGGATCTTATATAAAAAGGCTTGAAGAAGAATGCCTTTTGGTAGCAGACAACCATTGCATTCTGTCTTCAGATCCTGGTTCTGCTGCTCCTCAGTTTAGCTTTAGGGTTTCCTGGCAATCCTGACTTTGCAACTCCAACTTTGGCATGGAATTTGTTGACTCTTGATATGAGTTTGTGGTAAGAATCCTTGGTGTTTGACTTTCAGACTGTGACCTTGACTTTACTTCCAAGAAACCCTGGTATTTGACCTTGGAAGCCAGACTACGAATCTTTCACTTTGTCTTTTGGACTCTGACCCCTGTTTGTTTAAAGTATTCCTGGAATTTGGCTTTTGGACTTTGGCTTCAGCTCATCCCACTCCGCTTGAGATTTATATTTTCGTTTTCCAACAGAATTTTAAAAGATTCAGTTGCTGGGCTTTGATGTGAATTGACTCTCGATTATGGCTGGCTGTTAATTTCTTTAAACTTTACGCCTTGATAATCAGGGCCTAGCAAAACACAACATTCTGAAAGCTGTACTTCATAGGCCAAATATTAACTTGTTCACCACTTTATTTCTAGAGAGTGTTCCTATTTGGCCAACACATATAATGATGACTAAGTCTTCCAGAAATACACTGATAAATGTAGTTCTTCTCTGATTATCACCAATTTCAAAATATGGTTTATGTTTAAAGTAAGTGTATCCAAAAACTCCAAGTCATGGAAGTCTTTACTGCCACTAGTTTATACATGCTGGAAAAAATGGGATAGGCAGCAAAGAAAAAAATGTAACATTAAACTTCTTTCTTGTTATATGCCTTCAAGTTGACTCTGACTTACGAGACCCTAGCCTAGGATTTTTTATGCAAAACTTATATGAAGCAACTGGATTGCTGTGAGTTTTCTGGGCTGCATGTCCATGTTCCAGAAGCATTCTCTCCTGATGTTTCGCCCACATCTATGGCAGGCATCCTCAGAGGTTGTGAGGTCTGTTGGAAACTAGGACTGCAGACTAATTCAACCAGAGAAGTCAGCCATAGAGAGCACCTGATGAACCAACCTGGACACAGCACATTATTTGAGAACACAGGAATGCTGGACCACTCTAACAACTACCTTGTCAGACTTCAAAGAGAAGCCACTGAAATCCATAAGCATGTGGACAATTTCAACAGAAAGAAGCCATGAAAATGAACAAAATCTGGCTATCAGTATTCAAAAAACTCTAAAATCAGGGCAGTAAATAAAGAACAACACTCAGAAAACAGGAAACAATTGGGGCCTGCTAACACCTTTCAGCAAATGATTCCCCCAGTCAGGAAGCAGCCAGGCTTTGAAGCTGCATGTACATTCAATGCTAATCAAGGTGGCCAATTGCAATATTTACACTTCCGTCAAGCAGACAAGAATTCTTTCTCCCACCCTGGACACTCCACAGATATATAAACCTCACTTGCCTAGTTTCCAACAGACCTCACAACCTCTGAGGATGCCTGCCACAGCTGTGGGTGAAATGTCAGAATGCTTCTGGAACATGACCATACAACCTGGAAAACTCACAGTAACCTAGTGATTTCAGCCATGAAAGCCTTTAACAATATATATGGAGAAAGTTTGTGCATGCCTTTCTCTAAGACTCAGTATGATTTGTCTAAGGTCAACAGTGGAATTCCATAGCTGAACAGGCATTTGAATCTTCCCGCATTGTAGTCCAACACTCAAACTACAATACTATGCTGACTTTCAAGCTCATTTCTAGGTCATACATTTTGGCCCATTTCCTGCTTTAGCCACTGGGGGAACGAAAAACTGCTAAAATGCCATGCTGGGAAACTAACAGGTTACAGAAAGGTGCTATGAACGGATTGTTATATATAGAAATTCACCCGTCTAATGATGTCCAGTGTCCACACCTTCCAGTAGCTCCCAATTCATTTCATTCGACATAACTGCTCTATTTAACAGCTTTTATATTAAGTTTACCACTGTTTGGGGATCAATTTGGCAGTCTTCTGTCTATACATGCAACTATATATATCCCCTATGGACTTTGAATCAAAGTTATCATATAGTCTACTCTGAAATAACATTTCAAATGGATCTACTGCCATGTGAGCCATAATCCCCCCAAAAGCCTTAAAAAACTTTACAGGAATTAAATTCAGCAGCCTGAAAATTTGGAAAGGTGCTGCCACTTCAAAGTGTGTTCTTGATTGACACTAACAAATAATTCGCACTCAGTATGGTGTGTAATTTCAAGGAGTAATTAGCAAAAGAGAGAGAGAGAATATGTCTTTTGCTAAGAATATAGCTGAAAGATGGGAAGCTGAAATGAGCAATGAGGTGCTGGTTGCACACATCTGCCTAATTTCTTTGATTTTGCATTTTTTTTAAAGAAATGTTCCTGTCACTTATTTTCAAGTTTGAACATTTACTCTAAATCTATTTTGTGCATCCCCACAGGGACAGGTGAGGAAGATATAAATGGTATTCTTTTTACTGTAATGCACTCTACATGGGGCTGCCCTTGAAGACGGCCCGCAAACTGCAGTTAGTGCAAAGATCGGCGGCCAGATTACTAACTGGAGCAAATTACAGGGAGTGGTCAACACCCCTGTTCAAACAGCTACAGTGGCTGCCGATAAGTTTCTGGTCCCAATTCAAGGTGCAGGTTATTACCTAAATGGTTCGGCACCTGCCTACCTTTGCCATCACCATCTTCCCTTACAAACCTGCACAAACATTAAGATCTTCTGGGGAGGGTCTTCTTTCACTCCCACCCTCATCACAAGCATGACTGATGGGGACGGGAGAGAGGGCCTTCTCAGTGGTGGCCCCCCAGCTCTGGAATTCCACCCCAAGGAGATTAAGGTAGCACCCACCCTGTCCATCTTCCACAAAGATCTAAAAATGTAGATGTTCCGCTGTGCCTTTGATTAGAAAACCCCCTGATAATCTGGCCCCAACCAGTACCCAAAATCTCGTCCTTGCACTTTACTACTGCTCTGTACCCAAAGTCATAATATTTCATCTTATACTGCCTGCTATCCCTAATGTTGCCATTTGACTTATGCACTTTACCCACCAGCTCTATCATTACAATGGAGTTGTACCGGTCTGCCCACCCATGCCCAGAAATTGTTTATTATTGCAGTTCCATTGGTTGAACTGATGGTTGCTCTTATATTCTGTTATAATGTTGTTTTATTTTGTTTTATACTGTTTTTATATTTTAGTGTGTTATATTTCAACCATGTTTGTTTCAGCCAAGTCCCCATATAAGCCTCCCCAAGTCACTCTGGGGAGATGGAGGCAGGGTATAAAAATAAAGTTGTTGTTGTTGTTGTTGTTGTTGTTACTATTTAAGCAAGTAAGATAAACACAGTGATAATCTTGAAGAATAATTCCATACCATTCAATATTCCAAGGCTGAAGATGGCATTCACCAATATGCTCCCTTTCCGGAAGTGGTCCGTCATGTGCTCCAGCCAATTGGCTTCTAAGCTGCAAATGCTTTGCCCATTGCTGATGATTTTCACAGGAATTGTCACAGAATAATACTGGGCAGACCTCTGAGAAGTTTTCGGCTTGTTGAAGGCAGCGAAGATCTCTATTTCTAGAGAAGGGAAGAAACAAACCAAATACAGTATTCCTTCTCATTCTCACTCTAGCAGCAGAAATAGCACATTAATAAGCACTAAAAATGGACCTCCATCGCATATAATTAAAATGTTACTGGATCATTAGCAAAAGCTATCTTTATACTTTACCTGTATTTCTTCCAGAGGGATAGTGCTATACTAATGTAAGCAGATAGACAGCTGCTTTAGAACAACTGATCTGACACCTGTGGCTTTAACACATTTAACACAATTGTATTAATCTTTTACAATCTATCCTTTTCATGCATGCAGTGTATGGTGTATAAGAGTGTTTATGGCTGATTCTTAAAATGACAAGATGTGTATTCTGTTAATTCTCTTTGTATAATACTATGCCTCTCCCCATCTAAATGATTTATTCTTCTAGGCGCAACATACACTCAACAGCATTATTGATTTGCTGCTTCACTTAGTACAGTCTCTCAAGGAATCTGCGGGATGCCTCTCTCCCAATGTGATCGTGTTTACTCAGTAATGATTGAAAATTTTAATGTCTTTGGCTTGCTCTTCTCTATCACTTCATCTCTTGGCTTGCTGTACTCCGTTTTCTTCTTCTCCTTCCTTACCAAATGACTCTTTAATGACCATCACACAAAGTTAGCTTCTGGTATTTACATGGGCTGTACTGTGATACTTCGTCCATTAATTTCAATGGCAATGACTAGATTTTAATTTTTTGCCTCTTGTTTTCTGTAAGATCAGATATCATAGGAAGATGAAGAGATGCTTTATACCAAATTACACCTTTAAGCTTAAGCACTCTAGGACTTAGGCAGAAATTTTTCCAAGTCTTACTTGGGGATTCTTGTGATTATTTAATGGGCTCCAACCAAATATCAACTAGATCTGAACCTGAAATCAGATGATATTGGATATGTTTAGGACACACGTGAGGCTGACAACTGATTTAGATTTCCCTGTGACTGTTATTACAAAGAAATAGAAATACACACACACAAACTCATACATATAGTCCCCGAGTTACAAACATCTAACTTACAAAATTTTGGTCGTGTCAGGAGTGACTTGAGAAACTACAAGTTGCTTCTGGTGTGAGAGAATTGGCCGTCTGCAATGACATTGCCCAGGGGACGCCCGGATGATTTGATGTTTTTATCATCCTTGTGGGAGGCTTCTCTCATGTCCCCGCATGAGGAGCTAGAGCTGATAGAGGGAGCTCATCCACCTCTCCCCAGATTTGAACCTGCGACCTGTCGGTCTTCAGTCCTGCCGGCACAGGGGTTTAACCCACTGCACCACCGGGAGCTCAACTTACAAATGAATCATAGTTAAGAATGAGGGTGAGACAACAGGAAATAAGAGAAATCTCTCCCTAGGTATGGACATTCACTAAAAGAGTTATCATAGGAAAAAGGTGTCTCCACTGAAGCTTTAGCACTAATCCTTATTTCCACAACAGGCCAATTTCTTCGAAATCCAGCTGTCACAGGAACGGAAAGTGAGGTGAAATCTTCAGAACAGGGACTCCAACAGTAAAACAAACTCCACAGGGGTGTTAGAACTGATCTTGTTTGTAACTTGGGGACTGCCACACACACATACTGTATATATAATATTCATTATGGCAATCCCAACAGCATTAGGTTGAAGAAGAATCCAAAAATGCAGAAAGGTTGCCGTATATGCTGGAGTATAAGGTGACTTGAATATAAGCTGAGGCACCTAATTTTATCACAAAAAACTGGCAAAACGTTTTGACTCAAGCATAAGCTAAGGGTGAGAAATGCAGCTGCTACTGGTAAATTTCAAAATAAAAATAGATACCAATAAAATTATATTAATTGAGGCATCAGTAGGTTAAATGCTTTTGAATATTTACATAAAACTGTAATTTAAGATAAGACTGTCCAACTCTGATTAAATCATTATTCTAACCTTCTTCAATGTAAAATGTGCTTACATATTATTCCAATAATCACCATAGTTTATTTTAATATTTTTGGGAAAATGCTGTGTGTATATGAATAAGAAAAAGTGGGAAAGACTGACACCGAGAGAGAAGGAGAGGAAGGTGCATGCTGTACTGAGAGAGGAGTAGAGGAAGGCACATGCTGCGTTGAGTGAGGAGAAGAAGGTGCATGTTGCGTGAGAAAGGGGGAGAAGAAGGAGAGCTGGGTTGCTGTGCGGAGAGAGGAGGTCCTGGCAGGAAGGCGTGAGGCTGAAAGAAGCCCTTCTTTCAGCTCCACGCCTTCTTGCCAGAACTCTCACCCGAGTATAAGCCAAGGGGGGCTTTTTCAGCCTAAAAGAAGGGCTGAAAACTAAGCTTATATTTCAGTATATACAGTATTTGCATTTTAAAAAAAAGAAATCAAAGTATTTCAACTTCACTACGAGCAATTTATTTACTACTCTACCTTTCTGCCAGCATGGGATCCAAAGTGGCTAATAATGGTTTGTAAATCCTTTGTAAAGCTAATGGGCCTTGCTCACTGAAGACCAAGCCATTTATTTTTAACAAGGATAGCTCATCAAATGCATGCTTGCTGGCAAAATCCATTCCCTCTCCAGCTACTGTGGGGATCACAGCTAAATTCAGAAGGAGAAAGGGATAATATCCCACCAAGAGTGTGGAAGAAGATATTGTAGCTTCTACTTAGCAAATCTTAAGGGCAAAAGCCTCGAGGCCTTGACCTTGTGAGCCCTCATTCTGCCACACCACGGCACATATGTCCTGCAGTTTTAACACCAATTTCCTACTGATACAGTGTAATCATGAAAAAGGTAACATTCTTTGCGCCTTTTTTCTGCCCAAACTCCAACCTTTAAAAGTGGGTTTTTGTCTTTATGATTCTCTGCTGAAGTGTGTTGTACTTTTTCAGTATTTCACAATAATTCGGTCCTGCTACAAAATATTTTATTCCACTTGGGATAAACTACGTATCCATGCATCTTCATTATGAAATGTTTAATCTACCACAAAGGTAGTTCAAGAGTTGGGCACTCTTAAAGACCTCCATAAGTTGCTTTAAGTATGTAAAGAGCCTCACTCCTCCAACATGCAAGGCCAATACCCCTTAGGGACAATGCATCAGAATCCACATGGCAAGAGTGGGAAGGGACCAGAGATAAATGGACATGTGTCCACCCCACACACAAATCCTGACATGGGCACACATCTATGCATGCCACACTATACATACTCACATTCATAGCCCTTTCGTTCACCGTTTATTTAAAGCAGTTCCATTACTCCTAAGCTTCCAGAGAATAGCCAAGATTGTTTCCTACAATCTTTGACTTTTAAGACCAAGGTGGATTTTCCGGTTGTTTTCTGATCCTTTTTAAAGTTAGTTTTGACTGTTTTTATAGAGTGTTTGTACTTGCAACACTTGTTTTATTTGCTGTACATTGTCTTTGGATCCCTGAGGGACTTAGAGATGATGTACGTACAAATAGAATAAATATATTAATATTCTTTCTTTTTCAAACATACCTGAAACACATCTATACCACACTGCAACATGATCTAGGAAAAAGCAACCTATCTGCATCATTGGTTCACTCCAGTGCAAAACAGAAAAGTACAGAAAGGTAGTCTGGATTGGGACCTGGATGTGTAGGATTAGAGTTGCCTTAACCTAGGGATGTGAGACTCATTTTCATCAAGGGCCACATCAAGCTTATGGTTACCTTCAAAGGCGAAGCCACACTGGTGCAATGGGTTAAACCCTTGTGCTGGCTGAACAGCTGACCAAAAGGTCAGCAGTTCGAATCTGTGAGACAAGGTGAGCTCCTGTCTGTCAGCTCCAGCTTCCCATGCAGGGACATGGGAGCAGCCTCCCACAGGATGGTAACTCATCCGAGCATCTCCTGGGCAACGTATCTGCACATGGTCAATTCTCTCACACCAGAAGCAACTTGCAGTTTCTCAAATTGCTACTGACATGATAAAAAAGTTTCAAAGGGCCACTGAATTCATGAATGGAGAATCAGTGGTTAAAGAGGGCCAACTATCATTTATTTTTTACATAGTAGCCAGTGCTCTTTAGTATTTACCCAATTTGGGTACCAAGATGTTATTGATCGACAACTCCCATCAGTTTTCATTATACACCATGCAGACTAGGGATAGGCGAATTGCAACCCAGCAGCACTTGTGGCTCTGAGGTTGGGAAAAGGTTAAAGTCAGACACCATATCCACAAGCCATTATCCTGACTAAAGTGAACAAACTTCAGCCTTCCAGATGTTACTGTATCACAACTCCAATCAGCTTTAGTCATGATTTCTAAGGATGAGAAATACAGGAGTTGTGATCCAGCATCTGGAAGGCCACATAAAATGACATGGCGGGCCAATTCGGCTCCCGGGCCTTGACTTTTCTCCCAGATCACACCCATGTGTTTTGTAACATGAAGCAGGAATGCGCCTGTCGTTCTATCCAGTGGTATCCAAAATCCAACAGCAGGTCCTGGAGTTGGATTCATAGTCTGTTATTGTTGGCAGCTATCTACAAACAACTACATTTTAATATCTCCCATGTATGGTGTTTCAGGTTTCTATCTGCACTTGTTAAAACTATTTTTGTTCCTTCTGACATCAAAATTGATCCACATTACTGATCTTTTCCTGCTTGTTTATACTGAAGCTTTAGTTTACTTTTGTAGACTTTTGCAAGACAGTATTTCTTCCCACTATGCAACAGTTTCTTTCTTATTGTTGTTACAAAGTATGCCTTTTTATATAAAGAAATAGCAGGAAGTTGCTTTTTCTTACTGCGGTAGCTTTAGTCCATGGCTTAAGATTTACAGGGGTTATTGTTTGTTTCCTTTCAAAAAAACATACACTTTGTTATCACCACTAAATAGCAAACGTTCCAAAAGAGCTGAGCAAATTCCTCTGTCTAATTCTCACACATAGTATTCCCCATCCATTAGGATTGTGCGCGGATCTGTTTTAACCGTTTACTTCGGCCGATCCATCACCTTTGGCTCTACTGGATGGCTGTAATGGCAAGGGCCCAGGCATCACATTTTCTCATCAGTAATAGGCGCACATGGCAGCCTCCCCAATTTGGCATGATGTGGAGCCCTGCTTGATAGGCCAATTGGAATAGAAGAACTCCATGATGTCTCTTACGCAAGCTGCATCTATGTAATGGGGCGATCGCCTCCATTGCTCTCCTGGCTTCATTGCCTTTCTGTCTGCTCACTCACGCTCTCTCCAATTTATTTTTTATTTACTTTGGCTTGGCCTCTCTTTGGAATCTTTATGATTTTCCTTTAATTTTTTATTCTTTTTATTTAGTGGGACTGACTGGGAATTGGGAATGTGCGGGATGGGTGGGTGTGGTGCGCAAGCATTTGGGGACTTGGGAAAAAGAAAGAGCATATCTTTCTCTTTGCCCTTTAGAAACATTTTGGTGTCTCCAAGAGCCTTGAGTCACCCTTTAGCTTCTTTCTTTCCTCCTCTCCTCTAGAAAATACTTCTAAAAGATAATAATATAAGAATTATTAAAACAAAGAGGAAACCCTCATTCCCAGAAAACAACTGCCTAGTTACCATACCTACCACCTTTTTTTTGGTCATGTCAGGAGCGACTTGAGAAACTGCAAGTTGCTTCTAGTGTGAGAGAATTGACCGTCTGCAAGGACATTGCCCAGGGGACGCCCGGATGTTTTTGATGTTTTACCATCCTTCTGGGAGGTTCTCTCATCACTGCATGGAGAGTTGGAGCTGATAGAGGGAGCTCATCCGTGCTCTCCCCGGATTTGAACCGGCAACCTGTCAGTCTTCGGTCCTGCCGGCACAAGGGTTTAACCCACTGCATCACCGGGGGCTCCAACTACCACCATAAGTGATGGAACTATTTAAAAGAATAACCCCAAAAATACCCATTAAACTATAAATTGCAGCACTATGAGACCACGAGAACTGCCATGCAATTTAGGGAGTGCATTAAAAATTCTCAAACAAAAAGATCTATTCATTGCATTAACAAAACACAGATTTCAGGGTGCCATAGGATGTTTCTATGGCAATTGAAGTGGAATCATAGTGCTATAATTGTGGATTGGGTTCCTGGGCTATGCCCACTTTTTAGACTGTCCACCCACATTGGTAGGAATGGCCTGAAAAGGGGAAGTTGCTCTAATGAATAGTGGGAAAGCTCAGAGGGATTCTGCACACAATCACAGCAGGCCAAAGCTTGGAAAAGTTACTCTTTCCACTCACAAACCTCTGAAGCCAATAGAAAACTTAGTCCAGAAAAAAAGTTTTCCAAGCTCTGCAGCAGACTCCTGTTTGTTCAGATCTTCAGATGGACAGGTGGGGAGCACATCCTTTACCTCTACACATGTAAGATCACATGACTGGTGCCGCAATTCAAAGTTGTATTTCTGCACTTCTATTTCACAAAGCAAGGCAGGTCTTTTCTTCATAGATTTCCCTCCCCCTGTTTTTCCACCTCTCTTCCTTTTCATCTTGTCACCATGGTGCTCCTGAACAACTGGCTCAGGTGTATCTAGTTACTTCAAATATTACTAGCCTGACTTTATTGAACAAGCTGACACAAGCTTTTCTCCCTTTTAACAGTTCCCTTTTATTCCTGCTTCCTGTTTGAGAGCTGCCTTTTCTTAAAGGTGACAAACATTTCTAAAACATCTCTTTTATAAGACAAGGCAACATCAATAAACTCTCTTCAAGGAGGAGAGGGGGGATGTTGAGGGAGCGATGGGAAGTTTGAAGCTCCCACAGGAGGCAGATGATGATTCTTTCGGAGAGAAAAAAAGCTGCTTTAATTAAGGCAAAGTCTATTATTAAAAATGCTAACAAACCTTCCTGACAGGCTGTTCTCAGAAGTTTTTTTTAAAAAAACCTTGGCATAACACATAAGCAAGAGGCTCTAAAATGGCATCAGGCAATTAGAAAAACCCACAAATTAAAACCTCGCTAAAACCTCCCTCACTTTTTAAGATTTTACCTGCTGCAGTAGATTAGTCTACAAAAAAGAAACCCTTATGACACACATGTTCTAATTTGTCCTGAAGTAGCAACAGCAATCCTGTTAAGCCACAAAAACATGCTAATTTATTACTAATTTACATTTTAAAAAATCAAGCACCCCATATTCCCTTTGCACACACACTCACACACAAATCCCTGATACGAATCACAGAACTTTGTTTCCTAATGCTGTGATTAATTCATTCTTCATCATACTTTTTTTTTTTGTGTCAAGATCAACTTGGGAACTGCAAGTTGCTTCTGGTGTGAGAGCATTGGCTGTCTGCAGTATGTTGCCCAGGGGATGCCCAGATGTTTTACCATCCTGTGGGAAGCTTCTCTCATGTCCCCGCATGAGAAGCTGGAGCTGAGACGGGAGCTCACCCTGCTCCCCGGATTTGAACCACCGACCTTTCGGTCAGCAGTCCTGCCAGCACAAGGGTTTGATCCATTGCACCACCAGGGCTCTAGTGTTGCCCCAATAGTACTTATTTTTTAATGGATACAATTTGAAAACAGAGTAATGGTGGATCATAATAACCCCCAACTTCAGCATCCTGTTTCTCATGTCCAACAAATTGGGCAAATGGACAGTAGCTTTTCCCTGTTTTTGTTCCCCATCAAAAGGCATCTAGATGTGTCTAATTATGCTCAAGGTGTATATTTGGACAGGCTGGGCAGATGACTGCATTTTATTTCCTATATGAACTCTTCAGCACACCCACACACACACTAATAGCATACATGAATTCATAAGTGACCATTTTAAATGAAAAAATGGACTTAATGCATCAAAATGATCTAATGCATCAAAATGGGAGGACAGATGTAGAATTCCCTCCTGGAGAAGGAAAAACTGACTCCATTTTTTTTTGTGTCGTGGGCAGTGAAGACTGTGCTGTTTTGCCTTGGTCTTTTACACTTAAAATTAGAAGTGCCTGGTCTAGCTTTTTTTGAAATTTCTCATTTTAGAACTATTTTAAGTCAGAGTTTAGCTTGTTTTACAGGTATATCAGTTTTTATTTGTTTATTATTGATTGTGCATTGCTTCAAGGGCTATGATGGGCCAAAAAGTGATTTTTTTTTTAAAGTCACAGATAGATATAAAGACAGATAGGCAGCTGTAGGTAAACTTGTGGCTAGTGAGGAAAACACTAGATCTTCTCTCCATACAACATGCAATTTTGCAGGATATGTGGTTCAGCAATGCTATATAAGAAAAGGACCTTTGGATTAGTATTGATCTTAAATTAATTGAGCCAGTGGTGCGATCCTGCAACAAAAAGATGAATGCTGTTTTAGCCTGCATTCATGGAAGCATAGCTTCTAGTTCAATGGCCGCAAAAGTCCCATTATATTCTTTTCTAGTCAGGCCTCATCTAAAGTACAGACAGTCTCCAAATTACAAACATCTGACTTACAAATTACTCGTAGTTAAGAACGGGCGTGAGGCAACAGGAAGTGAGAGAAATCTACCCCTAGGAAGGGAGATACAACTGAAGGAGTCATTATCATGGTGAAAAGGTGTCTCAGCTGAAGCTTTTTGTTTTCCCAACAAGCCAAAATTTTCAAAATCCAATTATCACAGGAACAGAAAGTGAGGTGAATCTTCTGATCAGGGGCACAGACAGAAAAACGAACTCCACAGGAGTATTAACCATTCCCAATGCTATCCAAAGTTTATCTATCTCCCTATCTCTGGAGTTTTAGTTAAAATGTACCTGTTCTGACTTACATATAAATTCAACTTAACAAACCTACAGAACCTGTCTTGTTCATAAATTGGGGGCTGCCTATATTACATTCAGTTTTTGACACTTCATTTTAAGAAAGGTACAGACAAATTGGAGCAGATTCAGAAAAAAAACAACATGGATGTGAATGGGTACGGAGAACAAACATATAAGAAAGGTTAAAGGTGCTGGGCATGTTCAACTTGATGAAGAGAAAACTGAGGGGTAACATTATCACAGTCTTTAAATACCCCAAGAGCTGTCACAGAGAGGAGAATGCAGGTTTGTTTCCTGCTGCCTCAACAAGTAAGACCTGGTCTAATGGTTGAAAGTTATAGCCAACTAGATTGCAACTGAACATTAGAAGGAACTCCTTGAAAGTAAGAGTGGTTTGACAATCAAACCAATTGACTGGAGAGGTGATGGATACGGTCTCCTTCTCTGGATGTCTTTAATAGGGGGCTAGTCAGCTACTTGGTGAGGTGTCGTCTGCTTTCTGATTCTGTTATCTCAGATCAGACTATCGGTCCAACAAAATAAAGACTGTTTGGCGTATTTATTGTATGAACCAGACAAAATGGATTATGTGGGTTGGGGCTTTGGAGCAATGCCAAAAATAGGGCCCATTTATATGTGCATGTGAGAGCTATTCCAAGACTGGTGACAAAATAATTAATACATAAAATACAATCTATATAATGTAGCTAGTTAAAAAATCTTCATGTATGAACTCATTCTCAACCAACATCTGAGAAATCAACAGGCTCATCCCATGCATTTTCACTTTGCTACTAAAGTAACACATAAAATATTGTTAATAGAAGCATCAGGAGTTTCAGAAAGTAGATAGAGAAGACATTGATGCAAATAAAATATTTCTTCTTCAGCACCTGGCCCTTAGCCAGGTGAGAAGCCTGCAGCAACTGTATCAATTGAACCAGTGATAATCCAACCCTAGAGGAAAATATTTTGCTATTTTAAGCACAGACACCAGATATAGAACTTCATATCTTCCAAATTGATAGCACTATCATATTACAATAAAATCCTGGGATATGTAGGTTAGGAAGAGGCAATGTCCTCTGAACAAAGTTCCCACAGGGTGTAGCCATGGCAGTTAAAGTGGAATAACAGGGCTATAATTCTGTGGTGTAAATCAGAGATTGGAAGGAGCCACATGAGACATTTCACCCAACCCCTTCCCATGCAGGGCTCATGACAGATGGCCAGCCACTCTGTTTAAAGATCTAAAAAACAGAAAATCCACATTGATATTTTGATGTTTAACATTTTTTTAAAACTTTCTGTCAAAAAGAAGTGGGCTCCCAGAGATTTCTAGGTTTTCTTTTTGGTTGCTTTTGTTTTTATTGTGAGAGTTCTATAGCTGAATATTGACCACCCCAGACCAAGTGCTGTTGTCTATCCCGGCCCCACAACAAATACAGATTGACTCTCTTATCTATGAATTCAATATCCATGGTTTCACTTATACATACTCAAAAAATATTTCTCTCGGGAAGTGTTTATTGTCCTCTGTAGATCCTGAAATGGGATTCTATAGTATGCTTACAGTCCAAATATAATAAAAATCCAGGGTTTGTTATTATCTATAGATCCAGGTATCTACTGGGGTTTTTGGAATCTATCTGCCGCAGATACGGGGATAGTAAAGGTAAAGGTAAAGGTTTTCCCCTGACATTAAGTCCAGTCGTGTCTGTATCTGGGGATTGGTACTCATCTCCATTTCTAAGATGAAGAGCCAGCATTGTCCGTAGAAACCTTCAAGTTCATGTGGTTGGCATGATTGCATGGAGCACCGTTACCTTCCCGCCCTAGCGGTACCTACTGATCTACTCACATTTGCATGTTTTCGAACTGCTATGTTGGCAGAAGCTGGGGCTAACAGCGGGAGCTCACGCTGCTCCCCGGATTTGAACCTGCAACCTTTCAGTCAGCAAGTTCAGCAGCTCAGTGGTTTAACTCACTGCGTCCCTGGGGGCTCCTGTATGATTGCAACCCAAACATAATAATAAAAATCCAGGGTTTGCTATTATCTGTGGATCCAAGTATCCACTGGAGGTTTTGGAATATATTTGCCACAGTTACGGGGATAGTACTGTACACTAAATAGTTTCTCTTCCTCAAAATGGCTCATAATTCAGGGTGGGAATGCACATGCAGTCTTTACAGATAAATGAAATTTTCAACCAGTCTGCTTTTGAACACTGTTTCCACCAAATTATCAATCAATTAATCAATCAAAACTTTATTACAGTCCAAAAACCCAATTGTGTAACTGACCCAGTATTTATTTACCTGCTTACAACCAACAAAACAAGGGAGAACTAATAAGAGCAGACAAGTTAGATTTAAACCTACACTATAGCATTGCCTATTTGAAAATAAAAACAAAACAACCCTTTGCCATATATTCAAAATTGTTTTGTGGGTCCAAGGAACTCTAAGAATTTGGAGTAGACTGTAACTTCTCAGAAAAATGCACACACACATATATGGAACACACACGATTGCAGCTTGATACTGCAATTGAAAAAAAAAAGCAATGGGAACTCTAATGCATCAGATTTCTCATATTCAAAATGTATGAATGCATAGTGGAAAATATGAGCAGTTTACACACACAAAAGGCAGATGTTGAGGTGCTGGCTTGGCAAAGCCATCCAACTGCTGACCTGGGATTTATAGAGATCAAGAGGATTGCTTTATCTCATTTTGTAGTCATAGGAAACAGGATGAGTTTTTTCAGCCACTGACTTTACAACTCAACATACACATATTAAACAAGAATCCAACATTATTTCAACATCAGCAATTATGTTGTAAATCCTGTTGCAAATGGAAACACATTTAGATTCTTGTTAAAAAGTTTAGAATACGCTTGGGGTGGGATATAACTTGTTGCCACTCACACGTAAGGCAGAACAAGATATGTGGTAAGTAAAGACCAGTCAAAATAATAAGGAAAGGAAAGGAAAAGTACAAAACAATTGCACTAGACAAAATCAGAACTTGGAAAAGAGAGACTGTGAAAAATGACTGCATTGACAAAAACATTATTCTATTAGCAAAAAAGATACCAAAAAAGGGATTGTCTTTTAAAAGATAAGGCAGACATTGTAAAGAAAACAAGTAAGCTTTCCCTCTGTGCTCACATGGGAAGAACAAAGATGAATGCCAAAAACCTGAATAGGTTTTCCAGGTTGAACAAGGGGAAAAATGCTGATTTGGGTCAGAAAGCAGTAATAGGGAAATCAGATGTACTGTATGGGGTGGGGGTAGGGGGAAGAGTATTGTGGTACAGTAAGGCATTTTCTCATGCAACCACAATACAGATTTCTCCAAAACTATACTCTGTTAGCACTACCACCAAACAACAGCATGTAAGAAATATTCTCAAAGGAAGAAACCACCCAAACAGGCCACAATCAGAAAATAAATGATCCCTCTCCAAAAGAAATAATTTTGCTGATCATAGCAATATTGGTTCCATATGTTTCCTCGCCAATGTCCCACTGTACTTTAGGATTTTCAGCATTATTACTATGACATCTTACACAGAAGATTAGGAGTGGGACAAGAAAATCAAAGCACCCATATTTTCCATTTCTTATGTTCTTCCCCTGATGACTTAAAACATGATTAAATGTTTACATGAATCTTAACAGTGGCTTGGAGTAAAAAAGCAAGCCAGTAGCCTGGGCATGGGCGACAACTACCTCCCTCCAGAAAACCGAAAGACAACACACACACACTGTTGGGATAACAACAGGCCCCAACTTGTTTATGGATAACAAATGAGGAACAGGGTTGGCTGCCATAGATGGGTTCTGGATCAGGGATTGGGCAGCCCGCTGCTGATCAATACTGCTTAACCATGCCAGGGGGTACTGCTGTTACTGACTGGCACAATACTGGGACATCATTACTGCCGCACCCCTGGCGAACCACCAGACACCCCCCCCCCCGCAATAGGGGGAGGATAAGCAAGCCAGATCTAGAGCCCATGCAACACAGCTGCAAGTTGTGAGAAAAGAACAAATCAAACAGTTAAACACATATGAAGGTGGGTAGGTGGGATGAGACATCCAAAGGCACACTGCTGGCAGTGGCCGGCCCCAGCCAATCAGGGGGCAAAGAAAGGCCTGTTGCTTATTGGTCAGCCAGCTGGTGGGAAAGCTTCTCACCACACAGAGGGCTTCTGGGAAGGAGTATGGTGGGCGGGAGGGCGCCTGCCGCCACAACATCTCCACCCAGTAAGTCGGGCAGAGCATTTATTAAATATATGGAAACAGTACCACATAAAATACTTCACATACAAGTAAAAAAAAAAGTCTGAAAGGTAAGTGTTATATCAATCTTAAAACAGAAAACTGATTGTGAGCTTTATCCACTTCTGGTCATAGAAGAGCAGACTCCAGTTTAAAGAGGAGGTGGCATCTCACCTTCATTCCACAAGGTTCCAGACCAGCTAAACAATCTCCTCTAGAAGACTAGAAAAACCTGAACTTGTTTTCAGTACCAGACAAGAATGATCTAGGGAATGAGCAATATCATAAGAATCTCATTAGATCTAGATCTATAATTTGGTAAAACCTGGGTAATTTCTTGTCTTTCAGATAGAAAACAGTTTTCTTTTCTCCTTTAAAATGTTTAGAATTCATGTATCTTTCAAGCAACTCTGTTTAGGAAACAAATAGGAGAATAAAAACCCGGTTCTTCATGAAGAAAATTAAGTATTAACATATTGCATTATATAGTATTGCATTTTTAATGTTTTCCGTACTTAGTGCTAAGTACCATTTGTTATTTTTTATTGTTATCAACATGTCTCCTTTTCTTCCAAAGTGAAAACTTCCTGCACTACTAAAGGTAATCTTTGCAAGTTTTTTCCCCTCAGGAAATGGAGGAAGTCTCAGAGAGATTACAGGAGCAGGTCTACTTAGAGGTACGATTTTTATCTTATACTCAGCAGAAAGGGTTATTGTGACTCCTCAAACAGTACAACGTATTCTGTATTTTTGGTCCTAAAGTAATAGGAACCAGAGCCCTTGAAGCCACAACTGCAGACCTTCAGACAACATCCTCCAAACTAGGAGACATGGAACATGTAAGAAGAAAAACACTAGAAAGTCTATTATATGATAATGTACTGATTGGGATATTGCTTTCTCGCTACTCCCCTAAGTCATTTAAAACCAGGAAGGAAGGAGGGAGGGAGGGAGGGAGGGAGGGAGGGAGGGAAGAAAGATAAAAAATTCTGCCAGATGAGCCTAGTTAACTATTTTAAAATTTACAATGAATCTTAACTTGTGTGCTAGAAATTATGCTAAGGGGAGGGGAATGAATTCTAGTTTAAAAAGAGTTCACATGGGATTAAATCCTCAAAAGGCGCTGATGATCAAAAGTTCTTAAGATGCACGTTACAAAATAACTAGGTCTACAACAATTATGTGTTTTCCTTTTTTTTACATCTTGCATTACTATCTTAAACTGAGAAGTGAACATCTCTCATTGTAGAAATAATTCAAAACAAACAGCCACAGCTTACTGTGGTGTAATTAAGCTTTAGTTCATAAGTGAGTGATTGCTTTAAAATAAACCCTTTCTCACTGTAGTAGTACTAGAAGCAACCGAATGAAGAGGAGGAATAATCTTGCTTTCAATGTTATCAAGCCATCAAGACAGAGTATGCTCAAATGGATTCGAGAATTATTGACTACACCTTACAGAATCACCATAAATACAACATCCCCAAATGTATATACAGTGTACACTTGTTGTGTGAATTGTTCTACCATCTCAGAGATCTATTCTAATCTGAGCCCTCTATCTAAAAATCATAAACCAAGTTATAAATGTGTTGTTGAAGGCCTTCATGGTTGGAATCACTGGGTTGTTGTGCATTTTTGGGCTATATGGCCATGTTCCAGAAGCATTCTATCCTGATGTTTCACCCACATCTATAGCAGGCATCCTTGGAGATTGAGCCTCCGAGGATGCCTGCCATAGATGTGGGTGAAACGTCAGGAGAGAATGCTTCTGGAACATGGTCATACAGCCCGAAAAATGCACAACAACCCAAGTTATAGACCACCAATAAAGCTTATCATCATTAAAATGTTTGTGAAATTATTCCCTTGTAATATCACAATTGTACAACAAATAACAGAGAAATCGGTTTCAATACATTGAGGAAATTCATTTACAGTAGCCCTTGGAAAACTATGGGTACTTGCATTCTCACCTTGAAGAGGACCTCCATTTTCTCCAACTGAGCTTAAACTGAGATGTTCAGTAACCTGCCCTTCACCTCCTGGGTCTTCACTGGGGTCTACACACTGTTCAGCATCTTCTTCTTTTGCTTCGGAAACTCTGCAGCCATTTGTGCAATCTGCCCTGTCATGATCTGGTGAACCACAATCTTCGGGAAGCTCTGATGGATTTTTGTCACCTTTCAACTCTCTGGAGCTGCTGCTTGTGGATGTTATAGCACTGCTGCTCTTGGAGTTCATCTGGGAATCATATTGAGGTATGATTCCAACAAACCTCAAGCCCCGACTTGCTGCATCTTGAATCTATAAAGTCAAGATAAATTACATTTTAATTTACACATTGTCTTCCAAGAACAGAAGTGTTTCAAATAATGTTTACACCAATGCTGACACCCTTGTGATACCAGCTTCAGGAAATACATCAAATACATCTAGAGCCAATACTGTCTGCATGATTCCAATAAATAATATTTACAAAAAGGCTGCAGAGCATAGCATTCTTCTCCCAGGGGAAAGACCATTATTTTATGGTTCCTTCCCCCTTCCCCCAACAGAGCAATAAAGATCTCATCAGATTTGTACAATACACTAGAATGCATTCCTTTAAAGAAAGAAAGAAAAAATGTAAACACAGGGAAAACTAAGGAACACATAGGATTTCAAAATTAATGAGTTTGCTTCCTTTATTTCATTAGTTAGTAGCATGCACTGCATAAAAAGTCACAAGTGTTATTCTTCTTGGATTTTTTTTGGCAATCCCCCAAAAATTTTAAGATCTATATTTTAACTATTTAAATAAATCAATGCAAACACATCAAACTTTTAAAAACAAGACTGAAAACTGTCTTCCATTTTTTTGCCAGGATTACATCAAGATAAATTAGGCTACAAACATGTTTTTGGCAAGTTTTCACAAACAGTTTTCTTGTTGAACATTCTTCTAAGCAGCCAAAAAAACAAAACAAAACAGGGATTGGCCACTGCATGGGGGCAGAGGCCAATTTGTATCGCTTAGCAGTCCATGCCTTTATGTCCCAAGGTGGAACATCACTCCCAGCCACCATTTTGTGTCTGTGCTAATTTAACTGTTTTATTTTATTATTCAAAGTCTTGGGATATGTGTGTATGTATGTGTATGGAAGTGGGAGGGGGGGGGGGGGAGAGATAGTGCCTGAAACTGTCACATGTTCTGGGGAAGTTTGGGGGAATTTTCAGGCAATACAAAAATTAGCCTGAATTTTCTGGATTTTCCCAATGCTTTTTCAAGGGTTTGGGGTTGCATCACAGGTGGTTCAATGCTGCACTTTCTCCACCCACGAACAATGGGAAGAATTGGTGCAAAATGACATAAGCATATGATATGAAGGGGGGAAATGATTCATAGAGGACCTAGTGGTTGCAGGGAATCACAAAATACATACATCACAATGTAGAAGTCTGGATACTGAAAGCAGAACTGCAGACATTAACTATGTAGTAAATGTAGTAAATGATATAAAGAATTACAGGAAGCAGAAGTAGTTGTGTGGAATTATTTTAATGCACTGGGGAACAATGTTTTACTGTCCATGTAAAGCTTTAAAAAAGTCAAAAATCCCAAAATGACCTAATTGCCGCCAAAGAATATATTATAGTAACAAGTAAATGTTACTTGTTAAAAGCACTGGAGTGAGGTGATATTCATGGTACAGCATTTCTTTAAAAGTAACTTTGTTAACCCTTTGTCACCAAAAAAGTAACTTGTCAATTTCAAAAGTTGTAGAACAGCAATTCATCAAAAGCATTTCAGAAACAACAATTATTTCATAACTTATAAGGGAAAGCAGCATCGGGAACATACTAAACAAGAGAAAAACATGACAAATGAAAATTTAAAAGATCTGAACCCAATAACATTTTGAGAAAAATTTGTTCATGCTACTAAGTCATTTCTCTGGAATTGGTGGGCTCTGTAGCATACAGGGAAGTGCTGTACCTAAACATGGGGAAACTGATAGACATAAAATTCTCCACAAATGTTGGAGGAAGCGGAATAGTTTTCTCTAATTGCTCAAGTAGGCATTTGGGTTTTCTTGCTTTCCGAGACCAAAATCTTCTTAATTATGAAAAAAATAATAATGAGAACATATTTATTAAACTGTGGGTCCCAACCCCAAATGGGGTTACCATAACTGAAAAATTGGGGGAATAGTAAAAAGTTGCCACCTAGTGACTGTTTTAGATACTGACACAAATATGTTAGCAAAAACATGCAGTATTTACAGTGGACTCTGATGAAAATCGTTCAGCTGTACTTCATAAAAAGGAAAACTGGCCTGTGTAGATAGCCTTGCAAATGCTTATCATCACTAAATGATTGATTTTTATACTTACTTTGTGTATCCATATTCCCGAAGTCATGTAAAAATGTAAAAAAGTGGAAAAGTTTAAGAAGCCCTTCACTATGTCATGGGAAACTGTTCCATATGCCCCAATAGCTGAGCCATCACTTACTTACACTGAAAGTTCTCAAGCAGGACAAATAACAACATTATTCCAGTCCTGCAATTTGTTATTATATTGAAATATATTAGTGATTGGCTAATGAAACATAAAGGCACAATAAGATCGCTGCATAGGCTCATAACTAGAAGTTCAAGAACGATCTTTTAAAAATAATATCACAATATTACAATGAGCTGAGCCTTCTCCCACACACCCACAGATTTTAGGTACACAGCGCCAATATCACTCATTATTAGGAATTAAAATCAAGACAATACAAGCTTTTTCAAATGCAAATAAGACAGAATCAATTCTCCACATGAGCTGCATCCTAACAAAGAAGGCAGGCCAAAGAAGCAGACATTTTATTCAACTTTTTTGTTTCTCTTTAGAAATGGGGGAAATATCATTGTATCTTCCTGCAAATGTTATGAATCATCCAGCTTCCTGAAACCATGCTACTGAGCTGAGCACATACACAACACCTGGATGGCATAAACAGCTTCCTCTTTTATACTATTGTTGCAGTTTATATGTTCAATGGTCTAAGGGCAGGAATTGAAGCTTGCTTCCTAGGAAACCAAGCGAAAGCTGAATATCACAGTTGCAGATTCTAGAGCCAGAGACTGGATTTGTCAGAAATAGTGTCAAGGTGAATGAACATCGTACATAAATTAATAGTGTGGTGAGGGTAATAATTCAGATGTCTACAGTGAACACAGAAACTGTCTGACACATCTCACTACCATTCAGATTACTGTGAGGTCTGCTAGTTTCAGGACGAGACTACAGACATCAAACCAAGATGATACATGAACCTGAGAATCAAGAACCAAGATATAAAAAATTAAAGAACACAGTAAAATTAAATTTAATAATCTCCCGCTTATCTGTCCGAACATATCTCTCCTTATGAACCATCCAGGAACTTAAGATCTTCTGGAGAGGCCCTGCTCTTGGTCCTGCCTTTTTCACAGGTTCAGTTGGCGGGGGCAAGAAATAGGGCCTTCTCTGTGGTGGCCCCTCAGCTATGGAACGCCCTCCCCAGGGACATTAGATCGGCCCCCGCCCTCTTAATTTTTCGTAAAAAAGTCAAAACCTGGCTTTGTGAGCAGGCTTTCTCAAATGCAGTGTAGCAGATATTTCTTGACCTCAGAACAGCTGGACAATTGCGATTGGATAATGATTCTGGAAATGAGATGTGGAGGATTTATGTTTTATTGATTTTATTGTTCATGGAATTTTGTGGATGTTATATGCTTGTTGACCAAAAAGTCGCAGGTTCAATTCCGGGGAGTGGCATGAGATTCCGCTGTCAGCCCTAGCTTCTGCCAACCTAGCAGTTCGAAAACATGCAAATGTGAGTAGATCAATAGGTACTGCTCTGGCAGGAAGGTAATGGCGCTTCATGCAGTCATGCTGGCCACATGACCTTGGAGATGTCTATGGAAAACGCCGGCTCTTCGGCTTAGAAATGGAGATGAGCACCACACCCCAGAGTCAGACATGACTAGACTCAATGTCAGGAGACAACCTTTACCTTTACCTTACCTTATATGCTTTTAACTGTTTTTATACAGGGTTAGTCAAAATGCATAGGCCAATAAGCCATTCAATTGAATGGCTTATTGGCCTATGCATTTTGACTAACCCTGTATTATTGTGGCATTGAATTGTGCCATTTTGTAAACCACCCTGAGTTGCCCTTGGGCTGAGAAGGGCGGTATAGAAATATAGTAAGTAAGTAAGTAAATAAATAAATAAATAATAACAACTTCATGGCAGGCAAAGGAACCTGGAGAGACTGAAAAAGCAGCCATTGCCAGTTTAAATGCTGCGTGATTTCTTTTTGCAAAGATAGCTGCACAGTTTTCAATTTCAGGACTGAATGCTGCAGTTTCCAGAAAACAATACAGCTTTTTGTGCAAGATGAGAAACCTTCATAGACAAGATGTGTGTTTCCCATCATTATGCGAGGGAAAACTTCCCTAAGTGTTTTGAAGCTACAAAATGAAAAACTATTTCACTGTTATCAACATCCATCAGTAAATGGGAAAAAATGTGATTCACTGTCCCTGTATCAAACTGATCTTTGCATACATCTTAACTGGGAAAGGGAAAATAGTAGAGATGTAGCAGTTCAACTGTAGAAAAAATAATTATCTAGATATGCTCAGATTTTTTTTGTTTAATGTCATATTAAGAATTCTCAGAAATTCCAGATTGAGAATTTGAGATTGAGAAAATACAGTCATTCATTGTATGTTGCTCTTTTGGTCGATCAGTGTCCACTAACTGAAATGAATCAATCCTTGCTGCCCTTTAGTAAACAAAGTATTTTAATAATAAGTGAACATGTTGGTAGGGATGGAAAGAAAACAAAGATGTAGAAGACTGTCAAACTGTTACAAGATAAGATTCTGTGCTTTCTGATCTCAGAAAGCCTAAAATTTCCAGGGGTCTTATCATGACACAGACAGCAATTATTTTAAGAGATTTGTTATCCATGTGAGGATAATTTTAGGCTGGAAGAGGACAACAACTTTAATATGAGAAAAAGAAACCTTTGAAATAAAATTTCTAGCAAGGTATTTTCCCCCAAACTAAATAGCAAGAACTTTTTTGCCATTCTCTTTCAATCCCATAATTGTTTTATCAAAAAATTAATTTGGTAAATTAGGATCATATAATTTTAATCATTATTGTTTATGCTACTGAATTAGCTTCCTAATTTCTAAAAGTTAATGTTATCAAACTGATTTTCATAGTTAACATTCCAAGCTCTGCCTATGTCACACAATAAACGTTAATGAGAATAACATGAAATGGCCCCATATATATTGCTTTGGGCAACATGTAAATCTGATGCAAAAATAGAAATTAGGAGTGTGGTTTCCTCACTACAGTCATTTGAAAACTTCAAATGTTGGAAATGGAGAAGTGAAGTTTTGGGTTATGGAGATATGGTAGAAGGACAGGATGTTTACCTGTGTGATGTTGTATTTAGGCACCTCTTTTTGTGTCAGGAGCAACTTGAGAAACTGCAAGTCATTTCTAGTGTGAGAGAATTGGCCGTCTGCATGGACGTTGCCCAAGGGATGCCCAGATGTTTGAAGTTTTGCCATCCTTGTGGGGAGCTGGAGCTGACAGAGGGAGCCCAACCCGCTCTCCCCTGATTCGAATCACTGACCTGTCAGTCAGCTACCCTGGCAGCACAAGGGTGTAATGCATTGTGCCACTGGGGGCTCTGTTTAAGCACCTGAGGCCCCAACAGAAAGGAAAGGCAGAAATACTCGAACAGTTAAATACTTAAACACTGTTACCAATCTTATTAATGACCCCCTCCTTTCCTAAGAACATACAATTTTAAGAGTAATGTAATCAAATATTAGATGTCATTGCATTGTGAGAAAGGTATTTATTCCCAGGAAATATCAATTAATTGGGTAAGAATCTTATATTTTTTAAAGAAAAAAAGCACTTATAATGTACGATTGTTATTCTGTCTAGTGTTGCGGGAAAGTAGATTATACCACATGTTTTAGATTAAGCTGTATGTTTTAAAGGAGTTTTGTATAAATAAATTAACTAGCATTAAAGCCACAGGGAGATCAAATAACTTCAGAATTCATTGTACTGCATATGATGTAGGTTTAGTAATTTCTCAGTTTCATAAAGCTACACCCCATTTTGCTCTTGTGTTTTTATGAAAGATACAGCAATAAAATACACTTTGTTGACAGGAATAAAAAGTTCACTACATTTTGTTACTGAAATAGCAAAACAAAAAGCTTTCTGATTCCAAAATTACATAAAAGTTTGGATTCATTTCTATTTCTCTTAAAACCAAAATGAATATATGGTTCTTGCTGACTAAAAACAGGTTTGCTACACTGAAAGCCAATTTAGAAAGAAAGCACCTAATATTTAAAAGGGATGTGTTGTCTGATATATTCGTCATGGATAACACACCTATTAGCCATAACAATTGCAACATGGGATATCTCCAGTCTGTTGAGGCAATATGCCTCTCTATAAGATGTCAATTAGAGAGGAGAATTTGTTTCATTCTAACCTAATTCACACTTCAAAGTCTTTATACATACAATTCTAGACATATTTTATTTGATTGAGTCCACAAACTACAGGGGGGGGGGGGAATTAAATGACATATGCAGACTTTTATTCTTGAGAGAATTTGTGTTGTGTAATTTATTTATTTATTTGCTGTATTTTACCCTGCTCAACCCCAAAGGGGACACATTGAAGGGCTGGACTGGAAGACCAGGTTGTATTTGCTATCAGAAATGATCTGGTGAAGCACTTATCTGAAGCACCCATCATCATTAATAAACGACTCTCAACCCTCCAAATTAATCTTGCCAAAAACCAGCAGGAAACTATTATCAGTGCCTACAGACCAACACTAGATGCTGATGAAGATATCAAGGAAAAAATTTAGTTGGTCACTGTCCTATTGGAGATATCTAAGGAGGATAAAATCTTCCTCCTGGGGGATTTTAATGCAAGAGTTGGACGAGACTTCAACCTGTGACCAGACACTATAGGAAAAGATGGGGTTGGAAACAGCAACTCGAATGGCATCCTGCTTCTCACCAAATGTGCGGAACACAACCTTGTCATCACTAACATGCTCTTTCGCCAGAAAAACAAGCCCAAGCTATCATCGAAGCACCCCCAGTCAAAGCATTGGCACCTCTTAGACTATGTAATTATACGTGCCAGAGACCACCACAATGTGCTTCTCACAAGAGCCATGACAGGAACTGATGACTGCTGAACAGACCACAGGTTAATCCGATCCATGATGGACATCAAGATCGCAGATGTCCATAAATGTGCTGGGTAGAAATTGGAATTGAAAATCATTTCATTCTGGAAGGTGTTTTTTCCGTTTGGAAAAACATAATCGTGTGTACCTTTATGTGTCAGTCATGCCATATATGATAGCGGAGAGTCTCAGATTACTCTGCAGGACTAACAGACATATAGGGCAGAATTTTTAGGCACAATGCCAATCATTTTTGGCACACTTCCACCAAAAATAACCAGAGCAATGTGATGAGCAGAACCATCTATAAAACCTCTGCAGAGAACTTTGACCACAGGCTCTGCATCCAGCACAATGAGAGCTCAATGTGCAAAGTAACTACACTTTGACCAAACATGATGATGATTAATATTTTAACTCAGCATCAGACATAGCAAACTGAAAGACTCATTCAGATTCTATTTGTACCGTAAGAAGAAAGCACTGACTCACACCACTTGGAAGTTGTAACTACAGCAAAAGGTATAAAAATACTATGACTTTGCAATCACAGCTTTGAAGCATCACTTTTTGTGGACTATCTAGAGTGGGGAGGACAGTTCTGGAAGACCAGAAAAGCAATGTTTTTATAGCCCTGCTTCAATACCATATTGGTAAGATCAGAATCATGGTGGCCTCCTTCATGGGATTTTTCAAAGCCTGGTAAAGTGGAAGGCAGCAGGAAAAGAGATAGATTGTTTCAAGAAAGAAAGCCACACCTTGAGTTTGCAAGTCCTGAGCAGGGCTGTTGGCGACCAAGATTACTGTAGATCTCTCATTCATAGGGTCGTCATAAATTGCAGTCAGTTTGACAGTAAACAATAACAGCAATTCACAAGATTAGAAGGATGTGAAAAGAATATTGCTTCTTTGAGAGAAAGGGCAGCCAGGTTATTAGTCAGTGTACAGTTAGACTTCTAATTTGTTTTTAAAATAGATCACTCACAAAAGAAACCTCTGAAAAACTACCGTAGTTAAAACAGTGAAGGAGAATCAATTGAGAGGGAAACAGTCCCACTATAAATGTGGTTTGTGGACTGGAGCATTGAGGCCTGGTCCACTCTTTTTTTTATACCTATAGCAAGAACAATTTTGATGAAATTTGAGATACTGAAGAGTAACTCCCTTGACTCTTGGACTTGCAAATTAAAATAAGGATCACTTTCCAATTCCAAATCACAAAACAAGGTACACTAAATGCAAAATACATAGTAGGGGAAACATGTGTTATTACAGATGTCTCACACTACTATAGGGAGTACTTTTTCTAAATATATTCTTTATGTACTATCAAGATTGATTGCCATAACGGTAGGTTACCTATATCTGAAAAACTCCTACTTTTTCAGCTAGGCAGCAATCAACCAAAAGATCTTCTAAGATGCTGTAGGTCAAGGCACTGGTAAATGACATCTACAATGCTCTCTTTGTTACAGGATGTCCTGAGAGCAGAAAGCTGGGGGGCTCTTCTTCTTTCATTCTACTTTGCTACCTGGAGAACACTTGTAGACATAAGTTCTCATCATCTCAATCTGCAGTGGTTTGGAAGGTCTTTGATAGTGATACTACCTGGATGAAAATATAGCTTTTGAGGGTTACATTTTCTTGTTAACAACAATAAAGATAACCCCCCAAAGATATGAGATCATAAATCCAGTCAGCTGAAACATTCACACCTAGCTCCAGCAGACAAGAGTCCTTTGTCCCACCCTGGTCATTCCATAGATACATAAACCCTTTTTCCTAGTTCCAACAGACCTCACTACCTCAGAGGATGCTTGCCATAGATGCAGGCAAAACATCAGGAGAGAATGCCTCTAGAACATGGCCACATAGCCCAAAAAAACCTACAACAACCCAGTGATTCCGGCCATGAAAGCCTTCAACAATAAATCCAGTTTACATTCTCATAACTACTAAACAGAATGTCAGCCAATGTCTCAAACCACTGCATGCTCACCTTGGAAGAAATCCTATGCTAGCAATGGCATTGTAGATAGAGTGTTTTTGGAGGCCACAAATCAATATTAAAATATGCCAAACCAATAGGTTTTAAACTGTTAAAAACCGGCTGCTCAGGCTACAAGTTTACAACCATTCCCCAGTGACACAGAATTTATGAAATATAGGGCGATCTCTTGCAATGCCACAAAACAGGATGAGAGTGCAATAATAATAGGCTGTGAAATTTATGTCCAGATTTGGTTAACTGTTCTTAGAAATATGTTGTTGCTTATCAACATCAGTCTGTCTGTTACACTGAGAGTTTAACATGTTTCATACGAGTTCATGATAGGATTTCACCAAACGCCAAATAAATGTAGCAGGACAATTTAATAAAATGAAGGCTAATGTCTGGAATGAAGACTTCAGCTCACACATTGCAGATATAGAAATAAGAGAATTCCAAACTCCTCTTAACTGTTTTGACGCCAGGAAGTGGATTTTCTTGGCTTTCACCCAGAGAAGACGTAGGCTCCAGCCCTACTAGTGTACAGTAATTCAATCCAGCTTGCAATGTTTCAGACTTGAATGGTTTCACAAACTAATCATTAGACCAATGTGGTTACTTTGCTAATACTTTAAAAAGAGGCTTGGAGTATGCATCATACCATCAAGAACGTTGAGGCAACCAAGCTAAGTGAAAATCAGAAATTGGTATTTTGAGCCAGGAAAAGCAACTTCTCAATGCTCGACCTCAACACCACATTCTTCAGATATATCCAGTCCAAGCTGTCAAGGTACCAAATAAAGTTATTTAATAAAGTTAGTTCATTAGGCAAAGATAGGACAAAAAATTAAATGAGATGCCACGTAGACATGTAGTGTGTAGACATTGAGGATGGTTGAAGAGAGAACGTTCTTCCAGTGGAAAAAACATATTTACAGAATGTATATTGTGTAAACTGTTTCACAGTGATATTTATATGAGGGTGGGTGAAAAGGTTTTGCCTCCTGTGTCATAAAAACATTTTAGTGTAACTATATTATTGTGTATTAGTGATATGTTGATTTTTCGTTATTGCTTTATTGTAAATTGTCTTTTATATGTTGTACACCGCCGTGAGTCGCCCTAGGGCTGAGAACGGCGGTCAACAAATGCAGCAAATAAATAAATAAATAAATAAATGAACACAGAAGAGCAGAAGTTGCTACAGATCATAGCCTGAACTATCCTCTACACAAAACTACAGTTCAAAATGTCACCATCAATTTGTGCACATTTGCACCACCGTTTAACCCAGACATCAGAATAATTTTGGAAAAATTCAGGGGTTTGCTTTGTGACCCATGATTGTAAAGCTGTTTTAACGTCATTTAAGTAATTGAATCTGAAACCACATAGGTTGTCTTTCAGAGGTCCAAACAGGTAAAAGTCAGAAGGGGTCAAATCATAAATGTTCTTCAAGTGACTATGGATATCTTTAGGTGCACAATGTTCTTTTGCCAGAAATTCAATGCTAACTCGTTCTTTTACCTTCAGATTCATGGTTCTAATCAGCCAATCACAAAAAAGAAAAGACTACATCAGTAGAGTAAGGTTACCTCTATTATATCATGCATAGATAGTGCAGGTGAGGGAGAGCATGCAAAGTTGGAAAGAGGTTCATGCCAGTGAGTCCTTTCAAGGCATGTGGTTCTGTGTGGGAAGTTTCGCCCAATTCTATTGGTGGGGTTCAGAATGCTCTTTGATTGTAGGTGAACTATAAATCCCAGCAACTACAACTCCCAAATGTCAAGGTCTATTTTCCCCAAGCTCCACCAGTATTCACATTTGGGCATATTGAATATTCATGCCAAGTTTGGTCCAGATCTATCATTGTTTGAGTCAACAGAGCTCTCTGGATGTAGGTGAACTACAACTCCAAAACTCAAGGTCAATGCCCACCAAACCCTCCCGGTATTTTCTGTTGGTGGTGGGAGTTCTGTGTGCCAAGATTGGCTCAATTCCAGTAACTATAACTCCCAAATGACAAAAACAATCCCCCACCAAGTCCACCATTATTCAAATTTGGGCGTATCAGGTATTTTTGACAAATTTCATCTAGTGAATTTCATCCTGCATATCAGATATTTACATTATGATTCATAACAGTAGAAAAATTACAATTATGAAGTAGCAGCAAAAATAATTTTGTGGTTGGGAGTCACCACAGCATGAGGAACTCTATTAAGAGGTTGCAAAATTAGAAAGGCTAAGGAACACTGGTATAGAATATAAAAAGGTAAAGGTAAAGGTAGTCCCCTGACATTAAGTCCAGTCATGTCTGACTCTGAGGTGTGGTGCTCATCTCCATTTCTAAGCCGAAGAGCCAGCGTTGTCCGTAGACACCTCCAAGGTCATGTGGCTGGCATGACTGCATGGAGCGCCGTTACCTTCCCGCCGGAGCGGTACCTATTGATCTACTCACATTTGCATGTTTTCGAACTGCTAGGTTGGCAGAAGCTAGAGCTGACAGCGGAAGCTCACGCCGCTCCCCGGAATCGAACCTGCGACCTTTTGATCAACAAGCTCAGCAGCTCAGTGCTTTAACCCACTGCGCCACCGGGGGCTCCTGGTATAGAATATACTCGCTCCTAAATATCATCAAACTGAAAAAAAGCCTTATAAAAATGCTGATTCATGAAAAAAAGAAAGGCATCTTAAAAGAAGTCAGATTTATTTTATAGAAAAATAAAACAGCTTTGGGCTTGGTTTTTAAAGTTATGTGAGATAAAAGGCACCAGGTGTACTGTATTACAGCAACATGCAACACAAGTATTTTTTATACATCTGGAAGAAAATTATTCTGATTCATTTCCCAGCGATCTTTCTTCTGGCATGATATTCAACTCAATAAAATCAGTGCTTTAATCAGATACCGAAAAGGAATAAGATAACATAGCCTGACAGACACTATGCATGGGATCCAGCTATTCAAGGTATCGTGGTTCATGCTGCAATTCCATTAGCTTGGGAAAAAAATGAGGTTAAATTATAAATATTTTAAAGATGGTTATAAAATCTTTAAGGTTTGTATCAAATTTTATTTCCCTATATCTATGTGACTGTTGCACAAAACATTAAAACAGGCTAAAATTCATTGTACACAGGCAAGAAAGTAGTAACTGATAGGAGAGAAGCAGAAACATTATAATTAGTAGCACTAATACCAGGAACATTGGAAGCGGACGCTGCTATTATTGGCCCACAAATATATGTTTAGTTTACATTTCAATTATGAGACCTATGCTTCTGCTAGCAGCATTTAATAAAAACTACAAAATCCTATGAGATGAAGAGTTAAGCCATGTAGCTATTTTGTAAACTTCCAAGAATGTAAATATGTATACAAGAGAAAGTGGAGTTATTATTTATTTATGTATTTATTTATGGCATTTATATGCTGCCCTTCTCACCCCAAAGGGGACTCAGAGCGGCAGGCAAGTAATATGTAAATACAATATATTATATTATTACCATAGCACAATATTAGTATTATATATTACTATATTGTACCATACTCATTATACTGTAATATTATTAGTATTATTAGTATAATTATAATTATAATAATATGATAATTATAATATTATATTATTAGTAGTATTATATTGTATCACATTATAATATTACCAATATTATATGTATACACAATATGTTATATTATATTATTAACATAGTGTGGGAGACAAGGTGGAACGGTCCTCCTGCCCTTCTTTTCATTCTGGTCCCAGAGCAGAAGTTGGTGCTGGGGTTTGTATACCATGTGGGCTTTGGTATACTTTGAGAAATGTAGGAAAAATTAAAGTATTTCATTACTCATGAAATTAGATTAATGCAGAGGGGATTGGATGTATTGGGGGGCACTGGATATATTTTAAGGGAAACTATGGTGTTTATCACACTAGTTTGTTCTTTCAGATTATTAAAGTGTTCTTACCATACATCAAGGGATCCACTGACCGCATAGAGAAGCTGATGAAGAAACACAAACTACAAACTATCTACAGACCCACTAAGAAAAACCAACACATGCGACACTGCAGTTGTGGACAAGTCTATATAGGGACCACCAAACGCAGCAATGCCCAAACACGAATCAAGGAACATGAAAGGCACTGCAGACTAATTCAACCACACAAGTCAACTATAGCAGAGGACTTAACGAACCAACCTGGACACAGCATATTATTTGAGAACATAGAAATGCTGGACCACTCTAACAACCACCATGTCAGACTACACAGAGAAGCCACTGAAATCCACAAGATGTGGAAAATTTCAACAGAAAGGAGGAAACTATGAAAATGAACAAAATTTGGCTACCAATATTTAAAAACTCTAAAATCAGGACAGCTAATAAAGAGGAACACTAAAAAAAATAGGGGAAATCCAGGCAAGAATCAATCAGGGCCTGCTAACACCTTTCAACGAAGAATCCTCCCAGTCAGCAATCAGCCAGGATATGAAGCTGCAAGGCCATTAAATGCTAATCAAGCTGGCCAAACTGCAACATTCACACTTGCCTTAAACAGACAACAGTTCTTTCTCCCACTTTGGAAATTCCACAGATATATAAACCTCACTTGCCTAGTTTCCAACAGACCTCTGAGGATGCCTGCCAAGGATGTGGGTGAAACATCAGGAGAGAATGCTCCTGGAACATGGCCATATAACCCAGAAAACTCACAGGAACCCATTTAACACATTCTTTTGCAAGGATTTTCCTGCTGGAGATCTCTAGGGCATCCCTAAGGGAAGAGCAATGAAACCAAACATACACAGCACCCACTATACTCCCACTATTGCAACAAAGCTAAATGAGACATCCATACCTAAAGTAATTATTAAACCATATTGATTTCTGTGCTCACTTATGAATTATTCTCAATGGGAAAGGAATGTATCTCCAAACGACTTATTTATTATTTATTTACTATATTTGTATACCGCTTTTCTCAGCCCTCGGGCGACTCAAAGCAGTTAACAGTAGCAAAATTCAATGCTCAAAACATCATAAAACTGATAAAAACAATTAAAACAATAACATAATTACAATCAATTATACATCAATAAAACATCTCATTAGCATCTCATAGTTAGAATCAAGATCCAGTCTCATCATCTAATTGTTCCATATTCCTATATTCATTACACTGCCTATTCAAATGTCTGCTCGAACAACCAGGTCTTCACTTTTCTCCTAAATGCTAACAAGGAGGGGGCCGATCTAATATCTGTAGGAAGGGCGTTCCACAGCTGAGGGGCCACCACTGAGAAGGCCCTGTCTCTCGTTCCCACCAGACGTAGTTGTGACACAGGCGGGACCAAGAGCAGGGCCTCCCCAGACGATCTTAACATCCTAGCTAGTTCATAGGAGGAGATGCATTCGGACAGGTAAGTTGGGCCAGAACCGTTTAGGGCTTTATAGGCTAAAGCCAGCACTTTGAATTGTGCCCGGTAGCAAACTGGCAGCCAGTGGAGTTGTATGCTCCCTGAGCACCGCTCTTGTTAGTAACCTGGCTTTGGAAATCAAGATATACCAGGGATCTCCAGACAGGGTAAGAAAAAAGAACTTGGCTGAAATGTTGGAGAGTCATTGGTATTCAGAATTTATCATACTGGGTCTTTATGATGTCAATTAGTCAAGGAAGCTTCCTATATTTCTACTATGCACAGTCTATGTAGATTTAGGCTATTTATTGAGACTTTCATCATGAACTGTCCTGCCTCACACATGGAATTTTATTGATGATGCAAAATTTCCCCTTCCATTTATAACTCTCCCATGTTTTTGCACCTTTTTCTGTTTTTTTTTTTCTTTCCACAAAAGATCCTCAAAGTAGAAAAGATAGAATAGCTGCATCTTTTGGTTGGTAAAAATAAATGCTTCTACTGGAAGCGCCCTAAAATTACACTTATGTCAAACTCACTCATCACAGTCTGCAATTCATACATATACTTATCTCCAATTGCAGTGTAATGAGCAGTATAACAGTATCCATTACAAAAGACTGAAGGATTAAATATGCAGTCCATAAAGCTGCTGCATCACAATAGCTCTAACAGCTTGCCAAACCAGAGCATCACTAGGCGCTTTTGTATTGCATATCCAAACATCTATATGAAATAGGTACAAGATCTAAGATTCGAAAGGTCGCAGGTTTGAGTGGAGTGAGCTTCTGCTGTCAGCCCCAGCTTCTGCTAACCTAGCAGTTTGAAAACATGCAAATGTGAGCAGATCAATAGGTGGGAAGGTAATGGCGCTCCATGCACTCATGCCAGCCACATGACCTTTGGGGTGTCTACGGACAATGCTGGCTCTTCGGGTTAAAATGGAGATAAGCACCATACCCGAGAGTCGGACACGACTCGACTTAATGTCAGGGGAAATCCTTTACCGTTACAAGATCTAAAGATATAGTGAAGTCAGTTCCCAGGGATGTTGGGAAGAGGGTGAAGTGACTACGATTACAGCTCTAAGGCACCCTCTCAGGAAGTTATAGCAGGTAGTTATATATGCTTTAATGAAATATAGTATTTTATCACTAACAGAAGAAGTGTAGAAAAATCATAGGTAAACAATTTTCAAATTGCATCTATTGAAATCCCACATCTATTCTATTTCTGAGAGACATCAGCAGCTCAAGTTTCACCTCCATTAAATGATCACATTTCTACTAAAACTAAAATGTTATGATTCAATATGCTTTATAACCCAATAAATTGAATCCCATGTTGTCTTTACTGCAACATTCATTAAAACCTGGGTTTCTACAAAACACACTCTGGAATCTGAATGTCCAAAATAGTCAATATGCAGCACACATAACAAGCAATTAAAGCCTTTTCCATGTGTTGAATTTCATAAACCAGGAGTCATGCTATGATCCAATGGCCATGTTGACTTATGGAAATTGTAGTCCAAAACACCAAGAGGCCATTAAGATGGAGAAGGCTGCTGTAATCCTACTCATTTCACATAAAAATCCATTTTCTGAGTTCTGCAGATAACAAGTTGAATGTGATATCATATTTCAGCCAGAATTCTGTCAGATACACACAATTCCATTTAAGGGCAGAAATGCAGATTTCTTCCCTTTCCTTCCCCCAAAAATGAAATACAATTTAACAAGTCTAGAAAAATGTACTGAAGAGGACCGCTCTGAAGTCATGACCTCATCCATTCTTCTGTTACCTACATAATGAAGGGCTGTGGGAAACGAACAGCAGCTGCATGCCTGAATATACATACACCTTGATAAGATTAGGCTTGTGCTGAGCGAAGTTTCACTCAGTATTTGCCAAATAATTCATTGCCTCCTGCCTCACATCACGTTAGATCTCTAATATTAACAAATTAGGTTTCTAAATGGTAGACTGAGCCTATTGATTATTTGAAATACTGCAGTGTATGGAGGGAGAACCTCCAGTGGGTGAGAAAGTTTTCCCTTCCTCCCAGAAACTTCATCTGAGTGTCTTCAAGTATGAGTGTCCACTTAAAGCCCAGAGGAGTTGCTGCATGGAATTGAACTGTGTCTTCTAGATAACAAAGCAATTGCATATAACTGAGTGCTTTCTTTAGCCTGGACGGTTTTGGACTGGAGTGCACTCCCAAGTATACGTTACATAGATTTTTGGCTGTGCTTTGCAAGTTTGATAAGAATTATATCTAGCTTTATTTCTTTTGCTTTGGACCCACGCTTTACCCTTTGTATCACCCATTTCTGGAGTTTGGGCAGTACAGTAACTATGTGTGTGGAGGAGTGGGGCGGACCAATGCAATTTGAATTTATATCCTATACAGCAGTGGTTCCCAACTTTTTTTTGACCAGGGACCACTTTGACCAGGGACAACTCTCCAACGTTAGTATGAAAAGGGTTACGAATCAGTTTTTTGTCAGCTTTATATTTGGTTTGGTTATTTGGGATGCTGATTCAGAAAATTGCATTGGATAGACTAAATCAGCTCTAGTTTCTTATACAGAACATATGCCATCCAGTAGTTACCATCTGCTCACCCACAAAAAACCGTATTTAATAAGCCTTGACACTATAAAAGGGCTTTGCAAGACCTGTTGCTCTCATTGCAACGGTGTAGTAATGGTGAGGCTGCAGACTATATTTTAGTTCTTGTGGACTACAGGTTGGGAATCACTACTATACAGTAAAGATGTTCCTCCCCAAGACCCACCAGTAGGCCACACATCTACACAGCAAACCCAAATGTCAATTTCCTCCACAGTCTCTGTCAGAATATCAACATGATGTGATATTGCATTATTTCCTCTCATCATTTTGAGAGGGACCACAGATTAAAATGAAATTACCTGAGGGTAATACAGCATTCTGAGGTGCTTTCAAAGGCATGGTGTGGGTGTTTTAATACATTGGTGGTTTTATATATGATTCAGGGGCAATAACACATCAAATGTCGCACTAAATTTTATAACAATATTTGAGAGTGATTGGGGGTGCTTTGGAGGACACATGGGGAATTCTAGGGCCACTGAAATGGGCTCTAGAAGTTATATGTAACCTTCAAGATGCACTATGCATATCCATGCTATACAGTTTGTCCCAGCCGGATTTAAATAAATTCTGGAAATCTCTTGTTCCTAGAAAGAACAAGCAGAAAAGGAATATTGGGAAAACCATCAAGTAAATACTAGCTTTCCATCTCCACCTTAGAGAATGCCTTTCACCAATATGACAAAGCACAGATTCAAATTTAATTAGCAGCCAAGTGATTTATAAAGTACCCTATCTGCTGAAACAAGGATTATCCTACATCAGTGGTTCCCAACCTGTGGTCTATGGACCACCAGTGGTCTGCAAGAACTAAAACATGGTCCACGGCTGCATTGTTACTACACGATTGCAACAGAAATGACTGGTCTCGCGAAACCCTCTTATAGTGTCAAGGCTTATTAAATATGGTTTCTGTGGGCGAGCAGATGGCGACTACTGGATGCATATGTTCTGTATCAGAAACTAGAGCTGATGGGCTCTAACCATTGCAATTTTCTGAATCAGCACCCCCAAATAACTAAACCAAATCTAAAGCTGACCAAAAACTGATTTGTAACCCTTCTAGTACTAATGTTGGAGAGTGGTCCCTGGTCAAAAAAGGTTGGGAACCACTGTCCTACATGAAATGAAACTGACTAGTTTATCTTGTCTGGGAACATTTTAAGTGGGCCATAACTCAGTGGGAAAGTTCATCATTCAGTGCCAATTCACTCACTATTCTCTAGTTCAGTGGTTCTCAACTTGTGGATCCCCAGGGGTTTTGGCCTACAACTCCCAGAAATCCCAGCCAGTTTACCAGCTGTTAGGATTTCTGGGAGTTGAAGACCAAAACATCTGGGGAACCACAGGTTGAGAACTACTGCTCTATTAAATCTCAAGTAGGAAAAGACTCTACAGAATCAAACTGGGATACAATACAAAACAGATTAGAAGTTTGTCTTAATATAACAGTGCTCCTTATGTCCTTCATCCATCAATAGTGAAAGGCAGAAATGCTTATAAACTTAGAAAGCTTTATGATTATATTCTATAGGTCACATCCTCAATCAGAACACTTAGACAAGAGGCAAACGTTTTGACCTAGCCGTGCTGCTCTACATGCAGAATTTGGATTAATATGGAACAATGGGATGAACCATGTAAGCGGATGTTAATTTCACATTTTTTCTCTAGCCTTCACACAACTTCTGGAATGCTGAGGCCACGGGCTGTACACAGTAACTGCAGCTATTTTTACTTTCACCAGGAAGACAACCTTTTTTTAAAAAAAATCACTGGGACAAAGGATTGCAAAAGCAAATAAAGTCCCCTGGGGACATCATGGAATACTTTTGCTACAGCTAGAGAGCTCATATCTCAACACTCACATTATACCACAGAGTAAAGATTTACAGAAGTGAGGTTTTTTAAAGTTTAACCAAGAACATATGTTTCTCTTCACACCACAGTTCCCAATATATAGTATATGCAGTTTTCCACAATCCTTTTGTTTTTACATTTGCTTTCAAAACATTATTGCCAAAGACAGCAAACACAGCGGGAACATTCTTGTCCAGTAATACTACTTTATTGTAGGCTCATATCTATGTCAAGAGCCTTTGCTTTCTAAATGCAGAAAACAAAGTCTTGAGAGAAGCTTTTATTACGATGTGTAAAGAAATAAACATAGAACTGCTATTTTGTAAAGATGTTTTAAGTGGGAAAGGCAAGTATTTTCCCAGAAAGACAGGAATAATATCAAACAGTTTCAGATCACTTAAATAAATAAACCCTTTGGGCAATAAATAGCATTTCAGGAAGGTCATTTCAGATTTTTCTCTTTAAAGACTTGAACCAATTTTAATTTCACATTATCTTCCAACCCCCACTAAGCAAAACTAATATGCTTTAAGACAAGTTAGAAACACACTGAATAAAGTGGGATTATTCTGTACAAAATCATAAGGAATGATTGAGAAGACTGGGGAAAACAATGTGGCAATCGTGCATTCCTAAGTGGTTTGTTTTGTCATTACTTTTACACCACTATGGAGCAACATAGCATTGTCACTTAAACTTGTTCTGTATCTAGTTTTGGAAGCATGGATTCAAACATTTAAATGGTTAATCTGAACATAAATATTAATTGACTGACTGTGAAACAGAAAGTTCCAATTTCATTTCAGAAAATGACTAATAATAGAGCAAGGGTTGGGACCATGTGGCCATCCAGATGTTGTTGGACATCAAATTCCAAAATAAGCAGCAGTGAAAGGATGGGCTTCTTTTCCCCATCTAAAAATGCACACATTTTCTTTGCAGGTTTCCCATGTCTGTAGTTCCCCCTCCCCCCCCCCCCCCCCGCAAAAAGCACTAAATTAAAAGGTACCCAGATATCCATAATGCATTGAAGTTTTTACTAATGTGGTATTCCTGTATCTTTACACTTAAATGGTGATCAAAAGCAGATATAAGATCTCTAAGTGAATATCCAGAACTTTAGGGGGTTCTTTTTAATACAGTGGTTCTCAACCTGTGGGTCCCCAGATGTTTTGGCCTTCAACTCCCAGAAATCCCAAAAGTTGGTAAATTGGCTGGGGTTTCTGGGAGTAGTAGCCCAAAACACCCATAGGTTGAGAACAACTATTTTAATAGCAAGAGGAGATACAGCTTTTCTTCTGAGCAAAATCTTTAAAATATTCGCCTAAACCTCTTTGATCTTAAATCTTTATACCTGACATTTCTTTAGGAGTGACTTGGGCCTTTCCATCCAGTTCATACAGAAACACATACTGTACACACACAACTCTGAGAAATACTTAAAGGTCAAATTTCCTAAAGTTATCAGCACAAGTTCTTGATTGCAATAGTTCCCCAAGCAACAGTAAAAAGGCCACACTTCCTTTCCAAGAAAAAGAGATAAATATTTTGAAATCTCTGCATAGAAGCACATACACAAACACTATGTAGATAAAGGGAAGAAATATATAGATAACTGATAATGTGTAAGGAATCAAATACAAAATGGCTACTGAGAAGCGCACTGAGTCAGATACAGAAAAGTACTGCAAGGGAAAGTAGTTGTCCTTCAGCTCCACATATGGAGATTTTCAAACTGTATTTTAGGAACATGCCCGTTGTACAGTCATTAATTTACAAAATATGATTGATGAATAAAAATTCTATTTTTTCATGTTAAATATCTGTTTCACAATGATACCTAAAATATTAGTTATGGGACTTTCAATGATACTGTAATTATTAATGCAGTTTGAGGATGCCTGGTCTAACTTTTCTGGGAAGGATGTTCCAAAACATGATGGCTGCCACTGAGAAGGTCCTCTGGCATGTTCCCACAAAGTGTATCTATGAGGATGATTGGACAGAGAAAAAGGCCTCTGCAGAAAGCCTCAAGGCATGGGCCAACCCATAATGGGAAAAATTGTATTTCCAAATGACCTGGACCTGAGTTTATAGTTTTTGAAGTATAGTTTTTGGAATTTAAACAAGACACATGAGATATACCAGAAAAATGATTCAATGGCTTCCATAGCTATTTTTAAATGGCAGTACTTTAGCATTCATAGTTCCAAAATTAACTTGTTTGTATTATATTACTCTGTACATGTTTTGCTTCTACTTACTTTCTTAATGAGATCTGGCATCTTTGATTTATCCAAAAGATGATCTGAAGAGAAGCAACTTTCTATCTCTAAAGCATTCCCATCACTGATGACATCATTTTTCAATGATCTGAAATGAAAAAGAACAAAAGGACTTTCAATAACAGACAAGTGTGACAGAATGAAAATCATGCATAGTTCACATTTTTTATCAGTTCACACACTGTCTTGCCAGAGAAAAGATATGCCACGCAGATGATGGGTAAAGAACAGAAAGTTTACTCTTTAAAATGCAGAGCAACATACATGCAGTCATTTGAATAGTTGTATTGACTCACACAATGTCCTTTGAGAGAGATCAAATGGTCTTTATGAGTCCATGGGGAAGATCCTCTTCCAGCAGCTCAGATGCAAAACTTTGCTCTCTCTGAGCTCCTACATAGCTAACAGTCTAAATATGTAACTGTTGCCAAATCTTCCAAGCTCAGCTAGCCTCTTGCGCGTGGCCCAAACTATCAGCTTCATGTTTTGCATTTTCAGTTAACACAATCACCAACTGATTTTTACATGCTCTAACCACAAGGCATTCATGCAAAATTCTATTTTTTTAAATTCAAAACATCAGTTGTCCTATTGCATCCCAAACTGATGTTCTGTGCAGTGCCAACTCAGAGTAAACCCTGCTTCTGTACTAGCAATGGCATAGACTACTGAACAGTACCAGAGGAAATTATAAGTATCAATGGATTCATAAGAAAGGATAAAAGAAGGGGAGGAAGGATCTTATGAAATTGAACTTTTGTACTAGAAACTGGTTTACTACAAAAAAAAAAAGCTTCTATAGAGGAATACAATTATAAAATGGAAACATAGTGCAATAGCGACATGGCATAGGAATCTTTACGGTTGTGCATGGATTCATCACATCCACATGAGTTCTTCTTCTATTAGTGTATTCCAGTGTCTTTCAAATGCCCTTCTCTCTCCTTTGATAAGAATATGGCTTGCTGCCTGCTTCTGTGTTCTCAATGTCCACACAAAGCCGAGCTTGATCACTTGGTAGCATAAAAAGTGGTCCTTGTTACTCTTGCTCCCAAAGAAAATAAACCATGTTGCCAAAACAAGATATTTGTATCTATTCCTTTCATTGACTCATTTTGAAAGATATTTTTTTTATTCAGAGCAGTAAATCTGGGTTTTTTCCACCCAAGAATGTATATTTGTAAATGCCCCCTCCCTCTTGACCTTCAAGAGCAAGTGAAATCCTGGCTTTGGAATTAAGCTTTCGCAGAGTGATGGTTGGTACTGGTAAAGACTAAGAGCTATTGGACCACAATGTGCGGACTGAGTTAGATGATGTTTTTAACTGGGCAAATTGCTTTTATATGTATTTTAACTTATATATTTTTAATTTATTGTATTATGTTGTTTTAAATTGTTATTTATTGTCTAGCATTGAATTTTTTGCTGTTAGCCATTCTGAGTCCTCCCACGGAGGTAGAGAAGAACGGGATATAAAAGTTCTAAATAAATAAATAAATAAATATTTTTCCAGCATTTAGAAATTTCCATACTAACACCATTAAAACATACCTATTAACTTGTATACATGAGGGTTGTAGCATTGTTCAGAGCATTTTGCATTTCAGTAAAATGCTCTGAACATTTTACACTCATACTCACACAATATTTTAGAACACAAATTGTAAATAGTCAATAGCTGCATTTAAAATCATTCAAGTTCTTTTTTCTATAGGTTGGCTCAATTTGCTCTTAGAAAATGTTAGCAGTCATATTGAGCATTTTCTTGTACATAGGCATCAAGGGTGTCATTTTTTTTCAAGGGCAAGTTTAATAAAAATGCAGTCTTATCTTGACATTCTGCATTAAATCCACAGTCCTAAAGGGTGGGCTTTTTTCACAAATCAAAAATTATGTTTCTTGATTTACCCATTAAGTTATTTGAACAAAAATAAGAGTGTTCAGGCTTTGAGAGAATTGTGAAGCACTGTACTCCTGGAGCCAAAATAGTAGCTTAATATTAGCGAAACAGCAGGGAGAACTTAACACAATCTTTTGAGTTTTCCAAAACTATCAGTACCAGATGTCAGACATTCATAAGCCTGCTCACCACCAATGAAGGTGGTCTCTAGGTATTTCTTAAGCTTCTAACACTTTCAGAGCCATGAGAATAGGAAGCTGAAAAGTGAAAATGACTGTTAAGGCAACTCAAGATTGCAGTGTTTCCTGTGGGACACTGCAGTCCATTTCCAAAATCAAAAACTGTATTTTCATTTTACCCAATATGCCCTTTTTCTGTGTTAAAATGTACTGAAACTTTTGGAACTGCAAACAACAAGAAACAGCTCATGGTCAGTGATGAAGTTAAAGGAGATGAATAGCTCCTTTTACAGCACTAAAGGGATCAATTACAGCAGGTCACTGGTATATTCTAGGGTTTGGATCCAGGAACCACTATGGATATCAAAATTCATGGATGCTCAAGTCTCCTTATATACAATGGCCTAGTAAAATGGTGTCTCTTATATAAAATGACAAAACAAAATTTTACTTTTGTGTTTTTCTCTCATCTATATAAATAAAAATGTAATGTTGGTTTGTGGGATTAACAGAACTCAAAAACCACTGGACAAATTGACACCAAATTTGGACACAAAACACCTAACAACCCAATGTATGTCCTTCACTCAAAAAATTGATTTTGTCATTTGGGAGTTGTAGTTGCTGGGATTTATAGTTCACCTACAATCAAAGAGCATTCTGAACCCCACCAACGATGGAATTGAACCAAACTTGGCACATAGTTCTCTCATGAGCAACAGAAAATACTGGAAGGGTTTGGTGGACAGTGTCCTTTGATTTTGGAGTTGTAGTTCACCTACATCCAGAGATCACTGTGGACTCAAACAATGATGGATCTGGACCAAACTCTTCACAAATACTCAATATGCTCAAATGTGAACACTGGTGGAGTTTGGGGAAAATAGAATTTTGACATTTGGGAGTTGTAGTTTCTTGGATTTATAGCTCACCTACAATCACAGAGAATTCTGAACCCCACCAACGATAGAATTGGGCCAAACCTCCCACACAGAACCCCCATGTAGGCCACAGCAACGCGTGGCAGGGGAAGGCTAGTGTATATATATATATATAGAGAGAGAGAGAGAGAGCGCGCACCATGATGATTAAGTCTATGGATACAGAATCTGTGAATATAGGGGGGCTGACAACTGCAATGTATTTTCCTGTAGAAAGGAAAAGATGTAGACAACAATATCTTCTATGCACATAATCATTAGCTGTACTATGAAACAGCTTCACTCATAGTCAGAGCGGAAGTTTACCCATGCTCTAGTGATAACTCTGTACCAACTTCGTAACAATTGCGTGTGTCCTTTGCTCATTCAGGTTAATAAGAACAAAGCTCAGCCTGCCACCAAACCAGCCAGTACAATATAGTGGTAAGAACGTTGGACTAGGACACTGAGACATTGGGATTCAAATTTCTACATCATCATGGAAACTCATTGGAAAAGTCACTCTCTCTCAGTGACAAACACCTTCAGAGCAAACCTTGCCAAGAAAACCTACAATATGGTCACCATAAACCAAAATTGTCTTGAAGGCACACCTTTACCACTACAAGACAGATATCATGGTTTCGCAGTAACAACCATGTCATGGACACAACCTAGTAATGGTAAAGGTTTCCCCTTGACATTAAGTTTAATTGTGTATGATTTTGGGGGTGGTGCTCAATTTTAAGCCGAAGAGCTGATTGATGCTTCCAAGGTCATGTGGCTGGCATGACTGCATGGAGCACCATTAACTTCCCACAAAAGCAGTACCTATTGATCTACTCACATTTGCATGTTTTCAAACTGCTAGGTTGGCAGAAGCTGGGGCTAACAGTGGGAGCTCACCTCGTTCCCCAGATTCGAACCGCCAACCTTTCAGTCAGCAAGTTCAGCAGCTCAGTGGTTTAACTCACTGCACCAGCAGGGACGCCATGGACAACAGTGCTTCTGCATTACAATGGAGAAGTATTGTGTACACTACAGTGGGCCCTTGGTATCCACTGGGATTTTTGCCTCCCCCTCATGGATACCAACATTTGTGGATGCTCAAGTCCCAATATGTACAATGGCATAGTAAAGATGTTCCCTACACATAAAATGGCAAAATCAAGGTCTGCCTTTTGAGGAAAAGGGGGATGCATTTTCAAGCAAAGGATGTTTGAATTTGTAGATGCAGAATTGTGGGCACAGACGGTCGACTGTACAGACACTAAATAGTTATCTTCCTTTACTCTTTACAACAGCCCTTTATGAAGACAAATCATTATTTTTAAGCCATTAAATTGAGTCTTCCTTCAACCTTTTTGCAATGTGAAGAGAACCTTAATGAATCTGCCTCATTATAAAGATGAAGACCGAGTCCTTTACTCCAAATTCTCTAGGAGTGCTAGCGTACATGCAAAAGGTTTCGACTATATAACTATTTTAATTATTAACATTTTAAACAAATACATATACACAAATAATGTAAATGCTAGCAAAGGCTGGGAAGTATAAAAAGAATTTGGGAAATAGATATTCACATCAGATTATTTAAAAACAAATGCATGAATGCTTAGCACACAAATCCTATACAACCGAATCTCAAAAAAGATAACCTTTAGAAACATTAACTTTCTTAGAAAGGCATTTCTACATGGAGAACTCAATATATGCTGAAATCATTACATAAAGCATCTTCATAAAAAAAAGCTGTTATCTACTCATGTAATTATGTAAAGCAGTTTCATTGTCACATGAGAAATGGCTTTTAAAACCACTGTACAGAACTTATAGCAAACAGGAAGCACAAGTGTTTCATATTCTTCTATAAAGAAACAGAAACTGAACTATTATGGTCTGAGAATCCCTAATCCAGAAATAAGAAATACTTCAAAATCTGAAACTTTTTGCCACCAACTGCCCACTGCCCATTTCTTTTTGCCACCAACTGCCCATTTCTTATTTCTGCCCACAGAAATAAGAAATACTTCAAAATCTGAAACTTTTTGCCACCAACTGCCCACTTCTGCCTTTGAGGCAGAGGCTTTGGCGCTCCTGCTTGTTTGTTTACAAGATGGAAGCAAGCAGCTGGTGGGCTCTCTGGAAATCTCCTGCACAATATTATAGCATTTCTTTATCAGATACAGGTATCAGATCCCTGATCTCTTCAGTCTCTCAAATCCTCAGTCTCACATCTCATAGACAACACAGGTAGGGAATGAACAAAGCTAAAGGCTGGAGAGAGGCACAAGGCTAGACAGGATCTATGAAATAGCAGGAGACGTGGATATCAACGATATCTCATTATGTATGTATATGTCAATGAAGGTATTCCAAAATCTGAAACAAAGCTGGAAAACACTTCTGGTTGCAAGCATTTCAGATAAAGGATACTCCATCTTTATCTTCTTCTGGGATGAATTGTAGATACCAAGAAGGCAGGAATTAGATGATACCAAGAAGGCAGGAATTTATATCCCACCCCCTCCCCAAAAGGACTCAGGATGGCTTACAACAAATAAATATAAAACCAAGCAAGAATACAAACATAATACATAATACATAATACAATGACAACATTAAAAATCGCAACTAATAATAGCATAATAAAATACACAGATTAAATTTGGCAGGATTATTCTTTTTTATCATTATTATTTGTTTGTTTTAATCCCTGAAAACTATTCAGAGAGCTTTGGTTACAGGATGGTGACGGTGGTGGTGGTGGTGAAGGAGGAGGATAACTAGGTGTAAATGACAATGCCGCTATAATGTTCTAAATGACCCTAGTATTACCAGCCATTGATTTAAATAGTTGTACAATTTATTTACAAACTTTTTATACAACTTTGACTGCAAAGCTTAGTAGCAGCACAAGACATCAATCAATAGTATATAAAAAGTGGGTTAAACCTGATATAGTTTCAAATACTTACAAACTGTAGTTGTCTTTATGTAGGTGTGTCTCTTATGCCAATAATATAGGTAAAACCCCACAAGAATGCATATAAGGGGAGGGAACTTTGATTATATCAGCCCAATATTGTGATAACTACACTGACTATCCATTTAAAGCCCTTCATGGTTTGGGACCAGGTTAGTGTATTCATATAAGATGGATCAGGTTTGAAGGCCAGTCTTTGAGGAGAACCTGAAAATAGTACTTTTGGGGATGAGAACCCCAAGAATGACCAGACAAGAGGCCATTCAGAATGATGATTTTTGAGAGCTGTAATCCAAAAATGTTCACACAAACACAATTCTGCCTAGAAGTCCTTGCTTTGCTCTAATAACTGGTGGGGAGTAGAGATGGTAACCCAACATCTCCTAAACTCCCTTCCTTGAGCAATTCCTTCGGTCCTTTCACTTGCAATATTGAAACAGACCTTTAACAATTATTTTCATTTAACTGTGTTGGTTTTATGCTGGTTTGGGAATTCTGACAATAACTATTTAAGTTCTTGGCCTATTTTAACATGATTTTCCTTACATACGGCATTATGTTTTTATCTTTCTAAGGGCTTACCCTGAACAACAGGGATCAAAACATTAAATAGACAAAGACCAATGCAAACTCAGCTTATCCTGCTCTCACCAAATGTTTGACTTGGCAGTTTCTTATACACTAAGCAGGATTACTATTGCAACACCACATCAGTAGTTCAATTATTTTCACTGTCTCATGACTGGTTTACCCTACTTATGACATGTCATACAGATTCAGATCAAATGACATATTTAGTCCATTGTTGTCATTTTGGGCTGGATTCTAATGAGAAGATTTTCCTGCTATACTAGATACTTTTCAGGGCAAATGTCAGGAACTGAACCATCAAGGCATTCCCTCTTCATCAAAAAGGTCAATGTACATGAGTATTTTCCCCTATTTTCTCCTCATGACAACCCAGTAAAGCAAGGGCAAGGAACTTTAATCTTATTAAGGCGTTTTGAATCCTGCACCAGGAGACATAAAAGGTATAAATTAAGTAACAAAATAAATAATAAATGGTAGATAACTTAAATCCACAGACTGATGTAGTCATTCGTGGGTACCACTTCAGCTTCTGGCATTTTCCAGATGGCCTTAGCCTTTTATTTTCTAACAACAGGCTTTATTTGGTTTATTTCTCTACTTCTGTATGGGTTTTAGTGTCATCTCAATGCTTTCAATGTTTCTCCTAAGGCTTTATTACAAGCAGAATTTTTTAAAGTTTTTATTTGTTTATTTGCATAAATAAATAAGTATAAAACTGATAATTAAAGGGAGCACAAGCAGCTAAATAGTTTTAGACCAATAATAATAATAATAATAACAACTTTATTTTGTACCCAGTCTCCATCTCCCCAAAGGGACTCGGGGTGGCTTACATGGGAACAAGCCCGATCAACATAGTTAAAATAACACATAAAAATTAATAAAAACAGCAACAAGCAATATAAAACAACAATGGCATAACACAATATAAAAACAACCATCAAACAGACAACCAGTAGCCTGAAATATACCAATACCATTCTGGGCTCATGCTGGGGCCGGTACAATCAGTTGTGAAGAAGGGCTGATAGACAAAGTGCAAGTGCCAGATGACAAAAACTGGGGATAAAGGGCAGTATAAGGTTGAACACTGTATCTCTAAGCAGAGGGTAGTAGTAAGTACAGGGACTGGAATTTGGGTCATAACTGGGAGCCAAAACTTTTCTGGGGAAAACTGTCTAATTAAAAGCACAATGGAACAGTGATTGCATTGTCTGCAGCTTTGAACAGTTCTTCCTCTGTGCATGAGGCAGGGCATTGTGGGCATGCATACAGGTGCAGAGTTGTTTGTTCCACTCTATAGTCGCACAAGTTGGAGGATTCTTCTAGGTAGTGCCATTTTGCCAGGTTGTCTTTTGATCTGTCAACTCCACTTTTGAGTCTGTTCAGGGACTTCTAAGTTGCCCATTCTTGGTTTGCCTCTAGAAGAAGACCCTCATGGGAGTCCAACTGGAATTGCCTAATTTTGATGCCCACAGGGATATTCTTGCTGTTGCGGCAGGATCTCATGAAATTTTTCCTTGATTTAAGTCTACTGGGAGGAGGCAGGAAGTCATACAGTGGGTGGCTTTCAGAGAGTTCAACCTTATTTCTCTCACAATTGGCTACAACATCCTGTCACCCATCAGGGTATTTTAAGCTAAAATATTTGAAATCTGTGCTCTTCTTTGGCCCTGTCAAACCATTGGAATGAGGAGCCCCCGGTGGTGCAGTGGGTTAAAGCCCTGTGCTGGCAGGACTGAAGACCGACAGGTCGCAGGTTCGAATCCCGGGAGAGGCGGATGAGCTCCCTCTATCGGCTCCAGCTCCTCATGTGGGGACATGAGAGAAGCCTCCCACAAGGATGATAAAACATCAAAAATCATCCAGGCGTCCCCTGGGCAACGTCCTTGCAGATGGCCAATTCTCTCACAACAGGAGCGGTTGCTCCTGACACGACCAAAAAAAAAAAAAACCATTGGAATGGAGCTCCTGAGAATGGAGCTCCTGAGAACCTTGTGAATTTGGCCCTCTGGTTGGAGACATCTAGTAATTTACTAGATGTCCCGAACTGAAGACAACATCATCTAAACATACTGTCTCATTTACTGTTATTACTGTGCAATGAGGCAATGACAGAATGGTGTCCTGAGATGGTTTTTAAGCAACTGATTTTAAAGTGGATATAAGTGATATTAATGTTTGTGTATATTTATGGTTTTATGTCCCAAGATTGGATGTTTGCCGTATATATGTTGTGCTCCGCCCTGAGTCCCCTGCAGGGTGTGAAGGGCGAATTTAAATGTTTCAAACAAATTATACTATCTCATGTACCATTATCTCACAATAATACTCTGCTATAACTCATCCTATGAATACATTCATGTCAGATATGCATGAATCTGATTGAGAAATACAAACACAGATCCAAACCCAATTATAAGTCCGATTACAGTCGATCCTCTGAGTAATTTAAATTACATAAATCAAATTTATATAGTGGATTTTCTCTAGCTGGGACGACTAACTGGATTTAGCACCCGGAAGGTAACACGAAATCTAAATAGCAAGATAATTTTGCTAAGGAAAAATCAGAAGAAGCAAGGAATATAATGAAAAACAAAGTAATTTAGTGGTAAAAAGCTATTCAAGATAAGTCTCTCAAAGACTTGTAATAAATTTACTCAGGCGCAAGTAAATTTGAAATAAGTCCAAAAGATGAAGGCTCGTTGTGGAGTCATGCAAATCACACAAAGGCAATTATTTGATAATTATAAAGTAAGATGACAGAGAGAGGTGGCCATAACACCTTTCTGTACCTCTACATGACCTTTTACAAAATCTATTTCTTTCTCTGTTATACATAACATGCCCTTCATTTTCTTATTCTGGCTGGTATAGTGGAAGTGAATCAGCTTGTAAAGGAGACATGCAGTATAATAAGCTGCCGCCTGCTAGCAATTCCTCTTCTGGAAGGGGCTTTCCTCCAAGTGTAAATCAGTGTGAATCAGTTCTGTCATGTGAGAATCACTGTGAATAAGCAGTCTCAAGATTAAATTCCGTATCTACAGCCTCCTTACACCCATCACAAGCACATACAAAAAAAAAAAAACCCTCTCCTTATAATTTTGAAATTTGCTCATCACCCTTTGGCATTTATTTTGTAATTGAGGTGTTTTCTGGCATTCACTCTTGCCTTTGTTCAAGGCTATGTCTGCATATTTTGTTTTCTCTATGTCTACATCCGACAAATGGAAGATAAAGTGATGTTTACATAGTCTGGGCAACAGGAATATATACTCAAATGATGTAAAAGCATATTTAGCTGCAGTTTCTTAAAACTCATATGATTATGAGCCTCTACTTAACTGTTCTTGGTTCCATATCTTTACTTTTAGGAACGACTATAGCATCTTGTGATATTCTATAGAACCTCAGCGTATAAGGAATATCGTTGTGTTCATAATTAACACTTAAGAGTAATAGCACCAACCATAGGCAAACAGTTATATGACCATGTTTAGTCAATGCAACGCTTGCTAATTGGCAGCTCAAAAGACATTTCAAACCTGCCAATTCCCCTCTTAAAATGTTTGCATCTTCATCTCTTCCTCCCTCTCATACCTGTCTCTGATGGTATGTCACTCTTGACTCCTATGTTTTGGATTAGGCTTACAAGCAAAGAAATGTGACAGCTATTGATACACAGTGAACTCTAATGAGTTAATGTATTGTTATATTTCAGTTTCAGAGGATTTAAAAAAAACACAGGTGGAAATCTTTAACTGATCAGATACATATACACATTGGGGATTTTTTTTAAAAAAAACAAACAAATCAACTAAGGATTTATACATAGACCATTATAGCCCTCTAGATGCTTTGGAGTATGCTTCTCACAATGTTAACTTCTGGATATACGCATGGGAGCTGTAGGCTATAAACATTCAAAGGCCCACTGCTATTGACCCCCATGTTGTAGACCAAAGGCTTGTAAAGCAAGAGTCAGAACTAATGTAAAGCAAGATTACTGTATTATCTCAGATTTCACATAATGGTTTGTTTTCTTTAAAGGTGTTCCCATGTAACAACAACAACTTTATTTTTGTATCCTGCCACCATCTCCCTGAAGGAACTTGGGGTGACTTACACAAGGCACAAGGTCCATAAAACAAGACATGACATAAAACACAATATAAAATACAGGTGCATAAAACATATAAACATGTAACACCAAGATAAAACTCAGAATAAAACAGAGCATCTAACAAGGAAACCTGTTCTCTGGTACATGGGCAAATTTCTCTGTGGGCCATGATTCTGATGTGAAAATATTTGCTAGTTAACAGTCCGTCGTCGTCGTCCCCCCCCCCCCCCCGCTAATTGTAAGGTGGCATATGCAACAAAGATGGAGGACAAATGACAAGGCAAGGCCATGAAGAAACAGGATTCGCTCACACACCCTCACACACAAGGCCAGTCAGTGGAAAGCTACCACTGTAATTCTTTTGCTGCTACCGAATATTTATTAAGGTTTCTTTTGCTGCCACCTTTTTAATTATTACATAGAGCACCTCCTTCAAAAGAATGTTTGAAAAGTGACACAAACTCTTCAGGTGAAATAAAACAAGAATATGTTGTTTATTTTGTTCTTGAACAGTAAATAAGCGTAGTGGTTTCAAATAAATAATCAAGCTTTACTTTTTACAGAGAATTGTCTTATAACTTGAGTTTTTTTAAAACAAATTTCAACACACAGGAATACAAACAGGATCTTTTTGAACCTTTGAAGGTTCAAAGGTGTGTTGAAATTTGTTTTTAAAAACTCTCTTCCACACCAGCACTCTAATCACTATAGAGGCCTACTATATTTCTTTTCCTTCTTCTTGAAGGCTTTAACTATTGTCCTCAAAGAGGTATCTTTCTATCAAACAGTTCCAAACATTCTTTCGTCTTTCCTTCCCCTTCAAAACTCCGAACTGACTTCTTTAAACACCAAACTCCCAACTGACAACTATGGCTGCCTTAGCTCCTTCTCTTTCCCTCTGGCTCTACCCGTCTCCAGTTGCTAAGCAATTTCCCTCCAATTTCATCAGCCAAACAGACTGCACATCCAGCTATGAGGCTGCCTGATCGCTCCACCCCCTCCCCCCTACGCTCTTTAGTTTTTGCAAGCCAGGCCTGTTTACTGCCTTTTACACCAACCCTGCAAGGTAGGCCAATCTGTTACAGTCTACAGTCATTTGAAAGGCCTGGATCAAGTCATCAGAGTCATAACTATAACATTAGTTTCGGTAAGACATCTTCAAGATGCAAATATACAGCTTTGTTAAGTCTCCATCTGTCAAATTAAAAATAAGTTGATCAAGAATCAAAATAGCAATGCCAGCACATATTAATTCAAGTGTTATATTACAAACACATACACATCAATCTGAAGTGTACAAAACAAAATAAATCCATTTGGATTCAGGTGATGTACAGACCAAGATGGATAAAAAAACAAGGCACAGATGCAGCTAGTACTATGTACAAAGAAAGGTTGCAAACAATCAATGCTTAGCGAAGGATTTAAAGTACATTACATTGTATTGAGAGGACTCAAAACAGAGTGGTGCTGTGCCATACAAATAAAGGCTAAAAGCTTTTAGTAACATAGCAGGTAGTCCTAGCTAAATTCACACGGCATGCAATTTCTGCTAATGAATTTGCACTTATAACTGAGCCTCCAGTAATCTTAAGCTTTTTGTGTATAGCAGCTAAAAATCCTAACTAGCTACAGTCTTTTAAGCAAAATGTCAAAACTAAGTTGTTTGGCTACAAGAAATTTCTTTTTTTCCCCTGTAGTTAAAGATTAAAATGCCATGCACTCTCTTCTAACAAAATTCCAATCAAACAAGGCAATTAACCTACCATTCATGTATGTTTTATATCACAGAAAAGTACAACTTATGCCAAACTACATTACTTCTGGAGAGAGGATTATACTGTTCATGAGATCGCAACCACTGATGCCTAAATCCTAACTATCTTTTTTTATTCATTTATATTTTCCATCTTGTTTATGACAACACCCAACAAACTCTTGGCTGACTGTTGTGGCTACTCTTTTTCCTCTGTTTCCTTAATACATGGGCAAGAATTGATTTCTGGACTATGACTCCAATCAGGCCTAGACAGCACAACCAATGGCACAGAATGCTGGAAATTGCAATCCATCTCTGGATCTGCAGGACAACACAATTCCCACTCTGCCTTATTGCAGACACTGCAAATATTACTATTAAAGTTCCTACTTCTCTAGCAATCATTCCACCATAATATATGGACACACTCTCCATTTCAAGAGTCTTAACATTGGGTGAATTATTGCTAAATGCATAGAACAAGCCAGATACAGGCAGTCCCTGAGCTACAAACATCCGACTTACAAACTAATCAAAGTTAAGAATAGGGCTGAGACAACAGAAAGTGAGAGAAATCTACCCCTAAGGAAGGGAAATTCACTCCTGAAAGAGTTATCATGGGGAAAAGATGTCTCCACTGAAGCTTTTCCACCAATCCTTGTTCCCACAACAATATATAGAGAGGGTTGGGGCTGGAGTTACACTTAAAAATGTACCTGTTCCAATTTACACACAAATTAAACTTAAGAAGTAGCCTACATAACCTATCTTGTTTATAACTTGGGAACTACCTATAGATTGAAATCATTGATCATTCTGTCACTTAATTAGAAACATTTGTGGAGTAGAAACTACACAAGGAAAAGTACATCAAAAGGAGGGGATTTAATGCAAACAGGCTGTTAACCTATGGAATGTGGCAAGGTTCAATACTGTCCCCCGTGCACAGATGTCAAAGAATCCCTGGAAATCCTGATTCATTGTCTGGTTACAGCAGTGGTTAACCTGTGGGCCATGGACCATCAGTGGGCTGTGAAACCAAAATCTGGTCTGTGAGCCTCCTTCCTCTTTATTTATTTATTTATTTATTTATTGTATTTTATTTCTGCCCCTTTCATGCCACCTGCCACTTTTTCCCTGTGGTTGACCTGCCCCAGCCCCTTGGATTGAACACATCAGATCTAGATTATTAAATATGGGTTTCTGTGGGCAAGCAGATGGCAACTACTGGATGACATATGTTCTATATCAGAAACTACAGCTGATGTGGTCTATCCAATGCAATTTTCTAAATCAGCACCCCAAATAACCAAAATGAATCTAAAGTTGACCAAAAACTGATTCATAAACCTTTTGGTACTAATGTTGGAGAATGGTCCTGGTCAAAGCAGTCCCAGGTTAAAAAAAAAAAGGTTGGGAACCACTGTCCTACATAAAGGGCTGTATGTTTGTCAATTTAGGTATATAATAAACTGAAATTCAGTTGGTCAGGTGAATGTCAAACTGAGAAAGAGATTGTCTGCTCTGGTGAGGTTGAACCTTCTCAGAAAAACCTGATTCTTCAGAGGACTCTTGGATCCAGTATGGATTCTGGAAGACCAAAAGGCTGCTGTGACCAAAGGTGCCCTTGCTCTGCTTTGAGATCCTCACTAAAGAGCATGTTACGTATCCCAACAATCTGAGAGGTTATGTAAGTCTAGGGAAAGAGAGCTTTCTTAGTGAGAGGAATCCTCATTTTTTAAAAAACTCTCATCAAAACAACTCTTTTGTCAGAAGCTTTACAAAATCTGTGACCATCAGAAACAGTGAATCTCTTAAGAGTGGCTTGTTTTTGGGCAAAACATGGTGAACTCTTCTCTTATACCAGCTGTCTATAACAATGGATTTTAATAAGAAGAAAAAAAATCCAACTTTCTCCCGAAACTCCTGATATTTGCAAAAGAATAAAGAGAGTGATCACCAAAGAAATTTAAGAAGCAAAAATCTCTCCCCTCAAAGTCTCCATAGCCCAATAGAGAGAAAAAAACAATCTGTAGTTCCAGGAGGATCAGAAAGCAATCTTCACACTCGGGTAAAGAAGTCATTCAGAGGTGGCAAAAGATTCTTGTCACTCTGGATTTATTTTAAGTCAGTGTAAATTCATCATGTAACCCTCATCAGAATATTGTGGTCATTCAAGAGAAAAGTGGCCAGAAACATATTACAAATACCAGTTAGAATGTATGGTATTTACCGATCACATTTACATGTTGAACATGTCTTCTACTCATCAGCATCAGAAGGACCAAGGTTTCATCATCTCTTCCATATTTCCCCAACGGCAATTTGAGAATTTCAAAATAAAAAACAAACAAATGTATAATCCCCTTTGAACACTGTTGTATCACTTAGCAAGAGGAATCAAAGGAAAACTTGCAAAACAAAACACCACACATGCTTGACAAAAATATTTTTAAGTATCTTAAAAATTAAGAGTTTATGGCATTGTGAAATGCAGGTATACATTTTTCTACCTTTTAATATGGAATGACTTTCAAAGCAGTGGGGAAATAACCATTTAAAAACAAATTCTTCTTGCTGCTTATTACAAAATAAGATTTCCACAATTTATTTATTGATTTGTTTATTTTATTCTAATGAATAATTATATAATATAACATAATCTGTCCTCAAATTATCTGCTCAGGATTAAGTGTTTCCTTGTGATTGTGTTTCAAAATATGGAACACATTTCAACTTGTTATATTCAAAGCTTTCTTGTAAAGCTGAAGATGGATTATAAACACAGAAAACTTCCTAAGCGTGTAAAAATAACCAAGCCTTGCACAGCAAATATTAACATGACATTGCTATAATTTCCTGATCTAGGTCAAATCTCAGCAGGAAAGCTCATTGCCTATTTTTATTCCCAGTTCACTAGAAGAGCTTTACCTTTCTGTTTTCTTGATCAGTACAGCCCTGAAGATTTGTTCCTGGGGAGTCTTTTCATTCTCATTAGTTGGCTGCACAAAGGGATGGACAGCAGCCAAGATGAAGCCCTGCTGGTACAATTCTTGCAGCTGAGCTGGAAGATCACGCAAAGAAGAAAGCCTGATTGCTGATGATCCCGGTAACTCAGCTGAAATCAAAAAAGAGATTGATCAATAATGTTAAATTATGTTATGCAAACGTTAAAATTTGTAAACATCCACATAGTCTATGGTAAATAAATAAGTTTCACACAATTCTACAGAGCTGCTGAATTTTAACTGTTGATTGGAGGCACTTCCTTTGGCATTCCAGATTACCTAAATCACTGTTCATCATTTTATCAACAAAGGTAAATATTATGCATAAACCTGAGGAGGACCTGTAAGGCAGCAAAATCTATAGCTGCATATAATGCCAGTATTCTAAAATGCAAATTCCCCTTATCTCCCCAAGAAATGCACTCTGTACTGTGCCTGGTTTCTCTCCTCACTTCTTTACTTTCAGTTGCCAATATACCGTATATTTGACTAATCTATTTGGGAAATTTATTTTGACACATAAATTTGGCCACATATATTATTTGGGCAAATGCCTTGCATTACAAGTAGGGATAAATGTATCATTTCATCCTACCATTCTTCAAAGTCTAACACTGATATCTCCCTGCAATGTTCCCTGAAGAAAACAATTACTATATGCCAATCTTTATTAAAACTTCTTAATGAATTCTAATTAAAATTGTTAATTTATCCATCTCTACAACACGATAATATAATGCCATCAGCCAGTCTGATATGTAAAAGTTTATTTAAGGTTTATAATTAAGGGAAGTAAGATAATTGGATAATTAGAAACATTAGCTGAAGAACTGGAAGTCATTGTCTTTTCCCCCTTTCCATTTCTTTTTATTTTTTATTATGTAATTTATTAGTTGAACTTTGTAGTGTAGTGTAGCTATATTAATTATATCTGTAATATTATTTTAGGTTAGCTATGTTTTGTATTTTTGTCGTTTCTCAATTCTTGTTGTTTTATGCTTTGGTTTAATAAAGACATTACCAAAAAGTAAGTAGGGATAAATATGCACATGAACAAGAAAATGTACCAAGGGGTACGCTTTCAATCAAAAGCCATTATTAAAATGCTCTGAACAGCATTCATACACACACACCTTTTCCAATCTCTCCATCTTTGCCAGTGTTGACACCAATACACAACATTTACCTCTTTAATTATGTTCCCATATGGGAGAAATGCAAACTTTGAATCCTGATCTTGTGAAAGATTCAATGTACCTTGTTTTTATGAGCCATCAGTAAGAGTAAACATGTACTGAAGGCACTCAGGCCTTTGAAACAGATTCTGTGCAAAGCCCTATGGAATACAATCTTTATAAAAGAAAGGAAGCTATGAAAAAATTATATTTATTCTACTCTCTTTTCCATAGGGATATATGGTTATCCCTTTCTGAATAATGAAAAGTTATCACAAAAACTAATAAATATTCAAAACTAATAATAAAAGGAACAATTTAAATAACAATAGGAGAAGCTAGCTGCTACTCTGCACCCTGCGACAGTTTATCTTAGCCTCCAAGAACCATACGACAAGAATATAGAATAGAGCTTCTGAATGAGGACATACAAGAAAATTATTTCTTTAAATAGAGAGGAAACACCCAAGAAATTTATATACTGAGGAATGATATACTTGCATTTCTATCAAAGTATAAAAAGTAAGTAAAATTAATTTTAAAAAATATGTAATACAATACAATGCACCTGCTGTAAAAAATGAATAAGCAAGCAGGCTGTCAGTCAACCTAACCTGATACAAGAATACAAAGGAATTTTTCAAATGAAGAATGTGTTTTAAAAAAACTTCCCTTCTTAGCATTATAGTCAATTGCTTTTTAAAATCTGTTTTTGATGGTAAATTCGTGAAGTGGGCCTATTACATTACCTGTACTGTATTATTTCAAAGTAAAAGCTAAAGAAATAAACTTTTCTCTGTGATATGCAGACATTTTCTCCCACCTCCTTGTAGATCAGTGGTTCTCAACTTTGGTCTGTGTACCACCAGTGGTCCACAAGAACTAAAATTTGGTCCGCAGTCTCAACATTACTACACTGTTGCAACGAGAGCAACTGGTCTCCTGAAACCCTCTTATAGTGCTTATAGTTTTCTGTAGGTGAGGACATGGCAACTACTGAATGACATATATTCTATAACAGAAACTAGAGTTGATGTGGTCCACCCAATGCAATTTTCTGAATCAGCAACCCAAATAACCAAATGAAACCTAAAGTTGACCAAAAACTGATTTTTTACCCTTCTGGTACTAATGCTGGAGAGTGGTCCCTAGTCAAAGTGGTCCCTGGTCAAAAAAAGGTTGGGAGCCACTGTTCTAGACCAATATGTTGTTATATTTATTTAAACTGGGTAGGTTTCTCAGTTGTTAAAAGCACTAGGGATCTTCTCATTGAGGGCTCCTTAGCTGTAGAAGTCCCAACCATGGGAGGTTCAGTTGGCCTCCCCATCACTGTCCTCCTGCGGGAAGACAAGGATGTTTCTATGCAGACATAACTTTGTTCTATGTATAAGTTGGTATGGAGTGGTTTTTACCTTGCGTAGGTTCTGTAATCTTTCTTATTAATGCACTTTTAATTATTTTTTTAAATTTATTCTTCAGTGTACTATTTGTTTTAATCGATTTTTAGCACTCCTAGGCACTTTGAGTGCTCTTTTAGGAAAGGTATACATCCAAAGGAAAGCCTTTTCAAAGTCTTTATAAATCTCCAAGTCTCACACAACAGCACTACACAAACATAAATAAATTGCCTGTATCAGTTTTCATAGAATCATAGAATCATAGAATCAAAGAGTTGGAAGAGACCTCATGGGCCATCCAGTCCAACCCCCTGCCAAGAAGCAGGAATATTGCATTCAAATCACCCCTGACAAATGGCCATCCAGCCTCTGCTTAAAAGCTTCCAAAGAAGGAGCCTCCACCACACTCCGGGGCAGAGAGTTCCACTGCTGAACGGCTCTCACAGTCAGGAAGTTCTTCCTAATGTTCAGATGGAATCTCCTCTCTTGTAGTTTGAAGCCATTGTTCCGCGTCCTAGTCTCCAAGGAAGCAGAAAACAAGCTTGCTCCCTCCTCCCTGTGGCTTCCTCTCACATATTTATACATGGCTATCATATCTCCTCTCAGCCTTCTCTTCTTCAGGCTAAACATGCCCAGTTCCCTAAGCCGCTCCTCATAGGGCTTGTTCTCCAGACCCTTGATCATTTTAGTCGCCCTCCTCTGGACACATTCCAGCTTGTCAATATCTCTCTTGAATTGTGGTGCCCAGAATTGGACACAATATTCCAGATGTTTTGAAAGGTTACAGCTTTCAAAAAATTGTTAATGCAAGGCAATAGGTCCTAACCTGTGATCTGTAGCCCCCTGAAGGGCCATGATGTCCTCACAAGAGACCTGCAAAGTCCTTGGAGAAAGGGTTCTTGGTGCCACAGGACTTCAACAAGGAAAGCAAGGGAAAGTCCTGATTCCCTTGAGATCAAATATGAAAGAATAGGATCATTCTGAACTTCTTTTGAAGGGGGCTTGTATAAGTGACTTCCTCCCTTACTCCCACTTCTCCTGCTTCACTTAAATGTCAGAACTCCTTGGAGAAAACCCCAGCAGGCCACTGGACATGTGAACAGTCCCCCTTCCCTAAAGGCAGAAGTGGGTGTTTGGGGCAGGAAAAATTCAAGTTTTAGAGTACTTGAGATTTCTTGATAAGGGAGACTCAGGGCCCTTCAACACAGTCATATAACCCAGAATATCAAGGCAGAAAATCCCATAATATAGTTTTCTGCTTTGAACTGGGTTATTTGAGTCCACACTGCCATATATTCCAGTTCAAAGCAGATAATGTGGGATTTTATTCAGCTGTGTGGAAGGGGCCCCAATCTGTGTTGCAGTTGTTAATAATTTAAATTTGTATGTAATCATTCCAATAAAAATATAATAGGAGTGTATGCAATTACCTTTTCCTCCCTTCTTTCTAAACATAAGTACCCTTGATAAGCAACTTAAAAAAATATTTGTTGCACTTCAGGTTTCTAAATTCTAAATCTTGTGAGTCCATGTCAACAAAAAATACTTGGTAAAGAAAAATGTAACTCTACTAATTCAAGGTCATCAGTATAAACTAAGTAATGTTCTCCTCCTGGTTTTTACTGCCTGGTTTGTCTCCATTTATTATTTGCATAGAGACTGCCCTGTTTGTCCTATGTAGAATGTGGAAGGCACTGCTGTCAGATGATAGCATATATCACATGGGAAGATGAGCAGATGTTTTGTTATGTTGTGGCTGGTAGAACTAGGTCTTGCAATAATAATGCCTCGCTAGATGTGAGGACCAAGTTGGCATCTGGGTTTATTGTAATGTCTGGTTCCTGTATTCACGTCTCTATTATGTGGCCTGTTTCTAGTGATTAACTGCTTTGGGCTTGGGGCCACTCTACCATCTGCCAGCAATGCTTTTTTGCATTCTGCAAAAGGCTTAGAGCACCCTACTGCTGGTTTTGAAGTAACCACGGTCAAATAAAGAAACTTCAAGGGGAAGCTACAGTGTGAAACTTACAATTTTTCACAACATACAAATAAATCTCCTTTGGTTTGAATAAAAATTATAGTTATTTATTCTAGCACTTATAGAAAATAGTTCACCAATGCCAGGAATATTTCTATTGTGGTCACCACAGTTTTGTTAATGGTCCTTGCAACTATTTTCTCTTGGGCAAATGTCCCAGTCTAATTTTTGTATTTAATTTCCTTCTGACGTCACTCCTTTACATTCCTGACCCATGCGCACATGTATGCCTACCAACTATTACAGAAAATCAACCCTCAAAAACCTGGGTCGACTTATCCACAGGCTAATGTGAATATTGCAACTTAACTCTTATTTTAAAAAGGAAACAATTCCCTTCTCTGAGGATAGTGGCAAAAGGCAAGAATTTAGCCTTTTGGAATTTAGCCGTCCAGGAAGAGACTAAAAGCACTAAGCCCCTCAACTCTCTGCCATGGCACCACTACTGGCCTTTTTAAATGTCTCAGTGGGAAAATTGTGGTCACGGCCAGGGACAGATGGCCTCCTGGTGCTTTCCTCTCTCTGAGAAATGACCCCCAATTTATCCATATCCATAATTTGGGCACCAAAATTTGCTCTCGACTTATACTTGAGTGTATACAGTAGATCATGACAAATATGTTGGTCTGCAGGGTTCTCAAGACTCCCTGTTGCTATTGCTGCAACAATTATTCCTCTAGAAATCCCTTCATAAGACACTTAAGGTTTAATTGTAAATAAGAGTAGACCTATTGAATTATCTGATTGTGAGTCAACGCATGAATAAATCCTGGAGGAGGGTAAATGCTTCTCTTATCTTTGAAAGGCGGCCGGGGAGGGGGGGGGCAAACAAATACCACCCAGTCAGCCTGATATCAATATTGGGAGAAGTTCTAAAGTCAGATCATTAAAGAGACTGTCTGTAAATACTTAAAAAGGAATGTTGTTAACACTGAAAATCAATGTAGGTTTCTCAAAAACAAGTAATGCCAAATTAATTACAAATAATACAAATAGAATTACAAACTTGGTAGATGGTGGGAATGCTGTAGGTGTAGCATATCTAGATGTGGACTAGACAATGCTACCATTAGGTGGATTTGTAGTTGGTTGACTGATTGAGCCCAAAGGGTGCTCATTGTGACCAATGGTTCCTTTTCATTCTGAAGATGAATGAGGAGCTACCAGGTTCTGTCCTGGGCCCAGTTCTATTCAACATCTTTATAAATTACTTGGATGATAGAACAGAGGACATGCATATCAAATTTTCAAATGCAACCAAATTAGGAAGGCTAGCTAACCACCAGAAGACAGGATCAGAATTCAAAATTACTTTAACAGATTAGAGAGCCAGGCTAAAGCTACAAATTGAATTTCAACAGGAAAATTCTAAGACAAAAAAAGGAAATGCACATATATCTGGCTTGACAACTGTAAATGTGAAAGGGATCTAGGAGTCTTAGGCCCCTTCTATACTGCCCTATATCCCAGGATCTGATTTATTTATTTATTTATTTATTTATTTATTTATTTATTACATTTATATCCCGCCCTTCTCATCCCCGGAGGGGGATTCAGGGTGGCCTCACAACCGGCAATCATTAGATGCCCAAACAAAGACAATTATAATAACAGTTTACATTTAAAACAAATTACACAAGTTAAAGTCACACCCCTGATTATCTGCTTTAAACTGGATTAAATGAGTCTCCACTGCCAGATAATCTAGAATAGTAAGATAAGGTAAAGTTGCCCCCGACATAAAGTCCAGTCATGTCCGACTCTGGGGGTTGATGCTCATCTCAATTTCTAAGCTGAAGAACAAGCGTTGTCTGCAGACACTTCCAAGGTCATGTGGCCGGCATGACTGCATGGAATGCTGTTAATAATAATAAGATGATGATGATGATGATGATGATGATAAACTAATAAGATAATCTGGAATCAATTCCTAGGATATAGGGGCAGTTTGGAAGGGGCTGAACATGAGTCAACAGCATAATGTGGAAGCATAATGATTCTAGGCTGCATCATAAGAGTATAGCGTCTACAGGGGAAGTAATAGTACCACTATATATTCTACTTTAGTCAAATCCCACCTAGAATATTGTGTCCACTTCTGTACACCACAGTTCAAGGTGGATACTGAAACTGGATTATGTTCAGAAAAAGATGAACAAAATGGTAAAAGGTCTAGAAACTAATTATGTCCTAAAATTTATTTATTTATTTATTTGCCATTTTTGTACCCCACTATTCTCTACCTTGAAGGGGGCTCAGAGCCTTCTCAGCCCACAGGTGACTCAAAGCAGTTTACAGAGGCAACAATTCAATGCCCACAATACCATAAAATACAATTAGAACATTAAAATATAATATAAAACCATAGCAAGATCAATAAAAACATATATCATTAGTATCTCCTTGTTAAAACATTGTCCAGTCACATCGTCCAGTTGTTCCATTTTCCTATGTCTGTTACATTGCATTTGCCAGTGCTTGCTCAAAAAGGCAAATCTTGACTTTTTTTCGGAATGTTAAAAGGGAGGGGGCTGATCTGATATCCCTAGGGAGAGCATTCCATAGCCGAGGGGCCACCACAGAGAAGGCCCTGTCTCTTGTCCCAGACGTACTTGTGACAAAGGCGGGATCGAGAGCAGGGCCTCCCTAGACAATCTTAAAGTCCTAGACGGTTCATAAGGGGAGATGCTAAAACCCCATTCCAAGATCCTCATAGCAGAAAAGACAAGGAATATAAAGTTGGGGGTTTTTTTTGTAAAGGTTTATCTTGTTGGATTGCTTACTTCCTTGCGACGTGAAGAGACATACAGTAGTTTGAATTCTGATTTTTCTGTTCTTAAGTGTAAACCAATGACAGCCTCCTATTATGTTAGATATTTTTACTAATTATGTTAACATACAATTGGTAAAAATATTTTCACTCAAATCAGAGTATTAAAACACATAAAAACAAATATTAAAATCACATAATCTAAAGTCGTTATCCAGGGCCTTTCCAAAATATCATTGCACAGATTCTTTGTGCAATGATAAAATAAGTGTCTTAGGGAGTTGGTTAAGTTTAGCCTGAAGAAGTGAAGGTTAAGAGGTGATGTAACATTATGTTTTTAAACAGAGGCTAGATGGCCAACTGGAACTAACATCGGAGGCCATCATCGGTTTACACTTAAGAACAGAAAATCAGGTTTTAGCCTCATACAATGACGTTATAGTTAGCTAGAGATAATGTGACTTTTTCAGGGTGATCCTATGAGACTCACACATGAAGATTAATATGAATTGAGTTTTGGAGACAGACGCTGGAAATGCAAACAACAGTACAATAAGAGATGAGGCTTTCAGAGACTTGCTCTTTCTCCATGAACTTGGATGGAAATCAATTAAGGCAGGACCAGGGTAGGGGTTGACTTAATATTGTTGGTTTGTTTCTAATTCCCCTCAGCCCCACCTGGTCTGTCCAATGGTGAGAAATGAAGGCAACTGTAGTTCAACAACCACTAGAATACCACAGTTTCTGCATGCCTGATCAAGGCAGAAAGAGAGAAGTCAGAAAACATACAAATATAGGAGTGACAATGTAATATTAGACTAATGGTATTATTTACTTCATAACAATTTAAAGCACGATTGGGAGGACTGCACATACAAATGAGACAATTATTAAGTGCAGGCATTCTCCAAAGGAGAAAAGAAAATAAATGAGAGAAAAATTGTCATAATGCTGAATGTTGAAAATCACAACAGGTATTGGAACATTCCATACTCCATTGGATAGATAATTTCCACCCTTAATTACTATGCTTACTAAATGTCTTCCCTATCACCACCAATTATTTTGTGTGCCTCCTGGCCATAGTTATCCACAGATTTTGCAATCTGATTTCTCTAATTGCAGCTCACACAGCAGGGAATGCACAGAAGAAAACCAGTGCTCATTTTCTGGACAGATGGAAGAACATTTTTAGTGATGAAATTGTATTACACTAAAGAGGTATAGCAGTAGGATGACCTCTAATGGCACTCACCATTGGTATACTTAAAAGCGTCAAGGTGAAATGATCTTAATAAGAACATCATATTTGATTTAATACAAGATAATGCTGGGAAAAACTTGGAAAGAAAAATGTACAAATATGCATACAAATGTGAAATAATACTGCATTATGCTGAAATACTTTCATGCAATTCCTTGATACAAAAGATGCAATGTTCTCCCATACTTCTTCATCCTTATTTTGAAAAATTAGCAACTTTCTAATATGATTAAAAATGGAGCAAGACCATTAAGGAAAACAATGTTGACAAAATCTGTAAATACATTTGACAACTTGAAAGTAAGCTTCACTACATCCCACAAAGTAGGATGCTCATTTTGTTCAGTGAGGCATACTCCCAAGAAAATGTGCATAAAGCCCAAGGTTTTTTCCTAACCATAAAGGTTTCCACTTCACATTAAGTCTAGTTGTGTCCAACTCAGGGGACCCAACCATTTCTAAGCCGAAGAGCCAGCGTTGTCCAAAGACACCTCGTTGGTCATGTGGCCGGCATGACTGCATGGAGCGCTGTTACCTTCCCACCAGAGCAGTACTTATTGATCTACTCACATTTGCATGTTTTCAAACTGCTAGGTTGGTAGAAGCTGGGGCTAACAGCAGGAGCTCACCCCACTACCCAGATGCAAACCACCAACCTTTCGGTCAGCAAGTTCAGCAGCTCAATGGTTTAACCCACTGTGCTACCGGGAGCACCATCCTAACCATATCTGTCTAGAAATATATTGCACCCTGATCAACGAATCTCAGCATTCCCCAGCTATTATGCTCACTGGCCATCCTGGTCAGGAAATTGATTGCAGCCAGACATATGGAACTTCTTTTGAGTAAACATGATCAGCCTATAACTGTTATCTATAGATGATGAAACAAGAATAAAATCTGCCTTCATAGTTTTTGATTTATTTTAAAAAAATAACTGGGCCAAAATTTGATCCAGAAGTCAATTATAATTTGGTTTGTGCATTTTCTTTTAATGTTCTAATTTGGAAAAGGTAGAGAAGTTAGTTGTTAATCATAGAGAAAAGAAAACTATGGTGGGAATGGCCTGGCATACAACAAATGACAGGCCTCTGATGCTGACTATTCTTGTTTCCAAAATATTACCTGAAGTTCTCCAGAGGACACTGGTTGACAGGTGGGTTCTCCCCTCCTTCAGGAGTGCTACAAAATAATCAGCCCCCAATGTCAAATACATTAGGTGCAATGCAACATGAATTAGCCTCTGTCCACAATCAGCTCCAACTCAGAGTACTATGACCTTTGATAAACAAATCTAGTTAGGTTCGTCGAAGGCTTTCATGGCTGCAATTACTAAGTTCTTGTGGGTTTATTTGGCTATATGGCCATGTTCCAGAGGCATTTCTCCTGACGTTTCGCCTGCATCTATGGCAAGCATCCTCAGAGGTGAGGTCTGTTGGAACTGGGAAAAAGGGTTTATATATCTGTGAAATGACCAGGGTGAGACAAAGGACTTTTGACAGTTGGGCTAGGTGTGAATATTTCAACTGACCACCTTGATTAGCATACAATGGGCTGACTGTGCCTGGAGCAAACTCTTCTTGAAAGGTAATTAGATGTCCCTGCCTGTTTCCTCTCTGCTGTTTTTGCTGTTGCAATTTTAGAATTTTTTAATACTGGTAGCCAGATCTTGTTCATTTTCATGGTTTCCTCCTTTCTGTTGAAATTATCCACATGTTTGTGTATTTCAATGGCTTCTCTGTGTAGTCTGACATGGTGGTTGTGAGAGTGGTCCAGCATTTTTGTGTTCTCAAATAAAATGCTGTGTCCAGGTTGGTTCATCAGGTGCTCTGCTATGGCTGATTTCTCTGGCTGAAGTTGTCTGCAGTGCCTTTCATGTTCCTTGATCCTTGTTTGGGCGCTGTGCTTGGTGGTCCCTATGTAGACTTGTCCACAGCTGCAGGGACATCTAGTTATCTTTCAAGAAGAGTTTGCTCCAGGCACAGTCAGCCCATTGTATGCTAATATTCACACCTAGCCCAACTGACAAAAGTCCTTTGTCTCACCCTGGTCATTCCACAGATATATAAACCCTTTTCCCAGTTCCAACAGACCTCACCTCTGAGGATGCTTGCCATAGATGCAGGCGAAACATCAGGAGAAATGCCTCTAGAACATCGCCATACAGCCCGAAAAAACCCACAAGAACCTAGTTAGGTTCCTTTGAGGAACTATTGTGTTTACCATTTCTTCTATTCAGTGGGTTTGCAGTAAAATTTGGACAAATCTTGTGAAATGTTGCTTCTACACGCACAATTTTCTGCTCATAGGGTGGAGGATTTTGACAGGCCCTGTACACAAGCTTGTTGATGCCAACAGCTGCAAGATATGAACGGTATGTCTGAGATTTGCATCAGGTTATTTATTCCTGAAACTTTGTTTTGTCAGCTAAAGATTGAACCATGACAGGATGCACAGACAAAATCAGGATAGAATGATAATGCCAGGATAGCATTATTCACAGTGGTTTTGTACTCTCAAATGTTATGATATGCTTCTTATCACGTCTAAAGGGGAACAGTTTCTCTGTTCATTTCTCATATCCAAGTCCTTTGAACTACTAAATCCAGGGAATACTGCAAAATAAAGTCATTAACAATTCCAGAAACAACCACTATCAAATTGATGGACATACCAAATTAATGAGTGTGAATCTACTAAAAAACATCTGCAGTACTGTGTCAAGCAAACTATCAAAGACACTAATACTGTTAAATAAATCTATGTGACTTATCTTTATAAAAGATAAGAGAGAGGAGGAAGGGCAGGAAAGAGAACCCAAAACTCTTGTGCAAAGAAAACCTCAAAGTGACATTGATTGAGAGCAAGTTTCAACAGAAGAAAAACTCCTAAATATTTTATGCTTTTTTCTTGATATGTTATGTTAAGTGACACACAGCATATTTTAGCTTTGAAATGCTACAATAAATAATCCCAATAAGCAAATCAGAAATAAATATGCAAGGCTGGCATATACATTGTTTCCATAAAATAAGATTCCTCACTTTTGTTATAATACTTAAAACTTTAAAGAGAATAACATTGATAACATTGATTCATGGTATTTCCTCTTTATTAGAACAGTCAACATTAGTAACATTACTACCCAAACATGAAATAATTACCTGTTTATGCTGAGTTTTTCAGCCCTTTATTATGGCTGAAAAATTCCCCCATGGCTTATGATCGAGTAAAGGTTATTTGTTATTTTACTCCGTTATTATTATTATTATTATTATTATTATTATTATTACTATTATTATTACTATTATATTATTTTAATCTATTATTATGTTTTTATTACATTTATTATTTTACTCTATGTATTATTATTATTACATTTACATTATTTTGCTCTATTATTATGTTGTTGTTACATTTAATATTTTACCCTATTATTACATTTATTGTTTTTCTCTATTTACTATTGTGATTATTACATTCATAGTTTTACTCTATTTGTTATTATTATTACATTTATTATTTTACTCTATTATTATTAGTTATTATTTTACTCTATTATTACTGTTATTACGTTTCCATTATTTTACTCTATTATTATTATTATAGTTATTATTTTACTCTATTATTATTGGAAGGTTATGTAAGCACATTTACATTGAAGAAGGGTTTTTTGTGTGTGTGGTAAAATTAGATGCTTCATCCTATATTTGGGCCAGCTTATACTTAAGTATATACAGTAGGGAAGACAGTTAAACAAAGACATACAAAAATGCATGGTAAAAGACCTGGCTTATACAAGTGGCTCATTTCAACATAAATGCTTTTTTCCCTTGCCTTTGTCCTCATGTGCTGTTTTTCTCTAGATGAGTAGCAATACCAGTCAAAGGAGGTTTTGCTAAACCATATTTTCTTCAACCTTGTGATCACTATCTACTAGACTTCATCTCTGTGTTCCCTCACCATTAGCTATATTCCCTGGAACTTAAGAAAATTTCATCACAAAGCAACTTACAGACAACAGATTGGGGAATGATGTCGCAAAGTGTATTTAAATTAAGTGGGAAAACACTGATGAGGATAGCTCATGGCTTTTCTCTCACTGGGGTTGAGGGAGGAATGATCAGCCAAAGCCTACAAAAAAACACTGTACTATTCAGTTCACAGGACAGATTTTAGCTGGTTTGAGCATAAGCAGGCATGTAGCCCGGGGGGGGGGGGGGGTTGGGGGGCTTCAGCCCCCCCCCCTGGAATTCTCATGGTGGGCCACGAGAAAGCCTTACTGGTACATTATTTAAACTGTTATGTTTATTCATATCATGATCTGATCACCATGCTCAATATATCCCATATGCATGGGGGTATTGGAGTAACGAGACAAAAGGTTTGCTAAGGTAGACCCTCTTTCACTCAGACTCAGCCCTCCCCCCCCCCCCCGAATCAAACTCAGCTCCCCACGAAACAAAATCCTGGCTACGGGCCTGAGCATAAGTATTGCTCTGCTCAAAAAGATACTACACAGACATTTGCTGAGATAAAATAGGCCACAACTTTCATTGGTTACAGAGGCATACTGTATAGGCATAGAGGCATATAAGTGCTTACAACTGGGAAAATGGTCAACTTATATATGAAAGAACTATATGGGTGGTAGAGAATACACAAAATTTGAGAGGATGATTATCCAAAGAGAAGCTAAGATAGAAAATGAAAAAATAAAAGGTACAGCAAGTGATATGTATATCATTGGAAGGTGAGCAAGAACAAGACCATCTAAAAGAAATATGGAATTAGACTTTGGAAGAACTCTGAATATTCAAAAATGGAAAAATAGAATGTGTATACTTTAAAAATATGCCTGTACAAATGAAAGAAAATTATTATAAAATAATATGGAGATGGTATTTAACACCAATTAGATTAAATCAGATAGATGGAAAATGCTCAAATCAATGCTGGAGAGGATGACAAGAAATAGGCTCATATACCCATATGAAGTACTTTGGCAACATCATGAGAAGACAGGAAAGCTTAGAGAAGACAATGATGCTGGGGAAAATGGAAAGAAAAAAAAAGAGGGGCCGACCAAGGGCAAGATGGATGGATGGTATACTTGAAGTAATTGGCTTGACTCTGAAGGAGCTGGGGTTGGTGACAGCTGACAAGGAGCTCTTGCATGGGCTGGTCCATGAGGTCATGAAGATTCGGAAGCAACTGAACGAATAAACAACAATAAACCCATATGTGGTGGTCTTATAAATTTATACAAAACTTTTGGGAATTAGTATTTAAGAAAATAGGAGGGATAATAAAAATAGAGATAAAGAGCACACCAGAAACAGCATTATTATCACTTTACGACATTATTAAATCCTCACGAGAAATGAAGGAACTAATTTCCAATTTATTAACGAGACTGTTAGTAGCTACAAAAATTGAAAGATAAAAGCGAAATCCAATTGGAGGAATGGTATACAGAAGTTTGACATCACAGTTAAAAGGAGAATAGGGAAACAATCAGACTTTTGGAAAATATGGGGAAAATTTAAAGACTTTGTGTTTACTGGAGGATAGGGGAAGAAACCTGCAACAGAAACAATGAAATTTTGGAGATAAAGAATTAGATAAGTTGGTCCAGGGGAAGGTGGCACAAAGAAGGGGAAAGGGGTAAAGGGAGGGGAGGAAGTTAAATATATTTCAGTAATTAGAATAATTGTATTAGAACTATAAATACAGTATATTTTAGAAAAGGAAAGTTTTAAACCAATTTAGGTGTCCTTTTGTTATTACTTTTATCATTATCTCACTGTATTAATTATTAATGTTAAGGTCTTTAATTAATTTCTCCCCCTCCCTCTCTCTATTTATATAATGCTCAAGAAAATAATGTTCAAACTGTCAAATGCAAAATGATTACATGGTACTATATCTTTGTTGACTTTATTCATTGTAAACAACTTGTGAAAAATTAGAAAAAATAACAAATAAATAAAAGAAGTAAAGGCTATAAATTTCACTACACAAGCATATTCATCTCCACCAGCCTAAGTGTGTATTAAATCAGTAATTCAAAAATATTTATTGCTACCACCCATACTCATGTATAAGTCTAGAAATGTTAATTAAAACATGGACTCTGGGTCAACTTATACATTATAAATTTATAATTTAACCTATAAATTTAAGTACATCATATTCACTCTTATTAAAAAGAAGCCACCCCTATTCTGAATAGAGTGGCAAAAGGCAAGAACTTAAGTCTCTTCTGGGAAAACCTAAAGGGAGCAACAATCCGCTCTTGTCATTCTGTCACACTTCTGGACTTTTTATATGTCTGGGTAAGAAAATGATAATAGTGACTCTTCGGTACTTCCCCTCAAAAAAGCACCAGGAGAGTAAAGGGGGTTGGTGCTTTATTTTAGTTTTCCTAGGATAGATTACACACTTGCTGTTTGTCACTCTACTCAGAGAAGCCTTTTTTTTTTTTTATAAGACCTGGACCTTAACATTTATCCAAAAAGGAACAATCCCATTATCCAAGCTGAGAAATTAAAGATACTACCCAATGCCTGGAACTAGGCTGTCACTGGGCCGGTAACACATATGAAAAGCTTTCTTAATTATATTTTAAACTCTGTTAGCTTAGGTACCTGGCGAGGCCTAGATTAGGTCTTTTGCAATGATAAACATTAAAAATATTCATTGTTAGGTTTCGGATTTTAAGAATGGCCCCATTCAAAATGCATAAGGATGTGGGTAAACTACAACTTCCTTCATCATCTGTCATTTTTCCAACCACACTAGTATTCAAAATTGGACATGTTGGGTCTGTCTTCCAGGTTTGGTCCAGATCCATTGTCATTTGGGTTCACAGTGTTCTTTGATTGCAAGTGAACTACAACTCCTTAATTTCAAGCTCAATTATCTCAAAACCCCACCAGTATTCAAAGTTGTGGATGTGTACCAGGTTTGGTCCAGATACATTGTCGGTTGGAGCTATCTTGGAAATGTGCTGCCCAGAAGCATACAAACTTTGACTTTTATTATATTTATAGAAGATATATATAAGTTATATTCTAAATGTGTATTTCCAATCAAATCAACCTAGTCTGTAACAAGTGGATATATTCTCCAAAACAGTGATAGGAAAAGCTAGGCTTCTGAGCTGTACTTGCCTTGCTCTGTGCAGTGGCAAATGACACAGCAGAACTGAAGATAGTACTAAAATCAAATTTATTTCAACTGGCACAAAATTCCATATATACCTTGTATGCTGAAAAATTGGGGGAAGTAGCAAAAGGAACAGCATTAAACAGTCATTTTCAAGGAAAAGCAGGTTTTTTTAAGCAAGGCAATCTGGCATACATCAAGTAAATATGAATGTTCCTCCAATAGGTTGGGCTTTTCCTTTGGGGTCCAACAAAGAGAACATACAAGATCAAAGATTGCAATACAACCTATATTATTTCATAATTAATAATAATAACAACAACAATCCTTTTAAACTTGGTATTACTGACTTCAGCAGTATCTATAACAACCCCGTTCATTTACATCTACAATGTAATATAAAAAGTGAATCAAATACATACTACTGCGATGGGGGCAGGACCGAGAGGAGGAACTCCCCAGCCGATCTTAAAGCCTGAACAGGTTCATAAAGGAAGATGAGGTCATGTAAATAGGCAGGACCCGAACTGTATAGGGTTTTATAGGTAATAAACTGCACTTTGAATTGGGCCCAGAAACAAAGAAGCAACTAATGAAACTGCTTCACTTGGGGGGGGGGTATGTTTTCTATGACCCACCCCAGTCAGCAGCTTGGCTGTAGATCTTGTAGTAATTGGAGCTTCCGAACAATCTTCAGAGGCAGCCCCACTTAAGAGTTCATTGCAATAATCCATATGAGATGTAACTAAGGCATGGATCACTGTGGCCATATCTGGCTTCTCGAGATATGGTTCCACCTGATGCACAAGTTTTAAATATGTGTAGGCCCTACCGGCTACCGCCGACACTTAGTGTTAGCGTCAAGTCCCGGAGTACCCCCAGACTGCGGATCTGTGTTCTCAGGGAGAGTGTAACTCCGTCGAGCACAGGTTGCCACTCTGTACCCCGGTGGTTCTCAACCTGTGGATCCCCAGGCATTTTGTCCAACAACTACTAGAAATCCTAGCCAATTTACCAGCTGTTAGAATTTCCAGGAGTTGAAGGCCAAAACATCTGGGGACCCACAGGTTGAGAACTAATGCTATACCCCAATCAGCCTCACGACTGACTAAGAGAGCCTCTGTCTTGTCTGGATTAAGCTTCAGTTTGCTAGCCCTCATCCAGCCCTTCACAGCTGCCAGGCACTGGTTCAGAATACTGAGAGCTTCCTTGGACTTCGGTGGAAATGAGTAATAGAGTTGTGTGTCATCTATGTATGTAAAAGTTAGACAGGGACTAGAAAGTGCCGCTTGGTTAAATTCAGTAGGGTTAAGCCTCCTAGGACCTTATTCCCATTGATTTCAATGAGATCTATGTGCAATTAATGCAATACAGATCCAGCCCAGCACTTCAGAATGATTTACTTTTGTGTGACACTGCTGATTCCTTCACGTCGACATCAGGTTTCCCCTGCACCTTAAAACTTGGGCAAGTAGACTGGAAAACCACCTGGGGCAAATTCTGGGAAACACATAAATCTGCAGCAGGATGGGAAGAAAATCTGGATAGCACTGAATATTGAAAGATGTTGCTGGATCTCTACCTATAGAAAAGAAAATAATGTTCCTTCATCTCTATACAATAAATAAAACATGAAACAAAGTAGCGCTTCAAATCATCACAAAAACCTCTTCAAAAATTGAGGAATTAAGAAGTTAAATCCAAACTGTTATGTAGATATCAATATTCTCACTTTTCTATTTGTGGAGAAAAACAACTTCAGAAATGCCCAGATTATGTTGCATTGCCCAGGCTTTGAGACAGAGTGGATATAAATTGTCAAGAGGAGTTACAAGCTGAAAATTTCTTGCTAGTGGTTCATGCAAAGTAATACAAAGAACAGTTAGTGGAATAGATAATGCACATTTCTAAATATCAGGTGTCGCTTTTCCACGACAAAGGAGATGTCTCTTTAAAAGGCGAAGGAAAACTCTCATTAGCTTCTGATGTGAATCACACCTCTTGATCAATGTGCAGAAGCCTGACAGGTGTGCTAAGCCACCACCAGCTTCTCATGAACATTCATTGGGCAAAGAGCATATCAACGAAGTGAAGTGTAGGGAGCCTTCACATGTTATAAGCAACATAAAAAATTTAAGATTTCAGTGCTATGTGGAATCGTAGAGATGCCACATGTTTCCAAGTGAAATGATAAAAGGAGTTAATCTGAAAGAGAATAGGCTATGAGGTTTACAAATTAAGTTGATGGAGTTGTGAGGAAGTTAAAAGATGATATAGATGCTAATAAAATATGAATAAGCATCAGTCTGCTGTTGTTATGCTTTGCTAGCTCAGCCCTGCATCACTGCTCTTACTTAAACATTGTTTCCTGACATAGGAACTGACAAAGGGTGCTAAATCGTATGAATTAATTTGCGACTACCCATTGTACTGTTTATTAAAATGCAAAACAAATTAACATCTACTTGCATCCTAGAACTCAAAACAAAAAAAAGGGAAGGAGAGAGAATAGCACAATAAGTGGTCTCTTGTTAAGTCGCCGTTGTGCAAAGTTTGGAACTGTTTCAGAGTAATTTTTATTTCATTTTGTTTTGTATTGTATTGTGTTATTTATTTCAGAAAGCCCAGCTCAGAAGCAGCATCTGTCTCTCTGTGTGTAGTCTTCCCTCTTTTTTAGCCAGCTGGGTTGACTGCCTTGATGAAGCTTTTCAAATGATCAAATAGCTAAAATTAAAACATATTCTCCAAGATTATTTTCATTGTTCTTCACCACATGTTCACTGAATAAAATGCTTGCTTATTGTCTGACTTTTTGTTATCATGCTGCACTCCTTGCACTTTCTGACAGTTTTGTTATTGCAAATTTGGTGTGCATCAAAAAATAAGCTGGTGGATGGTAGATAAGGAACACTATGGCACCAGGCAATGTTTAGAAGCAATGTCCACGTAGGTTTCCTTATCATCCAGAAATTATAGCATATTGCCATTTTAATAAGAAAAAACATTTAAATCTAATACTGTATTTGACTCCTCGTAGCAGTTTTACGTAAAATAAAAGTTACAACATTTGTTATTTTACAAAATTAAATACTGCCAAAATAGAATGAAACCAGATTCCATCTGTACAGAGAAAACCATTTGCAGTAGAGTCTCACTTATCCAACATAAACGGGCTGGCAGAACTTTGGATAAGTGAAAATGTTGGATAATGAGGAAGGATTAAGGAAAAGCCTATTAAACATCAAATTGTGTTATGATTTTACAAATTAAGCACTAAAAAATCATGTTTTACAACAAATGGACAGAAAAAGCAGTTCAGTACACAGTAACATTATGTAGTAATTGCTGTATTTACAAATTTAACACCAAAACATTGCAATGTATTGAAAAAGCTGTGGATCCGGGTGGGAAGAAGACAGTGTTGGATAATACAGAACGCTGGATGACCGAAGGTTGGATAAGCGAAACTCTACTGTACTTGATTTGTAAATTCTTGGTATGGGCAAAGTACAGCTGTCCTTCCACATTTGAAGTTTTGACTTTTGTAGACTTGAGTATTTACAGAATTGATTAAAACTGTTCTTTCTAGGAATCTTTAAGTCCTCCAGTGTGATTCTCTGATCAACTTCTTCCAGTCGTGTTGGAGGACCTAAAGATTTCTTGAAAGAACATCTGTAGGAATCTCTATTTTCCATTGCGAATCTAGTATCAGCTTCCAATAAAAGTTGATCACAGAGAATGCTGGAAGACTGCAACGCACTCTACGTGGGGTTGCCTTTAAAGACTGAATCCCGGCTGGATTACTGCAACGCACTCTACGTGGGGTTGCCTTTAAAGACTGCTCGGAAACTTCAACTAGTCCAGCGAGAAGCAGCCAGATTGCTCACCGGAGCGGCGTACAGGGAGCACACCACCCCCCTGTTGCGTCAGCTCCACTGGCTGCCGATCCAATTCTGAGCACAATTTAAAGTGCTGGTTTTGACCTATAAAACCCTATACGGTTCCGGCCTAGTGTACTTGTCCGAACGGATCTCCCTCTACATCCCACCTCGAAGTTTAAGATCTTCTGGGGAGGCCCTGCTCTCGACCCCGCCAGTGTCACAAGTGAGGCTGGTGGGGACGAGGAGCAGGGCCTTCTCAGTGGCGGCCCCCCGCCTGTGGAACTCACTCCCCGGGGAGATCAGATCGGCGACTTCCCTTCTAGCATTTAGGAAAAAACTAAAGACCTGGATGTGGGACCAAGCTTTTGGTCACTCTGACAACTAACTCAAGGACCTGGCGATAGACAAGGACAAACGGAATAGAACGGATGTATGGACTCTGATATATGGACTCTGACATGAGATTGTTTTAGGATTTATGATTTTATTATGTATTGATGTTTTAATTTAACTGCTGAATTGTTATATTTTTTGGATTACTTGTTGTGTGATTTGGGCATCTAATTGTGCCCTCCCTGTAAGCCGCCCTGAGTCCCCCTCGGGGTGAGAAGGGTGGGGTATAAGTGAATGAAATAAAATAATAAATAAATAAGACCTAGAAATTCCAGCTAAATGTTTTGGTTTTTTGGTTTTTTTTAGGAAAAAACAGCAATTTTTTTATTTGTGGTTCTTCACTTTTATACAGGTCCTTTGCCCTTAACCCCAGGAAATAACTGCCACATTATATATGGTTAATAATAATAACAACTACTACTACTACTACTACTACTACTTTATTCTTGGGCCTTGCCTCCATCTTCTTGAAGGGACTTGGGGCAGCTTACATATGGCAGAAAGTGCCTAAAACAGGACATAAAATAAACACACAATAGAATACAATAAAGTAAAACATATAGCAGATAAAAACAACAGTTTAAAACTCAGAACAATGCCCAATAACCTATGGTGACAACTATTGAAAGACATGGCCAGACTGTAAACAAGACAAGGGAATGGGATAGTAGCTAAGGAACAAGGACATGTGATGAAAGTGCAGTGCTGTGTCATTAATTGCGGACCACTGGGGCTAGACATTCTCAAAGGCTTGTTTAAACATCCAAGTGTTCAAATTCCTACGGAAGGAGGACAGGGTAGCGGCCTACCTAATCTCACTGGGGAGGGTGTTCCAAAGCTGGGGGACCACCACTGAGAAAGCCCTCTCCCTCATCCCCACCAACCACACTTGTGACAGAGGCGGGAGTGAGAGGAGGGCCACCCCAGCAGATCTTAAAGCTCAAATAGGTTCACACAGGGGGATGCAAGATAGGCAGGGTATGAACTGTTATGGGCTTTATAGATAATGACCTGCACTTTGAATACAGTCTGGAAATTTACTATCGGCAGCCAGTTGAGCTGCTTTGATAGCGGCAGAGAGAGAGACAGAGAGAACACACACATATATATTACTCAGTAGAAAGATCAGTTTATCACTGTGTGAAAAAAATTAAGCTGTCTTAAAAGAGATGGATTATATTTTTATACTAATTTATTTTATATACAGTAATTTTTATGGCATATCTAATTGAAAATCCGCTGTCACATGTTGCATGCAACTGTAATTTATTATTTCTTACAAGGAATTCTCACACACATACACAAACATAGTGCAACTAATCATATTTTATGTTTTTCCTATCTAGAAAAACAACAAAGTAGCATATTGGGGGCGGGGGGAGGCAATTAACACTTTAAGCCTGAGACAGGACCCCTTGAGAGTGCACTCCTCCAGATGTTGCTTAATTGAAATTCCCAGCAGACAGCAGAGTCATTTGTAAGGAATGCTGGGAGTTACAGTCCAAAATCTGGAGGGACACAAAATTCTTACTCATGCTTTTAACATTAATAAAAGTTTTCATCTGCTGTATTAAACAAAGCTTTTCCTCTATTGTAACAACTCTTCAACCAAGATGAGTTGACTTTCACCCAGACTTGGTCATCATGTAAATGAAGCAAACAACTGCCAGCTTTTATATTCTGTTCTGGTACTCTGCATTTTGTCATTCCACAAACCCCAAGACCAGATGTCACTGATTTCACAATGAGAAAGTACTTTTAAAAATAGGAAATACTATTAAGACAAAATCTGGGGCCCTACAGCATCTTATCAAAGACATTTCAAAAGGATGTGGCATCAGAAAAAAGTGTATATATGTACACTGTAAGTCAGCAAGCAGCCTCTTATTACAGTGCAAGATCAAATTAACAAATAGCAAATCTCTCATATGATATATAATACAAAGAAGGAAGAAATGGGGAAGGAAGAAAAAGAAGTGTGGTAGCACCTTTAAGACTAATTGCTTTTTATGTTAGCTTTTGTGGCTATAAGCCCATTTCTTTGGATGCAGAACCAAGTACTGGAAACCTCAGTAATATGTAATACCTCAGTAGTATAGTAAATGTATAAATACAAGGTGTTTAAAAAAGATGGACTCGACTTGAAATCACTATATCTCTGCAGCAACCCATGAATTAAATTCTTACCACTTAAAAAAGTGAGGCATAGTTTCAAATAATTACCGGTAGATTCCTCTCCCAGCTTATAAACCTCAGCCTCTCATTCATAAGATGGCAATCACACAACATAAGGCCTCATGAGATATTCTCCATTTCAGGAATTATTTTTTATTTTGTTTCTGGCTCAAACTGATTTTTAAAATATAGTAACTTGATAACTCATTCAACCATTTGTAACTTTTTGTGTAATTTTAACGTTGTTATTGTGAAATATACTGTTTTGAAACTGGCTCCATCATATTGAAATACCCTGTACTCTAAAGCTGTAGTTCTCACCCTATAGTACATCAACAGTAAGACACTGAAGAGGGTTTGCAGAATTACATTTGTTACAGCGGTATCTCCCGCTGTCTCCTGGCTTATGGACCTCAATGTGAAGAGGTCCTTATTAGGCTTGGTTGATCAAGAAAAAAATGGTTCTAAACTTGTTTCGTATGTAGGGGGCGCTGGAGGTTCGATTTTTAAATTATTTCCAATTTTTTTTAAAAAAAAGATCGAAATTACCAGGAAATACAAATTGTTTCCTTTGTTTCGTTAATGGAAGGTGCCCTCCCCTCCCCCCAGAACCATTAAAATCTCGCAGTTTCCCTTCCATCCCTTGCGGCAGAAGGGAGAGGTGGGCATGGCCAAGGACAGAGCTTCTCGGAGGCCTCCCCCCAGCCACCTCCGAAGAGCTCTGTGCTTGGCCACTCCCACCTCTCCCTTGGACAGCTTGCCAGGGAGGAGAAAGAAAGGTGAGAGATTTTTAAAGTGTTGGTTTTTAAATCTCTCACATTTCTTTCTCCTCCCTGGCAAGCTGTCCAAGGGAGAGGTGGGTGTGGCCAAACACAGAGCTCCTCAGAGGCCTCGCCCCCAGCCACCTCCGAGGATCGCTGTGCTTGGCCACGCCCACCTCCATCCTCTTTGCATCGGTGGCTTTGCGAGGTGGGCGTGCCACCTCCATCCTCTTTGCATCGGTGGCTTTGCGAGGTGGGCGTGGCTACGGCCAGCTCTTCTGCATCACTGCTTGTCACCAGGGAGGTAGTCACGCCCACCTCGCAAAGCCACCAATGCAAAGAGAAAGGAGGTGAGCGTGGGTAAGAACAGCTGTTCCTAAAGGCCATGCCCCCAGTATTTACGATTCACTGGTGGAAGTCGTAAGGAAGATGGGGCGTAAGGAAGATGGGGGCGCGGCTTCGATATGGCAAAAACACTTCCGGGTTGCCAAAACGCGTCGATATCGCTTCTAAAGGTATTAAAATAACGAATTAACAACGAATAAAGAAATTAACGAACTGGATCAACCAAGTCTAATTCTTATACAACTCATACTTATTCATGAACATATACAGTATTATCAGAACATAATATTTATTCTTAACATTGTTACTGTAATCTCCAATTATCAATGGATGGGTTTTGCTCATTTGTGTTTACTTCCAACAATACTATTGAAAATTTTAATATGTTAAAAACTTACTATAAAAGATACACTGCTGAGGTGCCAGGCTAGATGTTCCAAACGTTGTTTTGCTCTCACTCCCTTCAGAGTTTTGATCAGATATATTGCTGTGAAACCAGACTCATAGCTGATAACTTTTCTTTTTAAGATTGTCTCTAAACTGTCTCACAAGGTCCCAGAGATAAGCAAAATGTGAGGCATGATGGCAGTATTGTTCTACAACAGTGGTTCTCAACCTGTGGGCCATGGCCTAACAGTGGCCGTGAGAACAAAATCCGGTTCACAAACCTCCTTCCTCTTCATTTATTTTATTTATTTTATTTCCACTCCTTTCCGCAGAGCTGATCAGCCCCGCCCCTTTTGGAACTAATGTTGGAGAGTAGTCCCTGGTCAAAATGGTCACTGGTCAAAGTGGTCCCTGGTCAAGTGTTCCCTAGCCAAAGTGATCTCCGGTCAAGTGGGCCCTGGCCAGAGTGGGCCCTGGTCAAAATGAGCCCTGGTCAAAGTGGACCCAGTCAAGTGGGCCCTGGTAAAAAAACAAGGTTGGGAATCACTGTTCTACGGCAATACTGCAGTCTTTCAAAAGTTAAAAGAAAGTAGAGATGTCACTAGGTTTCAAGACAGCAATGAAATTATATATGAATATTGTTCCCTGGACCACTGTACTCCCACAGATAGAAGTTTCTACAACCTTTTTGTTTTCTCCTTCAGATTTCCTGTTGATTTCACCCCATATCTTCTACCATTTGAAAGTCATTTTAAAAACCAAATATTTTATTGTGCACACATTCTGAATATTCTAAGTATTAAAAAAACAAGAGGACCTTGAGTTGTCAGCAAGGCCTCTGGAAGCTAGTAAGCTAAAGGAACTATTACATCTCCCCAAGATAAGACAGGGGATGATAAGGCAAAAATACTGTTATTGTAATTAAAGATAATCAGACAGAGAACTGCAACAACCAACTGCTTAGTGAGAAAAGGACAGCTCTGTTATGAAAGGAAACTCAAGCTTGAAAGGCAACTCTTGGAAAAGTGAACTAGATGCAGTCCTTGCCTGTAATAGTTTGAGCTTATCCATGTGCTGAAGCAGGAATAAGATCTATATGCCAAATCATACAAAGAAGAGCTAGGTAAAAATAAAAAGCTCAATCCAAACCACATTTTACTGAATAAAATCTTTACTGCTCAGACAATAAGAAGCCATTATATTTTCTTCTGTTGGCTCTATGATTGACAGTCACTAAAAGTTTCACTCACTTACTTACTCCATCCATAAAAAATAATGTACATTCTTCTGCATTTTGTAGTTTACATTAAATCTTAGTCCAAAAGATGCAATTTTCCATCTTCTCTTGGTAGGGAAGCTGTCACCACCTGCCTATCACGAAGCAATAGTTGTGTGGGTGTTCAAGCAGAATTCCATTATCATAAGATGGTCAATCAAAATGCACATGCTGGCCATTGTTGCCCAAGTCCAGATTGAAAAAATCTTAATTTGGTTTTTAAAAGCATCAATTCCAAATTATTCACACTCTTCTTTAATAATGTTCACCAGACTGTATGCATTTCTACAGAGTGTTGGGACTGAGCTAAGAATAGTACATTATTGTTTTCTGAAATAGCCACTTCCATTCTTTTCCAACACTTCTTCCCTTATTCCTTACCAGAGAAAATCTGTTTAGGGCAAAAAGGTTGAATAGATACACTGGGTGGTGCTATGAGTTGTTCATCTGGAAGCACCATTAGAACAACATAGCTGTGTGTTAAGAAGTCATCCTGATTATGGATTTAGATTTTAGGTTAATGTCTGCTGTATGCGGGAATGTGACATACCTTCTATTGTCTCCAGCTTCTTGATCTCTTGGCCCAATGTGTAAAATGGACTTTCTTGGAAGTGATGTTTATATAAATCATTTAGATACATTCACTGAAGCCACAAAAGCTTCTTCCCCATGGTATTTGTTAGCTATTGAATCACCACAGGACTTTGTCATGGTTAATTTCAGACCATATTCTTAGTTCACAGCTGAATGTGTTTCTATACAATCAGATACAAAACAATATATCTGCAGGAAGCCAGACACAATTTCATTAACTCCACGATCATGCTAAATACTACTGTAATGGAGACAAACATTAGGAAAGCACGTGAGGAGAAGAAAAGTTATCCCAGTTTCCTGAACTGCACACTGAAGCAGCTCTGAAATAAGACTCTGTCTTCCCCACCCATTATGGATGTGGTTCAAATGGAGTTCCAAAAGATCATCAAAATTGATTCCTCTACTCCCTTTTCTTGTAGTACTTAAACGTTGCTCTGTTTTTGGTTTGTTTCTTGCTTTGTCACAACTGCTTAAGTGTCCTGGAAAGACAGAATAAACAACTCGGGCACATCACTGGAAAGCTCTACCTTGTTGGAGCCTGAAAATATCAGTTAGTGTGTACATGTCAACTTTAAAATAAGATGCACGAAGCTAATTGGTTTGGCCCGGGGAGCTGGCTGAGCCTAGGAATTTTGGATACTGTTACATTTTTCAGGCTTGAATTGTGCAGGTGCTTGAAGAGAAGCAGAGAGAGACAGAGTTTGGAGTGTGCTCTTACTTCATGAGCTGCTAGAGAAAGATTCTCCACAAGGACAAAGAATGACCATTTTAAATCTCTCATAAAAGGACATTATATGAGTCAATCTGTGTGGCATATTTTCTTTCTTTGGCAAGGTAGTGTGTGGAGTGATCAAAGGTGAACTACACGTAGTTTATTTTATATTACACCACATACCTTACAAAAAAATTTGATAACTGTAATGGATAATAGCTTCATCTTCATGCGATAGCTTGGGCTGCAAGGAAGGACATATATCATCCTTCACCTTGCTTTACCATTCTCAACATATTTTACTCCAGTGGGTTTGTCCACTAGACTGACAGAATGCTGTTTGCCTACAGTCTGGAACACTATAGTACTTAACTTCTTCATGCCAAATGGCTGGGAACTGATTATTTAGTAATGTGATTATTTTCACTGTTGGTTCTACCACTCCACCCCGCTCTATAATGCAAGCACAATGGATACAGGAAAAAGTACAGACAAATATGTTAGATGACATTGAATACAAGGAACTAAATCTTGAGAATGCTTATTTTCTTTATGATTCCATTTGCTTTAAGAATGGAATAAGGAAATTAGGTAACATACAATGCTAGAAAAATAAATTGCCTAATCAATTTTATGTCAAATCAAACCAACCCCCCAGCTATACACAAAAGCAGCATTTTAAGAAATAAATTATTACTGCTAGTCAATTTCTTTAAAAACTATATATACGCAGATCGGATGATTTAATACAGAATTCAATGAAATTATCTGTATGAAAATTGCAACACCTAACTGATTACACTATGTTACATTATTTTTGTTCCTGAGTTATAAATATCATTTCCTAGTTGGCTCCATCATAAGAAACATGGAAAAAGTTTATTCAACTGCCAAAACTTTGTTTTTGCGGGACATCCTGCAGCACATTTTGCTATAGTTTTTCAATGAATATCTCACAGTGTCTCAACCAAATCAACATAGTTTGTGGCAGCCACAAAAACTAAGTTTCTGATGTATAACAACTACTTTCAAAGTAAGAACTGCATAATTAACACTTTCAAACCAGGAACAGAAAAAAAATCACATTTTGTTACATAATGTTATGATTTGTACATTTTAGTGTGTGCCATAGAATACTGGATAATTTTACAGCAATCCAAGTTCCATAGACATTTTTTACAATCTGACAGTAGTCTTAAAAGCTTACTTCAGTCCAATATAGGAAGAAAGGTGAAGTTTAAAATACAGAAATACAAAATGATAATCTGTTGTCAAAGGCTTTCATGGCCAGAATCACTGAGTTTCTGTGATTTTCAGGGCTGTATGGCCATGTTCCAGAAACGTCAGGAAAAAATGCTTCTGGAACATGGCCATACAGCCCGGAAAACTCACAACAACCCAGAATGGTAATCCTTGTATATAAAATTGCACTGAATCTCAATGCTTGGGTTAAAAAAATGTCACATCATGGCGTTTATACAAAGCTTATGAATCTTTATGTGGTATTCCAAAATCTAAAATCCAAAGCACTTCTGATCTGAAGCATTCTGGGTAAGGGAGTCATGGGCAAACTTCGGCCCTCCAGGTGTTCCGGACTTCAACTCCTAGAAATCACAGACAGTTTACCGGCTGTAAGGAATTATGGGAGTTGGGGCCCAAAACACCTGGAGGGCTGAAGTTTGCACGTGTCTGGGATAAGGGATACTCAGCTTGTATGTTCATGGCATTTTTCTGTCTGCATTTAAAGGAAAGAGCAAGCCAGAACTTCCATACCAGTCTAATCTTAGTTAAGTCTAATAGCCACTTAGTTCTGTCCTTGTCAGGACTATCTCTCTCAGTGGACATTTCTACTAGATCGTTATGACAATTAAATTAGGCAACACAGGAAAAATAATTCACATTTTTCCTTCTTATTCCATATCCCCTTAAAAGTTCTGATTAAGAAACTGGTGGTTTCTCCCCAAATTCCCTCTCCCCAACACATTGTAAGGAGCATGACGGGCAACGTCACTTTTTGGCTTTTTGGGGACACTAAATGCCCCAAATAGGCCTTTTTTTTCAACAGGAAATGACACAGAAGTCAACTTCCCAATTATTTGAGAGAAACTTTCCTGTGCCCTTAAATGGCCCGGGGGGGGGGGGGGTGTGTTAGAAAACAGACTCCCACATTTCCCAGGTATGGTTTAAAAGAATTTGGAGACTTTGGACCTGGAAGACACAAAAATAGTACTCATTTAAATATCTATGCAACTTCTCCATACTGATATAAATATTTTAACATGACATCTTTTGCTAGATTTTACTGCACACAAACTGTGTCAATATAGATAACAATACACCCCACAATCTGTCACTTTTGTGACAGAGAATTAAAGGTATCCGAATCTGATTCTATGTGAAGAAATAACTGCTCCAGTTGTAGAAACAAGGCCTTGTGGCACATGAACCCATCTGGACATAAGTGGGATTGACTTGAGAAACTGCAAGTCTCTTCCGGTGTGAGAGAATTGGCCATCTGCAAGGACATCGCCCAAGGAATGCCAAGATGTTTGGTGTTTTACCATCCTTGTGAGACGCTACTCTCATGTCCCCACCTGTAGAGCTGGAGCTGACAGAGGGAGCTTAACCCGCTCTCCCCAGATTTGAACTATTGATGTTTTGGTCAGCAGCCCTGCCAACCTAAGGGTTTAACCCACTGCGCCACTAGGGGCTCCATAAGCTATCATTTTAGCAATCTGTATCTATGACACCACTCTGATGGCCGAAAGCGAGGGGGAGCTGAGGAGTCTTCTAATCAAGGTGAAAGAAGAAAGCGCAAAAGCTGGGTTGCAGCTAAACATAAAAAAAACCAAGATTATGGCAACAAGAATGATTGACAACTGGGAAATAGAGGGAGAAAACGTGGAGGCCGTGACAGACTTTGTATTTCTAGGCGCAAAGATTACTGCAGATGCAGACTGTGGCCAGGAAATCAGAAGACGCTTACTTCTTGGGAGGAGAGCAATGTCCAGTCTCGATAAAATAATAAAGAGTAGAGACATCAGACTGGCAACAAAGATCCGCCTAGTCAAAGCCATGGTATTCCCTGTAGTCACCTACGGATGTGAGAGCTGGACCTTAGGGAAGGCTGAGCGAAGGAAGATCGATGTTTTTGAGCTGTGGTGCTGGAGGAAAGTGCTGAGAGTGCCTTGGACTGCGAGAAGATCCAACCAGTCCATCCTCCAGGAAATAAAGCCCGGCTGCTCACTGGAGGGAAGGATACTAGAGACAAAGTTGAAGTACTTTGGCCACATCATGAGGAGACAGCAAAGCCTGGAGAAGACAATTATGCTGGGGAAAGTGGAAGGCAAAAGGAAGAGGGGCCGACCAAGGACAAGATGGATGGATGGCATCCTTGAAGTGACTGGACTGACCTTGAAGGAGCTGGGGGTGGTGACGGTCGACAGGGAGCTCTGGCGTGGACTGATCCATGAAGTCACGAAGAGTCGGAGACGACTGAACGAATGAACAACAAAATCTATGTCTATAGTAACAACACAGTAAAGAGTGAAGCAGACATGCAGTTTTTAAAAAACATATAGAAACGCACCAGGAAGCTGTATCTGGAGCTTTCCACTCTGCAAAGACCACTTTACCAGACCTATATTATGTGAAATTAACCCTGTGATTTGGAAACAGCTGACACTATTGGGATACACTGTGTAACTATAAAATTCTGAATATCAAAATGTAGATGATATCGATACTTTACTTCCTGCGACAACTCGATGATCAACATAAAAAGAAATATAGAAGAATTTTACAAAATGTAAGATCACAGCTGCAAGAAGGCTTTATGCACAAAAGTGGAAAGACACAGATACCCTGTTAAAAGAATATTGGCTGTTGAAGATATAAAATCTAGCAGAAAAAGATAATTTTACAGATCAGATTAAGGAAAATATAGCAGAGAAATTTAAGTGAGACTAGCAACCTGTTGTTACATACCCAAGAGATCACTGGCACAGATTATCAGTTATAGCTCTTGAAGAATAGTAAAAATTATTATTATAAGCAAGAATAATCTTATGTTATTGAGCTTGATGGATAAATATTAAGACAATACTGTTTGCATTAGACTAGACTGAAACTGATTAAGAGGGCAAATATTATCATCATCTGGGGGATTGAAAATCGAGCTTTCTATTTTTCCTTTGGTAGTAAAAATAAAAATTAAAGTAGTTCATAGTTAATTTGTATTAACCCGTATCTGTGCTTTGTATAGTGTAAAGAAACCTATTTTGTGTGTGTGCTTAATTTTTAAAGGAAATTGCTTGCACTAGTTTTCTCAGTGGACCAATAACAGCCTTTATTACATAGCCAATAAGCTATTTGCTATCACATTCACTACTATCACATTCACATTCAGTTGATCCTTTGGAAAGATTTAATACAGCAGTAGAAATTCTCCAAGCCACTCATTGCAATAAGTCTTTTCTGAAACAATTTTTTAAACAGAGAAGGTATACATTCAGATTGGTGTTAAACAGAGCAGACATATTTAAGTAACTAGCAGCTTAATTTGATAATGGTAGAAACTCAAGTGGAAGACCTCGTAGGGCTGCATTTTCAACGTTGGCTGACAGCTAAATGACTTCCCTGGAGGACTCACATGACATGTGAGAGGACCGATGAGTGTTTCACTCATAGGGGGAAACACAGCCTGGCTATAAACACTTTTTATTTTCTCACAAGTAAGGAAGGTTTCACTATAGACAAATGATAGATTTTTTTAAAGAAAGACAAAGAGATCGGTTTTGCAGACAGGGATTCTTTTTGGGATAATATTATGAAGATGGAAAACAAAATAATTATCGAGATATATATATATATATATATATATATATATATATATATATAGCTACTAGAATAGATTACAGAAACAAGACAGATAAAGGAGTACATTGGCCACCAAATAGAATTAGAACAATGGGAAAAAATCTGGAAACTAAGAATTAAATATACCTATGCATATGATTTAAGAGAAAACTGGCTTAAAATGATATACAAATGATACATTACGCCACAAAAAAATCTCAAAATGTTATAAAAATGCCTCTAACAAATGCTGGAAATGTCAACAACAAATTGGTACTTTTTCACACTTGCTGGACCTGCTCAAAAGCAAAAAAAAAAGGAACAAAATATATGAAAACATTCAAAAGATTTTAAAGATTAATATTCAAAAGGAGGCAGAATATTTCCTATTAGGAATACTGGACCTAGACAAAGATCAAAACAAAGAGATATTGTTTAATCATCTGGCTATTGCAGCCAGAATAGTATATGCGAAGAATTGGAGATCTATGGTGGGCAGCCTCAGAGGCTGTGAGGTCTATTGGAAACTAGGCAAGTGGGGTTTATATATCTGTGGAATGTCAAGGGTGAAAGAACTCTTGCCTTGTCTAACATTTCCTAACAAAGGATTCCTCCCAAACAGGAAGCAGCCAGGCTTTGAAGCTGCAAGGCCATTCAATGCTAATCAAGGTGGCCAATTGCAACATTCACACCTGCCTCAAACAGACAAGAGTTCTTTCTCCCACCCTTGCTTGTTTTATCAGGGGAGGGTCAATTTTGATGTTTTATATTGTTTTTTTTATCATTGGCACTGAATTGTTGCCAACATTGAGAACTGCCCTGAGTCCCCTTCGGGTATGAGAAGGGCAGTATACAAATACCACCAATAAATAAATAAATAAATAAATAAAGTAAGTACCGTCCAATAAACAGGAAATAACACTTTCAAACCAGGAAGAGAAAGAAAATCCAACTTTTATTACATAGTGAATTGATTAAACCCCGGCGAAACTGTTTGCTAAATACATTTCTATTAACTCAAGCCAAGACCAAGAATAAAATATTCTCTACCTCTGGATTGTGCAGCAACAATGGTAGCAATTATATAACCCATATTTTACAGCTCAGTTTAGATGTATTTCCTTCACGTTTATTTGATCTTTTGTTTTAACTACCTTTTCCTCCTGCTAAGAAGACTCATGTTATGGTATACACACTGATATATGTTACATTTTATTGACTTAACTGGAAGGGAAGAAACACTTTAGTCTGATTGGAATAGCCTTTTAAGTTTTACAAATGCAAACATTAGTTTTATTTTATTTTCGCAAAAGAAAACACAAAGCTCTTTAGACTAAGGCCCAAGACTGATTTTACCTTCATTTTGAACTTATCCCACTTTGTTGCATTCCATATATGTCTTAACATCTGGATTACATTATATTCCTTCTCATTTGTTTTGTTCCATCCTACTTACTGATTTTTTAAAAATCCTGTCTATATAGCATATTATATTTGGACTTTGCCAGTGCTGGAAAACTAAGTGAACTCATATAAATCAAAATATTGGAGAAGAACTCGGTTGAATTACAATACTCTTAATCACATTCTAAAAACTGAAAATAATGTGTATTTCTATCCTTTCAGTACATGAAATTATGTCTCGGTGATACAAAATATGTCTTAATTGATCCTGTACATTATTTTGTGTCTTATTTTGCATACATTAAGACAGAAGGCATACTCTCGCTGACTTTTTAAAATACAGATGCCCTGCAGCATTTCCTTTAAAATACAATACAAATAAAATAAAATACAATTGGAAGTTTAATGCTGGAAATGAATAAAGTACAGTATCTGATATTGATTTGTATTAAAACACAACTAGATTATTTTCACATGGCTGTTCACTCTACCAGAAAACATGACCACCTTGCTTGCTAAAAAGCTATTTTTAGCACCACAAGTATTTTAGAAGAAGAAACAACATTGAATTGGCTAGGAAATTGTGTAGCACAATAGACTGAGAGGTGTTTGGATGAACTATATATGAACTATAAAACAAAGCCAACATTCTGGGGTATGACAAAATATACTTTTTTAAAAATATGCTATTCCTTGATTACCCTTCCCCTTCTTTTTTTGGTTATGTTATATCATTACAGATGCAACATGAAATGTCACTTTCTAGAAACTCCCGGTGGTGCAGTGGGTTAAACCGCTGAGCTGCTGAGCTTGTTGACCAAAAGGTTGCAGGTTGTAATCTGGGGAGGCCATGCCTGGTCTATAGCTATCATATCATATGAGGTGTGAAGAGATGGTATAGCCTACCACCCGTCACAAAAAAACGCAGTCCTAATAAAAAATCTTGCCCGTGTTGCTAATTCCTAATGCTATCTAGAATAATGTGTGGGCCCTTCCACACAGCTGAATAAAATCCCACATTTTCTGCTTTGAACTGGAACATATGGCAATGTGGACTAAGATAACCCAGTTCAAAGCAGATATTATGGGATTTTCCATCTTGATATTCTAGATTATGTAACTGTGTGGAAGGGCTCTATGTGTGTATGTCATCAGTTTACCTGTTGACTTATGGTGACCCTATGTATTCCATTGTTTGTTTTTTTTAAAGGCAAGGAACCTTCGAGGATACTTTCCCCAGTTCCTTCCTCAGAAATATGGCCTGCACACCTGGTATTCATTCATGGTCTTCCAATCCAAGTACTAACCAGAGCTGCCCTCCTTAGCTTCTGAGATTGGGTGGGAACTGGTGTCTTTAGGATATTTAGACCCTAGAATTATGTTTCAAATCATGGAATGCCATGACGCCATTTCAAGAAGCTAACCTCTAGATTTTTAGAATAGTGTAAAATATCTGATATTTTAAACTTTTTCAAAAACAAGAAGAAAATATCTGATATTTTAAACTTTTTTAAAAACAAGAAGAAAATATCAAATATATTTTTTGCCTTGGGTATCATAATAGTGTACAATAAGCCTTTGTTCCGCCAGATATTTTGAGTTACAGGCTCACAATCCCTCAAAACTAGCTATGTTGGCTTGGGCTAATGGGAGTTGGTTACTCCAAAGGTTTTGACCCGTAATGGCAACTATGACATGCTATGGCAGCTTGTCTTTGCTCCTTATCAACATGAATTACAGCAATTAGCATGGATGTGATGTTTTGAAAACGTTAAAAATAGATAATTGACTTGCCATCAGATAGAGTTGTAAATTCCAGGAAACGATATTCATAGAAAATATCTATTTTGGTTTCTACTTGAGGCCTCTTCAGAGTTGAGTAGATGTTACCAGGCCGCTTTTCATCATGCTTTTCCAGCTTGTTTAGTCCGCAACCCATGGCAGGAGCTGATGACAAAAAAAAGGAAGAGGGGGAATTACTCAGATTAGTTAGTTCAAAGTATCTTCTTTGCCACAAATAAGAGTTATCTTTCTAAGAATTACTAAACTTTCCATTGCCTTTCAACTGCATGATTAAATAGGATTACAGTATCTCTATAAGTTACAGCACCTACTTCCACTTTCCAGTAGGACTGTGGTTCTCAACCTGTGAGTCCCCAGGTGTTTTGGCCTACAACTTCCAGAAATCCCAGCCACTTTATCAGCTGTTGGGATTTCTGGGAGTTGAAGGCCAAAACATCTGGGGACCCACAGGTTGAGAATCACTGAAGTAGGAGATCATTTTTTAATACTAGAACCAAGTGCTCTCCCTATCACACAGTAATAGTATAGGATAGGGGTACAGAGCACCTAAATAGGACCTGAAGTTTGGAAAGCCTACAGTGTGCTTTTTCTTACGCTCTATGGAACATGAGGTGGTATGCTCCACTGTTTTACAAACATCAGCTCTAACTGACAGACGCAAAGCCAATATTAGAACACATTTACCACTGTTACTCCCCCAAGTTTCAGAACACTTCATTCATTCACTGATTTTGAGAATTTAAAAAGTTTTGATGAATAACATTAAAAAATGACAAGGGCAATGTCTGTAAATTTCCAAAGATACAACATAACCAGGGCATCATTCCCTCCAAGTTTCAGAAAAACTTGCACATCCACTGATATTTTTTTTGAGAATTTTAACTAACATAAATTTAACAGTACTATTTCACTGAAAGCCCCCGAGGACTATTCAGTACAAACCCCTTCCTGCTGACAAGAAAAGCACAGTCAAAGCACCTCCAATAGATGCCCATCCAGCTTTTGAAATAATAGAAAACATAGGTAAACTTTGGAGTTACTGCCTCTCAACTTTGCCTACCTCACAGGATTGATTCAACCTCCAACAATCCCTTTTTATCTTGAAATCCCTTTAGAGAATGAACATGGATTTCCCCCCACCTAAACTTTCAGGGAGGAGGAGGAAGAAGGCGGTAAGCAGAATACTGGGAAATGTAGTTTGGGAAGGTGTGGACCCCTATGGAAGAGAATTCAAAAGCTCCCACCTTGAATTACATTTCCCAGAAATCTGTTAGCTTCCCGCATTAAAGCCTCAATGTGAGTGTGGGCTCTGCCTATCTCTGGACCAGCCATGTGCAGAGGGGTTTCTTCTTTGCCCGGCCACCCAGCCAGGCATTCCTCCCTCGCCACCCACTTTGGGGAAGAGTATGGCTTTTCCCTCCACTCCGGCCTCACCATCTTTAGGGCCCTTTCGGGGAACCAAACCCAGCCCTTTTAGAGAAGAAGCAGTGCCAGTGATGGAAACCTGGAGTAATTTACAAGATTTACGTAACTCATCCGAAAGTCATAGGTCAGTGTTTTGAATCTGAAGTTTTTTGTGTGGCTCCCCCTAGTGTTTCTAAATATTGCTTCGTATGAACAAATCATACAAAATAGATCCAACAAACAAGTTACAAATGAAGTTTTCCACCGCCCTATTATACACCCATCCCACTTACGCCAGGCTTGGGTGACCTGAGGAAAGGGGGTGGCATTTACTGTCACGGTCCTGTCCTCATCAGAACAGTGACAGGGTATTTAATTGCAAGCATGAGAGGCCTCTTCCTTTCCCTGCTCCATTCTCTGAATTGCACTGGTGCTTCAGCCAGTATCAACATTAGTGATGAGCAATTACCATGAGAAAATCCATGGCCTCTAGTGGCTGCTATGATAGTGGCAGGACAATGATGGTAAGGGTTGCTGTCCAGAACTGCCAAACCGGGTTTGGCACAGCTGAATGGTGTGGACTCCTTCCTGCCGCCAGGGTGGCACAGTGTCAAGCTGTGTAGACACTCTCTTAGTGCCAGAGTGATTCAGAAGCTGGCTGTGTGGACGATCTGGACTATTTCACTCTGGATCAGACATGGAGTAAGAAGCCCATGTAAATGTGCCTTCAGGCAAGGAATATCGAGAAGTGGTTTTGCCATGGTCTTTCTATGAAATATAGTCTAAAACACTGGCATTTCTTGGGGAGCATCTACACTGTAGAATCAGTGCGGTTTGAAATTCCTTTAACTGCCATGGTTCAATACTATGGAGTCATGGGAGTTGTATTTTCACAAAGTCTTTAGCCTTCAATGCCAAAGAGTGCTGGTGCCTCACCAAACGATGACTCTAGGAGCCCAGAGTATTGAGGCATGGCAGTAAAGTGGTATCAAACTGCATTAATTCTATACATTCACATTCAACTTATAACCAGAATTGACCCTGCTTAGCTTCCAAGATCAGATAGGATCTGGTCCTTCAGGATATTTAGTCCCCTCATGGTGTATTTACCAGCCACAAATCAAAACTGGATTTCACAAACTCCGGCTTATGTGGCTCACGTGAGAACCTGAAGGATTGACCTTAGTTTGTTTTCCTAGCTGATAATCCTGAAACTGGAACTTACACAAAAAAGGCAGAAGAAAAACAGTAAAAAGAAGGAAGACAAGCCAATTTGTTTAGTCATCTGTCATGTAATTCATGGTGTAAGGAATAAACCAGTTTAACATAGCCATTGTGAGAAGTATATGCACCCAAAATGTGAAGAGGGCCAATACCTGATTTCAGTCTCAGTTTTTTTTTTTCACCTTTGTCCTCTGGAAGGCAAATTGCATCCTAACCCATTTCTGGACCATTACATTACTAATCCCATTAAAGATGAATTTAAAGATGTGGTGATTGAAAACAAGATTACATTAAATGTCAGCATTCTGATAGCTAACATTTTAAGTTACAAAAGCTTTAGTGCGAACTCTTTGTATCACATAGCAGAAGGAAAACTAATTTTGAAATTCAGATTAACAAATTATTCCTCTATGAATGCAATGATCTTGAGACTTTTAAATCATTCATATGTTCAGCCATATGGATAAACCAAGGCTGAAAAGCGCTCTCTCTGTAACTGTTAACAGAATTAATACAATGAAGCAGACAAGATACCAAAATTGAAGGGAAAAACAACATCATGACCTGCAGTTGAAATCTTTCTAATGTCTCCTGAGTGATGAAGGGTCACAACAACAGAACATGTCTTCCCCGCCCTATTCTATTGTGAATTTAAAAATAAGACCACCTATTTCAGAGATCAGCCAATTCTGAAATCCTCATTACATCATTTATAAGGAAAAATACACTGAAAAATAGTTTGTATTATTTTGCCATAGACAACCAGCAGGAGCCACATCAAATCAGATTTTTTTCCATGTCAGGAGCAACTTGAAAAACTGCAAGTTACTTCTGGTGTGAGAGAATTGGCCATCTGCAAAGACGTTGCCCAGGGGATGCCCAGATGTTTTTTGATGTTTTATCATCCTTGTGGGAGGCTTCTCTCATGTATGGGGAGCTGGCAGGGTAGCTCATTGGTGCACTCCCCAGATCTGTGACCTGTTGGTCTTCATTCCTGCCAGCCCAAGGGTTTAACCCACTGTACCACCGGGGGCTTCATCAAATCAGATGAGAAAGTCTCACACACGTTTTCCTCAGATGATGATTATATAGAAAAGCCTGCTCATTAAAGTAGATTTAATTTTTTTTCATTGGTTCCATACTCAAAAGTTATGCAGTACAAAACACAAGGCCCCATGTGTGCAAAAGGTGAGACAACATGGTGAACAGGTCCTGAGAAAGACACTAGAAGCAAATTGGTGATAGTAAACATGAAAGAACTTAGAGGTCCTTCTATAAAATGTATCTCATCCACATAATTTACAAACTCTTACTGCAGATTAAACAAAAAGGCAAGGCCTTAGATGTTTTAGATCCAAATTCATTCTCTGCCCTAATAGTGGGCTATCAGCATGTTAAGGACATCCATTCTATGAGTGAAATGAAGGAAGAAAACAGATTTTGGAGCATGGCTTTCAACTTTACAGTCATTTATGAACTTTTATTGAACCAATTAAGGAGGGTTTTTTTCATGTCAGGAGCGACTTGAGAAACTGAAAAATGCTTCTGGTGTGAGAACTGGCTGTCTGCAAAGATGTTGCCCAGTGGATGCCCGGATATTTGATATTTTACCATACTTGTGGGAGGCTTTTCTCATGTCCCCGCATGGGGAGCTGGAGCTGACAGAGGGAGCTCAACCCATTCTCCTTGGTTTAAGCCATTGTGCCACCAGAGGTTCCAATTAAGCAGGTAACTAAGCAAAGAAACCTACGAAACAGTAGCTGGAAAATCAGCTGTGATGAGTTTGAGTTTCAGGTGCACCAAGTCGAATATCCAGCAAGGATTTAGGATGTACAGCAGTGGTTCTCAACCTTTGGTCCTCAAGGTGCTTTGGACTTCAACTCCCAAAAGTCCCAAAAGTCCCAGACAGCATACCAGCTGTTAGGAATTGTGAGTGCTGAAGTTCAAAACACCTGAAGGACCAAAGGTTGAGAACCGCTCTACAGGATATACCACCATCTGAGTGAAAACAAGCAAGAAACAATAGGTCTGAAGTTGAACAGCCTGCCACAAATTAAGTACTAGGAGCATTTGCAAAATGATACATTGACGTGTATTAAACAGACACACATCTGAGGAGGATGTAACATTTTATTACCATCTCACAGTTAGGTATGCAGCAGATTTCCTAGCATTTTAAGGTAATCTGGAACATTTTGGTGACAGAACAGAATACTTCCACCCCCTCTTTGTCACACTAGGAATTTAAAAGTTGCTGTACAGCATTTTCTTTCTCCGCTTTGCAACTAATTACTTGGTGATTTACAGGACCATGAATGTACATATGCTCACAAATATACCATTCTTCCTCCCACATTAAGACAGGGAGAAGAAAACAATATGACTGAAGTGATAAAAAGCAAATCAATCCTTTACTGATATTTCAAATATGAGATCATGTTAGAAATCTCAAAATAACTGTCATGACATATGCTAAAATAACTCTTCAAGATGCTAGCAAATGCAGTCACATCTGTGACCAATGAGATTGTATAGAAGCAATGCATCTTAGAGCTTATACACCAACATTAAAAGCTGACACTAATAGACTGGAAACTACTGAGCAGTAAAAGGGAAATGTAACAAAGCTCTTGCAGATACTGCTCATATATTTTACAAGGATTAAGAATTTCAACACTACTTCAATTATGACATATATAAAGAGAGGTTGCAGAAATAGAAACACAGATCTTTCCCTTCCTTCAGTGTAACTATATAATAAATATTTATAGCAAACTATTCTAATTCTGACAGCAATCTCAGTAAAATTGCTTAACACACTGCATTAACTTTGATGGAGTTTAAACAGTCTGAAATACATATGCAATATTGCAGACTCTATTAATTTAACAAAAATAAATGAAAATTTAAAGACAAATGGTATAACTTTCCATTTAAATTGAATAAAATTGTCATTCAATTGTTTAACGAATAATTGTAAATCTTAACTGAAAAGAAGTTCTTTTGGTAGGGTTCTTTTTCCTCCTTTTAATCTATCTCCCTTTCTCTCAGTTGGTCTGACTGACTTGCAGAAAGATACCGTTCTCTCTGTTGCCACAGACAGGATTAGCAAGTCCTGTTGCTTGCTGGCTCCCAGGAAAGAATCAATGTTGCCTTACATCACTTAACAGCAACCTTCTGGTCAATTTAAGAGTATTACAAATGCACTCAAAAGGAGGGGGGGGGGCTTATTCAGATTCCATTTTCCACAATGTACTGAGAGAATCAAAAGCCAGGACACCTCCTGGTTCTGAAAGGGATGCAACACACGGTTGTTGGAAGAAATATACTATCGATTTCCATTTCTCATACTGTTGTTTCCACCCAAACACATTGTTACTCGCATATGTAATAAGTCATCCTATTTCAGTGCCAAGTAACATTGGTGCTCCATTTGTGCAGAAATCAACTTATTTGGGGAAACTGGAACATGTATACATGGCTTCAGAATAAACATTACAGAGTCAGAGGATATCAGGGGCATCAAAGATAACAATACATACTAGGAAAACCGCAAACTATATATATAAAAAAGTAGAACTTGCAAAAAAGTTATGGAATCAGCACTTACAGAAAGCTCTGTACTTCTCTAGAGATATAGGGAGGCAGCCAAAAGATCTGTATCATCTCTGTCAATTGGCTGATCCTGAAGATGAGGTGGTTACAGTGCCTATCAAAATCACACCCCTATGACAAATGAGAGCATCAATTGTCTTCTTAAAGGTAGAATTTAGCAAGTGGACCTAGAAGTACCCTCGCTAATCTGCTTCTAAAGCTTATATGGAAGCCTATTATATGATATAAATATCCCTTTATTTATTTATTTATTATTTATTTATTTATGATATAAATATCTAGGTGCAAAGATTACTGCAGATGCAGACTGTGGCCAGGAAATCAGAAGACGCTTACTTCTTGGGCGGAGAGCAATGCCCAGTCTCGATAAAATAGTAAAGAGTAGAGACATCAGACTGGCAACAAAGATCCGCCTAGTCAAAGCCATGGTATTCCCTGTAGTAACCTACAGATGTGAGAGCTGGACCTTAGGGAAGGCTGAGCGAAGGAAGATCGATGTTTTTGAGCTGTGGTGTTGGAGGAAAGTTCTGAGAGTACCTTGGACTGCGAGAAGATCCAACCAGTCCATCCTCCAGGAAATAAAGCCCGGCTGCTCACTGGAGGGAAGGATACTAGAGACAAAGTTGAAGTACTTTGGCCACATCATGAGGAGACAGCAAAGCCTAGAGTAGACAATTATGCTGGGGAAAGTGGAAGGCAAAAGGAAGAGGGGCTGACCAAGGGCAAGATGGATGGATGTCATCCTTGAAGTGACTGGACTGACCTTAAAGGAGCTGGGGGTGGTGATGGCTGACAGGGAGCTCTGGCATGGGCTGGTCCATGAGGTCACGAAGAGTCGGAGACGACTGAATGAATGAACAACAACAACAAATCCCTTTGTTGTTGTTTATTTGTTCAGTCGCTTCCAACTCTTCGTGACCTTATGGACCAGCCCACGTCAGAGCTCCCTGTCGGCCATCACCACCCCCAACTCCTTCAGAATCAAGCCAGTCACTTCAAGGATAGCATCCATCCATCTTGCCCTTGGTTGGTCCCTCTTCCTTCAATTTCCACCAGCATCATTGTCTTCTCTAAGCTTTCCTGTCTTCTCATTATGTGGCCAAAGTACTTCATCTTTGCCTCTAATATCCTTCCCTCCAATGAGCAGTCGAGCTTTATTTCCTGAAGTATGGACTGGTTGGATCTTCTCGCGGTCCATGGCACTCTCAGAACTTTTCTCCAACACCACAGTTCAAAAGTGTCTATCTTCCTTCGCTCAGCCTTCCTTGCGGTCCAGCTCTCACATCTGTAGGTTACTACAGGGAATATCCCTTACCATTTATAAAATCATGTTTTTTCATTGCATTGTTATAAAAGTCCACTGCAGATTAAGACCAGTGGAGAGCAAAATTACACACAAACCTTAACAGAATGCTGTGCCTTTAGGTGTTCTCATCCTGCCTAGCAACCTATATAATTTTCACATCGTATTGTCGAAGGCTTTCATGGCTGGAATCACTAGGTTCTTGTACGTTTTTTCGGGCTATAGAGCCATGTTCTAGAGGCATTTCTCCTGACGTTTCACCTGCATCTATGGCAAGCATCCTCAGAGGTAGTGAGAATGCTTGCCATAGATGCAGGCGAAACATCAGGAGAAATGCCTCTAGAACATGGCTCTATAGCCTGAAAAAACCCACAAGAACCTAATTTTCACATCTATTGCAGATTTTCTTTAGTTGCCACAGCTTCATTATCTGAAGGTTGTGCACACTAGGCCATATCAATTTCTGGAAGTAATTGGAGTAGTGTTCCACCAAAGGAAGAAGAGTCCCCATGGAGCAGTGGTTCTCAACCTGTACGTCCTCCTGTGTTTTGGCCTACAACTCCCAGAAATCACTGCCAGTTTACCAGCTGTTAGTATTTCTGGGAGTTGAAGGGCAAACATCTGCTGACTCACAGGCGGCTGAGAACCACTGCCATAGAGGAACTCCAAAATGAGCCTCAAGTCAATAGTACAGCTTAAAGGCTATCATAGTCATGTTACAAAGGGAACCCATATGACTGAACCATCTTCATGTGAATCCCATCACCCCTGGTTGTCCTCTGCATATGGACTACAGCTAGAATATAGGTCAGCAATCAGACTTCTCCGTTATCAGATTTGTGTCCTTTGCTGAGCCAAAAATTGTAAGCTTACAAAAGTGGTGGCTATTTTTAATAACATCTGATCAGATGCTGTTCATGCCTTCTGTCTCACTCCCATCAATGATTGCAGACAAATAAAATGTTGCACTCTATACTCTTCTTCCAGTATTAGACCTATTTAAGGTTTCATCCAGACATACTCTCATGGGATCCATCCCCAGAGCTTTCATTTTTCCTTCCCAACTTAAGAGTCAACACTCTTACAGCTAATTATCATGGATAGTTCTCATGGGGCTGTTCTGGGGGATTTGAAACAGTGCTACATAGCTGCCGACCTTGAGATATCCTAAGTGGCCCTGATTAAACTCTTTCTGAGCTGATCTTTTGGGTGTGCTGTTAAAACAAGTTATATCAACCATTATGGATCATATGGAATGCAGAAAACACATCTCTGCTGAAAGTAGCCTTCCTAAGGATGTTTCCATGGGAGGCTCTTAGGATGTCATCCCAGTCTTTGTACATAGTAGGCCCCTTTCACAGTGTCCTTATATCCCAGAATCTGATTCCAGGTGGCACAATGGGTTAAACCCTTGTACTGGCAGGGTTGCTGACTAAAAGATCAGTGGTTTGAATCTGGGGAGTGGAATGAGCTCCCATCTGTCAGCTACAGCTTCTCATGCAGGGACATGAGAGAAGCCTCCCACAAAATGGTAAAACATTCGGGTGTCCCCTGGGCAATGTCCTTGCAGACAGCCAATTTTCTCATATCATAAGTGACTTGCAGTTTCTCAAGTCACTCCTGACACGAAAAAAAATCCCAGGTTATCTGCTTTAAACTGAATTACGTGTGTCTCCACTGCCATATAATCTGCAATTAAGTAGACAATCTGGGATCACATCCTGGGATATAAGGACAGTGTAGAAGGGGCTGTAATCCACCACGCAATGCTGGTTTGCCTGCCTTGTCCAATAAAGTCTACCATGTCACACCAGATGCAACTAGTAAAAAGGACTCTGGGCTATTGATGTCACCTGCATCTCGGTCCAACCTTGTCCAAAACAGATTATAAACCTTTGTGGATTACCAACCCACAGGATCTTCATCTTGTCATGATTCTGTTTCAGCTTTCTACTTTCACCCTTCTCAAATGCATACGGCAATTTGTTTAGAACATGTACCACCCACTTCAAATTACAGAAGGGAAACAAGCAATAGAGTTGTATGTTTTCTGCCTGCACCAAATCTATGGATAGCTTGGCCAAACGTTATTTTTTGTTTATTTGAAACACTGCAATGAGAAAACAGGTCACAGTTTGTCCTATACAACAAAACCTAAACATTTACAGCAGAAGTTTTTTTATCAAGTCAAACATATATGTTTGCACAATCACATCAAATGCAGACTCAATGCACTGCATTCCATTTTTAAGAGCCTGCAAACACCATCTTAGCATGAAACTGGTAGACAACAAACTTCCGTTGCTTCCTCTCAGAAACTCACCTGACCTAAAATAGCAATTTGTGTGGTATAACCACATCCTTTAGCTTTAGGGAGTTTAGTTTTTGCAATCTGACAGAATTACGGTATTACCAGGTGTCTCTGAAATAAATTAGGGAACTATGCTATTACATAGCCTTATAAGTTTTAAAGTTACACACAAAACTGTACTCAGCTGCATGACAAACCAACCACTGGCACCTGGTTGTGTTAGTATGGAAACAGGCCTCTAGTCTGATCCAGCACAGATATTTTAACAACTGCCATGCTCAAACATCCACAGATATGACAACACTATCATATCTAGATGAGGGTGTCAGTTCCACTGGCTGCCAGTCTGCTACCGAGCACAATTCAGAGTGCTGGCTTTAGTCTATAAAGCCCTAAATAGTTCCGGCCCAGCTTACCTGTCTAAACATATCTCCCTCTTCTGGGGAGGCCCTGCTCTTGGTCCCACCTCCTTCGCAAGGACGACTGATGGGGGCGAGAGACAGGGTCTTCTCAGTGGTGGTCCCTTATATATGGAACTCTCTCCCCAAAGAAATTAGATCAGCTCCCTCCCTCCTCTCTTTCAGAATGAAAGGGGTTTTTTTTCCATGTCAGGAACAACTTGAGAAACTGCAAGTTGCTTCTGGTGTGAGAGAATTGGCCGTCTGCAAGGACATTGTCCAGGGGACGCCCAAATGTTTTTTATGTTTTACCATCCTTATGGGAAGCTTCTCTCATGTCTCTGCATGGGGAGCCGGAACTAACAGAGGGAGCTCATTCACACTCTTCCTGGATTCAAACCTCCAACCTGTTGGTCTTCAGTCCAGCCAGCACAAGGGTTTAACCCATTGTACCACCAGGGGCTCCAGAAAGAAAGTGGATACATGGTTATGGGACCAAGCCTTTGAACAGTAATCGGCAATGCAATAAAAAGGTAAAGATTTCCGCCTGATATTAAGCCAAGTTGTGTCCGACACTGGGGGTTGGTGCTCATCTCCATTTCTAAGCCAAAGAGCCGGTGTTGTCCATAGACACCTCCTAGGTCATGTGGCTGGCATGACTAGATGGAACGCCGTTACCTATTGATCTACTCACATTTGCATGCTTTTGACCTGCTAGGTTGGCAGAAGCTGGGCCTAACAGTGGGAGCTCACCCCACTGGATTGGAACTGCCCAACTTTCAATCAGTAAGTTCAGCAAGTTCAGCAGTTTAACTCGCTGCGCCACCGAGGTCTCCACAATGCAACAAGTGACTTGCAAATACGTGATTATGGTATAATGCAATTTATGGAACGGCTCCTGGAATATGCCTTTGGACTGTGTGGTTTGTAAATGTAACTGTTTTTAAGACTATGTGCTTTAATTACTGATTTGAATGTATATGTTTTTGTTTCATTTTTATGTGTGTAAAGGTAAAGATAAAGGTTTTCCCCTGACATTAAGTCCAGTTGTGTCCGACTCTGGGGGTTGGCACTCATCTCCATTTCTAAGCTGAAGAGCTGGCGTTGTCTGTAGACACTTCCAAGGTCATGTGGCCAGCATGATTGCATGGAGCACTGTTACCTTCTCGCCGGAATGGTACCTATCAATCTACTCAAATTTGCATGTTTTCGAAATGCTAGGATGGCAGAAGCTGGGGCTAACAGCAGGAGCTCACACCGCTCCTGGATTTGAACCTGCAACCTCAGCAAGTTTAGCAACTCAGCATTTTAACACACTGCGCCACTGGGGGCTCCCTATCTATGTAAAAGTGGCATCAAATTGTGCCTTTTTGTAGTCCTCTGCAGGGTTGAGAAAGACGGGATATAAATACAGTAGATAAATAAATAAAATGTCTATGATATAATTAAATAAATGTTCCAGGTCTGGCTAAAACCAAGCAAATTAGACGGGAAAGGTTTAGCTTTAATTGTAAAAAATAAAATAATCAAGCAACAGATAGCTGGTACTACAAACAGATCTTATTAAAAGCGTACAGAAGCTTCTAAAACAGAGGTAGGTAGGTGCTAAAAGCTTAATTTTGCAACTCACCACCTTTTCTATCTAGAAAGCAAAAAGGAGTGAAATATTTCAACAAAGGGAGCTTGTGAAGTTTCAGTCTTTGAAGCAAAAACATTTATTTATTTTAATTGTGGAAGGATATGAACAAAAATGCTTGGCAACACTTAGTAAGGCAACAACTCTTTGAAACAGATCCTTGCCAAAAAAATTAAAAATAAAGGATTTCACTGCTTTACTATGATTCATGAGAGACTTTCACAGGCATAACACCAAGTAGTAGTAAGAGATGGTTTCCACCCAGTATTTCAGCCTGTCCTTTCTCACTATACTTCCCACTGGGGAAGTATAACATCTTTATAGCAAGCTGCCAACAGAAAGAGATTAAGGTCAGTGAGGGGGGAAGAAATTAAACCTGCATTGTTAAGGGACTGATGGTAATATGTACATTTTTATACTTAGACATGACATTTTCCGCACCCCTTTGTTCAGCACAGACTTTCTTCGCTTGGTTATGTATTCAAATATCAGATGGATTTAGTAGTAAAAATGCCACTTTTTCACTCCTGTTCCTCCCCTGCTGAGTCCTATAGTTTATGGGTAGGAGTTAGAAATGGATGTCCTTAAAAACTTCTACAAGAAACTCAAGAAGCATAAACAAGTTAAAGACAGAGACAAAAAAAATCACAAGCACCATTCCCCAATCCCTCCCATCTGGTCGATGTTGTGGGCCTTCATTCCAACTTACGCCAACCCTAAGGTTATCCTATCATGGGGGTTTCTTGCCAAGAATTGTTCCAAGAGGGGTTTGCCTTTGTCTCCCTCGAAGGCTGAGAGAGTGTGACTTTCACAAAGTCACCCTGTGGGTTACTATGGCCCAGCAGGAATTTGAACCCTAAGATGCAACTACACTTTAAATTAACAACTCCAAACAGGAAACGATCAGGGTGACCTAACACCTCCCAACAAAGGATTCCCCCAGGCAGGGAGCAGCCAGGTTTTGACACTGCAAGGCCATTCAATGCTAATCAAGGTATCCAACTGCAACATTTACACTTGCTACAAGCAGACAAGAGTTCTTTCTCCCACCCTGGACATTCCACAGATATATAAACCTCACTTGCCTAGTTTCCAACAGACCTCACAACCTCTGAGGATGTCTGCCATAGATGTGGGCGAAACGTCAGGAGAGAATGGTTCTGGAACATGGCCATACAGCCCACAAAACTCACAGCAATCCAATTTAACAATACTATGAAAATCATGGAAGTTGTAATTTGGTGAGGCACTTTGGCAGAAAAAGGCTCAGGACCTTTATTGTTTATTTTATTAATTGCTATTAATTGCTTATTTTATTTTTTGTATTGTATTGTATTGATTTATGTTGTGAGCCACCCCAAGTCCCTTGGGGAGATGGGGCAGGAAATAAAATTATTATTATTATTATTATTATTATTAAGCTGCAACTTCTGAATTTCAATAGCATTAAGCCATAGCAATTAAAGCCATGTCAAACTTTATTCATTCTATACTATAGATGCACACTTATGCCCCTTCCACACAGCTGAATACAATTCCACATTATCTGCTCTGAACTGGAATATAAGGCAGTCTGGACTCAGAAAACCCAGGTCCTTCCACACCGCCATATAACTCAGAATGTCAAGGCAGAAAATCCCACAATATCTGCTTTCAACTGCGTTATCTGAGTCCACACTCCCATATATTCCAGTTCAAAGCAGATAATGAGGGATTTTCTGCCTTGATATTCTGGGTTATATGGCTGTGTGGAAGGGCCCTTGGTTTCTAGAGTAGGGCGTATATACAGCAGAGTCTGGCTTATCCAATATTAACGGGCTGGCAGAAAGTTGGATAAAAGAAAATGTTGGATAATAAGGAGGAATTAAGGGAAAGCCTATTAAATGTCAAATTAAGTTATGATTTTACAAATTAAGCACCAAAACATGATGCTTTACAATAAATGGACAGAAAAAGCAGTTCAATACACGGTAACATTATGTAGTAATTACTATATTTATTAATTTAGCACCAAAACATCGCAATGTATTGAAACAGCTGTGGATCCAGGCAGGAGGCAGACTGCGTTGGATAATACAAAATGTTGGATGAATGAAGGTTGGATAAGCGAGACTCTAATATATATGTGTGTGTATATATATAAAACCTTCTTCTAACACCACAACAAACACAGAAAAACAACAAAGGGCTGTCATCAGTTTTGAAAACCTGCACTTCACTCCACTCTGTCAGGGTGCTTCTACTACACTGTTGAACCAATGCAGTTTGACACCATGGCTCAATGCTACAGGATCCTTGGAGCGTTAGCTTGGTGAGGTCCCAGCGCTATTTGGCAGAAGAAGGCTGGAGACCTTGTAAAACTACACATCCCAAAATCCCACAGTCGTGTTATATGCATTCATTCCACAGATGAACCTTCAAGCTATGATTCAACTTCAGATTCCTGGTGTGGCTGAATCTTTGGACTGAGTGCATCTACACCAGGCATGGGCAAATTTGGACCCTCCAGGTGCTTTAGACTCCAACTCCCATCATTCCTAACAGCCTCAGTCCCTTTCCTTTCCCCCCTCAACCACTTAAGGAAAGGGAAGTCAACAGACCTTACAAAACTACAACTCCCAATAGCATTGAGCCCTGGAAGTCACATGAATTCTATAAGGTCAAAGCCTTCAGGTGCAGCAATGCCCAGGGCCTTTCCACACAGCCCTATATCCCTTCCACTGCTATTGGGGGTTATAGTTTTGCAAGGTCTGTAGACTTCCCTGACCAAGGGCCCTTCCATGCAACCCTACATCCCAGAATATCAAGTCAGAATATCCCACATTATCTGAGTGTGAAGGAGCCCCCAGTGGCGCAATGGGTTAAACCTTTGTGTCGGTAGGACTGAAGGGTCGCAGGTTCAAATCCGGGGAGAGCACGGATGAGCTCCCTCTGTCAGCTCCAGCTCCCTATGCGGGGACATGAGAAAAGCCTCCCACAAGGATAGCAAAACATCAAAATATCTGGCCGTCCCCTGGGCAGCGTCCTTGCAGACAGCCAATTCTCTCACACCAGAAGCAACTTGCAGTTTCTCAAGTCGCTCCTACACAAAAGAAAAAAAATCTGAGTGTGGACTCAGATAACCCAGTTCAAAGCAGATATTGTGTGATTTTCTGCCTTGGAATTCTGGCATATAGGACTGTGTGGAAAGGCCCTAAGAGGGCTAAACTACAAACCCCACAGTATTTTTTGGTCAATACCATTGGGAGTTGTAGTTTTGCAAGGTCTGTCAACTTCCCTGACGAAGAGGACTGAAGTACAAACCCCACAATATATGTTGATCAGTACCATTGGGAGTTGTAGTTTTGCACAGTCTGTCAACTTCCCTAACCAAGAGGCCTAAACTACAAATCACACAGTATTTCTTGATCAATACCATTGGGAGTTGTAGTTTTGCAAGGTCTATCGACTTCCCTGACCAAGAGGACTAAACTACAAAACCCACGTCTTTCTTAATCAATACCATTGGGAGTTGTAGTTTTGCAAGGACTGTCGACTTCCCTGATCAAGAGGACTAAACTACAAACCCCACAGTATCTCTTGATCAATACCATTGAGAGTTGTCGTTTTGCAATGTCTGTTGACTTCCATGACCAAGAGGACTAAACTACTAACCACACAGTATTTCATGGTCAATACCATTGGGAGTTGTCGTTTTGCAAGGTCTGTCGACTTCCCTAACCAAGAGGCCTAAACTACAAATCACACAGTATTTCTTGATCAATACCATTGGGAGTTGTAGTTTTGCAAGGTCTATCGACTTCCCTGACCAAGAGGACTAAACTACAAAACCCACGTCTTTCTTAATCAATACCATTGGGAGTTGTAGTTTTGCAAGGACTGTCGACTTCCCTGATCAAGAGGACTAAACTACAAACCCCATAGTATTTTTGGTCAATACCATTGGGAGTTGTAGTTTTGCAAGGTCTGTCGACATCCCTGACCAAGAGGGCTAAACTACAAACCCCCACAGGATTTCTTGGGGCGCATTTGCACTAATTTTTTAAGCCCACTTCCACTGCTATGGATGGGTTGGTTGTTCGGTTGAGCGCTCTTCGGAAAGGAAGGCAAAAGACCTTGTGGAACTACCACTCCCAGGATACGATAGAGAAACCTCCCAACCTCTTCCTTTCGCCCACCTGTAGCCGCAGACACGGGTACGCCAGAAGCGCGCATTCGCCTTCACACGTGCGCTATTCGAATAACGGGAGAAAAGTTAGAGGAGCCCTTGCATCACTTGAACGAGCCGGGTTCCTATTACCTGAGAGGGAAGGTCTCCCCTTCTTCTTCTTGTCCTTCTTCGATGTCTCTCTTTCTCTCTCCCGCTGCCTTGTTCTCCTCCTTCGGTGGTTCTTTTCCCCTCAGAGGCAAAGCCAGGACCCGGCGCCTTCCATGGCCGAAGCCTTGAAGTTTCTCCCCCAGAAGCGAGGAAGGGGCAGCCTCCGTGGACTGAGGAGGGAAGAAGGAAGGAAGAGGCACTTCTGCTGCTGCTGCTTCTGCTTCTGCTTCCCCGTCAGAGAAAAGGACCTCCGCTCGGCTGAAGGGAGGCGGGGAAAGCGAGGCGACTCCGCTTGGCTGCGGGAAAGGCAAAGCCCTCCCTTAGGAAAAGCCTCGCAAAGCCCCCGCCCCAAAGGAAAGAAGGAAGGAAGGGGCTTCACACTGGAGTTCCCCCCCTTACTGCAAGACTTCCCTACTTTCCCTTCTTTCTCAATCCCTACTTTGAGTGACCTTTACATGTCCTTCTGTGCTTTGGGTTGTTGTAGATTTTTAGGGCTGTATGGCTATGTTCCAGAAGCATTCTCTCCTGACGTTTCACCTGCATCTGTGGCAAGCATCCTCAGAGGTGGAGCCCCCGTTGGCACAGTGGGTTAAACCCCTGTGCCAGTAGGACAGGTCGCAGGTTTGAATCCGGGGAGAGCGGGGATGAGCTCCCTCTATCAGCTCCAGCTCCTCATATGGGGACATGAGAGAAGCCTCCCACAAGGATGATAAAACATTAAAATATCTGGGCGTCCCCTGGGCAATGTCCGATTCTCACACACCAGAAGCGACTTGTAGTTTGTCACATCGCTCCTGACAACTCTCTCTCTCTCACACACACACAATCCTCAGAGGTTGTGAGGTCTGTTGGAAACTAAAAAACTCTAAACTAAAAAGCTCCCTCTACGTTCCCCCTCATAGTTTAAGATCCACCGGGGAGGCCCTGCTCTCGGTCTCACCGGCCAATTCTCACACACCAGAAGCGACTTGTAGTTTCTCAAGTCGCTCCTGACTACACACACACACACAAAATTCTCAGAGGTTGTGAGGTCTGTTGGAAACTTAAAAACTCTAAGCTCTAAAAAGCTCCCTCTACGTTCCGCCTTATAGTTTAAGATCCACTGGGGAGGCCCTGCTCTCGGTCCCACCGGCCAATTCTCACACACCAGAAGTGACTTGTAGTTTCTCAAGTCGCTCCTGACACAACAAAGAAAAAAAAATCCTCAGGGGTTGTGAGGTCTGTTGGAAACTTAAAAACTCTAAGCTCTAAAAAAACTCCCTCTACGTTCCACCTCATAGTTTAAGATCCACCGGTGAGGCCCTGCTCTCGGTCCCACTGGCCTTGTGGGGACAAGGGACAGGGCCTTCTTGGTGGTGACCCCCTCCCGCCACCTGTGGAATTCTCTTCCCAGCGAGATTAGATCAGCGTCCTCCCTCCTTTCCTTTAGGAAAAAACTGAAATCGTGGTTTTGGAACCAGGCTTTTGGCTAGCAGGCACAACGGCACTTAGAATCATAGACTCATAGAGTTGAAAGAGACCTCATGGGCCATCCAGTCCAACCCCCTGCCAAGAAGCAGGAAAATTGCATTCAAAGCACCCCTGACAGATGGTCATCCAGCCTCTGTTTAAAAGCTTCCAGAGAAGGAGCCTCCACCACACTCCAGGGCAGAGAGTTCCACTGCTCTCACAGTCAGGAATTTCTTCCTAATGTTCAGATGGAATCTCCTTTCTTGTAGTTTGAAGCCATTGTTCCACGTCCTAGTCTTCAGGGCAGCAGAAAATAAGCTTGCTCCCTCCTCCCCGTGACTTCCTCTCACATATTTATACATGGCTATCATATCTCTCTCAGCCTTCCCTTCTTCAGGCTAAACATGCCCAGCTCTTTAAGCTGCTCCTCATAGGGCTTGTTCTCCAGACCCTTGATCACTTTGGACACTGAACTGGACCATATGATTGTTATGATAATGAAAACGGCTATAGGTAAAGGTAAAGGTTTTCCCCTGACATTAAGTCCATACCTGCAGTTTGATGTGGCTTCAATTGGTGTGGCTCAATAATGCTGTGGAATCGTGGGAACTGTAGTTTTATGAGGTCTTTTAGCCTCCCCTGCCAAAGAAAGCTGGTGCTTTGGCAAATTACAAATCCCAGGACTCTTTACCATGGTGCTATCAAACTGCATTAATTTTATAGCGGAAATGCACCCAAGGTTGCATTGCATTTCTTTCATATGTGTTTTTGTGGAAGCACCATCCCTCTTTTGGCAGATAAAGGGGAAGATAATGTAAAACCACAACTCCCATGGATTCCTTAATATTGAGCCATGGCAGTTAAAATGGTGTAAACCTGCAATAATTCTGTAGTCTAGATTCGGATTCTAGTCTAGAAGGGTTTGCGGTGGCGCAGTGGGTTAAACCGTTGAGCTGCTGAACTTGCTGACCAGAAGATTGGCAGTTCGAATCCACGAGACAGGGTGAGCTCCTGCTGTTAGCCCCAGCTCCTGCCAACCTAGCAGTTCAAAAACATGCAAATGTGAGTAGCTCTATAGGTATCACCTCGGCAGGAAGGTAAACAGCGCTCCATGCAGTCATGCCAGCCACATGACCTAGGAGAAGTCTATGGACAACGCAGGCTCTTCGGCTTAGAAATTGAGATTAGTACCACCTTCAGAGCCAGAGATGAAGGGGAATCCTTTACCTTTATCTGTGTGTCATTGGATGTTTGCCTTGTGTCTATATGCTGGAATCTGCCGAGTCCCTTCGGTGAGCTAGGGCAGAAAACAAAGTGTTATGATTATAGATGCACACAATGATATGATTACTATATGTTGACATGTGGCGATCCCATTTAATTTTAATAGGGATCACCACATAAAAAATATAGCCAGACCTTGGGATCCACTGGAGTTTGGTTCCAGGTACCGCTGTGGATATAAAAATCCATGGATGCTCAAGTCCCATTCTATACAATGGCATAGTAAAATGGTAACACTTATAAGACATGGAAAAAGACAAAGGGATTTTTTAAAAAATATTTGCAAGTCATGGTCAGTTGAATCTGTAGATACAGGGTGGCAGAACTCTGGTGGTTTTGCTATTTCCTTCTTCCTGAATACAGTATAACCGACTATTCTTCACTGATAGTCTCCTATCCAAGTACTAATCAGACCTGACCCTGCTTAGCATCCAAGGTTAGATGGGAATCCGGTGCCATTTTGGGAATATTTAGGCTGTAGCTTTAGGTATGGAGTGCCATCATAACTGAAGAAGAAATGGTGTTGCCAAACATGTTTGCTGATTCTGTGCATGTCTTCTGAAAAGTGAGTCCCACCAAGTTCAAGAACAAACTGATAAGTTCAAGTGTGTATGCGTTACTCCATCACCCTTTTGGTACAAAATGCCAAAAACATTAAAGAACTAGGAATACTGTCAGAAACAGTGACTTCAGCCAATGATCTCATCCTCAAAATACACCCATCAAGTCACAAGAAAAAAATTACATAAAAGTCGCATATTATCAGGACAAAGAGTAAATTAGTCAACGTACTTGTAGCACATTGGTACGGCATGCAGAGAGTCAGTGGAGTGTAGTTTGAGTGTCAGGTTAAGACTTTGGGAGACCCTGCTTGGACATGGAAATCCACTTGGACAAATCACACCCTCGCTGTCTAAAAGGAAGCCTCTTCTGAATAGTCTTGCCAGGAAAACACTATAGTTCAGAGTTATCTAACTTGTGGCCCTCCAGATGTTTCAGACCCCAACTCCCAGAAGTCCTAACTAGCTTGTCCAATAGCCATGAATTGTGAGAGCTGAAGTCCAAAACACCTGAAGCACCATAAGTTTGACACCACTGCTATAGTAGGTTGTCCATAGATTTGAGAGATTTGAAAGACATAACATTAATTTGGATCAGAGGTCCCAAACTAAGGCCAGATGCAGCCCTCCAAGATTTACTCACCACCCATCCTGGACTTAAGGTTGCCCTGAGTCTGAAACAACTTGAAGGCACACAACAAAAATAATCCTAATTAACTTGACTATCTCATCAGCCAAAACAAGCTCACGCCTCTCATTAAATACTGGTAAGTTTATGTTGATAATAATTGTGCTTCATTTAAAATATTGTATTGTTCTTTCATGTTTTTGGCACTACAAATAAGGTATGTGCAGTGTGCATAGGAATTCATTCATGTTTGTTTCAAACCGTAATCAAATGTCTAAGGGACACTTAACTGGCACTCGGCTTAAAAGGTTTGAGGACTCCTGGTTTGGTTTGCAACTCTCTGCTTACCCAGACTAAGCCCCATTAAGATCAGTTAAGTACATATACATACCGTACTGCTGATTTTCTAAATACAGCCAGCTCTCCACATTTGTGGGGATTACAGGCACATGAAAGTGGAAAACACATAAATACAGTGGAGCAAAGACACAGAGGGGTAATCGGGCATGCCAAATGGGTGGCTCCCTGTATGGCAACAAGTACAAGGAATGTGTGCACTCACAAAATCCTAGGGCCATGTGCATGTGGATACAGCAGTCCTGGGCTTTAAGGAAAGACAGCAATCGGCACTAACACCAATTCCTGAATCCAGGGGCTGCCATGTACATATTGACAGGGTGGCAATTGCCAGTAATCCACTCCCAAAGCTGAGCCTCCTTGTGCACAGAGCACCCACTTTGGGAATGGGGTGGCAGCAGCAGCGATCACTCAACCCCCTGCTCTAGCTCTCTTGGCATAAGGTAAGTTCCTACAATCAGAGACAATGAAAGAAGCAACGGGAATCCTGTTGGGGCTTCTTTCAGACTCTTTTAGTATGGAAAACCTGGCTGAGGTGGCCCAGGCTTCATGTGAGGATGTAATCACTCGTAATCCACTTCCATAAACTGGTACTGCCACATGAATGTGCACACAGAAGCTCTTGCTTCAGGAGTGGCAGCAACAATGATTGCTCATGCCTCCCCCTTCTGAAGCTTGAGGATGCGGGGTGTGTGTTGTGCGAATATGAATGCTGCTGCCCAGGCCCGTAGCCAGGATTTTAATTTGGGGGGGGGGGGGCTGAGTCTGAGTGAAAGAGGGTCTTCTCTAGCAAACCTTTTGTATCATTACCCCAATACCCCCATGCATATGGGATATATTGAGTATGGTGATCAGATCATGATAGGAATAAACATAATAGTTTAAATAATGCACCAGTAAGGCCTTCTCGCGGACCACCATGAGAATGGGGGGGGGGGGGCTGAAGCCCCTCGAGCCCCCCCCCCCCCCCCCAGCTACATGCCTGTTGCTGCCTCAGGTTTAAGAAGGGACATTTTTTCTATTTATTTAATGTTTAGAGAGGATCGATAGTTTTCAGGCAAGTAAAAAAAATGAGAAATCAACCTGAATTGTTAAAAATCTGGGTTTCAGAACTATTCTTAAGAGCTTCTGGGGCCATTCTTAGGGGTTCCAAGAGCCACATGCAGCTCACAGGCCATACTTTGATCACCAGTTTAAAAGATGAGTTGTTAATGTGAGGTAAATTACTAATTTGTTATCAATAAAAGTGATATCTAGAGTTGTCTGGACAGTAAACACAATTCTGGAGCACAGAAAGGGGTCCAAAGGGCTCATTTTATCTGCCTCTGATTTAAAATAACCAGGGCAGAAAAGTCAGACTCTCCTTCACCTTAAAATTTCAAGCTCTGATATAGGTGCAAAAATAATGCACACATTCAGATTGACTCTGCCAAACCCCCAAAAGATCAGACAAGACCAGAATTTTAAAGTAGCTAATTCTATTTGTAGGCCTCCTGGTGAGACAGCGGGTTAAACTGCTGAGCTGACAAACTTGCTGACCGAAAGGTTGGTGGTTCAAATCCGGAGAGCTGTGTGTGCTCCCGCTGCTAGACCCAGCTTCTGCCAATCTAGCAGTTCAAAAACATGCAAATGTGAGTAGATCAATAAGTACTGCTCCTGTAGGAAAGTAACGGCGCTCCATGCAGTCATGCCAGCCACATGACCTTGGAGGTGTCTACGGACGCCGGCTCCTCGGCTTAGAAATGGAGATGAGCACCAACCCCAGAGTCGGACACTAGACTTAATGTCAGAGGAAACCTTTACCTTTACCTAATTAGATACGTGTATTTATTTATATCTCACCTTTCTCTCGAATGGAACTAAAGCAACTTACAACATACATTAAAAGAAAATAAATGAGTTCATGCATTAGATTTTGTTGTGATGTTTTATTTTTAAAAATACTTTTATTGTGTTGATTATGGAATTTGTTTCATAGCACCAACACTACTGGTTTTATTAACTTCTGCAACTTCATGCACCCAGTATTTTCCACCTCATTAATGACTTCTATAATTTGTACAATTTGTTCTTAAATAAAAAAAGAGAGGGAGGGAGGGAAGGACAGACATAAGGAAGCGCATTTAAAACATGTATGGCCCAGAGAGCTAACACCCATCTTGTGAAGAAATGGCTTGGTGAACCAGTGAGGTGAGCATAAGATGACTTCTGGGGGAAAAAATGGCACAGAAACAGCCTCAGGAGTTGTGGGCTGACACACCCATAGCAGATGTCAAACAAATTGCTTTCGGACACAAAATCTGAGATTATGCAACCACATTATTAATAACATAGGATTGTTGTTTAATTCCCAGTAGAAAAGATTGGAGTTGATGGGAGAAAGACAATAAATCAAGTAAGAGGGTATCATTCGGAACTTGCAAGACACTCAGATGGCTGCACACATAAAACTCTTAACAGAGTATCTGGAAGTATAGATTTTCCCCATCTTCTCTCGCTATAAACTCTTTTGATACCAAAGAGTAGGAAACATGTGGCTTTCTTTTCTGCTTCTGTACATCAGATCTGACCTCATCTTTCAGAAGTGTAAGGTGACCTGGATACCAAATTCTTATTTTATTCCTAGTTTTACCTTGTGAGCAGTACAGGGGTTTTTTTTTTTTATCTACCTGGCCATTGCTGAAAAATGTATATGGAAACCTGCTGCATGGAAATCTGTAACATTTCTTAAGTAAAATGTGCTTTTAGAATGGCGGACATGTAATACTGTGTCGAAGACACTCTGTACAGTACTCACTTTGCATAATAATTATAATCAAATTAGCCTTTCTAACCTTGCTGTCATATGCTATGAAAGACCAACTATATGTAGGGCACAGGCTCTTCTAAAGGTTTTGCTTGCTGCCATCCGACAATAGAAAAGAAGCTGTGCTGAAGGCTTACTGAGGATAACGGGACTCATTTGCAAAGAATGGATAATCAAAATTATGCTGCCATCTAGCAAAAAGAAAAAGTTGGGAAATAAAGGGAGTCCTAAAGATAAAGAACACAGTAACAAAGGTTGCTGTCCTTAATTATAAAAGACATTACTAGCACACATATTTCTCATCATTTTATCTTCTGACTTATTTTTACCTTTCTTCTTCTTTCTCCCCTTGAATTTTCCTTTTTGTGTTTGCACTGTTTTCCTTTCTCACACTCTTTCTTTACCTCATCATTTTTTCCCACTCATTGACTTGTCTGGCTTTTTGACTACGTGAAAAAAACAGCATGCATTCACAACAGGGGAGCCATATAATTGCACAAGTTCCTGATAGTGCTGTTTAAGCGTATGGGGAAGAGTGAAAGTGCAGCCTTTTCAGTATATTGTTACAAGAAGTCAGGTCAGCAGCAGTTCCAGATCCAGTCTCATGGGCTATCAGAGCCATGGTTTCTCATATCACACTACTGGTGATTTTGAACATCAAAAGTAGAATATCTAGTCACAAAGCTAGTAGTCAGAAGTGATAGATTTCCTAAAATAAAGATGACAGAAGCCTTAAGCGACTCATAATAAAATGAAACAGTAAAATATATTTAATTTGGAACATAAAGCATTTGGTCATGTTTTAGAACTATATTATAATTTAAAGTGTGTCTATTATGCTGTTCAAATAGACTTGGCCATTGTCACCAAATGTGATGCATTATCTAAAGTAGTGGTTCCCAACATTTGGGCCTCCAGGTCTTTTGGACTTCAGTTCCCAACAGTTCCTAACAGTTGGTAAACTGGATGGGATTTCTGGGAGTTGAAGTCCAAAACACCTGGAGGCCCAAAGGTTGGGAACCACTGATCTGAAGGGATTAAAACAAAAATCATATAGATTTTTGCATTAAAGTCCTTCTTAAACATGCACATGTATTTGGTTCTACAAAATGGACTGGACAATTTTGATTTGTATAGACTTAGGCTGATATCCTGAATGTTTTTATACACATTTGGGCAGATTTTGGCATTCTTTTGGAAAATAGCTGGTTTGTCTCATTTTTTGTGTGAAATTATTTAGGTATGATGCTACCCAAAACTTTTAACCATAATATGAAGTGTTTCTTCAAACCACATAGTGGAAGAACAAACCTACGAAGTTTCTGATAATGTATTTATAGAGTGGGACCCACCTAATGATATAAGTACCTATTCTGAATCATTTCCTTTAATTAAGCTGCTACAACCAAAGATTTGCTTACATTTGCACTTATCCTGATTCCTCTGTACTGTTTCTTTAATCGATATATCATTTTATTTCAGAATACACAGGTTTGATGAAGGCTGGTTTTGAGTCACAAAATGACCATGGCAAAATTATATCATTTCCACACACAGCACTGGAATTCACAAACGTTTCTTGCCACTGTATGTAGACATCATGATGATATAGCAATATGAGCATACATGGTGCATTAGAGTCCAAGATGAAATACAGTCACAGCCAGTGAAATGAGAGCAATGGGGGGAAAGAATAGGTATCTGTTTTAGCTAAAAAATATTGCTTACAGATTTACAGCACTGCATTGAATTAAAGAAGTTGGGCTGTATTTTGGTTGGGACGGAAATGAGATTTCAAGCAATGATAGGAAGGGGGAAAGGTTGCATCTTGAAGCCTATATTAGTAGTCATGAAGAACATTTATTAAAAATCAAATATAGTGTATATGTGTCATCAATAGCATGAACTGAAATGTATGACAATGCATCCCTTTGCTTGAACGTTTAAGAAGAAGGTTTGGAGGGTTTTAACATAAACTGAATTGTTCTTAAGTATTAAGAGTAGAGAGATGTGTTGTTTATAGGACAGAATTTACCCAGAAAAAAAGCTGAAATCTATTTTTCATTAAACATTCATTTTTGCAAAGCATTCTTTTTAGATGGGGTCATGACTACAACTTTTAGTCTCACTGCTGCAGAGGTCCAGATCTTTTCTGTCTCAGGAATCTGTATCTGACACTTGTCAATATTCACTTGCTTAGTGAATTATGTATAGTCTTAACCTGCCTGGTGACTAGTAGATCTGTGAAGAAATGCCTTGTTAGACCTGGATGTAGCCACTAGGCGGCAGCAGCAGCAGCACCCCATCCCCATCAGTGACCACAACAGACAGATGAATGGCAAATGTACTCAAATGCTCAGCCCGCCTCCTCCTTTCAGTCCATGTAACATGAAATGTCCAGACCTAGGCAGCCAGTTTTTGCCTTGCCTTTTCATCACATGCCACTCAGCTGCAGGGTGAAGCAGTTTTAATGAACCACCTGTGATGACAGTGGGGTCCATGGACCACTAGTTAAGCCCCTATGATCTTGGTGGGGTCCTTGAACCACTAGTTAAGTGCCTATTGGGCTGCAAATCCCCACATTTGTCATTATCGACTATGCTGGCCAAAACCGTTATGAGTTACAGTCCACCAACATCTGGAGGGCCACAATGACATGTTTCTGATCTATTTCAATGAAATGTTTCCAAGAGTGGTAAGTTCCCAAACAATGATGCAGAGAAGGGAAATTATCTTTCCTTAATGGTTTGTCCCACTCATTATGAAACTATTGAAGTATCACTACTAATAGATATATTTGCTCCATGGGAAGGAAGGAGATATGAATTACAATAGAAACAAGGATTGTGTCTATTTTTCTACTCCAATCGGAGTAAAATGAAAAGACAGGCTTTCAGAGAGAAATAAAAAGGAGACCCCTGACTAAGACAGAAGGAATAATAAAGGTACACGGTGTGGATAAAGATAGCTTTCTACAGAACCTTTCTAAATACTGCTTTCTAAAAAAGAGGTTACTATAGGATTAGCAAGATTGGAAGCAGCAACAGTTTAACAGTACTTTTATTGGGAGCAACCAAAATGTCATACTTGAATGGGAGACCATCAACAAATGCCAGATTCTGTAGGCTATATTTCTGAGAAAGGAACTGGTAAAGTCACTTCTGAGTATTTGTTACCTGAGAAACAACAATTCATGTGTCACCCTAAGTTGACAGGCAATTTAGAGGCACTAAAACATGGCAAAAAAGTGAACAGGCTTTTAAGTTCTAGGTAATGCTTCAATGAGCAGAAGGGTATGGAGATAAGATGAAAAATTAAAAACAAGGATATATTTTCCTTTCAGAAATGTTTATTAGTTTGCTGATAATGTGCTTATATTATATGAGTGTCTAATGGCTATTAGTTTGCAGTTTTTGAGGTTTTTCTTGAAATTCAAAAGGCCAAATATAGTACATGTAAATTAATAATCACTGCAATATACCGTAATCATTGGTCAGAAGTTAGTTTACTACAGTAGAAACAACATCATTCTGTAGCACCATAAACATGAAAAAATATTATGGGAAAAAAGTAAGCTGATACATAAAGCAGCATATGTCAAGGTACACCAATTAATCTTTCAGCATGCAATGATTTCCTTATACTACAGAATGGCTGCACTTCTAACAAGTTGTAGTTAATACTAAGCCTAACACTCCATCTGCTGGCCAGTAATTTTGTTGCAGTGGGAATATTTTCCTAGTCTTGTGCTTTAATAAGAATCTATCTACTCTTTCTTCTTTAAATCACAACCTTTTTGTATGCCTACTATGAGCTAGCTGAACCCACAACTCTGTACTAAGTACTTATATTTTACTACTGTGCACCAGTACTTTATACAGTCTATTAATAAGTGGGTGTTTGTTCATTTATTTATTCATTTACTTGTATCATTTGGCCTTCTGAATTTAAAGAAACTCCTCAAAGGCTTCTAACTACATTTTAGAGTAATTGGAAACTCAATATCATATAAAGCACGTTATCAGCAAAATAATAAAAAATTGGGAAAGGAAAATGTACAGTAACATTTAAATTTTCTTCTATATGTACAATGCCTTACTAACCTGATTATTCTTTCTTACTGTAAAACTTCCTGTTTCTCTTTTTAAAGCTTCACTAATTATTTGCCTATTTAAGCATAGAGGGGGCATCTTCACTAGGTAGAAGGAAAACATTAATTCATTTCCGTTCCATTCCCAAAAGGTGGCAGTGGTGACTGGTATGTGGGTAAGAGCTAGAGAATTCTGCCTACTAGGTCCCCCTTTCATCTGCTCAGTCAAGAGAAACCCAGACATTGCTTCATTTTCCAGATAAAATAAATGCACAGAACTTGAGTAGAGACAGATGTGTTTGAATTTCCCTTGATCATAACAAGTCTAATCCCCTGATGTTTTAGACCAGGCACGGGCAAACTTTGGCCCTCCAGATGTTTTGGACGTGTACTCCCACAATTCCTAACAGCCTCGGTTCCCTTCCTTTTCCCCCTCAACCACTTAAGCGGCTGAGGGGGAAAAGGAACTGCCTGAGGCATTTAGGAATTGTGAGAGTTGAAGTCCAAAACACCTGGAGGGCCAAAGTTTGCCCATGCCTGTTTTGGACTCACTAACTGAGACAATAAGCCAAACATAGTCAGATCACCTTATTTTTGGACATGCTATACATGTGTCTTACATGTGTCTCACTTTCCAGGTACACTATAACTTGTATTAAAAATAACAAAAGAAATCCATCTCAGAAAATTTATTTGTGGAATACTACTGACATAAAACTCAAGTCTACATAATTGAACTCTTTTCCAAATTCTTTGATTTAAAGTTGGTGACCACTTTAAAAAATCTTACGATCACAGAAAAGTACTTGTTCATTCCACAATTTTAAGATAAGGGTATTAGTGAAGTTTACGCAGTATATAAAAAGTGCAACTCACTAAGTATAGTTAATACCATTAGTTACATCCTTGAGTACACTTTTAATTATCAGTTATAAAACAGACTAAGTAAGCCGTACACACAGTTAGTGAATGCAGTTTTCACTGATTGGATTTTTAAGGCAATACTGTACTGAGATATGTATTTATGACACTGAGATGCAACTGGAGGTATATCTATTCACCTGATTCAAGTACAGTTTTAAAAATATCTTTAGCAAAAAAATTAAGTGTGAGCTGGTAGTAAGTACAGAAGATACATGTTAAAATGTTAATAAACCTTAAGTGCCAACATGCACTAAAATAGAACTTTAAAGTTTAGGAAGAAACACAAACTAACTTGTCTAAAAATTGAGAACAACTGTTAACTAGAACACTTAAAACAGATGAAACATACAAACACTTATAGAAATAAATAACACAGAATTCAAACATGTCTAGAAACAGGCAACATAGAAATTACAACCAAATGCTAATTGCAAGGAACATTTGCCAAAAACAGTACATAATTGCCAAGTGTTTGTCATCTATATTAACTGTAGGATAAAGATAACGGATGACAAATGGAAGTACTTCAGGTCTTCTGAGTCAATCTCATTAAATCAAACACTTTTAAGAACAGCTCTGCTTCTTCTAAAATGATGTGCTCTCTTCTCCTACAAAAGAGGGGAAGAAAACAAGTAAAGTTAAAACAAAAGACCACAATTTAAACACCTAGTTCAGAGAACTATTTCAACTTAAGGTAGTTTTCTATGTAGTAAAAAAAGCAGAAATGCTTGTACATCCTCTGATTATTGGTATTGCACCATAAAGGAAAATGATAGACTGCCCCAAACAAACACTTCTACAAACCGAGAAACCAAATTCCTCTTTGTAAATATTCAGTGACAACATCTGAATATCAAATTAAGGCTATAAGGAGAATGATCACTGTCAGTCAAGTCTGCAATCAGAATATTTTTACCTGTAACCTGATTTTTTAAAAAAACTATCCAGACCCTCCTAGAAAATTGCGGCTTCTATGTGGAGTTTCAAGGCAGGAAAGGTAGATGGAGGAGGCAAAAGAATGGTTTACCTCATAGCAGTGTTCTTACCTTGTTTAACATCTTTACTAATGATCACCCACAGCCACCACTCACGGCTTTATATATGTTAACAACCTTGGCCTTGAAAGTCGAAAACAACCACCCTGAAGGATCTCTCCAGCTATTACAAAGATAACCACCTGAAGCCTAACCCTGCCAAGACACAAGTGCATGTTTTCCACCTATGTAACCGTGAAGCCAACAGGAAATTGAAAATTACCTAGGAAGGCCAAGAGCTCAAACACTTTTCCCATCCTAAATATCTGGGTGTCACCTTAGATCAAAAACTAACATTTAGGAAACACTGTATGAACACAAAGTACAAAGTAGCTGCATGCAATAACATCCTGTGGAAACTGACTGACAGTGCATGGGGTGCAGACTCAAAATGAATACGAACATCAGCCCTGGCTGCTGAATGTGCTTGCCTTGTTTGGCACAAGTCTGCTGACGCGAAGCAGTTGAATATAGAACTAAACAAAACATGCAGAATAATCACAGGATGTCTCAAACCTACATCTGTTAATAAATTCTGTAAGCTAGCTGGCATTGCCCCCCCCCCCCCCCCAAATGCGATGGGAAGTTGCTACTAACTGTGAGAGAAATAAGGTTGAACACTGTGAAAGCCATCCACTGCATTGCTAACAGCCCCCTCCCAGTAGACTCAAATCAAATAAAAGCTTCATGAGAACCATCACTCCTCTTAATGTTCTCTCAACAACAGCAAGTATCCCTGTGGGCAGAAAAATCAGGCAATCTCAACTGGATGGTCCCCCACGAGGATCTGCCTTATGGGGCAAACCAAGAATGGCCAAATTGGAAATCCCTGAACAGACAAAGAAGTGGAGTGGGATAATCGAAAGACAACCTGGCAAAATGGCACTACCTAGAAGAATCCTCCACCTTGTGTGACTGTGGAGCAGAGCAAACAACTTTGCATCTGTATGCTTGCCCACAATGCCCTGCCTCATGCACAGAGGAAAAACTGTTTAAAGCTACAGACAATATGGTCGCAATTGCCCGTTTTTGGTCAAAAATTATTTAGCCACTTGTGTTCCCTCTATTTTATCTGTTTTATACTTATTTGTTTATGCAATGTTTTGACACAAAATAAATAAATAACCTGTATGCTTTCAAGTGCCACTGTGTCAAACACAGTGTCAGCAATTTTGGTAGTCCCTAATAATAAAATTCAGTAATATTTATTGATTAAGATCTGCTATACCAATATGAGAGCTCTTAGCAGCCTGCAGTCTTATTCATACCTTAAGGTAGTCCTCTTGAGTTACAATATTGTTCCTCAATCGACTGTCTGGATTACACAGACATGATACTACTGTCTGTATGCTTCGGTCCACAGATTTCTAAAATAAAGTTTTATGAGTTTATTGTCAATATTGCATGCAGCATCTATCCTAAAGACTTGAGCATAAACTTGCATGCACCAAGACCTCTGCAGCAAATGTTCCTAATCTCAAGGACGGAATCATATTTTGTGCTGAGGCATGTTTTCTAATAGTCTTTTTCTAAGATATCACAGCAGCAACTCAAGAGGGAAGTTACAATTTCTTCTCCATTGAAGAAGCCCTTTCTCCAAAGAATATAAATTTCCTGATGTGTTACAGAGTAATTTAATGGCCAAGAAGAAAGCTTCCACATGCTGTTGGAATTTCTGAACCTTCCTAAGTCATTTTAGCTAATATTAATATTCTGACAGTAGTTTTAGCTAATATTAATATACTAATTGTTATAAAGTTAATATAAGGAAACATTTATACTAAATATAAATACGTATACATTTATCAAAAACAACTTTAGGCTGATGGTCAAACAAGATTAAAAGGATTCGGAAAGAAGTGGCTTTCAATACCAAAAAAGGCCTTAAACAAGATGCATGGGTTTGGAATGCAAAAGCAGTTCACTGCACAATTAAAAGTTGTAATAAAATATTTCATGGTCCAGGAAACTATAGACAAAACCCCCAATTCAATATATAGCAGGTCTTGTGACCCTCTGCAAATGCAGATACATAAAGTTTCCAACATGACACTTTCTTTTAGAAGTCTTATAAGAAGAGAAGTAAACATTCCCAACCCTTATGTCACAAAAACCTCCAATTTAAAGTTTATTCAGATACCTGATACATAATAATCCTGTAAGAACCCCAAATGAAAAAGTTAAACTAAACGGCTCATGCCTGAGTAAGTTTTCCAGCAATAAGCAATGATTCAGAGAAGCAATTCTATGTTTCACCATACAACGCCACCTTTCAATTCCAGAAATACAAAAACCAAGATAGTAAAATTCATAATATCATTGCCATGCACTTCTGCCAAATGTTAACAAACATGGGACAAAATATAGAATTAAGCAGTAAGTCAGTAGCTTGTTGCTCAATAGACTTCAGTATTTTTATTCAATACTAACTGTGCTGGTCTGAGGATGTGAGAAAAGCAACATATCTTCCCATAATCTGATCTTCCTTTTCTCTCGAGGCCCCTTATTTCACTAATAAACTGACATCTTATCTGGTTCAGTACATATAAAAAAGGGATTGCAGAAGAAATCACACATACCTTTTGTGGACTATTTGCACAAGATTGGGCAGTGTCAGCCATAGAACACTCCAACTGGTCAGTTCCTACATCCATTTCACTACCATAATTCATTGTGGTATAAGCCTGTGAAAAATATGAAATTTAAATAGTCAATATAATTAGGAAAATGAGAAGAGAGTAAGTTTGAAACAGAAGTATACGCAAATTTGCAACCAGAAGTACTGAAGGGAAAATAAGGTAAGCTCTATTACTTATTTTCCTATTCACTTGTGGCCATCTATACTGGACACGAGCTGAGTGAATGTCTGGATTAAGCTACTATGGATCATAAGGACAAAATTGTCAGCTTTGCATAACACAAAATACTTTTCTCAGTGTCTCGAGAACCCACCTGCCCCCATTTTACAGCTATTATTCAAAAAATCTTCCCACAGATAAGACACTTTTGAATTTTTCCAGCTATATTTCTTAATAGTTTGTTGCAGCTTCTTGTATGGACAACCATTCCTTTTTTTTAAAGTTCTGGACTACTTCTTTACTATCTATTTTTCAAAACAATAAAATGATTAGTTAAGATCTCACATAACATAAAATAAGATTAAACAGGTCTCAAACTGCTATCGGAGCTCATTATTCAAACAGAAACTTTTACATGAACTCATAAGTCTCCATAACCATACCAGGAGAAATTCCTGGTTTTTTTCATGGCCAATGATTGAAAACCAACATTCACACTTACTTTGATTAGCAAATACACTCCAGAAAAATTCAGCACAGCAAGATTACAATTAGAACTTAACCATTTTAGGCAAGATATATGTTATTTTTAGACTGCAGCAACAAAGAGGGATGCGTAAACCATTCCTTCTCACCAAAACCTTGGTAAAAATCCCTCCTGCACTTCTGAGAACCAAGAAAGTTCCTATTGATACCAAAATCCACTGACAGACACATTAGTTCTCAAAGAGAGTCACTTTTCTGGCAGCAGAGTTAGGACTTTCTGTCATTTTCCATACTTTAAGCAAGACTCTCAAAGCTATATTCAACTCCTTGAAGCAGTTGTTGCTTCTGAAATGAAGGTATCTAAAGGATTTTCTTGCTCATACATACATGCCTGATAAAATTATTTCTTGAACACCTGAACAGAAACAATACACTGTATAGTAAAACTTGTCCACTGGCTTAAAGAATCAAAACCTCCAGAAAAGAAAGTTGAGATCCTCAGATATTCTTTCCCAAGTGTAACTTCAATTGCTCAATTATGACAAAATTAGATATGGCTGTTACTCAAGATCACAGGAAAATCATAAAAGAGGCCAGGTTAAGAAATCATCTCTTGAGCTTATCACCTGTCACTGTCTTTATTTCCTTAGGTACTAAATAAAACCAGGACAGCTCCCAAGTTACAAATATCCAGCTTATAAACAACTCATAGTTAAGAATGGGAGTGAGACAACAAGAAGTAAAAAATCTACCTCTAGAAAGCAAAATTCACTCCTGAAAGAGTTATAATGGGGAAAAGGTTTCTCTACTGAAGCTTTGTTACCAATCCTTCTTTCAACAACCACCCATTTTTTTCAAAATCCAATTATCACAGAGACAGAAAGTGAGGTGGAATCTTCTGAACTGGGCAAAGACAGTAGAACAAATTCCACAGGGGTGTTAACCCTTCCCTATGCTATCTGTCTATTTGACATGAGTTACATTTATAAAATGTACCTATTCTGACTTGCATACAAATTCAACTTAAAATAAACCCACAGAACCTATCTTCATTCGTTACTTCTAGTGGTTCACTCATAGAATGCTATGCTGTTATCATTTACTTTATATTGTCAGCCACATAAATCTACTGTTTAGTATTAAATAATTTTAATTGTTTGTCAATGCTCTGTAATTTGTTAATTCCACCATTTTTGGTGTCTTCATACAACTTCTTCTAGACTTTATGTCCTGAATTTTGATTTAAATACACGAATAATTTTAAAAACAGGAAGATCAAACTTATTTTTACTTGAGCCAATGAACAAATTATCTTTAGCAGTTGCTCCAGAAAGCTGAAAAGGAATGCCTTCCAGTACCCACATTCATTGCAAAGAGTGCTTCTATTTCTTAATAAAACTTTCTCTGAAAATTATTTCAGCTTGATAATTTTTCTTGTGCTATCCTAGCTGTCTGGATTTATACATAAATAAAAAAGGATGATTTTCTTACCGGGGGCACAATGTAATTTCTTGGCTCTCCAGGAGGCCATTGGGGTGGAACCTTTAAAAAAAGAGAGATTATATCAATATCTAGCAGTTTTGAGCACGCCATATTTTAAACGTAAGTACCGCCATAAACAGTGAAGTCTACATGTTTATCCATTAAGTTTAAAGAACTAGAGGCAAGATTGGCAATAAATGCTATTTACACAAGATGGGACATTCCAAATGGACTATCAAAGTCTTTGGAAAGAGGGGCAGGAAGCAATATGCAATTCAAGTTTAATTTTTCAAACGTACATACTCAAGGTTGCCATCCAATTATTTTTTCAATTTCTTGGGCTTCCTCTAAATAACTTTGACTAATTTCTCTACTATTCAAAAATCGCGAAGTTCAAAAATGCATCTTACTTTACATTAAATGTATGTTTAAACGATTTCATATTATGCAACCCCCAAACTTTCAATATTGGCTGTCAACTCAAAAGACATGTGTTTTGCATTGATTTTAACATTACAAGAAGATGGAGACACTGATACAAATAATCTCTAAACCGAAGGTGGACAAACAGAAGCTGCTTTTGCAATCCAGGACTCTTTCCAGATTCCCTTCTGCAATCACTTTCCTGGCAAAACAAGGATGAACTGCCTCTTTTGGGAACCTCTGGAGAAGTGATTCATCTTCTAAATAAATGTCAGTCCTTCTTGCACTGTTTAACATAAACAATCCATTTTTTTCTTTAAAATCACAAGTGAACTTCTAGCCATTTCTAGTTCTTTTCTTTAAAAAAATATTTTGGAGGTCCATTTGGCTTCCAGAGCATCGGAAGGGAAGAAATTTGGCCCTTGAGGCTTGTCAAGATCATATCCTTGCTCTAAACCAGGTATCCTCAAACTATGCCCTCCACTGGTTTGGGCCTTCAACTCCCAGAATTCCTGATAACTGAACAAACTCGTTAGGGCTTCTGGGAGTTGGAGGCCCAAACAGCTGGAGGGCCACAGTTTGAGGATGCCTGCTCTAAACAGTGATAAATGACAAGCTTTTCTAGTTTCAAAGCTACATTTTTTATATTTAGCTATCTCATTGCCCTCTATCATCATATGCATGCATATACAAACAAACATCTATTTCACTGAATATACTTGAAAATTATGATCATGGCTTCCTATGGGCTCCTCCCATAGCCATGTAGATAGACTTCTGATTCAGTTATTTATCTGAGGTAAACCACATCTAAATATGTTCCCATTCAAATCTAAGATCAAAAATAATTTCAAAGTTTCTAAAATTTAGGAATATTCACACTAACCTGATAATTATAAGTTGGCTGGTATCCCATAGGAACTTGATGCTGAATTAATAAAGCTGGTGAACCATAGGGATATGTCTGTAAATTCAAATATAAAGTACAGCTGGTTATCTTTCTCTCCATCAGCAGGATAGATAACAAATGCTAGATGTTAAGGATTTTGAATAAACATTCTGAAATTTTTCACGAACATTTCCTTACAAGACTCGACTTGTGGACAACAAGCTAGATTCAACTAGTAAAAATGTGACACTGTTAACTAGTTTACAACCAAAAGCAGGTTGAGCTCCCTCTGTCAGCTCCACGTCCTCATGCAGGGGACATGAGAGAAGCCTTCCACAAGGATGGGAAAAGATCAAAACATCCCGGCATCCCCCGGGCAATGTCCTTGCAGACGGCCAATTCTCTCACACCAGAAGCGACTTGCACAAAAAAACCCCCGCAAAAGTGAAGCACTTTGTTCCTTAAAGAAACTAATGTAAGATTTATTTACTCACTTTCCCCTCTAGCTTGAGAGATTTAAACTGTAATTACTAGTTAACAACAACTTTGCTGCTGAATCATAACTTGACAAGTGGCAGCTTGTACCATTTGTTAAAAAAAAAACACACCAGAATATCAAACTAAGGGCACACAAAGGGTACAAGAACATGGACCACAACTGAAGATTTTCACTTAAAATTGGTGATTTTAAGTGATTTTAAAATCGGTGACACTTAAAATCGGTGATTTTAAGTAAGCTTCAAGCATGACTTCCATGAGATACTAGAAATTGAAATATATGACTAAGTAAAGAAGGAAGATGGCAGTGTCGGAGATTGCTCAGAGACACTCGTGTTTTTACTTGTTTGGTTGTTTAGCAGTTGGAGGGTTGAAATTGATGGATACCCTGTGAATGACCTGAACTGAACGAGCTCTTCAACAGTTCTTACATTCTAATCAACCGACTGCTGGGTCATTTGCTGACAGGAACATAGGACAGGAACCTTGGAGACTTGCTTGATGACAGTTTGTTCCTGTATCCTTTTGTTTTGATAGAAGTGAAGTCATGTGCTATATATACACTTACATTTAAGTCTAAAAATTTCAGTCAAAAAATCAATCCAAACAACCTGGATTAATTTATCCAAGGATGAATGAAACTGCTGTGGCACTGTTTCTGGCCTTTTTGAATCCATGGGAAGAAAAATGGTGGCAACTATTGCCAAGAGCGGCTCTTTCTAAGGTTGTGCTGGAACTTCCCTTGCTCCATGGAATAATCCATGACTTATTCAAAATTACCCCTAATTTCTGCCCTCAACATAAACATGAGGTCAATTTATATACAAATATAATTTCCTTCTTTTGAACATCCATAGAGTCATATGTTTTTTACAATTAGGACCGCCCATCTGCTTGTCCAGCGGCATTATTGTTATAGTCTACTAGCAGTTTTCACTTCCTGATCTCTTCCTACTTTGGTTTTAATCCACAAAAATATTGTTCAGATTGTTTTTAAATCTCTCTAAAAATATTCACATGTCTCTTCTCCCCACTGATCCACCCCTTCACTGCCTACCAGTTGTGGCCAGGGACGCTTCAAATTTTTGGTTCTAGTATTTAAGGCGGCAAAGGACTTGTGTCTGCTCCATCTATACATATAGCTGTCAAGACTGCAAGCCTTTTAGTCCCTTGTTCTGTATCAGTATCTATGGCTGGAGGAGGATCTCACCTGTTTTTATTGAATACCTTCCCTCTCTGATTTACCACACTGCATTGCTGAGTTGAGGCTGAGACAGGGTGTTGGGAGATTTCACTTCTTATGTTTCTAGTGTCATGTTTTAGTCCTTGTCCACGTTTGTAAGTGTTGATGGTTTGCAATTTGGTGAAAGGAGCGTTATAAATAAACATAATCACCACCATCATCACTCAAAGAAACCTGGTATCAGTATTAGTTTCTAACTACAGTCAAGATTCACACATGGTGGAATATTTTCCCATTCATGCCTTAGGACAAGTAAAAAAATAGATCAAAGGCTACAGAGGCCCAATTAAGATTTGACTCGAATCTCAAAACCCAATAGTACAATTTTACTTAATCATCCAAACTTTTTAAAAAAATCAAGCAACATGCTTGCTAGAATAAACCACTCAAAAAACCTTTACCTGAATATACTGTGTGACAGGACTCATCATAGCTGGAGGCTGCATATATGTTTCTTGGTTATTCCAAACACTGTGGAACTGAGGTGTGGGTGAATTAATAAGCACAGGTCTGGGTGGCACATGATAGGCACCTTAGGAGACAAAAATGTTGAAAATGTTCTCAAACATACAAAACCCTAATACCACATGTTGTTGTAGCACTAAAATACCTTTTCCTCTTACATGGCGGTAACTAGTCCTTCAAAGATTGCTAGACTGCAACTCCTAGCATGCCACATAGATGTGGTATTATGGCTTAAAGACAACAAGAAAATGGTCCAAAAATGTCAGGAGGGCTACAACTACCTGACTATTCTAGTTCTACAGAAATTGGAACTAGAACTAATGGATAGCACTAATGAAGCCACACTATTTATAAGATTTACTATGCAATGCCACTCATGTTCATAGAGCAGCAAAATTATAATGAAAACTGCATCCTTAAAATGTCGTTTTTAGCAGGAATTATGCAGGCTGGTACAAAGTAGCAAGTGCCAGTATTACACTTCTTCAAACTATAGCAGGAACATTTAAGTTTGCAGTTTCAAAATGCCTCCCTTCACATAGACATGAGTAGGCATGGCTGCAAATGTAGACAGGAAATTATCCCGTCCTTTGACGCACAGTGGGCCATATCCACTTTAGCACCCAAAACAAACACTGTTTCCACTTATGACAGTGACTGTGGCACCACCAGCAACTCTATATTTTCCCTTTAGTAGCCAAAGAAGGCCACCAACTCTTTTCAAAATGCCTTGGAAATGGCAACTAGTCATAATGCCTTTGCTCCAACACTCCTGGGAGCAAAAAAGGCTGGCACCCCACTCCTGCTCCTCCTTTCTGGTGAAGAGCAGGGGATGTCAAAGCCTCTATGGAGGCCATCACTGCTTCCTCCCCTCGGTCCTCAATTAATGCCTACAGGCCATTAGCTGGATAGGGAGAAGAGGAGGCAGGCAAAAAAGAGAAATGACAGACAGAAGGCTGACACCATGGTTTTCTGCAACAAACTAGTCTATTAATACTTTTTTAAAGAGGACACTGGGGAAAGTAGAAGACCAGAAAACTCAGTCTGGGGACCACTTGCATCTCTCATACCACACAATTGTTTCTTCCCATACAAGAAACCAGGCAAAACATCACTCACATAAGTTTGGGTGTTTTCTTATTGCAGGTCCTAGTTTAAGTTTCTTTCCATGAAAGTTGATTTGCGACTGGGGGAAAAAGCCAAATGTATAGGTTTGTTACATGTTCTGAACCATCAAAATATCCCTTAAAATCTCATGCAAACTTATGCACAAATGGAATGCAAATATACAAATTAAGTTGTTATATATATCTCCAAAAGCATTAGCATTTCCTTCTGAAATTGCCTATATGATGCACTTCTATTAACACAATGTCAACCTAAATAGTGGTTACATTCTGTGTTAATAGAAGAGGAAGACATACAAGGGATCATATTGTAAGTGTATGTTTGATAATGAAGCATACCAAAGAATTTCAGAAGAAAACTAGCCTCGGCTTTTCAGGTTATAGCAAAGCCCGTGTATATGTTAAAAACTATGGATTGCTCTTAAAATAAATAGTTGTATCATAACCTTTGATTATTCTAATGTGTAACCTATACTCAGGATGAGAGCTCATTGTTAGAGGACAGAATATAAAGAAATGGAATCAAACTGAGACTACCATACCTTGAATATTAGTATTTTGCAAGGTAGAGAAGAGGAAGACCACACTGCAGATGACTATCCAAATCAAGGAAACAACAGACCTGAATTTCTAAGATCAGAGTGAAGCTGCTGATGACAATGTTATTTAACTATCTCTCATTCGCAGTAGATCTACAATGTAGAATGCATGCAGTATGACAATACTTTAAATGTCAATGCTATACAATCCTAGGATTTGTTGATTGCTGAGGCACCAACACTCTTTGACAGGGAAAGCTCAAGACTAGGGAAAACTACAACTTCCATGATTGGACAACACTGAGCCATGGCAGTTCAAGTGGTGTCAAACTGCATTATTTCTACAGTGCAGATGCACCCAGGATCATCTTAAGTCAAAGTTAATCAAGTAATAGCTAGTGGACAACTCCATTGCACCAGTGTAAATATCAGCTATTTTTTTAAAAAAAATTCCTATGAGAAAGCCTCTTTCTTGATAACGCCACCCTGAATCATGTTAAAATAGGGAGGCAAGAAAGGGCATTTTTAGCAGCTGCTCACAGGCTATGGAACTCTCTTCAAAAAGAGTTCAAGTTGTCCTTTTTCTGTTCTGCTTCAATCAACAAAGAACTTTTTTTGGTGTTGAATCAGGTTTTTGGCAAATGAAAGGAGCATCTTATCAGTGGGTATTACACTTTTTAACAGATATTATATAAATTGCTTTTAGCAGAATTGTGTTTTAATGATATAATTTGTTTAATTGAGCCTTGAATCTGTAAGAGACAATGGATACTCATGACGAACAAAAGGGCTTCCCCCTCTCATGGGAATACTGGCAAGGAGACATTTTATTACCATCCTTTCTCCTGGTGACATTATGGAACAGATTTTGACCAGATCCTAAGACAAAAGATATGCCTTAACTCTTAAGTCAGTGATTATAAAGAACTACAAAATTCTTGGATGACTAGGGGCATCACATTTTCGTTTTAAAGTGGGGATTCCCAATTTCCTATGTGGCTGAATCCTGCAGAATTCTGGGGCTTGTAGTTTAGGACAGGGCCTTTGGATGATCAGCTAGAGCAGAGTTTCTCAAACTGTGCTCCCCAGATGTTTTGGACTTCAGCTTTCACAATTCCTAACAGCTGGCAAGCTGACTGGGATTTTTGGGAGGTGAAAGTCCAAAACACCAGGAAGAGCACAGTCTGAAAAACACTGAAGAGGTCTTAGGCTTTCCTAAACTACATTTTCCAGAATTCTGCAGGAGGCAGCCACATGAAGTGGGAACCCCTCCGTTAAAATGCTAATGTGATAAAGAAGCTTGATAACTTTACATGGATAATCAAAACTTGGTTGGGAGAAAAAGAGTGTGTGGAAAATATCCTTGCCAGATCTTTTATTTGCAGTTTGAAAATAGAAAAGCAGGTAGTTACAGTAACCTGTATGTCTCTCTGTGAGAAGCGTTATCCTGCAATATCCAAGATTTGATTGGGTGCAACACAAATTGTGCTTACTGCACTGCTCAATTAAATTGGTGCAGGTCATCTTGAAGGTGGTGACTGCACCAAAAGGATCATGCTGGGTTAAGGATCACAGTAAGTCTGGCCCCATGGATCTGCCTTATTGATGAAGGTCCATGGTTGCTGTGAAAGTTATGGAATCCTAAGCTGTTCCTAGGGGGGTTTTTGGGGGGGGGGGGTGGCAGAGACAAACAGCTAATCCTAGATCAATAAGGCAGGTCACACTCTTGATCTGATTTTTGTCAGCTATGTTGAAGCTGATCTGAAGAGCAGCAGGGAGAACACCCAAGAACTCTGTTGTCATGAAATGATTTGCCTAAAAGGATTTCAATCTCACAATTTCATTGAAACATTATCAATATGGGAAATGGAAAAATGATACAGACAGCTGGGTTCTACTGCCAAGCACCCACTGCTTGTCACTAAAAGAGCTTTTCTGAGCTCAGGAAAATGAAGCATTTGTATATAGACAATTAGAACAAGAGACCAAAGATGAATCTAATCAAACATGATTTAGAATCCACATTAGGGCTTACCCTATGGTGGTAATGGCAATGAAACTGTCATTCTCTGCATTTGCATGGGTTGTTTTGATAGTTAAAAGACCGTTACTTAGTAGAGATCAGATTAATGAGGGAGAACTCTGGAAACCACATTGTGATGAGCCTGATAAATGTTGACAAAAATAATGTATATCCACCAAGACTTGGGGTTAGGGTCTATTCTGATGAGATAACTGAAGTATCCACAGGACCAATTTTGAAGAATGGAACAAGCATTTCAGTTTGTTCAACTTAAGTATGTGAACATGGTGAAAGACTTTAACAACTTGCAGGCTTCACAGTCCCCAAGTTAGGAAGAAAGATAGGTTCTGTAAGTTTGCTCTTAAGTTGAATTTGTACAAAAGTTGGAAAAGGTAACTACAACCATATATATTTGGGGGGGGGGGGAGATTAGTTCCATCCCTATTGGTTCCAGTGAATTATACAGCAAACACTTTTATGACAGTCCTTTTGAGTGCAAACGCTTTATCTTAATTTAAATAACTACTTGGTTTTACTTATATTGTATTTGAAATATTGCAAATTATATTGCTTGTTGCTATGAGATGACTCATCATTATATTTAAAATTATACAAGTTTATAAAGAATTTATGTTCCCAGGAATACATATGTATATTTAATAATAAGCAAAAGAGGGGCATCACCAATTATTAAAAGGGAAGAAGACAAAGCCGAACAGCTATAATTTAAAATAATGATTTCTTGATACATTAAATATAGATTGCATGAATTTCCTTTTAAAAAATCTTTGGACCAAACAGTTTTAATGACACCAAATAAATCAATTGAAACTATTTCTTTGAAAACTATTCCAAAATAATCCAGCTAAATCCATCAAATAACATCTCAATATATCAATAAATCATTTTTAATAGCAGCTTGAATTTTTTCTTGCTGTTGTTTGTGAATGCAGGTTGAGCCTCTCTTAATCCTGAAATCTTAAAACTCCAACAACCAAATGTTTTGCCAGAAGGCACCCACTTCTGTCTTCAATGTACTCCTGCTCATACATCTCTCAAATCCTCAGTCTCTCACTAGTCTTGCATTTGATGTACACTACTTCTGTTATATAAGAGATGTGAGGGCTGGAGGGAGGCTTAGAATCTGAAAGATGAGTGAGCATCTTCTCCTTCATATTATTATGTGTAAATACAGGTACAGCAAGCAGAGCAAAGTGGTGTCCCTTATATAAAATAGCAAAATCAAGGATGAGTGGTAGAGTTAAAAAATATTTTCAAGCTGTGAATTGCTAAACTTGTGGATACAGAGTGTGAATTGTATTCCAAAAAAATCAGAATAAAGAGTGCTTCTGGTCCCAAGTATTTTGAATGAGGGATACGTAAACTGTACATTTTTGTGACTTTGGCCACTGTCAAACAGCTGAATAAAATCCCTCATTATCTGCTCTGAATTGGAATATATGGCAGAGTGGACTAGGATAACTCAGTTCAAAACAGATATTGTAGTGTTTTCTGCTTTGATATTCTGGGTTATATGGCTGTTTGGAAGGACCCCGAGAACTCAAAACAATGTACTTTTCCAAAAAACATGGCAGACTGAGAAAACAGGAAAATAAGAGTATGTTCTGATATGTGACTTTATTCTCTTAAACTTCATTTGGAAATGAAAGTTATTAAGCCCTTTTTGGCAGAGAAGACTCCAGGGCCCTTCCACACAGCCCTATATCCCAGAATATGAAGGCAGAAAATCCTACAATATTTGCTTTGAACTGGGTTATCTGAGTCCACACTCAGATAATGTGGGATTTTCTGCCTTCATATTCTGGGATATAGGGCTGTGTGGAAGGGCTCGAAGTAAATTATTGATCTGAATCACAAGCTACTAACAGAATCTAAACATCCCCTACTTTAATGTAATGCTGTTTAAATTAGACTTACACTTCCCACAGCAAAGAACAAAATTTGCAGATAAAGTTCATGCTAGCATACTACAGGAGCCCAAATGAAAAACTTACTTCAACTATTTTCTGAACATCTACATTGTCCAAAAATGACACAAATCCATACCTATAAAGACAAGACAAAAATAAGTGCAGTATTACCAACATTCCAGTCTAGTACTCATTACTAAAGTCAGTTTCATATACTAGAACAATTGGTAGCCACCCAGATGTTGCTGGACTACAATTCATCACCACCCCACAACACTGGCTATGACTGCCAGAAGCTACACTGGACAACATGTAAAATACCTCAAATTTCCACCCCATGCTATAAAAATGTTTTTAGCACATTAGGATAACAAGCTAAAGAGATCAGAGATGAAAATTTCAAGTGGAGAATTAGTTACATTGGTAAAGGAATTCAGTTGAATAGGATGAAACAGCTTAGCAAAATCAAATATAAAGGAAACATTCCACCCTTCATTTTTCCTCTTTTCAGAATGTTTATGTCTGATCTTTCAGTTGCAAGGTGCCAATACAGCTTGCAATATAGACTTAAACTATATTTAATACAATTACATCACAGAAACATACATGTCAACCAATTATTTAAAAACGAGCACATCACTGAACCATATCTAGCAGAAGGAAACAAGCTCAGACTATTGGTTCAAGGCTCAAGCTATTAGGCTTATGTTACATTGATATGTTATGGCAGAGCTTTCCAAACATTTCGTGTTGGTGACATGTTTTAGACATGCAGCAAACACACTAACACATTAATTTCTCAACCTTTCTAATGCCGCAACCCCTTCAACAGTCCCTCATGTTGTGACCTACAATCATAAAATTATTTTTGTTGCTACTTCATAACTGTAATTTTGCTACTGTTATGAATCATAATGTAAATATCTGATATACAGGATTATTTTCATTCACTAGAGCAAATTTGGCACAAATATCCTATAGACCCATATTTGAATACTGGTGGGGTTGGGGACAGTGATTTTGTCATTTGAGAGATGTAGTTGTTGGGATTTATAGTCAACCTACCATCAAAGAGCATTCTGAACACCACCAACGATGGAATTCAACCAACTATGGCACACAGAACTCCCATGACCAAGAGAAAATACTGGAAGGGTTTGATGGGCATTGACCTTGAGTTTTGGAGTTGGAGTTCACCTACATCCAGAGAGCACTGCGGACTCAAACAATGATGGATCTGGACCAAACTTGGAACAAATACTCAATATGCCCAAATGTGAACACTGGTGGAGTTTGGAGGAAATAGACCTTGATATTTGGGAGTTGTAGCTGCTGGGATTTATAGTTGACCTACAATCAAAGAGCACTCTGAACCCAGCCCACAATGGATCTGCACCAAACGTGGCACACTGCCTACATGGACAACACTGAATACTGGTGGGGTTGGGAGGCTGTTTTTGAATTCTGGGAGTTGTAGTTCACCAACACCAAAAAGAAAGAGAAGGACAGGTGGAGAGATCTTCAGCCTTCTTTGCCAAAAGGGTTCCTAAGACCATCAGAAGCATGTGTTTTCTGGTGGTCTTTGGCGACACCTCTGAAACCTCCCTCACAACCCCCAGGTTGAGAAACACTGCACTAACATGTCACAATACACAGTTTGGAAAGCTCTTTGTTATGGTATAGTCACTATAATTGTTATAATTTCACCGACAGACTAAAACTTCTTCTATATGCGACTTACCCTTTGGACACACCAGTTCGATCAGTGATTATTTTCACTTCTTTAACTGTGCCATATCGTGCAAAGAAGTTCCGAATTTCCGTCTCATCCATCTAGATATGTTATATCATACAAAAATTAATACTGTCACAGTTCTCCGAAGCACTGCTTCAAAACTGTTTAGAAAGCTCCCAAATAATACTGAACTCTCAGGAATTTATACCCCCATGACAAATAAATTACTATTGTTGAATAAAGTAAGAAATAAAACTGTCAAACAAGTTTAGATGAAGAGGCTAGACCATGGGTACTTTAGGGCGAAATTAAGAAGGCAAGAGAAAATAGAAAAAAAAAGAATTGAAATATAGTCTGAATGCATTAGGGCAGGCATCCTCAAACTGTGGCCCTCCAACTCCCATTGAACAAGCTGACTAGGTCTTCTGGGAGTTGAAGTCCAAAACAGTTGGAGGGCCAGTTTGAGGATGCCTGCATTAGGGAAAAGGAATTAACCCTTATTAATCTTGTGGAAGCAGGGAGGATGGATTGAGGGTACTAGAAATTTCATAATTTAAGAGGAAAATCAAACCAAGAAAAAGTAACTGATTTCCTTTGGGTATAATTTAGTAAACAGTTTTGTCTTATCATATTTTGAAACAAAAGTATCCAAGGTTTTTTTTGAGGGGGTGATTATTTTAAGAGACCGAACAGTTGTAGGGACATGAAAATCAGAAAGTGATAAAGCCAAGTTGAAGAAAATAGTTTGTTCAGAAAATGTTCTAAGTTTGTAGCAATTTCAAGTTATACAGGTACAAAACAATTCTACCAATGTTAACAGCTAGAACACCAGAATAAGACACAAAGAACAAGTGTGATTTTTTTGGAAATAGAAATTGTTCTTTATTGTTGAGATTGCATTTATGTCATAGTCTTTTGTTGCTCAATTACTACTACAAAATGTTTTTTGTAAGAATTCTATATAAAGCTTAATTGCATTTTTGGGGTGGAACTCTGGCCTACCAAACCAGATCTATCTAATGCTGCATCATTAAATATACTGCTGGATCCTCAGGATGAAGTAGGACATTAAATTCAATTCAATATAAAATAGATACATACATCTGGTCTCTATGTTTCTATATAGAGTGCCAGTATGTAGTGATTTGAGTGCAAGACTAGGACTTTGAGACCAAGGTTCAAATCCCTCTTGGACCATGAAGATCCAGAGATGGTCATGAACAAAACTAAGATAAAGGCAATGGTAAACCACTTCGGTAGAAATCTTGCCAAAAAAACCCCATACCTTATGACTGTAGTAAGTCAGAAGCAATTTGAAGGCACATGACAACAACAAACATACCCTTATATCAATTCCTCCCACAAAAACAGTATTTGGCATGATTTTCCCTTCAGGAAGAACATATCCTTGGCTTGTTGCAGGCAACTGAGTGCTTTCGTCCCTAGGAATGCTTGCATTCTGAGCATCTTGACTTCCAGCAGACTGCAAAGCAATAAAACAGATTTCCTTAAAAGACATTTTCACACTTTAGGCTAGGAAATGTATTTGAATATCTCACAGGTATAAGTGCAATTAGTAAAGCAATGCCAACATTACTACAAGGATAACCACTTGAAGCCTAACCCTGTCAAGACACAAGTGTGTGCCTTCCACCTACATAACCATGAAGCCAACAGGAAATTGAAATTTACCTGGGAAGGCCAAGAGCTCGAACCTGTTCCTATCATAAATATCTCAGCGTCACCTTAGATCAAACACTAACATTTAAGAAACACTATGAACACAAAGTACAAAGTAGCTGCTCGCAATAACATCCTGCGGAAACTTACTGGCAGTGCATGGGGTGCAGACCCAAAATGAATAAGAACATCAGCCCTGGCCTTGTCTTATTCAACTGCTGAATATGCCTGCCCTGTTTGGCACAAGTCTGTCCACATGAAACAGGTGAATATAGCACTGAATAAAGCATGTAGAATAATCACAGGATGTCTCAAACCCACATCTGTTTATAGACTGTATAAGCTAGCTGGCATTGCCCCCCCCTCCCCCCAATGTGCGGCGGGAAGTTGCTAATTGAGAATCACCACTCCTCTTAATGTTTCCCAGCAACAGCAACTCTGGGCAGCTAAAACAGGAAATCCCAAATGAATGACCCGCCCCCCTGAGGGTCTTCCCACAGGGGCAAATGAAGAATGGCCAATTTGAAAGTCCCTGAACAGACTCAGAAGTGGAGTGGACAGATCAAAAGACAACCTGACAAAATGGCAAAACGAACACCGCATGTGTATGCTTGCCTACAATGACCTGCCTCATGCGCAAAGGAAGAACTGTTTAAAGGCACAGACAATGCGTTGCTGTTGCCCATTTTTGGTCTAAAATTATTTAGCTGCTTGTGCTCCCTCTATTTTATCAGTTTTATACTTATTTATGTAATGCTTTTGACATAAAATAAATAAATGCAATTAGTGGCACAGATGCTAATATGAAAACCATTAAGTTTTGGTTTGTCTATAATATGAACATAAAAGCCTATATTGGTCAGTTTCATTCGACTTGCAGGTTTCACTAAAATCTCATCTATACACATCTTTTTATAGACCATATTTTCTAACTATTATCTCTATTAACATTACAGTTTTTCAAGTTCAAAAGATTATACTGAGTATTTCAGGTGTTCTTTGATCCCATACTATTAATAGCTGGTACAACTCCTCACCAGCAGCCAGATTTCTGTAACTTGACAAATTTCACTAAATACCAGCCTGGAAAAAAATCTATCACACAAACTTCTCCCATCAGGCCTCATGAGTGTTACCAATTTGTCTTACAGGCAGTTAAACTCCAGTTGCATTAACCAGCAATTTCCCAAAACCCTAGTTAGGAATACAGGCACAGAGGTTAAGAACATAGGTGGGTGCCAGAGGCAGAGATAAAATGGAAAGAATTAGCACTGGTTACTACACCACAAAATAGCAGTTCGTTGTGGGTTTGCAAACTTTTTATCCAAAATAACATGCACATGTGAAATGAAACCAATCAGGTCATGTAAGCCTTCCAGAAAGACAAAAATATATGGAATCTTCTTGAGATCACTTGAAGGCTTCTTTCAAAATGCATCCAAGGATCACTTTATCCTTCATCTACTTCCACTTTGTAGATTTCAATTTTGGTGGCCAAACTTACAGATCTGGTTTTTTTTTTAAACAAATTTGTTGGATAGCCAGCTGCCTTTAAGTTGATGTTCATGAATGCTTAGTAAAGGATTCTGCAGGCACCTGCTGTTTATCTTAAGTGTTGCAGGCAGATACAAACAAGCTGGAATAGGAACAGTTAAGGGTAAAATGGCATACTTTGCAACTCAAGCATTTATTACATTGTTTATTGCAGACAAATTGCTGCAACCTGACACCAATAGCCTGTGTTTCTCCACACATCCTTCACTACTGGAATTCCCAATGCTGATGCTGTTAAAAAAACTTCCAACTAGATAAGAGGACAAGGAGAGGAAAGGTTGAGGCTTGGGGTTACAGTAAAACTTGGAGGTGCTTCAGTTGGAAATTGGTTCAAACCCTATAACCTCGAACTAAGCCCCAATGATAACAATGGAGCTTACTTCCAAGTAGGCACAATGAAGATTTCAGAGATGAAGGCTGCATCTACATTGTAAAATTAATGCAGTCTGTCAGAATTTTAACTGCCGGGGCTTGATACTATGGAATCATGGGAGTTACGGCTTTACAAGGTTTTAGTCTTGTCTGCTCAACAGGGCAGGCGCCTCACCAAACTGCAAGTCCAGTTTCAAGGCAATTTCAAATCAATATTGAAAGAAGTGGTTTCACTGTGCAGATGATGACACAGAAAAACCTGGAATCAGTTTGAGGTACAAAAACCAGAGAGCGTTGAGAGCTTTCTTTGGCACACTTTTGTGGAAGGTAGTTGCCTGGCTGCCAATTTGAAGCTAGCTTTGAACTTCATTAAATGTTCATTCTAGATGGGGCCCAAGGGTGCAGATACCCTGTAGAATTAATGCAGTTTGTCACAATTTTAATTGTCTTATCAAGTTTGATACTATGGATTCCTGGGAGTTGTCAGGAGATTGTTAGCCTCCTTTGCAGGAGTGTGCTGGTGCCTCACCAAACTACAAATCCCATGACTCCATAGCACTGAGCCATGGCAGCGAAAGTGGTGTCACATTGCATTAATTCTACAGTGCAGATGCACCCTTGGAAATTGGCTTGAACCCAAGGATTTACCTAGATGTAACACCCAGCAATGACAATGGGGCTTACTTCTAAGTAAGCACACTAAAGCACATTAAAGACTGCAGCGATGAAGCGGGGCAGAATTAATGCAGTTTGTCACGACTTTTAAATATAAATACCATGGCTTCACAGGATGGAATCAAGGAAGTTGTGGTTCCACAACGTCTTTCACCTTTTCCGTCTGTATCCTGGTGGCCTTACCAAACTATGAATCCCATGATTCCACAGCATGGAGTCATGGTAGTGGTGTCAAAAAGTATTAATCCTCATATCCTAAAATTAACCGCAGGCAGCCAGATCATCAATTGGAGGCCTTCCCCGCAAACATTCTCTATAAGTCAAGGCTTGGATCTACACTGACATGATCAGTGCAGAGCAGACATAAGCAAACTTCAACCCTTCAGGTGTTCTGGACTTCAACTCCCACAATTCCTACCAGGTGTTAGGAATTGTGAGAGCTGGAAGTCCAAAACACCTGGGGGACTGAAGTTTGCCCATGCCTGGTGTACACCCCTATAATGCCACTTGAACTGCACTGAAGGGCATTATAGATGGTTACTCCACAAAACTACATAATACAGACCTTTAAAACGTATTCTGAACTGCACTGAAGTGCATTATAGGAGGTTACTACACAAGACTACATAATATAGACCTTTATAATGTACTCTGAATTGCAGTGGAGGTTACTACACAAGACTACATAATATAGACCTTTATACTGTACCCTGAACTGCACTGAAGGGCGTTATAGAAGGTTACTACATAAAACTATATAATATGGACCTTTATAATGTACTCTGAATGATTTAATGACTTAAATCAATTAATAGTTTTCTAAGATCTAGAGACACTCGCGGGAACACCTCAGCAAGCAAGAGTCCAAAAGTGGCAGGCTCAAACCCAGAACCTCAATCAATTGCTACCAAATGAGAGTCTCCTCCCTGGACACACAGAAAATTGGGCGACTTGGAAGGCGCTGAACAGGCTGCGCTCTGGCACCACGAGATGCAGAACCAACCTTAAGAAATGGGGCTACAAAGTGGAATCCACGGCATGCGAACCACAGACCATCTACTGCAATGCAACCTGAGCCCTGCCACATGCGCAATAGAGGACCTTCTTGCAGCAACACCAGAGGCACTCCAAGTAGCCAGCTGCTGGTCAAAGGACATCTAATAGAATACCAAGTCTGCAAACTTTGTGTTTTGTTTGTTTGTCTGTAATGCAATACAACTGTTTTGGTTCGCTCCTTACACAATGATTAAATAAAATATGTATTCTGAAGTGAACTGAAGGGCATTATAGGAGGTTACTACACAAAACTATGGACCTTTATAATGTACTCTGAACTGCACTGAAGAACAGTATAGGTTACTACACAAAACTATATAATATGGACCTTTAAAATGTACTTTGAACTGCACTGAAGGAGGTTAATACACAAAACTATATAATATAGACATTTATAATGTACTCTGAACTGCACTGAAGGAGGTTACTACACAAAACTATATAATATAGACCTTTATAATGTACTCTGAACTGCACTGAGGGACAGTATAGGTTACTACACAAAACTATATAACATGGACCTTTGTAATGTACTCTGAACTGCACTGAAAGGCATTACGAGAGGCTGGTACACAATACTATTGAATATAGACTTTCTTAATATACTCTGAACTGCACTGCAGAGCAGTCATTATAGGTCACTACGCAAGACTACAAAATACAGACTTTTATAATATACTCTGAACTGCACCGAAGGGCATTATAGGAGGTTATTACACACTACCATATAATATAGATCTTTACAATGTACTCTGAACTGCACTGAAGGACAGTATAGATTACGAAATACAGACTTTTATAATATACTCTTGAACCGCACTGAAGGGTATTATAGGAGGTTACTACACAAGACTACATAATATAGACATTTATAATATACCCTGAAGGGCATTACAGGAGGTTGCTACACATTACCATATAATATAGATTATATTGTACCCTGAACTGCACTGAAGGACAGTATAGGTTACGAAATACAGACTTTTATAATATTCTCTGAACTGCACTGAAGGGCATTATAGGAGGTTACTACACAAAACTATATAATATGGACCTTTATAATGTACTCTGAACTGCACTGAAGGGCATTATAGGAGGTTACTACACAAGACTACATAATATAGATATTTATAATGTACCCTGAACTGCACTGAAGGACAGTATAGGTTACTACACAAGACTATATAATATAGATCTTTATAATGTACCCTGAACTGCACTGGAGGGCATTATAGGAGGTTAATACACAAAACTATATAATATGGACCTTTACAATGTACTCTGAACTGCACTGAAGGACAGTATAGGTTACTACACAAAACTATATAATATGGACCTTCATAATGTACTCTGAACTGCACTGAAAGGCATTACAAGAGGCTACTACACAATACTATTGAATATATACTTTCTTAATATATAATAAAGAATATATACTTTCTTAATTTAGTGTATTTTCCCTAATGCACTAAATGGCATTACAGGAGGTTACTACACAAGACTATACAATACAGACCTTTATAATTTACTCTAAAGTGCACTGAAGGGCATTATAGGCGGTTACTACCCAAGACTGAAGGGCATTACAACGACTATATATTGCAGTTCAGGTAGGATAGACCAAGCATGGGCAAACTTGGGTCCTCCAGGTGTCTTGGACTTCAATTCCCACAATTCTTAACAGCCTCAGGCCCCTTCCTTTTCACCCCCAGCCGCTTAAGCGGCTGGGGGTGAAAAGGAAGGGGCCTGAGGCTGTTAGGAATTGTGGGAATTGAAGTCCAAGACACCTGGAGGGCCCAAGTTTGCCCATGCCTGGTGTAGACCCAACCCAAGACGATCTGGGAAGGCCAGTGTGGCTTTCAACTGTTCTGAACCAGAGCCCCCACATTTAAAGTGGATTGAAGCCAGGGATCTTGCTGCGCCCATTTGAGGTCTAACTGGTGGTGACACTCCAAAGCAATGGCGCGCGTGAAGGGGCCTTGCTTTGGCGCGCTTTTGGTGGCAGTTTGAAGCCGCCTTCGAAGTGCATTCAAAGACCGTCGAGATGAGAGTGTGCCTGAGGAGACAAAATGGTGGTGGCGCCTATCGAATTCTGCACTTACTCCTCCGCCATAGGCCCCAAAGCCTTCCCGTCTCCCCTCAAAGGCGTGGCGAGGGCTTCCCGCCTTTTCCACCCAACGCCACATCGTCCCTCCTTCAGCCGCTTTCTCCCTCAAACCCTTCGAAGCGAGGCGCTCTTAAAGACCCTCTCCAGCCATTACTAGGCTCCCCATATTGGGCCTATTCATTCTTTTGTCCCCCTCCCTGCGCCTCAAAACAAGACCTACAACTCCTTGGGCGCGTTGTTCCCTGCGCGACGACTCACCATCTCTGCCCACGCGCGCGCGGCCTTGGTCACAGGCGGGTTCCCCAACGTGCTCCCCAAACCCCGGCTCCAAAACACACAAAAGAGACCAATAACAACCCCCACACGTACACCTCCTTCCCTCAAAACACAAGCCTCGTCCTTTTAAGCGGCAGGTTGGGAAGGCCCGGCCCAATGAGGCTCAAGCCACACCCAACTCGCCTTCCTTAGACAGGGATCCAGCCGGGACTTTTTATTCCCATGGAGGGAGGGAGGGAGGGGGGCCTGGTTGAGGCCTAAATCCACACTCATGGCGTCCTTTTAAGCCTTTACTAAAATGTTACACATATTGGGGTTGGGTTAGGCCACAGCGTTTCTCAACCTGGGGAGGGGGGGTGTTGTCAAAGACCCCAGAAAACACTATTTTCTGTTGCTCATCTAGGTTTTGTGTGGGAAGTTTGGCCCAATTCAATCGTTGGTGGAGTTCAGAATGTGCTTTGATTGCCTTGGTTAGACCACATCTAGAATATTGTGCCCAATTGAAGAGAGATGTTGACAAGCTGGAATGTGTCCAGAGGAGGGTGACTAAAATGATCAAGAGTCTGGAGAACAAGCCCTATGAGGAGCGGCTTAAGGAGCTGGGCGTGTTTAGCCCGAAGAAGAGCAGAATTCAAAACGATCTTGACAGATTAGAGAGATGGGCCAAAACTAACAAAATGTTATTTATTTTATTTATTTGGAGTGCTTTTACCCCCCCTAGGGGGGACTCACGGCGGCTTACAAAAGGCACAATTCGATGCCTAACAATTACAACATACAACACACTATACAATACACAAATTTACCACATAATACCACAGTTATAACTAATTAAAACCATCAGACAGTATACTAGCAGCAATAAAACATCTTGTGGTCAGTGTTCACCAAATCCAAGTCCGTAAACCATTTAGCATCGTCATTGTCCTTTCCTACTCTGGTCATTATTGGTTGTCTTTGTCCATCTGCCAGCTTACCCGAACGCTTGGTTCAACAGTGACAATGCAAGAAATGAAGTTCAACAGTGACAAATGCAAGATACTCCACTTTGGCAGGAAAAACGAAATGCAAAGATACAAAATGGGGGATGCCTCGCTCAAGAGCAGTACGTGTGAAAAGGATCTTGGAGTCCTCATGGACAATAAGTTAAACATGAGCCAACAATGTGATGTGGCGGCAAAAAAAGCCAATGGGATTTTGGCCTGCATCAATAGGAGCCTAGTGTCGAGATCTAGGGAAGTAATGCTACCCCTCTATTCCGCCTTGGTTAGACCACACCTGGAATATTGTGTCCAATTCTGGGCACTACAATTGAAGAGAGATGTTGACAAACTGGAATGTGTCCAGAGGAGGGCGGCTAAAATGATCAAGGGTCTGGAGAACAAGCCCTATGAGGAGCGGCTTAAGGAGCTGGGCATGTTTAGCCTGAAGAAGAGCAGAATTCAAAACGATCTTGACGGATTAGAGATGGGCCAAAACTAACAAAATGAAGTTCAACAGTGACAAATGCAAGATACTCCACTTTGTGATTGCCTTGGTTAGACCACATCTAGAATATTGTGTCCAATTCTGGGCACCACAATTGAAGAGAGATGTTGACAAGCTGGAATGTGCCCAGAGGAGGGCGGCTAAAATGATCAAGGGTCTGGAGAACAAGCCCTATGAGGAGTGGCTTAGGAGCTGGGTATGCTTAGCCTGAAGAAGAGCAGAATTCAAAACGATCTTGACGGATTAGAGAGATGGGCCAAAACTAACAAAATGTTATTTATTTTATTTATTTGGAGTGCTTTTACCCCGCCCTTCTCAACCCCCTAGGGGGGACTCAGGGTGGCTTACAAAAGGCACAATTCGATGCCTAACAATTACAACATACAATACACTATACAATACACAAATTTACCACATAATATCACAGTTATAACTAATTAAAACCATCATACAGTATACTAGCAGCAATAAAACATCTTGTGGTCAGTGTTCACCAAATCCAAGTCCGTAAACCATTTAGCATCGGCATTGTCCTTTCCTACTCTGGTCATTATTGGTTGTCTTTGTCCATCTCCATTTCTAAACCGAAGTGCCGGCGTTATCCATAGACACCTCCAAGGTCTTGTGGCCGGCATGATTGCATGGAGCGCCATTACCTTCCCAGACCTATGGATCTACTTGGGAAACTGGAGCAGACCTATTGATCTCACATTTGGATGCTTTCGAACTGCTAGGTTGGCAGAAGCTAGGGCTAACAGCAAGAGCTCACCCCATTCCCTGGATTCGAACCTGCGACCATTGAGTATTTGTGCCAAGTTTGATCCAGATCCATCCTTGTTTGAGTCCACCATGTTCTCTGGGGTTGCAGATCCATTGTGGGCTAGGTTCAGAGTGCTCTTTGATTTAAGGTGATCTATAAATCCCAGCCGGGAGCCCCCGGTGGCACAGTGGGTTAAAGTGCTGAGCTGCTGAGCTTGTTGACCGAAAGGCGTGAGCTTCCGCTGTCAGCCCTAGCTTCTGCCAACCTAGCAGTTCAAAAACATGCAAATGTGAGTAGATCAATAGGTACCACTCTGGCGGGAAGGTAACAGCTCTCCATGCAGTCATGCTGGCCACATGACCTTGGAGGTGTCTATGGACAACGCCGGCTCTTCGGCTTAGAAATGGAGATGAGCACCACACCCCAGAGTCAGACATGACTGGACTTAATGTCAGGGGACAACCTTTACCTTTATCAATCCCAGCAATTACAACTCCCAAATGTCAAGGTCTGTTTCCCCAAGACTCCACCAGTGTTCATATTTGGGCATATTGAGTATTCATGCCAAGTTTTGTCCAGATCCATCATTGTTTGAGTCCACAGTGCTCTTTGGATGTAGCTGAACTACAACTCAACATATATGTCATGTCAGGAGCAACTTGAGAAACTGCAAGTAGCTTCTGGTGTGAGAAAATTGGCTGGATTATTAGTTTAGGATTATCCCAACTCAATCACTGCTGATGTCATTAGATATTATGTGTTAAGGAACAACAGTAATTTTCACAACTTGTCATATATCCTCTACCACACAGATAAAACAAATTTTCTTGTTTTGGGAATTAAGACAGAATTCCTAGTGAAAGGGGAGGTTCCCAAATCAATATGAAAAGAGAGAATGGTTCCTTCTACCTTTTTGTCATATCAGGAGCGACTTGAGAAACTGCAAGTAGCTTCTGGTGTGAGAAAATTGGCCATCTGCAAGGATGTTGCCCAGATGATGCCTGGATGTTTTGATTTTTTTTAACCATCCTTGTGGGAGGCTTCTCTCATGTTCCTGCATGGGGAGCTAGAGCTGAAAGAGGGAGCTCACCTGCACTCTCCCTGGATTTGAACATGCAACCTGTTGGTCTGTAATCAGAAAGAGAAAGAGTGTGGTTGTTTTCTGCCGATTTAGAGGAACTCAACCAGTGGATTCAAATTACAAGAAAGGAGTCTCCAAAGGTAGAACCTCTTGGTGGTAAAATTTGTCTAAAAGTAGAATAGGAAGATTGTAGATTTTTCTTCTAAAGCTTGTAAAAAGAAGAGTAGATGTCCATGCCTTAGGTTTCTTTGCAATTGATTTCTACACTAGTATTGCAGCTCTATGGATCTGATTAATTTTAATCATATTGACACCAATTTAAGGTTTTTAAGTGGGTAGATATATTCAGCAGGCACATGTGTTACTCATGCAAAATCATACTTTTTCTGAACTTCTAATTCAGTGATTCCTTTACTAGTGTGCTTCCTCCTGGCAGCACAATTCATACTCGAGTTGAAGTCGGATTATATTGAAGAATATACTTAGGAGAGGGAAGGAAATGCATGTGCAATAATCCAAATCAGAATGGACAAATGTCAAGGTGGAACTACACCATTTTAGGTAATTTATTTGTGAATCCGAACCATGAAATGCACACTTGTTAGAAAGATCATAATCAGTTAATCTAAAAAGTAAACACTGCATAGAAACTGTTTATTTCTTGTTCGCCATTTAAATAATGTTGATTCAAGTGAAAACATTTAGAGAAACTAACCCAGCAAATAACATTTGTAGTTTCTATTTCTTGTCTCACAAGGGTCAAGATTATTAGATTTCGTCAAATCCCAATGATAAAAGCATTTTACAATTGTAAATATTTTAATTTGTTTAACTTTGTTTTCTTAAATGTTTATAGTGTATGTTTTGAATTTAAATCCGTGTTAAAAATGAAGAGTCTCATGTTTTAATCTTCATTTCAGCCTTTTTATGTGTTCTTAATGTTTCTTTATTCTTTTTATGCAAGTGCTGAAAAAAATTGTATAATCTATATAAATTAAAATGTAATGTTTGTTTGTGGGATTAACATAACTCAAAAACCACTTGATGAATTGACACCAAATTCAGGCACAATACACCTATAAGGCCAACGAGTGACCATCACTCATAAAAACACTGAAAAAGAGAGCAGAAGAGACTTAAAAAGCAAAAAAACCCAAACCCCAACAACATTACAATGCATGCGCAAAACTACATAAACACAAATATATATACACACAAAAACACATATGCTCAAACTGGGCCACAGCAATGCGTGACAGGGGACGGCTAGTTTTGAATATAATTTTAGTGGTTGTCCATGCAATGATCTGTTGAGAGACAGCTGGTCAGTTTCCAGAGAAATAGCTGTGTTGGTCAGTGACCTGTGGTAGCACAGGACTATTGCTTAGAATCATACAATCATAGAGTTGGAAGAGACCTCTTAGGCCATTCAGTCCAAGCTCCTGCTAAGAAACAAATAATCATATTCAAAGCACCCCTGACAGATGGCCATCCAGACTCTGTTTAAAAGCCTCCAAAGAAGGAGCCTCCACCACACTCCAGAGCAGAGAGTTCCACTGCTGAACAGCTCTCACAGTCAGGAAGTTCTTCCTAATGTTCAAATGGAATTTCCTTGCTTGTAGTTTGAAGCCATTGCTCTGCGTCCTAGTCTCCAGGGCAGCAACAAACAAGCTTGCTCCCTCCTTCCTATGACTTCATCTCACATATTTATACATGGCCATCATGCCTCCTTTCAGCCTTCTCTTCTGCAGGCTAAACATGACCAGCTCTTTAAGCCGCTCCTCATAGGGCTTGTTCTCCAGACCCATGATCATTTTAGTCACCCTTCTCAGGACACATTCCAGCTTGTCAACATTTCTCTTCAATTAAGGTGCCCAAATTTGGACAGATTATTCAAAGTGTGGTCTGATGTAGACACTATACTTGTTCTGTTGCAGCTCAAAATCCCATTGGCTTTTTTGCCACCCAAGACATTGTTGGTTCATGTTTAACACATACTTCTGTCAAGCCAGGCGCCCCCGTTCTCTATCTTTATATTTCATTTTTTTCTGCTTCTGTTTATTCCAAATCTATATAATTATTCAACTGTTTCACAGTGGTCTCTCCCTTTGAAATTCTTCTGTTGGAATGATCTCATTTACTCTGTCTCTGGACCAGCATTGCCTATGCCGGCTGTTAAACCCCCTTTGGGATCTTATTAGTGGTAGTTTTCCCATTTGTTTAATCAGAATGTCCCAGTGCCTGCTATGGCCGCAGTTCTGTGTCAATACATCCCTCTGAATCCAATTAATTTCAAACTAAAGAGAATGACCAAGATTCAAAGTCAAATACAAAATGCTTGAACCAATTCAACAGAAACTTTCTTTGTTGTTCTTTTATTTTAGCATATGATATAATTACATCTTTTGAAACTTCTGTCTGTTTCAAAAGCAGCTTGCCATGATCCATTGGGTGTACTGATCAAGAAAAAAGTATTCAAAGATTGCAGTATGCACTTGCTTCGGAATAAGCACATAAGGAAGCTGATGAAAAACTCAACCTACAAACCATCTACAGACCCATTAAGAAAATCCAACAAATGCTATGTTCAGTAAAAGACAAGAGGGATCCTCTCACCTCTGCAGGAGTCTACTGTATACCATGCAGCTGTGGACAAGTCTACATAGGGACCACCAAACACAGCATTGCCCAAACATGAATCAAGGTACGTGAAAGGCACTGCAGACTAATTTAGCCTGAGAAGTCAGCCATAACAGAACACCCGATGAATCAGCCTGGGCACAGCATATATTTAGAACACAGAAATGCTGGACCACTCTAAAAACTACCATGTCAGACTACACAGAGAAACCATTAAAAACATGTGGACAATTTCAACAGAAAGGAGGAAACCATGAAAATGAACAAAATCTGGCTACCAATATTAAAAAAACCCTCTAAAATCAGGACAGTAAATAAAGAACAACACTAAAAAATAGGGAAATTCCAGACAAGAAAGAATCAGGGCCAGCTAATCACCTCCCAACAAAGGATTCCTTCAGGCAGGGAGCAACCAAGCCTTGAAGCTGCAAGGCTATTCAATGCTAATCAAGATGATCAATGGCATTCACACTTGCCTCAAACAGACAAGAGTTCTTTCTCCCACCCTGGACATTCCACAGATATATAAACCTCATTTGCCTAGTTTCCAACAAACCTCACAACCTCTGAGGATGCCTGCCATAGATGTGGGTGAAATGTCAAGAGAGAATGCTTCTGGAACATGGCCATACAGCCCGGAAAACTCACAGCAATCCAGTTTCACAATGATTTGAAATTCACACAATTAGTAGAAATCTTTTTGTAATCAGTTAGTGGAGAGGAGAGGCAGAATCATACCTTTCCCACAGGCAAAAGCAGCCAATTTCTAACTTGTCCTTCCTTATTATTAATAACTGTTGCCATCTTAACCATCCCCTGGTACTGCTTGGCTACCCTTGTTTTGTTTCTATCTGGAAAATCGAGGCTACAAGTCTGCATTGAACAGGAAAATGGACTAGATGCTCTCTAAGATCCCTTCCAACTCTATGGTGTAAACAGAATGTTAAGAATAGAAAATGAGATGCTTGGCAGAGGAAGGCACAAGATAATGCAAAATCTTTTAAAATACCTTGGAAGGAAGGATTCGGAAATTAAACAGCAGAATATACAATTTTTGGAGATTACTTTCTTGGATTTGTAGGCAGAATAATCAGAGCCGCATAGCACGATAAGAAACATACAGTAATAGCATTACAAATTGTCAGTAGTTTTGGAAGTATATATTTGCATTGCTATAAGTCTCTGATAATCTTTTAAAAAGATTTTCCCTTAAATCCTATTTCTAACCTTGAAGTTTGTTAACATTTTGGGTATGCATTTGGCTCTGCAATTGCCCTGAATTATTTGTATTCTCACATTCAGGTCCATCAAAATCACATTATTTTCAACATCTCTGACCCTCTAATCATAATGGCACAGTGTGTTGTCGAATGTTGGGAATGCTGGACCACCCAATAGGCTCCTTGGCTACTTAAACCGATATGTATAAATATATTTTGTTGTTGTTTATACTGATAGAATTTGGATTGCCATTAATTTTCAATTGTTGTTGTTCGTTTGTTCAGTCGTTTCCGACTCTTCGTGACCTCATGGACAAGCCCACACCAGAGCTCCCTGTCGGCCATCACCACTCCCAGCTCCTTTAAGGTCAATTCAGTCCATCTTGCCTTTGGTTGACCCCTCTTCCTTTTTCCTTCCATTTTCCCCAGCATAATTGTCTTCTCTAAGCTTTACTTTCTTCTCATGATGTGGCCAAAGTACTTCATCTTTGCCTCTACTATCCTTCCCTCCAATGAGCAGTTGGGCTTTATTTCCTGGGGTATGGACTAGTTGGATCTTCTTGCAGTTCAAAAGCATCTTCCTTCGCTCAGACTTCCTTATGGTCCAGAAATACAAAGTCTGTCACTGCCTCCACGTTTTCTCCCTCTATTTGCCAGTTATCAATCATTCTTGTTGCCATAATCTTGATTTTTTTTTGATGTTTAGTTGCAACCCAGCTTCTGTGCTTTCTTCTTTCACCTTGATTAGAAGGCTCCTCAGCTCCTCCTCGCTTAATTTTCAATAAGTAACTGATAATTAGGGGCCCCTGGTGGCGCAGCGGGTTAAACCGCTGAACTGGCATAAAACAATGCAAAAGAGGGAGAGTTTAAAACTCTCATCACACTAGAGAATGAATCCACTTTAAATCTGGTTGCTGCCTCCTGCAGAATTGGGGTGGGGTTGTAGTTTAGGGAGGAGCCTTTAGTTTAGGGAGGAGCTTCACTAAACTACAAACCCCAGAATTGGCTGACCGAAACTGGCTGACCGAAAGGTTAGTGGTTCAAATCCGGGAAGCTCCCGCTGTTAGGCTCAGCTTCTGCCAACCTTGCAGTTCGATAACATGCAAATATGAGTAGATCAATAGGCACTGCCTTTGTGGGATGGTAACGGAGCTCCATGCAGTCAGGACTAGACTTAGTGTCAGGGGAAACCTTTACCTTTTTAACTGATAATCAACACCCCAAGTATAGGGGAAACAATCTGAGATTTTAATCCTGAGAACTATAAATATTTGTAGCATGTATTTTAAAAGTATCAGAGAAAAGGTGAATTCCCACTACACATTAGGTTTTTTTAAAAAAAAGTAAGTCATGACTTGTGCCATTAAAGGCAATTTACTGCTGATCCTTTCAAGTTGTCTGACCAAACTGTATTTATTTCCAAACCTCCCCCTTAAGAACAGGTATCTTATTCTAAATATACATTTTCCTCCCCACCCCACATATAGATCTGCTTTGTCAGGAAAACAAAAATTTGGCTGAGACAGAAAGGAGATGATAAGCGATGGACAAAAAGCCAGATAGCTGCTCATTATTTCCAAATATGAAGAGAATAACTCAAAAAGAATTTGAAATTCTGTCTGGTGTTTTTTTCCCCTCCAAAGAAACACCATTAAAAAGTAATTCCCTCTCCAAGGAGTTTTGCTGGACTGCCAGAGAAACTCATTTATTTGTTGAGTCCTATCTGATGATCTGAATAAGCAGACTCAACTGAAAGACAGGATAATACAATTCAATGTCTGGGATTGCCCGACTCCCTTTTCCTGAACATATGTGTTGAATTGTTTTAACAAATCTAGGGTCCTTTTCTTCACATACCAATTTAATTTATTCTATTTTGCCATTGCAGAAACATTTGTTTGGAAGGATATTGTGGAATCGTCTGAAAAATAAAGAATACCCCTGGCAGTAAACAATGCAAAAGAGGAGAGTTTAAAACTCTCATCACACTAGAGAATGAAACCACTTTAAATCTGGTTACTGCCTCCTGCAGAATTGGGGTGGGGTTGTAGTTTAGGGAGGAGCCTTTAGTTTAGGGAGGAGCTTCACTAAACTACAAACCCCAGAATTCTGCAGGAGGCAGAAACCAGATTTAAAGTGGATTCATTCTCTAGTGTGATGAAGTAGGTAGACCAGAATTTAGTTTTTGAGCAATCCATTTTGAAACAGTACTATAATTATGGTGTGTTTAAAAGACACCATGGATCCCAATAAATTATAATACTAACTTAAAAATTTGTTTGTTTGTTATATGACTTGCCAGTGTTAATTAAATCCATAATTAGTATAAGGCGAGGGCTTTGGATGATGTCCAGTAAAGCCCACTATTGAATTTGATTCATGAGTGGTTTAATGGCTAGTGCAAAAAGTCGTGGGGAAAGGCTTTGTGCCTTGAGTCAAACAGTAGGTTTGGAATCTATCCCATTAATGTGAATTATGGCTTTGGAGTCATTATAAAGTTTACTCAGAATCTAAGGGAAACTACTTCAAAAATCCATAGCATGTGGAACCTCAATAGATATCAAATGCCTTCAATGCACCAAGGCAGATTAAAGATAACAAGAGATGAGATAGAATGGAATGATGCATCACACTAAGTTGTCAACATATAAAGTCAGAGGGGCACCTGGTTGGTAAAAAGGCTAGCCTCAATATAATTTGTAATGAAACTTTATTTGCATGGCAAAATGGAAATTAATAACTGTATGTTTGGATTAAGGTTATTGGGCAAAACACTGAAGTTTCATGATAGCCACCAACAAGTTTGAGAATTGCTGCAATTTGAGATGTCTTGTGGAATCAGGGAGCCCCCAGTGGCACAGCGGGTTAAACCGCTGAGTTGCTGAACTTGCTGACCAAAAGGTCAGTGGTTTGAATCCAGGGAGTGGGGTGAGTTCCTGCTGTTAGCCCCAGCTTCTGCCAACCTAGCAGTTCAAAAACATGCAAATATGAGTAGATTAATAGGTACTGCTCTGGCAGGAAGGTAATGGCGCTACATGCAGTCATGCCAGCCACATCACCTTGGAGGTGCTATGGACAACGCTGGCTCTTTAGCTTAGAAATGGAAATGAGCACCCCACCCACCCCCAGAGTTGGACATGACTAGACTTAATGTCATGGGAAACCTTTACCTTTTTAATGGAATCTTATTTCTAGTAATATTTTATATAGTTTTTAATATCAAGAGATGATGGGTATCTGATTCATATAACTGGGAATAAAAACCTGTTAAACACCTTATAATTTAATGGAGGGACATTTTTATAGTGCCATCTATTGATTTCATTCATGTAATACTTTTCTTCTCAGCTTTCTTTTTTACCAGTTTCGCTTGGAATTTGGAGTCTTTGTTATTAAATTAGTACAAGGCAACTTTAATGTATAAAACTGCCTTAGATCTAATTCAGTCAATTTAATACTTTTTAAAATTAAAGGAGTTAGAACATTGGGATCACTCGTGGCTTTATGGATGTGGGTTAAGGCAACTATATGAAACAGTAAGTGCACCCAACTAGTATTTTTTTTCTCACACCTAACTTCTTTTTTAATAAAAAAGTTATTTAAGGATGAATTTTAGTATATCCCATTGGAGAGTCGTACCAACACCAAGGGAATCATTTTTTAAGAAAAAGTGATCAGTGTCTCTTTGGATATTTGCTGTAAAATGCTAATTAAGTAGAATGTTAGGGTTAAAGTACCAATGTTTAGTTTTATTAATGAATAATCCTAATTTCCATGTAAAAGATTTATAAATTATGAATGTTATAAGAACATCAGCTACAGTTTACCTCAGAGATTGGCTTTCTTCAACCAGTATGTGTATGTATGTATGTGTGTGTATATGTATGTATGTGTGTGTATATGTGTGTGTATAGGGGACATCTTTTTTGGTAACAGTTTTATTATTTATTTATTTATTTATTTGCCATATCTATACCCCACCTTTCTCCACCCCAGCAGGAGGACTCAAGGCGCTTACAATGGCACATACACAGTGCCTCAAAACAACATATTCACCTAAAATAGTTTAAAATTACAACATATTAGACTTGATTAAAATGCATTCAAAGTTAAAAGCACACCATCCAGAGTTCAATGTTTAAGGCCATTCCAAGGTCAAATTGCACATAATTCTATGTTCGGAATATTGCATTGCCCTAATTTTTGAAAGCCTGCTCCCAGTCAGGTTTTCACTCTCTTCCTGAAGGCTAGCAAGGTTGTCACTAGGGCAGGAGTTCCACAACTGAGTGGCCACCACTGAGAAGGCCCTGTCTCTCGTACCCGCCAGCAGTGCTTGTGAGGCAGGCAGGACCAAGAGCAGGGCCTCCCCAGACGATCTTAGTCTCCGAGTTGGTTCGTAGGTGAAGATGCATTCAGACAGGTAGCCTGGGCCGGAACCGTTTAGAGTTTTATAGTCTAAAGCCAGCACTTTGAATTGTGCTTGGCAGCAAACTGGCAGACAGTGGAGCTGATGCAACAGGGGAGTTGTATGCTCCCTGAGTACCGCTCTGGTGATCAACCTGGCTGCTGCTCACTGGATTAGTTGAAGCTTCTGAACAGTCTTCAAAGGCAACCCCATGTAGAGCGCGTTGCAGTAATCTATACAGGATGTAACCAGAGCGTGGACCACCATGGCCAAGTCAGATTTCCCAAGTTTGAATAAGAGATATTGAAATTTAAAAAAATAATCAATATTTGCATGCTTGATGCAGCCCAGAAAAGAAAGCACAATCTCTATTTTTGGTCAAAATCACCATAAATCAATATGCCTAGCTTTATTAATGTCTAGAAGTATTAGAATTCTTCTCCCAACAATAAGGATTTCCCCATTCATTAAGTCTTGTAAAGTTTCCATGAACTCATTCATAAATGATCCCTGATCTATATTTGGTTCATAGACCTGCTTAGAGAGGTCAGTTAGAGAGTTTTATTAATACCTATCTTTCAAGTGGGCCTTTTAAATATTTTTCTATTGTAAACAGGCAAAATGTGCTGAAGAGTAGAGCAACTCCTTTCACCTTGAGGTGCCCCCTGTCACAAATTGTTCCTCAAACAACAAAGGAAAACAGGACCTTTGTCTTAGTGTTTGATGCATTCCAATATCCTACATAATTTCAGAGCAGAGCCTGGTTCCTGATCATTAAATGATACGAGTCTAAGGCTACCAGGGACAATATACTAAGTAATAACTCATTCTGAAACTTGGACACATTAATTAAAATTACAAGAAAGCAGATTTGGATGAAACATGAGGAAGAGCTTCCTTTTATGTGTCGTCAAAAGCTTTCATGGCCAGAATCATTGGGTTGCTGTGAGTTTTCCAGGCTGTATGGCTACATTCCAGAAGCATTCTCTTCTGACGTTTTGCCCACATCTATGACAGGCATCCTCAGAGGTTGTGAGGTCTGTTGGAAACTAGGAAAATGGGGTTTATATATTGTGGAATGTCCAGGGTGGGAGAAAGAACTCTTGTCTGTTTGAGTTAGGTGTGAATGTTGCAATTAATAACCTTAATTAGCATTGCAAAGCCTTGCAGCTTCAAGGCCTGGCTGATTCCTGCCTGAGGGAATCCTTTCTTGGGGGGTGTTAGCTGCCTGGCCCTGATTGCTTCATGTCTGGAATTCCCCTGTTTTAAGAGTGTTGTTCTTTATTTACAGACAAGAGTTATTTCTCCAACCCTGGACTTTCCACAGGTATTTAAACCTCCCTTGTCTAGTTTCCAATATACCTACAACCTCTGAGGATGCCTGGCACAGATGTGGGCAAAACGTCAGGAGAGAATGCTTCTGGAACATGGCCACACAGCCTGGAAAACTCACAACTTCCTTTTAGTTAGAACTGTTCAACAATGGAATAAATTCATTTAGAATATCATAGACTGTCCTTTGTTGGAGGTTTTGAAATAGATGTTGGGTACTGCTGGGGTGTTTTAGAAGTGGATTCCTGCAGTAGCAAAAGTTTAGATTTTAACTTTGAATATGTTTTAATGGTTTTTAACTGGGAATGTCTTGATACTGTTTATATTTCATCCTTTTTCAATGATTGAATATTGGTATATTTTAAATGGCATGCTAATGCTTTTATGTTAAGCCACTTTGAGTCTCCTCCGGTAGAGAGATAAAGTGGAGTATAAATATAATAAATAAATAAATAAATAAATAAAACTTTATTTATATACCGCTCCATCTCCCCGAGGGGACTCAGAGCGGTTCCCAAGTAATATTACAAAACATACAATGTAAAAACAACATAACCATAAGATTAACAAACAAAATATAAACATAAAAATTGACGCCATAACACACATATTAAAAGTAATCCTGCCTGTTCAAGGCAATTAAAATTTAAAAGATTAGAGAGATAGGCCTTGTGGCCCTTTCCAGTTCTGTGACTTCAGGATTCGAACCTATATTTCAGCTATGATCTCGGAAAAGACCTCCCAGTAACTACATATCTACAATAACTAGTTTTGTCCAGTGTACTACACTGAGGTATGGAATATATTCTTTCTTCTACATTAATTATATTGGAAATAATGAAAACTGATATTTTTAATTTTTTGCAACAAGACAAGAAAATATTCTACAACTGAATTCAGTTGTAGAGAATCTTTGATCCCTTAATTCTTTGGGACCAGAAGTCTCACAGAACCTTATTTTTGGCCATAATCTCTGGGACCTCTGAAACCTGAATTCAGAAACCTATAGCGACACAAGGATTCCCCAGACATAATCCAATTCCACACACAGGTAGACTGAACAACTGTTTTCACTCTAGGAAATATATGTGGATAGGGATACTTCATTTCACCACAAGATGGTGTGCAATATCAGAGCTGCTGGGATATGATTTTTTTAAAATGACTAATCTACTTCATTTAAGACGTTTGTATATTGAGTGTGATAAAGTACCCTCTTTAAAACTCTTTCACACATCCTATCTTTTTTTTTAATGTGCCAAGAACCAAGATGTCATGCCAAAATATTTCCATCAGCACTTACTAACATTCCTTTGTTCAATCTATTTGCAAAGAGACTGGGTGCAATAAGTGCTTTGAAATTCTCTCCTTCGTTTGTAGTAACTCATATAATTGTAGTCAAGACTAATCAGAAAGACATTAGTACACACACATAAAGGCAATGCCTATACCCCCCAACACCAGAGGAACCTGGGATCAAAGAATTATTAGTGGGGATACAAAAAGAAATACAAAGCCTGTCGGGAAAACAAGATAAATTACAAGCAGACTTTCAAGCGAGGGCAGAGAAACAGGAAGCTCAACAAAGGGCTATCCAAACAGAGGTTGCACAAATTAAAAATGATCTTAAGGAAGATATGAAGCAAGTGAAAGAAGAGTTAACTAAGGCTCTACAAGAGATTAATGAAGCTAAAATAAATAATATGAAAGTGGAAAAAATTCAACAGAAGATAGAAAAAAAAATGGAAAGGATAGAAAAACAAAACTTAAAAGTAGAAAAAGTACAAGAGAGGATAATACAAAATGACACAGAATACCAACTTCGCTTTAGAAACATAGTTGAAATAGAAAAAGAAAATATCAGAGAGATCATGATCAATCTTTTGGCTAAACTATTAGATATATCAACACATGAAATTGACAAGGATCTGGACAGGGTGTACAGGATACACACTAATTATGCGAAGAGAAATAAGACCCCAAAAGATACTTTAGTAAATTTTGTCAGAAAAAAGACAAGGGATGAGGTACTGAGAGCTAGCCACCTAAAGCCAGTATACCATATGGACTCTAAAGTACAAATACTAAAAGAATTCCCACCAGACACTCTTAACAAAAGGAAGAAGTATTTCTTCCTAACCGATGAGCTTAAGAGATTAAACATCAGATTTCGTTGGGAGAAACAGGAAGGAATAATGACCACCTACAAAGGGGAAAGATATTGGCTTACCTCTGAGGATAAAGCCAAAGATTTCTATAGGAGACTAGAAAAAGAATTTAAAATAAGAACCCCCCAAAGACCAGAGGAAAAAAGAAAGAAATCGAAGAGGAAGAGAAGCAAGTCCCCCGATACCGGCAAAACGACCCAAAATGCAAGCCTAAACAACGAGGTACAGGACGACGGAGAGGAGTTCGACGAAATGGACGATGACAGAGCAATAGAACGAGATGGATGAAATTACACAACAGGTAAAGTTTTACTCTAATAATGTAAATGGATTAAATTCTCCAAACAAAAGGAGAATGATATTTAACCATCTAAAAAGAGGCAAATACAACATAATCGCTCTACAGGAAACCCATATAACTGAACGCCACTCAATACACTTAACACATAAAAAATTAGGTAAGCTATATCACTCCTCTGCCCAGGAAAAAAAAAGGGGGGTAGCACTCTATATAGACGAAAACATCCCATCGGATCTTATTTTCAAGGATTTGGATGGTAGAATTCTAGCAGTTAGTATAAGGATTGGTACAGAGAACATTCTTATAATCAATATATATGCCCCCAACGGCCCCAAGGGTAAATTTGTAAAAGCTCTAAAGGAGAAAATCCGGGCAGAAGACTACTCCCATATGATCATACTAGGAGATTTTAACGGAATAATAAACCCAGAATTAGACAGAACAAAAATCCAAAAAAGGAAAAAAATAGAAAAGACTAATACCCTACCAAAGAATTTTCTGAACTGTCTGGAAGAATTCGATCTTGATGATACCTGGAGGGCACACAATACAGGGTCAAAAGATTTTACCCACTATTCTAATACACATCGTGTTTGGACCAGAATTGACATGATCTGGACCACGAAAACAATCACCTCCAAAGTATCAGAAATTAAAATTCTACCACAAGGCTACTCAGACCATAACCCAATCATAATGATAATAAATCATAGACAAGGAAGAAGAAAATGGAGACTCGATGAGAATTTGCTCAAGTCAGAAGGGGACATAAAGAAGTACAAAGAAAAAACACAAGACTATTTCCAACTCAACACAAGAGAAGATACCAAGATTCAAACCGTATGGGATGCTTATAAAGCAGTATTAAGAGGGCACCTAATTCAACATGCTGCAATTAATCACAGACTCAAAAACAGCAAGAGAGACCAGGTGGAGAAAAAGATTGAAAAGACAGAAAAAAGCTTGAAAGACAATCCAGAAAATCTAGAATTAAATGAAAAATTGAAAATACTAAAAAAAGAAAAGCACATGTTTGAATTGGAGAGAATGGCAAAACAAATAAAGTTTATCCGCCAGAGGGAATTTGAAAATGCCAATAAAATAGGAAGATTACTGGCTTGGAAAATAAGAAAGAAGACCCAACTGCAACGAATAACTACAATCAAAATAGGAGACAGAATAGTGACAAAAGACAACGAAATAATAGCAGAATTTCAAAACTATTTCAGAGAACTGTATAGTAAAAAAGAAGTAAATATAGAAGCGATAGTAAGATACATAAATAAGCAAAATCTGGGGAAAATCTCAGACGATCAAAGAGGGGAACTAAACCGAGAAATAACGATAGACGAAATCAAGAATGCGATCAAAGGCCTTCGGAATAATAAAGCCCCTGGTCCCGATGGCTTCACGGCGGGTCTTTATAAGACTCTTCAAGAAGAAATCGGGAATACCCTCAAAGAAGTAATGAACAAAGCTCTACAGGAAGGGGTCATCCCAGAGTCGTGGAGAGCCGCGGAAATCACACTAATCCATAAAGAGGGCTCGAACAAAGATGACATCAGAAATTACCGCCCTATCTCCTTACTAAATAATGATTATAAAATCTTCTCAACCATTATGGCTAACAGATTTAAGACCTTTCTATCAAAATGGATAGGAGAAGATCAAAATGGCTTCTTGCCTGGTAGGAGCATTAAGGATAACGTTAGATCTATCCTCGACACAATCGAGTATTACGAGACCCACCATCAGAGGGAAGTAGCGCTCCTGGCCATTGATGCCGAAAAGGCGTTTGATAACATCTGCTGGGACTTCTTCAAATCGCTTTTTCAGGAAATGGACTTCGGGTTCCAATTCAGAAACGCTATTGAGGCCATTTATAGAGATCAGAGGGCAAAACTAGTCATAAATGGAATACCATCAGAGGACTTCCCAATTGGAAAAGGCACGAGGCAGGGATGTCCTTTATCCCCCCTTATTTTCATCTTCGCCCTAGAAGTCCTACTTAGAGATATAAGGAAGGATGATGCACTTAAAGGCCTGAAAATAGATAAACAAGAACTAAAACTCAGAGCCTTTGCGGATGATATTATATGCGTGGTGGAGAATCCAAGGGAAAAAATACAACTCTGGCTCGATAAAATTGATGAATACGGAGAGGTAGCGGGGTTCAAATTAAATAGAAGGAAAACCATGCTTCTAACCAAAAACATCTCAAAAGCAAATCAAAATACATTGGAAAATTTATCAGGAATTAAAGTAGTGAGTAAGATAAAATACTTAGGAATATGGGTTACTCGGAGAAATCTAAACCTATTAGAAAACAACTATATAGAGAAATGGAAAGAGATCAAGAAGGAGATGGCAACATGGACGAAACTCAATATATCACTCTTAGGCAGGGTTGCAACTATAAAAATGAACGTCCTCCCTAAACTCTTGTATGTCTTCCAGAACCTTCCCATTGTCAGAAATTTTAAAATCTTCAAAGAATGGAACAAAGAAATCACAAAGTTCATATGGAAGAACAAAAGACCCAGGATAAAACGCAATATAATGATAATGCCAACCCACAAAGGAGGATTTGGTCTACCGGACCTGCAAACATACTATGATGCCGCTGCATTAACCTGGATACGGGACTGGACCAAACTACAGAATATTAAAATCTTAACCATCGAGGGATTCGACCTTCGTAAGGGCTGGCATGAATATCTATGGTACGAGGGAACCAAGAAAGAAGGAAACTTCGGCAACCACTTTGTAAGGTCAGCCCTAATGAAAGTGTGGGAAAGGCACAAAAAATACTTCTTCCAGAAAACTCCTCTGTGGATCTCTCCCCTCGAGGCTAAACACCGCAGACTCCTGGGCTGGGTCTCCTGGCCCTCATACAAGGACATTCTCTACAAAAAGTCTGGATCCTGGGAATTAAAAACACAAAAGGAAATAGCCCAAGACTTTAAAAACGTTTCGTGGCTGCAATATGCCCAGATTAAGGAAAGTTATAGAGAAGACCAAAAACTAGGATTTGGGGAGGAAGCAGATTTGTGGGATAGGATTCATAAGAAGGAAAGGAAAATCATAACAGCTCTCTACCAAATTCTGTTGGGATGGGCCACGGAAACAGAAATCATTAAGAACTCAATGATCTTATGGGCAAGAAATATAGGGAGAACCATCCACTTAAGGGAATGGGAGACTGTCTGGAAGAAAAGGCTTAAATACACCTATGCCTCAGACCTAAAGGAGAATTGGCTGAAGATGGTACACCGTTGGTACTTAACCCCCCAAAAAATAGCGAAAATGTATGATAATGTAGACAATAGGTGTTGGAAATGCAAAAAGCATGAAGGGTCTTTCTACCACCTATGGTGGCAATGTCCTAAGACGAAAGAGTTTTGGAAGTCTATACATACTGAGTGCAGGAAAATCCTTAAGATAAAATTCCCAATGTGCCCAGAAGCGTATTTATTAGGTATATATGACAATACTGTTTTTCCTGATAATAATGTAGAAAAGTTATTTACTTTCCTAGCGACTGCAGCCAGGATGACATTCGCCAGCTTGTGGAAGCAAGACAAGATTCCCTCCATCACTCAATGGAGGGACAAAGTACTTGACATCCAAGAAATGGATGAGCTTACCTATTGGCTGAGGCAGAATAATGGAAGTGGATTGGCGATGACGGACTGGAGTTTATTCAAGAATTATATAGAAAAGGAATTTCAGTAATAGCTTATTAAAAATGTCTGAAGAATGGAGGATGTTAGAAATGTAATAGACACACTGTGATATGAAATGATACGAGAATGAATGAATATGAGGGGAAGTCGGTTTTAACTAGGGTGAGGGGAGAAGGGGGGAGGGGGGAGGAGGTGGGAGAGAGGAGGGAGGCGGGAGGTGGTAAGGCAGGGGTTATAGTTTGTACTAATTAGTCTACTACTAAATATGTATTTAATGAAGTATATGTTATACCCCATATATGTATGTATGTTATATGTATGTTTATATACCTCTTGCTCTATGTATGTGCTCCTAGCAACTAGCCTTTTCTATGTCTAGCTTTTTCTATGTCTTGTCTTTTATATATATATATATTGAAAAACTAATAAAATATCATATTAAAAAAAAAAAAAAAAGGCAATGCCTATAGAGCAGCTCTCGACATTGGATTGAAGTATCATAACAGTCACATGGAGAATTTCCATGACAGTTCTTGTTCTTTACATATATCTCAGTTAACAAAGTGTGTCTTTTTTTACAAATTCTTTTAACATTGTATTGTTGCAGGCTTTCACGGCCAGAATCACGGTAGTGTTGTGTGGTTTCCGGGCTATATGGCTGTGTTCTAGCAGCATTTTCTCCTGACATTTCACCTGCATTTCTGGCTGGCATCACATCCACATTTAGAAGTTCTTACGTGCACCAACATTGGGAAGCTGGTGAAGGAAGGCCACAGCATGTCTGTAATAAATTATACAATAAACTAAGTTTTAATCTGGGGAAGAATAGAATTCTATTCTAGTTTATCTGCTTTAGGTATGTGCCTGCCTACAACTGGCAAAGTAAAAAGTAGCTAAACTCCTAATCCCTTACTGAGCATGGACAGAAAAACAGAAAAGGATGGAACAGATAATCAAAAGCATATCAAAAAAAGCATATCAAAAAAAGACATACCAGATCTACAATCTGAGTCCCCAGAATGGAAATCTTAGGAAAACAGGAGGGCAGTGCATGTTTTCACTGCAACAACTTGAAAACATGTGTTTCTCCAGCCCTCCTTCATCCTCTTCCTGATGCTGATGGGACTTTAAAAAGTTGCGCTAGATAAAGGACAAAGAAGAAAACTGAGACAGGACATGTTTAAAGGCTTTTTTAAAAGGAGTATCTTTGATACAGGCTTTGTTAACGTGAGTATGGCTGGACCCAGGAGTGGATCCCAGCAAAACTCAATGCTAATTATGTCTCAACAGTAACTTAAAGAATTACACTTTGAAGCCACTGTTTAAAAGAATATAACTTTTCTTATTTTCTTTGCTGAAAAGATAGGAAGCTTATCACACATTTTTAGAGACTATGGGCACATCTACTAAAATCATATATGCCAAAGTAGGTGCTCTGTAGTGTCTACATGACACACAGGGACACTTTGCCCTCAATATGGGGCGCATCTTCATAACAGGGTTTTGCCCCCGACTTTAGCTCCAGAGCAGCCCCATGCTTCAGGGTGATGTGAACAGTTGGACTAATTCAAATATATTGCATTCAATGGGAAACTACAGTGTGTTTCAAAGAGATTGACCCAATTTAAATCACTATATCTCTGCCACCACAAACTACCCTGATTAGATCCTTGCCACTTGAAAGGGTAGGGCACAGAGTTTCAAATGATTGCTGTTGGATGCTTCTCCTGGTGCATAAGCAGCCCCAAGCCTCAGCCATTTGCAAGATGGTGGCCTTGGAATATAAGCCTAATGGGATTCATTCTCTTTGGGGTTTTAAAAAAGTTGTTTCTGGCTCAAAATGGTTAATCTAACTTGATAACTTATTAAACCATTTGTAAACTTTTTGCGTAATTATAACGTTTTGCCATCATGAAATATACTGCCTTGAAGTTGGCTCCATCATTTTGACTCACCCTGTATATTAGAAGTTTTGCTTTGAAGGTTGATTTTTCCTACTGCTAACAAAATGAGGATAGTAGACTTCCTCTTGAAAAAGATAGGTGTATGTGTGAATGGAATAATTAATCCTGCATTGAACTGAAGCATCCTTCCTCTAAAAGGCTTAAATCTTTGAGCAAGAAGCATAGTTTTCTGTTCGCAGACATAGGTACAGGTAAAGGTAAAGGTTTACCATGATATTAAATCTATTCGTGTCCAGCTCTGGAGGTTGGTGCTCATCTCCATTTCTAAGCCGAAGAGCCGGCATTGTCTGTAGATACCTCCAAGGTCATGTGGCCAGCGTGACTGCATGGAGCGCCGTTACCTTCCCTCTGGAGTGGTACCTATTGATCTACTCACATTTGCATGTTATCAAACTGCTAGGTTGGCAGAAGCTGGGGCTAACAGCGGGAGCTCACTTTGCTCTCCAGATTCAAACCATAGGTCTTTTGGTCAGCAAGTTCAGCAGCTCAGCGGTTTAACCCACTGCACCACCAGGAGGGCCCGGCATGTTTGCAGACATAGTAGTAGTTAAAGAAAACATTAAAGTAGTGGAGTCCTGGAAGTGCAATCTTGTTAATGTCTGTTCACAAGTTTTGTCTATATGAGTTTAGAATTGCTGCCTTAGTATTTACTAAGGTGTGAGTAGGTGTGAACTTCAGCCTGAAGGCACAGTTAGTTGAAGTTGGCTTCTTTAGAAAGTAACAAATGATGGTAAATGTGCCAATTAACTTAACCAATTGACATTTTACCAGCTCATACTACAATTGCAAATTGAAATATTTCTGAGCTAATGATTACCACATTATTTTTAAATAACTTTAAAGAAACGAATGTTTCAAGGTTGTTGTAGGTTTTTTCGGGCTATATGGCCATGTTCTAGAGGTATTCTCTCCTGACGTTTCGCCTGCATCTATGGCAAGCATCCTCAGAGGTAGTGAGGTCTGTTGGAACTAGGAAAATGGGTTTATATGTCTGTGAACAAAGCCCTACCCTGGTCATTCCACAGATATATAAACCCATTTTCCTGGTTCCAATAGACGTCAACAAGCGAGAGTCCAAAAGTGACAGGCTAAAACCCAGAACCTCAATCCATGGATAATATTGAATGAGAGACTCCCTCCTGGACACACAGAAGACCAGGTGACTAGGAAGGCGCTGAACAGACTGCGCTTTGGCACCACAAGATGCAGAGCCAACCTTATGAAATGGGGCTACAAAGCGGAGTCTATGACATGCAAATCTGGAGAACAGCAAACCACTGACCACCTATTACAATGCAGCCTGAGCCCTGCCACATGCTGAATCGAGGACCTTACAGTGACACCAGAGGCACTTGAAGTGGCCAGCTTCTGGTCAAAGGAAATTTAGCATAATGCCAAGTTTTTTAAGTTTGTGGTTTTTTAAATACATTATAACTGTATCCTCAATTTGCTTCTGACATGATAAATAAATAAAAATTGTAAGAACTCCATTGTAAGATAGGGAAGTTACTCAGAGTGCTGCTCTAAACTGGCTACATCTTGGAGGGAGAGGGCTAAGGGGAAGAAGAAGAGGCAGAGAAACATCCTAAGAGTATCAATTTACATCACAGAGAAGTCAGGATAGACAGCCATTTAGGGGGATATTTCAGGTCACTCAAACATATGTTGCATGGAACCACTGCTGTTTCTACTGTTTTTACTGTTTGTGAACCGCTGTGAGTAGCCTTCGGGCTTGAGATACAGCGGTATATAAGCAAAGAAAATAAATAAATAAATAATAAACTATCTAATCCAATTACTACTGTTCACTGTGAGGCATTATTCATTTTTAGTGCTAAACGCTGTTGCATTTCCAGCCATTTCAAACATTGAATGCCATGTAGAACAGCACTGTTTTTGCTGCCCAGTCAAAGCTTAAAAGAAATGGGGCCAGCCTAACGTCCTTAAATAGGGAGTTCCACAAACTGGATACTTGAGCAAACAATTCTGGAACCGGAGAAACCAGATGGCAGTTGTGTTAGTCAAGCTGGTTCTAGTCTCTCATCACTTTCTAAGATGGAGCACACCATTTTTCCTATTTCCAACAGACCTCACTACCTCTGAGGATGCTTGCCATAGATGCAGGCGAAACGTCAGGAGAAAAATTGCCTCCAGAACATGGCCATATAGCCCGGAAAAACCTACAACAACCCAGTATTTCTGTGGTTCTCTTCTCCGATCCAACTGCATGGACTGTCATCTTTAAAAGCTAACATCCCAATTACTGGTTATTTGGGTAGGGGTCCATGTTCTCCTCCTTGTTCTCCTTTTCCCAGATGTTTAGTGAGATTTTAGATAGAAGAATGGACATTGTAAGTAGCCTTGACAATTGTGTGGACATTCCTTTGGACCAGGGGAAAAGAATAAGCATTTTTTTGTTTTCATTGGTTGCTTAAGAACTAATATGAGTTGGCTGCACAGAATTTAGTAATGCTTACACATTTTACAGTATTTCCAAAGTATATGAGCTTTTTTCAAACAGACAGGAAAGAGAACACAGGAGGTCTGGAAAAGAAAGCACACACATATGCGGGCAAAGGAAAATGTTTCTATCTTTCCTTGCTTGCATTTGTTTGTGCTTTCTTTTCCACATTTTGATAAACTTACCAGAAAACAAAAGAGGCAAAATATTTGAGGCTTACTTTTCCTGACAGGAAAACAGGGTGACAGAAGGTCAGCATTGTTGGTAGCAGCTTCTTCAGTCCCAAATATATATTTCTGCTGAGCAAGAGCAGGAAGGAGCTTTCATAAGTAATAAGGCTGCTTGCTGAGAACTAAAAATGGAGAGGCTAAGCTAGTGTCTGCAGTGGTGTGGTGGATCTGCTCCAAAGTTTAGTCTGAATCTAAAAGAATGAACCCAAGCTGAAGAAGCTTTTTTTAGGGATAGGGTCTTGCACTTTGGATAAATTTTTAAAGTTCTTATTTCCGAGAGTTGATTTACTCTTTCCCTGTTCTCTCATGTCCCAACCCACTATATGCAGCACAATAATTAAGTTGTCTGCTGGTGTACAATCTATGAAAGATGCAAATCACTCTGAAATACAGCGCTGCCATAAAACAAAAACAAAAAAACCATGATGAAAGAATCAGAATATAAAGCCAAGGTTGGCATCAGAGAATCAAACAACACAGAACATAAAACCACAGTTCCCATGACCTAAAGCCAGCATGGCTGAGATTTGGGTTCAAACACACCTGGAGGATTCCAGACTGGGGAAGTGTGGATTAATGAAATCCACATATCCCACAATTCCTGACCCAAGTAGGCTTCCATGGCTGTCTAAATCCAGAACTGGCACTTTGCAGGTGGGAAGGGAATCCTCTATCCTGTAATTCTAAAGTCAGCATTGCAGCAAGTTGTTCTCCTGGGCAAGTTTAACTGTTTCTTTGTTCCTGTTTGAAAAACTAACTTCCCTGGCTCCAAGCTCTCAGTTGTATATGTATATGTACCTTCAATCCAGCAGTTGACTTATAGTGACCCAATGGATTTCATAGGTTTTACTTATGCAGGGAATACTCAGAGGTAGTTTTCCATAGCCTTCCTCTAAAACAGTGGTTCTCAACTTTCTTAATGCCACGACCCCATAATACAGTTCCTCATGTTGTGATGATCCCCAACCATAAAATTATTTTCTTTGCTACTTCATAACTGTAATTTTGCTACTGTTACAAATTGTAATGTAGATATCTGATATGAAGGATGTATTTTTATTCATCGGATGAAATTTGGCACAAATACACAATACGCCCAAATATGATTGATTTTGTCATTTGGGAGTTGCAGTTGCTGGGATTGATAGTTCATCTAGAATCAAAGAGCATTCTAAACTCCACCAACGATAGAATTTAACCAAACTTGGCACACAGAACTCCCATGACCAACAGAAAATACTGGAAGGGATTGGTGGGCATTGACCTTGAGTTTTGGAGTTGTACTTCACCTACGTCCAGAGAGCACTGTGGACTCAAACAATGATAGATCTGGACCATACTCAATATACCCAAATGTGAACACTGGTGGAATTTGGGGGAAATAGACCTTGACATTTGGGAGTAGTAGTTGCTGGGATTGATCGTTCACCTACAATCTAAGATCATTCTGAATCCTACCAACAATAGAATTGGGCCAAATTTCCCACACAGAACTCCCATGACCAACAGAAAATACTATGTTTTCCGATGGTCTTTGGTGACCCCTGTGACACCCCCCTTGTGACCCCCTCAGGGGGCCTGACCCCCAGGTTGAGAAATGCTCTAAAATATAGCTCAAAGAACCTGGTATTCTTTGGTAGTTTTCCATCCCAATATTAACCATGACTCATCTTTTTAGCTTCCAAGATCATGCAGCATCTGACGCTTTTAGAGCTACCTTCTGGTTCTACCTTGTCTTCAACACAGGGAATATAATACTTTTTTACTCATTAGAAGTGAAATGATAGCTGCATAGCCACACATTCCCATTTTAAAAAATGTAACATTTAGATCATAATATCAGCTACATTTTTTCCATTTTCTATGTGATCTAAACTAGATCTTAATTGTCTAGCAAAACTAAAACCTCTTGGGAGATATCACTGAAGGTTGCAATAGATTTTTCCCCCTGCACAGACTCCATTCACATGTATAAGTAAAACACATAACCAACTTCATGCTTGGGAAGCCAACTCAAGTAATTAGTTGCTACAGAGTTATTTCTGATATGAAACAGTTCAAAACACAATGGACAGCATTCCATGTAGTCACACATGTTCTAATGGCTCTTTGCAGGAGTGAAAACAGATTTCTAGGCCTTGAATAATTGATAAGAGATTTTGACTGTTTCTGATCTCCTAAGTCCTTTGTGATCTGTTAGCCTGATGTATAACAACAGCTTAAAGGATTTGCCTGGGAAGGAAATTTACTGCTACAAATTCATGACTGCAAAGGACAATAGGACCCTCCTGCCGACTGTGCTGTTTTCTGCAGTGTTTGAAATTCAGAATGCTTGTGATTAAACCCCCATCTAAATCAGAGGCAGGGAAAATGTGGCCCTCCAGATTTTGTTGTTGTGTGCTTTCCAGTCATTCCTAACTCATTGTTATCCTAAGGCCCTTTCATTGGGTTCTCTTGCCAGAATTTTTTTCAGAGAGTTTTTGTCTTTGCCTTTCTCTGAAACTGAGGTGATGTGACTTGCTCAGGCTCACTCAGCAGGTTTCCATGGCTAAGCAAGGATTTGAATCCTGGTCTTCCAATGTCCTAGTCTAACACTCAAACCACTACACCACACTGACTCTGTCTTAGATATAGCTGGAGTAGCAGATCTGATAGTGAGAGATCATAGGAGTTGAATTTCCAATATCATCAAAGGATCACAGGTTACCTATTACAGCCTTGGTTAAAGGAATACCATTTTCTACCTTAATATTCTTTATATAAATTACATCCTACGAGCCTCTGGTGGTGCAATGGGTTAAACCCTTGTGTTGGCAGGACTGAAGATCGACAGGTCCGAGGTTCGAATCTGAGGAGGGCACGGATGAGCTCCCTCTGTCAGCTAAAGCTCCCCATGCAGGGACATAAGAGAAGCCTCCACAAGGATGGTAAAACCCTGGGCAACATCCTTGCAGAAGGCCAATTCTCTCACACCAGAAGTGACTTGCAGTTTCTCAAGTTACTCCTGACACACACACACAAAAATTGCATACTGTGCTACTCAAAGTTTGCACAACATTTACTATTAGCAATAGTGTGCCACTTTTTAAGTGTTCAGGTTTCACTAGTAATCATTACGACAGTCCTGTTATATAGTTTAATTAGTATTCCCCTCTTGTAAATAAGAGATAGGCATTGCATCTGTCCCATTGCATCCCCCTGATATTGAAGTGTTTTTGAGTTTAAAAAAGAAAAATGAGGGAGTATGAAGTCTACAAACCTTATGTAGCCCATAAATGTGTGTGTCTGACCATAGGTTCAGCCATAGCTATTAGAAAATGATGGAGTAAAAGGTGGAGGTTAGAATATGCTCCAAAACTGCATTTCACCAACTGCACAATAAAAAGTCTTAATATGGCCTTATTTGCTTATGAAATAGAAATGAAACAATCAGAAAAATTCTTATAAAACAATCAGGAAAATGAAGGTCAACCTGATTCATTCCACTTTGGTTCTCGGAGTTTCAGTCCGTTTTGATTTAAATCTTGGAATTACTTTCTTTACAACCTATTTTCCCTCCTCCCTCCCCAGTGTATCTGTTCAACAGTTTGCTGCTGTTGTGTTTTTAAAAATGTTTGATATGTAATACTTTTCTCTCTCTGCTTTGTCATAGTTAACTCTGGAAAGGGCGAACGGGTTTGTCAGCAGCTCCATTGGAATATTAGAATTGGGCCATGGAAAATAGTTTGAGGAGAGTTCGAAATTAGAAACCAGAGTAGCGGCTAGTATATCCAAACATCATACAGATAATTGCACTGCTGCAGCCAAGCTTAATCTCAGAAATATCAACTGAGCTCCAGTTACAGCAGATCAGAGTACAAACTCCGTCTCCAGAACTTTCAGTAACTTCTGAATCTGCCCGGTAAAAGGTTCTCAAAGCCCATCTACACAGACCACAAAATCTGTGGGTGGTCCAAAACATTGCGTCTTTGAACCGGCCCAGGATTTCACTATGGTGTTTACACCACTCTGCTCCGAAACTCTGTTAGCAGCAGGAGCAAAGTCCTCACCAGAGGCGGCCCTAGGTAATTTTCAATGGTAAGCAAACAGTATTTTGGCGCCCCCCCCAAAAAACCAATCACTATCTATCTATCTATCTATCTATCTATCTATCTATCTATCTATCTATCTATTAGGCCTGGGTAACAACGCAAAAATTTGTTTCTAAAATCGTTTTGTAATTGGGGTTTTTTTTTGTTTCGATATTTAAAATAATTACAAAATTTTCAAAAAAAAAAAAGTTCGGTATTTACGAAATTTCGTAAATATTTACAAAACATTTTGTAAAGATGGCGCCCTTTTTTTCAATATTTTTTCAATATTTTTTCAATATTTTTTAAATTTAATTATTAATTTAGTAGAATAGGGAGGAGAAATTAAAATTATTATTAAGGAGGGAAGGCAGGCACTCACTCTGGCGGGCCCTCTAATCAAGGTGGTCAGTTGAAACATTCACACCTCACTCCAGCAGACAAGAGTCCTTTGTCCCACCCTGGTCATTATTCCACATAAATATATAAACCCTTTTTCCTACTTCCAACAGACCTCACTAGTAGAGGATGCTTGCCATAGATGCAGGCAAAACGTCAGGAGAGAATGCCTCGCTCGCCCCTCTCGCTCGCCGCTGGCTCGCCCCTCTCGCTCACCGCTCGCTCGCCCCTCTCACTCGCCATAGATGCAGGCGAAAAGTCAGGAGAAAATGCCTCTAGGCCATGGCCATATGGCCTGAAAAAACCTACAACAACCCAATCAGGGACATCTAATCACCTCTCAACAAAAGATTGCTCCAGGCACTGCCAGGCCATCAAATGCTAATCAAGGTGGTCAGTTGAAACATTCACACCTCGCTCCAGCAGACAAGAGTCCTTTGTCCCACCCTGGTCATTATTCCACATAAATATAAACCCTTATAAATATAGACTTCACTACCTCTGAGGATGCTGCTTGCCATAGATGCAGGCAAAACGTCAGGAGAGAATGCCTCGCTCGCCCCTCTCGCTCGCCATAGATGCAGGCGAAAAGTCAGGAGAAAATGCCTCTAGGCCATGGCGATATGGCCTGAAAAAACCTACAACAACCCAATCAGGGACATCTAATCACCTCTCAACAAAAGATTGCTCCAGGCACTGCCAGGCCATCAAATGCTAATCAAGGTGGTCAGTTGAAACATTCACACCTCGCTCCAGCAGACAAGAGTCCTTTGTCCCACCCTGGTCATTATTCCACATAAATATAAACCCTTTTAAATATAGACTTCACTACCTCTGAGGATGCTGCTTGCCATAGATGCAGGCAAAACGTCAGGAGAGAATGCCTCGCTCGCCCCTCTCGCTCGCCATAGATGCAGGCGAAAAGTCAGGAGAAAATGCCTCTAGGCCATGGCCATATGGCCTGAAAAAACCTACAACAACCCAATCAGGGACATCTAATCACCTCTCAACAAAAGATTGCTCCAGGCACTGCCAGGCCATCAAATGCTAATCAAGGTGGTCAGTTGAAACATTCACACCTCGCTCCAGCAGACAGGAGTCCTTTGTCCCACCCTGGTCATTATTCCACATAAATATAAACCCTTATAAATATAGACTTCACTACCTCTGAGGATGCTGCTTGCCATAGATGCAGGCAAAACGTCAGGAGAGAATGCCTCGCTCGCCCCTCGCCCAAAATCTGGCTACCAGTACCCTCTAAAATAACCCTCTAAAATCAGAACAATAAATAAAGAGCAACACTAAAAAAGGGGGGGAATTCCTGACATAAAGCAATCAGGGCCAGTTAACCGCTCCCAACAAAGGATTCCTGGGCAGCAACTAGCTCGGCTTCGAAGCTGCAAGGCCATTAAATACTCATCAAGATGACCAATTGCAACATTCACACTTACCTCAAGCAGACATGAGTTCTTTTTCCCACCCTGGACATTCCACAGATATACAAACCCCACTTGCCTAGTTACAAACAGACCTCACAGCCTCTTGAGGATGCCTGCCATAGATGTGGGTGAAACATCAGGTGAGAATGCTTCACCAAGCACCAAAGAGCATTCTGAACTCCATCAATAATAGAACTGAACCAAACTTGGCATACAGGACTTTCATGACTAACAGAAAATACTGGAGAGGGGGTTGGGAAAAATAGACCCTGACATTTGGGAATTGCAGTTTACCAAGCACCAAAGAACATTCTGAGCTCCACCAACAATAGAATTGAACCAAGCTTGGCATATAGGACTTCCATTATTACCAAATACTAGAGGGGTTTGGGGGAGGCATGTACAGAAGATGACATTTGCAGTACCTTTTGACCAGGCCTCCTTGCTGCCCTGAGAGGGGTCCAGGCTCAGCTGCAGCAGGGAAGGAAAGGGAAAGCGAAAGAGCCTGGCTGGCTGCCTCCCTCCCTCCTGGCAGCAGCACGTGGAGGGAGGGAGGGAGGGAGGACTTCCCTCTCGCCTAGTGGGCGGGGCCTGCGCTTCTCCATTAGAAGAAGGCTGTGGAGGGCGCATGGGGCCTGCAGGAGGAGGCCTGGCCTAAGGACAGAACAGCGCCCCCTGGCAAAAAAAGTATTCCGCCACCGCTTACTTCGAGTAATGGACGGGCCGCCCCTGGTCCTCACTGTTCAGCCAGGAAGAACCCCGTTCGGACCTATTGGATAGGTCATCCTTTGTAGTTTTTCATCACCATTCCAGAGAGCTCTTAGCTTTTGCTTGGCACCTTTACCAATGTTAGCAAACGAATCCACATGACTTGGAAAGCGGAGGAGGAAAAGAGGGAGTGACAGCTGCAACTGTATGGCCACTGCTGCAGCAACAAAAATAACCTACGTCATGGATCAGAGGTCTTTTTGTGTCATATGGAAGATCAGGAGCAACTTCTGGCCAAATGTGGAGTTTGTGGCCTGTGTAGACAGACCCTCAGCATCTATCTTCTGTACTTCAAAAACAGTCAGATTAAAAGGTCCTCTATTGAAGCCCTATCTGCACTAACCATTTAATGTAGTTCAACGCTAGCTTCAAACTGCAGTGGGCAAACAACACACTTCCACAAAACCATGCAAAAGAAAGCCCTTAATGCATGCCAGTACCTTGTGTTTTGTGTATTCACCATCTGGGCTTCAAACTGGTTCCAGGATTCCCTGTGTACAGCAAATGTACTTTCTTCAATACCGGTTTGAAAATGAATTAAATGGTCAGTGTAGATGTGCCCTGAGACTTTTGAGAAGTCGCTACCAGCCAGAGTAGGATTCATACCCTTTTCACTTTTGTGTTTCTTTGAGCAATCTGTTTTTACATCTCTGCTTCTTCAAACAATCTTTAGAATTGTCTCCTTGTTCATCTTAGGCTGTCCTTGACGATTATGAACCTTCTGATTGTCTGACAGGCAATGCGAGGTTCCTTTTTCTCTAATCCCTTGCTGTATTTTCAAGTATAATCTGTATGACAGATGGCGGTAGGATTTTACTTTAAAAATGTAATGTTTTAAAGGGAGAAAGATGAATAAACACTATGCTCTGTGCCAGACTATTATGAAAGATTGAGAAAAAGAAAAAAGGAAGGAAGGAAGAAAAAGGGAAAGGAAAAAGAAAGGAAAAAACCATTGTTTACTATATAAAAAATGAAGCCTATGCACGTTTTATTCTGTGCACTGCAATGCCAGCTGGAGATTGGTGGTATAATTCTGATGTAGCCAACAAATTATTATAATTTTTATTTATAATGCATCATTTATCCATGAATTATTCAACTTCAGTGCCCTAATTAGTGGTGTAGTAGAAAACCGGTGTCCTCAATGTCCTTGTTGATCTTGAAGCTTGAACTCTACCATTAATAAATATTTCTTTTCCTCAGTGGATAATTAGACATATGCATTTAATTATAGTGAGTAGTATAACAACCAACACTGAATACTTATTTCCTAGTCAACTTGATTTTTTAAATTTAAATATACACATGGCTTTTAAATAGTATTCATTGGGTTGTTTTAAGGAAAAACTTGAATGTACAGAGATGTGTGTGTGGAGAGTTCCTTTCTACTTTCCATGTTCTTTTGGCTGAAAGATAATTTCAAATTATATTCATTCCTTTTGTGTTAAGACCCTTGGATAACAGTTTTCTCTCTATTCCTCTATTGGGTTAAAACCTTTAGAGCTGATCCCACAATTAGGCAGAATAAGGCAAGACAGTGTCATGGCAATAGATATCATACATAATAACGGAGAACCCTTTGTTGTTGTTTATTCATTCAGTCACTTCTGACTTTTCGTAACCTCATGGACCAGCCCACAACAGAGCTCCCTGTCGACTGCCCACCCCTCTCCTTCAAAGTCAAGCCAGTCACTTCAAGGATAAAATCTTGCCCTTGGTTGGCTCCTCTTTCTTTTTCCTTTAATTTGCCCCATCATCATTATCTTCTTCAAGCTTTCCTGTCTTCTCATTATGTGGCCAAAGTACTTCATCTTTGCCTCTACTATCCTTCCCTCCAGTGAACAGTTGGGCTTTATTTCCTGGAGTATAGACTGGTTGGATCTTCTTGCAGTCCAAGGCACTCTCAGAATTTTCCTCCAATACCATAGTTCAAAAGCTCCTGTCTTCCTTCACTCAGCCTTCCCTATGGTCCAGTTCTCGCATCCATAGGTTAATATGGGGAATACCCTTGCTTTAACTATGAAGATCTTTGTTGCCAGTGTGATGTCTCTACTCTTCACTGTTTTATCAAGATTGGTCACTACTCTCCTCCCAAGAAGTAAAATTCTTTTGATTTCCTGGCTGCAGTTTGCGTCTGCAGTAATCTTTGCACCTTGGAATACAAAGTCTGTCACAGCCTCCACGTTTTCTCCCTCTATTTGCCAGTTATCAATCAGTCTGGTTGCCATAATCTTGGGTTTTTTATGTTTAACTGCAACCCAACATTTGCACTTTCTTCTTTCACCTTGGTTATCAGGCTCCTCAGCGCTTCCTCGCTTTCAGCCATCAAAGTGGTATCTGCATATTTAAGGTTGTTAATGTTTCTTTTGGCAATTTTAACTCCAGCCTTCGATTAATCAAGCCCCGCACATTGCATGATGTGTTCTGCATACAAGTTGAATAGGTTGGGTGACAGTATACAACCCTGCCGTATGTCTTGTCCCAATCTTGAACCCTTGTTCTACACTATATCTCCCATCAGCTCCAGACAAGAGATGGTGGGAATATGTTTGTATATGTGAATTAACTGTTGCTGTTTTGCGTCTTCATGTGGTTTCCAACCAATGGTGGCTATTAGGTAAACCTGTCATGGAGTTTTAATTGCAAGATTTGTTCAGAGGGGGTTTGCCATTGTGTTTCTCTGAGGCTGAGTATATAACTTGCCTAAAGTCATCCAGTGGGTTTCTATGATTGAGCAAGGACCTGAATCCAGATCTCCAGAACTCTAGTCCAGCACTTAATACACAATAGAAACACTGAAGCATTAAGATTCTCTACTAATAAATGCATCGTATGTGAAAATCTAAATGTAGGATTCAATATCCTGTAACTGTCTTAATTATATTCACATAAACAATAAGACACAATGGCGTTGATTTGACAAACATTCAAGAAGAAATGGGTTGTTGTGAGTTTTCTGGGCTGTATGGTCATGTTCCAGAAGCATTATCTCTTGACGTTTCGTCTGCATCTATGGCAGGCATCCTCAGAGGTTGTGAGGTCTGTTGGAAACTAGGAAAATAGGGTTTATATATCTGTGGAATGTCTAGGGTGGGAAAAAGAACTCTTGTCTGTTTGAGGCAGGTGTTAATGTTGCAATTGGCCATCTTGATTGGCCTTTAATGGCCTAGCAGTTTCAAGGTCTGGCTTTTTACTGCCGGGGGAGGTAATTGGCTGTCCCTGATTGTTTCTTATCTGGAATTCCCCTGTCTTTGAGTGTTGTTCTTTATTTACAGTTATGATTTTAGAGATTTTTTTTAATACCGGTAGCCAGATTTTGTTCATTTTCATGGTTTCTTCTTTTCCTTTGAAATTGTCCACATTCTTGTGGATTTCAATGGCATCTCTGTGTAGTCTGATATGGTTGTTGTTAGAGTGGTCCAGCATTTCTGTGCTCTCAAATAATATGTTGTGTCCAGCCAGACCTTGGAACTGCTAAGCCAATTGCTGCATTCACACCTACCTCAAACAGTTCTTTCTCTCACCCTGGATAGTATTCCACAGATATATAAACCACATTTACCTAGTTTCCAACAGCCACCTACAAACCCACCCCCAGGACACTGAACTTGGAGGACCATCATCCTCGTACTACGAGGGATCGCCTAAGTAAGTAAGTAAGTAAGTAAGTTTCCAACAGACCTCACAACCTCTGAGGACACCTGTCATAGATGCAGGTGAAATGTCAAGAGAGAATGTTTCTGGAACATGGCCATACAGCCCGGAAAACTCACAACAACCCAGTGATTCCAGCCATGAAAGCCTTCAACAATACAAGATGAAATGCATTCTCATGTTATTTGTCAAAATATATGTAATATGCGTTAAATGCTGACAAATGAGAGAGAGAGTGAGAGAGACTTCAAAGCACAGTGATAATGCCCCTTGATATTCCAGGAGTATTGCTATATTTTAGTCTTAATTTTAATATGCACTTGGATTTTTAGATCAAAGAGAACTTGTAAGACTTAAGAGCTGGAGCCAGTTGCTGTTGTACTATCAGGTATATCTGTTCCCTTGTAGAGCATTTTCAAGACAATTTTATTAGGAGAACAATACTTAAATGTAGATCCAGACCACTACTGATTCAAGACCTCAACATATCCAACTTTAATAAGATTTAGCATTTAAGAAACAGTGAGCAGAATCTTAAATTACACATCACTTGAGTTTGATTTGGGAGAAGCTTGGAAAGATCTCATGTTTCTGAGAATGAATCTGACCCTGTGTCAGAGTATTATTGATGAATAATTCAAAAATGCACTTTTAAATACCTTATGGCTTTTATAGTTCGTTTATGAGATCTCGTTTATAAGATCAAAAACTCCCTCGTCTATTAACATTAACATTTATATTTTATATTTAAATTCACGCTAGTTATTTGTGTGAGCTGAAACATAAAATACCTTTTAAAAAAATATACAAACGTTTTCCAGAAAATTATCTAAAACACATGTCCTTTCCAGATGCTTGTTGCATGTTTAATTGTCACATTACATGAATATCACATTCAGAAGGGAGTTGTGTTTGATTACGAAAGCAATGAAATAGTGCTAACATTTCTGGAAACATTAGCATTTATTTGGTTCTTGTTCACAGCATTGACAGCTATTCTCTGGAGAAGGAAGTTTATACATAAGAAAGATGAAATTCAGCATATGGTATGGATTCATATATTTAATCCAAAATAACATACAGTAACATTGCTGATCAAGCTGTACAAACATTCCCTCAATTGCTTATATTGTACAAGGTTGGGTCAAAAAGTTTTGCCTCCTGTGTCATAAAAACATTATGAATATACATGCAGGCGAAACATCAGGAGAGAATGCTTCTAGAACATGGCCATATAGCCCGAAAAACCTACAACAACCCAATGATTCCAGCCATGAAAGCCTTCGACAATATATTAAACATAAAATAGCAGAAGTTGCTACTGTCCTCTATACAAAACGACCATTCAACATAGTCACCATCAATTTGTACACATTTGCGCCATCGTTTAAACCAGGCATCAAAACCATTTCGAAAAATAGGTTGCTGTGAGTTTTCCAGGCTGAGTGGTCATGTTCCAGATGCATTGCCTCCTGACGTTTTGCCCACATCTTTGGCAGGCATCCATAGATGTGGATAAAACGTCAGGAGAAAAATCCTTCTGGAACATGGCCATACAGCCTGGAAAACTCACAGCAACCCAGTGATTCTAGCAATGAGAGCCTTTGACAACACATTTTGGAAAGATTAAGGGTTTTGCTTCATTTCCTATTTTTTAAAAGCTGTTTTAATGTAATTCAAATCTGAAGCCACGTAGGTTGTCTTTCAAACATCCATACAGGTAAAAGTCAGAAGGGACCAAATCATAAACATTCTTCAAGTGATTATGGATTTCCTTAGGTGCACAATCTTCTTTTGCCAGAAATTCAATGATGACTCTTTTCTTTTTAGGTTTTTTAGATTCATCATTCTAATCAATTAGAAAAAGAAAAGACTATATCCGCAGAGTAAGGTAACCTCTCATATCATGCATAGATAGTCCAGTAGCTGCGAAATAAATAAAAGTTAGAGCGATAGAGGCATTACGTTTTGACTCATCCTTATAATAAAAAGCTAAATGCCTGTTAATGTGATGGTGGACCACACAATGATTCCCGCTCAATTACTGGTTTAAAAAAGTCAATCAAACTATAGCAAACATGAGGTTTTTGGCTCCCCCTCTAGCCATTTGGATTTAAAAACACAGCTTTACCACAAGGGCAATTCCCATCATGTGGTCCAATCAGGGCTGAAATAAAAGATTTTGCAGTGTTTCATCCCTTTTTGTGATTCCTTAACCATACAGATCCCGTGGGCAATACATTCTTAATGCAAAACATTTTAATTTTCCCTTTCAAAATAGTGAATAATAAAGTCCCTCTGGAATATAGTGCTTGATGAATAATTTTCTTCTTTGAACAAAATCGGCATCTTTAATCCTAAAGACACAATACTTTACAGACACATCAACTGCATATGGTTTATCGTCCCAATCATACTACAATCCCGCCAAGAATAAAACATTATTCTTCATTTTGTGACATTTAATGAGTATAAAATGTCATCTATGAATAGTTCAAGTATACATTCCCTGAATAAAGCTGATATTTATTTATTTATTTGCTTCATTTATATACCGCTTTTCTCAGACCTTGGGGACTCAAAGCGGTTAACAATAGCAAAATTCAATGCTCAACATCACAAAAAGAGTTAAAAAACAGTTAAAAACAATATATAATAAACAATCAGTTAAACATAACTATAACATCTCATTAGCGTCTCATAGGTAGAATCAAAATCCAATCTCATAATCCATTGTTCTATGTTCCTATATTCAATACACTAGTATTGTCATTCTAGTCCATGTCCTTTAAACTCTACAAACATCTACTGTCCAAAGGCCTGGTCCCAAAGCCATGATTTTAATTTATTTCTGAAAGCCAGAAGGGAGGGAGCAGATCTTACCTCATTTGGGAGTGTGTTCCATAGGCAAGAGGCCACCACCGAGAAGGCCCTGTCTCTCCTCCTTGCCAGACGCATTTGCGCAATTGACAGGAGTGAGAGCAGGACCTCCCCGGATGATCTTAGATTACGAGATGGGACGTAGGGTGGGATGCGTTCGGACAAGTAAGCTGGGCCAGAACCGTATAGAGCTTTATAGGTCAAAACCAGCACTTTGAATTGGGCTCGGAGATGGACTGGCAGCCAGTGGAGCTGGCAGCAATTTATAAGTCGGTACAGCCCATATTTTGATATGCCATGCTTCTGAAATAGAAAAATTGAAGTCTAGTTCCCATAGTATTCTTGAGGTGTTCCTCTCTTCCTGTTCTAGGTCTGCATCCAGCCCTGTCCAAATATTGTGCACCGTAAGCTACACAGAAGAAGTTGTAGCAGGGCATATTTAATCTCCCACTTTACACTCAAGTTGAACTTCTTTAATTGTATATTTCTTCACATTTGGTTTGCTACTTTCAGAAACAATGTAAGCATACAGGTTTGGGTTTTGCTGAACTTCCTTTTGAAATGGTTACTGGCAGTTCAGATGAAAATCAACTTATGTGTTTAACCACACTTCCTGTTTCTACTGTTATAAGTGAAAGCAACCTTAGCAGGAAGCCCGAGCGCAAGGGACAGCAAAATTTAAAAACAGGTAGATGATTTTGCAGAAAACAGGCAGTGGTTCCTAACCCAGATACGCAGCCATGTGGTAGGATACACACGCAACTCTGCCAGCTGAATCCTAAGGTGATTGTTGCCTTGTGCACCTTCAAGTTGTTTTTGACTTATAATGACATGGCCTAAGGCAGCGTTTCTCAACCAGGGGGTCAGAACCCGGGGGGGGGGGGGTGAGAGGGGGTGTCAGAGAGGTCACCAAAGACCATCAGAAAACACAGTATTTCTGTTGGTTATGGGGGTTCTGTGTGGGAAATTTGGCCCAAATCTATTATTAGTGGGGTTCAGAATGCTCTTTGATTTTAGGTGAACTATAAATCTCAGCAATTACAACACCCAAATGTCAAGGTCTGTTTTCCCCAAACTCCACCAGTGTTCACATTTTGGCATATTGAGTATTCGTGCCAAGTTTGGTCCAGATCCATCATTATTTGAGTCCACAGTGCTTTTTGGATGTAGGTGAACTACAACTCCAAAACTCGAGGTCAATGCCCACCAAACCCTTCCAGTATTTTCAGTTGGTTATGGGAGTTCTGTGTGCCATGTTTGGTTAAATTCGATCGTTGGTGGAATTCAGAATGCTCTTTGATTGTAGGTGAACTATCAATCCCAGCAACTGCAACTCCCAAATGACAAAATCAATCCCCTCCCAACCCCACCAGTATTCAAATTTGGGCGTATTGGATATTTGTGCTAAATTTGGTCCAGTGAATGAAAATACATCCTGCAGATCAGATATTTACATTGCAATTCATAACAGTAGCAATATTAGAGTTACGAAGTAGCAACAAAAATAATTTTATGGTTGGGGGTCACCACAACATGAACTGTATTAAGGGTCATGGCATTAGGAAGGTTGAGAACCGCTGGCCGAAGGCAACCCTGTCACTGGGTCTTTTTGGCAAGATTTGTTCAGTGTGGGTTTGCCATTTTCTGAGACTGAGAGTATGTAACTTACCCAAGGTCACTCAGTGGGTTTCCATGGCTGAGTCTGATTCAAACTCTAGTCACCAGCGTCATAGTCTAAAAGTCAGTTGGCTCTTACTAAAGAGTTATTAGTCACCATTCCCCTCCATTCTTACCACTAAAAACATGTTTCGATACATAGAAAAACATGTTTCTATGGATTTTCCATAGATCTCTGGAAAAAAATTAAATAACTTCTAAGGTTATGGGTTATTCTCCTGAGCAGTCATTAAAGTTTAATATTTTAGAAAAAGAAATAACAAAGATGTTGCCATGAAAGACTGTAAACAGTCCAAATACAAATTTAACAACCACAGGAATCTCTATTGTTTTTTCTTTTACACTGAGTGAGTAAAAAACAACATCCTTCACTGTGGACAAAAACTTAAGCCTGGGCTTTAAAAAAATGCACACATTAATTATTTATGCCACATGTGAATGTGGTAGAAAGAGCATAGAATGTACATTTGAATCTATGTTTTATGCTTTTGCACTTACTCAATGTAAGGAATACAACCACATTTAAGATTCACGTGTGTAAATGGCAATATAATTCTACCAACTACATATTTAATGTTTGTTTGTTTGCTTCGTTCCTTAAAAGAAAAAGAATATAAATATTTGTTAAAACACTATATTCCAAAAGGTGTAAATTGTCTCAAGGCAGCATACTGCAAGGCTTAAAAGTGTAAATTAAAATAGAAAAATAAATACAATTTAAAAACAAAACTAACAATTAAAATCAGATAACATCATACACACGATGGCTTCAATAAAGTTATCCCAATTCAGTCATAAGACAAGGGAAACAAGGGAGTCTTTAAGGCCCACTAGTAGATATTAGTTGGAAAAAATATTTCTTCAAATGGAAGCATATAATAAACCATAAAAATTGTGCACCCTCCTTTTACATTTGTAATAGAAGTCACTGTGGTCCAAGGATTTGAGGATTGGACCAGAATTTTGGTAGACCAGTGTTTAAATCCCCACCAAACTCAATGGGTCCACCTGAGTAAGTCACACATTCTTAGGGCTCTTTTACACTGCCATATAAAATCCACATTATCTGCTTTGAACTGCATTGTATTCAATAATAATAAGATAACATAAAGTTGCAAAATACAATAAGATAATACAATAATAATAATAATACAATAAAGTCAATTTTCTCCTTTGATAACCTGGATTATCTGGCAATGTAGAAGGGGCCTAGAGTTGCCATAAGTAAAAAATGACTTGAAGGGACATGACAATGAAACCTTTTCCTCAGACATTCATGCTTTTCCAGTTTTACAAATGCATTAATATGTGCTTAGTGATGTGATTTCATTTCTGCTGATTTTCTTTAACTAAACTATTTTAGGAATTTGTATAACACGTTTCAAAAATGGTTTCCATTGAATCTTTAAAACAGTTTAAGAAATTAGTAAATTCATTGATTAAAAATGATGTTTATTCATTCAGTTGCTTCCGACTCTTCGTGACCTCGTGGACCAGCCCACGCCAGAGCTCCCTGTTGGCCGTGGTCAAGCCAGTCACTTCAGAATACCATCCATCCATCTTGCCCTTGGTCGCCCCCTCTTCCTTTTTCCTTCCATTTCCCCCAGCATCATTATCTTCTCCAAGCTTTTCTGTCTTCTCATTATGTGACCAAAGTACTTCATCTTTGTATCTAATAGTCTTCCCTCCAGTGAGCAGTCAGGCATTATTTCTAGGAGTATGGACTGGTTTGATCTTCTTGCGGTCCAAGACACTCTCAGAATTTTCCTCCAGCTTCCTTCACTTAGCCTTCCTTATGGTCCAGCTCTCACATCCATAGGTTACTACCGAGAATACCATTGCTTTGACTATGCAGACCTTCGTTGCCGGTTATGTCTGCACTCTTCATTATGTCTGTACTCTTCATTATTTTATCGAGAGTGGTTATTGCTCTCCTCCCAAGAAGTAAACATCTTCTGATCTCCTGGCTGCAGTCTGCAGTAATCTTTGTGACGAGAAATACAAGGTCTGTCACTGCCTCCACATTTTCTCTCTGTATTTGCCAGTTGTCAATAACTCTGGTAGCCATAATTTAGGGTTTTTTTTAATGTTTAACTGCAACCCAGCTTTTGCATTTTCTTCTTTCACTTTGGTTATCAGGCTCCTTAGCTCCTCCTTGCTTTTAGCCATCAAAGTGGTATCATCTGCATATCTAAGGTTATTAATGTTTCTCTCAGCCATTTCCCAATCTTGAACCAGTCTGTTGTTCCATGGTCTGTTCTTACTGTTGCTACTTGGTTATACAGATCCTCAGAAGACAGACAAAGTAACTTGGTATCCCCATACCACCAAGAACTTGCCACAATTTATTATGATCCACACAGTCAAAGGCTTTAGAATAGTCAATAAAACAGAAATAGATTTTTCCTGAAACTCCCGGCCTTCCTCCATTATTAAAAATACATTGCCAAATCTAAAGGGCAAATGTCAGAACAGCACTTCTCGGCTCATAGCTGCCATTGTTCCACTCTTTTTATCAGTAATATAGGTACCAGATTCCATCTGATCTTTGAAACCAAGCAAAGTCAGCCCTGGTTATTACTTGGTTGGGAGACTTCCAATAAATACCAACTGTGGCATATATTTAGAGTTAGATGTTTTTATATTGTGCAAATGCTTTTTTAGACTGTAAGTCACTCGGAGCACCTTGGTGGAGAGCGACTAATTCAGAAATAAAGTGAAGTGAAGAAGTGAAGTTAGGAACTGGCAAAACCACCTCTAAGTATTCCTAAGAATTCCTGTGAAATTCATGAGGTGATAAGTCGACAGGCAACTTGAAGGCATATATATACACACAATGTCCTTTAAACATCTGCATCAAACTTTCTGAAGCAGGCGAGGCAATAGATCTGGAAGCTCCCTTAGTGATTAATATGCAGGTATAAACTATCCTAATTTCATACTAAATTATAGAACATTAATGCCTTATTAAAATAATTAAATCTGTCGTATCTTCTCTTAATTTCTCTACTATTCTGAGCTTCTCGACACTTCTTCAACCTTTCACCACAGTATATGGGGTGAATCGTAGTTCAATATCATCAGCCATAATGATTTTCGTCTGTATTTTTTATAGCTATCCAGAGCAACTGTGCAAGCAACTGGCTGTCCATGTTAATTAAAAAGCAATAATTAACTCTCATTCTAGCTGATGGGACATTATAACACTCCAGAGTAATTTCTGAGGCAGAATTCAGACCGAACAAGACCTGTAAAGCAGGCATCTTATATCATTGTCCTCAAAAGAGTTTTTTTAAAAACTCTTGCCATGTTTCAGTTACCTGATGTGGTGTTTTTATGGACAAAAAATAGAGACAAAAATGTTCCCAACAAATCTATTGCATTTTGCCACTGGGATATTTTTGTTTCCCAGTGTGATCATATTTAGAGAAAATCTGCCTCATGCCTTTTTTGTAGAGAGAACATTGTGCAGCAAAGATGGAGCAAATGCTCAGATGAGAGGTGTCATTTGTAGGAACTCAGCAGGGGCACAGATGCTATCCTGGATGTCACTGGAAGTGTGTGAGAGAAATTACTACACCTGCTGTTTCTTTACATTGGGGAACGAGGACCTTTCACTTTCCAGATGTTTTGACTAGTAGTAAAGGACTGTGTATTTCAAAACATTAGGAGGGCCAAAACACACCTTCCACTGGATTACAATAGCATACACCAGTGATTCTCAACCTTTGGCCTTCCTGTTATTTGGACTTCAGCTTCCAGATACCCTGACCATTGTCCAAGCTGGCTGAGGTTTCTGGGATTTAAATTCATATCAATAAATAAACAACATTCAAAACAGGGGAACTCCTGACAAGAAACAATCAGGGACAGGTAATAACCTCTCAACAAAGGATTCCCCCAGGCAGTAAGAAGCCAGACCTTGAAAACTGCTAGGTCATAAAATGCTAATCAAGGTGGCCAATTGAAGCATTCACACCTACCTCCAATAGACAAGTGTTATTTCTCCCACCCTGCACATTCCACGGATATATAAATCCAACTTGCCTAGTTTCCAACAGACCTCACAACCTCTGAGGATGCCTGCCATAGATGCAGGCGAAACATCAGGAGAAAATGCTTCTGGAACACAGCCATACAGCCCAAAAAACTTACAGCAATCCAACTACAATGTGGTTTTATTGGCAAGATTTGTTAAGAGGATGGTTGCTTTTGCCTCTCTGGAACTGAGAGCATGTGACTTGCCCATGGTTATCCAGTGGTTTTCCATTTAAAGCTTGGTCTCCCAAAATCCTAGTCTAACTATTCCAACCACTACCTCACAATGGCTCTCAAAACCTTTATATATCTAAAATCTTTCATATAATGTATAATATTGTGATCTGGTGGCGGGACAAAAGATAAAACAGATACCAGGAGGTCTAATCAGAGAATAGTAAGGGAAATATTTAGAATGTTAGAGATGACCATAAGTCAATAGACAATCAGAGGTTTTTATTTTCATTAGCACAAAAGACGTGCCACCCACAATACTGCTCCACTCCTGAGCCAGGCACTCTCCTCTCTGGAAAAAAAACAACACTTTCCTAATTATATGCACAAATAAAATTTTTACACCTTTTCAGTTCAGGCTTATTTCTCAGCTGAGCTCAAGGTCCACATTAGCTTCTAATTGCTCGAACCATCCAGAGGTACAATAGAGGCATTTGCTTCTTTGTGTCTCTTAGTAGCCCCTGGAGCATTGCTTTGACCCAGCAGCTAGAAGTGAGCACAAAAATAGATCAGCAATGGTTGAATTTTTGAGTGATTTGCAATATTCAACATTCCTTGAATCTCCCAATTATTTGAAAATAAGGAGCAAAAGAGTTTTAGCAAGCCCCTTCTATCAATTAGGTTGCTGAAATGAGCTAAGGTGGAAGAACTTAACAAGGATACCAAAAACAACGTATTGGATGGAAGCAAAGTTTGGACAAGTTACTTTGTTGGATCATTTACAGCAGTGTGCTGATACCAGAGACTTCTGGGAAGGGCAAGACTTGTGTTCTTATCTCCTCCACTGAGTTAATTGTTGGCAAACTACTTTTGTCCCCAGTGGCAAAATGGGTTAAACCCATGTGTCGACAGGACTGCTGACTGACAAGCCAGCAGTTCGAATCCAGGGGGAACGGATTGAGCTCCCTCTGTCAGCGCCTCATGCGTGGACATGAGAGAAGCCTCCCTCAAGGACATCAAAACATCTGGGCGTCCCCTGGGCAACGTCCTTGCAAACAGCCAATTCTCTTACACCAGAAGCGACTTGAAGTTTCTCAAGTCACTCATGACACACACACACAAACCCAAAACTTTTGCACTTTGAACTTGGGGCCCTTCCAGACAGGCCATATATTACAGGATCCGATCCCAGGTTTTCTGTATTAAACTGGATTGTATGAATCCCTACTTCCAGATAATCTGGGGTAAACAGAAAACCTGGGATCAGATCCTGGGATATAGGGCCTGAATGAAAAGGTCCTTAGTTTGCAGCAACTGAAGTAAGCTAAGGAGAAAGGGGGAAAGTGAGAGAGAAAACAGGACAGTGTAAAAGCAAATGAAATAGTGGAAAGACAGAGGGTTAACTGGGGGCAGATCTTTATCTCAAGAAAATACGCGTTTTAAAAATGCAGATTTTCCTGGGGGCCTGTCCACACCCACCCCAGAAAGTGTGCGCTTTCCGGGGTGGGTGTCCAGACGTTCTTTTGGGACTAGCCCAAGAGAACATCTGGAGGCCCTACCTCCCTCTCTCCCGGCCCCCAAGCCCCCAGACCTGTTAGAAAAGTAATGAAAACTTACCCGGTCTCCATTAAATGTTTTGGCCAGCTCTCCTGGTGCATAGAAATGATGCACCAGGAGAGCGGGGGGAGCAATTATCCTCTCCCCCCCCCCGCTCCTAGTGTGTAATTTCTATGTGCTGGGAGAGCTGGCTGAAGCATGTAATGGAGACCGGGTAAGTTTTCATTACTTTTCTAACGGGTCTAGGGGCTTAGGGGTAGGGAGGTGGGTATTCGCACAGTTTACAGCTTATTTAGCCTAGTAAATTGTGGGAATACTGTCTGGACTGCAGTATTCTGCAGCCCAGAACCGGAAATAGTGGGTTTATCCTGCACCTTCCAAGAAGGCACGGAATAAACCCAGTATCTAATTAATTTGCTACAAACCTGGTTTGTAGCGAATTAATTCAGGACTGTCCAGAACAGCCCCTCCTTTATTGCGATAAATACGGGCCCTGGGACTGTTCCTGGAAAATATCCAGAGCTACTGAATCCATGGGAATTTTGTAAGTCACCATTTATGTAACTTGCATTGATTCACTTGGTCAGAACTAATTAGGTTCAGACTCAAGATCCAAGCTCAACTGTGTGGCATTTATTGGGCAGCATATAAATACTATTTGAAGTCCATCTTGCTGGTAGGCACACCCTTCCTCTATGTTTGCTTAATTAAGCCCAGGTGCGTCTTTCTTTTTCTAGCTCAATACCCTGTGAAACATGTTAACGAGTACAGGGCTCAGCAGCTGCCTATCACAGTAGTTCCCAGTTTTTGTTTTGAACAGTTCAAATCACTCAGTAGCTACGACCTGATTTTGTGTGCTCTCTAAGACAGCCCAGACAGCAGACTGGCCTTTTCTTTTAAAAGAAATACTAATTTAAAAGCCACACAGTGGCCATCGCCCACCTTTTCCAACAGGTATTTCTTCTAGGGCCAGGAGACCAAATGAAGCTATTGCTGTAGCTGGTGTTACCAAAATCTCATTCAACTCCTGCTACCTCCTGGAGCTTCTCTGATATCAGTCGTATTCTCCCACATGGAGTTTCAGATTACTGTGGTTCTCAAAATAGATTCATAAAAAGGAAATACAGTAGTAACCAAAGAACTAAACAGCAGGGTGAAAATGGTTTCTATTTTAAGGAGAAAGTTAAGATACTCCCTTACTTCACAAACACTGTAATCTTCAACGGGCCATGGTGAGAAAAAAAATTTGATTCCTGGAATTTAAATCTTCCTTTCTGCCATGACTGTTAACACATTATTTATACATTGCCAAGAGTGTGTTGAGTGTAGTAAGATAAAGGATTCTTTGGACCAACTCAGCTTGCAGTGTTGTGTTGCTCAGTTCTGGCATGAAAACTTGTCTGATGACAGAAGAATTGGCCTTGAGAGGTTCATGTCAGGATGACACTGTGGAAGGTATTGGGTGTCTTTGAAAGCGCTTCACACTTTCTCCTTTCTAAAGCTGGAGATACTAAGAAAAAAGTCATAAGGTGGGGAAATGGCGACACGGCCAATTTGTTTCTGCCACAAGTTTATTATGGCTTGGTTTTATGGGGTTTCAAAAAATTAGCTGTTGCAAGTTAAGCAATAGTAGAGTATGTATGATATCATCAGCTAAGATTGATAGTATATTCCTTGTCATTGTATCGTTATCATCATCAGTTATGTTTGTATCAAAAGGAAAGTGGGATTGCGAAGAACTAATGTATATAGTGTAATCTACAGTTGGGTCTCTGTATTCATGGATTCTGCATCCAATGATTCCAGCATCCACAGCTTGAAAATATTTTGAAAAATCCCAAAAGCATTTCGCTGTTTTATTATGCCATTGTATACAATAGGACTCGAGCAAGGATCCTGGAACCAAACTCTAAGGGATATCAAGGGCCCCTTGGACAGGTAAGTATGAATTTTTAAGCTTTTCAAGATCTAGATTAATCAAGAAGGTATAATTCCCATTTGAGGAACAGCTTGAGAGCCTCACAGATTTTAGATGTGATTTGTTTTTCTTAAAAATATGGTTTGGTATGGGTTCAGAGATAAATATGGTTTGGTATGAGTTCAGAGATTCTATATTACATTTATAGCAAACTATCCTGGGTTGTTTGAGTGACTACATTATCTTGTTTGACTTCATTACTCACACTGTCAGTTTGATCTCCAGCTGATTTGAAAGATTTGCCACATATATTTGCAGCCAGTTTGCTTCCATGTGTCGTAAATGAGATGGGAAAATATCCAAAGTATATGTTCTTTGTGTTGTTGAAAGCTTGCATGGCCAGAATTGCTGGGTTGCTGTGAGTTTTCCTGCTATATGGCCATGTTCCAGAGCATTCTCTCCTGATGTTTTGCCCACATCTATGGCAGGCATCCTCAGAGATTGTGAGGTCTGTTGGAAACTAGGCAAGTGAGGTTTATATATCTGTAGAATAAAGTCCAGGGTGGGAGAAAGAACTCTTGTCTGTTTGAGGCAAGTGTGAATGTTGCAATTGGCCACCTTGATTAGCATTTAATGACCTTGCAGCTTCAAAACCTGGCTTCTTCCTGCCTGGGAGAATCTTTTGTTGGGAGTGGTAGATGGCCCTGATTGTTTCATACCTGGATTTCCCCTTATTTTTTTAGTGTTCCTCTTTATTTACTGTCCTTATTTTAGAGATATTTTAATACTGGTAGCCAGATTTTGTTCATTGATATGTTTTCTTACTTTCTGTTTAAATAGTCCACATGCTTGTAGATTTCAATGGCTTCTCTGTGTAGTCTGACATGGTGGTTGTTAGAGCGGTCCAGCATTTCTGTGTTCTCAAATAATATGCTGTGTCCAGGTTGATTCATCGTATAAGTTCTTTATTTGCTAGTTTCCATATGTTTGCAATTTTAATATCTATATATATAAAAAGCTTCAGGTCATCCTTAGGCATTCAAAAACGGAGAAACCACCAGACGAAATCTCACCAAATTTGGCCTGCTAATACCTCTTCCCCCAAGGTTTGACCAACAACCCTCAAAACACCAATACGCAACAACACAAACTCACAATACCCTAAAAACACAGAGCATGCGCAGAGGCCTCGGAAGGAATACGATGTGGAGGAAGGACTCCATTTCTCAGCTTCCCCCGCACCCAAGTCGCCCTCCGTATGCACACTGCCACCTGCCTGCCTTCCTCTACCCCATCGGTCCTGCTGCTGCCTCAGATACACAGACGGAAGAAGACCAGGAGAGATTGCGAGCCCAGCCTGAGAAAGCCCACCAGGCCAATGTAAGCACTAAAGCCCGGGGAGGGCATGGAAGCTGCAGGGGGCCGCCGAGGGCAACAAAAACAACACGAGACGGGAGGCCCGCTGTCTTCTCCTAAGCCGGGGCCTCGATTTCTCCCACGGCCCGACACCCCTCTTGCCTTCGGCGGCCTCCAAACCTGCCCGGTGGGAGGTGGGTCTCTCCCAACTGCTTCACCTGACCGCTGCTTTTTCACTTTTATAACAATGTACTCCTCACTACTGGGATTTATGGATTTCAACCACACTTGGCACACTGAACTCCCATGACCAACAGATAATACTGGAAGGGTTTGGTGGGCATTGACCTTTTGTTTCGGAATTGTAGTATATCTACATCCAGAGAACACTGTGGACTCCAGCAATGATGGATCTGGACCACACTTGGCACAAATATGAAAACAGATGGACTTTGGGGAAAATACACCTTAACATTTGGGAGTTGTAGTCGCTGGGATTCACTGTTCACCTACAATCAAAGAGCATTCTGAACCCCACAAACGACAGAATTGGGGCAAACTTCCCACACAGAACCCTCATGACCAACAGAAAAAACTTTACCCCATCCACTACAACTCCCTTCACCAGGGCAAGATAACGCAACCACACTCCTCCTGACAAAGAGCCATCCACCCATACATATGGATAGATGCATCTATCTATATATAAATGCTCTGTGTATAAGGAGTACCTTAAAAACAAAAGAACCAATGAACAAAATCACACCAAATTTGGCAACATAACATCTCACAACACAAGGAGTGACCACCACTCAAAAAAGTATGATTTTGTAATTTGGGAGTTGTAGCTGCTGGGATTTATAGTTCACCCACAATCAAAGAGCATTCTGAACTCCATCAACGATGGAATTGAACCAAATTTGGCACACAGAACTCCCATGACCAACAGAAAATACTGGAAGAGTTTGGTGGGCATTGACCTTGAGTTTCGGAGTTGTAGTTCACCTCCATCCAGAGAACACTATGGACTCAAACAATGATGGATCTGGACTAAACTTGGCACAAGCACTCAGCATACCCAAATATGAACACAGATGGAGTTTGGGGAAAATAGACCTTGACATTTGGGAGTTGTAGTCACTGGGATTCACAGTTCACCTACAATGAAAGAGCATTCTGAACCCCACGAACGACAGAATTGGGGCAAACTTCCCACACAGAACCCCTATGACCATCAGAAAATACTTAAGGCCATACAATCCAACTCCCTTCATCAGGGCAAGAAAACGTAATCAAAATCCTCCTGACAAAGAGCCATCCAGCCATAAATAGATAGATAGGGATAGATAGATAGATAGATAGATAGATAGATAGATATGATTCACACACACACAGATATAGTATCATAGATTTGACAGGGACCCCTAAAGAAGGACAATAATATGTTGCATGTTCCAGAGTAGGCAAACCAGACACTCTCCACATCAACACTGACAAAGAAACAAGAAGAAATACTGTTTACCCACAAGCATAAAGACATTACATATACTGTATTAGAAACCAATACTTTCTCATTACTTTATTTTCCAGATCACCAAACTGGGCCACAGCAACACGTGGCAGGGTCAGCTAGTTACTTCTATAAAGCAACAGTGAATCAAGTCCTCCTTCTAATAAATGTACCAGTATGTGTATTTAAGTGACAATGACCTTTATAGTAATTAAACAGATGTAAAAACAAACAAACCCTGGAGCCAGGACTTGAGCCAGACTCTTAAGTCCACATACAAAAAGTAAGTATTTAAAATGCAGTGATATTTACTGCTGAGTAAACAAGTATATAGAGAATACATATAGAAAATACAATATGACCCACAAATTCAGTACCCAAGGTTTCACTTCTCTATATGCCAAAAAAATAGCCCTTTCCCCCCGAAATGTTTGTCAGTCTCTTTAAGTTCCCCAGCTTAATTTTGTGGTATGCTTCCGGTCCAAATATAGTCAAAATAGTTTCGGCTATCCACAAAGAGCATTGGAAAGTATCCCTGTGAATACAGGGGTCATGCAGTATACAAAATATAGAATGGTATGAATAATATTTATATTGATACGTAATAGAGACAAGTCCTACAGCATTCAAATTTCTATTTTATAATTCTCTCCAAATTCCCTTGTTTTTAATAGCAACCCTACACGAATCCTTATGACATTTTTCCTGCCACTTATCTCCATGTTAAGAGAATATTCATTTGGTAAATGACTGTGTGGGAGGCAGTTGTTAATGTCAAAGGAGCATGGACAAAGCCAGGAAAAGACTGCAGTCCTACGATCTCTACTGATTAAACAAACAAACAAAAATGAGAATGAATCTTTTTCACTTGGCTATCTTCTAGAATACAGAAATGCTCCCAAACCACATTGCGTATTTGGGTATAATGACGCCAAATTAAAGAAGGGAACAGAAGCCAATATTAGCTATGATGCTTCTTTTCCAAAGTGTGAGATAGGGATCTTAATTCCAGTGTTACTGCATTGCAAAGCTTGGATTTGTGGTCCATTGCCTTGGTATGTTATGTGAAAGTTCTGTTTTGAATAATAATTATAGTGTATCATACAAAATCAAGTTACAAAGTAACTCTGTCTTCCTCATGAAGATCCTGAACATTTAGAAGTTTTCATGTACGATAGACCACCTTAACACAATGGTGTTCCAAAGCTGAATTCTGAATTAACAGAACTGGGATGCTCATGATACATATTATTAGTATTCTAGGTGAATAACAATGGTATTTCCCATAGTAACCTATGGATGTGAGAGCTGGACCATAAGGAAGGCTGAGCGAAGTAAGATAGACGCTTTTGAACTGTGGTGCTGGAGGAAGATTCTGAGAGTGCCTTGGACCACGAGAAGATCAAACCAGTCCATACTCCAGGAAATAAAACCCAATTGCTCACTGGATGGAATAATATTAGAGGCAAAGATGAAGTACTTTGGCCTCATAATGAGAAGACAGGAAAACTTGCTGGGGAAAATGGAAGGAAAAAGGAAGAGGGGCCAACCAAGGGTAAGGTGGATGGATGGTATCCTTGAAGTGATTGGCTTGACTTAGAAAGAGTCAAGGTGGCCACAGCTGACAAGGAGCTCTGGCGTGGGCTTGTCTATGAGGCCACAAAGAGTTGGAAGCAACTGAATGAATAAACAGCAACAATAGCCAGCTCCACTGCCTTCAGACATGCATAGAAAAACAGGATGAGTCAGTGCCTCTTTGCCCTTCTGGAACATATATGGCTTTAACTATATAATGATGACAGAGATAGTTTAAGCCTTCTGTTCATAAGAGAGGATAGGCTAGATAAGATCACTCCCCCTATACAGTGTTCCCTCACTTATTTCAGGTGTTACGTTCCAGGACCATTCACGAAAAGAGAAAATCCGCGAAATAGGGACGCTATATATGTATATTGCATTCCAAGGGTGAGGTAGAAGCGAGGAGAGATTTAAAGACACCACACACAGGCTTTTTTGCTAGCTATCTCTGCTTTGCTTTGCAATCTCTCTTGATTGGCTGCTTCTCTCCCAAGGGGGAGGGTGAAACCCCCTTCCACACTCCATCGTTGCCAAGAGGTGGGATTAGAATGCCACTCTGGACAGCGGCAACAATTTATAACTGGGAGGCAAAAACCGGCAAAACAGTGAGCCCGCGAAAAGCAAACCATGAAGTAGTGCGGGAACACTATTTACTATTAAGTAGAAGTCAGACCAATCCGCTTTCATTTCTTTATCATACTTGCTGACCCAATTGAATGGGTGTGATTTGGCCAGGATCCTCCATGTGCTTTGCTTTGCTTGCTCTATGTTTGTTTTTCATTTTGAGTGTATTGATTTTTCTAGGAATTAATTTACAGGGTCCAAAGGGCATAAGGTAGAGGAGATAAATGGCAGATTAGAGGGAGGTGTAAATCTCTCCCAGATACCTCCTCCAGGTTATCAGTTATAGCACCAAGTTAAGTTTGAGAGAAGTGAAGGTAGAGAGACCTTGATATAATTTATAACAATCCCAGCTGGCTGATCAGAAACAGTATGCAACTGGTGACAACTTTGGAAGGACTCTACCCAGCATTGGGTGATTGAAATTGGATAGGGATTCTGTGTAGATGTGCTATCTCTCTCTCCTGCTTCACAAACCCATTACCTAAGCTACTTTTGTTGAGTATAACTAAAATAAATGTTGAGGCCATCCTTTCATAACATTACCTATCTCAGGTAATATCTACTGTACTGCATGTGGGAGGACAAACTTTGGACTTGGTTGTCTGTACTGATATAGTAGTCAAGGTTACAGCCAGAAATATCTCCATTGTCATGGGAAGGTTATTTCACCTGCTGACCTGAAAAAATTTGACTTTTCAGCTGCTTGTAGAGGCAGTACTAAATCAGTAAAATAAAGATTTGCTGATGTGTTGGCACCAGGCACCTCAACTGTCTAACTGCTGGTAGCCCAGCATCAACCCAGTTTCACCTCCTTCCTGATACTTTTCCTTCACTGTTGATGTTGTTACTCTTCCAGTTGCACCAGTGGCACAGTTTTGCCCTCACTCCCTGTTAAGTCTCAAAAAGGTCCAGTCCCATCTGCTCATCTGGCAATAAAAGGCAACTATAGCATGGCAGGGGGGAGGTAAAGGATCTGGGGTCTCCCTTTGTTGCGTGTATGCCTGAAGATCCAGCCCTGAAGATGTTTTTAAAATATTTATAAAATAAATAAAGCATTATTTCTCTATGAACTCTTTGGCTGGAAAGGCTGCTTCCCTGTTAGCTAACAGGAAAAAGAAAGAAAAGAAGGAAAAGGGTATAACAAACATCAATGATGGTGGTAGTAGTAAAATAAACAGCATATTTATTAATTTAGAGTATATATACATCAGAGACAGTATTTATTTTTTGTGTCAGAAGCTAATTAAAGGTACAGTTGTAATGTATTTAAAATGCAAACAAAGTTAAAAACTTGGCATTATACTAAATGTTCTTTGATCAGAAACTGGCCACTTGGAGTGCCTCTGGTGTTGTTGTAAGGAGATCTTCATTGTGCATCCGGGCAGGGTTCAGGCGGTATTGTAGTAAGTAGTCTGTGGTTTGCTCTTCTCCACATTCACATGTGGACTCCACTTTGTAGCCCCATTCCTGAAGATTGACTCTTCACCTCATGGTGCCAGAGCACAAGCTGTTCAGTGCCTTCCAAGTCATCCAGTCTTCTATGTGCCCAGGGGAGAATCTCTCATCCGGTGTCAGCCATGGGTTGAGGTTCTTGGTTTTAGACTGCCACTTTTGGACTCTCACTTGTTAAGTGTTTGTGCAAGTATCTCAGTAGATCTTAGAAAGCTATTTCTTGATTTAAGACTTTGGCGTGCTGACTGATGGGCTGGAGATGTCAATGCCTTGGTCCTTTCATTATTGGCTGCTGCTTCCTGACAAATGTCAGATGGTTCAAGTAGTCCAATTCTCAAACCCACCAGAGCCAGTGTGATGATGTGGTATGAGACTTGTACTACTACTCTAGAGAACAGGTTTTGAATTACCACTTGGCCATGAAAACCCACTGAGTCACATTCTCTCAGCCTCAGATGAGGGCAATGGGAAATCTCTTTTGAACAAATCTTGGCAATCCAACACTATGATATGTTCACTTGAGGGTCACCATGGGTCAGAAATGAAGGTACAAAACAACAATTTGCGCCCTCCCCCAGAGCAGTTTACAAATCATTAATTAGACAACTCCCTGCCCTCAGAGAAGGATTAAGTACAGCAGATGCTCCCTTCTCTTTCCCTCCTCGAACCAGATCTTTGGCACCTGGAATGGAGAAAGAGCGACTCACTAACCATTATGCCAAGGCATGATGGATCTGGATCTAGCTGTTTAGCCAGGAATTAACTATTCCATTAGTACACAAAGCCCTTCTGAAAGAACACATTTTTGCATGCTGGAATTCAAGTAGCAATGAATGCCATACCCTTATCTTTTAATACTTAGAATTCACTTAGAGCGACTTCATATATTTTGCTGCAACATATGCAGGTGTGGTTTCTAAAAATGCCCTTTTGCTTCAAATCCTGTCTCTTTGGTGCCTTGGTATTTAAGTAACTTGTGGGTGGAGATTCATAATTGTGTACAATATGTTTTTATGGGTATATGAGTATATCTAAAGAAAGAAACATTAATGCACAGAATAGGTCTTAAGGGAGCTCCAGGAACATAATTTCATTTCTGAGTTAGATAAAAAGTGCAGCATTATGTCATTGGTCCAATCAAGCGCAGGCATTATATAAAGTTGGCAACAGCTGTTCCCAACCTGATAGAGAGATCCGTTAAGTGCTAATAATACAGTTTCAATGCAAGACTTCCTATGCAGAGGGTCAGAGTCAAGTTTAAATTCTCTCCCTATTGCTCAGGAGGTTGACTTGGCCACTCTGTTCAACCAGAACATCACCCATTTTGTTTTTGGCCAAACAAAGGAAATACTGAACAAAGATAAGAGGTCATGAAGCAAAGTAGTCTTGTAAACAATGAGGCAGTAAGAACTATTAATACAAGTCTCTGAAGATTAGATACAAACAACATTCATCTTTATAGAAGCAAACAACATTCATCTGAATAATTGAGTTTATAAAGTGAAGGCTTGGCACAACAACTGGAATATAAAGTCAGCATAACAAACAAACCCATAAGTGGGGATCCCTCGGTGGCGCAGTGGGATAAACTGCTGAGCTGCTGAACTTGCTTACCAAAAGGTTACAGGTATGAATCTGGGGAGCGGCGTGAGCTCCCGCTGTTAGCCCCAGCTTCTGCCAACCTAGCAGTTCGAAAACATGCAAATGTCAGTAGATCAGTAGGGACCGCTCTGGCGGGAAGATAATGGCACTCCATGGAGTCATGGAGGCCATATGACCTTGGAGGTGTCTATGAACAACTCCATACTCTTTGGCTTAGAAATGGAGATGAGCACCAAGCCCCACAGTCGGACATGACTGGGCTTAATGTCAAGGGAAAATCTTTACCTTTACCCTCTAAGTGGGAGCCCGCACAGCATAGTGGTTTGCGTGTTGGCTTAATGATGCACACCATTGAATTAATGTAGTTGATACCATTTTAACTGCCATGGCTGAATGCTGTGGAATCCTGGGGGTTGTAGTTTTACAGTGTCTTTAGCCCTCAGCAAACTACAATTCCCAGGATCTCATAGAATTGAGCCATGGCAGTTCAAGTGGTGCCAGCTGCCTTAATTCTTTAGTGTATTTGTACCCCAAGACTCAAGGCAACCAGGGCTGGAATACATACTCAGCCATGGAAACCCATTTCGTGACCATGGGCTAGTCATACTCTCTCAATTGTAGAGGAAGACAATGACAAACCCTCACTGAACAAATCTGAGGCATGGGGACCAGAATAGATTCACTTTAGATTTGCCATATGTTGGGAAAAACATAAAGGTAGACAACAACAACTGGACTACCCTTGTAACTCCCGTTTGCACCCAAAGCACTCTATCAACACCTAGATAAGTTAATTGGCTCTTTATTTTTAAGTTACCCTTAAAATTGTGCCTATTCACTTTAAAAAACAAAACAAAAATAAACTGACAATTGTTGCTTAGGTTGCTTCTTTTTATGATGCACTTACCTACTTGTCATCATTATTCCAACAGATAAAAAACAGATAAAAAGCAGCAAGGGAAGAGGGTTCAGTTTCATTCACCCATGTATGACATCTGTTGTGAAAAGTGGATTAACTCTTATCCTACTTCAAATCTGAATGGTGAATACACATGAATAAGAACATATGGCTGCTCCCATTAGATATGGTTTGCCCAAAGCTATAAAACCTAGCAGAAAATAGAAAATGGTGAAGGGAGCAGCAGAACTGGAGCTGTGGAAATCCGATTCGTGGAGTATTTAAGGACATAGGTTACTAATTTAATTCAGTTCCTCGGCAATCCTGAAAATATTCCAAGGCTAGTGTGCACATCTGGAATTAGTTTAGCGACTTTGGGAATTGTTGAAGTTTGTGACTAGCCATCACATAATGCTATTTGTTAAGGCTTATCCATTTGTAAAGTGGTTGTTATAGTGGGCATGGCTGTTCCCCAAACGCCCATTTTGCAGAAGGCAAACTGGTGGAACAAAACAAAAGATAACTTGCTCAACACAATGCAATGTGGGAGTTAGCTTTGAACTTCAGAACACAAAGGGACTCATTGAACTCACAGCTTACTGTGCCAGCACATATTTCAGAGAAAGCCAACTGATAAAGTTCTGAAACAAAATTGTCCAAGAAATTGAGTAAGAAACAGAGGTGAGACAGGTGCAGCCCGAAATGCCAGATCATGGATTTACTCATACAAAGCACAGTCACATTAAACTAATGTAGTTGAAGGAAGCACCACATGTATAACTCAGAAGAAGGTAATAACTCCCCCAAAAGCCCTAGATGAGATGACTGCACACCCAAACTACACACAAAAAGACAACAATCCTGTATATGCCCCCTAAAGCAACTGAGATAGGAACATACACCCCACGCAACAAGCAAATTGGCAAAACACTCCCTGTGCTTGCCATAGCTATGAAAGCTTCCTCCTGCCTTTCACCAAACCCTGTGGGATACTCTCCAGCATCTTCCCAAGCTGTTTAATGGACCTCAGCACACTATGAATCCACTTTAAATCTGGTTTCTGCCTCCTGCAGAATTCTGGATTTGTAGTTTTGGGAGGAGCCTTTAACAGCCACACTAAACTACAAACTTCAGAATTCTGCAGGAGGAGAATTAAAGTGGATTAATTATCTAGTGTGTTGAGGTCCAATATGTGACATACCAACTTTTCTGCTATATTCCAATATATGTGTGTGTGTGTGTCTATGTCTGTGTCGTGTCTGTGTGTGTATGTGGAGGAGGTGGCAGTTGTGTGTTTCATGTTCTACCATCCTCATTTACATATTCTAGGATTTAAAGATAGTGCTGGGGACATTACAGCCTACCAATTTAATTAAATATATCAAGAGGGGCAAATAACCTGGCCAGTGTCAAGGACCTGTAGGCACTGATCCACAGGTCTGAAAGGAGTTGCTGCATGTGACTTGACTGTTTCAGCTGTATTGCTTTGAATTAAATCTAGACAATCTCCTGGAAGAAAACACTAGATGAGCTCTTCTGAGTAATAATGTCATACACCTTGTTTTAATATTTGTGCTATGGAAGCTGTTGGTTGCTGTCTGCTCTTTGATGTTTGTATATGCTACATTTATTGGAATACTAATCCCACAAAGGTAATAGGAGTTTCTGTAATCCCTGGCCATATTGGCTGGGGATGTTGGGAATTACAATCCAACAACATATAGAGCAGTGTTTCTCAACCTTCCTAATGCCGCGACCCCTTAATACGGTTCCTAATTTTGTGGTAACCCCAAACAATGATAGCTCTGGACCGAACTTGCCACAAATACTCAATATGCCCAAATGTGAACACTGGTGGAGTTTGAGGAAAATAGACCTTGATATTTGGGAGTTGTGGTTGCAGGGATTTATAGTATACCTACAATCAAAGAGCATTCTGAATCCCACCAATGAGAGAATTGGGCCAAACTTCCCACACAGAACCCCCATGACCAACAGAACATACTGTGTTTTCTATGGTCTTTGGTGACCCCTCTGACACCCCCTTGTGATCCCTCAGGGTCCTGACCCTAATCTAGAGGGTCATTGATTCTCCATCCCAAACCTCCACTCAGATGGTCACAAATATAGGACCTAGACAGGACAAATGAGGGACTTCTTGCTAACTGGAGAACGGGAACAATCCTTTGCTTCAAACCTGCCCTGATTGGCTTTGTTAATACTTTTCTGCCTAACCATTTGTAAAATGTAAAAGACGTCTCTCCAGCTGAGTCAGACCAGCTCTTTCCCCATATCTATTATTTTCCGTATGAAACCTTTTACTTGTGACTCATGTTGTCAATTGATTTTAACAGAATGTACCTGTATATGGTTATGTCGTGGGCTCAACCTTGTAGATAGCCATAGGAGCTGTTTCCCCCCCAAGTGATTCATCTAATTGACTTCAATTATGGTAATATGAGTAAAATAACTCACAAGGGAAATGTTTACACTTTTGGGGCTCTGCAGTGCTAGACTGCAGACCGGTGCTTTTATCCCTCCTGGTTTCAGTAAATGCACAAACTTACCAGACTCTATTCAAGGATTCTAGGAGACTAAGCCAATTTTTTCATTATGCAGTTTGTGCATATATTTTGCCAGGCAGGATGGCCAGTATGTGTAAGAGAAAGTGGCAAGTATTGAAGCAACTGCAAATCCAATAATCAAGGCACCCCTTGTAGCATAAATTGTTAATTAAAGGAAACCTTGGGAACTGAAAGGATATCAGCTATGCTAAGTATGTTTGGAGGAGCCCCTGGTGGCACAGCGGGTTAAACCACTGAGCTGCTGAACTTACTGACCGAAAGGTTGGTGATTCAAATCCGGGGAGCGGAGTGAGTTCCCGTTGTTAGACGCAGCTTCTGCCAACCTAGCAGTTCCAAAACATGCAAATGTGAGTAGATTAATAGGTACCGCTTCAGCAGAAAGGTAACGGCGCTCCATGCAGTCATGCTGGCCACATGACCCTGGAGGTGTCTATGGACAATGCTGGCTCTTTGACTTTGAGAAATTGAGATGAGCACCACCACCCTCTCTCCAGAGTTGGACACAACTATACTTATTGTCAGAGGGAATCTTTATCTTTTAAGTATGTTTGAATGTAGAAGGTAACATGCTAACTGGGGATGATAGAAACTGTAGTCAAACACCAGGTAAAAGAAGGTTGATAACACTTCATACTGACAGGAAGGGGAATAAACAATCACAAAAATAGAGAAGGTAATACATTTCTAAGTTCAACTGCAATTTTCTTAGGAAGACTGTTTCCAAAGTTTGCCTTTTGGGGACTCAGATGGTATTTGGCAACCTGCTGTGTGGCACAGTCGCAATCCGTTTTTGCTTAACTGCCAGCATTTGCATCAAGACTGACTCATCTCTTGTTTTCACACATCCTAACATTTGTCTTACACTGTTGCGTTTCCACCTTCTAACCATACACACATTTCTGTGTCCCAGTCCAACTGCTAGCCAAATTACGCAGTTTCTCCTGACTCATAAAGGAAGAGGACACAGAATTCGCTTTGCCACATGAGGTAGTTTCTCTTACGTGAGAAGCTTAGTGTTCAATACGTCATGTATGTGCTTCAAGGCCACACAGGTTGAGTACACAGATTTCAAGGAAAAGATGGGGTAAGGGCAAATAAATAAACATGTGTTTCAAGATTGTATGAATGGTTAAGGGGTGGAAATATTTAACTGTCTGGCAGTCATGCTAAAGAACATCCCACAATGATAGTAGGAAGTGTAATAGTTGTATTTGCTTGGGGGAACATTATTAGCAGGGGAGAACATTTTCTTTATGACAATTAACAATAGTGACAAGGAAGGAAAATCTAGTCACACAAGGTGCAGGACATAGAAGTGATTATTATGACTAGAATTTATAAATATTCAAGGGACGAAGATCAGGTAAATGGCATGAGCATATCTAAAAGTCGTGGAATATGGCACTCTCAACTCCATTATATATTGAGTACATAATAATAATAATAATAATAACAATAACAACTTGGATCTGCACTCATAATTCGAAAATACATCACACAGTCCTATCAGCTTGGGAAGTGTTCGACTTGTGATTTTGTGATATGAAATCCAGCATATATCTCTCATTTGCTGTGACATACTATGTTTTTGTGTCAGTAAAATAATAATAATAATAATGACAACAACAACTTTATTCTTGTATCCTGCCACCATCTCCCTGAAGGGACTTGGGGCAGCTTACACGCGAACTCCATGATAATCTAGATATGTAATTCTGCTTAATTATAGGTCTCATATTTCCTTGGCTGGCAATAGTGATCCAAATAATGTCTGACATCAAGCTTTTGTTAATCCTCTCTCAACTACAACTTCCATGTTTTAAATATACAAAGCAGGGGAGCATCTCTTCACAGTTATGACTATCCACTCTTGCTTAAGAACGTAGTAACTACCTCGCTGGTTGTCAAACCATAATTTGATTGGTTTTGTTATAATTTATATACCAGCTTGCTCTCAAAATGGGTCTCAAAATGGATAATCCATTCAGTTCAGCATTTTGTAATAATGTTTACCCTTACATTGATAAGGGTAATCTACTCTTCTTTTTATTTGGTAAGAAGAAATGTCCTAATCTGAACATTATTTCACAGTGTTTTTTGCTATTATGAGAAGCAATCAATATGTATTTATTTATTGTGTCAGAAGCGAATTGAGGATGCAGTTATAATGTATTTAAAAGCACAAACAAAGTTTAAAAGTTGGCATTATACTCAATGTCCTTTGACCAGAAGCTGGCCACTTGGATTGCCTCTGGTGTCGCTGTAAAGAGGTCCTCCATTATGCATGTGGCAGGGCTCAGGCTGTATTGCAGTAAGTGGTCTGTGGTTTGCTTTTCTCCACACTCGCATGTCCTGGACTCCGTTTTGTAACCCCATTTCTGAAGATTGGCTCTGCACCTTGTGGTCTTCCAAGTTGCCCTGTCATCTGTGTGACCAGACGGGAATTTCTCATCCGGTATCAGCCATGGATTGAAGTTCCGGGTTTTAGCCTGCCACTTTTGGACTCTTGCTTGCTGAGGTATTCCTGCAAACATTTCTGTAGAACTCATAAAGCTATTTCTTGATTTATGGTATTGGTATGCTGGCTGTTATCCGAACAGAGGATGGGTCGGAGATGTCACTGCTTTGGTCCTTTCATTATTGGCTGCTACTTCCTGACGGATGTCAGGTGGTACAATACCAGCTAAACAGTATAATTTCTCCAGTGGTATGGGCATAGACATCCTATGATAATGCGGAAACAATCAATAGACTTCCCCTCTTTCAATATGTCTTGTCCTTGTTACTATTTTTACAGACTAGGAAAAGAACCCTATTCTTCTATTGAGGCTGTTAAACAAGCCAAAGGAATTAAAGCTGTTGATGCAAGGGGAGGGAACTACCTGTGGTTCTATTATTTTCTATCACTTGTTTTCCTTTAAACATACGGGTTTTGTTAAATAGCCAAGGCATTTTTCCTTAAACAGTGAACTGATAGGCACACTGAGCAAATGCTTACAGAGATTGCACAAAGTCAGCACTTGTCAGAACAGAGGATAGATCCTTTTGCAGATAACCCAGCCTCAAGTGGACAAGCCTGGTAAAAATAATCATTTGTTTCAATCTGTGAGATATACCGTGGAAAGTCAAAGGAGGTCACTGTATCCATCCTCTTTTAACAGATTGGCTGCTTTTAAAATGAGAGAAGATAAAGAAAGCAATGTTTTATCCCACTGATGACATGTTTCTTGTCTGTGTGTGACTTTTTCTGGAATTCTTTATAACAACACCGAAATACAAGCTGGTATGTTGGAAGCTGATTAAATATCAGGATAACATATATGTTCTAAATTATGTTTACTTTTTATTTGTTTGAAAAATAGGCATAGAAAATTATATTCAGGATTTCCATGCTTTCTCGAATTCCAGAGCTGTCAAATTACAGGCGTAGCCACAACAGACATGTTCATGGCCACATCCGAAACAAACAATTTATGTCAGGAATACAGACCCACTGCCTTGACATTGGATGGTTGTCAATGGCAGAGTGGTAGACCTAAGTCCCAGATCTGTCTGGCCAGTGGAATAGATACACTGAGGTCTGAGGAACTCAGGATGCATTTCAACTATACAAATATTAGGCAACTTGTTCATGTTCTAAGTCAAAATTGGCAGATGGTACAAGCTGAATAGTAGCACTGACAGCTAGCAGTCTTGAAATAAGAGATGCAAACATTAAGTAGGCCACCATCTACATGTGTTTTCTATGCTACTGGTAAGAAGTTAGTTTTTATTTTCATTTTTTGGGGGCACCTGTTCCTTTAAGAATTTGATGAATAATATTAAGTTATTTTCCACAAAAATACATTTGAATGCAAAGTAATAGGTAAGGAATTGAAGGGAGAAATGTACTCCGTTTATAAACCCTCTGAAGGCTACTTACACTTATTCCACAGTGTAATTGCACCCTAGGTTTTTGACTTCAACTCCCATCACCCCAATTTGGAATACATCTTACCAGTTAAAACAGTGGACGTGGCTCTTAATGAGATATGTCACATTATCACAGGATGTCTATGCCCAACACCGCTAGAGAAATTATACTGTTTAGATGGTATTGCACCACCTGATATTTGTAAGGAAGTATCAGCCAGCAATTAAAGGATTAAGGCATTGACACCTCTGGCCCATCCTCTGTTCAGATATCTGCCAGCATGCCAATGACTTAAATCTGTAGATCGTGAGATCTACAGAGATACTCATAGGAACACCTCAGCAAGCAAGAGTCCAAAAGTGGCAGGTAAAAATCCAAAACCTCAATCAGTGGCTGATACTGGATGAGAAACTCCCTCCTGGACACACAGAAGGCTGGGCAATTTAGAAGCCACTGAATAGACTGCACTCTGGCACCACAAGAGGAAGAGCCAATCTTAAGAAATGGGGCTATAAAGTGGAGCCCGCGACATGTGAGTGTGGAGAAGAGCAAACCACAGAACACTTACTACAAGGCAGCCTGAGCCTTGCCACATGCACAATGGAGTAGATTCCTTTTTTAAAAATATTCTTTATTGAGGTTTTCATAAAACATAAAACATAAAGCAAGAACAAAAACAGAAAGAAAGAAATAAAAAAATAAAAAAATGGAGTAGATTCTTAAAACAACACCAGAACTACTCCAAGTGGCCAGCTTCTGGTCAAAGGAAATTTAGCATAATGCCAAATTTCTAAGTTTATTTGTGGGTTTAAAAATACATTATACAGTAAAGTCTCGCTTTTCCAACATAAACGGGCCAGCAGAACATTGGATAAGCGAAAATGTTAGATAATGAAAGATTAAGAAAAAACCTATTAAACGTCAAATTATGTTATGATTTTACAAATTAAGCACCAAAACATGTTTTAAAACAAGTTGACAGAAAAAGCAGTTCAATACATGGTAGTGTTATGTAGTAATTACTGTATTTATTAATTTAGCACCAAAATATCACAATGTATTGAAACAGCTGTGGATCCAGGCAGGAGGCAGACTGTGCTGGATAATGTAGAACATTGGTTGAGCGAAGGTAGGATAAGTGAGACTCTACTGTAACTTTATTCTCAATTAGCTTCTCACTTCAGTGATGAAGTGAATTAGCTTCCGACATGATAAAATTAATAAAAATCAGCCCCAGTCAGCCAGCTTCAAGAGTGAATAGGGATATCAACCTTGTGTATACAGGGGAAAATGTTACTTACTTACTTACTTACTTACTTCCCTCATTGTCCGAGTAGGATAATCCTCAAGGGTGGGTCCGTAGGTGACTATGGAGCCCTATTCTTGATCTGCATCGTCTCCTGCAGTGAGGGCATTGGTTTCCAGGTGGAAGGTGGTCCCGGTCAGGGTTGGCTTGACGCGCCTTCCTCTTGGAACGTTTCTCTCTTTCGCCCTCCATTTGCGCCTCTTCAAATTCTGCAGCACTGCTGGTCACAGCTGACCTCCAGCTGGAGCGCTCACAGGCCAGGGCTTCCCAGTTCTCAGTGTCTATGCCAGAGATTTTAAGGTTGGCTTTGAGCCCATCTTTAAATCTCTTTTCCTGTCCACCAACATTCCGTTTTCCATTCTTGAGTTCGGAGTAGAGCAACTGCTTTGGAAGATGGTGGTCAGGCATCCGAACAATGTGGCCAGTCCAGCAGAGTTGATGGTGGAGAACCATTGCTTCAAGGCAGTGCTGATAGAATCGTTCCAGGAGTTGCATATGACGTCTGTAGACGTTTTGCAGGCATATAGCAGGGTTGGGAGGACAATAGCTTTATAAACAAGCACCTTGGTATTCCTACGGATGTCCCGGTCCTCAAACTCTCTGTTTCATTTGGAAAAATGCTGTGCTCGCAGAGCTCATGTGGTGTTGTATTTCGGTGTCGATGTTGACTTTGGTGGAGAGGTGGCTGCCAAGGTAGTGGAAATGGTCAACATTTTCTGATGTTACACCATTAAGCTGTATCTCTGGCAGTGGAGGGGGATTGGCTGGTGACTGCGTGGTTTATATTTTATAATATAATAAATAAAACTTTATTTATATACTGTTCTATCTTCCCAAGAGGACTCAGAGCGGTTTCCAGTAACAACACCAAAACATACAGATAAACAACATTAAAATAAAATAATCAAAACTACATAGGCATAAAATAATCAAAACGACACATATATATTAAAAGCAATTTTGCCTATTCTTTGTGCAAATCATTAGGGCTGAAATTTCAAAAAATGGGCCTAGACATTTAAGAAACGCTGGTCCGGGCTAGTGCAGACCAGGATATGAAACGCTGGGAGATGGGCTGGCTAGTGCAAACCAGGATATAGGGGGCCGAGAATGGTTAAAGTGCTGTTACCAGCAATAGTAATTATGGGCCTGTGGCTTGCTTGTTAATTGTGAAGGTATTAGGTGCCAAAAACAAAACTTAAATTTAGTCATGTAGCTAACTCCAGTTGTGGTTATACCACACTTACTTAGAAGGAAGCTCTATTTAGCCCAATAGGACTTCATTTTGAACAAACATGGAGGGCAAGTAAGATCCACTGAATGTATTGTAGCATAAACATGCTTGGCACACTGCCCCACATGTCTGCCAGTATCATTACAATGAACAGGATGTAATTGATTCCCGCGCTTGTTTATTTGGATGTCAACCCTGGCGTTCATGAAATTTATTCTCATGCAAAACAAGGAATTTTCAACCTTATAAATTCTCAGTCCTGGCTAGAGAAGATCAAGGGTGATATTTATGCAATGTTGTCTATTCCCAATCCCAAAGGTTTAGAGGTAAGTAAATGTTCATAAATCTTACAATGTAAGCAATTAAACTAAGCAAAGGAAGGTCTATGGAACATTGAGATCAATAATGAAAGTTATGTAATGGCTATATTTCAGATTGATATTTTTAGGTATCCCCATCCCTTGACCGTGTGTGCTTTTTGAAGGTTAATGCTTTCTGGAAATGATTCGTTCATTGCAAGGCGAGTCTGTCCTGGAATATTTCATTATTTTCCTTTTAAAGAAATGAAATAAAAAAAATTATTATGCCGTGTAAGTTATTGCTGGACATGCACAGCCTTATCATTTGGTTGCTTAGTAACCGAGGGGTGGAGAGAAGGGCTGGCAATGGGAAGAAAGAGAAAGAGAAAGCTTTGCAGCAAACACTCAAACCCAGAAATGGCAGGTTGACATTTCATTTAAGGTAGGTCTGGATTGATCTGGTGCAGCGTTGTTTGGCTGGGCTCCAGTTATTGATGATGGTTCATGAAAAAGCAATCTCACCCCTTTGTGCATGCAGAAAGGCCACGATATTGGAATTATTAAGCAAGGCTCTGTCAAATCATGTCAGAACAACTCGTGGGTTTCTTATTTATTTTCAGTGCAATCCTAATGCATGCCTCCTGAATAATAGAGTTCAATGGGCTTACCCCCAGGTATGCCTTGAAATTTAATAAGAAATTTGATCTCAAATTATGACTCTCTGTAATCATGCGATGGTGTTCTGTCAACAATGTGTAAACATTAGAACTGAGTCGCTTGAGTCGCTTTGGAAATCTATGAAAAGGGGGGGAAGATGATTTCAGTGCCAATGTTGTTGAATTGCTGAAGGACTGCAAGAAGAATGAGATCTGACGAGAAAGCAATAGAAAGAGAAACAGATTCATTTTGCTATATTTTTAAATCCTAATTTTCATCTATCTTGATCTTTCAATTACAAAGCAAATAAATATTTCAGGAGGAGTAGTAAGCTTTTATGAGAGAAGACCAAGGCTGCATCTACACTGTAGAGCAGTGGTTTTCAACCTCACTAATGCTGCAACCCCTTAAATACAGTTTGGCATGTTGTGGTGACCCCCAACTATAACATAATTTTTCTATGTAATTTTGCAAATGTTATGAATTGTAATGTAAATATCTAATATGCAGGATGTATTTTCATTCACTGAACCAAATTTGGCATAAATACCAGATACACCCAAATTTGAATACTGGTGGGGTTGTGGGGGGGGGGGGTTGATTTTGTCATTTGGAAGCATTCAGAGAACTCCACCAATGATGGAATTGAACCAAACTTGGCCCACAGAACTCCCATGACCAACAACAGAAAATACTGGAAGGGTTTGGTGGGCATTGACCTTGAGTTTTGGAGTTGTAGTTCACCTACATCCAGAGAGCACTGTGGACTCGAACAGTGATGCATCTGAACCAAACTTGCCATGAAAACTCAATATGTCCAAATGTGAATACTGGCAGAGTTTGGGGAAAATAGACCTTGACATTTGGGAGTTGTAGTTGCTGGGATTTATAGTTCACCTACAATCAAAGAGCATTCTGAACCCCACCAACGATAGAATTGGGCCAAACTTCCCACACAGAACCCCCATGACCAACAGAAAATACTGTGTTTTCTGATGGTCTTTGGCAACCCCTCTGACACCCCTTCACGCCCCCCCCCATGGGTCCTGACCCCCAGGCTGAGAAACACTGCTGTAAAATTAATGCAGTTTGACACAACGTTACTGTCAAGCCTCAATGCTATAGAATCATGGGAGTTGTAGTTATACAAGGTCTTTTGCATTCATTGCCAAAGAGTGCTGGTGCCTCACCAAACTGTAATTCCCAGGAGCCATGGCAGTTAACATGCTACTAAATGGCATTAATTCTATAGATGCAGCCCAATTTTACAAAACCAAAAGTATTGATTATACGACACAAAGTTTGGTTAATATATTTTCCACTGTTTGTTACTCTTGGGTCTTTGAAACTGCAGTAAGCAACCCCCCCCCCCGCCCCCCAAAAACATAAACATCATTTCCTCCCTCACTTTTGCAAGAGATCTTATTTTCTGCCTGGGGAGGAGGGCAGGAAGTGTGGGGTTATTGCTAGAAAGTCTGTTGACACATGATGTAATTGCAGTTTGACAGAAGATTATGTGCCTTATATGGAATTGGGATGGGATCTTCAGGCAGCAGTCCTATGCCCATTTACTTCAGAGTACTCCCCATTTTTTCTCTGTTTGTTTGCAATGTTCTGTTAGAAATGTAATATAATTGACTGGCTGCCCTGACACGAGAAATAAAAAAATAAACTCCCCATTAAACTCAATGGTGTTTATGTTCTGGCAGATATGAACAGGATTGCATGGCTGAGTTACCTAGCATCTAAAATCACTTGAACTGGGCTTCTTAATATTTCAGATATTTATTTGTGAACAAATACATCACACTATCATTCCAAATGTCTAGTTTTTTTACCCTAACCCGGGGGCTAACTATGGCATTTTGCTGCCTGAGACAAAGCTGAAAACCTCAAAATAGTTCTTATAGTCAAAGTGTAATGTACTTAAACCCAGGCATGTTGAATTGATATCGGAGGTGGAAAATTCAACAAGCAACTTTTTGTGGCTACACAATTTACTGAAACCCCCAGTGGTGCAATGGATTAAACATTTGTGCCAACAGGACTGAAGACTGACAGGTCGGAGGTTCGAATCCAGGGAGAGCGTGGATGAGCTCCCTGTATCAGCTCCAGCTCCCCATGTGGGGACCTGAAAGAAGCCTTCCACAAGGATGGTATAACATCAAAACATCCGGGGTCCCCTGGGCACATCCTTGCAGATGGTCAGTTCTCTCACACCAGAAGCAAGTCGCTCCTGACACGGAAAAAACAAACAAACTCTTATCTACAATTCCAAAATCCCAAATACTCCAAAATTGTGAGCATGGCTGGCTGAGATAGTGATATATTGGGTTTCTGATTACTTAATCTACACAAAATTATGATATTGTGGAAAATTACTTTCAAGTTGTGTTTTAAAGATGTATATGAAACATGGGCCCCCTGGTGGCGCAATGGGTTAAACTGCTGAGCTGCTGAACTTGTTGACTAAAAGGTTGGCGGTTCAAATCCAGAGAGCAAGTTGAGTTCCTGCTGTTAGTCCCAGCTTCTGCCAACCTAGCAGTTCAAAAACATGTAAGTGTGAGTAGATTAATAGGTACCGTTTCTGCAGGAAAGTAATGGCGCTCCATGCAGTCATGCTGGCCACACTTCCTTAGAGGTGTCTATGGACAATGCCAGCTCTTCGGTTTAGAAATGGAGATGAGCACCACCCCCCAGAGTCAGACACAACTAGACTTATTGTCAGGGGCAACCTTTACTTTACTATATGAAACATAAATGAATTTTGTGTTAAGGCTTGGGTCTAATTCTCAAGATAACTTATTATGTGCAAATGCTGATATTCAAGTTTCCAAACATTTCTGGCCCCAAGCATTTTGGTTAAGAGATACTATTTGCTTCCTTTTCTTGACCCCCAACCCCAAATTAGGATCCTGAGGGAGCTGACCCTTTTTCTGTAATTATAGAGCAGCCCTGCCTGATACTATGAAGTTGCTGTTTGGAAGTAGAGCATATCCCATTATACTTTTATTTGTACAAATGTGAAAAAGGAAACTCTTTCTGGATCCAGATGTTAAGATGCTTTGTTATTGTCACAACTCCAAGGACAGTTTTAGAGGACAATTCTATGCTGGCATTGGCTTGTTTATTTACTGACTTTCATAGGGGCTTTACAGTTAATTAACTTCCCCTGCCTCTTTCACCCTTTTTCTTGCTCTAGAAAATTTGTTAAAGATAAAATACTCTTCAGAATAGCTGAAGAGTATTTTCTAACTTCTACCGGGATCAAAGCATAATCGGAGCCTGTTCTAAGTATGTTGCATTTCTTTAAATATATAGCCTGCCCAATATCCACAAATCTCAAAAATTTAAAACAGTTGAAAACAGTAAACAGAGTAAATGTATATGAAGCAGTCTTGACATGATAAAACAAGACAGATTAAAATTAATTATGTCAATTTGAGATGATTTGAAACCAGGCATAAATGCAAATATGGATGAAATCATAAGTTCTTGTTGGTTTTAGACAATCTGAGTAGGAAATTCTAAGTACAAACCTCTTTTCTATTGTTTTAACTTGAAATTATGTTAAATTGTATATTGTTTAATATTTTTGCTGTCCAGAAATCCCTTCATAAAAGGGAGGATACCTTGGCAAGTCATACATCCTTAGCCTCAGAAAACCCTGTGATAGTTTACCTTGACGTTGCCATAAATTGGAAATAAATACTGCTGTTCATGCAGTGTTAAGATATCATCACAGTTATGCTCGGTTGTTACCACTCATACCTTAGTCATACTTCCCTGATTAGATGTAGGCTTTGCATGAAAAACATTTATTCTATCGTTCAACCCCTAGAATTGCTAGATCGGGATTGGAAAAACCCCAGTCTCAGAAACAGTTTGAGCTGAGCAAGCGGCAGAGGATTTTTATGATGTTTCTGAGGATGAGGGAGTTGATGGCTTTCACAGTGAGGAGTCTGGTAGTGATCAGAGAGAACTGCAGGCAGATGAGGCTGATGTTTTGGATTCCTGTTTTAGTTCCCAGGCAACAGAAAGTGAGAGTTCCAGTTCTCTTGTGAAACAGCCTTAGGCTGGTGGGGAGTTTTCTCTGGAAACTAGATTAGGTCTGAGAAGGCAAGGAGTGAAAAATAGATAAATGAGATATTCTCAGAGAATCTGCGATAAAACCCTGAAGGCCCGGGGTGTTCAGCATGATCTCATGGGCACCTGGATGGGCTTAAATTAGGTGGTTTGAGCTTCAAGCTTCTCAGAGGAGACAACGTTACCATAAAGGATGGCTTTTCTGTCTCTACTCGCAAGTTCATGATTCAGGTTTTTAGTTCTGGTTCATGCCTTCGTTCCTTGGAGGGTTTGCCTTGGAAAAAGTTCATGTTTTCCTTTTATAGATATGTGTTTGAAGTAGTGCTGTGGATTTTGGTTCTCTTGACTTTCAGTATTGGACTACTGCTTTTTTTCTATTCTACTGACCCTTTTGGAAATGGCAATTTTCTCCGTTTTACCTGCTTTCTTTAATAGACATTTTTAGATAGTACTACCGGACTCTGGAGTGGTTCTGAGTAAAAAAGTGTTTCAGTGCTAGAGTTTGACAGAACTCAAAACATTATGAGATTTTTGCTTTTTATTTTGTAACTTGATTGTGCTGTTCTTGAGCATGAATTCGTAGATGTCAACTGAAAGGAATCTACAAATATTATCCATAATTTGCAATATAATTGCAAACAGTTCAGACAGGAGAAATGAAAAAATGTTAACATTAATTAATAAAATAAAGAGCAAGAGGACTCTGTTGCAATGTCACGTAAAATGAATTGTGGAAAAGAATTCAAGTCTGCATTACACTTGGTGCCCAGGGAAACAAAAGACTGGACACCTTTGCTGCAAGTACATTCCTCAGAGTTTCAAGATGAACAACATCACAAGCCCCAACATTTCAAGATGAAACTCGAATCGGAACATGTGTGACAAAAGTTATCACCAAGGAAACTAGGAGATGTAGCAGCAGTTTGGGAAAGGCAACATTCTGCCTCCCCACTCCCCTGAACTGAGCACAAATTACTTATGGACTTTGAATTCAATTTGGAAATCAGTTGAGAGCGAAGGGGGAAAGTAGGAAGAGGAGAGAAAAACTAGGAGATCTTAAAGCAGCTGAAAAAGAAATGGCAGAGCATTAATCAGGACTGTCTCTGCCAAAGTGGGATTGTTGAAGGCTATGGAATATTACAGAACACATTTACCAGTATATTGTTAATCTCCATATTCAGGCAGTCTGACTGTGTTCGTATAAGCTATTAGTTCTACAGAAAAAAATTCAGAAGTTTAATCTTTTTTCTAGGAGCAACTTTTAAATAATGCTACAATTACAGTTAGTCATAACTATGATTTTTCTGGAGAAATATCTGAATGAAAAATAAAGAACTTCACAATCATGCACAAGATTTGCCAACTAAAGAGAGGAAGATAGATTTGCCTTTGGCCACAGATAACAAATTCTAAAAGTTGTTGTAGATGCAATCTTCATCACACTACAGAAGTCAGTTATGATCTGGTAAAGATTGTAGTCTTGTATTAGATTTATATCTTTGTGACTCAACTAAGTTAAGTATTCCATTTCAAATTTGCCGAAGGCCACAGAACAATCCAGAATGAACTATCTAAAAGCAAACGGGCCTGAGCAAAGTCAAAACTGAGCTCTACAAAGACCACATCAGCAACAATTTAATGCAGAAGATCCCAAATTGTATTGATGGCATTTCTAGTTAAATGAAGACAAGCATATTATATTACCCTGATGCTTGTGTTTGGGTAACTTTTGGATGAGGGCTAGTGCTGTAAACTGTGGTAATCTGGCCACTCCAACAGGCACTTCTTCCACTGTCCTCTTTTTTTCTCTTTCTTTCTTTTACTGTATGGACAATTACAATCACAGTGTGTTAGTCACAGTTTAAAATTGTGGGTCTGAGTTTAGCTATAGTATGCTGCGGTTAGTAGAATTCATTCTGAAATCTAGAACATAAGCAAACTGAAACAAGAGCTTCCTGGCAATGGTGATGGAATGCAGTGGAAGACTGACAAGAATTACAGTTCAAGTTGTAGCATCAACAGTAGTTTAAGTAAACTTTCAGATGGAGAAAGTGTGGTGCTCTTCTGTGGCTGTCATGGATTCCCAACCCTAATGGTTAGAAAAATATTTTAGTTCAAAATACTTTCTAGAGCAGGGGTTCATAACTAGGGCTCCATGTACCTCTCAGGGTTCTGTGGAAAGATTTCAGGAAATCTGTGAGCTTGAATTGAAAAAAAAAACACCCCAACAACTTTATGTTCTCTGCCCTCTAACTGAAACTTAGCATTTCCCTCACTTATGAATTATATAGTATTCACTTCATATCAAATTACAGTTGTTGCATGTCTCAAAAATAGCTTAAACAGATGTTGCACTGTGTTAGGTTATCAAGTACTGAAATTGTGGGAAAGCTGTAAAATGTAATTTTGAATAATACAAAGACATGCTGATGTTGAGTGTCATAAAACTATTTGTCGCTATTTTCTGAGAAGGGATCCATTGTTTTCATCCAACTGGCATAAGGTGTCCATGGAACAAAACAGGTTAAAGATGCATGTTCTATTAGGACAGTGGATCTCAGCCTGTGGGATCCCAGGTGTTTTGGCCTACAACTTACAGAAATCCCAGCCAGTTTACCAGCTGTTGGGATTTCTGGGAGTTGAAGGCCAAAACATCTGGAGACCCACAGGTTGAGAACCACTGTACTAGGAGAAGAGGGTAATACTGCTTTATCTATTTTATACCAGGTAGAAAATAGAAAGTGAATTGTGGTCAGTTCCTATTTTGGAAGAAGGCTTCTTAAAACAATCCAATAGAGCAAAACTAGCCCTCACTTGGGTAAAATTGGCCCTCACATTTCCTAGATGGTTTAGGAGGCATTCATATTTTTTACACACACACACAAACCGATGGTGAGCTGCAGCTCTTAAAGGTTCTTCCATGCATGTTGGAACAGTTCATAACTTTGTTTGAAACTGATGGAGTTGCCTATCATGTAACTACTAACTGAAACGATATAAATCAAAGGGTAGCACATTCCCAGTTTCAGCATGAAGATCTTTCTCCTCTTTAGGTCATAACTATGAGTGACTTAAAATACAACCTTTTACTTATTATTATTATTATTATTATTATTATTATGTGCCGAGCAGTTGCTGTAACTTCATGTGACATTCTGTAGGCATAACAAAGAGAGTACTAGATAATGAGTTGCCAGGCAACTGAACATGGTTCTTCCCTTTTGCCTATAATCCCTAAGGAAGCACCTACCTACAGAGACTTTCCTATCATAGCAAAGTAAGTATTTGAGGGTTCATAGGTATGTAAGAGGTAAAACAAGATTATTACTTTTGGATTGTATATCTTCAGACTTCAGGTGGAGTGATGGAGTTGTGGTTTAACACATCTGGAAGACCATACGTCAATGTGTAGAAGTGTCTAAGGAGATAACTGTAAACTAGGCTGCTATGTACATTACATTATGTAACACAATTTGAAAAAAAATCTGTTCCTGGTTTGGAAGTGTTTTTCTACTCCAGAAACTTTGTTGCCGTGGCTGCCACAAACTATGTTGAATTGGTTGAGACTCGATGAGATATCAGTGAAAAACTATAGCAAAATGTGCTGCAGGATAATAAACTTAATAAACTTTTCCATGTTTTTATGATAGAACCAATTAGGAAATTGCATTTATAACCCAGGAACAAAAATCGTGTTACAAAGTGTTATGGCAGCCCATTGGGAAAAAGAAGTTTGTCTGTGTTAGTTGAACCGAAAGAATCATGAGCTTTGTATCCTACTGTGCGAGTGAGTCATTTCATAATTCAGAAAAACATAAAGTGTAAAATATATTTCATCTAGCATTCAAAGCTCACAATGTTCTTCATCAGGCAAAGGTCGTAAAATAGAATGCAGGGGAAGGGAAGTGACGTCACGGTGTCTACATTTTTGCTTTGAGATGTTATAGGAAATGTGAGTAGATGAAATTTAAGACCACACTTGTAGCCGTGAGCTAAATGGAAACAAAGGCAGTACAACATTAACTATTGCATTTCACTTCTTCATATGAAGTTACAGAGCATCTCTTCCTGAGAACTGTATTTCCATAAAGTTTGGTTCTTTGGGCCACTGTGTAAGAAGAATAAAAATGGTTTTCTGGACAGGTCTCTGTACTGTCAGGTCTGGCAAAATGGCACTACTATAAAGAATCCTCCACCTTGTGTGACTGTGGAGCAGAACAGACAACTCTGCATTTGTATGCTTGTCCGCAATGTCCTGCCTCATGTACAGAGGAAGAATTGTTGGAGGCTATCGACAATGCAGTTGCTGTTGGCCGTTTTTGGTCAAAAGACATTTAGCCACTTGTGCTCTTTCTATTTATACTACTTTAGTATTAATTTATGCAATGCTTTTGATACAAAATAAATAAATAAAGGTCTGGATACAGATGTAAGAAAATATGTCAGCGGCATCCAGATAAGATTACTTTACTTTTGTTGGAAGGTACGAGAGGTTAGAAAATCAAGTTCAAGTATATGATGATGCAAAGTCCACTTTATGAAGTATGCCACTATTAGCAGGTAAATGTAGTGTTATCAAATGAAAGAAAATCAGTGGTACGGTATGTTGGATCTTTTTAAATGTGTGGACACTGGATCACCTTGGAGCCATCCTATTTCAGTTGTTCACACCTCAAAAACACTGGGGTCTGTTTGCTGTAGTTTTAAAGTGAGTTTATTTGGTCCATGTAGACACAGCCCCTATCAGCTGTGGAATTAATGAGAAGTTTTGTGGAAAAGGCAGAGCTTCTTTCTTTCTTTACTTCCAGAAGTCATATATGAGCAAAAAAGAAGGTGTTTTTTTTTTTTTGCAGGTTTGCGTTAACATATTTGCCACAGGCAAAATAGATACCATTGTGTACTCTTGCTTTATTATCCACAACGTCCTTGAAATTGGGAATATTTTCAGCAGACTGCTGGTAGATGGAGGAAGATATAAGAAACAGCATGTTGTATTGTGCTGAGGTACTAGCAGATGTTTCATTTTGCTGAATTACAGAATAACTTTGGAAATTGTTCTGCTAGTACAGCACAGGTGGAAAGATAAATGGAAATGAATGCATCTGAACATAAAGTGCACTTATATTTGCTGTGAGGACATCTGTACTGTGCTAGAGGTAATTATTTTAAATCGATTTTAGCCTTAGTTGTAATATTGTGTATAATGTCAACTCACAGTCAGATCAGGTGATTGTTTGCCTAGTGATTACAGTGAGTAGCAATGTTAATACAGATTGAGCATCCTTTTGTGAATTTTCTGTACTGAATTGTATACAATATTAGCACTCTACAGATAATTTCACATATGGAATGTATCTTCAGAAGAAAGTGAAAGTTTTCCTCTGAAAAGCCAAAAAAGAATCCAGAATCCTTTTTTCTTGAATGGTCCTTAACACCATGAGGTATTAGTTACTGTACTGACAGGAAAAAATGTAGAGACAGCCATATTAGCTGTAAAACAAGATCCAAAATACATATTGTGAGATTATTATTAATGGCAAACTATTGTTAGATTCATATCACGTTTCGTTTGTGAGTCTAGTCTTGGTTTGGAAAGTTACTCTTAAGAGGATTGATTATAAAAAATATATATGCAGAAGTTTTCCATAATTGAGCAGTGCTAGGATGATGCTTATGCCCTCCCCCCTCGCACCAGTGGAACAACAGGTTAAACCGCTAAACTGCTGAACTTGCTGACCAAAAGGTTGGCGGTTTCAATCTGGGGAGTGCGGTGAGCTCCCACTGTTAAACCCAGCTTCTGCCAACCTAGCAGTTTGAAAACATGCAAATGTGAGTAGATCAATAGGTACTGCCTTGGCGGTAAGGTAACGGCACTCCATGCAGTCATGCCAGCTTAGAGGCATCTACGGACAATGCTGGCTCTTCAACTTTGAAATGGAGATGAGCACCACCCCCCAGAGTTGGACACAACTAGGGAAAACCTTTACCTTTACTTAGGATGATGCTCATGGTTTCATTCTCTCAGTTCATTCTTCTAAATTGCTAAGGGGACCCAAATTCCAGACTTGGAAGGACTGAGAGGTAAGACAAATGCTTCTTTGTGTTTACTCAGAAGTAAACTTTTCAGAAGTAAACACTTACATTATGACTCTTTAAGCTTAAGGGCTTGAGATGTTATCCTTGTACAGAGTATTTAATTTGTGATCGTCATAATAAATTGTGGTAGCACTGCCCAAGCCTGCTAAATACTATTTGGCTAGCAATTCTGGCTGGTACAGTATGTTATGGCTTGAATGCCATGTGCTGCTGTTACCAAGCATTTTTTTTGTTCCCAGAGGGAATAACTGTCCTTTCCTTTGTTAGATTTGCAGCTTCTGCCAGGCCGATGATTAAGGAGAACATATCACCTTGAAACCCTGTTGTGCTGTTTCTTGGCTGAGATAAGACCATAAGGGCCTCAGCTTGAGTGATGGAGAAAAAGTGCAGTGGCTTCTTTGAAGCATATTCTAAAAATATTTAGACCAACTGGTGCCAACCACCTGGGGAGTTGTGCTCCCTTGGCAGGCACTATATTTAGAGACAACCGCTTTGTCACAGTAAGGCGAGAAAGACTGTCCTTATCCATCCTTTTCTCAGTTTTCTTCTCCAAGTCTGTGCAGGCCTATGTACAATATGACTCTATATCCTCTGTGTGTGTGGGATAACTCCTCCCCCCCCCCCCCCGTGGATACTTGAAACAGTGGATAATACCAAACCCTATATTTTACCTATACTCGGGCTACAAGCATACCATAGAATCACACTGGAGGCCCTGGAAAGGCCCACAAACACTTCCAGGGTGAATATTTATTGGAGTGTGGATAAGTGAAACTGTGGCTATCCAATCCAAGGATGAGGAGATTGTATTGTATTTTTTGATTTCGGACACCATAGACATCATCACACAAGGCTCCTAAAATGAGTTCTACTATTGCAAACCCATTTTATTTTGAGACTGGAGAATGCATGCTTTATCCTTTTTTTCCTATCACACCAAGCCTTATTGAAAGTGCTTTCACAAAGCTCAAAAGCACGTGAAGTTTACCACAGCGAACTCCTTTTAATTTGTGCATTACCCATCTTATTTGTGTGAGAATTGTGGAACTTTTAAGAATTCACAATCTTTATTCTTTCGCTCTCTTCGAACTTTGGACCTGTGAACCCCTGGACTTCCAAGCTTTCAATGTACAGTACTGAAGCACCATCCCTATAAACACATAAATATTAATTAAAAATAAATAAGCAGTTTGCAATTAAAAGGCTTTTCCTATAATGTTTATTCTGCGAGGGGGAGGTATAGTTTTGAATTTGAAACCTTTTTTTAGCAACGTAAAACTATGCATGAGTGGGAAGTTCTGGAAAAGCATTGCAAAAAAAAGGAAACATTTAATTAACTGGGAAAATTCATACAATTGGCTTGGTGCATCTATGGAGCTATGTTTTGTGTGTGTGTTTGTATCTCTGAATGAAGCAATTTAGGAGAAAATGAAAAGTTTTTCTTTTGCAGCCAGACTTCTTCTCTGCCTACTGGAATTGGCAATGGCAGGAGATTGGGAACAGGAAACAGGAATGGATAGAACGAATACCCACAATATGTGCCCACAATAGATGTCACTGGCCTCAAAGTCCTTGCAGATTGGCTTCACATTACTGTGTGTTGAACAGACCTAAAACAGGTTTTGCACATTTTAAAAAATGGTAGCTTCAGTATGAATTGAAGATTGGTTTGCAACAATATCCTGCAATAGATTTTTTTTTTCATTCATAGCTAGGGAACTTCCAATGTGGCTTGCAAACCTCATGTGATAACATCTCAGGAAAATCTATGCTCAGGAAAATCTATATGCAATGTCTATACTTAGCAAATGTTGGCAGTTGTATGAGACTAAAGTGAGTTAGAGCCAAGAGCAATCGACAAAAGCTGTAATTCTGTTGGCAACTTATGCAAGTGAAAGGATTTCTTACATCAGCCAAGCAAGGGAGCAGTTGGACTTTTATTTCTTATACTTTAAGCATATACTGCCTCTGCGGAAAAGAGCTGTGGCTTTTGCACAAACATTTCATTCAAATCTCCTATGGTCATTGATGACCATAGGAGAGAATAGAGTTGTATCCCGAGGTTATGCTCCCTTGTTGGTGATAGGAACTACATATACTGCCAGTTCAATATTCAGCCACAATGTAAAAGAGTGTGATGTATTTGCAGTCTTTCAAGTGAATGGGGAATCATTAGTCAATCAGGATGAACCACTTCTTAGAGGAGTTCTCTCTCTCTCTGTGTAGGCAAGAATGTGCATAAACTTGATTTACATTTTGTTCACATGTACACATATCAAGAGTTATGGGCATTGTGCATGTTCAGTGGGTAGTGGCGGTAGATATTTATTTATTTATCATGTCAGGGGCAACCAGACAATTGTATTACATTTCTAACAGAACAAAACAAACAAACAGACAAAACACAAAATTTGCAAGCTTGGTAGTTGATTAAATGTCCTTTGACCAGTATCTGGCCACTTGGAGTGCCTCTGGTGTGGCCGCAAGAAGGTCCTCCATTGTGCATGTGGCAGGGCTCAGGTTGCATTGCAGCAGGTGGTCTGTAGTTTGCTCTTCTCCACACTCGCATGTCGTGGATTCCACTTTGTAGCCCCATTTCTTAAGATTGGCTCTGCATCTTGTGGTGCCAGAGTGCAGCCTGTTCAGCGCCTTCCAAGTTGCCCTGTGTGCCCAGGGGGGAGTCTCTCATTGGTCATTGATTGAGGTTCTGGGTTTGAGCTTGCCACTTTTGGGCTTTTGCTTGCTGAGGTGTTCCAGCGAGTGTCTCTGTAGATCTTAGAAAAGTATTTCTTGATTTAAGTCGTTGACATGCTGGCTGATACCCAAACAAGGGATGAGCTGCAGATGTCACTGCCTTGATCCTTGCACTATTGCCTGCTACTTCCCGGCAGATGTCAGGTGGTGCAATACCGGCTAAACAGTGTCATTTCTCCAGTGGTGCAGGGCGCAGACACCCCGTGATAATGCAGCATGTCTCATTAAGAGCCACATCTACTGTTTTAGCATGATGAGATGTGTTCCACACTGGGCATGCATACTCAGTAGCAGAGTAGCATAGCGCAAGGGCAGATGCCTTCACTGTGTCTGGTTGTGGTGGTAGATGTTATTGTGCTAAACGTATTTCAGTCAAGTCCAATACAGAAGACACAATAACATTGCACTCAGGCAGGAGGAAAAAGAACAGAAAAACTTTACTCTTATCAGCAGAGTTAAAACATAAACTTGCAATGTTACAAACAGTGCAACAAACTTACATAGTCTTTGTAAGCAATACAGAATAAGGCTTCTTCATCTTCATCCAAATGAGAGAGTAGTAGAAATGGTTGAGCAAAATGCCTGAGCAAAGGCTCCTCAGAGCAAAACCTGAACTGGTATGGTTTTTAGAATTATACCCCACCGGGTGTGGTCCAGACTTACAAGTTGACCTACATTAGCAGCTGCACATAATAATTAACAGCATACGGTTTTCTTTAACACACACACACCCATACTTGATCCTGTTACGACTTACTGTAACAGATGTGGCTACTAGGCACAAGTCCACTCAACTTGCCACATCCTTTTCAACAAATGTACAACAACCACTATAAAGCAAACACATTGATAGTTAAAGTTGCCAAGAAGGGCTAGCCTTCAAACTTTATCTTGGCACTTCAGTCTCTCTCATACTTCACTTGCTATGAGGGATTTGCTAGAGTAGCTGAACAGCAGGGGGCAGATTCAGCATGAAACTGGAAAAGAAATATGTTCCCTTGGAAAGGTGATAGATGGATATAATCCTCTCCCCATTCCCCCCCCCCCCTTTCCAACAGCCTATTTTAGATATTGGCGACAGGACATTGGCATGGAAATATATTATAACACGAACCAGCAGAAACCCTTTCAGAAACATCAAAAGCATACAGGGATTGCAGCAAACTGGGGTGAGAGATAGTTTGAAATGTACCAGTTTTGCCATACCAGTTTGACGAGAAGCGGGAACTTAAAGGTTTGTGACTAAATTAAGGCATATGCATGAATGAATTGTTGTTGCTGTGGTGAATACTTATAGACTTAGAAAGAAATCTCCATTAATGCAAGATGTAAGTAGAGCATATTCAACTTTTTAAAAATTTCTGTAGCCATAGGCTGTCTGATGATTATCTGTGTGTCTGGTTAAAAACTGTAGTTATACTGCGAATACTACAAAAGCTGGCTTTTTTGACCAAATACCTTTTGCCCATGCACCTCCCCCCCCCCCCATACACTCTATTTCTGCCCTGGCACGGGGAAACAGAACGATACACTAGTTCTGAAGGAAGAACAGGTCCTCGGACTTAGCCTGTTTGCATTCTTTTGATGAAAACAGAGTAAAGCAGAGACATGATACACTGCTGTCTAATAGTGTAGTGGCAACTAGGGTGGTTTTCCGAGTTGTTCTGGGACAGGATCTACTGGCCAATCAGGTGAGTGATTCACTCGTTTTGGGTGCAGCTCCATGTTGGCAGAGGACATCTCTTGCCTGGGCTATCCAGGTGTGCATGGGCAGGATACATAAAACTGTTCCCTCAGGAACCCAGATTCAGTTTTCTATGGATCCAGATGGCTATGGATTGTATTACATTGCCTTTTCCTTTCTCACGGTTTTGGTAGTTTCTGCAAGTATCTAAATCTAATTTGGAAGAAGTGGGATTGTATGCTCATCACCCCAATTGGAGTAAAGCTTAGGCTCATGGACCCGATTCATTCCAAGGTGAAAGGGAAACAAACAGTGGTGTTTGCCCATGTTGAATTCCAAGGCTGCCACTCCAAAATTCCCTTGATCACTTGGGTTGGTCTGATGGACTTGCTTATTTCATGCAGTCTATGCATCCTTGATAGGCTAAACCTGTTCAGTTGTAAGCAGTAAAGTTGTATAACCTAAAAAAATATTCAGTGACGTGTTGTTACTACTGATCTCCAGCTATTTGCTGCCAATGGAAGGGGGCATTGGCCTCTTGAATAAAACAACACTATAATCATTAGAACTCACTTGAGAGATAATAGAAATATCCATAGGGAGTTGCTTAATTTCCTTAGCTATAGGTAAAAGTAAAGGTGTTCCCCTGACATTAAGTCCAGTTGTGTCCAACTCTGGGGTGTGGTGCTCATCTCCATTTCTAAGCTGAAGAGCTGGCTTTGTCCGTAGACACCTCCAAGGTCATGTGGCCAGCATGACTACATGGAGCGCTATAGTCCTTAGGAGTTGACAGCAAACTTGTGGTTTGAACATTAGGGGAATTAAGACAGAAGTCCTTGGTCTTGCTTTCCTTATGAAGCGTAACAATATGAAAAACCATTTTTCATTCATTCTGTTTTCTAATTTAGGATTATAATTTCTCAACCTAACACTGGCTACACTTTCACAACAAGTTTAGTGTGTACAACCTACTTCACTTCAGATTTTAATAAGATTTGTTTGAACAAAAGCAACGAGATTAAAAAAAAACCAGACTCAGTTTTAGTTTGTCTTTATCAGTGATTTTTATTTTTCCATTTAAGTTTCTATTGAGATACATAGAAACACAATTTCCAACACTAGTTCAACCACTTCAAACTAGTTTTGATATAGTTTATGCAGATGAATGTCTTCTTGTCAAGTGCCTCCTACGAAATAAATACAATGAAACGCTTTTGATTTGAAAACACATGTTTTGTAATACATGGTTGGAATTCAAAGAACAATGCGGAAAGTTCCTATCCATTCAGCAGGATTTTTTTACTCTTGTTGTAAAATTTGGATCTTTCAGTCATTTAATGTCCACTTCTAAAACTCACATTATACTTCTTTGGTGCTTATTATACTAATCGATTGTCTTTCAGGGCTCAAAAAGGTAGCATAGTCGGGGAGGAGTTGTGAGTTATAAAGGCTATTTTAAGTGTATTTATTATATGTAAATCTGGGTTTTTGCCATAATCCACACTATTATTATTAATTTTAATATTTGTATTGGATTTTTAAAAGTTGAGTCCCCCCAGAGAGAAAAGTGGGGTACAAATAAAGTAAATAATAATGGTGATGATGATACACCCTTTCATACCATCGCTCCATTTCTGCTACAGTGATGATCCTGTGTTTGATTTTTCACATTTGACATACAATGATACAGTTTATATATCTTGTTTGCTCCACTTCATACCCTGTGATTATTGTTTGTTTCTTTAAAAAAACAGAAAACAGTAATTGTGGAATTATGCAATAATCCAATTGTGCAATGATGCTTATGGAACCACCCCCACTCCCTGATTCCATCAAGAAGATAAACACATACTACATAACTGCCACCGTTTTTTCTGCGCCTATTCCTCACAAACCAACAATCAACCAGTTCTGCTTTTGTATTACTTTTTAACCCTTTGCATATTAGTTTTTTTCCTGAACTCCATGGTTTCACTGGGCAGTAATCCTTAACAAGATTACATTGGAATTGCAGCATTGCACTATGCTCCTTACTTAGTAAAGGTAAAGGTTTTCCCTTGACATTAATTCGAGTTGTGTCTGACTCTGAAGGGTGGTGCTCATCTCCATTTCTAAGCTGAAGAGCCGGCGTTGTCCGTAGACACCTCCAAGGTCATGTGGCTGGCATGACTGCATGGAACGCAACCTATTAATCTACTCACATTTGCATGTTTTCGAACTGCTAGGTTAGCAGAAGCTGGGGCTGACAGTGGGAGCTCACAACGCTCCCCAGATTTGAACCTGCAATCTTTCGGTCAATAAGTCTAGCAGCTCAACAGTTTAACCCACTGCGCCACCGGGTGCTACTTACGTACAGTTTGAAAAATAATCTAAAAAATATGTTGGAGAATGGAGAATGAATATACAGAAGGTGCCCAAATACTAGAGGTAGTGTGAGGTTTTCCTGTAGAAGTTTTCCTCCGAGAATCCCCAAAGGAGGAACAATGAAAACACACCCATGCACTTCTCTCTATGTTCCTAATATCACAATGAAGAAGAATGAGACCTTCACATCCAAAGTGGATTCCAATCAATAGTGGAATCGGAGAGGGAAAAGAATCAGTTTCCAAAGAACCCAACATCAATTCAGCACTCGGAAAGCCATGGCAGATTTATTTATTTATTTATTTCCATTATTTATTTATTTAATTAATTAATTTCACTTTGAGGGGACTCAAAGTGGTTCACAGCAAAGTGAATGGCAAAATTAAATGTCTTACAAAATATAAATACACCCCATAACTAAAATAGCACAAAACAATAGAGTAAAACCAGTATAAACTATACAACATAAAACATCGGACATAAACAAACATAAAACATTAGACATTAACCAGTCTTGAAGTTATCTTGACTACTTGTTCTCACTCCCCGAATGCTTGCTTGAAAAGCCATGTTTCAAGTTGTTTCCTAAGTGCCAGGAGGGAGGGGTCAATCTTGCTGGGAAGGGAGATCCACAACCAGCACCGAGAAGGCACTGTCTCTTGTCCCCACCAATTGTGCCTGTGGGGGTCGGCAGGACTGAGAGCAGGACCTCCTTAGCTGATCTTAATGCTCTAACTGGCTCATAAAGGGAGATGCATTGAGATAGGTAAGCTGGACCAGAACCATTCAGGGATTTATAGGCTAAAGCCAGGACTTTGAATTGAGCTTGGTAGCAAACCAGCAGCCCGTGGAGCTGGCTCAGTAGGGAGGTTGTATGCTCCCCATGTGTCACTCCAGTTAGAAACCTGGCTGCTGCCTGTTGGACTACTTGAAACTTCTGAACAGTCTTCAGAGGCAGACCCATGTAGAGTGTGTTGCAGTAGTCTATTTGAGATGTAACAAGAGCGTGGACCACCGTGGCCAAGTCTGACTTCCCAAGGTACGGGCTCAGCTGGCACACAAGTTTTAATTCTATGAGTGCTCCCCTGGCCACCACCAAAACCTGAGGTTCCAGACTCAGCAATGAGTCCAGAAGAACTCCCAAGCTGCGAACCTGTGTCTTTAGGGGGAGTATAACCCCATTCAGTACAGGCTGTAACCCTATAACCTGTTTGGCCTTTTGACTGACCAGGAGTAACTCTTGTCTTGTCTGGCTCATGCAGTAACCTCCAGGCAAAGATGAAAGAAATGCAGTGCAAATGTGAATAACAGTGCTGTGTGATAATCTCCTTGGATCACCTGCTCCAAGAGGAAATTATGGAAGCCCAATGTAATTGTCCCAGTACTTAAACTGGTATCTTCAATCTTGTGTGCTAATTACATGCACAAATACCTCATCTTGCAGAATGCAATCAGTAACAGTTGACTATCTGAGTTACACATATAATCTTCACTGATGTCATCCTTTCTCGTTAAATACCTCTTCTTGAGGATCAAGCCCTCCAACTTCCTTTTAATCTACACAGTGTGGGACTCATCTTATGCTGAATTTTCTCATTGTGGATTATTAGGGAAAAGCTTAATTTCCCCCTTTGCTAATGGTTATCATAAAGCCCACTACAGAAATCTTATGTAGTATACATTCCAATTCTTTCTCCTGTGATCCATGGAAAATAGAAGAAAGGATGACTGGCAATAATGTTTGAAAAAGCTTGAATGTGGCTTCTTGGCTTTAGGAAAAGAAGCTTTCACAGAGCCAGATCACTGAGTGTATTTCTTTCCCTCATATATTATACCACCAAGGAATTGCCAGGAAGATAAATCATAATTTTGTTGACTAGTAGAATAAATCTTAATTTTATTCCTGTAGTCATAACAGTGATCTATTTAAGTAAATTTGCTACGTGAAAATGCCTATACTCAGTATATATTCTTTATTCTTCTTTTAATCAGGATATAATAGGGTTGCCATAAGGCAGGTTCAACTTGAATTGCATGTTTTGCTTTGCTTTGCTTTCGTTTTTTGCTCTATTGTTTCAGGAATGTATGGACAATTGTACAGCATGGAGTGTCATTGGGGGTGGGAAGAAGAGGGATGTTAATTGTGTGCTTCCCAACTAAAAGCAGTCTAAAATTATCTAGCTACACCACTGCTTGAATGGTGAAGCACAATGCTGAGATTAATGCTTATGGTTGGGAATTGAATGACCCATTTGCTCTGAGCCTGGTGCAGTCCAGGGGAGAAACAAAAACAAAACTGAACAGATGGCTCCACGCAGAGCAACATGCATGATGAATCAACTATCACTATAATATAATTTTAAAAGACCTGATATGGAGAGAATGTTGATAATTATGGTTAATAAAATTAATGGGGAAAGTACTGGCCTAATGATTAAAATCTGGAATGGTGGATGTAGAGGCTCTGTTTGGAAAACGTGAAGTAGCTTATTCATTTAGTGGGAGAAAGGTTGTTTGTTTTCTTCCAATTACTTTTTGAATATGCACTGGGATACAAATACCTCAATAGGGAACAATGAAATGAAATAAAATTAATTTCGTCTTTATTATATCAGCTAATAATCATAAACTCTTCTTTTTACTGTCTTGCTTAGTAGCATGTTCTTACTGTTCCCTCTATTGCAGGTATGGGCAAACTCAGGCCCAGGGGTCAGATGCGGCCCCTTGAGCTCTTTTCTCAGGCCCTCCTCTCTCTCATCACCCTATCCTTCCTTCTTCTCACTTTCTTTCCTACTTCCATCCCTCCCTTCCTTACCTCCTTCCTTTTCTCTTTCCTCCTTCCTTCCCTCTCTTTCTCCTCCCTCCCTCCCTCCCTCCCTTCCTTCCTTCCTTCCTTCCTTCCTTCCCTTTTGTCTTTCCTTCCCTCTTTCTTTCCTCCCTCCCTCCATTCCCTTCCATCCTTCTCTTCTTTCCTTCCTTCTCTTTTTCCTTCCTACTTTCCTCCTTGGGGATGTTTAGCTGGGAGAAGAGACAGGTGAGAGGGAACATGAGAACCATGTTTCAAGATTTCAAAGTGTGTTCCATTAAAGAGGAGGAGGGGGAAAACTGACTTTCTGCTGCTCTAGAAACCAGGACACAAGGGAGCATGGTTTCACAGGGCAGGGAAAGAGATTCGACTGAAAAGATTGGGAAGAACTTCTTGAGAGTAAGAGCTATCGGAAAGTGGCATAGGTTGCCTCGGAGTGTGATGGAGGCTTTTCAGCAGAGGCTGTCTATCGGGAGTGCTTTGATTGTGCCTTCTTGCATGGCAGGGGGTTGGACTGGATGACCCCTGGGGGTCTCTTCCAGTTCTAGGATTCTATATCAGGAGTAGGCAATCCTGGGTCTAATGGATACACTTTTTCTCTCCCCGCCACCATCTCATCCTGATGAATGCGAACTCTTTTGGGATCCAAATGTTACCTGTCTTTCCTTCACTTTCCGCCTCCGAAAGAGAAAAGGAAGGAGAGGAAAGGTCAGGGAGGGACTTGGGGAGAACACCCTCCCACCCCGCTCTGGCCTGCCATGTGGTCCCCAAGTTAGATAGTTTGCCCATGCCTGCTCTATTGTATATTTCTGCCTTAGACAATGGTTAATGTTTGACTTCACTGTTTACAGCAGACTTAGGAATATTACCAAAGCACAAACATAACACCATCTTCTGATCCCAAGGACATTGGTATCTACAAGAGAACAGACCAGCTATTTAAAACCAGACCACCATTTTACATATTCAACATGTCTCCAAGACACCCTTGCTTATCTGTTTTAGACACAGTACACTTTAAAATTATGATTCTGCAGTACTCCATATACTGTAAAACTGTTCCGAGGTACTAAAAAATAGACACTGGGTTTAAATCTCTCCCAATAATATACCGAAAGTAGATATTATTTCTTCGTGGAGGCCATTATAAGAGTTATATCTCATCACTATTTCAGTAAGATATGTATCTTTTTCTTTGTGCAGGCCATTATAAGAGCGCTATCTCAACATAATATCTATGGAGAGCCAATCAAGAATAAATGTCTCACAGTTCAGTTCTCCAGAATTTTTTACTAGGAGTTTGGGGAAAGGAACAAAAGAAGTCAATCATTAGGCCAGATTTTGTGTTCTTACTGTTTTAATGTTTTTGTTTTGTTTTATTTGATGGTATCATTTCTGTCTTAAATGCTATTTTTGGAATGAAAGCGTCTTATACCCTAATTATATCAATAATAATCATTTATGCTTGGTTGGAGCACACCATATCTCTTTCATGTAGGTAGGTATCATGATTTTACCAAAGCTCAATGTCATTGCACTAAATATGTAATTTATCAAACCAATTCTAATTCCTTTTTGATCCCTACAACTCTGTCCCTTTGGAGTCTGTCATCAGTTTTCAATCTGGCAGTATAATTGCTGACTTTAGAAAATGAGACTGAAATGAATGTGTGTTAAATTTCCATCTTCCCTTAGGAGACCTTGCAAAAATAAACATGGAAATATTTATTGTACATTGATAGATGAAGGGAAAATTCTCAAGACAATTTGGGACAGCTTTGGGTGAGACTTTTGTACAATTTTACCCTCAAATATGCTGATTTTAAAATAGTCGGCATTATTAGGGGAAATATTCAGGAATGGTTTGTGTGTGTGTGCACACGGGCATGCAAAGGAGTGTCCAAAAACCTCATCTCTGCTTTAAATAATGTTGTGATTTCCTTTTTCTATTCCACTCAGCAAGTGGAATAATGCATAATGCCAAGTTTTCAACTTTGTGTTTTTAAATAAAACTGTACCCTCAATCCACTTCTGACAAGATAAATAAATTAGTGACCCAGGAACGGAATAATTAATTCAGTCCAGGTCAGTCACAGGGTATTCAGCAGGGTGAAGGGAGAAGCAATTGAATAGTTGTTAGCCTTTCCAAAAGTTGTTCAGTAAATCTGTTGTCCAGATACAGAAAACCAGCAACAGGAAACCTGTCCTGTGAATGGCATCTTGTTCTGTTACATATTGAGACAATAAAATATTGTGGTACACAGTTTCTTTAAGAGCAGTCTCCAGTTTTTCACGAGCTATACAATGAAAGACTTTGCTGTAATCTATAACACACACGTTGAATTTCTTCTGGAATTTTTGATGTACTCCATTATCCAATATATGTTTGCAGTTTCTTCAGTACCTGGCATGGGAGATTAAGGCAATTGTCTGGTGGCTATTGCAATTCCAATATACCATAGTCAGAACTCTGTCTTGACTATGGTATATTGAGTATCTTCTTTACAGAGTTCCTTCAATCACTGCTTATTGGGTAGAAGTACAAGCCCCAGATTTTTCTCATCTGTAGCTGTAGACAGGAAAAAACACGTGTCATCTTCCATCTTTCAGCTACAGCTAACTTCTGGTTGTAGCTGTACATTATGTGCCAGATGCATTTTGCCGGCATCTCCCAGTACACCCATTCTATCTGGGTAGTACTGTACTTTGCAAGCCAGTTCTCTCCATTGCCTAAGCTTTCCTGCTGTTAATAGAGAAAAGTCTGTCAAGAGCAAGAGGTAGGGAGATTTATACTCTGGAGTCTCCCTTTGAAACACAAGGCTTGGAAAGAAGGAACATCTCTGATCTTGCTCTCTGGTTAGCTCTATCTTTATTTATGTATGAATTTTTTAAGCAAAACTAATTATGTTAAGAGTTCTGTCTCATGGTTTTATGAATGTGTACCTTTGTAATGCTATAGTGTGCAGCATAGGCAAATGGCTAAATTTTATCTTCAGAGAATACAAGATAGTGTGTATAACTTACCAAGTATTCACTCATATACTACAATAGGGGCCTCGGGTAGCACAGTAGGACTGTGTACCTTGTGCTGGTAGGACTGCTGACTGAAAGGTCAATGGTTTGAATCCGAGGAGCAGTTTGAGCTCCTGTCTGTCAGCTCCAGCTTCTCATGTGGGGACATGAGAGAAGCCTCCCATAGGATGGTAAAACATCTGGGCATTCCCTAGGCAATGTTCTTGCAAATGGCCAATTCTCTCATACCGGAAACAACTTGCAGTTTCTCAAGTCACTCCTGATACAAAATACGAGACACACACACACCACACCACAATTACATTGTGTTAGTCCTGCCTTTGTTTGGAGTGTATTATATGAGAACATGGCTCTCTTGGTGCCATACCGTGCTATACTGCTGTTGGGTTGTTTGGTAATTGATTCTTTTCCCACTGGAAATAATCTATTAATGATTTCCTTTCCCACTATGGTTTAAAAACAATGTTGGATGCAAAAGTGGTGTTATTGGAAGTATAATGGGCATGATCTAGGTTTGGTTCCATTGCTCCTTCGTGGAGATTCTCCAGAGACCTCTCAGGGTGCTTCCAGACAGCGCCAAAAAACGGGATTTAAAAAGAGGAGCAAGCACACACAAGTGCGCATGTGCACACACACACACCATGTATATAGCAGGATATGGAGGAAAGAGGCTGGTATTAATGATATTGCTGTATTTCGAGTATGGGGAAGCAAACTTGGGAATTGATGTCATTGAAGTAAGTGCAGATGCCGTGATGATGCGAAGAACTGCTGTTCTACTACTTTTCTACATACGGGAGAAGTGGTTTTCAAGTGAAATGAACTGAAAGAACTAAGTAATGTGATAAGAACCCATGTGAAGGGGCTTTTTTCAACTGTATGCCTTCTCTGATTAGGGATGATGAATGATAGAAGTTAACTTGGACTCTAGTTAACAAGACCAGTCTTGCTGCTCATATTTTCTATTCAGGGAAGGTGAATAACAGTTATACCAAACACATTACAAGGAGATAAGTGGGGTTGGGCTACCTAGTTTGGGTTGTACTCACACATAATTTTGGCATGCAACCTTCAATGTCCTTTTCTGAAGCAATTTGCAGAATCAACCAGAATAAGCTTTGTTGACACAGGGCCCATTTACACTGCCATATAATCCAGTTTCTAATCCCAGATTATCTGCTTTGAACTGGATTATAAAGTAGTGTGGACCTGTGTAATCTAGTTCAAAGCAGATACTGGATTATATGGCAGTGTAGTTTAAGCCTCAGATGCATATTTTGACATATGACCTGACATATGACCCTGTAGAATCCTACTGTATCAACAATGAACCTGCTTCTGTTCAAAATGACTTAATTCAGAATCCCCGAATTGCCTTCTTCATTTTCCCAAACACTCAGTGGCAAAACCCTTAAGAGCGCTCACAAACCTTTTACAATTGGAATGTGTATTTGCATCTTTCCCTCAAGCAAAGAGCTGCCATCATTTATTTCCTTCTTTGCCCTTATTTATCCTCACAAACCAGTGAGCAGGGTCAGCCTGAAAGACCATAATCTTAATAATGTGCCATGGTATACAATACATGAAATTAATATGACATAGCCTTTGAAAAGCTCTTCATTTCAACCAAATGTTTTAAACAGTGGCTGCATTCATATATGATATAGAAGTATGGTTTAGCTTTTCATGAGTAAGCCTCAAATTTCTACACACTCTTTCTCTTCCTCCTTGATGGAGGAAGAAATTAGATGTTTGTGCTTCCTTTTTCACACACATGCTGTATTTTGTCCAAATTCAAAAAATTGTGGTTTGCTCTAAATTATAGTTTTTTAAAACAAACAAACAAACTTCTTGTTTCAATAAATTATAGTTAAGATTATCAACAGTTTAGAAGTTAATCATAATGCTGAACTGTGGTTTTATTTAAAACAGAATGCAAGGCTTTTGGTTTTCCTCCTTGTGGCTGCACCACAGAAAGGAATTTGACAAGCCCAAGAATTGTGCATGAAATTTGTCATGGATAACTAGGACCACGGATAAAAGGATCCATGCCCAGTGAGCACAAGCTAAACAGAATGGGCCAGGATGGAGAAACACCATGTTGAGGACAGGTCACAGAGATTTATTTAGTTCAGCCAAAAGGAGTGCAAGTAAAAGCGGATGCTTCAAAGTGCACAAGCATAAAACATATAGAGAAAGCAATATGTCTTATACAGATTGACAACTATTAAAAACTCCTGCTCCCTTCCTTGATTGACTGAGAGTCTGGATCCACACCCTGATTGGCTGAGGATGCAGCTGACATTGCCACCTCCAGGAGGGGGTTCCCTTTTGCAGGGAAATGACAGCCAGGGATTCACTGGCTGGGGAAACAATCAGCTGGTGGAACACCCTCCTGGGTTGTGTCGTCCACAAAGACAATGTAAAAACAATGATAATTTGCTTTTTGAGTAGCTGAACAGTCCAGTCCCATATTAACAAAGGTGTGAGGCTCTTGAGACAAAAGATGATCATCTCAGCAATCAAGGGTTGGGCTATCAATAAATATATGTACATCAATAATGTACATACTCTGAGCCTCTGTTTCCATTGTCAGCAATCTCTCAACCTCAAGTGGACCATTTAGCTACACAAATAATTTTGCACTTATCTGGGCAGACATATCTCTTCATATATGAACAATGGATTGTGATGATTGCCTGGTTGGGAAACAGCCAGAGGGATTTGCCCAACTTTCCTACTTTCAGGGAAATGTCTCAGCAAGGTTACTGAGAGGTGTATTCTCTGGGCTAGATCTTGCTACGTTTCATAAGGAAGCTTATACACTTTATATAAAATAAATAGATACAGTACATAGAAAGATACAAGTTACACAGAAAGATACAAGAAAAATATTTATTTATTTATTTATTTATTTATTTATTTATTTGTATTAGGTATATACTGCCTTTTTCACCCCTGGGAAGACTCAAAGCGGTTTTAGAGTTGAAATGATAAAGTCTTTGTGGGGGTGAAGTTGCCGCTGGTCAGCTCCCGACCTCCGATGCTTCAAAATAATGAAAGTTCAAAAAGTATTGGAAAATAATATTACAAAATAATATATTTATTGCAGAGCCCTTGGCAAACTATAGATGTTTCAGCTGGGGTGTGTGTGTGTGTCTGTCATTGTGGTTCAATAGCATAATGGTTCAATCCTGATTTGGTGTTGTGATAAGATGGTCCATGTATTTCCATAAACTAGGGCTGGATCTACACTGCCATATAATGCAATTTCAGAATGCAGATTAACTGCATTTAACTGGATTATATGAGTCTACAATGCCATATAATCCAGTTCAAAGCAATTAATCTGCATTCTGAAACTGCATTATATAGCAGCTAAAATTCAGCCTAATATCATTGTGAACAAGAGAAAAAGGACAGTTTTCATAAAATGTCACATTTCTTAGGCTGGATTTACGCTGTCCTGTAGTCCAGTTTCAGAATGTGGATGAGCTTCATCGAGCTGGATTATATCAGTCTACACTGCCCTATAATCCAGATCAATGCAGTTGATCTACATTCTGAAACCGGATTAAAGGGCAATGTAGATCAAGTCTTAGTTTTATAGGTATCTGTAGGCAAAGAATAAGCTGCTTGTAGTTGTTAATCTTTGTTAGTCCAGATATCATCAAACTCCCTGAGCTTAGCTTTTTTTTGGTCACGAATAACTGGTATCTAGGATGGGCTGAAGGCACTGCGTCCTGCCTGAACTTGGAAATTAAGCTATGTCCATTTTGGCTAGTACTTAGATGGGAATGGCCACCAAATATGTATTGTAGCCTATATTTCGGAGGAAAGAGATGGCAAAACCATCTTTGAATGCTATGCCCAAGGAAACCGTAAGAGATCCATAGGATCAGGCAACTTGAAGGTGCTGGCTCGCAGAATTGCCATCCATGTGGCCAAATGTAATTGAAATACTGCAGCTCTTACAATAGTTATCATATTATAAAGGTTGTGAAATTGGCAAAAAGGCTTAATTTCTCTTGGTTAGACATGCAAATTAGATTTTGTTACCTGTCTGATAAATGATAGAGAGGTGGCTGTTATACATTGCATTTTAAGCAGCAAAGTGGCTGAAATCATTACTCAATTCAAGTTATGGCTCAGGGTGCATGACAAATGATTCTAGTAACATTGTAATTTTGTAATTTGGTGAGTTGTAAATTCTGGCGATTGGTTTGAGGCTAATGGGGGGTGAGGTGGTTTATACTAGAGTTTGTGCATCTAAAATATATAATTAAAATCCATACAAAATTTCAGGCTGTCATTTTATTTAATTAAACCATGCCAAAAATCAGTCCACTCATGCCAATGAAGTTTGATTTTGTTTTATTTATTAGGAATTTCTCTGCATTATTACTGTCGTTTGATCTCAGTAGTTTCTCTCCTTCACATTTCAAATGTTCGGGTTCACAGTGTCTTTCTTTTTGTTGCTTGTTGTGTGATATCCAACAATAAAGAAGTTGTAAAATTGTTTAGAATATAAGTCTTTTACTTGACACATGCAGCTTCTGTACATAGACACACCTTAGAGGAAACCTCAATAATTAAACAGGGGACTGGTTTCCAGGCCAGGGGAGATTTCCGTTAAAAGAATATGCAGTGTGCTGCTTTTGCAGCGATGAATGTGACAGCAAAAGCTTTTCAGAGGTAGAATATGAAAGGTGCTCCTCTCATAATTTCCTGAAGGCTGAATTATATATTGTTTTTGCTCCAGGAAAAATTGTCTTGTAGAGAGATGGCATGCAGAGCAAAATTCTGATATAACATATTCAGTTTGTGTGTGTGGTGTGTGTGGCTTACACATGCAGCTAAAGAAATGTGAATGTCTTCTGTGAAATGTGAAATTTCTTCTGTATGATAATGCAGTTTTAGAATGCAGATTAATTGCTTTGAACTGGATTATACGGCACCGTAGACTCCTCCGGATTACGTCTTGTTCACTGGTCTCTATTTTTTTCTATTCAGATCGTATTTCCTTACTTCTTTTATTTCTGACGTATCCTTCTGTTATTTATCTTAATTCTGTCTTTTCCTTACCTTCCTATGCTGTCTTATAACCCTGCTGATGATCCCGTGTCCTTTATTTACACCTCAATTTTTAAGTAATCTTTTCTCACACATATTACATATAGCACAAATTCGCTGCATTACCTCCGAAAATAAATGTCTCATTTGAGACAGGGGCTGAAAGATGGTAGTATGGCCTGGTATCTCGGTCCCTCTTTGGATCTTCATGAGACTTCTGAAAAAGTACTTTATGGTGCATCTACACTGTAGTACAATTCAGTTTGACACCACTTTAACTTCCATGGCTCAATGCTGTGGAATGAATGGGAGTTGTAGTTTGGAAAGACACCAGCACTGTTTGGTTGACAAGCCTAAATACCTTGTTTAATTACAGTTCTCATGATTCTATAACATTGAGCTATAGTAGTTAAAGTGGTGTCAAACTACAGCACTTTTACATTGTAGATGCACCCTGGGAGCCCCCAGTGGTGCAGTAGGTTAAACCGCTGAGCTGCTGAACTTGCTGAATGAAAGGTCAGCAGTTCAAATCCAGGGAGCAGGGTGAGTTCCCACTGTTAGCCCCAGCTTCTGCCAACCTAGCAGTTCGAAAACATGCAAATGTCAGTAGATTGATAGATACTGCTCCGGCGGGAAGGTAACGGTGCTCCATGTAGTCATGCTGGGCACATGACCTTGGAGGCATCTACAGACAAAGCCGACTCTTTGGTTTAGAAATGGAGATGAGCACCAATCCCCAAAGTTGGACATGACTAGACTTAATGCCAAGGGGAAACCATTACCTTTACCTAGATGCACCCCATATCAGTGTCTGCTCAGCTATGAATCTGCAACACTGTAGTTTAAGTTGAAAGCTTTTCTGTCTTGGATTCATTATGTATGTCAAGGGTTTACCATCATAAATCCCATCTCTGGGTTTTGGATCAAACTTCCTCTAAGTAGGCATCACCTGACTCTTATAAGAATAATACAGTGAGAGGTCACTTACGATCCCATGATTAAAAGGACACAATGTAAGTCTTCACAATGTATTGCACACAGATTAAAAAGATATTGTCTACCTTTGGCAGGCTTTTGCAGTTTGGTCTATGCACATTTTTAGAGTTGGATGCTCCTGAGATTCTTTGGTTTGTCGTCCTTCTTGGTGTCTTTAAAATAGCCTGCTAATTAATCTTCGGTTCCCTTTGTAAATTCACTCATAGCAACCAAAGCAGTTCCTTTATGCAGATTTTAATAAAGGTTTAAACACTTGAATGCAACAGTATAATTATAGAGGCATTTTATGTTACGTAGTTATTCATTGAAGATTTTTTATAGACAAGTATAATAAAGAAAACTAGGGGGAGGCAGGATTAATTGACTAAAAATGAATTTGGAACAGACAGGAGGTTGAAAGAAAGGGCAAGACTTAAGTTAAAACATGCCTTCGTATTACCACCGATAAGGAATATTTCCATTCATATGTTTGCGTATTTAATATATAGGGCTGGTACGGCTATATATTAAGTATTGTCAATAATTATATTTGTAACCTTTTGGGATTAAAAACAAATCAATTGTTTGTTCTTAAATACTGACTTTAAGTAAATACAAACATTGTAATCTATGAGGATGGCAACTTTTTTATGGCACCAATATTTATTAGACAATTAATTGATCCTTTTCTTGATTAGGTTCTCCTTAATTTGAGAACAGAGAACACTCCAGATGTTCTCTGTTGACCATATATATATTCTTCTGATTGCATTAAGTATTGGGCCAGCTTTTACAGATTTGAATTTGGGGCTAAACATCCTCTGAAAGGTAGTAGCAGGTTTCTTAAAATTCACCTACCGTCTTCTGACTCATTGCCAAAAATTTTGACAACTTTTTCACAGAGTACTGACATGAGTGAGCATTCATGCTCTAAGGCAGACACAGTCCTTCTTGCTTTTGTTTTCTAAATTCTCTTCTCTCTTGCACATTTGCTCTCTCTACTTTAATCTGTCTTTCCATTGCCTGTGCACAGACTGTTCTTTTTCTTCTTCAAGTACACCTTGCCGAACTCTGCTTTGGCTTGAAGCCATTCTACTTCAATAATTTTGCTGTGACCGAGTTTCTAGTTAACTTGTTTTTCCTGACAACATATATTTTTAATCTCTTCTACTTGTCTGCTCTTTTAGATATTTGTGATATCTTGTTCTTGATTATTTCTATTTCTCCTCCTGCTCTGACATTTCTGTCACTGTGTAACATACAAAGTGTATGAATATCTGCATTTTTCCAAATTGGAAAACTGTCGATAACACCACACATTCTCATCCTGCAACAAGACTTTTCAGCTCTTGATCCAGTGGGCACAGCAGACACAACTCATTAGCGATCTCTCTAGAGCTGTGTTTATCATACCTGTTTTTTTGCATGTGTGTATGTTCTGAATTAAACAATTCCACTTGAACATTCCTTTGACAAAGTACAAGTGTCACTTCTCTGAAATGCTCGGGACCAGAAGTGTTTGGATATTGGACTTTTTTAGATTTTAAAATATTTGCATCTGCCTAATCATATGCCTTAAAGATGGAACCCAAGACCAAACATGAAGTTCATTTGTGCTTCATATAAACTTTAAACACATTGCCTAAAGGAAATTTTATAGACAAGATTTGTAATGATTTCTGCATGAAACAAAGGGTTTACATCAGGCCCGTAGCCAGGATTTCGTTTCGGGGGGGGGGGGGGGGGCTGATTTTTTTTCAGGGGGGGGGGGTTGGGAGGGCTGAGTTTTGGAGGGGCTGAGTCTGAGTGAAAGAGGGTCTAGCCTAGCAAACCTTTTGTATCATTACCCCAATACCCCCATGCATATGGGATATATTGAGTATGGTGATCAGATCATGATATGAATAAACATAACAGTTTAAATAATGCACCAGTAAGGCCTTTTCGCGAACCACCATGAGAATTTCAGGGGGGGGGGGGCTGAAGCCCCCCGAGCCCCCCCCCCCCCCCGGCTACATGCCTGGTTTACATGGAGCCCTATTGAAAAGCAAAGATATAACTGTCCTTGAGTGCATCTACACTGTGAGTTTGACACTACTTAGACGGCCATGGTTCAATGACATGGAATTGTAGCTTTACAAGTTCTTTAGCCTTCTCTGACAAAGGATGCTGGAGCCACACCAAGCTACAACCCCCAAGATTCCATAGCATTCAGCGACGGCAGTTAAAGCTGTGTCAAACCACATTATTTCTGCAATGTAGATGCACCCACAGTCACCCAGGCATTTTGGATTTTGGACCATTTCAGATTTTGAATTTCCAGAAAAGGGATACTCTGCATAAGCCACTGTGAGTCTTCTTTGTGGAGAGAAAAACTGGGATATAAATAAACATCATCATCATCATCACCACCACCACCACCACCACCACCACCACCTCTGGGTTTAAATCAGGAATGCAATCATTTGATTTTGGTATTGCCTAAAAATGGTCACCTCAAAATAGCCAAAGGGAACAGCCAAACAAAAGTCTTGTTTGATTATACGACCATGTTGTTTCCATTTTCCCCTTTACACTAAGAAAGATGCTGGAATTTTGTCCTCCATCTCATTAATCTTCTTGAAAAGGTTTGCTTATTTTGCTTACTAGATATTGTGTATAATCAAAAAGCACTGTAGTTACTGCTTTTCATTGTTGTTATCTTTTATTGTTGCTTTTGTTGCTTTTATTATTTCTTTTCTCACGAAGGTATCTTCTTTTAAAAAATTGCTTTTGGGAGGACTTTGCTGATTTCCTAACTCTGTTTTGCATTTTCTCCCCTTCACTATCTTCCTCTTCAAGCTTCTATATACTGACCTCCTGTGGATTTCTATGTCACTTTCAAGATAGTAGCCCCCCCCCCCCACTTTCCTCCTATCTGTTTATCCTTGTATGCCCCCCCGGTGGTACAACCCAGAGAGAGTGCAGATGAGCTCCCTCTGTCACCTCCAGCTCCCCATACGGGGACATGAGAGAAGCCTCCCACAAGGATGGTAAAACGTCAAAACATCCGGGCATCCCCTGGACAATGTCCTTGCAGATGGCCAATTCTCTCACATCAGAAGTGACTTGCAGTTTCTCTAGTCGCTAGTGACATGAAAAAAAAAACACTCTACCATCTTTTTTCTCATTTCTATGTTGTTGTGGCCTACTCAAATGTAAAGCCATGCATAAGTATAGTTTTGTGGAATGTATTCCCTAGTAAACACACAAATCTTATTTCTTTGTAGTCTAGGAATGTGTTTCTATTCCCTACTACGAAGCTAAATTTCTCTCTTGTTTTATGTAGTTTCACAACATCTGCTTTGTATACAGAGTGTTCTCAGAACCACTGCAGATTATTCTGTTCTTTATCAAAGCATCTAATCTTTGTCTTCTCTATTTAATTTATTGCATTCACCCTCATTCATTTAACACAAATTAACTATTCATCCAATACAGGTTTATATACTTTTTAGTGTAGATAATCAGGGTTGTAAAGGAGTGGTGTTGTGGGGGTGTTCTACCCACGGTTTAATTATTTTGATGATGTTCTAGGTATTTTATGAATACAAGGAGGAAGGGCAGATGTTATTCCACAGGGGAAAGATTAAATCTTGTATATAGTGCAGCTCATTTTGTAAGAGTCAGTTCCACATTTTCTACAGCACTGTAGAATAATGTAAAGTATTATCATTCATATAATTGTTGCAAGTTGCTTCTAGTTGTAGTAGCAGCCAATAATGAAAGGACAAGGGCAGTGACATCTCTGGCTCACCCCCTGTTCAGATATCAGCCAGCACACCAATGCCTTAAATCAAGAAATAGTTTTCTAAGATCTACAAAAATATTTGCAGGAACACCTCAGCAAGTGAGAGTCCAAAAGTGGCAGGCTAAAACCTGGAACCTCAAGACATGGCTGATACCAAATGAGAGACTCCCCCCTGGGCACACAGAAGACCGGGTGACTTGGAAGGTGCTAAACAGACTGAGCTCTGGCACCACGACATGCAGAGCCAACCTTAAGAAATGGGGCCACAATGTGGAGTCCACAACATGCGAGTGTGGAGAAGAGCAACCACAGATCACCTTTTACAATGCGGTCTGAGCTCTGCCACATGCACAATGGAGGACCTTCTTACAGCAACACCAGAGGCACCTCAAATGACCAGCTACTAAAGGACATTTAGTATAATGCCAAGTTTTCAAAAACTTTGTGTTTTTTAAATACATTATAACTGTACTCTTGGATCGCTTCTGATATGATAAATAAATAAATTTATATGAATATGCGATTATCCCAAAATACAATTTCAGAAATATTTTGTGGTTAAGTGGCTGATTGATAGTACTTTTAGAAAAGGCTCTGTAGTCATCTGGTTGATTTGTTAGCAAGTGCAAATTTCAAAAAACGTTTGCTTCTTTGTGTGTCGGCACTTTCTGCCTTTTTGGAAGTGTCATCTGCATGTCCTTGAGTGTACACCATGTATGCACATCTATTTCAATCTGATCTGAACTTTGCAGGCTATTAATGGACAGGAAAAGGATTGATTGTCCAGGAATGTGACTCTAACCCAATCCAGATGGTCTGATGATGGGTTCACCATTGGGAGCCCTGGGGCATTTTCACAAGTGAAGCAGAGAATGCTTTTCAGTCTGGAAGTTATCACTCCTGAGCATTATTAATGCAAGAGAGAGCCAGGGTTGTTTAAAAAAACATACATTCTAGCCAGATTAGATTTTACATTCTGATCACAGAGGTGGAAAATGAAAAACAAAACAAACAGCTATTTGTGAAGGCACCCAGAAGAATAGTTGATGCAATTCTTCACCCTTAGTGTGCCAAAATAAGAAGTCCAGGTTGCTCTTTTTAATGAGACTGGATTCATACTTAGTTTATGTTTAGAATTAAATAAGGGTGTATCTACACTATGGAATGAATGCAGTTTGACACCACTTTAATTGCCATTGCTCAGTGATAAGGCATCAGGAGAGTAGTAGTTTTACAAGTTTTTTTTAGCCTTCTCTGGAAAAGAGTGCTGGTGCCACTGCAAACTATACACCTCAGGATTTTGTAGTATTGAGTCATGGCACTTAAAAGTGCTATCAAACTGTGTTAAATCCACATTGTAGGTGCACCCGAGGACTCTGATAGACTAGATTTCACATCCCCATTCAGCTATGGGAACCTTCTGGGAACGCAACAGCTTCTTATCCTTAGAGGAAACCAAAGTAAACTGCCTCTGAGGATGTGTTGGGCACAAAACCCAATGAAAAGGTCACCATAAATTGGAATTGACTTGAAGGCACATAACAACATAGTGACATGAACTGAACTGAAGTTAATTGTGACTTGTACTATTGATTTCAATAGGGTCAGCAGGGCTGTGTGACCCCCAGCCATAAAATTATTTTAGTTGCTACTTCATAACTGTAATTTTGCTCCTGTTATGAATCATAATGTAAATATCTGATAAGCAGGATGTATTTTCATTTGCAGGACCAAATTTCGCATAAATACTCAATATGCCCAAATTTGAATACTGGTGGTGTTGGGTGTGTGTGTATTTTTTGTCATCTGGGAGTTGTAGTTGCTGGGATTTATAGTTCACCTACAACAGTGTTTCTCAACCTTCCAAATGATGCGACATCCTAATATAGTTCCCCATGTGGTAGTGACCCCCAACCATAAAATTATTTTTGTTGCTACTTCGTAACTGTAATTTTGCTACTATTATGAATCGTGATGTAAATATCTGATATACAGGATGTATTTTCATTCACTGGACCAAATTTAGCACAAATACCTGGTACGCCAACATTTGAATACTGGTGGGGGGTTTTTTTTTGGGGGGGGGTTGATTTTGTCATTTGGGAGTTGTAATTGCTGGGATTTATAGTTCACCTACAATCAAAGAGCATTCTGAACTCTACCAACGATGGAATGGAACCAAACTTGGCACAAAGAATTGCCGTGGCCAACAAAAAATACTGAAAGGATTTGTTGGGCACTGACCTTGAGTTTTGGAGTTGTAGTTTACCTACATCCAGAGAGCACTGTGGATTCAAACAATGATGGATCTGGATCAAACTTGACATGAGTATTCAATATGCCCAAATGTGAACACTGGTGGAGTTTGGAAAAATACAACTTGACACTTGGGAGTTGCAGTTACTGGGATTTATAGTTCCCCTACAATCAAAGAGCACCAAGGATAGAATTGGACCAAACTTCCCACTCAGAACCCCCATGTCTTGAAGGGACTCACTGGCATGAGCCTCCCTCCAGCCTTGTATGCTCTCCCTCACCCGCACATGCACACCATGCTGCCATGCGCCAAGCACGCCTGCTCTTCCTTCCTCCCATGACCAACAGAAAATACTGTTTTCTGATGGTCTTTGGTGACCCCTCGCGACCCCCCCAGGGGTCCCGACCCCCAAGTTGAGAAGCACTGACCTACAATCAAAGAGCATTCCAAACTCCACCAACAAAGGAATTGAACCAATCCTGGCACACAGAACTCCCATGACCAACAGCAAATACTGGAAGGGTTTGGTGGGCATTGACCTTGAGTTTTAGAGTTGTAGTTCACCTACATCCAGAGAGCACTGTAGACTCAAACAATGATGGATCTAGACCAAATTTGGCATGAATACTCAATATGACCTAATGTGAACACTGGTGGAATTTGGAAATAATAAACCTTGACACTTGGGCGTTGTAGTTGCTGGGATTTATAATTCACCTATAAACAAAAAGCATTCTGAACCCCACCAACGATAGAATTGGGCCAAACTTCCCACACAAAACCCCCATGACCAACAGAAAATACTGTGTTTTCTGATGGTCTTTGGCAACCCCTCTGACCCTTAGGTTGAGAAATTCTGGTGTAGATGCACTCAAGGTCAACCAGGAAGAAGAATCATAAGAAAAGAATAGCAGAAGAGGACAAGTTGTTGAAAAAGTTCTAGATAGAAGACAAATTATATTTAAAAGGTTTGAAAAAGGCTCGAAGGCACACAACAGTAACAAACTGACTCTGTTAGGACAGAGGCCAATGAATTTGATTTGCACCAAGGTCAACCCGAAATAAAGAAACATAAGAAGAGGACAAGATGTTGGAAAGGTTCTGTATACAAGGACAAATGATAGGATACAGTCCTACTTTTCCCAATTGAGAATGAAGGCAGTTTAACTGCAATAGCTGTGGAATCCTGGGAGATGTAGTTTCAGATGGACTTTAGATGGTCTCCGATGCCTCACTTTTGATGCCCCACTAAACTACTATTTTCAGCATCTCATAATATTGAGCCCTGGCAGTTAAATGATGTTATGCTAAATTAATTCCCAAGAGTCAACCAGAAAGAAGAGTCATCAGAAAAGGATAGCAGAAGAGGACTGGGGATTGAAAACCTTCTTGTATGGCAGGACAAGCTGGGTTTAAAATATTTGAAAATGACTCGAAGGCACATAACAGACTGACTCAGTGAGCCTATTGTAGTCAGGACTAGCCATTGGGACAGAGGCCAATGGGTTTAATTAGGTCAACCACAAAAAAGAGAGATGAGGGGAGCAGGAGAAGAGATGCTTTAAAAGGTTCTTTATACAAAGACAAAGAGTAGGAAAGGGCTCTCCTACTTTTCCCAACTGAGAATGAATGCAGTTTGGTGGCTCAGTGCTATGGAATCATGGGAGTTATAGTTTCACAAGGTTCCTTCTCTGTCATCGATGATGGGAAGTTATAATTTCACAAGTTCCTTTCCCTTCTCTGCCATCAGTGCTACGGAATCATGGGAGTTATAGTTTCACAAGGTCCTTCACCTTCTCTGCTACCGATGTGATGGAATAATGGGAGTTATAGTTTCACAAGGTCGTTAGTCTCCTCTGCTACTGATACTATAGTAGAATGGAAGTTATAGTTTCACAAGGTCCTTCACCTTCTCTGTCATCAATGATGGGAGTTATAATTCCACAAGGCTCATTGCCTTCTTTGCCATCAGTGCTATGGAATTATGGGAGTTATAGTTCCACAAGAACTATTAGCCTTATCTGCAATCAATGCCAAGGAATCGTGGGAGTTATAGTTTCACAAGCCTTCTCTGCCACCAATACTATGGAATAATGGGAGTTATAGTTTCACAAGGTCCTTAGCTTTCTCTGCTATCATTGCTAAGAAATAATGGAAGTTATAGTTTCACAAGGCCCCTCGTCTTCTCTGCTATCACTGCTATGGAATCATGGGAATTATAGTGTCACAAGGTCCTTAGCCTTCTCTGCCATCGATGCTATGTAATTGTGAGAGTTATAGTTTCCCAAGGTCCTTTGCCTTCTCTGCTATCAATGCTATGGAATCATGGGAGTTATAGTTTCACAAGGTCCTTTGCCTTCACTGCCATCGATGCTATGTAATCGTGAGAGTTAGTTTCCCAAGGTCCTTAGCCCTCTATGCTATTCAATGCTATGGAATCATGAGAGTTACAGTTTCACAAGATCCTTCGCTTCTCTGCCATCGATGTTATGTAATTGTGAGGGTTATAGTTTCCAAAGGTCCTTTGTCTTCTCTGCTATTCAATGCTATGGAATCATGGGAGTTATAGTTTCCCAAGATCTCTGCTGTCAGTGCTATGGAATCATGGGAGTTATAGTTTCACATAGTCCATCGCCTTCTCTGCCATGGATGCTAAGGAATCGTGGGAGTTATAGCTTTTCAAGGTCCTTAGCCTTCTCTGCCATGGATGCTGTGCAATCGTGAGAGTTATAGTTTCCCAAGGTCCCTCTCCTCCCCTGCCAAAGGGTGCTATAATCTCGAACCAGAAAGAGACACGGGAAAAGGGCAGAAGAAAGAGGCCTAAGGGGTTGAAAAAGTTCTGTGTAGGCAGGCGAGGGTCCTCCTGCTCTTCCCAGCGTGAGGGAATTCAACTTTTTTGGGAAAGGAGGGGGGTCCAGTGAAAGCCAGGCGCCTGGAGCATCCTTCCCTTGGCGGTGGGCTCTTTCTGTCTATCTTCCTTCCCTCCCTCCTTCCCTCCCTTGTAGTGCGCTGCCTCTGCCGGAGGCGGTGCTGGGCGGCTGCCCAATCTGTGCGGCGCTTGTCCGGCTGAGCGGCGGCAAGGGCGGGGTGGGGCCGGGGCGCCCCTTTCTCTCTCTCTCTCTCTCTCTTCGGACTCCCTTCGCCTGGCTTCGGCTCAAGACGGAGGAGGGAGGCGAGGAAGCGAGGCCGGGGGGCTGTGCGCGTCCCCGGCTCCTCTCCCAGGGCGGGGAACTGCGCGACCTCCGCCTCCTCTTGCTTCTCCGCCTCTGCAGCCGGCTGCCTCCCTTCTCTTCACCTTTTTCGGGGAGGTGTGTATTTTGGGCAAAGCGGGGAAGGCTTGGGCTGGGAAAAGGAAGCGAAAGGAAGCAGCAGCAGCAACATTATTATTATTATTATTATTATTATTGCGGGGCGCTGAGGGTGAGAAGTTGAGGCTGGGAAGCCGAGAGAAAGAAAGAGGCGGGTCGGGAGCGCGCTCTCAGAGAGAGAAAGGAAGCGCGCTCCCGCGCCTGGCGAGGAGGAGAGAGGAAAGAGTAGTAGTGGCGTTTGCCAATCTTGACACTGAGGCGCCCTGATGCTGCAAGAGGAAGAAAGGAAAAGGAGGAGGAAGGCATGCTCGGTCCATTTGTTGTTGCTGTCGGGAAAGGTGTGTTGGGTATTGTCGTGACCGGAATCACTGGCTTGCTGTGAGTTTTCAGGGCTGTATGGCTATGTTCCAGGAGCATATCCTCCTGACGTTTCGCCTGCATCTATGACAGGCATCTTCAGAGAACCTCACAACCTCTGAGGGTGCCTGCCATAGAATCAGGCGAAAGGTCAGGAGAGAATGCTTCTGCAACATGGCCATACAGCCAGATATTCTGAGGTGCTCTGAGGATGCCTGCCATACATTCTGGTGAAATGTCAGAAGAGAATGCTTCTTGAACATGGCCATACAGCCAGTGGTTGTGAGGTCCTCTGAGGGTTCCTGCTATAGATGCAGGTGAGACGTCAGGAGAGAATGCTTCTGCAACATGGCCATACAGCCAGAGGTTGTGAGGCCCTCTGAGGGTACCTGCCATAGATGCAGGTGAAACGTCAGGAGAGAATGCTTCTGGAACATGGCCATACACCCAGAGATTGTGAGGTCCTCTTAGGGTGCCTGCCATAGATGCAGGCGAAATATCAGGAGATAATGCTTCTGAAACATGACCATACAGCCAGAGGTTGTCAGGCACTCTGAGGGTGCCATAGATGCAGGTGGAACATCAGGAGAGAATGCTTCTGCAACATGGCCATACAGCCAGCGGTTGTGAGGTCCTCTGAGGGTGCCTGCAATAGATGCAGGTGAAATGTCAGGAGAGAATGCTTCTGGAACATGGCCATACAGCCAGAGGTTGTGAGGTGCTCTGAGGGTGCCTGCCATAGATGCAGGCGAAACATCAGAAGAGAGTGCTTCTGGAACATGGCCATACAGCCCGGAAAACTCAGAACAAGTCAAGGTGTGTTGTGTTTGTCTCAAGGCAGGAGAGAATCTGTATATGTGTGCTTTTTAGCCTTGTGGAGCCAAGGAGTGAGTCTCCTTCCCTGGAAGTTTGACAGCAGAGACTGGATGGCCATCTGTTGGGAGGGCTTTGGTTGTGGCACGGGTGGTCTTTTTAGGGGAAGATTGCTGGGCTTCCTCTGCAATGGCATCAGAGGGACAGCAAAGAGAGTAAGATGGTAATTTGTGGAGGAGTGAGAAGCACCCAAATACATAAAAGCCTACTTTCTAAATAGTCCAGGAAGCCCCCTGTTGGGATTTCCCCTCTCCTCACTCCCCCTTGAACCTGCAGAGGGCATGTCTTTGTTGTGCTTTGCCTTCCTCCCATGTGGATCTGGGTGCCTGTAGTCTCCCTTACACATCCTCCTCATGTGGGGTATATCATGCTCTTTTCCTTAGTCCAACCTGAGCCTCATTCCAGTGCAAGCCAATTGTCACGTTTCCTTCTCTCTCTCCTCCTTTCCCCTCTTTTTCATTCCGCTCAGGTGCTGAAGAGCTGAAGAGCTACCGCTGGCAGAACCAGGGCATCCAAGATCCTTCCTGCAGCCTTTGAGCTTGGACGAAAGGGCCACTGCAAAGACAGTTTGACAACCGGCTGCTTCGGCTCCTTTGTGTATGTAGACATATATATTTTTCTGTGGAGGGGGAAGAAAAAGCAGAAGAAGAGGAAGCCGGGGCTGCTGCTGCTGTCGCCACTGAAGCATCATCGCCCAGCAAGCGAGGGAAGGAGGAGGAGCAGCAGCAGAAGAGAGAGGACAACATTGTTGCTTCTTCACAACCCTCGAGGCTGATGGCGGAGTTTGGCAGCAGAGGGGCCAGCATCCCCAACAGTGGGGGGATAGCTTCCCCTCCAAGCCCAGCACATGGGAAAGTGGCTTTTAAAGCAGGGGATGGAGAAGGTGGAGGTGGTGGTGGAGGTGGTGGTGGGGCTCCGAGGACCCACTTGGATCCCACTGGCAATGGGGTCTCCAATGGGGACTGTACTCTTTTGGGAACCCGAGACGACACCGAAGCGGTCCATCCTGGCAGCCCCAGCACAGAGAGAGGATATTCCACCCTGCACCCAGATGGCAAATCTGGTATCCCCAGAAAAACCAGCATCATCAAGGTAGGAGGATAAGTGTGACCTGAGATACTCTTTTGGAAGGTGTGCTGCTATGAGTAATTTGGAAACACCAACCTCAAGTTGAGGTGATTTCAGTGAATAGATATATAGGTTGTTTCTATGGACCTGTGGGTGTTTGTGTAGTTTTACAATAAAGAAAAGCAGGGCAAAGAAGACTTGCAACACAGCCCAAGAAAAATAGTTGTTGGTATATTGCTGAAGGCTTTTATGGCTGGAATCACCGGGTTGTTGTGAGTTTTCTGGGCTGTATGGCCATATTCCAGAAGCAATCTCTCCTGATGTTCCACCTGCATCTATGGCAGGCATCTGCAGAGGTTGTGAGGACCTCACAACCTACCATAGATGCAGGTGAAACGTCCAGGGAAAATGCTTCTGAAACATGGTCATACAGTCCAGAAAACCCACAACAGCCCATTTGTTGGTGTCTTGTTCCTGGGGTTATTTGGGGCACTGATTCAGAAAATTGCATTGGATAGACTGCATCAGCTCCCCTGGTGGCACAGTGGATTAAACCGCTGAGCTGCTGAACTTGCTGACCAAAAGGTTGGTGGTTTGAATCCAGGGAGTGGGGTGAGCTCCGACTATTAGCCCCAGCTTCTGCCAACCTAGCCCTTCAAAATATGCAAATGTGAGTAGATCAGCAGGTACCGCTTCTGTGAGAATGTAATGGCACTCCATGCAGTCATGCTGGCCACATGACCTTGGAGGTGTCTACGGACAATGCCAGCTCTTTGGCTTAGAAATGGAGATGAGTGCCACCTCCCAGAGTCGGACACGACTAGTCTTAATGTCAGGAGACACCTTTACTTTTTGTAGACCACATCTGCTCTAGTTTCTTAGGTAATGGTTTTCAATGGGCAAGCAGATGAGGACTGGATATGCCATGTGTTATGTATCCCAAACACTAGAGCTGATGGGGGAACGCTGGTGCAGTTTTCAGAATCAGCAGGTCAAATATACTCAGAAATAGGGCTAATGTTTAAGGTACCAAAATATGTGTTGGTCAGGAATCCAAGAACTGAGACTTGGATATAAGAGTGCAAAGATGTTTTGTGTGTGAAAAAAAGGAAGGCTCTTTGCTGATAGAGTTGGGAATGTTGGGACGAGAGAGAGATGTGCTTCTGAAATGGCAACAAAGACATGACTGCCTCCATCCCCACCCCCGTTCCCCTGGAAAATATAGAATCAGCCCACTATGCAGTGCTTTGAGGTTAAGTAGGTTATTGCTGATTTTTATGGGATGGCGAATGCACCTGTGCAGAGCAATTTTGTACCCTGTTGACAGATGTACAGCAGAGGAGACAGAAAGCAAGGATGAATGACATGAATGAGGGGAAGGTGACAGGACATCAATTGAGGGGCACCTCCTGACAGCTCTGCCTGCAGCCCCAGCCTTGTAGAATTATTGCCTTAGTATTGATGTTTGTGATCCACATTAAACAGGCAGGGGAGATGAGACAGTGCTGCTAGGTTAATCACATAAGAACGTAGGACTCATGCTTTGTTCAATGCTGAAAGGACAGTTTATTTGTTTCAAGAAAAGATAGAGGAAATAATTACTGGATAGAGTTCATAACAGCTCGATTGCCTGGTAGTTTTAAGCAGAGATGAGCTGCACCAAAAGTTACATAAAAACAGTGTACTGTATAGGGATGCATTCAGTAATGCCATAGATGACGTGACATGCTAGCTAGCATGAAAAGAGCCATTTTCAGTAGCTTTTCAAGAGTGAAATTGTTCTACAATGAATAGTCCATTAGCAGCAGATCTTAAGTTCTGCAACTAACTGCAGGATCTTGTTTTGAGCATCAAGGGGAGAGCAAGGACAGGCAGTGATAGCATGCACTTGACGAACATGTACCCACCCTTCCTGTCGGGGAGAGGTGATGCAGGTTCCTCACATCTCATAGCAGTGTGCCTGCCTGGCTAGAAAAAAAACTGCAATACAGAAGTAAAATGTGTTGCTTCTAGGATAGATATAATTGAATATTCCTGCCAAGCAGCTTTTGACCTGGGTCCAGAGTTAATTTCTGACGATTTCATTTCGCTCTCTAGTAGTCCTTGAAGAATACTTGCTAGTGTATTGGAATTCTGTAAATTATCTTTCATTATTTCATTTGTTTATGTAGCATTTTGTGCCTCAAAAGGGGGCTGTCTCGGGGTATGACATGTTTTATGTTAGGGTAAGGATCCAGAATGAAGTCATATGGAAATGGACTTTGCCTTCCACACATACTGTGATTTCTTGTGCAGTTAATCTGTCTTAACTGTTGAGTGTAAAACTGTAAAACTGTAGATGTAGGTCCTAACTGTTTTGTATGTCATCCAAGTTTGTTTTCTTGTAATCTATTTAGCTTTGTTACTGCCACTAGTTCTAAGCTCACTTTGATACTATTTTAGCTGCGTCAGTTCATATTTATTTTGGGGTAGAGCGTTAATTACATTTATAGTGAGAGCCGATGTCCTTTTTCTCAGGAGTAAATTCTAATAATGGGTTGTTGTAAGTTTTTTGGGCTGTATGGCCATGTTCCGGAAGCATTCTCTCCTGACGTTTCGCCTGCATCTATGGCAGGCGTTCTCAGAAGTTGTGAAGTCTATTGGAAACTAGGCAAGTGGGTTTATATATCTGTGGAATGTCCAGGGTGGGAGAAAGAACTCTTGTCTGTTTGAGGCAAGTGTGATGCCTGCCATAGATGCAGGCGAAACGCCAGGTGAGAATACTTGTGAAACATGGCCATCCAGCCTGAAAAGCTTAGAACAACCCAGTGATTCCAGCCATGAAAACCTTTGACAATACAATTCTAATAATGTTCATTGGGGCTTCCTCATGTGTGCTCATTTAGAATTATAGGTATAGGAATTTTGTATGGATTTGGTCTTTGGAATTAATTGGACACCCCCAAGCGCACCTTGCTATGTTTATGACGCAAGGGAAAAAACCTGTTGGTGCACAACTGTAAACATGCTGGTTATTATGGATATTCCCATTCAAGTTTACATAACCTTTTACACACATGCAGGCCCCATAAGTAAATGTATTATTGTAGGGGTGGGCAGAGTACAGCCTTTGTTCTTTCTTTGGGCCTTGATTTTTTTTTTTTTTTACTTTACAGATTGTCCCTTTTATGGCTAATCAAAAGTGCAAGTTGCTTCTCCTGAAAGCCAGCAGGAATGCCTACTGAGTTTTGTAATAGTTTACATCAGTATTTCCAAACTCTGTTCCTTCAGATGTTTTGGACTCCAAATCCCACAATTCCTAACAGCTGGTAAATTGGCTGGGATTTCCAGGAGTTCCAGTCCAAAACACCCGGAGGAGCAGAGTTTGAGAACCACTGGTTTACATCTCCTGGCATGGCCTAATGTTAGAGAATACCTATTTTTCAAAACCAGAAGTTGACTTGTAGCAATTTCCCAGGGTTTATAGCTGTACACTCCGTGTGACCCCAGAAGGTCCAAGGGCAAAAAAGTGTATTTCTTTTGTAACTGCCTGTCCACCTTCCACGTACTAAAATAAGCCCATATACGCTTTCAGCTCCTGAAAACCCTGTGATAGGGTTGTATTTGGGTTGCCATAAAATCTGAAATGACTTGAAAATACATAACAATCAAGTATACAGATTAAATATCATCTACTTCATCACACTAGAGAATGAATCCATTTAAAATCCGGTTTCTGCCTCCTGCAGAATTCTGGGGTTTGTAATTTAGTGAGGCTGTTAAAGGCTCCTCCCTAAACTACACCCCCCAGAATTCTGCAGGAGGCAGAAGCTGGATTTTAAGTGGATTCATTCTTTAGTGTGATGAGGCCCCATGTGCTATTTTCAAAATGCATGGGCCTGGTGAATTGTTTTACAAGTTACTGATACTGAAATTTCTGTGGTTTTAAAAAGAAGTAGCCATGTCAATCTTTTGGAAAGGGAAAAAGGAAGGTGTGGGGAAGGGATCTAGAAGTACCTTTAACTGATTTTTAATTTAACCTGAGCTTTTGTAGATATGAGTCCATTTCCTTAGATGGAATTCAGGGTGATATTAAAGCCTTATTAAGCATATTTATTCAGATATGTCAAAGGGGTAGGATCCAGAAATACTCAAATCATGACCCCCCACCATGAAACTTTATATTCTTTTATAAATTGCTGCAACACTCCACACAATCATACCAGTATTACTATTTAAAATAGAATGCATGATAAATCTATCCTCCAATGATATATGGAATTTCTTGAGTTGTTAATTGCAAACATGTAACTTTTAGTTACATAAGCCATGACCTCTGTAATGGCAGTAAAAGTGGCTCTTGCTCCATTGGGTTTTACTGAATTTCTGTGAATATTTTTTGCTGTCCTAATACGTGGTCTCTTATGTTATCCAACACTGTGACTCTCTCTGTAAGCTGCTGTTTTGGTAGTAGACTATGGCTCAGTGGTATATTGGTTCAGAAAGGTCTTATAACCCTTGTATCATCTAGACTTGGCTGTTTTAAAATCTGAACACTACCACTGTCTCAACGGACTAGTCTAAAGGTTGCTTCCCTCTAGTAGACCACTTCTATGTTTATGTTCTCCCTGCCCCATGTGTCACCCTTAGGATCCTCATTATTGCTGCAGGAGTGAAACTGAATGTGATGCAGTGCTGGATGTTTGTGTTCTCATGTGGGTTTGGGATGCTGCTTTTTGCTGCAGTTATGTAAACCTTTAACCCAGTGGTGCAATGGGTTAAACCCTTGTGCTGGCAGGACTGAAGATCGACAGGTCAGAAGTTCGAATCTGGGGAGAGTGTGGATGAGCTTCCTCTGTCAGCTCCTGCTTCCCATGTGGGGACATGAGAAAAGCCTACCACAAGGATGGTAAAAAGTCAAAACATCCAACTGTCCCCTGGGCAATGTCTTTGCAAATGGTCAATTCTCTCACACCAGAAGTGACTAACAGTTTCTCAAGTCACTCCTGACATGAAAAAAACAAAACAAAACCCCAGTGGTTCTCAACCTGCAGGTTCCCAGGTGTTTTTGCTTACAACTCCCAGAAATCCCAGCCAGTTTACCAGCTGTTAGGATTTCTGGGAGTTGAAGGCCAAAACATCGGAGGGTCCACAGGTTGAGAGCCACTGCTTTAACTCAGTGTTTCTCAAACTCTGCTCCTCCAGGTGTTTTGGACTTCAGTTCACAGAAATCTCCACCAGTTTACCAGTTGTTAGGAATTGTGGGAGCTGAAGTCCAAAACATCTGGAGGACTAGAGTTTGAGAAACACTGCTTTAACCTTTTCACTGAAGGTCATGCAGCAGTTTCCAATGGGTTGTTGCCTTCTTCCGTCCTATCCATTGTATTTCTCTTCTGGAGTTGCGTGTTACTGTATTAATACACTGCTTTTTTCGTGTGGAACTTCTTTCAGTTTCTATCCCTCTGTAAGATTATTTAGCTGTATGCAGGTTCTCCATTTGCATTATTGTTTTTGTAAAACATGATGGTTTTGTCTGGCTAGAGATATAGTGATCCGATTAGAAAGTAATGTTTTTTTCCTGTCCTGTCAGCAGCCTACTGTCTCTCATTCACTCTCCTTGGGCATGCACAGAATATTTTGATGGATATAGCAAGTACTCCTTAGAGAATGTGAATGGTATTTCTAAAGATCCTTATGTACTGAACAGCATTTGAACCAGTGTTGTCTAGTGGTTTCAGCATTGGCTTGTGACTCTGGAGGCTAGGGTTCAAATCCCTGCTCAGCCTTGGAAATCCACTGAGTGACCTGGATTGGCAAAGCTAAATGTCATGAAAGGTCCACTTAAAGTTGTCATAAGTTGGAAACAACATGAAGGCACACAACAGCAGCAGCAACTGATGAATAGTAGCAAGCATTTCTCAATCCATTTGTTGCTTTTTTTTTGAGCTTAAGATACATACAGCGATGGTAGTTTTATGACAAAGTTTTTACTTTATCATTCTTTGTAACATTGTCAGTTTTGAAAACAGGCAAATTGAACATGGTGCTGTATACTCTTGTATCACTTAAAACAAACATGCAGCTTAACCTTCAAATCCTTCACAGTAGTATGCATTGTTGTCTCTTTCATCCTTCAGCTACCTCATCAACAACAATTCTGTGATATAGAACAGTATGATAGATAGCAATTAATTCAAGGTAACTGACTGAATATTATGGCTGAGCGAGGCTTCAAATATGGGTTTTATGTATTTTATATCCTGCCCTTTTCCAGCATGGAATTCAAGGCAGCTTCCAAAAATACTAAAACAAGAAAAAGCAAAAAGACTGATAATAAGTTAAAAACAATTAAGTAACTTAAAAATGACACGAAAATTTAATGTGTAAATAATAAAACACATAATAATAAATGTTCAGAATGCAACCCCATTAATCCAATGAATCCTTAAATTATTGAGGTTGCTGTGTGCCTTCAAGTTATTCCCAACCTATGCCGACCCTAAGGCGATTCTATCACAAGATTTTCTTGGCAAGAGTGGTTCAGAAGTGGTTTGCCATTGTCTTTCTTTGAGGCTGTCAAGGATCACCTAGTAGGTTTCAAGACTGAAAGGGTGCAGAGTTGTAGTCCAGCACTCATACTACTAATTTTTTATTATTTATTAAGAGCATTTCTATCCCATCTTTCTTGCCTCCTAAAAGGATGGCTACCAGCAGGCACCATTCGGTGCCAAAAAATATACAACATAAAATACATTAAACCTACATTAAAAACAGTTATAAATACATTAAAACAATACTCAATTTCATGTCATCCTCCAAATCAATCCATAGCCGTCAGTTCAAACAGTCCATTAAAACCATCTTCAATCAATTGCTAACTAAAAAACTAAAAAACAGTCCGTTAACAGCCCGCCAGGACCCTAAGATCTTCTGGGGAGGCCCTGCTCTCTATCCCGCCTGCTTCACAGGTGCGGCTGGCGGGTACGAGAGACAGGGCCTTTTCTGTGGTGGCCCCGCAGCTATGGAACGCCCTGCCCTTCGAGGTAAGATCAGCCCCTTCATTGATGATATTCCGAAGAAGATTGAAGACCTGGATGTTTAAGCAGGCATTTGGTTAACCCAATGCAACGAATGGTAACTGACTAAAGGACTGGCAATATGGATGACGAACTGGATCACGTTTTTAGTTAAGAGTCGAACTGGATTGGTATTGATGTATGAATTGTGTTTTTATGTTTTTTATGCTTTTAACTGTATATTGTTGATTGTTATGTTGTAAACCGCGTTGAGTCGCCGGCTAGGCTGAGAAATGGCGGTATATAAATATAGCAAATAAATAAATAAATAAATAATAAATAAAACCATCTATTCTGTGAATGCTTGATCCCAGGTTTTGAGCTTTTTTTGGAAGGTCATGAGGGAGGGGGCAGATCTAATACTCGTTAGGGATGGCATTCCACAGTTGAGGGGCCACCACCGAGAAGGCCCTGTCTCTCATTCCCACCAAACGTGTTTGTGGTGGCGGCAGGACCAAGAGCAGATCGTCTCCAGACGATCTGAAGGTCCTATGGCCAGCACTCATGTCACTACATTTTATTATCCTGCCATGCTTATTTTAATATTGTGTTTCTTTTCTGATGGTGAAAAGAGAGCAGAGAGGAGACTAATCTAACCTCAATGGAAACCTAGGAGTAAATACCAAGAATACTGTATCCCATGTTCCCCTGCGTCCTCAGGCAGTCCTGTGGTGGAACTGAAATAAAGCTTTCCCCAAGAATATTAAGACTTTGGCAGGCGCACACATGGAATTACTACCTTTAAAATGTTCCTGATGGTAAGATAATCATTACTACTTCTGAATAGTCTCCCAATCCTGCCATTTGATATGCATCACTTGAACAACTTCTCTCCTCTTCTTTATCCTCCTGCCACAGATTTAGCAATCCTGGATTAATGTTTTGATTGGCTCATATCACATGTACACACCGTCTACTCCAGGCATAGGCAAACTTTCTAACTTGGGGGGCACATGCTAGCACTCCCTGCTAAGAGGATTGGCTGCCTGGTAATAGAAGGAAAGAGAGAAGGAAGGAAGGACAAAAGGGAGGAAGGATGGAAGGAGAAAGAGGAAAAGGAGGGAGGAAAGAGGGAAGGAAGGACTAAAGGGTGGAATGGAAGGAGAAAGAGGGAGGTAAGGGAGGGATGAAAGAAGGAAGGAAAGAGAGAAGGAAGGAAGAAAGGAAGGATGAAAGGGTGGAAGGATGGAAGGAGAAATAAGGAGAGTGGGAAGGAGGGAGGAAAGAGGGAAGGAAGGACTAAAGGGTGGGATGGAAGGAAAAAGAGGGAGTTTGAAAGAAGGAAGAAAAGAGGGAAGGACGGAAGGAAGGGAAGGATGAAAGAAAAAAAAGAAGGAAGGAAGAAAAGAAGGAAGAGATGGATGGATGGGATGAAAGGAAGGAAGAAAGGGAAGAAGAGAAGGATGGAAGGAAGGGAAGGAGCAAGGAAAGAGAGAAGGAAGGAAGGGTGGAAGGGTGGAAGGGAATGGAGGGAGAGAGAAAGAGGGAGGAAAGGAAAAAGGAAGGAAAGACAAAAGGGAAGGAAAGAAGGATAAAGAGGGAGAGAGGGAAGGAGCAAAGAAAGAGAAGGAAGAAAGGAAAAGATGGTGAGAGAGGGAAGGGCCTCAGAAAAGAGCCCAAGGGCCTGGGTTTACCCATACCTTGTCTAATCATTCCTAAAGTATGACTACAGAAGATACTAAAGTAAGAACTTACTGAAATTAAGTAATTACCATTGCCAGACCAGACATATTATTATAAGATAACATATCTTGGGATTACTTTTTTACCTTTTTGTGTACCTTTGTGTATAGTGCTTGAATAGAAAAATCTCTCTTTGAAAAGAGAAGCCAGGCTCAATTTTGTTTCTCTGTCTTGAAACAACAACAGCAACAAACCCACCATGGTGATTTTTTTGTGTGTCTTAAGGATTGGGGAACAGAGCATTCTGTGGCACAAAGGTAGCATTGTCCTTCCACACTGATTTATGTACAAAGGTGAGGAGAACAGGACATGGGAACAAAATAAGCAAGAATTTACTTCTCCCTGCCAGTTATCTCAAATTCTTAGAATTTCTGGAACAATCATTTCTCGCAGTATTTGAAGATAGCTTTGTTGTAACTCTGTGTTAGAAGAACATTGGGAGATAAATGACTCAAAACTGTATCCATTTGTTTGAGGAGGAATTGTTTAGTCTGAGCAAGAAATATAATGCTCTAACAAAGGACAAGAATTTTTTGAGTTGGTAAGGAGCCTCTGTTTAGACTGGACTTGGCCCTCCTCTAGGCTTAACTGGTGTTATTGGAGATCCATGTTTACACAGCAGCTACCTAAAACTCAGGAAATGTTTCCCAAATTGCACACTTTTGAAAGCAGTGAAGAGCCTCCATATATAGCACAAGTAAGCATTTTATGTCGGCAATAGCTCCGCATTTTAGGAACAAAATGAATGCAGTAAGACTAGCGTGTGTATGCTTTTAAGTCGCCTCTTGACGTAAGGTTATCCCACGGGTTTTATACGGTTTCCTTAGACAAGGAATACTCAAGAGGTAGTTTTGCCTGTTTTCCTTTGTCTGAAACATATTCGATGGCACCCGATGTTTGTTGGTAATCTCCCATTCAAGTACTAACCAGGACTGACCCTGCTTGCATTTGAAGATCAGGCCAGATCTGGTGTGTGTGTTTTTTTGTTTTTTTTTATATTTAGGGCCTAGTAAGACTGGTCCTAAATCTATATATGCTGTAGAAGATAAAATGTAGTTTTATCTTCTAAAATGTAGTTTTGTCGAAGGCTTTTTCATAGCCAGAATCACTGGCCTGCCGTAAGTTTTCAGGGCCAGCTAACACCTCCCAACAAAGGATTCTCCCAGGCATCAATCAGCTAGGCTTTGAAGCTGCAAGGCCATTAAATTCTAATAAAGGTTGTCAATTGCAACATTCACACTTGCCTCAAGCATACAAGAGTTCTTTCTCCCACCCTGGACATTCCACAGATGCATAAACCCCACTTTCCTAGATTCCAACAGACCCTTCAGTCTCTGAGATGCCTGACATAGATGTGACGAAATGTCAGGAGAGAATGCTTCTGAAACATGGCCATACAGCCCAGAAAACTCACAGCAACCGAACACAGTGTATTTTATTAAAAGTGATGTGCTGTTGTAAAAGGTAATTTGTTCCACGACATTTCATAGGTAATTAAAAAGAATATAATTCCTACATCAATTTATAGTGCTCTTCATATTAATTGACAAAAGTAATAATGTTTAATAACTGAAGGACAATTAAAAGTCAGGAGTATTGAAATAGTTCAAATAACCCCAGGATTGATGCAAGATTTAAATGTTTTATGTTGTGTTTGTGATTGTTATTTATAGTTTTTAATGGTTTTAATCTATTGTTATATGTGGTTAATTTGATATATTATGTTTTATACATGTAAGGCAATGAATTTTGCCATGGATGATGTTGTGAACCGCTTTGATTTCCCTCAGGGTGAGAAAGGCAGTATATAAATACAATAAATAACTCTTGTTTGTGAATCAAACTACAATTTATTGGTTTTTAGTGCACATATAATTGAATTAAATTATTGAGTTAGAATGATGTGCACTTAGCACAGTGAAGTTTATTTCTGTTAGTACTTGAGCAACTTTTGGGAAAAAAAACCCCACTGTCTTTGAGTACAGGAGGCTCTGAATGTGCCATGAAGTACTATAAAAAATAAAATGACAGTGGTTTCAGTGAATGATAGTGCTGGGTTGGATATGCGTAAGGCAACAATTTGCAGCGAGTGTCTCAACAAAGGCATGTTGTCTTATGAAATGAAATACTTTAATAGATCTGTTAGTCCTTTTCCTGAAATGGTTGGTCATTGATAACATGGCTAGGGAGACCAACAATTCGTGTAGTTTTTCTAAATGCAATAATTCTTACTGAATTCTTTGGGACTTAACTTTTGAGAAATCAGTCATGCTGGTCGAAAACTACACACTGTTTCCTGTTTGGGGTTCCTTAAATTATATTTAACTGTTGCAATGCTTCATGCTTTTTTACTTTTCTCTCTGTGTTTTCCCTTGTTCACTGTGGCACCTGTGGCTACGCACTTCTTTTTGCTGGACAGGGTTGACATTTCCTGTTGTGCAAGTGTATGTGTGAAGATACCCGCTTATTAGTAGGTAGGTAATGGATCCAACGAAATAGAAGTAGCTAGCTGTAGTGTTTGTTTGTATGTATGTATGTATGTATGTATGCATATATATATTTGTAAACTTAACTTTCAGACATGGTTGGGTAAATTCATTTGCATAGTACCAGAATGGGTAAAAAGGGTGTTTTATTGGTGTGCCCTTTGTAATATTAGTGGCAGAGTAATATTTCTGGTGTTACTTGTAGGCCACTATTTTGCATCTTATCTCATGAAGAGTCAGATATGCTCTCATAAAGATATGCCTGCTATCCTTTAATTGTTTTATACAATGAGTAATTTAATTCACTTTTAGTATGTTTTAATTATATTGTTTTTTTAATTTTTAAGCAGCTTTGAGTTGCAGTTTTGAAGGAAAGACAGGATACTACTATTACTATGGCTAAACTAGCATTTCCTTCTGTCTCTAATACTGTAGTGTAGTGTTCCTCAACCTGGGGGCCAGGATCCCGGGGGGAGGGGGTCATGGGGGGTGTCAGAGGGGTCATCAAAGACCAGCAGAAAACAGTATTTTCTGTTAGTCATGGGGGTTCTGTGTGGGAAGTTTGGCCCAATTCTATCATGGGGGGGGGGGGGGGAGTTCAGAATCCTCTTTGATTGTAGCTGAACTATAAATCCCCACAACCTTGACTTCCAAACGTCAAGGCTTATTTTACCCCCAAATCCACCAGTGTTCACATTTGGGTATATTGAGTATTTGTGCCAACTTTGGTCCAGATCCATAATAGTTTGAATCCACAGTTCTCTCTGGATCTAGGTGAACTACAACTCCAAAACTCAAGGTCAATGCCCACCAAATCCTTCCAGTATTTTCTGTTCGTCATGGGAATTCTGTGTGCCAAGTTTGCTTTACTTCTATCATTGGTGGAGTTCAGAATGTGCTTTGATTATGGGTGAACTATCAATCTCAGCAACTACAACTCCCAAATGACAAAATCAATTCTCCCCCCACACCAAATCAGCATTCAAATTTGGACTTATCGGATATTTGGCCAAATTTGGTTCAGTGAATGAAAATATATCCTGCATATCAGATATTTACATTACAATTCATAACAATAGCAAAATTACAGTTATGAAGTAGCAACGAAAAAATAATGTTATGTTTGGGGGTCACCACAACATGAGGAACTGTATTAAGAGGTCACAACATTAGAAAGGTTGAGAACAGTACTCTTATAGTAGCTAGTTAGCCAGTGCAAATTTCTAATTATCTGACTGCCTTAAGCAAATAGTTATTTTCCCTGAACTGATTGCTACTGACTCAGCTTTGAGTTCTTACAGGGCAGTCCTGTCAATGTTATTGTTGTTGCTACCTGCTGTGAAATCGTCTTTGACTTACCTATTTTTTACTTGGAAGCAAATCCCAGAGTCTATCCTCTTGAACTATTTAGCATTAGTATCCAATTGTGTCTTCCATCAAAAAGATCCTTTTTGTGGAAGTAAAATCTAGAGGAAGCCTGTATAGGTCTTTTGAAAAGCATGTTTTCTCGAGTGTAATGTGATATATTCCTACACACCCACTGCCAAGACTACTCTTGGAAGGTAATCGTATTCAGCCACAAGTGATTGCTATTGTATCCCTAAGCAAGTTAGTACGGCTGCAACCTTATTCCTTGCTGAAATAGTGATGAAAGTGACATAATTTGAATATGAATTTTCTAGTCCTACATATTATTGACTCAGAGTGCACCTACACTGTAGAATTAATGCAATTTGACAGCACGTTAACTTCTGTGGCTCAATGCTGTGTTATCACAGGACTTGTAGTTTGGTAAGGTACCAGCACTATTTGGCATTAAAGGCTAGAATATTCAATAAAATATTGGCTTTTGAAAAACAACAACAAAAGCATGGGTTTGCTCTATGTAATTGGAAAGGACATGTTCTAAATAGGAAAAATAGTGTGCACCTTAAGTAGCAGTTTCTCTCAATTACCCTCTCTGACTGTTTTGGCACATAGTCCACGCAGAGTTCAATCTCTTTTCCCTTGCCAAGCCTTTGAAACCAGGTTTGAAGTACAATTGTAAGGGTTATATAGTCATAATAGCTGAAGAGTGGCTTGTGGGAAGCTTGTAACACAATGTATGTTCTGTATTTACAAGATACCTTTAGCCTGTGTAATTTCGATCCCCTCTCCCCCACTTTTCCTTCTGATACCTGCATCAACTTAGAAAAAATTACCCTTAGAATACACTTTACTGCTTTTACATTATAGCCTGTCCTTTAATAGGGCACTTTCTGAGATCATGTGATTTTAGTTTTCCAAACTGAGATGCACTCCATGCATACTATCTCAGAACGGCATGCAATAGCTGAGGTCAAAAACATATCAAAACTATCAATTCTCAATGTCAATGGCTTTATATACTTTAAGCATGTGGCTTTATTAATTCACATATATATTGATCAAAACCAAATCTGTATTTATAATATTTTTTTATGTGTATCAGGAGCAACTTGAGGAACTGCAAGTCGCTTCTAGTATGAGAAAATTAGCTGTCTGCAAGGACGTTGCCCAGGGAACGAGCGGATGTTTTATCATCCTGTGGGAAGCTTCTCTTATGTCCTGCATGGGAAGCTGGAGCTGATAGATGGGTGTTCACCCCGCTTCCCAGATTTGAACCGCCAACCTTTCAGTCAGCAGTCTGCTGTCACAAGGTTTCAACCCATTGTGCCACCAGGGGCTCCTTGTATAACAACAACAACAACATCTGCCAGCTGCAGAAGGCCACCTTACTGGGATCTGGATGCATTATTTGCTGATATATCACACGGTCCTAGACACTTGGGAAGTGTCCGACATGTGATCCAATACAATGGCCAGCAGACTGATCTTGTCTGCTGCGGACTCATCTTGCTGTGTTTCAAATAGTAGTAGTAGTAGTAGTAGTAATAATAATAATAATAATAATACCATATTTGTACTCCGCCCTATCTTCCCGAGGGGCCTTGGGGGCACATTCCAGCATACACAAACACAAAGGCAAACATTCAATGCCTAGAAATAACAAAACACAGATAAAGGTAAAGGCTTCCCCTTCCAGCCCTAAGGGTGGTGTCCATCTCTGTCTCTGGGGGATGACTCTCATCTCCATTTCTAAGCCGAAGAGCCAGCGTTGTTCGTAGACACCTCCTAGGTCATGTGGCCAGCATGACTGTATGGCGTGCCATTTACCTTCCTGCTGTGGTGGGATCTATTGATCTACTCGCATTTGCATGTTTTCGAACTGCTAGGTTGGCAGAAGCTGCAGCTAACAGCAGGAGTTCTCTCTGTACCATGGATTCAAACCACCAACCTTCTGGTCAGCAAGTTCAGCAGCTCAGAGGTTTTACTCATTGCACTACCGGAAGCTGTTGAACTAGCTGACCAGAAGGTTGGTGGTTTGAATCTGCGGGACTGGGTGAGCTCCCACTGTTAGCCCTAGCTTTTACCAACCTAGCAGTTCGAAGACTTGGAGAAAAGTAGAACCTTGTTTTCATCTTGTATGTGTGGTCTTAAACACATCCCAGGTTATTCTTTTAGATATGTACCATATTTCTGAAAATGTGCCAGCATTCAGATTCCAGACAAACCTTTATTTGCTGGAAAGTCATGTAGCAGACTTGCAGTACATATTTGCATTCTTCACATGTACAGAGGTTTTTCCCCCTAATATGTCAGAGCTGTTTTAAATATAGAAAAAGTGAAACAGGAGAATTCTGAGATTTGGACAACAAATGTTTAGCTTCCTGTATAGAATTTATGAATGGATAAACTTGAGGCTTTTTGCGAATTTAATTCTTGCCTCCAGTCATCTGTATGGGAAAAAACTAGGTGAAGGGAAAACCTATTATTCTTCCTTCTCCTCCTCTTTAATTGCATTTAATTCCTTGCTGTAGTGCTATTTTTAGTTTTTGCATGAAGTTTGCCTAACTTATCTTTTGAATTAGAGTGATTTTGTTCTTCCTGCACGTTGATACAGCACCATGGGTCTTTTCTTTGTAGGACAGTGTTGTTGGCTTTGTTGATTGTGCAAGGGGATAGAGCTTACTTAGTAGGAGTTTGGTTCAGGAATCTGTTTTTCAGTGTCAGCTCCAGTTCATCCCGGGAGCATTAAACACAAGCTCATTTCTTCAAGGTTTTCTTAGCAAATTGATTCTGAGAGTTAGAATAATAGCAGTTATGCCAGCCATTTTGAGTTATGACAAATGGGCCTGTTCAGATGTTATTCCCACTCTTCTGTATGGTCATCTGTCACATGTCAAGCTTCAGACATACATGTAATTATCTCTTCAATGAGCAGAAAATTGAGTAGGTTATTTCTAATAACCAGAATTAGGAAGTAACTAGTTAGAGATAGTTATGTGCAATCTATTCTTTCCCCCTAATATTGAAAATTACATTAAGTTGCCAAATTACATTATGATTGTGCCTTTACAGGGATGTTTTTAGTGACTAATCTTCTTGTGGTATTAATTATGATGTCTTGTTACTTTTGGAACTTCCATTATTTTTATAGTTGTGGGCATATGGACATAAGAAAAGGTTTAGAATGAGTATCACATGGTTCAAGTGCTAAATAGTTTTGGCTCTTACTACTGTGCTCCTTTGTGGGTGTTGAAGCAGTGATGAAGTCGGTAAATGAAGTAACTTCAAGTATTTAGATTTTTTTAGTTATATTAGTTACTTTCGAGAAGTAACTAGTTAAAGTGTAACTTTTAAAATGTAGTAACAATAATAGCTAACTAACTTTGGGGCCTCCTGGCTGCGCAGTGGGTTAAACAGCTGAGCTGCTGAACTTGCTGACCAATAGGTCAGCAGTTAGAATCTGGGGAGCAGAGTGAGCTTCCGTTGTTAGGCTCAGCTTCCGCTAACCTAGAAGTTCGAAAACATGCAAATGTTAGTACATCAATAGGTAACGCTTCTGCAGAAAGGTAACAGCGCTTCATGCAGTCATACTGACTACATGACCTAGGAGGTGTCTATGGACAACGCCGGCTCTTTGGCTTAGAAATGGAGATGAGCACCACCCCACAGAGACGGACACGACTAGACTTAATGTCAAAGGAAACCTTTACCTTACTTTATCTCTTAGAGAATGCATGTGAATTTGGCATGATAACTGTAACCAATACACTGTTTAAAAGTAACTGGTAAAATCCTTCAATTCTCATAATTGGCATAAAAGCACAGTATTGCTAATGAGTTTAAGTATTACTTCTTATCTGCGTATTCTTTGACTGGCATTATGCCAGAAGTCAGGGATATAGTCTGGCCCTCTTATACACAGATTTGATATCCAGAGCTTTACATATCCATGCTCCGAAATATTCCTCCCTAAAAGTATTTATAGCCTTCTCCAGGTCTTTCTGTGTGATTCTATGCTTTGCTTCCAGATCATGTATAGTCAAAATATAGGGTTCACTATTATTCATGGTTTCAGAAACCCACAGGGGTGGAGCGTATCTTTCGTAGATACAGGAGTTGTACTGTATATAAATAAGTCCTTGTGTCCCATCACAAAGAACACCCCTAATCACACAATCCCCTCTCATTTTAATTTGAAATAAATTGTGTAATCATTTAGGTACCAGACCTACGTAAATTTGCGTATAGGCATGGATGAATGTGACTGTCCCTAAGCCTTTTTAGGATTAGGGATTTACTATATTGAAAATCTTCGCTGTATTTAATGTTGTGGCAGATTATGACTAGGTCATGTCCAGCTTCAGTATAACCAAATAGCTCCTTGGAAATAATCAAAACCATTTCCTTCATCTTAAATAAATAAACACTTGACCTTTTCCATTACTTCTCCAAATACGCTTACGTGAAACTGAATCTCCCTTATTAAAGTGGAATTTCCTAGAAATTATTCTTACATCTCATTTAATGTGGTAATTATTTTGACCCGTAAGGAAGCTTATATTTTAATATGTTTTGTCCCAATACTGGAAAAAATCGCTAGCATTAAAGTATAAATATATTTAGCAGGAATTCATGTATAAAAAATCTAGAATACCATCCGGTGAACTAACCTGATGCACACAACTGAGATTTCAGCATGGTTGCTGCTGATTTATATATATATGTATGTGTATATATATATATGTATGTATGTATGTATGTATGTATATGTATATATGTATATATATATGTGTGTGTGTCATGTATATGGTTACGGTATATTGTAATGTACGTATAATGTCATGTGCATGACACATTTATGATTGGCAGATTCAAAAGTGGCCAATATCCCCACATTTGTAGGTGAAAACACATGGAAGGAGTGAAGCTGAAGAAGGCCAACTCAATTCTCCATCTGATTGAAAGTACAACTCCCAGCCACCAAACTAAAAATCTGAATTAAAATGATGTTCCTATTGTTTCTCAAGAAACCATGCGTTCTTGCAGGTTCATCTCTATGGGGTAGCTAGCATTGTCTCAGAGAGACTGTCCTTTTCTGATATCCATAATGGTCACATGCAGAGTTAATGTTAACTAGATCCTTAGGTGTCGTATCCCTGTTACTTAAAGCTACTGTGCACTAAAGTAACCAAATGGATTGTTTGGAGACAATCAGATAATACTTAGATAACAATCATGCAGCCCTTCAGTTGATGTTGATCTGTAAGTCTCAATAGCCTTACACAGTCAGTGTTGAGATGCTTGTAGTTGTAATTCCACATCTGGAGGACTATGTTTTTTGCACACGTATTCTAATGATTTGGCTGTAATAATCAGAGAGCTGCAAATCCAGAGAGTTGGCTGTTCTTTTGGAGTTTCTTAATTAGGTAGTTAATCATTCTTTAGAAGACTCTCAGATATTTACTAAGTTGGATCATTATATTGAAGCTGATTTTTTAAAAAAATATCTCAAAACTATTATTTGCCCATTAAACAAAGAACTCTGAGGATGCCTGCCATAGATGTGGGCAAAATATCAGGAGAGAATGCTTCTGGAACATGGCCATACAGCCCTGAAAACTCATAACAACCCAAACAAACAATTGTTCAGTACAGTATTGGCAGAAGTGTTTCTTTTCACCCACTGGTGGGTTTGTCACAGTTTGGTGGAAAGTCTTCAGAGAACCTTCACAGCATTTTGGAAAGGTTCTCAAAAGGGGAACTCTGACTATTTCTTTCCCATGGTAGTGTCTTCCTGTCCTAATATTATTACACGTATCTGTTGCCTAAAATGTTTGGGAGCAGAGTTTTTTTTAAAAAAAAATCAGCTTTTAAAATATTTATATTTGCATATATTACATGTACATAATGTAATGAGATACCTTGGAAATGGAGGGCAAATCTAAACATGTATGTTTCATAGGCGCTTTATATAACCTGCAGGTGATTTTAAAATAATTTTAATAGTTGTATACATGAAATAAAGTTTGTGCTCATTGGACTACATTGAAAGCAAATGTGTCACTGTCACCACCACCTGTGTTCAACCTATATTATGTATAAGAGGCATGCTGTGTTAAATTTAAGTAATGCACATTTTGCAAGAGAAGAAAATTTAATTTATTTCACTTATTTTAAGGGACTCAATGTTATTCCAATTTGTCCTTTGACAAAATATTATGTTAGATATATTAGACCAGGGGTCCTCAAACTAAGGCCCGGGGGCCGCATACAGCCCTCCAAGGTCATTTACCTGGCCCTCGCTCAGGGTCAACCTAAGTCTGAAATGAATTGAAAGCACACAACAACAACAACAATCCTGTCTCATCAGCCAAAAGCAGGCCCACATTTCCCATTGAAATACTAATAGATTTATATTTGTTAAAATTGTTCTTCATTTTAATTATTGTATTGTTTTTAAGTGTTTTTTTTGAACTACAAATAAGATACATGCAGTGTGCATAGGAATTAATTCTTTTTTTTCTTTCAAATTATAATCTGGCCCTCCAACAGTTTGAGGGACTGTGACCTGGCCCTCTGTTTGAAAAGTTTGAGGACCCCTGTATTAGACTGAGAGACAGCAAATTCCTCACACGTATTCAGGATATTTCACAGAGTTGTTCAGGGATTCCCAGTCTCAGTATGTGCCACTTTTTATCAGCTATATCATTCTGTCTGTAGAATACATGAGTTTGTTTATACACACTATTTCAACTAATTTGGAAGTTGTTATTATTCGTGAAAGTAACAGCATGGCACCATTAGAACACAGAACATTTAGCTACATTCAGATGTCGCTGTGATCATTTAGAGGTTATTCCGAAAGTTATTTTTAAACAATGATGAGGCCAACCGCATTCCTCAGTCAGTAGCAACCAGGTTTGCCTTCTTCAACATCTATTCAAAGTGTTTGCTTATTTGTATGCCACATAGTCAGCTAGCGAATCCACTTGGCACTTCACAAAAGTAGGCTGCCTCTGGTTTTTGGCTGTTTCTTAAAACATGTAATTCAATAAAATAAAAAGAATGTTATCTTATTAGCTGAAATATTTCAATGCATCAACATTTTGAATTAATTACATAAGCTTTTTGATTATGAATTAACCATCTTGAATGGGCAGTGTTCCTAAAACCAATGTGTGCAGTATTTGAGAGATTGTAAGCGCATTCTAAAATGCTAAATGCACTTAACAAAGGACAAGTCACAGATTAATCCTTATTTTTGAATAAATATATAGCAGATGCAGATATTGTGGTGCTTTTTATATTTTGGTTTACATTATTTGCATTCTCTGACCATTACTGTGTTGCCATTGATTTGAGGAACTGTAATCCAAAACATCTGGAGAGCTCTAGATTGTCAACATATAGTGTATAGGATTACATCATCAGATTCTTTTCTCCAATTCCTTTTCTTGCTCTCTGAATTCCTTTTTAATAGATTTTTTATTGTTTTGTTCTATGCATTTCTGTCTTTTCCCCTATCTTTTCCTTTTATATACAGTCATCCCTCTATATTTTCTGTTTTTAGATTTGCAAATTTGACGATTAATTGATTTGATTAGAAAAGTTTTCTCTAGGAATATGTAGATTTTTTTTTTAGTAGAATTCCATACACAAATTGCTCAGGTCATGCTGGAGGGCCTAGGGCAGTATTTCTCAAACTGTGCTCCTCCAGGTGTTTTGACTTCAGCTCCTAGAAATCCCAGCCGTCTTACCAGCTGTTAGGAATTCTGGAAGCTGAAGTCTAAAACATATGGAGTAGCACAGTTTGAATACCACTGGCCTAGAGATTTCCACAAAGAATATCTCTCTAGGATTCTCTAAGTCCTCCATTGAAATCCTGTTGTTAGTTTCCAGTGGGTGTTCATGCTGGAAGACCTAAACATTCCTTGGAAGATGTTCTCTCAGGTAAAACAATGGCATTTTTTTAAAAATGCATTTTTTAATTTTTATAGGGGTCCTATGTCCTTAACCCCAGCAAAAGTGAAAGGATGACTGCAATATTTTAAAAATATTTCCATATTGTATTGCAAGACCCTGCAGTTAAAGTATCCCTAACTGCTGGCTATCCAGTCTCTGTTTTTGTTTTTTGAAATCTATATCAGAGGACAATCCCTCACCTCCTGAGGTGGTCTCTTCCACTGTTAAACATCTTTTACCATATTGATGTTAAGTTGGAAACTTTCTTATAATTTGAATTCATTGATGTAAATCCTATCCTCTGGAGCAGCAGAACAGAAGCTCAGTCCATCTTTTGCATGCCAGCCTTCCTTTCATCTCTCAGTCATCTCTTTTCCAGGCTTACTGAACTTCTGCAACTATTCCTCATAGGCTTGGTTTCTTGTATATTCCGTAATTAGTCTTTCCATTATGTAAATAGCACATTATTAAATGTGCTCAGTGATGAACTGGAGATCAAAACAAATAATGAAGATGATTATTTTGCCTAGTAAGATTGTGTTTTCATCATCTGCATCAATGAACTTATTTTCAAGATGTTAATGTATTTTCCCCCCAAAAAATTCCTTCTTAGTTTTGCCTCCATAATAAATTTGTTTTATGTTTATACATTGGATGCATTTGGATATTATAACAAAAATGGTTGTCATAATGGATATGAATGTGAATGAACATTGGGTTCATGGACTTCCTCTAGTTTTCTCTCCCAGCACAAATATTTTGTATTAACTGCATCTTATTGTGGCATCCACAAACAACTATGCTTAATCTCAACAAGCCATGTTGGTTAAACAGGAAAGGAAGGAAATGTGTATCACTTAAGTTTTTTTCTGTGATAATTTGCATTAAAATGAGCTATCTTGTCATGATCACTGAATATGACCATTGTGTCATGGTAAATGGAACATACCAAAAGGTCATTGCTTTTCAAAATTGTACACATTATTTATGGACTTTGTGCAGCCAAACTGGAAATTCTATTTCATTCTGAAGGTTGAATTCAACTTCTGGTACACTCCTTACAATTCTGGGTTTAGGATTCCAGTTGAAGTCACAGAACACTAAAGGCCAAAAATACAATATTTTACTTTAAAGTTCTTATTGCCAGTAAGAAATATTTAGGAGTGAGTGATGTTTTAAAATGTCAGAAAATCTTTACATAATCTGGGAGATCACTCAATGCTGGGTTTGGCCCCAAGGTCTATGATTCTCCACCTGAGCTTCACATTTTGTATTCTGGCTGTAGCGTATTAATATGTAATGTTTTGTCCTTGATACAGTTCCTCATGTTGTGGTGACCCCCAACCATAAAATTATTTTAGTTGCTACTTCATAACTGTAATTTTGCTCCTGTTATGAATCAAAATGTAAATATATGATTATGCAGGATGTATTTTCATTCACTTGATGAAATTTGGCCCAAATAGCTGATATGTCCAGATTCGAATACTGGTGGGATTAGGGGGGATTGATTTTGTTATTTGGGATTTGTAGTTGTTGGGATTTATAGTTCACCTACAGTGAAACAGCATTCTGAACCCATAACAATGGAATTGAACCAAACTTGGCACAAAGAACTCCCACAACCAACAGGAAATACTGGAAGGGTTTGGTGGACAACGACCTTGAGTTTTGGCGTTCACCTACATCCAGAGAGCTCTGTGGACTCAAACAATGATGGACCTGGACCAAACTTGACATGAAAACTCAATATGCCCAAATGTGAACACTGGTGGATTTGGGGGGAAAATAGACCTTGACATTTGGAAGTTGTAGTTACTGGGATTTATAGTTCACCTACAATCAAAGAGCATTCTGAACCACACCAACAATAGAATTGGGCCAAATGTCCCACACAGAACCCCCATAACCATCAGAAAATACTGTGTGTTTCTGATGGTCTTTGGTGACCCCTCTGACCCCCCCCCCCCCCGACCCCCAGGTTGAGAAATGCTAAGGCACCTGAGGAAATTGCACCAAACTGAAAGCTGCAGATTTTTCATCCCCACAAGTATCTCTTAACTGTGAAAAGTTCTGATGTAACATTTTGTGGTCACTCCTTTGCCCTCGAGGAAGTGGTGGAAAAAGATTATGTTGCCACTTTCCTGAAGTATGGGTATTCTTATGACGCTTAAGAGTTGTCCTGTAATAGACAAGTTTGTTTAATAGGAGAAATGAAAGCTTTCTGTAGTTGCACAAGTTCCTGGTTATACACAAAATCCAAAACTTTGCATATGATTTCATACTGGTTATCTTGCATGGATGTTCATATTCAAATACAAGAAGGTATGTAGGTCTAATTGGTATGGCATAAACAGTCTCACTTGAGGGAATTGAACGCCTCCGTATACATGAGTTCTGATGAAAATCTCCTCTTTTCCTATTGGAATTTAATACATTACCCGATGTCAACCTCAGCATAGTCTTTTCTTTTCCAGTTAGATATTATTTATGTATAGGATAAATAATTGCCTCTGATAATATATGTGGGTTGCAAGCTGCAGTTCTGTGATAATGAGTCTCTCTGGATGCTTTGTCTAGCACGCACATTTCCCTCTTCAAACTATTAGTTGCTTGCTATTAATGTTATGTGGTCGTCTAGAGCCATGGAATTGATGTTGAATGTGTATTTCTACTAAGGCCGTCATAGAGCATTTAGAGGCAGAGAAACAGTGTAGTAAAAACAGAAAGAGCTAAATGCATAGGAACAGCAGGCCATCCAGAAAAGAAGCAAAAGCATAGAATTACAATAATCTTCTTTCTCTATTATGGTTTTGTACGAGGGTTGAATGAAAAGTAATGCCTCCACCTTTGTTACTTGCATTTGGATGGGAGTATTTTAATAAATCAAATGCAGAAATAAACCTTAGAATGTGCTCTTTAACTACCACTATTAACTTTTCCACATAATCACCAGACAATTGGATACATTTCTGCCGACGATGGACAAGTTTGCTGAAGCTGTCACGGAAGAAGCTGTTTCCGCAACCACATCTTACAGTTCTCTCAATGTCTTCATCAGAAGCATAATGATGTCCCTTCAGATCTTCTTTCATTATCAGGAACAGATGGAAGTCAGACGGTACTAAATCTGGACTGTATGGAGGATGCTGTACAGTGGTGAGATCCAGTCTCTGAAGTTTCAAGTCCGTTCATTTCAGGTGTCAGCACCCTGGGTACTCATCGTGCACAGATCTTCCGATAGCCAAGCAAAGCAATAATGTGACCCACACATTCTTGTGATATGTTGATTGTGCTTGAAATTTCTTTCTGACTGAAACGACGATCGTCCTAAATCAATCTTTCAACCTTTTGCTTGTTAAACTCAGTGGTTGCTGTGACAGGATGTCCAACTCTTTGTTTGTCATGCAGGTCAGATGTTCCCATCTCAACATCTTTAAACTTACGATGCACAGTACTCACATCAACACAATCACCATAAACAGCTTGCATTCTCTGATGAATCTCCTTTGGGGGGACACCTTCTGTTGTCAAGAATTCAATGACTGCACGTTGCTCAAGTCACATTGATCAACTGTCTGCACAGGGTTCCATACTTCGCACTTTAACAACACAACCATTCAGTGCTAAGGCTTCGCACCAAAATGGAACTGTAGACGAGAGTCTACTGAACAAGCCAGTACCTGCCGCATACCAGTACTGTTATCTGTTGAGGAGTTATGGAGATCTGGGGTAAAATCATTTTCACCTCTTAACCATTTGAAAATATACATAAGAAGCACAATGGAGCAAGAAAGGCTGACTGGACTTACTCTCTTGAGTGTCCTCTAAAGGTTATCAACAGAGCCTGATTTCTATCAAAGTGTATTGACACAGTTTTCATGTGTTTCCAATACATGTTGTATTATTTTGTAACTTACATCTATATAAAATAGAGAATGAGTCACAGAACTTAAATTATTTTGTTTTCAGGTTCTACTTTTCCTGATTTGCAAAAAAAAAAAAAAAAAGTTTCAGCCTCCTCCCCTCCCCAAATTTGTTCTCTGGGCCTGCTTAGAAGGTTTGGATTTATTTCCCCCTACTCACAATAAAATCATTTTATTATAGATAAATTCAGTAAAGACTGGATCGCTATCCCAGCAAATGCAGAATATCTCATGCAATGAGAAATGTACACAATACATTTCCTTTCATCCATGAAGTATTTTGGTTATCTACAGATTAAAACAGCTTCACTGGTTCTTTACTTGGCAAAACACAACATCCCACACACTCCACGTTTCTATACTAAAGCAATAAAACCTGATGAGGAACATGTGGTCATTATGTCCCCAATAAGCTGAGATGAATACAGCAGGTTCTTTTTGTGGGGAAAAAAGAATGTGAAATCTGCTCTGATTCTATCACTTCACCTGCCAAAAAATGAATGATCCCAGAGCACCTGCTGAATTTTTTTTGGTAGGAGTTTTGTTGGTTTGGAATGTTCTTTTGGTTTATTGATTGGCACTGAATGTATAGTGTAGGTGGTGGTCAACCTTCATCTGTGGAAGAATGACTGTGTTCACTGTACTGAACTCTTTGGGAATTATCTTTGACTGGGGAGTACTCATTCTTGCCTGCAAGAGCAAATAACAATTTTCTCCCTGCTGAGAGAGAACGCCTTGAAAATTGCATACTGTCTGAGACCTATTTACAGTTCAGGCTTCTCCTTTGCAGGAAGTTTAATTCTCTGAACAGAAAATTTACCTTTGCAGAGAAAAAATACGATTTTCTGAATAGGGAGCAAGTTTCTTTTTTGGATAATTCTATTGGAATGTTGTATTTTCCCCCCAGGATGTATGGCCATGTTCCAGAAGCATTCTCTCCTGATGTTTCACCTGCATCTATGACAGGCATCTTCAGAGATTGTGAGGTCTATTGAAAACACTAGAAAATTGGGTTTATATATTTGTGGAATGTCCAGGATGGGAGAAAGAACTCTTGTCTGTTGGAAATAGGTGTGAATGTTTCAATTGGCCACCTTGATTAGCATTTCATGGCCTAGCAGTTTCAAGGTGTGGCTTCTTACTGCCTCAGGGAATCCTGATTAGGTGATTAGTTGTCCTTGATTGTTTCTTGACTGGAGTTCTATTGTCCATGCAAACATGTGACGTATTTTATCACCGCCAGATTGGGCACAGAAATACCACTAGAAAATAATCTTGAAGTGTCTATATTTATCTTGATGTGGTTTTTTTTTTGTTGGAAAAGTAATTTTTATTGTTGATGAGTAGTACGTAATTTTAGGCTTTTTTCTTGAGTGTTTGAATCTTTACCTGTTCTTGTACTTAATCCAGTTCAACATCTTGTAGTCCATTTTGACATGTCATCCCGCATGATCAGTAACATTGGCTTTTAACATTTGCTTCTTGTCCTTGTCATTGCCAACAGCTTTTTCCATCCAGGCTGAAATCCCCATTCCTCATCTGTAATTTAGTTCTGTTTCTGACTGTTCTCTGCATTTGGATGCTTGTCTCCCCACTGTTAGATGTATTCTCTCCAAATCTGAAAGTCCAGCTGTGACCTTGTAAAGATTGTCCATACTTCTGTTATGCCTAAACATACCAATTTCAGTGTTTATTGAAAAGAGAGGGTACCTAGGGGCAACTAAGCCAATGCGTTTATTAGTCTAAGAAATGTCAAGGGAAAGCTTTTCCTTTTTGGAACAGCTGTGCCAGACGGAGATCGTCTCTTCTCCTCATAGACGCAACAGTCTTTGCTGGTGAGCAAACAGTCCTCCTTTCAACCATGTAATTGAGTGGGTGGGTTCCAGGTGATTGGCAGAGGAATAGGGTTGGAACAAGGGCAAGTGGTTCTGAATGCTAGGAATACAGTACTTCGGTTTTTATAGAATTTCTAGGCCTGCATTGCTAAATATAGTTAATCCACATTTTGTTCGTATAGCTTTGGAGGCTAAATTTTATGTAAATGTATGATACTCCAGCACATCAGTTTTCAGTTTGTTGAAAATTGAATCTGGCAGCCCTCACAGTCACCAGCCCCCAGCAATTTCAATTGCCTGCTGTTTGGCAGCTCTGGGGATGAGAGGGTCTCTGTATGCAGATTGAATTTCATCCAGCAGCGAACAGAAGGCCATGGCACTGTATTTTAGAGCAGGAATCGTGCGTTCTTGGTGCCTTATTCTCTCTTGCAGTCAGTATTGCTTTTGTCTTAGCAATTGTTGTCATCAGTTGCTGCTCTTATTGCAAAACGGATTTCTTGTGTCTTTGGTCTGAGAGAGCAAAGATAGGGCAAGTATACTAAGTATTTAAGGGAGCTCCTTGTTAAAACTTGGGAAATATTTTACTGTACATAAAGTTGTTGGGGGCACAGCTGAAAAGCAGCTGCTTTGTATTGCTTGCTGCTCTAGAAACTGAATTCAGTTTTCATTGGAGGTACAGATGGGTTTGTAGGCTAAACATTGGCATTTTACTCATGGTAAAGCTCAACTTCCAATGTTACATACTTCTGTAGAAGTCTAACACCGGATTTGGGACCACTCCAAATTCTGTTACACATTGCCAAACATCAGCGTTTTGTCATATTTTGTCCCCATGAGCTTCATGAATTAAGAAAAAAATATTAGAAGGATAATTAGAAATAATTCATGTTCTTAAATTTGTGTAAATAAACAAGAAGAATGATAACTATTTTTTTCCAATTGACAAATTTTCCTGTGTCTTGCTTTACTGTATTTTCAGTTAATGTTTTGTTTGTCTATTTATTGAATTTATATCTGACTTTTCTCTCAAAGTGGGATCCAAGGTGCAATGTAATGATGATATACTTTCATTACTGTGATGTTGGATTCAGTATATGCCTGTATTTTTGTCAAATCCTTCAATGCCGTCTTTGAATATGATGTTCGCAATGTCCTCTATGTAATATTTGTTGCTGTGGTGATTTTTGAAAAGATCTGTCTTGCTTTCCTTTAGACTAGGGATTTATTTATGGCACTAATTATATCCTGTCTAAAATTCCGATAGAAGTAATGTTTCTCGAAATTGTTTCTCAGGCAGCCATGCATATATACATGTGGAAGCAATTAAATCAGCTTACTGTGAATGATACAGATAATTATTTTAAAAACAGAATTCTCTTTCTCTAAATATATATATGTGCACTCGCTCACACATATAAATGCAACTTATTATTGAAAAGGTATCCCATGAATTACACAGAGACAAAATGACTGCATTCAGTGGGATTCACACTCAGGAATATACTCTGATATTTATATTTTTAATTAACCAATGGAGAATGGTTACATAGACATTTAAATTTGCCTCCATCTTCTCTGTCCTTATTACCAGATATAACATTTGCCAGGAAGGCAATATGCTGTTTTCTCACTTAAAGCTAGTGAGAAAACAAAAGAAGTTTGTTCTACACTTGCTCCGTAACATGAAGAGAAGACACACTGTATTACACGTCTTTGTTTTTCATTTTAAAATAGTGAGAACATTGGCATTAGTTATCTGTGTCTGTTCTAATATACATTGCATTTTGTAGTATGAACTGAAGCAGAAGAGGGAAAGTAGAAAATCAACAAGGCCTCAAGATAATGACATTTCAGAGAGAGACAAAAGGATGAGATTATGGAAGGGAGTATATTGGCAGGTAAAAGGAACGTGAAAGCTGGAGAGCAAATGTTATACCTGGTTGGCATATAATTTTAAGAAGGGTTTTTATTTTGCATTGAGCAAGAGTTGAATAACAGCAGCATTGACTCTTTCTGTTGATTTACTCCCAATTGAGCCATGATCGAGCCAGACTGCTCTATAATACACATGTTGTTATGTGTGTACAGCTAGTTTCTGACTATCCAAACCTAGCACAAAATTTTCTTTGCAAAATTTGTTTAGAGGAATATGCCTTTGGCTTCCTTTGGGCTGAATGAGTGTGACTTGCCCAAGTTCGTTCAATGGGTTTACCTGGCCAAGTGGAGATTTCAACTCTGGTCTCTTAGGCCAACATTTAAGAACTGTTTACATTCTCTGCAACCCACATTTAACCATATGATTAATCACAGCAACTTTGAAAGGGTTATTTAGTGGCCATTATGGACCCAGTCCTTTGACAGACTATTTTTGCTATTCATGTGAATAGAAGAATGATCAATATTGTAGATAGCATCTGAGGCACATAGAATTGATTACACATGATGACAAACTTTGCTGGGGCAAGTATCAGAAGTCCCTGGTGACTGAAGTGAGCTCAGACTATATGTTGCCTATACTTAATAATGTTGCTTCATTTATAAAGGTCTGAACAGATTGAAGACACGCAGTAGGCTCTCAGTTTAGAATGAGAACTCACAAACCACTGGTAAAAAACCTGAAGAAATAACACTATAAATAAAAATTAAAATACAATCAATTTTAAGCAGAATGGAACTGTTTTTATAATATAGTAAAACGGTATTACTTTGCAAGTTACTTTATTTATAATAATAATTACTTTATTTTTGTATCCCGCCCCCATCTCTCCAAAGCGACTTGGAGAGGCTTACATGGGGACAAGCCCGATCAACATAGTTAAAATATCAACATAATTAAAATAGACAAGATTATTAAACAATGTAAAACAACATAACACAGTATAAAAACAGACATGGAGCAACAACCAATGACCTGAGATAGTAAATAGTTTCTGGGCTTGGGCGGTGAACTGGTGCAAATCAGTTGTGAGGACAGGGCTGTTGGATAAAGTGCAAAAGAATTAAGTATAGTGCAGTATGACGTAGAACACTATATCTCTGGGTAGGGAACAGTAATAAAGTGCAAGGACTAGATTTTGGAGCATATCTGGGGGCCAAAATTAGCTGAGCAGCTGTCTAATCAAAAGCACAGTGGAACATCCACGTTTTTAGATCTTTATGGAAGGTGGACAGGTTGGGTGTCAGTCTAATCTCCCTGGGGAGAGAGTTCCAGAGCCAGGGGGCTACCACCGAGGAGGCCCTTTCTCTTGTCCCCATCAACCACACTTCTGACAGAGGTGGGAGTGAGAGGAGAGCTCCCCAGAAGATCTTAGAGATTGCGCAGGTTTGTAAGAGAAGATGCGATCGTGAAGATAGGCAGGTCCCCAAACTGTTTATTTGATTTTAATTACTGTATTTCAATATGAAGTCAATATAATTTATGATATTATAATGTAATACAATATAATACTACTAATAATAATAATATGATATTATAATTATATATTTTATATTACATGTAATATTACTAATAATATTACAATATAATGGTACAGTACAACATAGTAATATATAATACTGATATTGTACTATGCTAATAATGTAATCTATTAGGTAATGGTAAAGGTTTTCCCCTGACATTGTCCAGTTGTGTTCGACTGTGGGATGTGCTGCTCATCTCCATTTCTAAGCTGAAGAGCCAGCGTTGTCTGTAGACACCTCCAAGGTCATGTGGCCAGCATGACTGCATGGAGCGCCGTTACCTTCCCACCGGAGTGGTACCTATTGATCTACTCACATTTGCATGTTTTCAAACTGCTAGGTTGGCAGAATCTGGGGCTGACAGCGGAAGCTCACGCCGCTCCCCAGATTCGAACCTGCGACCTTTTGGTCAACAAGCTCAGCAGCTCAGTGCTTTAACCCACTGCGCTACCAGGGGCTCCAATATAATGTATTGTATGTATAGATAATGTATTGTGTGTGTGTATATGTGTGTGTGTGTGTATGTATGTATGTGTGTGTATGTATGTATGTATTTATGTGTGTGCGTGTGTGTATGTGTGTGTGTATGTATGTATATATATATATATATATATATATATATATATATATAGTAAGCCATTCTGAGTACCCTTCGGGGTGAGAAGGGTGGCATATAAATGAATAAATAAACTACATTTATCCGGCATCTCCAAATCCCCATTGGTGCCTATGTAGTCCCCTGCAGGACTGAATGGGAAACACCTGAGAATTGTATGTGGTGCAGTCTACTCTCTAGGAAGAGATTCTCTCTGTTTAATAGTACAACCAATACAAGTGTGAAAACATTGGGAACAAACGAAGGATTTTGTTAGTTTTCATCTATCTCAGAACAGAAAAATCAAGTGATGAATTTAGACAGACATGGGGCCATCAAGAAAAAACAGGAGAGGCAGCAACATGTTTCAGGCTTTGTAGATCTTGAAACAGCAATAAGACAGGCCTGCAAAACAGAGAGGCAGTCCTTTGCCATATTGAGGGATTTTGCTCCATTGGGTTGAAATGAAATTTTCACTGCTCCTTGAGTTTCTCACCTCTGTAGATTTCCACACAGCCTGTTATCATAGGGAAGCTGTTACGTATATTGTTAGGCAGTTAGCACCCCAGTGATCTTTGTCCAGCAATCATTCTGTACTAATGTGCAGGACAACCACATGTAGAAATCACCACAGGAATTATTCTTTGAATGTGGTTCTAAACCGTAAGGAATCCTTAAAAAAAATCTTGAATGGATAAAACTCAAGGCATGCCAAGCAGACTGCTTAAACTGAACTTAAAGTGTGTTTTATACACAGCATTTAGTCTGATTCTACAGCAAGATGCTGAAACTATCACCCATTTTACTGGAATTCCTGATCAGCTTTCAGAATGTTCTTGCTTAGGTTAAACATATCAAATTTTCTTAAACAATCTGGGTTTGGTATATATATATATTTACCTAAATGATTGGATTGAAACAGCTGCTGGCCCTACTCAAACCTTCAGTTTGGATCACCCTCTTGTAGTCCACTTATATAACTGTTCTTTCTAAATAAAGAGATTGGCTTGGACTGTTCTTAACTCTTTTCTTATCCAGCCATTACCAACAACATGGCAACTTCCTCTCAAGCAGAAATACCATGTGTGCAGTAAGTCTGTCTTCATGAAGCATTCTCCTTCAAGGCATTCTCAAAGTCTCCCTGCTCCCCAACTTGAGGGGAAAACTTCATGTCTATCTTGTCGTCTCCCAGTGGTGTTCAGTAGCTTATGTGCATTATGGTAGCATGGGAATTATGTGGGTCAGTGAACACAGAGCAGAACATGACTAGTAATTTTGCAAGTTAAAAAACATTTTTGTCTTTTTTTTTACAATTGTAGGTAAAGTAGTCCATGTTTCTTTATAATCCTGCAGTTTAAGTTGCCAGCATCCTTGAGAAATATTTTTGTTAAGAAAGCGGGTTAGTATTGCAAGATAAAAGAGCCAGCAGTAAACAACAACTTCTAAAATATGCTTGTAAATTTTTATTGTTAAATTGAATGATCCGTTACTTCAAAAATGATTCAAGGCACAGCTCTAGATGTGAAGCTGGAAATTAAAATCCTATCACTGGATATCTGAAGAAAACGTTGGGAGTAGGAAAATAGATGTATCTTGAACATTCCTTATCTGGATTTCCAGAATCTGAAATGCTCCAAAATAATTCATTTGGGTGACTAAGATAGTGACACTTCTGCTGCATCATCATCATAATCATCATCATCATCATCATCATCATCATCACCATCATTATGTTTTACCCCACTTTTCCTCTCCACAAAGAGGCTCACCTTTGTTTTCTGGTGGCCTGATGCACATAAACTTTGTTTCATGCCCAGAATTATTCAAAATGTTGTATAAAATTACCTTTAAGCTATGGAAAATAAATGCAATTCTTGCTTTGATTTGGGTTCTGTCTCCAAGGTCACTGTGAACAGATACAGATATTCCTAAATCCAAAACACTTTTGGTTCCAAGCATTTCAGATAATTGATACTCAACCCTTTGGTCTGTTATGATCACTCACACATTAATCTATATAGCCCAGACTATTGTTTTTATGACACAGTCAGATAAGGGAATAATAGAAAATACACTGAATTGTGATTTATCTTGAAGCAGATAATTCTGCATGATTTACAGCAGAATTATATATGTTTCTACTCAAAAATAAATCCACGATGTTCAGTAGGCCTTAATTGGTAATAAGGACATTCTAAGATTGCATATTTTAGAAAGTGACTCCAGGGGCTATTAATCTGTCTGTTTTGACAAGAAAAGGGAATTTTGCTTCAGTGCCAAATACATTTTGATATAGATTTTACTGGTCTTGTATGTAGTTACAGTATGTAACAGGGAGAAAGCTGCCAGAAGGCTTCGAAATGTCAAACTGGGAAAGCAGCCACAAACAATTGTTGCTTCTAGGGAGGGGAGGGGAAACCATTCTTGAACTGGACAGCTGATCTCACAGCTGCCAAAAAGACCCTTGAATGGCCATTAGTGAACTACACTGAAGAATAAAGACTGAAAAGAGATGTGATTCTAACTGCCAATTGCCAATTGCCAATACTGTATTGAACCATATGTGTTAAATAACTCAACCAATTTGCTTTCACATTGTAATATTGAAACACAATCTGAATGACAAATGATGTTCACTCAATTTAGAACTAACATACAGAAAAAGGAAGAAGAATGGGAATCTGTGTTATAATATAAGCCTGACACTTATTAATGAACTTGGAACCAAACATGCCTCTTCTACTTTCCACTTTTTAGGCTTAAATCTGAGATTAGTTTGGTTGTGCTTTGCCCAAATTTGATCAGTTGAGCATATGTATGAAATAACCCTGAATCAGGTTATTTGTAAGTTTGGTACATATTGTAGATCAGTGGTTCTCAACCAGGGGTCCCCAGATGTTTTTGGCCTTCAACTCCCAGAAATCCTAACAGCTGGTAAACTGGCTGGGATTTCTGGGAGTTGTAGGCCAAAAACATCTGGGGACCCCAGGTTGAGAACCACTGTTGTAGATGTTTGGATAGATGCGGCATGTTGGGTTATTAACTACTGAATATTAACTACCATAATGCACATAATCTTCAGAAAGAACTTGAAGACCTGGCTGTTCCGATGTGCCTTCCCAGAATAGGAAATCTCCAATACCAAGTACCATAAGCACTTTATTAGAATTATGATTGCCGCACACTGCACACTGCACTTGCCCTATAAGCCTTACATATTACCTGTCACATCAGCACTTTTAATCCTGTACCCTTTACTCTGGCCCGGCCCAGTTTTACTGTGTTTTGGTGTATTGTTTATTGCTTGTTGTTTTGTTGTTTTAATATTGTTTGAAATGTTTTTAATCTGCTTTAGGTGTATTGTTATGTTTGTGTATTGAGGCCTTGGCCTTTGTAAGCCACATCGAGTCCTTCAGGAGATGCTAGCGGGGTACAAATAAAGTTTAATAATAATAATAATAATAATAATAATAATAATAACTGTATTAACTACTGGATATTCAAAATAATACTGTAGTATTGTAGTAGAAGCTACCTTGATGGCAGTTAACAACACAGAGACCCATAGTTCCTGTGAATCATGAAACTATAATCTTCTTGGTTCCTTTTGTTTTGTCAGGTATGACTATTCAAATGCGTATTGAACCAAAGATGTATTTTTCATTGTGAATTAAAGTTATTTTATTAGTGTGCAGATGGGGAGTTCTTTTGGGAAAAAATAATTTGCAACCAACTATTTTGGGCTTTCCTAGTCAAGTAGACTTTCCTTGATGTGTCTATGAGCACAGTTTCTAGATTCATGATGTGTTTGTTTACCTGTGTGAGCTGATCTCGGAGGGAATTACACTTGAGTTGTCATGGACAAGATTGCATTCATAGAGAACTGAGCAACTTCAACACTGTTTCCCAGAGCACAAATTCCATTCTCTTCTTTCCTGGATGCAAGATTTGTATTTCCCAATAAAATTTTTCTTTTCTTTTTCAAATAAAGATGGAAGTTTATTAAATCAACCATCAACCTTTTACAGAAATAGACCTGGGTCTTTACTTTTTGCTTACATTAAGCACAATTTCCTTTGCAAAAGGTCCAACTGATTATAGTTAAATTTGCTTGCAAGTAAATAGTGTTAGTACTGTAGCCCTGGTAAGCTTATGTTGTGTGCGTTAGTGTTAAGCACAATAGCATGTTATTCAAAGGAAAGCAGAGGATTAGTATCTGTGGCTTACAGAAAGGATACTATTTAAATTAAGACCGGAACATAAGCAAATATAATTCAGGCAGATTCTGAATAGCATTAGGGCTGTTATTTACAGATGTAAGGGGTTTTATTTTGTTTCGTTTTTTAAAAAGTAATATATTTATGACTTAATTCACCTTACTTGTATTTAAGTAAAACAACATTTTATTGATTGTTTACATTTTCTCTACCTCTTTGTTTTTGTTGATCATGAATTTTCTCCTGCAGTTAATCTAACATCGTTTCATGATCTATGTACAATAAGACCCCCACTTCCATGGAGGGTATGTTCCTGGCTGGATTGTGGTTACTCGAAACTGAAGAAAATGACCGAATGGCTTGTACAACTGAACACAATTAAATAACATGTCTTCTGGCCCTAGCATAACATAGAGCTGTGTTGAAAGATTTAGAGTATCCTCTGTAAGAATATTCTTGGTCTTTCAACACAAGTCTTGGTAACTTTCAGGGGAAGCATAACTAGAATCACCTGAAAAACTTAATACATTCCTAGAGAGATAATTTTTCCAGGATGTAGGAACCATCTTTCCAAATGTTCTCTTATATGTATGTGAGCTTGAGAGAGGAAGATGGTTATGCTTGAGGTGATGGACTGTGCATCAAAGTTCTTGGTCCTTCATTTCTCTCAACAAATTTGAATTATAATTAAGAGGATTAGTCCAGCAAATACTGACACCAATAGATCTTGGTTGCTGTTCTTACTTTGTTTGGTCCTAAATGCATTTACTTTACTTTCGTTGAAACAAAAGAAGTAGCAAAAAATTCTGTTTTGGGCCAAAATGCTGAAAAAAATGGTAATTATTATTGGAATGTTAACTACAGTGGTCACACAATATGCTTTGTATTGTACTTTCCCATAAATGTCAGAGTACAAGGGTGAAAAGATGCCTCCCTTGTTTTATTGTCCTGGAAGAAATGACTAAATCTGTACAAACAGTTATAAAACCTCTCCTCTCTACATGATATATTGACAGTCATAAGATTTTATTGCTGGTTAACATCTGCATGTCTGCTGTTATGGTTAGCTTTTGCTTCAACCAAAAATAAAAATAAAAATAAAAAATAGAGCAGAATTTATCAAGTTATGTCTGAATTAGTGATTGACTATACTTTTTCTTCATAAAGCGAAGCATGTGAAATTGCTGCTGAATAATAGTGTTAAGTTGCCAAGAATAGTCAAGATGTAGGGTTGATGTATAACGTGCATTAGTAATGCTAGAATAGATTTCAAAATCACAGAGTTTATAATGAGGCAGGGAAAGAAGTGGCAGAAAATCATAACATCATTGGCTACAAGCAGCCTATGAGATCCTCGCATTCTGCTTTAAGGGCAAAATCAGGTGTTTGTTTGAACATTTGGTGCCCCAGTCCTGCTTAACAGATCTAAGGAACACATAGCTTTAAAGACATGGAAAGCAGTTTTATCATTTTCACTTGAGAGAAAGTGCAAAGCCAATGATCTGCACTGTCATAATAGCATGGGAGTGGGTTTTTACCCTTCCCCTCCTGTGGTCTAGATCAGGCAGTCCACACCTATGTTGTAATACATAGTAGCTTTGGTTGTCACTACAACAATATTCCAAGTGTAAGGCTTATATCTTCACCACAGGCAGTGCAAAAAAAGGAAGTGTGCTCTGGAATACTTGGAATTGGGCCATCACCTGTTCTTACTCACATGCGAATTTATCCGCTCCTCATATTCTTTACACACTGTTGAGGTTTGAACAGACCACTCACTGGCATCCTTCTCTCACTCTTGTTTTTATTTCCAATTTTACATGATGGATACCAACTGTTCTCTACTATAGGCTAAATTGATAGAACACATTTCTTCCAACCTAGTACATTTCATAGCTGACTGGAGGAAGCTAGAAGTTCTAGTCCAACATATCTGGATTGTGTCATGTTGGAAAAGAATAGCAAAAGGCATCCAGTCTTGTCTTTTAGGTCACAGTTGGGGAATGGTATCCCAACCCTATTTTTTTTTGTAGTCCCAAGTCCCCACAACCTTTCAGATCCTGTATTGGATGGACATTACCCATGAGAGGTCCCAAAACTGGGGTAGCATTCGGCTGCCCAACCTTTCTCATATCCAATTATTTTTAAAGAGCACAGAAGTTGAGCAAAAAATCAGTTGAGAAAGAATGAATGGGAACTAGAATTAGACTTCTAATGATTTCCAGGGTATATTTTCAGCTTAAAATTGACACTTACAACCCACCATAGCTCTTGTTTTAATTGTCCACCTCTGATTTGCATGCAAAGAAAGCTACTGGTCACCAAAAGCAATGTAAAATGATTAATATAGCTGTGGTTGGTGAAACTCCAACCTTTTGAAGTCGAAACATTTGTCCTGGTGTTTTTATGGGCCAGGAAGAGAGACCAGTGGGAAACAACTTAAAGTAGATTGAAGAAGAACCCATGCAAGAAGTTAGAAAACAGATAGCAGACAATAGCCAGCACAAAGTTGATCTGGAACAACTGGTAGTGTAGTAATAAATAAAGTGTGTATAGGAATTAAGCTCCTGTTTAATTCCAAAGAAATACTGAAAAATTACCCTTTGGGTATCCTATACTAATAGCAAAGGGTGGTAGGAGATTGAATACTCACTTTGTGCATATAGAACAATAAAGTAGATCTTTGGTAAATGGTTTATATGAATTATAAGAGCAGTGTCTATTTGTGCAAAATGGAACTATAGTTGCATGCATTTTTTCATATGAAGTTGCCTTAGCATGAATCTGCCCCTAGTTTAGAAATGATTTTGTATCAGAGGTTTTCTTAGGGTTCAAGGCAGAAACAGCTGCCTTATTATTCCTTTTAACTGGAGGTACTAAGGCTTGAAGATTGAACATTTTACATGCTAGTGTTAAATGCATCATTATTATTACTATTTAGTGTGTCCCATTTAGAAAGGATTTTTAAGAGTGCATTTTGTAGTCTGATCATGGCTCCTGCATTTTCCTATTTCATAGTAATATTGAGAATGGTATGTGAGACAGCATCTTAAACTTGCATCATTCCTATTTATTACCATATTGACTTTCCACACTATGTGGGGTCAGAATCTGACCTCGGGGAAAGCTGGTTTATAAATAATACCATGTTGGAGCAATGCACAAATCAATCAGAGAGAAGCACAAATAACCTTTCTCTGAAATCTGTGACATAATATGATTTCAGAGAGATAAGTCTTATGACTGAATGCATGATTTTTTTCAACAATTCCGATTTTACTGGTTGTTATACAGAGTTGTTCATGACCAGAAAGTATACATGAATCTGTGTCTAAACAGGTGCTGCAGTTTAACCGTCAGTGTTGATAAAACTATTGCACACTCAAAAGGGTCAAACCAACTTGGTAATAGTATATTGGGGCACTCTCTCTGTATGAAAAAGGACATGTATGTAGAGTTGCTGGTTTGGGTCAGTTCTCTTAAAAAATGTTTGAAAATTTTGACATGGCTTTTATTGCTTGAGAATTTCAAATTGATGGGCCAATTCTTGTTAACCTACATTTATTTTTACTCTTAAATCTGTTTATAACACATGCCATCACCATGCTTCCATGGGTCTCCAAGATGGTTCATTAATAAGATAATAAACTATCCCCATACATATATACAAAATTTGCAACATCAACAAAGTATTGCAAAATATGAACACATGTGAATCTGCTGTAATCCAGATTAAATTATTTGTCATCTAGTCCAATAATAACAATTCTGATGAGAAATATATATGGAATTATTTTTTAGTCAAGAAAAGAATCAAGCACATTTTTAGATATACACAACTACATACTGTCTGCTTCTATAAGACTACAACTAGGCAACTGTTAAAAACAATAAAACAGAAAGGCAAAAACAAAACACACACACACATACATACACACAAAAACTAAAAACAGATCTACATACTTCTCTCCATTATGTAGTCATTCTTCTACTTTTAGCAACTCTTTGCGTAGTGTGTATGGAATTAAAAGACTTACCGCTTTCCGTTATAACATATTGTTTGCATGCTTTCTGTCCTCAGTTCTATGCTCAGTCTATGGAGCTAAGCTTTCAAATAAATTAATACATGTTTTCATTTAGAGTAGTGCTTTATGGATTGTTTTAAAAGCATTTTGCTTTAAACGTGAAACCTAATTCATTTTTAACATTCTGACAAAGCCTTCTTTACATTTATATCAATTTTATGCCTGCTGTTAAAATGCAACACTCTGTATAATACAACTGTTAATTCATTGCTAATGGGTTTCTACTAATTGCTCAGATAAATGGAACTTTAAATCACTTGCCGAGGACACAGTATTCCTTAAAGTGGGCAGTTATATAGGTTTGAGGAAAATAATTGCAGATATTCACTTTTTTTGTTCACTAATAAAAGTAAATTACAGTAAGATAATATAATGCATTTACTATTTGTAGGAATGTATAAAGGTGAGGCATATTTTTTGCTTGGTTTTTATTTTGATCCCCATTCAGCTATATTGGAGAAACCCTAACCTGCCCCAAGGTCAATCCATTTCAGAGTTGTTATTGCATCTAAAGTTCTGCTGGCACCTACTTATGTGTCCACATGGGACATGTGTGGTGTGGGAGAGAGAGTTCACTAGTATTTTTTGCAGGCAGAGCTTGGTTCTTCCCCCATCCCAGAGGATCTCAATGGAGCCTCATGGGAAAATGGTAAGGCTGCCTTTATGCCATTCCTATTTTGGGACTAGCGGTCACTGATAGCAACATTGCTTGCAGAGCTGGCATTGGTTTTAGAGTGGGAGTAGTCCTGTCCTTCTTACATTGTCAGGATATGTAACACATGATGTAGTCATGCTCCTCTAGGAACTCGTCTCCATGTGCATGAGCTTCCACCTCTCTTTCTTACTTTAGTACAGGATTCTGGTTGCTTGGAAACAATGAAAGAAGCCTATAGAATAAAAGGGATGTATCATCCCTCCCACCTTTAAAAGCTCCTCTGTATTTTTATGTTTGTTTTCATATCAAGTGCATTTGTGCCTCTCAAGTATTAATTGTCCTCATCTCTTGTGCTTCATTTATTAGTGCTACACTTAGTATTACTATTATTTCTAAATATAATAAGTATAATATAATCCTTTTGATTTATCACAAAATAGTTTGTGATAGAACAAAAGGATTAGAGTACAAATTCATCTGTCAACATTCTGTGCCACGTATGATTTAAAACATACCAGATGGTTGGCAAGCGACCATCCCAGAAGCACAAACTAAATTACCTGGGGATAATTTAACATCTGCAGTACTGTTCTTATCAATTATATACAACAAATGCATTATATATTGCTTCCTACCATTAAGTAAATTTGTCTATAGAAGATTTAGAAAACTAAAAGGAGGTCTAGGATAATCTGTTACGTATTTTCAGTGCATTGATGCCTCCCCTATTTCCACTTTATCTAAACTGTATATTTTTAGAAGACACACAGATTTTTTGTTAACAGATAATTAGTTATCTGATTTCAAATCACCAAGAACATTGCCAATGGATAGTGTTGTCACTGTTGAAAACCATATTCAACACAACAATGGAAATATCAAAGACCAGCGTGTGCACAGAAGCTTTCTGTTTTATACACACGTTGCTTCTGTCACTGTGCATCAAAATCTGGAGAGGGTGTTAAAGTAATAAACCAAAAAGACAACTGAGTCCAAGAGCACATCAAAACTGAACTGTCCCTAGAAACCTAGATGACTAAACTGAGACTGTCATAGTCTTGCCGTATCATGAGAAGATATAATTCACGAGAAGATACAATAATGCTTGGTAATGTAGAAGGCAGTAGGAAAAGAGGAAATTGACAGATTCAATAAGCCACAGCCTTGAATTTGTAAGACCTAAGCAGGACTGTTGATAGGGTCATTTGGAGGTGTCCCAGTCATAGGATTGCCATAAGTTGAAGTCTATGTAAAAACAATTAACAACAACAACTATTGTTCCATGAGGCATTCTGAGTCAAATGACAATTTACTGAAGGTCAGATATGGAGACAGCAATTATGCATGTCAACAATTGCTGTAAGCTATAAACTACTGTAGGCTGCCAGCATCTATATTTATGTGTTACTGATGAAGGGAGACTGTTCTTTATATTAGGACTAGACATAGTTCAGTCCTCCTCTTCACCTTCTTCTTTTCCATCTGGAGGCATGCATTTTGGCCAATTTTGTGCTAGATGCAGTAGAAGGAAATTCCTTGCACAATTATTAGCCATGTTACTAACAACTATGCTGTCATGCTTTGAGTACTGGGTATCCTTTATCTCATGTGGTGATACTGGTGATTTCTTGGAAATTAAATATCATGAACTGCTATTGGGTTTCATTGAACATCTCACTACAGTTTATTTGGATTTTGCTCCAGAGTCCACTTGTGTGGCTAAGACTGAAAGAACTGATTAGGTTTATGCTGGCCTTCACCCCATGTCTAGCTTTGACCAACTGACCCAACGACATATCAGATATTACTTTTGAAAGTATGGTACTGCTTTTCAATGAGTTTCAAAACCAGTTTATGTCTCATTTGATGGAATTATTTCCTTTGGCTGGAACCCAAAGATGATTATGTATGCCTGGTGTTTGAGTTCTTCCTTTGAAATTGGTGTCATTTTGCAAGCTGCTTTGAATGTTTCAGCTGCATTATGACACTCTGCTTTGGAGAATTGTTTGACAGAACCAAGTCCTTTTTAGCAAAATTCTTTTGATACTAGTTGTAGTACTATGTCCCCTCTCCATATAGAAAGTGATTAGTTGCTTCAGCTGTTTCTTCATCAGTTTGAAAAGGTGTTTTGCTAATGCAACTGGACTAATCTTTGTACCCAACTTTGAACCAACTGTACAAAGTCTGTGAGGCTACAGACTGTTTGCGCAAATGTCAAATGAAAATATTTGATCAGGGCTTAACTTCATGCCTTCTGTTATCTGCAGAACTTTTAAGGCAAGAGTTACCCTTTTTGTTGTTGTTCTAGTTTTCAAAGAAGCTGGTAACTGATTGACCCAGAGGGACGGAATGAAAGCCCAGACCTGCGACTGCAACTGACAAGAAGCTTTTAAAGCTGCATTACAACATGTTAACAGGAAATTGCATGATAGGAAGGAAAAATGTACAAATTGATGCTTTAATGGCATGTTTTCGATTTGCTGTAGCAGAGAGAGAAATCTCATATTTTAAAGCCGTTTTCCAGTGCTATAATCATTTGTCAGTAATGTCAAAGGAAAATTCAGTGCTGAATTCTCCCAGACACTTGGATCATTTGTATTAATTTGTGTCAAGGGAAAATTAATACTTCTAGAACAAGTCAGTAGAAAGGGTTTCAGCATTACTGCAGAACAAAACAGAGGGACTGTAACTATTCAACCAGTTCCATTATTTTTGTACATTCCAAGACTAATAGCAATAATGAGTTATGTGTTGTCTTCATGTTAATTTTGATAACGGTGAAATAGCAGCTTACTTGGCAGAATCATGGTCAGAATGAAATGAAATGGCAGCTAATTTCATTTAAATGTTTTTTAAAAAAGTCTTTTGTTCAGAGTGTTCACCTTTATATTTTGTGTTTAGATCAAAAGTGTTTCAACTTAAAATCAACATACACATATTAACAGTTCTCTTGCACCTTTATACAGACCTGTCAGTGAGGTCCGTATATTTTAATTAAACTAAAGTTTGTAATCAGATTTCAATCTGTCTTGCACATATAGCAATATTGTCATCACTCGAAATCATTTTTCACATAAACTATAGGCATGGTAATTTGCAAGAGCTTGGGAAACATACGTCTTTGGACTACAACCTCTAGAATCCACCAGGCAACATGGTATGTGGCCATGCTGATGGATGGACTTTGGACACTGTAGCTCTCACCCTGTGCTTCTAATTCCCTGGAATTCCCTTCCATGAGAGCTAGTTTGCTCCCGCTTGTCTTCTCTCTCTGCTGGAAGGCAAAGACCTTTTGTTCAAGTAAGGTTGTGTTGAATATTTATTTACAGGGAGCCTTGTTATCCAAGGAGGGAGGTGCTTTAGTTTTAGCTTGTATATATTTTTAATGATTTCATATTATTTATAAGCTATTATTTAGGTGTCATGCCTTTTAATTGTGATTATATTTTATTGTTAGGTTTTAAATTCTTCTTCTTGTGAGCCAGCTTATCCCTCCTCAGAGCAAAAGGCAGCAAATAGACTCAGCAAATAAATAAGATATGCAGTCTCTACAGCAGTGGTTTTCAGCCTGTGGGTCCCCAGATGTTTTGGCCCTCAACTCCCAGAAATCCTAACAGCTGGTAAACTGGCTGAGATTTCCTGGAGTTGTAGGCTAAAACATCTGGGGACCTACAGGTTGAGAGCCATTGCTTTACAATGATGGCGTACATGCCTGTTTCCAATCAGGTGGGTAAACTAGAGAGAACGACCTCACTTAGCAGTCAGGTACACAGCCTCGCATCTTTGAAAAAATGTTTTTAAGTTGTTTTCCCATTTCAAAAAAAAAATCAAAGAAAAATGAAAATGGTTCATCATACCTCAGAGGTAGAGCATGTACAAGAGAGTTTGCATGCATGTATCCCAGGCTTAGGCTGTGGCGGGTTGAACTAAGTAAGGCTGATGAAAACCTGGACTGTCTGGCCAGTCATGGTGGTACTGGACTGGATAAGATGATTTGGTTTGGAATAAGGCAGATAGTTAACTCGGATTAATCTTCTGTACAAATAGCAGATTTGTACAGAGTTCTGTTTTAAGTATCTTGCTTATTGTTGATCAGCTATCTTGACTTCCATGTGCATTATTGTTTTTTAAACATCTCTTGCCCCCTGGGTCAGGAGACAGTACATTAATTTGTTGAGGGAGGCATGTTAATTAAGTCTGTATTGTATTGTGGTTATGGCTGAGCTGATATGGAGTTCAGAATGTCCAATTATACATACAGTTTAACCGCCTGCTATCCAACTTTTGTGAGGGAAGAGAGCATTGACAATTTATCTGGAATTAGCACACAGGATGTAGAAAATCTAAGGGATTGAGACCCTAAAAGCTGAAAATGGGTGCAGACTAGGAAATGGAAAGGTGGAAGAAAAGTCAGTGTCTGAGGAAATGGTCCCAGGATGCACAGTACTGAAGCAAGAAGAAGGATTATGAATCAAGCTTCCAGTGCTTAAGATAAGGAAAGGTTGACCTGAAATGTCATGAAATTAAATAGGATTGTTACACGAGAACTGATCAGCTAATGAAGGATGGTGGGGGATGAAATATTATAATATCTAGAGCAGGGGTCCTCAGACTTTTTAAACAGAGGACCATATCACAGTCACTCAAACTGTTGGAGGGCTAGATTATAATTTGGAAAAAGCATGAATGAATTCCTATGCACACTGCACATATCTTATTTGTAGTGCAAAAACACTTAAAACAATACAATAATTAAAATGAAGAACAATTTTAACAAATATAAACTTATTAGTATTTCAGTAGAAAGTGTGGGCCTGCTTTTGGCTGATGAGATAGGGTTGTGGTTGTTGTTGTTGTTGTTGTGTACTTTCAAGACATTTCAGACTTCAGTAGACCCCGAGCTTTTGGCTGATGAGATAGAGTTGTGGTTGTTGTTGTTGTGTACTTTCAAGACATTTCAGACTTCAGTAGACCCCGAGCGAGGGCTGGGTAAATGACCTTGGAGGACCATATTCGGCCCTCGGGCCTTAGTTTGAGGACCCCTGATCTAGAGGCCAGAATTGCCTGTTGCTGGTCTAAAGTCTATATGCTGCCAAGGCAGTGTTGCCATTTAGTTTCTCTAAAGTACAGTGAAGACCTCCAAGACCCTCAACAACCCTACTTTAGCCTTGCAAATTCAGGGCAATGGCTTCCTTGATAGACTTCATCCACCTGTTGTGCGTTCTCCATCTTTTCCTTCTGATTTTCCCAGCATTATTACATTTTCCAATGAGTTAAGTTGTCTCATGATATGTTTGAAGTACAGTAGCTTCATTTTCAGTGAGCTGAATTTACTTTTACTGATGATTTTGTTGCAGTTATTATTCTTAGCACTGGGATGGGAATAATGAGGCCTGGCAGATGTTAATTGTACTAAATCACCAGGCATCCTTTGATACTGACTTCATTGACTAGACCTGTTGTTACTCAGCCCAAACACTTTTGGAGGGCTGCACGATTCCTACTGCTGTCCTAAGATAACATTCAACAGTCTAAGGAAAGCTTATAGGAGATGCTAATAAAGTTGACTATTATGTGGTTTATGTGATTTGTTAGCATCATGAATGCATTTTTTCTAATACCACACATTCAAAGAAGAGGCTTTTATATGTCAAGTGGTATTCTGCAGAAATATCCTCTTGTGACATTGTTTCGATCCTTCCTCTGGATTTCTACAGCAAATTACCCCGGCTAAAACAGAAACATCAACCTAATCCTTGACAGCCTAATTTCTCTTTATATTGTAAATATAATATTACAGATACAGACATCTTACATGATTTGAGAGTTTTTTGGACTGAGGTTAAAACAAACTGACCTGCAATTTTATGATTCATGTCTTATTTTACACATATTAATCATAATTTATACTAGTGCCCCATATCATATTCTTAGACATTTTACACTTAACCAATGATCTTGGTTCATTTGAGGGTTAATTATCAAGTACTTCTTAACAGTATTAATCATATGTAAGACTGCATCTCCTGGCCTTCTCAAGATTATGACATGCCATAGTTTGTTAGGAAGTTTTATTGGGAAGGCTACATGTAACCTCCTCCTCCTCCAACAACAGATACATACTAGAGAGCAGCCTAGTGAGATGGCCCTAACTTAACTCTTTTCTTCTATTCCAACACTCCCTCAAGTGTATTGGTTATCCAATCAGAGGTTTGCATCTTATCATTTTGTTCAGAACACTTGCATCTAGTTCACACTTCACTTTTAGTGTACACCCTACTACCCAACAGCAGTTTCACTAGAGATAGGTGTCCCAAGTGTACTAACCCAGAGGTCACTCTCTGCAGTGTTTATTTACATTGTTTAAAGGAATATCTGGCATTCTTCCCAGATTTGAAATCTAAACAAGCATTTTACTTTCTTTTATTACAAGTCACAAAATGAGCAGAGGTTGCTGAGAATCTTGGGCATCTATATTTACAGGTTAACTGTGGTGGATTTGATTATTCACAGATTGGGTAAATACACACTTTCTTGAAAACTCTTAGGCCCTCCAGTGTGACTGTATGGCAGTAGAAAAAGGATGAAGTTAGTTAGGATCTTGGGGCCACAAATAGGTTTTTTGCACTTCACTTTCCAAGCAAGTTATAATTAATGATTAATTAAGATTGTTGTTGTTGTGTGTCTCCAAGTCGTTTCAGTCTTAGCGCAACACTAAGGCAATCCAATCACAGAGGTTTCTTGTCAAGATTTTTTTCAAAGGAGATTTCTCTTTGTCTTTCTCTGCGGCTGAATGAGTGTAACGTGCCTAAAGTCACCCAGTGTCAGGTTCAGAGCCATAGTTAAAACCTCCCTCTCTCCCTCTCTTTATTTCTCTCTTTTTCCATGCCTCCTTCCCTTCCCTTTTTCCTCTTTCGTTATTTTCTCTCCCCTTCCCTTTGCTTTCCTTGCATTTTCTTTTTCTCTCTTTTCCCTTCCTTCTCTCTTTTTTCTACCTTCCTTTGTTTTTCTTCCATTCTTTCTTTCTCCCTCCCACCCTTTCTTTTTCCTACTTCTTTTTATTTATTTCTCCCTTTCTCCTTCCCTGTCTTTCTCCATCTTTCATTTTCTTCCTTCCTCCCTTTCTTCCCTTTCACCCTCTCTCCTTCCTTCCTTCCCAGGGGAAGATGGTGGCAACATAAGGGGGCAGAGTGGCAATGGAACTGGGGGATAGCAGTGGGGCTCCCATGTGGCAACGGTGGGAAGGATGTACAATGGCAATGGCAGAGGGGGTAGCGGTGAGAGGTTTTCAGCAACAGTGGAGATGGGGTAGATGGCGCTTTGCAGGCCGCACCAAAAGCTTGTGTGGGCCACATGTTGTGCAGACATGCTTGGGTGGTCTGCTTTTGGTGGAAGTTGAGTATAGTGTCAAGGTAGAGGACCTAGAGATTCCCAGAGAGATGTTCCCTCAGGTTTAAAAAGTGGGTTTTTAAAAATTCACTTTTCCCACTTTTGTGCCACTTAACTCCAGTAAATGTAGAGGGCTCACTGTGTATTTTTCCATGTTTAGGTTTTGCCATGTTATAGATCCTTATTTATTGATATATAAGCATCTTGATATATGTATACACATGTGGATAATTGCTAACAAAAATTCATCTGCCTTGTAATACAGGCAGTCTCAACATTATGAACAAGATGAGTTCTGTAAGTTTGTTCTTAAGTTGAAAGTGTAAGTCAGATTTTAAAGTGTAACCCTATCTATCTATCTATCTATCTACCTACCTACCTATCTACCTTTGGATGGAGGAAAGGGTTAACACACCTGTGGTGTTAGTTTTGCTGTCTCTGCTGCTGTTCAGAAGTTTTCACCTCACTTTAAGTCCCTGTGATAATATTTCGATTTTGAAAAATTTGGTTTGTTGTGGAAACAAGCATTGGTGAAAAACTTTAGTGGAGACACCTTTTTCCCATGAGAACTATTTTAGGAGTGAATTTCCTTTCCGAGGGGTAGATTTCTCTCTCTTTCTGTTGTCACACCCCCATTTTTAACTGTGAGTCATTTCTAATTCGGATGTTTGTAACTCAGGGGCTGCCTGTACAGTATTTAGTTTGAAGGTGTGTATGTGTGTGTTATTTAAAATATCTCCGAATTTAGGTTCCGTTTGATGAGGGCTTGAGGAAATTTATGGTGTGTTCCACTTATTTAAAATCAATAGGCACAACATAGGACTTATTTGTTTTGTTCATTAATTTTTCAGCTATGAATAGAGATGGGTGCATCATATCTTTTACTTCATGAGAGTGTAAGAGACTTTTCTGACTGTTAATGAAGATGAATAAGGCCTATTTAACTGAGTATATGTTGGATTGTACCCTTAGTTATCAATGAAGTCATCAGCATATCACACAATCCTCACTATGCAATGTATATCTGTTATGAATGCTTCTTAGTTTGACACTTCTCTGATAAGACAAAGAGCTGAGAATTAAGAATTATAGGAAACTATCTAATAATAATAATAATAATAATAATAATAATAATATAATAATACCTTTATTTGTATCCCACCACCATCTCCCTGAAGGGACTCAGGGGTGGCTAACAAAGTACTCAAGGTGCCACTCATAAAATAAAATTATATATCATCAAAACAATACACAATTTGACTGAATACAACATGAACAATATCAATCGATCAAATTAACAAAAATAAAATTTCTAAAACACGCACATACCTGTGAGTAATTTCTGCATATAAAGCCAAAATGCCTTGCATTTTCATTGTGCAAAAGGAATAGATAGATGTATATACTAAAATTTCTCCAAATTTTACAGAATTATGAAATTTTAGTGAAATATTTCAAACTACCTGCAAATGAATTTAATCTAGACTACTTTGAACATGCCTAAATTGTTTATGACTAACTTTTCACATTGTTTTCAGTGACAGATTCATTTAGATTGGATTGGATTTTTTAGGAATTTCTTTTCAGTGTCTTTTACTCATAGTGTACTTAATTTAAGATGTGAATACTGTACAGTGTTTTGAGTTTAATGGGATCCACTGTGCACTATAGATCATAATCTATTAGACATCAATGTGAAATCTATTAATCTTCGAATAAGTCACTGACATTCTACATTAAATGCTCTTCTTCTAATAGAAGAAACAGTATATAAGTATGATGTACATAATGGCAGTTAGGAACCTTTTCAAAAATTGAATGAGAAATTTCAAAATCCTTGACTTATGTGTTGAAATTTTCCAGATTTGTGTTGGAGTGACATTCACTTTAAACCCTTTATATGCTTGTAACTTTTCAGCCCCATTAGACCCTAAAGTAGAACATTTTAACAGTTTTTCCATCCCTCTAGGCAAGGGATATTTTTGTGTATGTCAGTGCAGCACTGTCCATGCTATTTAATTATTTATAGACATCTGGATGAGCAATCGGCTTAATGTTAGCGAATCATGAACACACATTGGACTTCTCATTTGAGACTATAAAAAGAACAAAGGCCAGCATCAGGCTATGATGGCTTTCAATTGCCATTGATGTCTATAAGAATTTAATTTCTTGTGTGATTTGCCCACCTTTTTACCTTTCTTATTTTATGTTCTCTCCTTGGCACATATTTGTGTCTGATGGCAAAGCTAGCAGCCTCCCCTTATGGAGACATTACAGATTCATATAATGATTTGTGCTGCTATATAGGTATGGTTTCATTCTTGTTTGGTAGTATCGTGTCACATTTTAACAAAGGAGCAACAGTAATATATATAAGCAAGGTTGAATTTGGTTTGAAACCATGATGAGGATACTTCGAATACAGAGTGCATGCTGTGTATTAATTTGCTCAGCAAAAGTATTGCTGATAGATTATTCTGGATGCAGCAATCTACATCATCATCATTATCATAATAAGATTTTTTTCCCTGCCTCTCCGCAAGGCTTGAGGAGAGGCACAACGTAGTTAAAATACAGAGACAAAAACATAGACATTAAAACATAGACATAATATTAGAACACACTGAAATAATTCATGCCAATACAATCTTAACTTTAAAGTCTATGTAAATAAAAATGTAAATGTCCATTTGTGAATGACCTCAAATCTCCCAAAATATTTCACTGATTGCTTTGAAATTTGGACACAGTGTAGCATTCAAACTGGCAAATGTTTTTATGTATTCACATACCTACTATTATATAGATGTCACTCTTATGGGAGGTAAAAACATGCATGGCATCAAAACAGCGCCATCTACTGGATGTCCAAGCAACTCATTGTGAAGTGACCCCATCAGGGCTGGAGCCACCATTAGGGATCTACAGTCTGGTCGCCACCCCACCAAGCCTGCCTGCCTGTCTCCCTCCGAAGCAGAACCGGGAGAAGAGCAGGAAAAGGGTGGCGGGGCAGATAGGGAAATCCATGATGGGGAGAGGGGTGGGGCACGAGCCCAGAGGAGGGAAGGAAGGAGGCAGGCAAGGAGATAGGCCCAGCCCAAGCCCCGGGCTTCTGTAACCTTGTGCCCTGCCTGGCCTTGCCCGGCACCACCTCACGCCTGCGCCTCCAGGAAGACTGGAGGCTCAGGAGGAAGGAAGGAATGTATGGTAGGAAGGGAGATAGATAGGAGAAAAGGAAAGGAAACACTTTCCTCAGAACACACTGATCATTATTATATACAACAGAATTATTTTTATTATCATCATTATTATATACACCAGTATTATTATTAAATAATATAGGTCAGTGTTATTATTATTATTATTATTATTATTATTATTATTATTCCCATTATTTCATAGACAATGGAACAACAAAAAATATTGTGCACCCACAAGCATTATGAAATTACATGTATTAGAAACCAGCTCTTTCTCTTTTCTTTCTTTTCCATTTAACCAGACTGGGCCACAGCAGTGCGTGGCTAGGTACACCTAGTTCATAGTAAAACTCATAGTAAAACCCTGTCATACCCTGATAGAAAAAGCTTTGTAGCAGAACTCATAAGAGTGGGTTTCTTTCCATATGCAGTATCTGTTCAGGAGCACTTGGAAACCCTCTGAAGCAGAAGTTTTACTTATATGGAGGACAAGTGAGAAGGAGAAAGTCTTCTTGGGGATGTAGGGTGTGGGGGACTATGAAAATGCCCCTTTCCAATTCCATGTACAAAGCTGCTTCTTTTATGTCAGTACATCATAAGATCTTGTCCGGTATTTTGGAATATGGCTGGTTTTTAAAAAGCAAGCATACATAAGCCTTTGTTTAGTATGGCCAATTTTTTTTTGTCATGTCAGGAGTGACTTGAGAAACTGCAAGTCACTTCTGGTGTGAGAGAATTGGCCATCTGCAAGGACGTTGCCCAGGGGTCGCCCAGATGTTTTTGATGTGTTACCATCCTTGTGGGAGGCTTCTCTCATGTCCCCACATGGCGAGCTGGAGCTGATAGAGGGAGCTCATCTGCGCTCTCCCCGGGATTTGAACCTGTGACCTGTCAGTCTTCAGTCCTGCCAGCACAAGGGTTTAACCCATTGCACCACCAGGAGCTCCAGTATGGCCAATGATTAGGGCCAATAATTACAAGTCATGTTGACATTGAAGTCAAAGGGCTTGTAATTAAAGTGAGTACCATGTAACTAGAAACCTACAAAAGACCAATGTTCAAATAGGATCAAACTATTAACAATATTAAAACAATTTAAAACATCATCATCATTTTTATTTATAGCCCTCTTTTCTCTCTTGATTGACTCCCAAAGTGACTATTTGAAAAGAATACAGTTAATACTTTAAAAAGAACTCAATTAAAACAGTACGGCACCCTCACAAAGCCTTTTCTTTTCAGCTTTCTGATTCACAAAAAAGTATTTCCTTTCTGAGAGAAGGATAGCAAGGGAAGGGGAGCTTTCTATCCTCAGTAGGCAGCAATTCTAGAGCCTAGGGGCAGCCACTGAAAACCCTGAGAGTGAATTGATGAGATGACAGCATAATACGAATGCCGAAATTGTTACTGAGAGCTAGGGAAATACTCTGCATTTGGATAACTAATATCTGTCTCCTGCCAACTCTGGTTATGAGGTAATTTAAAATGTTTGTAGACATTTCTGAATTCAGAAACCACATAATATTTCTAGACAATGTATATGAGCACATCTGCATGAGAAGAAGCAGATTAAAATAATAATAATAATAATAATAATAATAATAATAATAATAATAATTTAGCCTGACACTGCTTTTAACTGCCATGGCTCACTGCTGCGGAATCCTAGGAGTTGCAGTTTGGTGAGATTTTAGCGCTCTTTGACAGGGGAAGCTATAACGTATATAACTATATCTGTGGCAGTTAAAGAGGTATCACACTGCATTAATTTTATAGTGCAGATGAAAGCTTTCCAAACATTTCATGTTGGTGACACACTTTATTGTAATTCAGTGTAATGGTGTAGCGGGTTAAACCACTGAGCTGCTGAACTTGCTGACTGAAAGGTCAGTGGTTCAAATCTGGGGAGCAGGATGAGCTCCCGCTGTTAATCCCAGCTTCTGGCAACTTAGCAGGTTGAAAACATGCAAATGTAAGTAGATCAATAGGTACCGTTCTGGTGGGAAGATAATGGTGCTCCGTTCAGTCATGCTGGCCACATGACATTGGAGGTGTCTACGGACAATACCGGCTCTTCAGCTTAGAAATGGAGATGAGACCACCCCTCAGAGTTGGACACAACTAGACTTGATGTCAGGAGAAGGCTTTACCTTTACTTTAATTCAGTTTTTCTAGCAAATTGGAGGTGGAACCAACCCTTTATAAGAGATAAAAACACACATATAAATTGTAATAACAAAATGTAAGGGACACAACATATCTCATGAAAACTTTTCATTTATGTTCACGCAACATACCTATATACCGCAGCGGACACAGTTTGGAAAACTTTGGTGTAGAGTCACCCCTTTTGCTCAAATGCTGTCATATGTGTGTGCACACACTATTATTATTATTATTATTATTATTATTATTATTATTATTAACTTTATTTGTACCCCGCTAGCATCTCCCGAGGGACTCGATGCGGCTTACACAGGCCGAAGCCTCAGAACACAATACAGTAAAAAAAAAAAAAACATAACACAGCAATAAACAAAGCAAATCAAAATAGTTAAGCAGAATAACAACAACAGTGACAATACATCAGGACACTTTAAAAACTGGGCCGGCCAAAGCAATGGGGTACAGGGTTAAAAGTGCTGAAATGGCAGGAGGCACGTAGGATAAAATAGTGCGGTGTGCAGCAATATTAATTGTACTAAAGTGCTTCTAGGACTTGGGATGGGGAATTCCTAATCTGAGAAGGCACATCGGAACAGCCAAGTTTTTAGGTTCCTTCTGAAAGCTGTTAAAGTAGGGGCCTGTCGAAGATCTTTTGGAAGGGCGTTCCAAAAATAAATTATTACATCAGTATTGGTGCAGAACCAAAAGCAAAATATCTAAGTTGTGAAGATTTACAAATAACCACAACCTTGCTCCCTACTTTAAAAGAGGATGTTATAGGAGAGCATTAGGGAATAATTTTTCAAAATAAATAATATTTCTCAAAAAGGTGACAGTTCAATGAAGTGGCTAGATATTTATACAAACCATATGGAATAACCTTCCTGGTGATTCAGAGTTTAAATGGGAATTGTCTGCATTCTTGTTCTTGGTTATTTGGTTGTGTGTTTGTGTTAGTGTTGAAGGGAGGGGAGATGTCTTCCTTCCCTTCACAGTGATGCCACCAGGGGTAAGCAAATTAGTTTCACTTCTTTCCTTGTTTTCCAAAGCTGAACTCTTTTTCATGCCATTTCCATATCCATACATTTCTTTTATTATATGTGTTCCTTCAGAGTTCTCATTAATATATTATTATATGTGTTCCTTCAGAGTTCTCATTTATAAACACATTTTAATGTTATTTTCACAAAGGTACTAATTTTTGTGTGCATTGTCACTATTAAAATTTCATTTCTGATTGGAGAGTTGCATTATCATAAAATTCAGAAAAGTATGCCTGTTGGAGCATAACCACTTATCTGTTTGTATCTGTTTGCATTGGGAAATGCAAATTAGGTGGATCTTTATTCCAGTGTTAACTGAATAAATTTCTCCCCATCTCTAGATGTCATGAGTGCTACCTGATAGATGCCTGTTGTGCATCTGCAGGGACTTACAACACAGCACTCACAATCATAATTGACATTTTTGAGAGAAAAACACGTTCTAGAAGAAAGCATTTTTCCCATTGGCAAAACATTGTCATTGAGTGCTGGGAAAATGTACCTTAGGGAATGCTGCCTATATCGCCCCCAACAAAGTTATCTTTCTGCCTTAAAAGTAATAATCTAGGAAAACTATTAAAGTATAGGAATTAATATATCTTTCAAGCATTTGATATCTTTAACTATGAAATCTAAAAAACAAAATGGGTTTGCATGTATTAATGATGAGATATGTATGTTCCAACACATTTCATTTGATAAGGTTCCTGTGACTGTAATATTTGAGATATAATTTTGTTTGTAAAGCAATGATGATTCATTGACTGGGGAAAGACTTCCACCTGGCTTGGTTTCTTTCTGATTTGTAGAGGTATACATTAATAATTTAGTCTGATGGATTTTACCAGAGACGTATTCCAGGAGAATAGCTGCATTATTCTTTAATGTTGAGATAATAGAAGATACTGCCATATCTTAGAAACTGTTTTACTGAAACACACATTTTATACACAACATCTTATTTAATCACAACTTTGATTCCTCATATTCTCAGATATCTTATAGTTTGAAATTGATGTACATTTGACTATGTTTAGTTATTTTTGCCTCAAAATAATGACATACCAAAGGAAGACATCTCTCTCTCTCTCTCTCTCGATAGTGAAATATTCCCTTTCATTTATATCAATATTGTTAATAGGGCACTGTACGTCTATACTTAAGACAGTAGAAAAATACAGTTTAAAAGATATATCTAGAGTAGAACCATTGAATCAACAGGAACCCAATAAGTCTAAAGAGCTAGGTGATGTATTAATGTATTGGTTTAACTTTGTTTGACCCCTCTTAAATAAACAAACCAAAATTATATAACCATTAACCCAAGATACTATACTAGAGCTATTGTGTCAATTTTGTAGTCCCATTTCCTGTTTAGTTAAGGATTTTCAATTGAAATAAGTAGATGTTATAGTCATGGATCCCACATTAAACTTTTTGCCAGAAGGGTCGAGATGGACTTTGTTTTGACCTAAATCTTCTTTCTGCCTTTTCACATATATGCTTTGGGATCCTTTGTGCAACATTTTTGTCCATTATATTTTGTTTGTATATGTGAACATACCTAAACTATGGTTCTGGAATTATAGTTGTTTTACTTTCTCTACTGCCATTTTTTTCTTCTCTCCGTTGACTGTTAACAGACTTCTTAGTTAAGTGCATCTGTGTTTCCAACTCTGAGGAATTATAACTAAACTTGGTTAATCTCACATTAATGTATTTGTCCTGCAAGAGGCTGTATTCTAACCCTCTGCAGGAGGTTGATGCTTTGACATTAGAGCTGGTTACATTTTTACTGATTACCCCAGATAGTTCTGGGTGGGGATTCTGTGGTCATCCATTACGGGCTACAAGTCTCATCAGCCCTAAAAAGATCATAGTGAAGAATGCTTGGAGTTGCAGTCTTAGAATAAATGGAGGGCCACAGGATTCCCATTCCTGGACTCATACGTGGTCGAAGCTATAGATTGTTTATGTAGTTGAGGGTCAATTTGGTTGCATTGATAATTAGTTTTTTAAAGCAATTATAATGTTCTCCTTTCCAGCTTTTCAGACAGGTTTTCCTGATCTATTCTAACTGGTTACCAGCATCTTCATGGGAATGGATTCAGTAGCACTATTCCTTCCTGTTTGCCATGAGGCAAACTCAAGAAATACTCCTTCTTTGCCATTTATTACTTCTGTATCTTTACCTTCAGAAGTAGCAGTTTACTGTTGAAACAGATTACAGGAGCCTCAGAAAAATACGTTTTTTTTCCAAAGACACAAATGGATTTCCAGTTGTTTTGGAGAGGGGGGGGGGGTATTTTGTCAGTGACTGCAGCCATGGGAAGAAGATTGCTCCTAGTCCCACTAGATGTGTTCACCCCTACTTTAGTACTTTAAATCTATGTGCCATTTTATTCTCTTTCTCCCACATAGCAAGAGCCTTAATCCAGTCTATCTGTAAGAAAGGAGTGAATTTTTTTTTGTCCTTGTGCTAACTATTAGTGTCTAGAAACCTAAAAGCTTTATGCACCTAGAACAGGATTAAAATCTAGTAATGCCAGCAACTATATATCACAGGGCTATTGCAATTGTCACAAAAATAATATAGATACAACATCAGGAATAATTGTGACCGAAATGCCCTGCACACGTAGAGTTACATTTCACTGAATTTCATATGGACATATAGTCAGCCTCCACATTTGCAAGTTTAGCTTTTGCATATTTGATTATTGGCAGATTTCATTAATATGTTGTCTCTAGGAATTTCTAAGTCCTTCAGTATAACTCTAGTCAACTTCCAGTGGACGTTGGCCATAGGGTTGTGCTAGAGATCCTAGAGATTTCTAGAGATGTTTTTTCTCAGGTTTTAAAAAACTAGCTTTTTTTTTTTAAAAAAAGTGTTTTCCCACATTCATGGATTCCTGTGCCGCTAACCCTAGCAATTGAGAAAGACTAATTGTATTTCTAAATAAACTTGCATAGGACCAGGAGTGGATAAAATGACGTTTCATGTGATTTTTATTTTCTTATGCATAAACTAATGCTTTTGTGGGCAAATTAGTTAGTCCTAATTATACATATAGATATCTATTTTGGTCATCTGGCACTTAATCTGTGAAATTTTCCTTCTGCTTCCAGGATGGTACAAAGCAAAAAAGAGAACGGAAAAAGACGGTATCGTTTAGCAGCATGCCTACTGAGAAGAAGATCAGTAGTGCCAGTGACTGTATCAACTCCATGGTTGAAGGTTCAGAACTCAGGAAAGTTCGATCCAACTCTAGAATATACCACCGGTACTTCCTTTTAGATGCAGATATGCAATCTCTGCGCTGGGAACCTTCAAAGAAAGATTCAGAAAAAGCAAAGATTGATATTAAATCCATCAAAGAAGTGAGAACTGGGAAAAATACTGACATTTTTCGTAGTAATGGAATTTCTGACCAGATTTCAGAAGACTGTGCATTTTCTGTTATTTATGGAGATAATTATGAATCTTTAGATCTTGTTGCAAATTCTGCTGATGTTGCAAATATTTGGGTGACTGGGCTAAGATACCTGATATCTTATGGAAAACATACACTAGACATGCTTGAAAGCAGTCAAGATAAAATGCGGACTTCATGGGTTTCCCAAATGTTTAATGAAACAGATGTAGATAGTTTGGGGCGTGTGTCCTTATGCAAAGCTGTACAGTTTATAAAAAACTTGAACCCTGGTTTAAAAACAAGTAAAATTGAACTGAAATTCAAAGAGCTACACAGATCAAAAGACAAACCTGGCACAGAAGTCACGAAGGGGGAGTTTGTTGAAGTTTTTCATGAGCTTTGTACTCGTCCTGAGATTTATTTCTTATTAGTTCAGTTTTCTAGCAATAAAGAATTCCTTGATACCAAGGACCTTATGATGTTTTTAGAAGCCGAACAGGGTATGGCACATGTCACTGAAGAAATTAGCCTTGATATTATTCGTAAGTATGAGCCATCTCAAGAAGGTCAGGAAAAGGGCTGGCTTTCCATAGATGGATTCACAAATTATCTTACGTCCCCAGAATGTCATATATTTGATCCAGAGCATAAAAAGATATGTCAGGACATGGACCAACCATTATCTCATTATTTCATAAATTCATCTCATAACACATACTTGATTGAGGACCAGTTCAGAGGCCCTTCGGACATCACAGGATATATTCGTGCTTTGAAAATGGGATGTCGCAGTGTTGAGTTGGATGTGTGGGACGGTCCTGACAATGAACCTGTGATTTATACAGGTCACACAATGACTTCACAGATAGTCTTCCGCAGTGTGATAGACATTATTAACAAATATGCATTCTTTGCTTCCGACTACCCTCTCATTTTGTGCTTAGAAAACCATTGTTCTCTCAAGCAACAGAAAGTGATGGTTCAGCATATGAAGAAAATATTGGGAGACAAGCTGCACACACAGTCACCAAACATAGAGGAATCTTACCTGCCTTCTCCTGATTCTCTGAAAGGGAAAGTACTAATTAAAGCCAAGAAGCTACCTTCTAATTGCTCTGGGCTAGAGGGAGATGTTACAGATGAAGATGAAGGAGCGGAAATGTCACAGAGAATGGGAAAGGAGGGGGTGGAGCAGCAGAACACTGTCCCAGTGAAACGGTTTCAACTGTGTAAAGAGCTTTCAGAACTGGTAAGCATCTGCAAGTCAGTTCAGTTCAAAGATTTTCAGCTTTCATTTCAGATTCAGAAATATTGGGAAGTTTGTTCCTTTAATGAAGTGCTTGCTAACAAATACGCAAATGAAAATCCTGGAGACTTTGTGAATTACAACAAACGCTTCCTGGCTAGAGTTTTCCCTAGCCCTATGAGGATTGATTCTAGTAATATGAACCCCCAGGATTTTTGGAAATGTGGTTGTCAGATAGTGGCAATGAACTTTCAGACCCCTGGACTGATGATGGACCTCAACATTGGCTGGTTTCGACAAAATGGCAATTGTGGCTATGTACTACGGCCTGCTATAATGCGGGAAGAAGTATCTTTTTTTAGTGCAAACACAAAGGACAGTGTGCCTGGAGTTTCACCTCAGCTTCTTCATGTTAAGATTATTAGTGGACAGAATTTCCCAAAACCAAAAGGGTCAGGTGCCAAAGGTGATGTCGTAGACCCTTATGTATATGTAGAAATCCACGGGATCCCAGCTGACTGTGCAGAGCAAAGGACAAAAACTGTGCATCAAAATGGGGACAATCCAATCTTTGATGAGAGTTTTGAATTTCAGATTAATCTCCCTGAACTTGCCATGGTACGCTTTGTAGTGCTAGATGACGATTACATTGGGGATGAATTTATCGGACAATACACAATTCCCTTTGAGTGTTTACAGACAGGCTATCGGCATGTTCCACTTCAGTCTTTAGTAGGAGAACCTCTAGCACATACTTTCTTGTTTGTTCATGTGGCCATTACAAATCGAAGAGGTGGTGGGAAGCCTCACAAACGAGGCCTTTCTGTTAGGAAAAGCAAGAAATCCAGAGAGTATGCCTGTATGAGGACGCTTTGGATTAAAACAATTGACGAAGTATTCAAGAATGCTCTCCAGCCCATACGGGATGCCACAGATTTGAGGGAGAACATGCAGGTACCTCCTTTTATTTTTATTTCTCAGTAATACACCAGCAAATTTGTATGTGTTTCTAAAAGATCTTGTGACCTTTGCTGTATTTAATTGCGATTAGCCAATTACCACACTTAGATTTTGTCTGGTACGTATTTGATCCTCATGTTAAATGAATGCTTCATAGTAGAATTTTGGTGAATTCCAAGTGAGAATATAGAAACGTAATCAACAGAACAGTTTTTTAAAGTTTGGAACTGGGCATCTAATTGCTTGCATATCCTGAAAGAATCTGTTTGCAGATCTCAGAACCTAAGGTGGGCTAGACATAGTTAATACTTGGAAGAGAGACTGTCAGGAATTACCAGGTGCTGTAGGCTATATTCAGAGAAGGGCAGTGGCAACCCACCTCTGAGTGTCTCATGGTTAAGACAATCCTATGAAATGGATGAGGTTGTAGTAAGCAGATTAGTGAATTATGGGCCCATAGTTTATATTCTGCTAAGAACCTACAGTCCAGATGAATTACTGGGACTTCAGTTCTTTAATCAAACGTGTGAATCGTGGGGACCACTGTTAATCCAACAACCTCTGGGTGGGGGCGGGGGGCTCCATGATGCTCTGCCCTTTCTTAAACTATACATTTGGAATACATAAATGTAAAAACAAGTATTTAATTGTAATTCACCATTCAGTACATACATTTATCTAGATTAAAGATTATCGCAGCCTGCCAGATAGTTCACTGTGCCAGTTCTCAAAATAAGAATTGGCACAAGCAATTGAAATTTTTTTTTGGAAAGTATGGACACAACATAAATGTATGCCAATCAAACTATTGGGGCCTCTTTTCTCATGCTTGCTGCTTGCTCCTTCCAGAGATCTAGAGACTAAAGTTACATTTTCTCTTAAAATAGTTTTGGTAGCATACTAATGCATGTGCCCATTTTAATGAATAGAATTACAGTATTGAAAAATATTTCACATTTTGTGTAGCCTGTACATATTACAGGCTTTACAAATATCCTAAACTAAATGTTTATGTAAAAATCCTTAAATTGTGATTTGCATTAACAATAATGTGGGGTCATTATTTAGCAACAGATGTCTGGTCTGTGATACTCTAAATTGTTAGAATTATCCTGCATTGTTTAGTCAGTTAAAATACAGGTTAAAAATACCCTGACACAAAATAGTTGCAACCAAAAGTGTTTGGGATGTTGGATTTCTTTGGATTTTGGCATGCAGTAGTTGACTTTGCATATATGTACAGTGTGAGATATCTAGGGGCCTCATCACACTAGAGAAAAAATCCACTTAAAATCCGGTTTCTGCCTCCTGCAGAATTCTGGGGTTTGTAGTTTAGGGAGGAGCCTTTAGCAGCCTCACTAAACTACAAACCCCAGAATTCTGCAGGAGGCAGAAACCGGATTTTAAGTGGATTTTTGTCTCTAGTGGGATGAAGTGGTAATATATAGCTCTCAAGTTTAAACACAAAATGTATTTGTTTACATTTTGTAAGCACCCTGTATACAAATGTATACACCCTATACACATAGCCTGAAGGTAACTTTATAAAATATATTTATACTTTCGTACATGAAATGACATTTGTCATTGTAGAATTATCAGAAAGCAAAAATGTCAATTTTGGGGGCATTTTGGATTCTGAAAGTTTAGATCAGAGATGTTCAACCTGTATCCCGAAGAACTGGTGGAATGGGGTTTGCAAAAGTGTGAATAAATAGTTGCTTATTGCATATGTTTGAATATTTTACATTTTATAGTTTCAAAGTAATTTTCTCTGCTTTCTGACAGATTGTGAATAGGCAATTTTAATCTAAAATAACTGCTGACATACTTCTTCTGCTTGATTAATCTTGTTAGCAAAGGGATGAATCAGAGTCTGAAGTGGACCAAAAGAGAGTATAGTACGCTCATATACACACACATGAATTCATTGAACCCTCCAGGGGGAAAAAAGGTTCACTATAAGATTCTAAAGACTGAATTCACGGATGATCTGAATGTCATGACAGTATGAATAACTTGGGCAGTCTTCTCATGGCCAAGGAGACTATTCTTATCAGTTGCAGCTGAGAAATGAAACTGATTGCTTTTTATAGCAGCGTTTTAAAAACCTATTTGCATATTTGAATATTCTTGAGAAATATAGATATATCTAGGCACTTTGCTTGTTTTGGAAAACTGTTATGTCTTGAGGCCATAGCTTTGTGTAACTAATTGCTCGCCTGTTGTACCTGGTATGTTATCCAATGACTTTGAAGTATATATATTCAGTATATTGTACTGAATAAAATGTAGCCTCAGATTATGCATCAATGAAATATAATTTTATTCTCTCTTTTGAACAGAATGCAGTAGGTTTATTTAAAGAGCTGTGCGGCCTTTCTCCTGTAGCAAATCTCATGCAGTGCATTCTGGCAGTATCTACGCGCTTGGTGAGATCTGACAACACACCCTTGGTAGTAATGAATCTTAATGACCAGTATCCTGCTATGGAGCTGCAAGGGATTGTTCCAGAGGTTTTGAAAAAAATTGTGACAGCATATGAAATGGTGAGTTCATCCTTCATGTCTTTCTCAATTGTAATATGTAATTCTTAACAATACTAAATAGAAATTTAGAAGATCATTCATGTTACACAAAGCATATAACAAATATTTTGGGATTACGCAATAGCTGTTTATGAAAATCAATAACTGTAATTAAAAAGAGCCATTTGTTCACTATGTATTTATATATTTTCTACCTGTACATGGGTTGCTGCTGTTTTTCTTCCCATGTAATTTTGAAAAGTAATCTGTATTTTACTAGCATTCTGCTCTGTATTTTAGCTGACGTAAAAATAGAAAATTACATTGGTTGAGGGTTTAGCTTTATGAAATGTAAATCACTTTACAATCTGTTTTTAAACCTAGGATCAATCATAAGGCTTAGCTCCATTTTTGGTAACTGTTTTTTTCCCCCTAGACTTAAATACCTTGTATATGTTTTGGAAAATGCCGTGTTTAATTCTAAGTGAGTGTGTGTGTATACATCATAAAATTTAAATATCCGCAATATGGTAGAAATACTAGTTAAATTAAGCAGCTTTTATTTTATGAGGAAAAAGGGTGGAGGGAAAATTGATGTTTAGCTAAACAAAGTAAAACATCTTCTGTTACACTTTTCCAAATACGGCTCCCTCCTTATTGAATGAAACACAAAATATTGTTATCATTGTAAATGTGATCTTAGACAAACACCTTTCTAATTTTCACAGAGAAACAGTTGTGGGAGAACAGTATGGAGTATCAAATAGCCATGGCAGTCCTTCTAGGTTTTGACGCCAGCACATATGTAGTCTCCATAGCCAGTGATGTCACCATGCTAGTATTTCTTCCAAAGTATCCAGTGGAAACTATCATATAAGCTCACGTATAAGTGGGCTCTGCATATATAAGTCAAGGGCTTATATAAGCAGAAATTATGGATTTTGATATGGTCGGTGGATAAGTTGAGGGTTATTCCACAGAGAGAGGAAAGCAACACTAAGGGGTGCCTTAAGGGGTAGCCACCTCTGACTACTACCACCATTTTCCCACCCACTCATTTAAAAGTGCTTTTCACCACTGTACTCAGAAAAGTTGATGGCTCCTTTTGTGATAAGAATTAAAGTATAGTATTCACACTGACCTGTCGATACGTTGACCAGGTTCTTGGGTTGATTATCTGAATAAAATTTCTAGACTTATGTACACAGGGTAAGTTACTGTAAGTGTATGCCTGTAGCATTTCAAGCAAGATAGGACAACAAAGCCTTCTCTTCTGGGAGTACTATTCAAAGCCTACTCTTCTGTGGCCTGCATCCAATAGTGTCATTTCACTAGTGCCAAATATGGCACCAAAAGTTACATGTTTTCAGAGGTAGTACAAGACTGGTATTCAATCTAATATTGTTACACAAGGAGTTACTTACACCATAGTTCAACCTTCTGTAGCTAAGCTATTTGGATTTTCACTCTAGTGTTACTTTGACAGCCAGTGTGGTGCTATCATTTTAGCATTGGACCATGATGCTGGAGACCCGAATTTGAATCTCTGATGAGCCATGGAAACCCACTGTGGGCAAGTCACACACTCTTGGCCTGATAGGGAGACAGTGACAGTCCCTGTATGAACAAATCATGCCCTAAAACCATGTGATAGGTTCATCTTAAAGTTGCCAAATATGAAGAGATATATCAGCAACATCACAGGTAAATCTTGCAAATTGTAGTCCAAAAGTAAAAGCCTCATCTTTGTGAGAAGTAAAAAAAACCCTCAAAGAATTATGTCCTGGTCAATTGCTCTCTCTTGTTAAAGTTTAAAGTTAAAGCTGTCATAGAACCCTTCTGTGTTGCAGGAAGCATCATTTTGGTTTGGTCATAAAGGTATCTTAATATAAGAATAAAATCTTCTTAGATTGGTGCAATACAACTAGTTGGTAACTTGTGTTCTGCTGTGCCACAGTTCTTGTTGCATAATATAGTGAAAGCATGGGCATTTTCTTCTGTAATGTTTTTAAAATAAAGCTTGGTTACTATGGTAAGTACATGGGCTATCTGTGGTTTATATTGTTGTCTTTTTGATATGAGTGTGCCTCATGGTTAGCATGGAGGTTTCCAAATGTGCAGCAGTTCCAGGGTCAGACCATACTCAAATAAATACATTAATTTAATATTTAACGTTTCTTTGTCAGAAGTACCTCTTTGGCAGTAAAACTGAAAGTAAACATTTACAGTTGAAGCTAGAGGGATGAACAAACTCCCACTCTTTGCTAAAAGTTTTGCACAATGAGTAACTATAGAGCTCAGAAAAAGCACTAGCTAAATTACAAAAGTATGTAGACTTTTTCCAGCAAAACACACATGCACACACCCCACATATTAAATTAATTTTAAAAAGACAAAATACTACAGGGGATTGAATGAAAATGTGTGCTATCTTGTTGAAGAAGTGTGTCATTATTAAAGAACCAATGCCAAGTGAGCAAGCATTTTTCGGTTAATTAAAATGTCCCTGGATAGTAGTTAGATTAGAGCTATAAAACTATGAACCATGACAAAATTTATTCTACAAATTAATATATACTATTATGTGCAAGCTGTCAGATTTGTAATTTTGTGTTTAGGTTTGTATCTGTATATTGGGTTCCAAGGGTCAAAATACTCCAAAAGTACCAAACCCTGTTGTACCCTAGAAGCTAAGCAGATCCGATTAGTACTTGGGTGGGAGACTGCCAATTGATACCAAGAATTCTTCAGCCAAAATCAAAACAAAATTCTGTTTATTTCCATTGTTCACTACAGCCATTCAGCATTTCAAAAGATCTTAATGACTTTGCAAGCTAAGAACTCCTTTTGAGCATGCCACTCTCATCTTTCTCTGTGGAGCCTTCAGTGGCACAATGGGTTAAACCCTTGTCAGTCGTGGTCAACTGACAGATTGGCGGTTTGAATCCAAGGAGCAGGGTAAGCTCCTGTCTCCCATAGGATTGTAAAAATCAATCATCCGGGTATCCCCTGGGCAAAATCCCTGCAAACGGCCAATTCTCTCGCACCAGAAGTGACTTGCGGTTTCTCAAGTCACTCCTGACATGAGAAAAAAAGTCTTTCTCTGTGAAAGAGAGACTTCTCATAATTAATCTGGTAGAATGCAATGAGGTAGGAAAGAAAGGAGAGAAAGACACAGAAAATGCTCTGGCCATCCATGTGTTCAGTTCAATTTAAAATGTCTATTTAATATGTTCATATGTCTAAATAGCTCCAAGCACCTATAATAGTCAAAGGACTTGAATCCAGTTTGAAAGTTGTAGCTTACAACATCATTTAGCTGTTATGCAGTGAGATGGTACACATGATTTCTAAAGAACTGTCAAGCAAATTTAGTCTCTTAAAACTTGCGTAACCAGTGGTATATGTGTGACAAGTACATAAGTAATACCCAGAAGCTTTGTTTTCTTACATTGGCAGTTTTGGAAAGCACTTAAAGCAGTAGAAAGATCAATTACACTTCATTATAAATTGACTTTGACTGTCTGGATTTAACCACAGCTGGTTTGTAATGAGGTTGCTATTGATTGCTGTCTTGTTTGCACATTCTTTTCCTCTATGGGTTGTCATTGAGGTTGATACAAAAAAGCATTTCTTGACAAAAGCTTTATGCTTTACCAAGTTCAGAACCCCCATCCCCAAATAGCAATTTATATGACTGAAGTGAATTATTTTTAGTTATTATAGTTATTTTTACTAACATATGTATAGGCTATAAATTACAATATGCACACAATGGTAATAAATAAGTGTAACATCATTAGACATTTTTCTAGGAAATGAACTGAGGTAGAGATTTATTTATTTTATTTACAAAATTTATATTTCACCCTTCTCACCCTGAAGGGGACTCAGGGAGGATTGCAGAACACATATACGGCAAACATTCAATGCCATTAAACAGACAGGCATTGAATATATACGCATTTTCCCAACTTTGGTGTCCTGGAGGTTGTGCTTGATTCCGGCCACAGGGGGTGCTGCCGCTCCATCCTCTCTTGATCACAGACTTCCTCCTTACTTTCATCGCTAGCATTTTCTGGTATTTCCTTTTTATGGTGCCATAAAAAGATACATTGTCTATCATTTCATATGTGGGAGAAGAACTGATTGGAAAATCATTTGGGATATCTAACCAATCTTGAGAATAGACAAATTTGGTATGCTGAATCAGGGTTTTAAGAAATAATCTATAGTATAATTGTAGAAACATGATATTGATTTTGCATACTCATGTCATCTTGACTTACATGTACACTTCAGATCAGTCTCTTTCAGTCTCTTTGCTCAAACCTTAGTTTTTGGTGCAAGAGACTGTTATCTTGTTGAGGGAATTGTCATTTCTCCATCCATTTTATCTACTTTATAATTTGTTTAGTGTGCCGGTATCGTTCTATTTTCACTCCCTCAAACATCGGTTTCTGATCGAACATTTGAGGTGGCTGCCTCAAATACCATTTCTATTATGGTATTCTCTCTATTCTGGCTGAATAATTCTCTTAGATTTTTATAAAAGGAGAAACAAGCATTCTTTGCCATTAGAATTAAGGGACTGAGTTATAGAGTGATAGCAACAGGCCAGAAAATGAATGAGTGATTGCAAGAATAACCACAAAAGGGTTAAAAAAATTCTGAAGGTACTAGGTGTTAACATAGCTCCTATTCATCTATCAAATTCAACCATTTAACCCAACCTACTTTGCAAATGCAGCACAAACAAATTATCATGTTGGGTGAAAAAATTCCTCACATACATTGGACTTGCTAAACTCAGAAGGCAGCTAATAACCGCCACAGTTTTCTGATCCAGCACTCACGAACGTGCTCACTGAAACCCATGAGCAAAACGATCAGTGCCAGAGATTCTTCATGCTGCTTAACAAACTATACATCTTCTTAAGGAATGTGTTTATTGAGTGGGAATTGTGGTAAAAGCACATACTCTCCATGCAACAGGATGCCTGCTTGAAGTGCTAGAAAGCTCTCCCATCATAGTAAACAGTACTGAAAGATGGAAAGATCTCACTCAGCACAAAATAAGATAGATATTGCCTCAAAAAATAACACATAGCAATCTTGAGCTACAATCTAGATCATTACAACAGTCAATTACAATAACTTTACATTGTGTGAGCTTCAACCTTATTTCCCATTTGGGAGAAAATTAAGGGGAAATAGTTCTGGTTCTGCTTTGTTCTTCACCTCTGTTTAACACATTTCACTATGCTTACTGAGCAGAAGATCAACTATTTAGTTTCTCTTCTTTTTTGTTTGAATATACCTAACTGAGAATGGCCCCTTGTTTGCTGGACTTAGGATCTCTTGCCAACCACAGCTTGCTCTGATCTTTAGTCTTCCCAGCATTGTCCCTACCAGTTAGGCTACTTACAATTTCCCCACTTTCTTTTCTTTTACATGCCCCTTTTTTCTCTCTCAACACTAAGCTGCTTGTGAAGCCACATCAAACATAGTTTTTTTAAAAAAAAATGTTTTGTTTTTATGCATTCTGCCATGTATGTGACTCATATGAATTGAATTGACAATGGCAGAGAATGCAACTGTAAACTGGAATAAAGCTAAGCAAAATACATTTCAGTGGGTGTAAGGAAAAACTGCAATTTGAATGTGTTCCAAGAACCTTGAAAGTAAGATAGTTAAGTAATGATGAATCTCCATTCAGAAGGGCTATGCGGGATTATTTCAGGCAGTTGGAGTTAGATGTGACATAAAGTAACAAATACTTGGACAGTGGGCTTATTTCTGTATTGGATCTTTACAAAATCGCTCACGCAGAAATTTGTCTTTAAATTTGATAGCATCATGGTCAGTTTTTAAAAGGTCGGACTTGGTTGGCAAGTTTAGGATTTAGAATCCCGCAAGTGTAAATTAGAAAACCAGCAGGAAGTAGCGCTTTGAACATTGGACTTCAACTCTGAAGACCAGAATTTGAAACCCTGCTCAATCATGGAAACCCACTGAATGGCCTTGGGCAAGTCACACCTTCTCAGCATTAGAGGAATGCAAAGGCAACTCTCTGAACGAATCTTGATAAGAAAATCTCGTGATAGAGTCAACCTAAGTTTGGAATGACCTGAAGGCACACAGCAACAATAAGAAACTGTGTAAATTAGGGGGGTGGTAAATGGTTTAGCCAGTCTACTAAATGTTATGTGAATGACCCTTTGCATCTTGTGAGAAATCAGAAATTGAGACAGGGCCACGTGTACCACAAATTGATGCCTTGATTCCGCACCTAGTCCTACACCATACAAAATCAGCCCGAATTATAAATGTTCTTCCATCTCTCTACTGTCCCATGAACCCCCTCTGAGTGTTCCATAATCAAAAATATATATGAAAAATTGTGTCTTGAAGGCACGTAACACACAAATAGTGACTTACTATAGCTACAAGATAAAGACTTTCAAGTATCATTGCGCCAGTACTTGTCATGCCATCACCACATGGGCATATTCTGCATTTTTATAGCATTGAGCTGTTGTTTCCACCCTCACATTTGTATAAATACCTATCTGCTGAGGATGTACTTCATGCATCTGAAGGAGTAGGCGGTAGTCCACAAGAGCTTATGCTGAAATAAAACTGATTAGCCTTTAAAGTGCTGTGAAACTCCTTTTGTATTGCTTTGGGGGAGCTCCTAGAAGAAATTTCATAAAAGAACCAGAAAGTAAAACCAATGGAATAACAAGAAAATTCAAAACCATGGATGGCTTGGTGGAATATGGCGGAAATTGCAGACAAAAATTATTTGGAGAAAATTAAAGTGCTATGAGATGGAGAGGTAAAAAGGAAAATTGTAGAAGGGAAGGGTAAGTCAGATAGAAGAGTTTTGTTCTGGATATAAGTAGTGACAGCGTGGAATATTGAGGACGGGGGAGGACAGAGAGAAAATTAGCTTATCTTATGGACCAATTAAATGATAAAAGTGAGAATAGATTCTAAGAATACCTTATCATTTCTTTCTAATTTGAGTGTTCCTGGTGGACTTGCTTCAGGAATGAGGAGGAAGATAGAGAAATCAGAAGGGAGGTTACTCTTTCAGTCACTGAATATGTCAATGGACTGAAAGAATTCTAAAATCTGAAGATTTGAGGTAGTCCTCTTATCTCTTCAAACAAAGTTTTCACTTCAAAACAGTTCATCACATGTGGGAGATGAAATGAAAGCAACATTGAGAGAGAGGGCAAGATCATAAAAATGACCATTATCTTTTATTTCTGCTGTATGAGGGGAAAAGTGTCTCTTCTTCACTGGTGTCTCCAGCCAGTCAAGGTGAGACAAACAAGATAATCTCTTGGTCATTATGCTAAGAACATGTCACTGAGGTGACATTATCCAGTCACAAAGGATTTAAATGAGTTAAATGCATGTCTAGTTGAAGCCAAATGTGCCCTTTCCCATCCATTTCTGACATAATATTAACTAGGAGCAAGGAATATAACAAGAATTTTAGAAATGTGGTACTGTCCTATTATCTGGACAGAAGCCACAAAGGGATGCCAAAGAGTGAAGGCTAGTCCATTTTACTGGGGGGGGGGGAGTTTGAAGGAGGAACCCCCCCCATGTTTTCACTGATTATTTCCCCCTCTCTACTTCTCATTCATAGTCGAGGGTTGTTTCCACGACTGCGACATGGATGGTGGGAATAATAGGAAAACAGGGGGAAATGGTTTTACTCCTTAAAACCAGACATAAGTAGTGACAGTGTGGAAATGGATTATCCTTCTCTATCTAGCACCCCCTTTTAGTCTCCTCCTGGATAATGTAACAGTACCATTAAAGTAAAAGTTTTAATTTCCCCTCCCTATCACCTGAACAAAATAGGAAGGCTAAAACCAAACATTTCTGAATGTGTGCTTCTTTGGCCCTTCCCTGAGACCTGCAGAGATTTAGGAAGGAATCCAGCAAATTGGGGGATCCGAAGGCTCCCCTGAAAAGACTTTACATATGAGGTCCAGTCTTTGAGATGTGAAGGACTTGAATGGATCTAATGAATGTTGATCTTAATATACGATTTCTGGATCATGGGATGGTATTGTTTATACTAGGATGATTTTATGCTTCTCTGAATGTTTAAATTTTATGTGTCTTACATTTAATGGTTTTAATTGATTTTATGTTTATAGTTATATGTAGTATTTAGTTATTTTGATTTTTTTTGTGTATTGTATGTTGGCACTAATTTTTTGCCATTAGTATATAGTAAAACACCTTGAGTCACCCAGGGTGAGAAAGGAGGTATATAAATACAGTAAATAATAAAATGATAAATAATAGTTTTACTACTTTTTCTAAGACCCTGGGATGTAATTGTTTTCCAGATGAAAACCTCTCTTTCCACTACAGTAGAATTTGGAGGTATATTATAAATTTATGCAATAATACCATCAACATAGTTTTTCTGAGAATGTCACATTAAGGTTATCAGGGCGATGCCATAACCCAGTGGTAGCATTCTTGCTTTGCCTTCAGGAAGCCTCTGACATCTTAAATTCAGAAAAGATTTAATGTAGGGAAAAATCATTTCTGCTTGAGTCACCAGAGAGCTGCTTCCACATTGTGCAAACATGGGGCTCAATATGCTAGCGGTCTTGAGTTTTACACATTTATATGGTTATTTAAACTAGTTGCTCTCATTTTTATTTTATTTTTTGCAGATGATTCACAGTATCAAGACTCTGACAGAAAATGCAGATAATGTATATGAAAAAATAGTCCAGTGCCAAAAGGCAGGTAAGAACACATATCTATTTAAAAATGCAAATATAAATGTTAATAGTTTTACTGTAATCTATTTAGTGTTATTGCAGTGTATTCTATAAAATAACTGAAATATTCTACATCAAGATTTTGCATAATCTCCCAGATTCAAGAGATAAATTGCTTTGGGGTTTTTTATTTTTAAAAGATCTGAGAATTGTATGAAAAGGGCAGATAACATGGCAAGTACACCTGTAACTGCTGTGTAGCTACTCCATTCTTTTGATCTTTAATTTCATCTCAGAGTGGATATAAGCTTCATTGTTGGCGGAATGAAACATTTAGAAAGGAGGTAGCTTGCCAAAGGTCACAAATTAGTTTAACTGGGATAAGAACAAGGCTCTCTCAGTCTGCCAATGCCAAACTCAAGAAGTGTTAACTGAGATGAAAATCAAATAAGCAGCTCCCTCCTGACAGTGGAAACTTTCATAGTGTCTTAAATCACATACATAATATTTATAATGCATAATATATCGACTCTTCAATTATTTACATCTTTTATTTGACTCTGATATAGAGAAACCATGCCAACACACTGTGTTTTTTTTAAAAAAATAGGATGGATTCATGCCATTTGGACATCACTTATATGGTAGTGTGCACCGTGAGCCAAAAGGTGTCACATTATAGGTTGCTTAATTTATTCTTAATTTTCCTTGCTCTGTTTGTAGTGCACAAAGTAATACTCGTTTGGCAGAGATGGAAAATATGCTTAGAACTAAAGAGGTAACCATGGAGAAATACATTTTGAAACTAAGTCAACTACATGAAGTAAAAAAAAAAATTTACGTATGTTCATTTGATGTAAACTCAAGCTCCTGTCCCTGTCTTTTAAGGCTGCATCAGCTACCAAGTTTGCAAAAAATGTGTTTTTTTTTTCTTTTTATCTGTTTGTTTGTTTTGTTCTGTTAGAAATGTAATACAATGTTCTGGTTGCGGATGACACGATAAATAAATAAATAAGGCTGCATCCATACAGTGTCTTATCTATGAAGAAACTACTTTGCACTCAGTTCCATTTCTATTCCTTTAGCACAAAGCCATAGCAAAAAACAATGTAATATGATATAGTACAATAAAAATTTCCATAGGAAGCGTAAATGTATAATTTCTATGTGCAATATAGTAAACCATATCCTGTAGTAGAACAGTGCAAAACTACAAATACAATCAGTTGGTTTTCTTTGGAGTAGATATGTGTAGGGTTGTGGTAGAAAAATACCAGTAGAACCACATGTTATCTTAGCTAAACAAAGTGCAACTCTATATTTGAGAGGGTTCATTTTCATTGTGTTGCATTTTATTTAAATCAGTGAAAATTTCCTGGCGTTTAACTGGAAACATGGAGAGGAGTGAGAAACGTATAACCTCAGGACCCAAAAAGTTTCAAAGTATCCCTGCTTTTTTAACAATATTTTTTTAGTTTTGAAAATAATGATGATGATGATGATGCCCATTGCTAACTGTTTAAAAAGACTCTCTCTCTCTCTCTATAGATATAGGGGGTAGGAAAGACCTAAAACTGGACAAAATTAGCTATTGAAAACTGGGTGGGAAAAATCTCAAAAACACAGTCCTTTAACTACTGTAAACTGTCCACCCATGTGACTTTGAGCCAGGCATGTAGCCGGGGGGGGGGGGGCTTGAGGGGCTTCAGCCCCCCCCCCCCGAAATTCTCATGGTGGTTCGCGAAAAGGCCTTACTGGTGCATTATTTAAACTGTTATGTTTATTCATATCATGATCTGATCACCATACTCAATATATCCCATATGCATGGGAGTATTGGGGTAATGATACAAAAGGTTTGCTAGGCTAGACCCTCTTTCACTCAGACTCAGCCCCCCCCCGAAACTCAGCCCCCCCCAAAACCCCCCCTGAAAAAAAATCACACCCCCCCCCCCCCCCGAAACGAAATTCTGGCTACGGGCCTGCCTTGAGCATTCCACACTCTCAGTTTCAGAGGATGGCAAGGGCAAGCCTCCTCTCAACAAATTTTGCCAAGAAACCTCTATGATAGAGTTGGCCTTTGGGTCACCATAAATTGGAAATGACTTGAAGGCACACAGCTTGCATATGTCTTAAAGTAGCTCAACTACTTCTGCATTTAGCTTATCTGCTTCCTGAGTTAAGGTGTCTTTGCCTAGATGCTCTTTTGTGCCCACTTCCTACAATAAGCTGTATGGCAAATTACTGATTCCTGTAACATTGCACATGGACATCTGGACTGCATGCAGAAATGCTGAAATGTTGAATGTAATGCTTGAATTAGGTGTGCATGCGAAGTCTGATTTGTTCTGCTGTTTTGACCCTGATTTAATAAGCCATTATGATATAGTTCAAATAAAAAACTGCAAATATTCAAATATTTGTATTAATAAGTAACTTTGGTGTGCATATTAACTCTCTTCTGTGTACTTTCCCCGTGTTTATTTTGCGTGTAATAATGTCGCTCAATGATTTCCGAGCTACATTTAATTAAGGCCAAGTTTTCCTTCTTTATAAATGTTTTGGAAACTGGATGACAATTTTTGATATATTTATTCTAAACACACTATACTTAAATTTCTAATCACATTAATGGATAAGAATGAAATACTGACTTTAATACGAACAAATTTCTGTTTAATCCTATGATTAGGACCAAAATTTCCCAACATTTATATAGAAGGAGTATGACAGATATTTCCGGTTTTAACCCCACTTAAAATTTCCAAGGTAACTTGCTAGAGTTTGAGACAGAGAGTGGCCAGAAATAAGTATTGCTGTGGCGTTTGAGGCATAAAATAATTCTACACAGCTGCTGTCTTCATGACTTTTTACCCAGAGTCTACTAGCCGATGCCATCTTATCTCATAGCCTCTGTTTTGTGCTTAACCTTGTGCACAAAAATAAGATATTATTTAGATTGACCAGAGATATTATCATCCTAACCTAGACTGATCAAACAGCTCATAACTCCAGAAACAGCAATAGACCTGGTGATTATACTATACAAGTCATAACCTCTTTAGTGCTTGGTAGGCATGCAGGTGGCAGAAACTGACTTTCAACACCCTTCTGGCATTGAAAAGAGTATAAATAGGGCAAGGAATCTTGGGCTCAGCACATTTTACTTCACTAGAAAAGTGTCACACTCTCATGCTAAGACGGACTCTGACCTGTTAAGAAAGGGGAATGTATACCATTTGATGTGTTGCTACAGCAGCATTGTAATATATTAAGTGCAGTCCTGCTTACATAAATGCAATACATTCAGAATCAGTGCTCTAGCTTTTCCATTTTTTTTATCACAGAGTATATTTGTTTTAAAAGAACAGTTAAAATTTATTTTATCTCATTATTAACAATAATTTCTGTGCAGCTATAATCTGTTAGACCTTAAGCTGTATTAGCAGTAGTGTTGTAAGGCAGAAGTTTCCAAACCTTTTTCTTAATGGAACTGTTCAGAACACACATACACACACACCCCTCCTGAACCCTAACTCTGTCTCTAAAGCACTGTGAGCCTACAAAGGCCACCCCCCACACTGTCCACCTTTTGTAGAGATCTGAAAACCTGGATGTTCCAGCAGGTTTTTGAGAATGATTACTCCCTAGGCCCAGTCCCTCGGTTGTCAGTTAGTACTCTGTTGTGCACTTTCTCCACTTGCCCATCCCTTTTATAGTTGAGCATCTCCATTTTTGTAGTTTTGACCACTGGTTTTTGTTTAAACTTGTCTGATGGAGTTATAATGGCAATCAGTTAAAAATTTTATTGTTGTGTTTTGGTAGGATTTTTGTGTTTTATGATGGTTTTATTTTGATCAGTTTGTATGACCTTCTTCTTGGCAACTGTCTGTCTCCTCCTCTTCCTCTTCCTCCTCTTCCTCCTCTTCCTCTTCCTCCTCCTCACCCCCCCCCCCCTTCAGCCTGAGAACGCAGAAAGCTGCTACCTCCACAGGCTGGAAGGAGCAGGGGGAAGGAAAGGTGTTACCAAGAGTTTTCTCTTGGCAAGGGATGTCTCCTCCTCCTCTGTTCAGCTTGGGAATGTGGTGGACCTCCATGTCCCCAGGCTGGAATGAGAGTGGGAAGAAAGACTTTTTCTCCTCCCAGAATAAGGATGGGGTGAGTAGCCCCAGCATTATGCTGGGAGGAACCACAATCTGGTGATGATCCACCCCTTCCATCCCACCTCCTCCCTGCCCCCAGCCCTCCCAGCTCGAGCCCTTTCAGCCCCACTCCTCCCAGCCTTGCCCTTCTCTCAGCAAAAGGGTTTTTTTTCCTCTTCTTCTGTTAAGAGAACAGCCTGAGCCAGGAAGACAGGCAGCATCTTAAAGGGCGGCAGTGCCCTTTAAGATGCTTCTTGCCATTTTCTTCTCCAAGCATAAGGATGGGGCCCCACCCCAGCCCTTCCATACTCGCCGCTCCCAGCCCCATCCTCCCAGCCCCGCCTTTCTTCCAACAGCCCTGCCCCCAGCTCCAGCCCTACCCTTTCTGGCCCATCCACATTCCCTCCTGGCCCTGCCCTTACAGCCAGGCCTACAAGTCGGCCCCAAGGCAAAAATGTTTGTCCATGCCTATGTTAAACCTATTCAAGTTTGTTACAGGGAGGTATATGTATACATACATATTCTATATATTCATGTATAAATCTAGAAATGTTAGCCAAAAATCCTAGGTTGACTTATTTACAAGTCAGTGTGAGTACTGTACCTTCACTCCTATATTTAAAAAAAGGAACTATACCTTACTCTGAGTAAAGTGACAAAAGGAAAGAACTTCGTATGTCCAAGGAGAACCTAGCACACAACCCCTTCTGACATTTCTGGCCTTTTTGATGCCTGAGCGGAGAAATGGTAGTGATGACCAGAGATGACTGCCCACCCTGTGGCAGCATTGCTGCTTTCTCCTCTCCATGGAATGACCCTTGATTCATCCATAGTTCATATAGAAATTCATAATTTTGGCTGTAAAGCTTGTCCTCAAGTAATACATGAGGTTGTCTTATACATGAGTATGTACTCAAACAATCAAACATCTTATCTCCTTCTTTACATGCAAGTTTATATAAAAGTTTTTCTGTACTATGTGTCTTTGTTCACAAATTGTTAGATTGTGAATTCAGAATAAATCTATAACCTTAAAACCTGTCAACAACTACAAAATGTATAGTCTCTTTAATTTGCTCAGAAAGGTTAGCTGAGATGAGCTCTATTAATTAACCAAATATTTAGTTGAAAGTGATTAATAATTAATTAATTGGCCTTCTCTAAATTTTTGGAAGAAAAAAGATCCAAGATTTCATAATTGTGTCTACGGAGAAAGCCTGTATGTCAGGTAGAGGGTTTTTCTCCCTAACTTAACTAGCTTTCAGTGTGAACAAAGATGTCCATTTCAAAACTGGGCTACAATTTGGCTATTATGGTACTCAGAAAAATAGCTGTGGCTGTCAGAGTAAATTACCTGATATGTCACTTCCCTGAATTCCAATAATAAGTAGCAGTAAATAAATCATAGATGGTTTTTTTTCCAACAAAGAAATGCTATTTAAAAAAAAAATCGAGTTCTGTTGATTTTTAATGCTCTCCTTTGTATTCACAGGAGCTAGAATTTCCTTTGTGAAGTTTGATGAAAAAAATCATTTAAAGTATTCACAAGGGGAAAACAAGATAATAGAAAATAGGGCCTAGATATCTATCAAAAATGACAGAACTGTAGCTGTACTTCATCACTGATAAAGCACAAATAGGAACTTTTCAGATCCTGAACTAAAGCTCTTGTTTCTCAAGTACAGATTCTACTTGAAACTAAAATTCGTTATTGCTGTTGTTTTGAGCAATATAGGTTGTACAGGGTGAGGCAGCATAACTTCCTTTTTTCAAAACTTAATAAAACCCATTGTATGAATCAGATATTTTTATATAATGTAGGTGCAGACCTAAAGTTTTGTTTTATGTAATTTTGAAGATCAAGTTAGGTAGGTGACGTCCCTCATTCTTCATACACTGAGTAAACCGATTTCTGGCGTTTGTCATGACTCTTGCCAGCACAGCAGGCGTTATGTTGGCAATTTCTTCCTGGATGTTGGTCTTCAAATCTTGTAGGGTCATTGGATGGTTCACATAAACATGGGATTTCAAAAAACCCCATAGAAAAAAATCACAAGAGGCCAAATCTGGAGAGTGGGCCGGCCACTCCAAATCCACTCGAAAAGTAGGCCTCAACGGCAAAAGCACACTCCTCACTGGTGCAACGCATGATGGTGACTGAACTGTGTCAGGACAAAACTTTATACTCCCGCCTCTTGAACGAGACCACTAGCGCTCCACTATGTCTTCAACCGACTGAATTGCACGCATTTTTAAAAAGGAAGTTATGCTGCCTCACCCTGTATATCTGTTTAACATAAAGACTGGTTTACTATCATGTAATTTCTCTTTGCAGTTTCATCTGTTAAAATGAATATTTGATAGCATATTGTGGAGAAAAAGCTTGTTAAGTAAACAGCCTTGTAAAACAGTAGTAATATACATGGTACTCAAACTGCCTGGAGTAGTCACAGAATTGTGAAGATAGGAGCTATATCAAGAGAGACAACATTAAGCTGAATATATATAGATATTTCGTATCAACACTCTATATGACTTTCCCTTCATGATGATGATTTAGGATTCTATCCCAGCAATAAACATACAGTAGTCTCGTTTATCCAACCTTCACTCATCCAACGTTCTGTATTATCCAACACAGTCTGCCTCCTGCCTGGATCCACAGCTGTTTCAATACATTGCAAAGTTTTGGTGCTAAATTTGTAAATACAGTAATTACTACATAACGTTAACGTGTATTGAACTGCTTTTTCTGTCGATTTGTTATAAAATATGTTTTAGTGCTTAATTTGTAAAATCATAATGTAATTTGATGTTTAATAAGCTTTTTCTTAATCTCTCCTTATTATTCAACATTTTCGCATATTCAACGTTCTGCCGACCTGTTTATGTTGGATAACATTTATTACTTGTTTGTTGGAGAAAATCCATAATTTTTTTCTTAAGAAGCCTGATGTTTAAACTTCATTGGAAACTTCATTCTGTTTGACATATGAAGCAGCACAAATATTATTTGTAATGTCTCAAGTTACAAGTGAATGGATTAACATTACGTGCATAGACTTAGACAAATAGAAGAATGTATGTATGTTTGTAAGTACAGGTAGTCTCCAGATTACAAACTTTCATCGTACAAATTTATTTATCATATTAGGAGCAAACGTACAAACGATTCATAGTTAAGAACAGGGTTGAGACAACAGGAAGTGAGAGAAATCTACCTCGGAAGGGAAATTCACTCCTGGAAGAGTTATCATGGGGAAAAGATGTCTCAGCTGAAGCTTTATTACCAATCCTTGTTCCACAACAAGCCATTTTTTTCAAAATCCAGTTATCACAAGGACAGAAAGTGAGGGGAAATCTTAGGAACAGGGGCACAGACAGCAAAACAAACACCACAGGGGTGCTAACTCTTCCCTATGCTATCCAAAGATAAAAGATATAGATAATATAGATAATATAGATAAGAATATTTGGCTTGAGTTACAATTAAAAAAATGTACGTGTTCCGACTTACATGCAAATTCAACTTAAGAGCAAATCTACAGAATCTATCTTGTTTGTAACATGTGGATTACCTGTATATATTGTATACATACAAGGCCATTGACCTTCTTCGTGGAGTTATTTTTGTTATTATTTGGCTGCTTTGCATTAGACAAAATATTTCTCTTTAAAACAAATTAATTTCTTTCCCTTCCCTGTATTTCATCCAGTTTTGTCATCTTTTTTTGCTTCCTACTGTGATATCTCTCTAACCAAGTGGCAACCCTCAAAGTGCTTCTTGGTGTAATTGATCATGTTTACCTTGCATCGGTTTTGCCTTTCTCAGCACTGTGCTGGCATTACCAAAGATGCAGTGCTCAGGAAAACAAGATCTTTGTCATCCGCTGGGTTTCTTTTATTTTCCTGTTTCAAATTGCAAACAGTTATGTTTAAGTCTCTGTGTTGTAAAACAAAAGACCTGTCACTAATTGGCACCTTGTTTAGCTGGCAGAAAGTAGACCTAGGTAATTCTGTTCTCCCATTCGGTTGATATAAATTAATGCACCAACCTGTGTTTTCTCAGTTGGGTTGCATTGTTTAAAAGAAATACATTTTCATCAACAGATGCCTGTTAACAATTTCTGCCATCACAGTTTTGACTGATAAACAGATTAGCAAACAAGAATCAAGAAGAGGAACCGTAGTTCAGAGAGCAAGAGCTTCAAAGTAATGAGATGATTTGTAGAAAAGGATGTGATTGCAAAATGAAATGCTGCATCAAACATGTTCAGTTCCAGAACTGATCACTGGCCAACACACATTTTGGTGCCTCAAATGTTAGACCCATTTCTGGGTATATTTGACCTACTGATTCCAAAAAAAAAGGCACCACTTTCTCCCTATCAGCTCTAGTTTTTTTATTGGAAAAATGTTTAGTGCAAGTTGGTCACTCAAAATTATCCTTCCAGGACATACATAACGGGGAATACATTAAATCTCGTGTTAAAAGTAAGCACATTAGTTACATGTTTTCATCATCTGTTTCATCCTCTCCTTTCAGAGATTCGTTAGCATATTTCTCAGCTTCTTCCTTAATGTCTTTTGGGACAACTTCATGTTTTCCTTTAGTTATTTATCCAACCCAACTGAGTTCCAGTTTGGAAGCTTTGTCTTTTAATTCATCAGCTCTAAATTTTGAGATACAGAACATATGCCATATACCATCTTCCATCTGCTCACCCATAGAAAAGAAAGAAAGAAAGAAAGAAAGACTTGTGTTATTATATGTTTTATTTCCTGGAGAAGCTCCTGCTATGCCAAAGGGATGTTCAGCAGAATAAATGTTCCTTTGATATGAATATCAGAACACCTGATCAAATGTTAGGCCAACCTAGTTTTTTGGAGTTACTCACTAATGTATATGTAAGCAGGTATATAGTGGTGGTAGACCTTTATCAAGTTGAGTATTCTTTTTCATGTTTCTGTGGATTCATAGGCAAAATAGGCTACAGTAAATGTATTCGTTGTGACAAGTGTGAGGACTAATATTGCATTTGAACTATAGCTTTAAAAATGGCATCAAGTGCATAAATGTGTTACTATGATTACTTTGAGCAAATCTGCGTTTTGATGAGAGGCGATGGAATTAGTTATCAGTGTTCTCGAAAACTGTTACATAGTGACAATTTCTCATGAGCTGTGAAAAGAATGCAACGTATTAAAGAAAATGGATCCTAGAGTTACTATGCAGATGATTCCAGTTTTAATTTGTAATTAATAAAGTGTTATAGCTGCAATCCTGCCCACTCACATGAAATTAAGTGGAACTTCATTTTTACATAGCCATGTATGCAGTTGTAATGGAAGACAAGTGACACAAAGGAATAGTAACCTTTGTTTCCATGTTTTGAGGGAAAGTATCTGGGGGATGAATCATGGAACACATGCATTGTAGGATGAATCATGCATCACTTATTTTTGGTTTGATTTAAGTTATGGTTTTCAATTTTGGAAAGTGGCTTACAATAATGAAAACACTACACTAGCCTAAAGTCAGAATGCAGGCTAAAAGCAATAGTTTCCACAGCAATTAAAAAATACAGAGCAAACAATGACAAAAACAAAAACAAAAAACAAAACAAAACCCCAAAGGGGCCTGACAAAAAAGTCAGATTTTTAGTCCTAGGAAGACAGTGCCAGCAAATACTCCATGGGAAGTAAATTCTATAAATTGTTATGCCAATGTTGAGGTCATCATGAAAATGAAATCATGTTACCTCCTTTCCTTCCTCTATTCATTCTCTATCTTTCTCTTTCTCTCTCTCCCTCTCTCCCCCCTCCCCCCCTCTCTCACACATATATAATCAACTTATTCTACTACAGGAAACCTTGTATGATATATATAGAACACCCTTAATTTTCAAATCATGAAGCTATTACGATGACTACTACTATGACTACTACATCACCTTTCCCCTAGTGCTTGCCACATGTTAAAAAAAAACCCCACATAGTTACAAAATCAGAGAATGAAAAAGTTAAAACAAGAGTAAACAATCACAAATTAAATCCAGATTAAAACATATATCACACGCAGACACCCAGCACAACAATTAACAGGATCCAGCATATTATTTAGAGGAAATGGGCCTTATACAGTCACTCTTCAAAAGTCTTTGTGAAAAGGATGTAAGAGGGTGCCAATGTTACTTCTCCAGGAAGAAAGTCTTAGTGTTTCCATTTGATGTACCTCTGAGGATGGCGATACAGAGAGAAGGGCCTTGAAGGGATCTTGAAGCACAAGCTACTTTGTATGGGAAAATGTGGCTCTTCAAATACTTCCCTTCCTCTTCTCAAAATACAGTTAGGTCCATATATTTGCTAGGGTTAGTGGCATAGGATTCCCAAGAAAGTGAAAAATCACAAATGAGGAAATTGCTATTTTTTAATCTGAGTGACTATCGCATTAAGAATGTCTACGTCTTCCAGTACAACTCTAGTCAACTTCTGCTGGAAGCAGACCATAGAGAGGTGTTTTTTTGTAGAAATCTCTAGGTACTCCGGCATGACTGGAGGACGTTGACCATAGAGTCACACTGGGTGACCTAGAGATTCCTAGAAAAAATATTTTAAATGAAATCCATGAATAATCACAAGTCAAAAGTCAAAACTGCAAATGTGGAGGGACCATTGTACCTCCTTCCTATGGTAGACAGGCTGTACACTTACAGATGACAGCGCAGTCTTTCAAACAAGACTCTGCCCTTGTGTTCCTTTGATGTGTGTACCACAAAAGGATGTGCTTCCCCTTGGAGCTGTCCCCCTACTGTATATAGCATCCCTTTATTTTCTTGGTTTTCTCTTAAGTATGTTGCCCCCTCACCTTCCAGTGTCAGTATCTTAGTGGTTGAAATGCTCATGATAAAGTTAGTAATTCAGTATCATTCAATATACATTAATCATCTGAGTGTTGAATCATACTATATTTACTTCCCAGAAGTCTACTTTTTATATTATTTTCCCCTCCACTGTCCTCCCTGCACACTATTGTATTTCAGAAGAAAACACTGATAGTCTCTGTCAGGAATTAATCAAGTAGAGTCTAGTCGTCTATCAGTTTTGTAGGTAATTATAAGTCCTCATACATTTTCCACCACACAGAAATTCCATTCATCAGCTAGGGGTAAATCTCGGCTGTTCTAGTGAGATCTCCAACAATGATATCAGTTAGCTGCTTGCAGAGTAGAAATCTGAAGCATGATGTTAGATTTTATTCTTTTTATGCTTTCTTCCCTCCTCAATAATCAGCGCTGTCCTTGACAATTTGAACGAGTCTTCGTGCATGTAACCTCAGATGCTGAATTGTGCTTTTGTAGTGGGAACAATCCACATAGATAAATGACTGGACTGAGGCCAGTGATGTTTTTGTAGGATAGTTTTTGTAGGATATGTGTGTGTGTGTGTGTATTCACTGCATTGTTCTTTATGAATAAATAAATACAAATATATTTACTGATACCTTTAACAGCAAAAAGAATAGGAATTGAGTCCTGAACAGGATCTGATCCCAGATTATTTTCTTATCCCAGATTATCTGATAGTAGAGACTCATAATCCAGTTTAAAGCAGATCATCTGGGATCAGATTCTGGGATATAGGGCAGTGTAGAAGGGGGCTTAAATGCATATGGTGGGCATCCTTCAGAGGTTTCGTAGTACAATTCTGACAAATCCTAGCCCACAAGGTTGGTCATGAATTATGAGAATTGTAGTCCAAAATATGACGGTAACAGGTTTCCCATTTACCTAGTATAGAGCTTAGTGATTTTAAGGCCAGTTTGTGGAACTTGAAAATTCTTTCTCTTTTGCAAAGAACTCACTATTGCTATTATGAAAAGCTGAATCTTGCACTTTTGTTAATTATTTCCAAAACCAGAAAGTAAGAGGTGTATGTGTGTGTGAGAGAGAAACAGAAAGTAAGAGAATGAGAGTGAAAGATTGTATGTGCTTGTTTATGATTGTATGTGATTGTATGTCCCCCATTTGGGGACCATCTATATATATAAATTTGTTAGGGGCATCCAACGAGGAAACAAAACTCAAAAACCCCCCAACGAAACTGTACCAAAATTGCCATGCCCATAACACAACCCACAAGGTACAAACATATCTACTCAAAATGAAAAACAACACAACAACACACTCACAAAACGGCAAAACAACAAAACTCAAAAAACCCCAACGAAACTTAACCAAAATTGCCATGCCCATAACACAACCCACAAGGTACAAACATATCTACTCAAAATGAAAAACAACACAACAACACACTCACAAAACGGCAAAACAACAAAACTAAAAAAAAACCAACGAAACTTAACCAAAATTGCCATGCCCATAACACAACCCACAAGGTACAAACATATCTACTCAAAATGAAAAACAACAAAACAACACACTCACAAAACGGCAAAACAACTGAGCATGCGCATTGGTGCCCAGCCGCAAGTTCCCTGGCGCGCGCACACAGTTCCCTCTGCGGAAGCCATGCCCACTCCAAGCCCCGCCGTGCCACTTCCTGCACACACACACACACCCCCGCCGCACGCACACACACAACCCCATGCTCCATCACTCCCCCCGCTGCCGCACACACACACGCAACCCCACGCTCCATCACTCCCCCCACCGCCACACACACACACGCAACCCCACTCCCCCCCCCGCTGCTGCACACACACACGCAACCCCACGCTCCATCACTCCCCCCCACTGCCGCACACACACACACAACCTCACGCTCCATCACTCGCCTGCCCCAATCTTACCTCCTTTTACTTCACGCCACCTCCAAACCCCACCGCACCCCTTCCCGCCCTGTCAAAATCCAGGAAAGACAGGAAGGAAGGAAAGAAGGAAGAAAGAGAAAGGGAGATAAAGAAAAGGGGGAAGGAAGGAAAGTTAGAGAAAGAAGGAAGAAGAAAAGGAAAGAAAAGGAAAGATGGAAGGAAAGAAAAGAGAGACAGCAGAAGAGAAAGAAAAAGGGGGAAGGAAGGAAAGAGGTAGAGAAGGAAGAAATGAGAGACAGAGGGAGGGAAAGAAAAAGGGGGAAGGAAGGAAGGAGAGAAGGAAAGAAAAAAGGGAATGAAAGAAGGAAAGAGGGAGTGAAGGAAGGGGGAAGATGTAGAGAAAGAGGGAGGGAAGGAAAGAAGGAAAGAGAGAAGGAAGAAAAGAGACCAGAAGAGAAAGAAAAAGGGGGAAGGAAGGAAGGAGAGAAGGAAAGAAAAAAGGGAATGAAAGAAGGAAAGAGGGAGTGAAGGAAGGGGGAAGATGTAGAGAAAGAGGGAGGGAAGGAAAGAAGGAAAGAGAGAAGGAAGAAAAGAGACCAGAAGAGAAAGAAAAAGGGGGAAGGAAGGAAGGAGAGAAGGAAAGAAAAAAGGGAATGAAGGAAGGAAAGAGGGAGTGAAGGAAGGGGGAAGATGTAGAGAAAGAGGGAGGGAAGGAAAGAAGGAAAGAGAGAAGGAAGAAAAGAGACCAGAAGAGAAAGAAAAAGGGGGAAGGAAGGAAGGAGAGAAGGAAAGAAAAAAGGGAATGAAGGAAGGAAAGAGGGAGTGAAGGAAGGGGGAAGATGTAGAGAAAGAGGGAGGGAAGGAAAGAAGGAAAGAGAGAAGGAAGAAAAGAGACCAGAAGAGAAAGAAAAAGGGGGAAGGAAGGAAGGAGAGAAGGAAAGAAAAAAGGGAATGAAGGAAGGAAAGAGGGAGTGAAGGAAGGGGGAAGATGTAGAGAAAGAGGGAGGGAAGGAAAGAAGGAAAGAGAGAAGGAAGAAAAGAGACCAGAAGAGAAAGAAAAGGGGGGAAGGAAGGAAGGAGAGAAGGAAAGAAAAAAGGGAATGAAGGAAGGAAAGAGGGAGTGAAGGAAGGGGGAAGATGTAGAGAAAGAGGGAGGGAAGGAAAGAAGGAAAGAGAGAAGGAAGAAAAGAGACCAGAAGAGAAAGAAAAAGGGGGAAGGAAGGAAGGAGAGAAGGAAAGAAAAAAGGGAATGAAGGAAGGAAAGAGGGAGTGAAGGAAGGGGGAAGATGTAGAGAAAGAGGGAGGGAAGGAAAGAAGGAAAGAGAGAAGGAAGGAAAGAGGCCAGAAGAGAAAGAAAAAGGGGGAAGGAAGGAAGGAGAGAAGGAAAGAAAAAAGGGAATGAAGGAAGGAAAGAGGGAGTGAAGGAAGGGGGAAGATGTAGAGAAAGAGGGAGGGAAGGAAAGAAGGAAAGAGAGAAGGAAGGAAAGAGGCCAGAAGAGAAAGAAAAAGGGGGAAGGAAGGAGATAGAGAAGGAAGAGGAGAAGGAAAGATGGGAGGGAAGGAGGGAAAGAAGGAGAGAAAGAGGGAAGGTTGGTCACAGCAATGCGTGGCGGGTAAAGGTTGTTATTTCTATGATTATTATGATGCTATTATTCCTATGAGACCCTTTTAGGGGGAATGGGAGAGGTGTCAGGTCCCGGAGGCAATGCATTGCATTATTGTTATTGTTATGATGGTGGTGAAATAAAAGGAAATAAAAAGCGAAAGAAGGAAGCAAACAGGGAGGGAAGAAAGGCAAAGGAAGAAAGGGGGAGGGAATGAAGGAAAGAGAGAAGGATGAAACCAAGTAGTGAAAGAAGGAAAGAAAGAAAGGTAGAGAAGGAAGAAAGGAGAGAAAGGGGGAAGGAATAGGTAGGTACCTCTCTTTCATAATAGTCCAGATATCTACCTCAACTTTGATAAGTTTTACTATAGGCCACAGCAACGCGTGGCAGGGCACAGCTAGTGTTTTTAATAAATTTTACAAATACCATACTTGCCTCAGATTGCTCAGACAAATTTGCTAAAGTAGGCGTTTTAAGATTTGCATCCTATAGTTCAAAAATGTCTTAGACAAAATCCAAGTTAGGACAAGGCATGATAATACACTCTTTTTTCATTCTGAGAACATCTATAATGGTCCTTAATTGCAGTCAAACAAGTGGTTCCCACAGTGGTTCCCAAACTGTGGTCCATGGACCACCAGTGGTTCACAAGAACTAAAATATGGTCCACGACCTTCAACCTTACTAAACTGTTGCAACAAGAGCAACTGGTCTTGCGAAACCCTCTTATAGTGCCAAGACTTATTAATTATGGTTTTCTGTGGGCAAACAGATGGCAACTACTGAATGGCATATGCTCTGTATCAAAAACTAGAGCTGATGTGGTCTATCCAATGCAATTTTCTGAATCAGCACCCCAATAACCAAACCAAATATAAAGTTGACCAAAAACCGATTCGTAACCCTTTTGGTACTAATGTTGGAGAGTGGTCCCTGGTCAAAGTGCTCCCTGGTCAAGTGGTCCCTGGTCATAAAAGGTTGGGAACCACTGTTTTAGAGCCTAGTTTACAATGGCTTAATATTCTATGCTCAGTTGCACCCTCTTTTAAATCCTGCAGTAATCTTAGATTTAACTGTAGCATTTTTAATTGTGGGGAAGGATATAGATTGGAATGAGGACCCAGTTTTAGTCCATAAAGGTAATGCATATTCAGGTTTTTTTCTCTGTACTCAGTGTTTTGGTGAATGGAATCCCTCATTATAAAAAAGACCAAGTGATTTAAAAATAATATTTTCAAATCTCTGCTTACTCTTTTACCAAGTCTTCTCTTTTAATAGTAACAAAATAATGTGACATACTCTTTTCAAAGAAAATCATCTAGCTGGGAAATTAAAATTGATTCAAAGGATTTAAATATTTTCTTTTCCTTCAGCAATGGAGTTCCATGAAAACCTACAAAGTATAGGAGCCAAGGAAGGTTTAAAGGAGAGAAAACTCCAAAAAGCAGTGGAGAGTTTCACCTGGAATATTACAATTTTAAAGGTAATGCCTTCTAAGGTGGTTTTCTTCTCTTTAACTACAATATGCCCCCTTTTTAAAAAGTACTCAAGGATGATGCTGACATTGTGACCCTAAATGTGTTTTTACTAATGGATTTGATGAACCATTGAAACATTGGGGATGTTGTTTTTTGTGCTGAATTTACAGAAACTGTTCATTCTGGGCTGTTCCCACTGGATACTAATGGAGTTTTGTCTGAATTTTCATCACCATATTTTGAACAGGGAAAAAAGCACAGATTGAAAAATGTTAAGATGGGGAGAAAAAACCCACAGATTTATTTTCACAACACCCTCTTGAAAAATTGTTGTTTATTCATTCAGTCACTTCCGACTCTTTATGAACTCATGGACCAGCCCACGCCAGAGCTCCCTGTCAGCCCTCACCATCCCCAGCTCCTTCAAGGTCAAGTCAGTCACTTCAAGCATAACATCCATCCATCTTGCCCTTGGTCAGCCCCTCTTCCTTTTTCCTTCCATTTTCCCCAGCATCATTATCTTCTCCAGGCTTTCCTGTCTTCTCATTATGTGGCCAAAGTTTGAAAAATAGTGACATCCAAAGTTAACCTATAAACACCATGTTGAACCTAAGATCAGTATTCTCTATATACTACATGACATAACAGCCTTAGATCTGCAGATGATACCACTTCAATGGCTGAAAGCAAGGAGGAGCCGAGGAGCCTTCTAACCAAGGTGAAAGAAGGTAAAGCAATGGTATTCCCCATGGTAACCTATGGATGTGAGAGCTGGACCATAAGGAAGGCTGAGGGTTTTGAACTGTGGTGCTGGAGGAAAATTCTGAGAGTGCCTTGGACAGCGAGAAGATCCAACCAGTCCATACTCCAGGAAATAGTGCCTGACCACTCACTGGAGGGAAGGATAGTAGAGGCAAAGATGAAGTACTTTGGCCACATAATGAGAACACAGGAAAGCTTAGAAAAAACAATGATGCTTGGGAAAATGGAAGGAAAAAGGAAGACGGGCCGACCAAGGGCAAGATGGATGGATGGTATCCTTGCAGTGACTGGAATGACTCTGAAGGAGCTGGGGGTGATGACGGCTGACAGGGAGCTCTGGCGTGGGCTGGTCCGTGAGGTCACGAAGAATCTGAAGCGACTGAACAAATAAATAACAACACTACATGACATTCTGATTTTCATATTGAAGAAAGAGTGATTCTCCTCCTCCAAATCAATTCAATGGATTATTTTTTTTTAAAAGAAAATAAACATTACAGTGCTAAATAGGCAATTGAATATGATTGCATTTTTTATTTTTACTTCATTAAAACAAAGTTTAATTGTTGTTGTTCTGTTCTGTTATTTCTTTTTAAATATTGTATCCTTATTGTTGTTCTGAGCAGAAGCCTGGAATCATGATCACAATTTTTTTTGTTTGTGTGGCCAGAAGTCCAAAGACTCTTGATGTAGCCATTAGAAATCTGTTTCTTTCTCTGAAAAGAAGCAGCTGTATTAACATTAATGCAGTTAAGAAGGGAAAATTAAGTGGCTTGCCGCTCTTTCAGAATTCATCAATAGCATTTAATGATGTACAGAAAAGATTAATGAATTAATGTATTTTCTTTTTTTAGTAACTGAATATGTTTGCTTCCCATTTCCCCATGCTTAACTACAGAACATTTTTATTTTTCACTTTGCCCGGATACAGAATCATGCAATAAACAAAGCTTTCCCCCCTCACATATGGAAGCATACAATTAAAATGCAAAACTGTTTGCATTTGTCTCTATGATGTTTTTCATTCAGCAGAATGAAGGATGATAATATTAATGCAGCTGCCTCCTTATCTCTTACCAGATAATTCCATCTTTCATCAGGCAGATAAAAGTTTCATTTGCTTGTTGAGGAACTCTGTTCTGCACTAAACTGTGGGATCTATTTTAATGATAAAAAATTCATTCCATTCTCTCTCCCCCACATGCTGTTGAAAGGTTTCTTTCAGTTTATTTCCAAAATGCAATTTCATCTCACCTCCTCGCAGTATCATTCTTCCCACTCAGAGGCTTATTTCAGGGCCTGTTGCAGAAGTATATTCGGTACATAAACAGTAATGCTCATCCAACCCCCCCCCCCCCAAAAAATATACCAGGATGGGGCAAAAGGTTTTGCCTCCTGTGTCATAAAAACATTATGAATTAACATATAACAGCAGAAGTTGCTACAGATCATAGACTGAAGCGTCCTCTACCAAAACCGTCATTTAACACAGTCACTATCAATTTGTACACATTTGTGTCATTGTTTAACCCAGGCATCAAAACCATTTTGGAAAAAATCAGAGTTTTGCTTCATGACCCATGATTTTAAAGTGATTTTAACATCATTCAAATCATTGAATCTAAAACCACATAGGTTATGTTTCAGGGGTCCAATCAGGTAAAAGTCAGAAGGGGCCAAATCATAAACATTCTTCAAGTGATTATGGATTTCCTTAGGTGCACAACCTTCTTTTGTCAAAAATTCAATGATGACTCTTTCTTTCAGCTTCAGATTCATGGCTCTAATCAATCAATTGGAAAAAGAAAAGACTATATCAGTAGAGTAAGGTTACCATGCATAGATGGTCCAGTAGCTGTGAAAGAAAGAAAAATTAGAGCGATGGAGGCATTACTTTTTGATCCACCCTCATATTACAACAACCACTGGGTTTTTTGCTTTCATTTTGTCATTTTTGGCATGCACTAATAAGCCAAAAATCCTGATTTATTGAGAACCAGCTATCTTATTTTATTCATTTATATCCCACAGTTTTCCCCAACAGTGGGACTCCCAAGTGACTTTCATACTAGTTAATGCATTCTACATACACTTGCTTAGCTTCTCCCATGTGTGGGTAAACTTTCCCAAATTCCCAAAATTGCTGTGCTGTCTAAACCCTATATTCCTGATATATTGGACATTTTACAAAGATTAGTTCTTAGCTTAAGAACGAGTTTCCTAGCTTGTTTCACAGCATCAAGTCTAGAGTATGAGTTTGAATGACATGGTGAGATATCAGTTTCTTTATAATTTAGACTGTTATGTAACGCGTGGACTCAAATAGGCACACAGATGGGTAGTATGCACCAGCACACAGATTGTTATAACATGCCTTGATTATTTTGAGACCTGAGTACATATGAATATAACCCCAGTATTAACTCTTGGCATCTGAATTGAGATGGATCATGACCGAAGTTCTTGATTAAGTGTGTGCATTCATCTAAGAGAAAACCGACTGCAAGTATGCTTTCTCTAGAAATGAAGTTGAGCATATACCAGACCCCCGTGGTACAATTCATGTAATAGCAACATTTCAGAAAACATTATGTGCTACTCATAAAAAGTATTCTGAAATTAATTCCCATTAAAGTTTGCTTCCATGGTGTTAGGAACAGAACCTGGGTGCTATAAAACTTTATCTAATGGTAACTGTTGACTAGAAGCTGCACAGCAGTTCTCTGCTTTCTGAATACCTTCTTTCCATTAGTAATTAAGTTATGATTTCAAGCAAAGACTGTTTTGGGAGTTCTAGAGGAAGTGGCTAGGAATCTTGTGAGGGCCATTTCGGTACATTAAAAAGAAAGAAAGAAAATGTACCTGTTTGCTGCATGGGAGTGAAATAGGTAGAGAAGAAATCTGTGCCACAGAAGGTTGTCAGACTCTGCATTTCGCAGATGTGGGAGGAGAAAGCTAAAGATATTATGGAAAATGTGACTGTAAATGGTCAAACCCTGGCGATCAATGGGGTGACAGATGTCGCAGCCAGATCGCCCTCACATCCCCACATCATTGAATGTAACATAACACTACTGCAGGTAAAACCATCCCAGAACCATTTCTTTGCATCTCTCCTCCAACATTTTTTTTTCATGGATGGTAGAGAACAGGAGGAATGAGAGAATTAATGGAACTGTACTCCAATAGCCAGATGAAAGATTCATTATCTGCCAAGATCAAAGAATAATAGAATATTAGAATTGGAAGGGATCAGAAATGGCCATCTAACTTCTGCTTACAATCCCAAAAGTCCATCATCTCCAGGGTTGGTGGGATGGGAGTTCAGATACTTAAATATAATGATTATTTATTTATTTCGTATACTTCTACCCCACCCTTCTCAACCCCCGAGGGGGGACTCAGGGCGGCTTACAAAAAGGCGCATCTTGGTGCCTACATAAATACAATAACATATAAAACCAGCAATTAAATGGTCAACAATTAAAACAATTAAAACAACAATATATCACACAATCAATAGCCAATCTCAGACACAGCGTTCGCCAGTCTCACCAGTCATATTTCGCCAGTCATATTTCGTTCCACCTTGTCCAATTCCTATCCATAGTCACAGTCCTTTATTCATCTGCCAGATTGCCCAAACGCCTGGTCCCACATCCATGTTTTTAATTTCTTTCTGAAGGAAAGGAGGGATGTTGCTGATCTAATCTCCCCGGGGAGTGAATTCCTTAGGTGAGGGGCCACCTCTGAGAAGGCCCTGCCTCTCGTCCCCACCAATCTCACTTGTGACAGAGGCGGGGCCGAGAGCAGGGCCTCCCCAGAGGATCTCAGACTCCGAGGTGGGACGTAAAGGGAGATGCGTTCAGACAGATACGCTGCGCCAGAGCCGTATCTCTCAGACTTCTTTTCTCTAAGTTAAACAAACCCTGCTTCCTAAGCTGTTCCTTCTAAAGCTTGGTTGCAAGAACTTTGAGCATTTCAGTCACCATCTCTGGATATGTTCCAGTGTATGAATATCTTCCTTGAATTTAGCGACCAAAACTGGACACCATATTCCTGGTGAGGTCTGACCAAACCAGATCTATTGCGTCCTCTGGAGACTCAGCACAAGACATCATCAGACTGTGTCACCCATGGGAGACATGGCCGCTTATTCCTGTGATCCTTTGCCCCTGCTCTCCATCAGCTACTGAATGGCTGTAGTGAGGGCCATCATAGCAAAATAGTGAGGTGGGGCTGTGGTCATTGTAGAAGCAAGAAGTGGAAAATCAACCTTAGCAACATATATCACTTGAATCTTGGCTAAAATCTGTTTTCCAATGAGACAAAAAGCTATGGCAACAAGGGTATTAGGATCATCTCCTTCATAAAATCTCTTGAAATGAATTGAAATTCTATAATTTCAGTGGGTCTTGTAAGGGAAAAAAAGTTATTTATGGGCAAAATGTACAATGTAATGTGTGTCTATGACTGCTCCTGTAGTTGTATACTGTGTCCCCTTCCACACAGCTGAATAAAATTCCACATTATCTGCTTTGAACTGGAATATATGGCAGTGTGGACTCTGATAATCCAGTTCAAAACAGATATTGTGGGATTTTCTGCATTTATATTCTGGGTTATATGACTGTGTGGAAGGGCCCTGTGATCAAGAGAATGCAGTCTTCAGATAAAAATGAGTTCAGCTTTAATAAATGCACTGAATGCATCTCATCATAAAGGGATGGAAAGTGTCTGGTAATACTTACAGAACTGCATAAGTTTCAACTTACTTATTCCTGTGCCTTAGGCTTTTCTTAGATTTCTATTCTCTTAAACCTATGTATGTATTATCTTAAACAGTCTTAAGAAAATAATAATAATAAATGAAACAGTCATATCTGAAATAGATACACACATCCAACACATCCATCTCTTGTCAGTTTGAGGTAACTTTACAAAGAACAAACACACTTCAGATAATATTAAAATCTTGGGGTTTTTAAATGTTTCAGTTAAGTTTTCTTTTTTTTTCAGCAGGACTAGAATGAATAGTTTGCATTTCATTAAGTTTATTTTAACAAACATAAATCAGCTAAGATCTAAATAAACCGAAATCAAAGTGACGTTTAGTTAAAATAAATTTGCACAGTACTGTAGTTTGTGGAAACATTTGTGATAACGTATATATGAGTCATCTGGTCAACTAAAATGTTTTCTGTGAACTTTCTCTGGTTTATGGGAGTTTTTTTCCCAAAAATACTCACATTCTTTTGAAAGACTCAAGGATGCTATTTGAGCCAAAGTTCCATGGATTAATGTTTTCTCATACAGAACAAACATTAGTTGCCAAACACAAGTTTCCAGGGACCTGGTCTCTTTTAGTCCTCCCAATTATGTGACTCAACAAAAGTAATGTAGTCCTCTTATATCTATACAAAAATGTATATATCATTAGATCCATATCAAAATACTCTTAACGTCACTAGATCCTGCCTGATCTTGGAGCTTAAACAAGATCATCCTTGGTTAGTACTTGGATGGGAAGTTACCAATGAAAATCTCATGATTTGGCTGTATTTCAGAGAAAGGAACTAACAAAATAATCTCTTAGTATTCTTTGCTTTGAAAAACCCTATGAAAAATGAATGCACTTGCTCTAACTCAATAGGCAACCTGAAGGAAGAGATCCACCATCAGATAGAAATGTGAATGATTAACAGCTTTTGTAGTTCTGTAAGAACTGCTGTACCTTTTTGGACCATGTTTACATTGTCCAGGCTGTGATGTGAACACAGCAGGGAAATGCAGTTCTTGAATTCTGCTATGTTTGTGGTCTTGTGCTTGACAAAACATTGCACCTTTAAGGTTATTGCCCTTATCTTTTTGAGATGGATTTGATGCCATGCTACCTGCAGTTCATAGAAGTTGCTAATGTTAAGGGGTATCTCAATCATCTCATACAACATAATGGAGATTGCTAAAAGACCCACAGAGATATAATTCTTGTCTCATAAATCATTCAGCTTCATGGTAGGATTATTTATAGTGGCCTAGAATGTAAACAAGAGCTTTTCTGCCCACACATGGAATTTAGCACAAAGCAACAGAGAATAAGCAGGAGCGTTAAAGTATGTGTACATCCATATTCACAGTTCCCTTTTTTCAGAAAGTCCAGCTGTACTCCAGTTGTATGTCCAGGAATTGTTCTGCCTCATTGAAAAGAACGAAGAAGCCCAATATGTGAACACTGAAATAACTGGTTGCAAGCAATAATGAACTGGCCATGCTTTCTGTGGTTCTTGGATTCCACCCAACATGTTAAAACTCGAGCAGAGGTCCATTGCCAAAATCGGATGGTGGGAAAGATTCTTGCCTTTAATTCATTTGACTATTCAGATTCAAAACAATTCAAGTAGCATATCATCATGTGTCTTTGCTCAAAGTATTCAGGTTTTATAGTAAATCAGAACTGGAAAATGGTCATATTATTGATAGTTGTGACTGCTTTTGTTCCTAACAGGGCCAAGCTGATCTTCTCAAATATGCTAAAAATGAGGCACTGGAGAACCTAAAGCAAATACACTATGCTACTGTTTCATGTGGACTGAATAAGCCAGGATCCGAAAATTCAGACTCTTCAAAGCCTCGTCGAAGCCTGGAGGCTATACCTGAAAAGACAGCTGAAGAAAATGGAGAATGAAAGAAAATTCTCACTATTTGGAGTTTATAACTCCTCAACCATTGTAGCTGCACAGGACATTTTGCTTTGCACTTACTTGGGGTGGGGAGGGGCAGGGAGATCCTGGAATTCTAAAAGCACAACTGGAAAAGCTAATTACAATCCATGAAAACTGTGAATGTACGTAATGTGTGTGAGGGCAATTGGATTGTTCTACCATGAAACAATACTGCTGGTTAAAACATGCTGTATATGTGTAAACAATGTTCATGATCCAATAACAGTGTGCAGAAAATCCCATTGTCACTGAACAGAGGAACACATTGGTTTTCTTGACTGGAAATATGCTATAATGGCAAGGGAAGGAGCTTTTGTCATTGCTCAGAAAAGTGCCTTGATTTGGGGGGAAAATCTAGGTGTACGATACAATTTTCTTGATTTAGGAGCAGTGCAGTTATACAGTCATTCTGAGGTAAATAGATTAATTGTTGCACATCTGATCCCCTCCCCTTTAAAAAAAAGCACACATTTTACCCAATTGTGTGGTTCAGATACTTGACAGTGTTGAATTCTGAAAGTGCTACAGTTGTTCTGGGTTTCTTTTTTGTTCTTGTTGAGCCATAAATAAAAAGGGGAATGTAAAGACGAAGTGCTTACTCACGACACAGCACACTGTGCTAGACCTATTGCATAAGGAGGAACACGTGCAATCAGTCTGCCATTAAATGCCTGAGTAAGGTGCGTAACCTATTTACACTGAAGAACATCTACAGATGTCTACAGTTAATGTAAACGTGACCAAACTGCAAACAAAACATTGTAAATAATTTTATCATTTTGTGGATGTGAAGAAGTATTCACATTAAAATGTTTTATGATACAATTCCCATGTTCTCAGCCTACAACTGAAATTTAATTATGTATGCTTTGTTTCAAAGTCAAATAACCTTTCTTAAACTTCCAGATCCATCACGAATCTCAATACATGGTTTTAACAGTGGTTTATTTCTGTTTGCAAAATCTCATACTCACGGTGAGCTGCATATACAATATTTGTATAAACCAAAATCTGCCTCCTAATGTTTCTGATATAAGCAAAATGGAGTGCAGCACCATAAGGTGCAATAAGCTTGAAGCAAAAGAAGTGTGTGTGGGTTGTTGGAGGTTTTTTGGGCTGTATGGCCATGTTCTAGAAGTCTGTTAGAAAGTGTGTGTGTGTGTGTTTTATATAGAGAAGTTTAAATCATCATCTTGTGCGGTAACCTTTTCCTCTCATCAACAGTATTCTTGTGAGACACTAGACAATCAAGTGAGCCTTCACTATGTTGGGCTAAAAATACAGATTGCATGTCTCTGGTTCTGTGCATCTCAAAAGCTTCCTTCCCTTCCAGCCAGGCTTGTTCAATAAAACTACCAGATGCACTATTTTAGATCCTGTTTCTACAATTTAAAACACTTTCTTGAATTACATTATTCAAAGACATGTTTCAGTGTATGCATTCAGTGTTGCAGTCTGAGACTTCAATAATTCAGAAGCAGGGTTGCAATCTGAAAGAGGAAAGCAGTAGGGATTGTTGTTTAATCAGGAGCAAGTGCAAATTATGTAGTTTCCCGATGCCGCACCAAAGCCAGAGACGAAGAAGGCTGGGAGGTACAATTTAACAACATTTAGAGGGCCAGAGACTTCCCATCCCTGTCATAAAGTGAGCGACTTCTCAGAAAGCACAACATTTCACTGATTTTGCTTTCCACAATCGGCTCATCATCCTTGATGCCATCAAGGAGAGCAGTCTTTTCTTGGAGGAAAAAAGATTACCATGGAACTAACCCTAAGTGTCCATTAATTGCTATTCATTATTGTGTCCAATAACACACATTAGTTTGCATATATTTTAGAGTGGCCTACATCCAAAACAAGCACTGAATTTTTTGTTAGAAAGAGACGAGGTTGTAAACAAGCCATTGCACTAGGAGTGGAATGTTGAAACGGCTCAGAGCACGGCCACTCGTTGCTGTCTTTTAAATAATCCTCTCAAATGCTTAAAACGTGTGCTTCAGAACCTTGTTTTTATCTTCAGTACAGGAACAGGCTTTTGTGAGTCAACTCAGGAGATGGAAGAATCAGGCAAAGAACCAAAAGGACAAGAAACAAAGGTTCAGCATTCTTTGAATTTTGCAGACAGGCTTCTTCCCCTACCCCAAATACATGAAGTACTTTCACTTTTCTGTTCCAGTGAGAATAGAAGCTTTAAAGGATTATAGCTGCAAAGAGCCAAAGGTGTCTGCTGAAATTGATCTGAGCATTCACTTAACAACAACAACAACAACAACAACATCTTTATTCTCATACTCCACCACCATCTTCCCAAAGGGACTCGGGGTGGCTTACAAATGGGTCAAGACACCCACAAAACATAAAATCAAAACAATCCATCAAAGCAAAAATGTAATTTAAAAAGAGCATAATAAAATATAACAATCCAGATAAGAACAAAATTAAATAAAACATAAGAATATAAAACAGCAATGTTGAAACTCAAAACAATGCTCAGAAAACCAGTAACCAGTAATACAATGGACATGACCTGACAATAAAAAGGGCCAGGCATGGGATAGTGCAAAACAGGGTACCATAGGGCTGGGGTATTGGATGAAGTACAGAGAACAAAATATTATCAAGCTACCTAGGCATTTATAACTAGGGACTGGCCATTCTCAAATGCCAGCTAAAACAATCAGGTTTTCAAATCCCTGTGAAAGGACGACAATGTGGGGGCTTGCCTAATATCCCTGGGGAGGGAGTTCCAAAGTTGGGAGGCCACCACCACCACCCTTGTCCCCAATAACTGTGCTTGTGACAGTGGTGGAAGTCAGAGGAGGGCCTCCCTGGTGGATCTTAGAGCCTGCACTGGTTCATGGGGGAGATGCGGTCACAAAGATAGGCAGAACCTGAACCATTTGGGACTTTGTAAGTCATAACTTGCACCTTGAATTGGGATCAGAAACTTATTTGCAGCTTTAATAGGGATGTCGTGCACTTCAAAAATATAATGGTCAAGATTCCAGATAAAATCCTTAGTTATGTAATTACTATATTTGCATTATGAAGTAGTTTCTCCTGGCTCTGTTCCCACCCAGGTGACTTATCAGATGCAACTGCTGCGAGCAATGGGGGTTTATTCTCCTGTCAATCAGGACACAGGAGACTGACTTTTCCACACACATGAGTAATTTTGGATGTGATTGTCAGAGGCAGGATCTTTATTGCGATATCTTCTCATACTGGACATCGTACTAGACAAAGCATCAGCCTGCTGTGTCCCAATTGGCAGAAGGAACAGACTCTCACCACTCGCAGAGGTTGCTGGGGCACATTTACTGAACTGAATATGTAGGGATTGCAACTATGAATTAGTTATGGATGCATAACATTAGGTTACACATAATTACAATTGTGAATTCCAGTGAGTATTGTAAAGTGATATTACAACGGGAGGGCAACATTTTCAGCAACATGTAGAATGAATCCATACAGGATTGCCAGGATTCCTGTCCCTTTAATGGTTGTGCAGAAGAGAGAATTTTACCAAGTAAAAGGATTTTTCAGCAGGTGTTGCTGAATTTTCTGAGATGCCTTCTTTTATATACCCATTAAAGAGACAGGTGTCTTGTCCTTATTACATCTCACAATTCAACTTCAAAAATATCAGGATGAAAAAAAATCAAGGTGAAATGAGAGCTGTGTATCTCACTTGCCCACCTTCTATATGCCAAGTGCAGGCATTATAAACTAGTGTTGTGTTCACTAACTCTATTCCATCATAAATGTGTTCTGGGCCTTTGAATCCCTTTTAGGTGATCTGATAAATTATAGCAATTATTAAAACATAAAATGAGAAAAAGTAAAAAAAGAAAAAAAGAGCCATCACCACCCCAAACCCAAATAGACCAGGGGAGCTGTTTTAGATGTGGGAGCAGGTGTACCTGGGACCATTTATTGGTTCAGGGAGCACAGTATTGTCTGGGAGCACTTCATAAAATAATTAAGGAAGGGCATAAAAGCCACACAATCAGCAACTTTGTACAAGCTCCTGCATTTGGTGTTCCTGATCTTTGAAAACAGCATGCAGTGTGAGAGTGAGGCCATATGGGTCCCATAGCCAATGGAGAGACAACATGGTAAGAGTCAGTATCGCTTGCTTTGTAAATGTTTGAAAAACTGGTGCTTCTTTGAAATACAACGGATGCCACAAATGCAAAACTGCAGAATGGAAGTTGTGTGTGTAAGTGTATAATTTACATATTCTGTATTTAATTAACTGTTTGGCCAGCAAGCCAATTCATTTGTTAGGTTCTCATAGCAGGTTGTCCCCGTTCACTTGTCATTTTGGCATTCTACAAAGTTTGTGTTTTCATTGATAACACTGATTTTGGTTTTATTCCCATACTGCAAACACTCTTTTTACAGTCTACCTTCCTGATTCTTCTAGGATTTACTAGAGTCAAGTTACTAGGATTTCGCCCCCATTGCCTCCAGCCAAATCATGTGTAATTTAAAATATTTCCATTATTAATGATACCAATGTAGTGAGAAATCTCAACAGCCATAGCTTCTCTTTGCTATGAATACTTGCAAAGTTTATGTTTATGCGTAAAACTGGTGTCTTAAATCAGTGAGAAAGTAAAGCTTCCTACCTTTTCCCCTCAACTGGCTTTTATTTCTTCAGGAAGAAAAACCATCTCATGGTTAAGATTAAAACACAGGAAGAACATACTGCAATGGTTTCCTTTAGTGGTGCAATCCCATTCAATGTAGCTCTTCCTCTGTATCGTACCACTCCCTTCTGAATAATAAGATCTTTGAACACAGTTCAACAGATGAGGATCTGTTCTTGAGGAAAACCACAGAAGATCTTATTTTTGCTTAGAAAATATGCAATGCGACAACTTCTTCCTGTGTTTTGCTCTGAAACCTTGGGTTGTTGACCTGGAAGTACTATTTTGGTATAGCAAAACTTATAATGATATGATTCATTGGTTTTTATTTAAAAATTAAAAATTATTGTGGGTGGGTATTAAGAAATAGGATGTTAACAAGATGAAAAAGAAAGGGAAGAGTGGGAATGGATGAAGCTCAAATTAAGTGAGAATATTTAATCACGTAGATCAGCATCAAAGATGTAAAGCTTCTATCAAGCTTCTACTACAGACTTCATTATTGAGAATAATCTGCAACCTTTTATCATCGACCTTCCACAATGTGAGGCAAGAACCAAGAAAGTATGGCTCCCTTATCCATGGCGGGTGTTTCAAGATTCTCACACCACTCCATAGATACCTGAAACTCCAGATGATAGGACATCCTTTGACTATGCTTGGGCCTGTATTTTGAATATCCTTAGGCCATTGCACTGGAGGATATCCAGTAAAGAAATTTTTGAAGTGCGGGTAAGTGAAAACATGAATCGGATTTGTGGATATGGGGGTTATATTGTATATGAACTTCATTTTTTTTCCTTAGATAATTTTTCCTAGGACCATCTGTATTTTTTCCCCTCAGGCTGAGGAATTCTAAGAATGGATAAAATCTGATCAATATTTTCTACCAGATGCAAATTGGTTAATAAACATGGCATTTTAATACAAAACTCCAGTCAAAAGTTTTGCCAGCCTTAACTTCAGATACAAAGATCTCCCATATGTGTCTGGAAGTCTTCATGGACATCACTGGGATGGGGACAATTTGTTCATGCTGTTGACTTAGTGATGCAAGCCACAGGCTTTCTTCTCTGTTATTATATCATTATGGGAGACATAATGGACTTAAATGGAGGTAAATGGAATCCCCTTTGAACTCTCCAAAGTGGGGTGCTATGTGAAAAACATGACAGCTGGTGACCATTGTTCAAGAGAATGGGCTCGCTGTGAAATGCTGTCATGCTGCTTTAGGAACAATTAGTTGGGCTTCAGAGACGCTGTCATAGATGAGGGAGCTGGTGCACCTGGAACAATTTGTGGCCTAGGGAGCACAGTGTTAGAAGCCATTTACATCTTACAAAACCATAGAAGGACATTAGGTCCTTCAAAGATGCAGGTTTATTGGACTACTTAAAGTGAACAAGTACATGGGCAGTATTCTCAGAGCTTGGAGAATTCTGCAGAAAAGAGAAGCCAAAAGAAAAGTATGGATTTTATCTTCATTTCTGATCATCTGCACTAGCAAATGTATTATTCAGTGCATTTATGTAACCCTAAAAGCTGTGGAACTAATTTGGTGAGGCTGCAGTAGGAGACAAATTACTTCTAAACCAAGGATGGGAATGAGTAGCCTTCAATATGTCATTGGAAATTCAACTCACATAACTTACCATAAGGAAGGCTGAGCAAAGGAAGATAGACACGTTTGTGTAGTGCTGAAGGAAAATTTTGAGAGTGCCTTGGGCCACAAGATGAAACCACTCCATACTCCAGGAAATAAAGCCCAACTGCTTACTGGACGGAAGGATATTAGAGGCAAAGATGAAGTACTTTGGCCACATAATTTTTTTTGTCGTGTCAGGAGCGACTTGAGAAACTGCAAGTCGCTTCTGGTGTGAGAGAATTGGCCATCTGCAAGGATGTTGCCCAGGGAATGCCAGGATGTTTTGATGTTTTATCCTTGTGGAAGGCTTCTCTCATGTCCCCACTTGAGGAGCTTGAGCTGATAGAGGGAGCTCATCTGCGCTCGGATTCGAGCCTGCGACCTGTCGGTCTTCAGTCCTGCCGGCACGGGGGTTTAACCCACTGCGCCACCGGGGCCACATAATGAGAAGCCAGGAAAGCTTGGAGAAGACAATAATGCTGGGGAAAATGGAAGGAAAAAGGAAGAGGGGCAGACCAAGGGCAAGATGGATGGATGGTCTCCTTGAATTGACTGGCTTGACTTTGAAGGAGCTGAGGGTGGCCACGGCAAACAGGGAGCTCTGGTGTGGGCTGGTCCCTGAGGTCATGAAGAGTCTGAAGCGACTGAACGAATAAACAACAACAACAACTTACCACTGTCAGAGATATCTGGGGCTTATGGGAGTTGCTTTCCAACAGCACTGTAATACTCTGGTATTCCCTTTGTTTCCACTAAAACCTTGTTGACGCACGCTTGGCCTGGTAGCAGTGGGCATTTAAAATCCAGAACATTGTCCTTTGCAGCAATATTTTGCAGTACTTTTGTAAGTAATCCTTTACTCTGGAATTAAAATACTTATCAATACTCTATCTGATTACATTCTATTTGGTGGTAGCTATCACACAATCCGGGTATCACCTGATAAACTTGCCTCTGCCAGTGGGTGTCACCTGATCAGAAGGCGTTCTGTCAGAGCTTTTCTGTGATCACCACTTCACTCTGGCATGCTATCATATAGCAGGATACTTTATCGCATGATAAGCATAGATGTTTGAATTAGCCTTGGGTTATTCTTGTAACACATTGCCACTGCCCAATGTGTTCTAGCCGGACTGGTTTCAGCATATAATAAAATACTCCCAAGACATCTAACTTTATCAAAATTAGACTAAAGAATGTCAACAGCTGGTTATTTCTCTCTCCCCGTCACACACGGCAATAAGAAGATCAGTTTGGAACTTTCTGTGGCATCACTTAAAATCTGATTACATGGATTTAAAGAGCAAATGTTTACTTTCCTCTTTTTGATTTAACCGAAATCCACTTCGTAATGAATCTCAGCTTGGGAAAGGTTACATCCTGTTAAGACAAAATTGACTTAATCAGTCATGAGCTTTTTAGCCTAATAATAGCCACATATTGGCCGCAATGGTCCAAATCCAATTAGTTATTTGTTCCAGGTAGACCTGAATCAATGAGAATGTGGAAAGTAAACACTTGTTAACTTAGTAGTTTATCTTGCTCGAAGTAATAATTGGATATGGCTGTATGTGCTTCCAAAATTGCACGAAGCTGCTCCATTAAGTTATAAGAGCAAAATAAAATGAGCTCCACAAGTCCAGTTGAGGATAGCATTGTTACAGAGTTGTACTGAGGTAATTAAACATTTCAGCACAATAAATGTTTAATAAGATTCCTCATTATTAATCAGAGGGAAGACATTAGTTTCAGTTTCTATTCAAATATCTGGTCTTCTGTGGTCTGTTCTTGGTGTCTTCATGTGACAAGATATTCATTCACTTCTGTCACCACTCGGATCAGGTGAATAGGAAGAAATAACCTCATTAAATTTTCCACTCTGTTTAAGCACAGAGTGTTTCTCTGCAGGAAATAGCAATTCTCTAACCATGCGGAGGTGTTCACTCATTCACCATTAGTAAAGCCTATAGCACTGCTGTTCTCTTTTTGGGGCCACCACTGCAGCCCGGTCACCATTTCAATCCTCCTAGAGCCTCACACTCAGGTTCTTAGAAAATCTTACTAAGAAAGGATGTGGCCAAAGGTGCACTTTGTTCTTCCTTCCTTCCTTTTTAATAGCATAGTTTTTCATGCTTTCTCATGAGAAAAAATAGATCAAAAGCATCATGTGGGCCTTTACTTGCAACCTCATTAGATTGGTTTCTTTTTTATAGTAATTTAACACTGGTCTTCAATTCTTTTAACAAATATTACAGCCACCAGCATGTCCCTTCACACGATGCACCACTGGCCACACACCTTTTGGTATTTTTGTGCTATCCCATCTCAGCTGCCACAAATTTCTACATCACAGGCAGGCTCATGATACAGTTTAGTTAAACACAATTTTCTAATTTTTTGAGCTATTTTTGTGCTTTCTCCCGTATGATGAAAGGAAGCGACAGGACACCCTGTGCCCTGTAGTGATTTCTCCATCTTTCTCTTCTCATCACACAGGAAGGAGGACAGTTGGTGAAGTTTTTTTTTTGGGGGGGGGGTGTACAGTTTGTTAGGAGTTCATTGCAAGACAGGAAATATTCTTACCTGCATTCTCCAGCCATCTCATGGAAATGGTAGGCCTAATATCCCTGAATTCCGTTCATGATAAATTATCAGAAATATTGTCTTCTTTTGAATATTTTTGCAGGAATTTTCTTTTGTATCAAGCTAAATGAGGCTTAGTGTGAAAAAAGTTGGGATTTTCAGCTCAGCAGTAGGCTTGTGCTTTTTGGCTGAACCCCAATCTGTTTCTGCTGGTCAGATTTCGATAGACCCCTGTATCCATTTTCACATGCCTTCCAAAAACGGGTGGGTAGCCGAATAACCGTTTTTGGTCTGCAGATGAAAAATGCAGCTAGATCTGGCCCATTGGCGGCAATGGAGAACTTACAAGGCTCCCCTTTCCATTCCTGGGATCCTTTCCCTTTTTTTCCCTTCAAGGGAGACTGAGTTTCAGCAACAGGGTTAAGAAAGCACCCTTCCTGGGAGCCTTTCCTTTTTTTTCCCCTTCAAGGGACATTGGGTTTCAGCAATGGGGTTAAGAAAGCACCCTTCCTGGATCCCTTCCTTTTTCCCTTCGAGGGGGCTGTGCTTCAGCAATGGGGTTAAGAAAGCACCCTTCCTGGATCCCTTCCTCTTTTCCCTTCGAGGGGGACTGTGTTTCAGCAATGTGGTTAAGGAAGCAGACACAGCTTGTGTAAGGGCTCACAGGGAAACCCAGTGCAGGCTGCCACGTGATGCCGTATAGGGGAGGAGGAACCATGATCGGCTGCCATATGGTCCCATAATGGATGAAAAAACGTGATAGCTGGACCCTTGTTGTTATGGCCATCCAACCAAGCCAACAAAGCTGGGTTGGCCAAAGGGAACTGACTGCTCCAAATCCGTGCACACGCCTACTCAGCAGTGTCTTGTACATGAAGGAATGGTGTCTCTTTGTTTAAACTTTTGGGAATCTTTGCAACCCGAGAGCATTCTGCACAAGAACTGGATCTTTCTCATTTATAAATTGTTGCTGGACTGAGTCTCATTATCTGAGGCTTCATCATTGCATTGATGGTCTGATAAGATAAATGACAATTAAAACAGGCAGTGGTTTTAAAAGGTAAAACAAAGTGCCTATCATAGCACAATTTTTATTCATCTCTACTCTTTATTGTCTTGGGCTGCAATCCTATATACACTTACCTGGAAGATAATTCCATTGAAATCTGTGGGACTTAATTCTGAATAGACAAAGATAGGACTGCACTAGAAGTCTTATTGTTGTAGAAGATAAATGATAGGAATGAAAACGAAACTGCAGTGGCTCTCTTGTTTCTTGGCCCTATGCTGTAAGTAAAGCTGTAAGTCCTGACCAACAGGTATACACTTCTACTAAATTAAATATGTTCATGTGCACTTCATCTGAGCAGTTAGATACAACGCTAAATAAAACAAACCATATTTTATCACACCACTCATATTTATTCTTCATAGCAGCCATTCTGGATTCAGAGACAATAACCTGACTATCCTAATTGCAATGGCTTAATCGAATTTAAATCTGCATCCAATTCACTGTGTCTCTGTGTGTGCATAAATAATGTGTTGCCTTACCCTTGAGTTGTTCTTCCAGCCTGTGAAAGATTTCCACTCTCACACATGCCTTTGCTTTCAGATGATGTTTACAACTCAACTGCTCAACCTCTTTTGTGATTATGTCACTGGAAACACAGCCTGTGCTCTTTAACCATTCTGTGTTTGCATGTAGGACTTGTTTTGGTAAAGGGAAGAACATTTCACAGTGAGACAATTGAATGCCAATGGAATGTTACAGCATTGTATGTGTGCTCCTGTGTGTGCATGCATGTCTCTTTGTGTGTCTCTCTCTCTTTGTACAAGGACATGTGCTCCATGGACAAAAGTGTGTGCAAGATTAATAGGGCAGAGTACGTATCAGGGAAATGCATGGAGTTAATGAGACTTTACATAGGAAGCCTTCATGTGTTGTTTTCAAGAAATGCTGAAATGTCACCTAACTGTATAAATTCCAATCAGATGCAGCCTTTACTTTATAAGAGCATCAATAACTGGAAAATCTCATTTGAAGGTGTGGGGAAGCTAGTAACAAATGGAGCCGTTTGTCATATTGAAATGCTGATGAATTAAATGCAAGTCATGGAAGATATTTTTCTTTATCACTCATGAGTCATAAACTATTCCTACTGCCGCAGCGTAATTAAGTGAACTGTTTCCCCCACTTTCTCACTCAGCCATTTCTTTTCTGAGTAAGCTAGCATGCAGATACACACATATAGTGGATTATAAATGTTTTAAGACTATCACAGCCATGATGGCAGTTGCAGATAAAGAACTTGCTTGCGTAAGCATTCCACATGAAAACTGTCAGATAGAAACTCACTTCTCATGTCAGGTGGATCTCATATGCAGAATTAATGTCCAAGAAGGTACAGAGCTAGAATACTTCCTCTATACATAACTAATGTGATATATGCAATGGTTATTGATCATGTTATATATATATGTAGATGCTTTCCCCTCTTAGCCCAATATCCATAATCATAATGTACATGCATATTATGGGAACTGTTTTTATTTATTTTGTGTCAAAAGCATTGCATAAATAAGTATAAAATGGATAAAATAGAGGGAGTGAAAGCGGCAAAATAATTTTTGACCAAAAACGGGCAACAGCAACCGCATTGTCTGTAGCTTTAAATAATTCTTCCTCTGCGCATGAGGGAGGGCATTGTGGGCAAGCATACCAATGTGGTGTTGTTTGTTCTGCTCCATAGTCGCACAAGGTGGAGGATTCTTCTAGGTAGTGCCATTTTGCCAGGTTGTCTTTTGATCTGCCCACTCTACTTCTTAGTCTGTCGACGGACTTCCAAGTTTGCCATTCTTGGTTTGCCCCTGGAGGCAGACCCTCGTGGGGGGCCATCCATTTGGGATTTCCTGGTTTAACTTCCCAAAGGGATACTCTTATTGTTGCTGGGGGAACATTAAAAGGAGTGGTGGTTCTCATGAAGCTTTTCCTTGATTTGAGTCTACTGGGAGGGAGCTGTTAGCCATGCAGTGGATTGCTTTCACAGTTTTCAACCTTATTTCTCTCACAGTTAGTGGCAACTTCCCATCGCACATGGGGGGGGGGGGGGGTGCCAGCTAGCTTATAGAGTCTATCAACAGGTGTGGGACAACTTGTGATTATTCACGTTTTGTTTCAGTGCTATATTCACCTGCTTTGTGTGGGCAGACCTGTGCCAAACAGGGGTCACTGTGTCTTGTATCTATCCAACTTGTTAAGAGTCTAAACTTCATACAGTTTAAATACACCACTGGAAAGAGGGCTATTGTCATTTACACTGAAATCTGCCTTATACCATTCATCTCACAACTGAGTTACATGTTGGAAGTAAACTACCAGGTGATCAGATTCGAAAACCAAAAGAGCAACAGTCTATATGTTAGTTTGCTCTGAATCAAAGCAGCTCATAGGTGCAATTGTAATGTTCAGTTAAAGTATAAGTGTAAGTGTAAGGATCCTTGCCCTTTGTATCTGCCGAATCATGGAATTAAACCTAACAGCCAAGCACAGCTTTAAAAGTTTTTCTTTACTACTTGAATATAGAACATGAAGTTCTGCTCAGGTACTTTTTCCAACTTTTATAACCAAGTTAAGCTTGCTTGGTTTTGCCCGGCATTCACTTATGTATCCAGCTGCTCACTCCAACATTATGGTCTGTTCTCAAAACCACAACTGGCAGAACATGTGCAAGACGTGGCTGCCACACCAGATGCCTCCCCTTCCCCCAGTCAATTACCAGCTTGTGTTGAAGAAATCCAGGCAAGCATCAGCACTACCAGGCTTTCAGAGAAGAGCAACACTTAGCAAACTTTCCTTTCCAAAGTCCTTCCCGTAGAAAGGGACACATAATGTCCTTCATGCTGCTGTAATGAGAATGACTGTGGATGGCCATTGTCAATCCAAATCTCGGAATAAATGAGCAAATGAGGCTTGACAGTAAGAAAATGGGGATAAGTACAAGAGAGCAGCCAATTACTGAGAAAGAGGCTCTCTCGCTCACTTTTCTTCCTGTACTGCAAGAACTGACACCGCCGTCTGATCCCAAAGTGTTCTATTGCTTGCATTTCTGAAATACCATGGATAAGCACCCTCTGAATACAGAAATGCTTTCTTTGGGGGCGGGGAGGACTTTGTTTTAAAATTCAGTAATACCAAAAGCCACAGCAGAAAATTGAATTAATATTTTATTTGCTGGTTTATTTCACTTTATTTTATTGAAAGCGTGTGCTACTTGCTTCTACTGAGGGGACTCGCAGTACCGAACATTGAGGCACTTTCATTAAATTAAGTGGCATTACAAAACAGGCTGGGGCCTACAGTTGGGGAAAGCCAGATGGCTGTCTCAGGTGGCAAATTAGCTGGAGTGGCAAAATACAAGTCCCCTGGAGGGTCACCCACTATGTCTGTTCCCTCCCTTCCCATTATCCTTTATGCTTCCTTCCCTTCTCTCTTCCTCTTTGCCATTGCCCCTTTTTGCCACTGTCTGACCAATCATCCTTGGTAAAGAAACACTGGCCAGAACATATTTGCTCACAACTAAAAAGACAACAGGGTGTAATCACATCTGCAAGTACAGGATGATCCATGTTCCCAGAGTCCCTGCTGCAAGTGGAAGAACATGATTTTTTAATGGGATAGGCCAAACATATACAAAAAACAAATAGAGTACGTAGGTGACGGGAGCAGGTAGGAGGCATTGAGTGGTGCACAGTAAGGCGGTGAAGGGAAGAAGTTAGGAGGCATACCGTGGCTGCAAAGATGGGCGACCATGGTGCTCTTTTCCCTGGTACAGGTGATACGGAAGTTTAAGCCACCACTATCACAAACTATTCTAACAAAATAGTATAGACCTGTCACATAACATATAGCAAGCTATGTAGCTTTGATGCTAGGAAATCCCTTCACTGGATTGTGAAGATGAGTAGCAGAACACCAGCAAGAGCGCTTGATCTGCAGGGATGCCCAATGCTCATCAGTCCCATTGGGCACCAGTGTGCATCAGGCACTTTGCTACATAATAATGTAACAACTGCCCTCTACTGGATGTGGATGTTATACAACTGCACAATTCAAATTCCCATACACGTATGTCCATTTATTACATGAAGACATAGGTCCCAAGCAGGATTCTAGTTTTCTATTAAGTGCTGGAAAGGCTGTAGATGAGTTAGATCATGCTTTCAAATTACTTGTTTAGCATTGTATACATACATATATGGCAGTTTATGTCTCTTTTAGAATAGGCTAGCCCTTTGTGTAATGTCTTAATCCTACTTCCCTTGTACAGGAGAGGCAGGGCTTTTGCTGTTTACCTACCAGTGGGGAGGAAAGGGAGGAGAGGCAATTCAGACAATGAAGATGCAACTGTTCTGGGTCCTCAAGGAATGGAAAAAGAGCATGTGCTCCACCTATCAGTGCACCTTCATTTCTTTGTCCTCCAACAAGATATTAGCTGTTTCTTCATTATTAAATTAAATTCCACATACCTCTCCTCATTGGTAAGCAACAGCAGCAGGAATCTCATGTGGGGTTTACAGGTTGCTGGGGCATGAGGTCACAGAACTATGTAGGCTGAGCATTACACCTTTTCTATTCAAAGTAGGATGCCAGCCGTTATGCCCCATATTGAATAACATTTGGCTATGAATCCAGACTGAAAGTGGGGCTTAACCCCTGACCTTGGTTTGAGTTCTTTCCCCCCAATCATATATATATATATATATATATATATATATATAGATAGATAGATAGATAGATATATGTGTGTGTGTGTGTGTGTGTGTGTATAAAATAGTTGGCTAGCAAATGGGAGTAGAGCATAGCTTTCAGTAATCAATAGCAGATATAAAATGAAATAGTCAATGACCAGGAATTCTAACCACACTGATTATTAATACCACCTCTGAGGTTATATATACCTGCTTGTCCCATCCCTTTATGTCTACACACATAATGCAGATATTTGCACGAACATGTACTTGAAAGTTTCCTCCTATACAGATACTATATATGCTGATGTGAGATGGCAGAATGAGCCAGTACGCATGATGCAGAGGTGGGAATAGTGACTCTCCTTTTCCAGGGCAGAAACTGCCTTGGGTATTGACCCTAGAGTGGCTAGAAGGAGATCTCTTCTTAGAAGCTGATTTGTGTGACTTGTTTACTTACTTGGGGCATGTTAAAGTCAAACTATACGGAGAGGATCAGCCTTCATAACAGGTTTATGATTTAATTGCACCTAATTGCATTTTTAGTCAAGAGAACAGTTATGTAAAGTAGACAGTAGCAGATTGGAGCGTTTAGCCATTCTATTACTCCTGTGAAGATGAAAAGATGGCATCCATCACACAGGAATCAACTGACTAGATCACTATCACACTCTGTTAGCTGTGAAGACATGAATCACATGTGTCAAATGCAAAGCTTGTGGGCCAAATCTGGCCTACCATGCCATTTTATGTGACCCACGAGCCTTTCAATGCCAAGGCAACATAGTTACTACCAGCCCTTTGAAGTCAACCCTAAGGCTGATGTGGCCTTCAGTGAAAATTCGTTTGCTATTCCTGCATTACTCCTGCATTAAAGGAGTTGAACTGCTGATGTTTTAACTCCTGTATTTCAAGTATTACAATATTTTTTGTGTTTAATTGATGACATTTAAAGCAATTCATTTAAGGCATTTAAGATCATGGGTCATCCCCCTAGCTGCTTATTTATGTTTTCCCCCTCCCATTGTTGGGCTCTTGGATTATTTCCCTTGTTATCACTATAAAATTTGGAATTTTATCTCCAGATTAACTACTTCCCTTCCCCAGATTTGTTTTGTTACTGGGATAAAATTGGCTGAAGTCATACAATGCTCAAGATTTTGGTTTAAGCTTTAATCTAGGTACAGGAGTACCAGACATCGACTTCTAAAGCCTATACTCGTCTTGATGCTAGTGGTGGATAATCTGAAATGTATGGCGGTTGTTTTGTTTTGCTTGCTGGGCTGAAATGATATTTGCAGCTCTTTTTGTGATGATGGTTGGTCAACTGCACTATGGATCAGGCCATTAAAATCAAGTAGAGGAATCTCTTCCTTACCCTGCCTGCCTACCTGGAATCCATCTCAGAGAATTGGATCTGTTCATGGCTACATTGTAGTCCACAGAGTATCTGGGGGAAAGTTTCTCTTCCCGTGTACTAGGAATGCCCTGCTTTCCCACACATTATCCTTACAGAGAACACTCAAGAGATGGAAAGGGGCTTGAAGACAGCCTGACATCATCTGGCTCATTGGATGGCCTCCATGAGGCAATCTGGCCCATGGAAGAAAGGAACATTCACATCCCAGCATTAAGGAAACTTTGCATAATAAATCAATAAGACGTAAAAGCAGGCCATCTGTGCACAGAGTTGTAAAGGTGGAGTACAAACAGTAGCATTAAGCTGATGCTAAGACGCAGTTTGCATATGTCTCTTCCCACAAAGCAAACCATCCATCATAGATACCTTATTATTGAGAGTTAGGATGTCAGAAATACGTCAGAGCTGGTTGTCCCAGTCTCCAAGATCATATATTGAGGAGAGATTAGAATTATCTGCCCCATAATGATCTTGGCTGATGAATTATGTCCTAGTCTTTCGGTAAAGTTATGTCCTGTTTAATCCAATATCGCCAATGTATCGATGGAAGCAAATGTGTTTATGGAGATGGCATATATGAGTCTGCGGATACAAAAGAAAACATACTCCGGAGCAGTTTTCTAGCTAGCTTCAGTGTAATATACTACTTATTAAAAGTAAAATAATCTAGTTGACACACAATTGGCAACTAATTTCAGAACAAATTTAATTAGAGTCTAGTTTAGCTTGAGGACAGTTCCAATTACAAGTAGAAAGGCAAGATTTTACCATTTATATGTAAGGATTAATAGTGCTGATTTTGCATGCTGATGTTGTCCAAGTATAATGCATTTATTGTTTGCCAACTATCACAGTGTATAACACAATTACAAACCGTTCCTCATTTAAATAGAGTCTAACAGAAAACAGTTATATTTAAATATCCCTATAGTGAAAATACCAGTAGATCTTGAAAATTAATTGGATGGACCAATTAAACTAGAGATGGGAACATGTGGCCTTCCGATGTTGAGCTTCACCTCCCATAATGCTTTGCTATTGGAATCTACAATGTGACAATATTTGGAAGACTGAAAAATGTTAATCACTTAACAATTACACAATAAAACAAACTTTGATGGGTCTAGTGTCAAAATCTAGAGCAGCAATTGATTTTTCACTAATTTTTCCACTCCTAAGAGATGTGCAAACTCATTTCAGGAGATCCAAATGTGACTTGATGTTACCTCCAGATTTGTTTTCAGCTCCAAAATCAGCTACTTGGTAGTTTGGGGCTATGGGAGTAAATATATGGTTTGGGTTCCTTTCAGGAATTTTTCCCCTGAAAATTTTATTTTGCAAGTAGTGGGAACTTTAGGGTTCTCCTGGGGGCCTTAAATATGTGTGGGGCCTGCAAGCTCAACCCCCTTACTTTTTTTGTTTGTGCAAGGGATATTATACTGTATTTCTGGCAATGCAAATTCAGTTCTTCTTTAGTTTTGTTCAGTCTTATTTTCTAATTCCATAGTTTTTTTTAATTCCATACTAATTTTTCAAAGAAAGTGGGTTGATGTCATGTCATTTATTGGTGGTTTCTCCATCTATAACAAAGGTTGGAGTGGGAAGGAGGATAGTGTGTATTGAGAAGTGACTGTGGACCCCTCCTTCTTTTATCATCATGTCCTAACATTTCCTCTCCTTTGGTGTTATGATTTTCAGTGGCTTAACAGAAGCTATCTAGTGTCTTCTATGTGGCCAAATTTATAGCATGTTGACATGGTGGCCTGGATATGGTCACATGACAACCATGACAGCTCTCCTGTGACCCACAGCTCACTGCAACCTTACCCCTACCACTGTAGATATAATAAATGGAAAGATGGAAAAGCAGTTTTGAAAATCAGGCACTGAAAGGGAGGCTTTTCAGTGTGGTGTATGTGCAGAACAATAGGACTACCCCAAAATATTAAAGGCAGCACAGCATCATAGTGATGGAATAAGAAGCTGATACTAGTTTCTTCACTTCCACAAACACACCTATCAGATCAACTTTCTGAAGGTTGTTCTGAGCAGATAATTGGGAAAGCTCTTGGCCCACACCATGGTCATTTGGACAACATGACCACCCTAATTATGCTTTCTTTATCATGACACGTAGCAACTCCAATCCCCCCTCAATACATTGGTTATTTCTTCTTTCCTTCCTTTCAATTGACCTTTCTGTAAGTAGAAAGTTCACAAGAAGGGAGGTCTTCTATGAGCAAAGGAGCAGAAACATTGGTCAGAAGAAGAGAAGTCATATTTATTGGCAATCTAATGTAGATCGTCCACAGCAGGACCTTGCTTCTTTTCTACCTGTTATGATAACAGTTCTGGACAGAAGTCAAGAATGGTTTAGCAATCTGCAGAGAACATCACAAGAAAAACGTTTATATGATTACCTCCAAAGTTAAACAGCACAGCTTGAGCATTAGGCATGGACCCGACATTAAATACTAATGACAGAACAAAAGATTTAATTTCTGCTGCCATTTTTGTGCTAAATGTTTCATTAATTTCATTTGCCATTTGCTTGAATTACATTTACTTTATTATTCATTTATCTGAATTAGATTTGTTTTGGTTTTTTCCACCATCCATTTTAATTACTCCATTGGTCTCAGTTTTTCCTGGCATTATATTGTCAGGTATTCTCAGACTTACACAGCAAATGTGAGACCAAATAAACAATGGGCTTCCATTTATTAGACTCAGTATTGCAGCTATTAATTTCACTGTCTCTCTCCTTTTTCCTGCCAACTGTAAATGCATTTTTCACAACTGAAACAAACATAACTAATGGAACAAATGTGTTTCTTTTTTAAATTGACTTTTAAGAGCTTTTCCCTGCCAATTTCCCAGAGAAGAAAGTCAAGACATTGGACAAACAAAACATGCAATATTTAAAATAATTGTATGCAACAACCTTAAAACCCCAAACAAATGAAGAACAACCACAGTTTGTAAGAGTTCTTTAACTGTGTGCTAGGCCGAAAGCTGAAGGATTATTAAAATTTATAGCAAAATACCTTCGTAAAAAAGAACAAGATTGTATACAATAGCTAAAAGGGTATAGTGCGGAGGCCTGTTTACTGCTCACGGCAAAGCATTCCCCATGGTGGGTGTAACCACTGAGAAGACTTTGTGGGTGCCATCTGACTTTATGAGGTCAGGGAAGCCAAAATAGTACCTCAGAAAACAATCAGGGTATGCAAAGAAAGGATATAGGAGGGAACGGCAGTTTTGTGGAAGTTTAATTTTTGCAGATTTGATTATTCATAGATTTGATTAATATATTCTTTCTACAAATGTCTTGGTCCTCCAGGGTGACTCTAAGATCAACTTAATTCACATATTGACCACTGAGGCCCCTTCTACACAGTCCTTATATCCCAGGATCTGATCCCAGGTTATCTGCTTTGAACTGGATTATATGAGTCTCCACTGCCATATAATCTGGGAAAAGCAGATATTTTGAGATCAGATCCTGGGATATAAGGAAAGTGTAGAAGGACCCTGAGTCTCCCTTGAGGACTTAGAGCAGGTCTGCGTAATCTCTAGGAGTTTTGGATTTCTTCTCCCAGAATTCCTGAGTATTGGAACAGCTGGCTAGAGCTTATGGGAGTTGGATGCTTAAACACCAAGAGTGCTGCAGGTTCTGTTTGCCTGATCTAGAGATTCCTAGGGAAGTTTTCTCTCAGGCTGAAAAAGAAAGCATTTTAAAAATGGTTTTCCCATTTTCATGGGGGTTCTGCGCTCCTAACAACTGCAAAGTTGGAGCTCCTACTATATTGTTATCTGGAAATTCACTGCTTCTTCCCACCCCTTTCTTTCTGTTTTGCTCTGTAATCTCCATTATGACATCAATGAACAGTTCACATGCTTTGATCCTATCAGCCTGGTCCCACTGCGTACCTGCTGGTCAGGGCATTGGGAGCAGGTGAATAGCTTCATGAGAGGTAGTTGCTACTGCTTTCTAGTAAGTAGCTAGTATCTCTTTCCAGTAAATAATGAATCCACAGGCTTGCAATAAAAAAAATCCCCTCTGTTCTGGTGCCTGCTGTGAAGAAGCATAGGCGTTAACCCCATATAATTAAGTGATAATATTTATGGTGTTCAATGTTGCGTTTCTCTATGATATCCTGCTGATAGACTACCAGCAAACAAAAGATCATGTTCTATTACCATTAAGGCTGCTGAATAAATATGAACAGAAAGGCATCCTTCAAAAAGAACCTGCTTCCATTCCCTCTTTTCCATTCTAGCAGAAGATCTTTAAGATTAAAACTATAGTTTCTTTTCAATGCATCTATTGAAAGGAGACTGGAGACACCTACACTTGGGGGCTCCATCTCTTTTTCCCCAATCATGAACAAAAAAAGCAGCTTAAAGAGGGAATTTACTTTTGTGCTGAAAAACCATAGGGGAGGTTTAAACAACCTTTCCTTGCCAGGCAGGAAGACTCCCGTAAATGTGGAATCCATATCCACATTTTCATTTACCTGTGCCATGGGGGAAATGGACTGTCTGGCAATTTGCTGGGTCTTCCATGCAATTTTAAAATATACTTCCCTTGAGAATATCTTCCTCCATTGCATTTACAACAGCTCATACAACAACTCATTGGACAAGCAGTTTAATCTTTGGGTTGCTGTAAGTTTTTTGGGGGCTGTATGGCCTTGTTCCAGAAGCATTCTCCCCTGATGTTTCATCTGCATTTATGGCAGGCATCCTCAGACAACCTCTGAGGATGCCTGCCATAGAGCATGTTTCTGGAACATGGCCATACAGCCCGAAAAACTTACAGCAACCCATTGATTCCAGCCATGAAAGCCTTCGACAACGCAAGTTTAATCTTTGTTCAGCACTGGCTATGGGAAATGTTCTCCAGTGTACCTTAGTGCAGCAAGCTTTGGAGGCAGAGATCAGGCCTTATATCCATCTTCCATCATCTGCCACCCAAAGGAGCTGGTGGAGCACCCGGTGGGGTGGAGCGCCCGGTGGCGCAGTGGGTTAAACCCCTATGCTGGCAGGACTGAAGACCGACAGGTCACAGGTTCGAATCCGGGGAGAGGCGGATGAGCTCCCTCTATCAGCTCCAGCTCCTCATGCGGGGACACGAGAGAAGCCTCCCACAAGGATGATAAAAACATCCGTTCATCTGGGTGTCCCCTGGGCAACATCCTTGCAGACGGCCAATTCTCTCACACCAGAAGCAACTTGCAGTTTCTCAAGTCGCTCCTGACAAAAAAAAACAAAACAAAAAACCAAAGGAGCTGTCTCACTTAGCCTAATGTAGGACTGGCTTCACAAATGCAGCCCATCTCAGGAGCATTCTTTATTATAGCATCTGATCTTTAATTATTTTATCAGAAGTCATAAACTTCATTTTTCACCTCTTTACACCCCCACAGTTTTGTATGGAGTGACTCATCAATCACCTTCAAATTTTCCAAGCAATCAATCTACTCTGTGTTCCAGTGGCACTTGCTTATGTTCCTACCAGCTGGTAACTCTACAAAAAGCTGTGCTAAAAACACCACAACACCTTAAAAAACAATATAGAATTCTATCTTATACAAGTATTGTCAACTAGGCGGGCAGTGGCTCTATAGAATTTCAGGTAGGATTTTTCCGAACTGTATCTGGAGATCATCTGATGGTCTCCTATCCCGATGGTGACCAGGCCTGATCCTACTTAACTTTGACTATCAGCTCTTCATATCCTCCTTGTGGACTAATCGAATGATGGACTAAACCAGTGTGGGAAACTATTTGGGATTTGGGAGCACATTCCTCTTTGGACCCCTCCAAAATAATATACTTTATTTATATTCTGCTCTATCTCCCCAAGGGGACTCAGAGCAGATTACAGAATACATTTATGGTAAACATTCAATGCCATTAGACAAATTAGCAAAGACAGACACATATAAACAGAAGCAAGACTTCCCTCTTTTTAAAATTTCCGGCATCTGGAGGCTGTGCTCGACTTGGCTATGGGGAGGTGCTGTTGTTCCATTTTTCCACACCTTGCTAGCATGTCTTCAGGGGTGCCCTTTACCTCCCCGCAAAAGCAGTACCTATTTATCTACTCACATTACTGTTTTCGAACTGCTAGGGAAGCAGAAGAGCTAGGGCTGATGGTGGGAGCTCACCCCACCCACAGCTTGAACTGCCAACCTTCCAGTTGGCAAAAATTCATGTAGCTGGCAGTTTAACCCACTGTGCTAACTGCGGCCTAACATTGCATCAGGGGACTGGGTTTACAAGTATCACTAAGGTGAGAAGAAAATCCCCAGCATTTCCAACAAGTAAACAGAAGAACCCACACTGCTATTTTTGAGAGTTGAAAAAAGACAATGGGGATTTTACTCCTTCTCTTCAACAGCCGGGAGGGGACAGGACTTTGAGGTTGGGGAGCTTTAGGAGGAGGAGACAAGACTCCCCAATGGCCAGGTTAGGCCTGTCAGCCAGATGGTTTCCTTTGCCCACAGACTACATGGATCTGATCCAATAAGAATTATTAAAATGCATTAAATGTGCATATAAGAAGAGCAAACAGGAAACACCATCATGGATATAGATTTCAGAAAGCTGGGAGTAATTACACCATTGCCATGCCAATTTTTTTTACACATTCAGAAATGTGAGATGAAATAACCTTATTCCCTAACCATATTAATATGTCTTTCTAGAGTGACCTCTTAGTTATGGGTGGTCTAGGATGCTTAGTGCTTTTACTAATCAAAGATATAAATTTGAAACATGTTTCTAAAAGCCCATTATCTAATGGAATTTGATGTGTCATTCTTTTGGTAAGACAAACACAATTATTTTAAACTAATTTTCAATTTTGTATTTGACAGGATTTCTAGTTTTCCTCTTTATTGCTAATGATGGAGAACGTGAATGAATCTTTCAAGAGTAACACAACCAACACAAGGATTAATAAAAGGCCCCATTGTATGATTTGACGCGTACTTTCCAATTTTGATCCAATCATGACTTCCAAAAAGTTATTTAAAAGCAGCAAGATCACTATGTGTGAGTTGGAGTATCTTATTCCCTGGATGTTTGCCAACACTGTAATTTTATGTTGATTGGATTCTCACATAGAATTAAAATTGTTCTCTGGGGTCTATGATTCCACATTGCTTCTTAACCTATATTTGGCACGTGCGTGTATGTTCCCCCAAGTCACCTGTTAACAGATAACAACCTTATGCATTTCATAAGCATTTCTTAGTTAAAGGATACTCAGAGGTGGTTTTATCAGCCCCTTTCTCTGAAATATAGCTTGAGCACCTGGTGTTTGTTGGTGGTAGGTCACCCACTATTAAAAATCTCCAAGTGAACAATGTGTGGAAAAAGAGCATCAGAGAAAACCTCATGCCTTTAACATTCTGAGAATAGTAGTGGGGAAAGTGGGGTTTGTGGGCCACATACAGCCCCCAGGGCTGTTTTTCTTCTCACAAACATTTTTTAGATAATTGTCACAAAAAGCTCTGGAATATGTCTTGGGGGGCTGTGGCATACAATACCTGCACTTACCCCCTCCAACCCCAGTAGGAGGCCTTTTCCCCAATGCATCGCAATACTTTACTTCTGGGTCACTTCTTGTTGGAAAAATACCCTTTCTACTCCAAAAATGGCTTAAAGATGTCAAAAATCATACTATAATGGCCTTCCATATCTCCCAGGGTGATATGGGCCAATTAGAGAGCATTGCTATCTTTCCCAAGCATTGTTTTTTCTATCTCTTTCCTCTTCTTAAATCCTTTTTTAAAGTCTGTATCAGATGGCTGCAAGAAAACTGGCACTGCATTTTGATCTAATAATAAATAATGTTCATGCTGTACACTGCTTTGTATCTCTTTTGATATTGATAAAGTAACTCTTTTTAAAGTAACTCTTTTGCTGCCACATCACATTGTTGGCTCATGTTTAACTTGTTGTCCACAAAGACTCCAAGATCTTTTTCACACGTACTGGCTCGAGAGCAGTACGTGTGAAAAAGATCTTGGAGTCCTCATGGACAACAAGTTAAACATGAGCCAACAATGTGATGTGGCAGCAAAAAAAGCCAATGGGATTTTGGCCTGCATCAATAGGAGCATAGTGTCTAGATCTAAGGAAGTAATGCTACCCCTCTATTCCGCTTTGGTTAGACCACACCTGGAATATTGTGTCCAATTCTGGGTCCCACAATTGAAGAGAGATATTGACAAGCTGGAATGTGTCCAGAGGAGAGCGACTAAAATGATAAAAGGTCTGGAGAACAAGCCCTATGAGGAACGGCTTAAGGAGCTGGGCATGTTTAGCCTGAAGAAGAGAAGGCTGAGAGGGGATATGATAGCCATGTATAAATATGTGAGAGGAAGCCACAGGGAGGAGGGAGCAAGCTTGTTTTCTGCTTCCCTGGAGACTAGGACGAGGAACAATGGCTTCAAACTACAAGAGAGGAGATTCCATCTGAACATGAGGAAGAACTTCCTGACTGTGAGAGCCGTTCAGCAGTGGAACTCTCTGCCCCGGAGTGTGGTGGAGGCTCCTTCTTTGGAAGCTTTTAAGCAGAGGCTGGATGGCCATCTGTCGGGGGTTATTTGAATGCGATGTTCCTGCTTCTTGGCAGGGGGTTGGACTGGATGGCCCATGAGGTTTCTTCCAACTCTTAGATTCTATGATTCTATGATTCTTCCTCTTCTACCAGAATTCACATTTACTATACATTGATCTATCTCTATATGGCTGCACATTATAGAAAAAGAGTGTCAGCTACTAGCTTGAGAGGCATATTCAATAGGGCTGTGCACAGATCTGTTTTCCAAAATGGGGTCCTGCTGTTCTGGCTCTTTTGGCCAGCCATAACAACATGGACTCCACCACCATTTCCCCCCTGTCTGCAACAGACCACGCAGTTGCTGACACAGCTACTTTTGGTTTCATTCGGCTACATGTGGAGCACAGAGAGGTACTTCCCTGTGAGCCCTGCTTTTGAGCCAATCGGAACAGAAGAAAGCTATTAAATGTCTTTTATCCAATCTGGGCCTCCATTTTTCTGTTGCAAGCAGGTTTCTGAGAGAGACAGATCGTGCTCCAGTCCTCTGGTGATCTAAATGCCGCTCACAGTTTTGCATCACTTGCGTTGCTTTTTGAATCAAATAGCAATGTATAAGTGTTTACTTTCTACACACTTAAGAAACTGCCACTGATGGTGCCCTTTGCATGAGACAAGCTTCAAATGCGGGATAGAGATATCTTCTTGCCATTTCTAAAGCCATCATAAAATGGGGAGGTAATTTATATCTTTTTTAAAGAATAGCTAATGCTTCTTCAGGTAGTGCAGCTTCCACTGACATAAGTGTTTTAAAAGGGTGCCTTAACTCAGTTTCATCGACAGGGTGTTAAGGAGAAATGATACCAGAAAGAGTGGTCTCTTAAGTCTGATGACTTAACCTAGGTGTTATTGAAGGATATAAGGAGAAAAGATCCAGAAAAGGTGGTTTCTTAAGTCTGATGCCTTAACCTCAGGTCTAGTTGAAAGATATGAGGAGAAAAAATGATGGAAAGGGGAGCCTGGGAAGTTACCCCATTACCAACAATGGGCTGGCTCTCTCCAGAGCAAAAACAGATCTTTTGGCTTCCGGATTGAAAAACAGAATTTTGTTTTCCAGAATTCGGGAGGCTCCTGAAAAATGGATCAAAGAGGGCACCGAAATCTGGCCACCAAAAACAGCACAGGGTTTAGCCCAACTGCACACCCCTTAATATTGAACAACTGAATGGTTGGGACTTGGATTTGTCTCTATGACTTCTCTACTTTGTTTCGTTAATGCACTAACAAAGGCTAGTGCATCAATAGGAGTATACTGTCTCCATTGAGGAAAGTAATAATTCCACTTCATTGTGCTTTAGTCATACCTCATCTGGAATACATTGCCTAGTTCAAGAAGGATATTGACAAGCTAGAATGTGTCCAGAGAAGGGTGACCAAAATGATCAAAGGTTTGGAAGTCAAGGCCTAAGAGGAGCTGCTTAGGGAGCTGGGTATATTTAGCTTGGATAAAAGAAGGCTGAGGGTGTACGTGATAGCCATGTTTAAATATTTGAAAGGAGGAGACATTGAGGCAGGAGCAAGCTTGTTTCTGCTGCTCTGGAACCTAGGGGCCTCATCACATGGAACTCCATAAGCTGGGAGACAGTGGGGAATTCAGTCAGGTAGAGGGGAAATCCTTGGCACAACAGGGGAAATAATTGGGTAGCACCTGGCATCACCCCCTTACCATTATGCAATGTGTCCCATCTGCCCCTGGCTTGGTCCATGCTTTCTGTGGCTTGGTCTATGAGAATACAGGTAGTCAACCATGTTCTCAGGGCTGCCTCTTAGCATGGTGTCAAGATGCAGCATGCAACGAGCCAGGATGGAGCCCTGCTGGAAGTTGCCCCATGTCATGTGACGAGCTCCCAGTGGGTTGTGTCCTTCTTGGCAGCATCCTAGGACAGGCAAAAAGCCCCTTGTGACACTGAGCAATGGATTCAAACTGCAGGAAAAGAAACTTCAGCTAAACATTAGGAAGAATGTGCTGACAGTAAGAGCTGTTTGGAAGTGGAATATGCTGTCTGGGAGCATGGTGGAGCCTACTTCTCTGGAGAGTTTTAAGCAGAGGCTAGGTGGCCATCTCTCCAAACTACTTTGTTTGTGTGGTCCTACATGGCAGGGGATTGGACTGGAAAGCTGTTGGTATCTCTTCCAACTCTATGGTTCTATGGCTCATGTGGGCCATTGTGATTCTCCTGTAAGTGACTTTCTAAGGCTACAACCTATTTGGTGGGAAGCACAATGCTACATTGAGGGCACTAGCGCATGGCTTCTTAAATTTTTCTACTCAGGACCCTTTTGGCCTGATAATTTTTTACATGACCATGGATGTTATAGGTATATAAAATAGGTATAAAAATCAAACATTTACTGATAACAATCAACATCTTTAAGACTTTCTGAATAAGCTGATTTCCCCTTTTATGAAATATAGCCAAAGCATCTTCTGCAGACTCCACTGTAAACACTGCACAACTGATTCATGTAAATGTCTAAAACAGCCACTAAATGATGCTCAGAAAGAAAATTCGGGACCCTAACATTGAGCTAAGAGTCATTTGGGGTTAGGGTGGGATTGCTGAGCAGGTACCTTTTGCATTTGGTCTAAGGCTAACTCAGACTACACACAAGGTGCAGGAAAAACAGCTGTTTTACACACACACACATCACTATAGGGGCTTGGCTTGTAGTAGCCCACAAAGAACCAAATTCTTCACATTGAGCTGTACAAATGCCTTTGCTAATTACCACAATTATGCTTGCCACTAAACCACCATATATTAAAACTCCAACCATTCAGTGAGGCAAATGTGCTTATTACTACCTCTGTTTGTTTTCATTAACTAAAGATTTAACTGCCTTGGTAACCAGCAATTCTGGCTATATTTGTAGTCCGGCTGAGGTCAGGGCAACATGCAAATGTTTTTTTTCAGGGCTGAAAGTCTATGATTTATGTCAAGCGGTTAATCTATTATTATGTCTTGTCTGTTGGTTGTTCTGAAAAAGACAAGAAAAAGAATTAAAAAAACAACTTAGTGGGTTCTTTTCATAAAAGAGAAAAAAGGAGTAAAAACTCCAAACTTAGTATTATATATATAAGTCAATATACTAGTTATTAACAACCTGTTGCCTTCCAAATGTTATTAACGCCAAATTCTTAGCCACTTTAACTGCAGCTCCAACCATGCTGATTGGCCCTAATAAGAATCCAAGAAATTTGGGCAAGCTACAGGTTTTCCATCCCTGCTATACAAGTGTGTTTTCTCCTAGTATGTATAGAACGATTAAAATCTGAGGTCAAATAGAAGATGGAAGCAAGAGGAAAAGTCTCTGCAACCCATGCGTCTGTAAGGTTCGGCTAGGGACACAGTTTCAGTATTCAGGGACTCCATTACAGTTTCAAAATAAATGGAAAACAACAAGTTCAGCATGGGTCAATAGCTCTGTTTGAGTCATGGGTGCTTTGCTTTGGGCAGGCAGAGGAATTAGCGCTGATCATAATAGAAATTAATTTGTTCAAGGGACTGTAAACAGCTCAGTCTCTCATGGGCAATTTGAAATATGCTCCAGTCAAGAACTTTGGCGCACCAAACTCTGACTGCTGCAAGAAGAAAATGAAATCAAGCCGGTATTTTAAGATAGTCTTTGCTACTGAGGGAAATGGACCCAATGAACAGGTCACATGCAACTCTGAACAATTCAGAGACCCCAAAGCCAAGTTGTAAGCTGAAATAACAATGTGCAGATCTAATGTTGCATGTTAATGCTAAACCTATGCAGCAAATGAGATGTGACATGCACCTCTATGGGCGCATCTACACTGCAGAATACAATGTTAACCATAATGGAACAAAGCTATGGAATTATGAGAGTTATAGTTTTGCAAGGTCTTTAGACTATCTTGCTAAGAGTGCTGGTGGCTCACCAAACTACAAACTGCAGCATTCTAGAGCACTGAGCCATGGCAGTTAAAAGTGGTGTCAAACTGCATTCATTCTGCAATGTAGGTGCACCTTATGTCTTTTTTTCTCTCAACCTATTTTTTTAAAAAATTTCAACTAAAATCACTATTTGTCCTCAAATCTACCATTTCAGAGGCTGCTCTCCCTGTGAGCCAAAGCCATGAATTGCTCTGATTTTTTTCCGGAAGCTTAGGGAAAAAAGCTTGGGAAGAGATTTTTTTTCCAAAAAAAAGCGATATGATGGAAGGGGTCAGATTAAGTAGTCACTCTCAGTATTGTTATTCAGACTTGTGATTACAGTTTTCCCGGTTGTTTTGATTGTAAAAGGCTGCAGTATTTCAGGAAATTATAAATGGCTAATTTCCACCAAACATCAGAGATTTATTGGTGTTCGGACAGAAGAAGACAACTAGTAGGATTTGGGAGAACGCTCTGTCTCTTACATTTCTTCCCTCTGAAGCAAACTGCTACTTGGGAAAAAGAATGTTCATTTGGAGAAAAATACAAGAACTTTGCTGGATCAGATGAGTGTCTATCTAGTCCAGCTTTCTATTCCCATAATCGCTGCCAGAATGCGATGAGCACAATAGTACTCTCCCACTGATGTATCAACTACTGGGAAGTACTTAGTAACACATAATTATTTATAATTATTTTCTTTCGGCAGTCATTAAGGTACAAGAGCAGGTTACTTAAATGTAACTAAAATTTTGAGTGGTCACCTGTAAATCACACAGGTGGGATATTCTCTGCATGAGCAGCAGTGGTTGAAACCTAGCATAGCTTTGTATACAGATACCCCACACTCTTTTCTCGGTATTCATGTTTAGTGTTGTTGGCACTCAAACCTCAGTTTATTATATCCAGAAGATGGTTGCAAGGGTGGAGAGTGGAGATTGTGTCTCAAGGCAGACAAATAAATATCTTTTATGACAATAGAAGCAAGGAATAAATCCATCCTGCTATGGCGACTAAGGTGTGATAATTATGACATTGTCATTTCATGACTGATTTTGATGACCCTTGAGCTATCATAAAAAAGGAAGGAAAGACATACACCAATTAACTGTTTCAAGTTTAGAGGGACACGTCCCCTGAGGTGTGGGATGTTGTCCTGTCCCTGAAGCAGAAATAGTGGCACTATGTATTTGTTGGTATGGTGAAGAGATCCACAGATGGTCCGTTCCATTGATGGAAAAGCATGAGAGCTACAGGCTTCTTGAGGAGTTACTGTTCTTGTGACAAAGAGGTCAATCAGCTGAGTTCGTCCATTAGTGTGCTGGATGCTCTCAACAGATGAATGTTTATTAGTCATAGGAATCCCCAAGAAATGCAATAGTTCCAAAGTTGGGTGTATTAGTGAAGAAGGTGATGGAGACCTGGTGCCTCTTGCTTGTTGATATAACGTAACACAGTTCTGTTATTCCCAGGCAATCATTATTGGTCTGTTGAGGATCAAATATTCAAAGGCTTGCAGTGACATGTACTTATTTATTTAGAGTATTTGTATCTCCGTGCTTCTCAATCCCCTAAGGGGGGCTCAGGACAGCTTACAATTGGCAGTCATTAGATGCTGACAAAGAAACAGAACACAACATTTAACATGAACAAAACAACAGCTATAAAAATACATTAAAAAGGCAATAAAAATACATTAAAATATTGGCCCTTAAAATATTAACATAACCAAGTCTGAGTCCGCAAATCTAAATCATAGTCCAGAGTTCTAGTCCAAGGTCTTTTAATTAACAATTATCACAAGTCATTACTGTTATTGCTTAGCCAGCTGCCCAGTGTTTGGTCCCAAAGCCAAGACTTGAGTTTCTTCCTGAAGGAGAGAGGAAGTTGCCCTGATTTCACTGGGGAATGCATTCCACAAATGGGGGGCCACCACCGAGAAGGCCCTGTCTCTTGTCCCTGCCAATCGCACTTGCGTGGGTGGTGGGATCGAGAGCAGAGCCTCCCCTAACGATCATAAACTCTGAGGTGGGTCATAGAGGAAGGTATGTTCAGACAAGTAAACTGGTATATCAGTTCATGTAGAATTGTTTTTCTGTTGAGACCAGTGACCTTTGACAGTGTGGGAGTTGATGTGTACTCCCCAAATGGATATGGGGGTGTCTGTTATTAAAATGAAGATTGGTTGCCATTCCTCTTTGGAGATTATGCAGAATCCACTTCTCAGTACAATTTAAAGTGAAGGTTATTACCAATGTTCTAAGTATAGACCCTATACTTCTTGGGTCTATACTATATTAAAGACCAGATCTTCCTGTAGAAACCAACCAAATGTTAAGATCTTTGGGAAGAACTTTCTCTTGGCTTCACAACCGTCATGGATGTGCATGGTGAAAGAGCCTTCTTAATGGCTGCTCCTACATTATAGATTTATCTCCTACAAAAGACTTGATTGGTCACTTCTCTGTTCTCTTTTTGGTGTCAAATAACTTTTTTAGATAGGCCTGCCATTCTTAATTGGTTGTGTGCTGGATATGTTTTTAACTAGTTTTAGAATTTTGCTGTAGATATTTTCTTTTCCTCTCCGTCCCTTAAGAGTGCTCTGATTAAGACTGCAAGCTCAAACAACTCTAATCATTAGCTGAAATCTTGCACCATGTTTGGCTTATAGACTGAACTGATTCATTACTAATGATTACAGTGATATCCACAACAGAGCCTGTCAGATAGCAATGATACCAAGACTGAAAGCACATTCAAATTGAATTTACACCTACTGTAAAATACACACAGTGCTTTTGCTCTCCAGTTGGCATCATTAGCTACATACCCATGTGTTTTGCTAGGATTTGCAAGAAAATAAATCTGTTACATGGCATGCGAATACAATATCCAGAACATTTGGTGGTATTAGTCTGAGGAAAGTCTTAGGAAGAGCTTTATTTGCGTTGCTATAGGAAACTTTAATTTCCGATGTTACAGTTTTTCTGTTCTTTACCAGCCCTCCCTAATAGCCAGAGCTATTATCATATGGGAGATTCTCAGATTGTACAGAAGGGATTGTAACTTACAGGGGAGCTGTGTGTAAGAACAAGGGAAGATTATGCTTAACCTGTAAAGACCTGGTTCTCTGCCCGAATGATAACCTCCAATTGAAAGTCATATTTGCCCAAATGAACAAGGGACATTAACGGCTACTGAATGCAAAAACTACACCAATGGGTGTTAAGTCTGACTTGACTCATCATATATGCTGTTGTGAGCCTGAAGAATCTTTCTGATTTGAAATAGAAATATTCGTTGCATGCGGCAAAGACTAAACAAGTAAAATCATAGCTGGATCTGCATACAGCAATGTATGGAAGAGTGCCCCATTGATGGCCTGCCTGGTTAGAGGGCAGAGAATGTCATGTGCTGCGGTATTTATTTATCGTGTCAGGAGCAAGCCAAACAGTTGTATTGCATTTTTAACAAACAAACAAACAAAATACAAAGTTTACAAGCTTGGTAGTTGATTAAATGTCCTTTGACCAGTAGCTGGCCACTTGGAGTGCCTCTGGTATTACTATAACAAGGTCCTCCATTATGCATGTAGCAGAGCTCAGGTTGCATCGCAGCAGATGGTCTGTAGTTTGCTCTTCCACACACTCGCATGTCATGGATTCCACTTTGTAGCCCCATTTCTTAAGGTTGCCTCTGTATCTTGTGATACCAGAGCACAGTCTGTTCAGTGCCTTTCAAGTCGCCCAGTTTTCTGTACTCTCATTTGGTATCAGCCATTGATTGAGGTTCTGGGTTTGAGCCTGCCACTTTTGGACTCTCGCTTGCTGAGGTGTTCCAGCGAGTGTCTCTGTAGATCTTAGAAAACTATTTCTTGATTTAAGTCGTTGACGTGCTGGCTGATACCCAAACAAGGGATGAGCTGGAGATGTCACTGCCTTGGTCCTTTCACTATTGGCTGCTACTTCCCGGCGGATGTCAGGTGGTGCAATTAAATAGAATAATTAAGTCTACATCCTGCCTCTGCCAGAGGAGGATGCAGTTGGAAAGGCGCACTGTTAATTTTTTGTGTTAAGAACTCTGTAATAAACATTTCTGGTTGTAGGTAATAGAGAAAATTGGTGAAGTCACCTAGCAAATTATTTCATTCTGAGAAAATTGTTCTTGCTTTCTATTTTCGTTGACATCAATAAGGATCCTCAAAATAAGAAATTAATCATAATCTTGCTAAATGTGGCATGACTAGGGACTGTTAGAAGTTGTAAGGGTGGAAAACACATTTGTATGAATATTTGGAGGAATGATATCTGGCACACAGCACCGATGGAAAAGATAGCCTATACAGCAAGAACAAATAACATAATAGGTGATAAAGATTCCTTTTATGAATTGTGACTCCTGTTTATTCAATACATGAACATAGAGCATTGAGATCAGTCGAGGAGGCTCTGCTGTCAGTCCCGCCACCTTCATAGGTGCAATTGGTGGGGACAAGAGACAGGGCCTTCTCGGTGGTGGCCCCTCAGCTGTGGAACTCCCTCACCAGTAAGATTAGATTGGACCCCTCCCTCCTGGCATTCAGGAAACAGCTCACAATGTGGCCGTGTAAGCAGGCATTCGACAAATGACACCAATATGCAGGCAGCTAAAGAAAACCAGGGGATCGATGCAATGTTTAAATGTTTTAACTCTCTGCACATTGCACTTGCCCAGAATCCCAACATATCACCTCTTACACCCAGCACTTTTTAACCTGTACCCTTCATTGGCCCGGCCCTGGTTTTATTGCGTAATAGTGTTATGTTTTGTTGTTGTTATTGCTTATGTTTTTAATTTGCTTGCATTGTATTGTTATTGTTTGTTGTTGTTGTTGAGGCCTTGGCCTTTGTAAGCAGCATCGAGTCCTTCGGGAGATGCTAGCGGGGTACAAATAAAGTTTAATAATAATAATAATAATAATAATAATAATAATAATAATGTTTCCATATTATGCTGATGGTTAGTATAGTTTTTAATGATTTAATTTATGGTTATATCAGATTGCTTTTAGACTAGTAATGTTTTTATATGGATGTGAGGCACTGAATCTTTGCCATTTACTATGTTGTGAATCGCTTTGAGGCCCCCTAGGGATGAGAAAAGTGGTATATAAATGAGATAAATAAAATAAAAATGTTAATAGCTGTAGATCTTTCTGAATAGGAGTATTTTGATATACAAAATACACTGACAAACTGTACGAGAATTTATTTTTATCGTATCAGAAACGAACCAAAGGTACCGTTGTAATGATGGATACTAGCTAGTGTTGTATTTCACTGAATACAAGACACCATCAAGTATAAGGCACACCCCTTTTTGAAGCTTCAATTTTGGGAAAAAAGAATTTTCTTGAAATATTTCATAGAATTTCCTCTGCATGCACAATACCTTGTTTTGTTTCAACTTAGAAATAATCTTGTCTGGGTGAATGTAATTCAAAACCTATGAGCCGGAGGGGAGACGGGGAAGCAGGAAGCGGCACTTAGCTCTGCCAGGACGGTAAACAGGCCTCTGGCTGAGGCTAAAATGGTGGGGCTGATGGGGCTGGAGCCCCTCCTCTCTTGCCTATTCGTCATTAGAACCCCCCTCCCCCAAACTGGAACCATTTGGGGCTGGTATCCCTCCTGTCTTGGAGGTAAGTAATGAAAGAAAAATCTAAACCCACAAATCTAAGGCCCCTAAAATGCAAAAAAAGTGTATTTTAGGATCAGTGAAATACAAGGATTGGTTTTGGAGATTGAATATGTTCATTTCAATAATTCTCCCTCCTTTTCTCACTGTTTCCCCACTTCTCTTTCATCCCCCCCCCCCCCCAAATCTAAGTCTTCCAAGGGAGGGGCTTTAAGGAGGAAACCGGTGAAAGAGGTTAAGAAAGTTTAAATATCTCTTCTGCCGCTCTCCCCTCATTCTGTGCCTTAAACTTGATAGTCTTCAATTGCTGCAATTCAGTTTGCAAGGAACAGAAAGGGATGACCCATTTACTACTTTCTGCATAATATGCTGTTTGGCCTTTTTTTAAAAAAAAAAAAAGTTAAAATGAAATACAATGAGATAGTGAACAGCCGTGATGATCATTCTCTGGAGATCAACAGACTGCAGTAGGCAGAATGATTACAGTCCTGCCCTGAGACAGGTTTTGTGCACCAAATTACACCTTTCATGTTTAATTATTATCATAGGTATACACTTGAGAAATCCATGCTTAACAGAACAAAGGCAATGTAACATATTTTGAAGAAAAATATTTGTTTAAAGCAAGGAAATAGATTGATCTGTCTGTGCCAATATCTAAGTGACACTGTTGTTCTTAAGTGGTAGCATGGCAACCAAAATTGTTAACTATTTTGTACATGTTCACACCAAACTTTGCCCCCCTTCCAAATTATGTACCTTGAAAAATCAATGATCCCAAGGCTTTAATTTTAAATCCACAGTTTGTGATGTGCGACATAATGGATGCTCTTATTATGAACTTGTAGTCTGCATTAATCCATCTGGAATGCACCAATCACTCTGTCCTTCAATATCCACAATCACCAAAGATGCACTGAAAAGGAGTGAAAATCTAAACATCTTGATTTTTTAAAATATAAATGTGCTCAGATCAGATGTAATATGTTTTGTCTGTGAACAATGCTTATGGGAGAATCAGAAGTGGGATCCTAGTCTCTTTCCTCCTGTCTAACTTCAATGCTCCTTTCCAAAGATTATCTTATCCATGGTATAATATTACGTCCATGATTACTGGCTAGACTGCTATGCTGTTTCTTTACCTGTTGCTACTAGCCAAGCCACCATACTCGAAATATTATGACAAGAGATAGGTACAGGTAATATAAAGTACATTTTATGACTGGGCATGTCCCCATGTAAGCCACCCTGAGTCCCTTTGGGGAGATGGTGGCGGGATACAAAAATAAAGTTATTATTTATTTATTCAAGTATGTATTTGTTTTCTTGACACATAGTAAATTAGACTGTCTTTGTGGCATTTGTGAAAGAGTATTATTAATCTTAAAAGGTAAAGGTTTCCTCTTGACATTAAGTCAAGTCGAATCCGATTCTGGGAGGTGGCGCTCATCTCCATTTCTAAGCTGAAGAACCGCCATTGTCAGTAGACGCCTCCAAGGTCATATGGCTGACATGACTGCATGGAGCGCTGTTACCTTCCTGCTGGAGCAGTACCTATTTATCTACTCACATTTGCATGTTTCAGACTGTTAGGTTGGCAGAAGCTGGGGCTAACACCCTGCTCCCCAGATTTGAACCACCAACATTTCGGTTTGCAAGTTCAGCAGCTCAGCTGTGCCACCGGGTGCTTATTATTCTTACCATGCTCTAATACTTACACTACAATGAGAAAATAGGATCTATATTTGTAGAACTGGAGGCCAGAGAGGAATGTCATTTTCTTCTCTTACATCTCTCATTTCCTTAGGCATAATTATATGCATTACTTTAACCAAATTATCATGAGGAGGAGAAAGAAGCCTATTACATAAGATGGGGAGGCGGCTGCTCTTCCAAGAGCAAATGGGAAAGTCCAGGATGCTGCATGTTAGTTCTTCCTTTAATAAAGTATTCCAGGCATTCTTTTAGTGAAAAGATACTTAAAATGAATATCCAGTCAACTATATGGTCATCACTATTCTGCAGTAACATGATGCACATTACACGCAAGAAGCCTGAAATAGAAAGTTACAACAACAGAGATATGGCAAAGTTGCAACAAAATCAAGTGAGTCTCCAATTGGTTGAAAAATGCTTTATAGTCCCATCTATGAATGCTAATCAGTCACTTATATTGCAGATTATTTTCTATCAGATCACACTATTATCAATGGACAGTATGAGCAATCTTTACAGACAAGAATAAACTGGTATTATATAGTGTAACCCCTGCTAAACCTCATGTAAGGCAATATGGGATTATTTGCAATGAAATGAACATAAACCTAAATTATTTCAGCATAACAAAAAAGCTGCCTCCAAAGTATAAGTGAGATATACTGAAACACAGTATCACCAGACTGAACTCCTTTAAAGGCATTATTCAGATTTCCTCTTTCTCCATGAGTAAAGTATTATTTATTTTCTGAAATAATAATTACAGAAATTGCAGAAGTAAGGATATGCTAATTACAGCAAACTTAAAAAAATCTATTGAGGTAAAAAGAAATCAATTGTACTGTAAAATGTCATTGATCCATGGCACTAAGTCTATTCTGACAATCTTTGAAATCAATAGACAGAAAGAGACAGTTATTTTTTAAAGGCAAAATGCACAGTAATCTTTTTTTCTTTACAAGATGAAAGATGATCTATTCTTCTACAATTCCACTTTTGCTTGGGTTCCTGATTTTAAATAGTGGTTCGCTCCAAATGGCACTTTTCACTTGTGTTATGACAGCATCAAATCAAGGCAGAATGGAATACAGTCAAGCATTTTTAAAGAATCATAAAAACTCACCAATCATATAATCTTTGTGATTATTCTTACATATTGAAGGAAGTTAAGCAAAATTATACATAGCAAAAGATGGAATCCCGGGGTGATTTTCTGCAGTTTAATTGAGTTTGAGTGCAAGGTTTAGGGTGATAGATGCCTTGCATAACCACAGTATTTTCTTCCATCCAGATCAACAACTATGTGGCCATTCTATGTATCCCAACTAAGCTGTATCTGCTATTTATGCCTTTGTACAAGCTTTTGGGACTACTCTTATTTCTAAACTAGCATAATGTGTGTGTGTTGAATGACTGGACAGTACCTGAATATGCAGATGTGAACCCGACACTGTATAGCAGCAATTACCTATTACTTTTGATCTTTGTCCAGATACATATGGATAGAAAGCTAGCTCAAGAGGGCCTTCCATTGATAGGCAAATTGAGATCTAACTAGGAGATCCAATTCACTCAACAAACGTATTCCTTCCAGCATATGTGGACAAACTAAACATGAACCAACAATGTGATATGGTGGCAAAAAAGCCAACGGGATTTTGGCCTGCATCAATGGGAGTATAGTGTCTAGACCCAGGGGAGTTATCCTACTCCTTTATTCTGCCTTAGTTATACCACATCTGGAATACTGTGTCCAATTCTGGGCACCACAATTGAAGGGAGATGTTGATAAGCTGGAATATGTCCAGAGGAGGGTGACTAAAATGATTAAGGGTCTGGACAACAAGCCCTATGAGGAGCAGCTTAAAGGAGCTGGGCATGTTTAGCCTTCAGAAGAGAAGGCTGAGAGGAGACATGATAGCCTTCATGTCATATTTAAGACTTCCTCTTAAATATGTAAGAGGAAGTCATAGAGAAGAGGGAGCAAGCTTGTTTTCTGCTGAGATTAGGACACGGAACAATGGCTTCAAACTACAAGAAAGGAGATTCCATCTGAACATTAGGGAGAACTTTGTGACTGTGAGAGCTGTTCAGCAGTAGAACTTTCTGCCTCGGAGTGTGATGGAGACTCCTTCTTTGGAGGCTTTTAAACAGAGGCTGGATGGCCATCTGTCAGGGGTGCTTTGAATGCAATTTTCCTGCTTCTTGGCAGGAGGTTGGACTGGATGGCCCACGAGGTCTATTCCAACTCTATGATTCTATGATATGTAAAAAACAATGGTTTTGTCACTCCACACATCTCCCCAAGATCACCATGCCTGCCGCTGAGAAAATCACTGGTGTAACGTTCTCAGAAGAATTCTGTGTTATGTAACACAATCTGATGTTTAGAGAGGGCATTTGTTAAACATGACTCATGTCTTAGATAGATGGGTCAAAGCATTTTTAATGTTAGCTGCAATTACTATTAATTGCCATCTTCATCCTCTAGCAGACATAATGCAACTGCACTGTATCCTTCTGTGTGCCTCCAGTAAAAATAAAGGGCACAAGTCTCTTACTTGTAAATAAAATAGTTAAAACATCCTTCATTAACCTGTTCCTATGCTAATGCTAGCAAGGGTGCTTTTTTGGTCATCACTGAGGTTCTAGAGATAATGAAGTGAAATACCTTTTGGAAAAAATCCCTTCCCTACTGTTACTGATTTCACGGGTAAAAGGTTTTAATTTCCAAGTGCAGTCTAAAAACAGATTAGAGTACTCATTAGCTCTTTCCAGAGACTGAAATCACTAAACTATTACCCTGCTCTTTGCAAGCTCTGGAGAAAGCTTTTGCCATGGTATACTTGCATACACAAATACAAGGGCAGCCATGGCTAGATACCAAAGTGTTTTCATTGTTTACAGCTATTTCACCTTTTAGTTTTACTATATTTAATCAAGTTGCATGTGGGAATCCAATCCCCACAGGTTAGTAATTAAAGTGTATAAATCTTAATTAACCCAAATTCTTCTCCAAGGTCACTGGAACTAGTCAGTGTAATTTAGGGCAAGTCCATATATATATATATGTGTGTGTATCCCTTAAAACTATATATATATATGTATATGTATATATATATATAAGTGTGTGTGTGTGTGTGTATATATATATATATATATATATATATATATATATATATTCATTCATTCACCTTTTCTATAATGCTACTTATTATTTATTCTGAAATCAGCAGTGTTAAGAGAGACAGGCCAGAGCAGGGTGGGTGGGCCAAGGGGGAGGGAGGAGGTTCTTCCCAAGCCCCCTCCCTGCCCTTTCTTTCCCTTTCTCTTCTTTTTTGTAGGTAGAAAGTACAAGAAAGACAAGAAAACGTTGGATCCCAAAAGGGTTGGCCTTGGTCAGGATGAAATGGTAGATGGGAAAGATCAAGTCTACCCTGTATTGCCTACTCCTGATATATACTCCTAGAATCGTAGAACTGGAAGAAGCCCCCAAGGGCCATCCAGTCCAACTCCCTGCCATGCAGGAAGGCACAATAAAAGCACTCCCAGTAGACAGGCTCTCTGAAAAAGTCTGCAGAGAAGGAGACTCTCCACCCTCCGAGGCAGCCTAGGCCACTCTCCAGGAAGTTCTTTCTAATCTTTTCAGTTGAATATCTTTCTCTGCCATTTGAAACCATTGCTCCCTTGTGCCCTGGTCTCTAGGACAGCGGAAAGTCAGTTTTTCCCCTCCTCCTTAATGGGACACCCTTTCAAATCTCGAAACATGGTTCTCATGTTCCCTCTCTACCTTCTCTTCTCCCAGCTAAACATCCCCCAGGAGAAAAGGAGGAAAAAGAGAAGAAACAATGGGAGGAAGGAAGAAAGGAAGAGAAGGATGAATGGATGGATGGAAGGAACAAAGAGAGAGGGAAGGAGGGAGAAGGGAAGGTAAGGAAGGAAGGGAAGGAGGAAGGAAAGTGAGAAGGAAGAAAGGGAGGAAGAGAAAGATGGAAGGAAGGGTCAAAGGGAATGGAGGGAGGAAAGATAAGGAAGGAAAGACAAAAGAGAAGGAAGGAAGGAAGGAAGGAAGGAAGGAAGGAAGGAAGGAAGGAAGGAAGGAAGGAGGAAAGGGTGGAAGGGAAGGAAGGGAGAAAGAAGGAGGTAAGGAAGGGAGGGAGGGAGGGAGGGAGGGAGGGAGGATAGGATGGTGAGAAAAGAGCCCAAGGGGCCAGATCCTGTTTCAACATAGTGAAGGAATATTGCAAGAGGATGCCCCTCAATGAACTTTGTTCTTGGGCCTGAGAGGATTGGGGAAGTCCTGAAATAGTTATAAAAATACATTCCAGTCAAAGCTTACAAGAAAATGTGATCCAGATACATTAGGGAATGAGTTTGTGTGTCAATGAGTCTGAGTGCCTGCAAATCATTTAATATGCACTTAAGCTGGGTTTCCCCCCTCATTTCATTCTGCCTTATACGAATCATAATTCACAGCCTTCGCTCATACATAAACTCAATATAGTTTCTACCCCTCCTCCCTTTCCCCTGATGAGAAAATGGTTCAGGAGGCCAGCTGTTGTCTGAATCTTTATTTTTCTCATTTTCTAGCTGATGTATTCAGGAAGAAAATCCTAATCTCCCCAGAGCAAATCTTCTGTCAGGACCTGCAATTGTTAGCGTATCTATTTGCTTTCCTCACAAGTGGGGATGCCCATTTGTTTAACCCATAAAATTATATGCAAGTTGCTATTCTACAATGATGAAGGAGACTATAAATGGCTGCTTCGATATTCGAAGAAGCTGCCAAAAGAGAAAACCTTTAATATATGCAGTCACACACCAGTTGACTATTAATGTGTGGATGTTTTCAAGGCAAACTTTACGTATTTGCTTTTTTATTGTTTTATTTTGTTCTTGGAAAGGATTGCCTTTACCATGTCTGTGCTCTGTCTAAATCTTCAGGCTTTTTTTGAGCCTTGAGTCCCAGAATCAATTGCCCCATTCGTCGGAACATCAGGTGTATCTGCTGAGGAGGTGTATCCAATCTCATTGTCTTATCTGAATGGCTCACTTAAATCTCCAAGGGGCTAACAATAGTAAAGTCAGAATCCTTGCTGTTGTTGCTGCTGTCATCGTCGGGACTGGAACTGAGGTTACTAGAAGAGGCTGATATGGATCCCATTAGTGGATCACAAAAGGCTAAAGAAGAGTGGTATGGGGCCTCACACTTGGTGGTCACATTCTTGCAGGTTGGCACAGTCTGCACATGCTCGGGAGTGGCATTCACATTCCTCTCTTCCTCTTTGGAAACTACAATATAGTCGTCAGCATGCCTGTTGGCCAAGCTTACAACTGGATCACTGGCAGTCTAGAGAAGGAGAAAAAAAAACAATATGGGACAAAGTTGAAAAACCGTTTATTTCTAGCATGTCTCATGCATCTACCATGACAGCAGGCACATACCTTTACAAGCGCAGCCGCCGTTGCCTCCACCACCACTGCTCACGTCTAAAGGTACATACCCGTAAAGGTACATATAAAGGGGATCCTAGTTGGGAACTCTTTAAGCAGCGTTTCTCCTACAGATCATAAAGGATGAGTGGGTTTACAGGATGGAGGTATTCCTTCCTTAACAGAAACATGCACAGGACTAAGATTATTTGGGGGATTTCTGAGCCTCCCCATTCCCCAAACGATGCTGCTTCCCAACACAATAGCATATGCTCACTCTTTACTAGGATGTACAGTACACATTGTTTCCCTATATGGAGATTATCTCTGTGAAGGATATCAACTGTGAAGTCATTCTTGATGACTCATCCTGGGGGAAAGCATTAACAAGGTTTGATGCTAACTGCAGCATTGAAAAGGAGCTAAAATAAAATCCTCACTGCACAATTTTAAGATGTGAGAACTAAATTTACACACAATTACCTTCCCAACCAACTTTCCTATATTTCCCTACAGCTTCCTTTGCCATGGCAGAGCTTTTTTGACCCTGATATTTCCAGAGGTGAAACATCTCCCTATTCCTTCCTCTGCCAGTTCTGGTTTAGGAAAACTCGTAGTGACATGAAGCATGTTTTTCCCCATCTGCTGTTGCTACTGAATAAATGGAAAATGACAGAATTATACTTCCAGTAGCTTTGGAAGTTAACAACCTGACACCCAGTGCCATATGGCTCCTTGAAACATTTTTTCCTGATATAAATTTTCTAATGGGATGAAATTTAGTTGTATCACCCATAGAAAAAAACAACCTCCCTCCCCCAATCAAATGTTTTAATGAAACTGTATACTTCATGCCATGTGTGCCCCTTTTGTCACTAGCACACAAGAATCAAATTTGCCATTACAATTGGGAAGCAGTGGGGCAGATCTATTCATGTGTTAGGGTTAATGTACATCAGGGGTCCTCAGACTTTCTAAACACAGTCCTTCAAACTGTTGGAGGGCAGGATTATAATTTGAAAAAAAAATATGAATGAATTCCTATGGACACTGCACGTATCTTATTTGTAGTGCAAAAAACACTTAAAAACAATACAATAATTTAAATTACGAACAATTTTAACAAATATAAACGTATTAGTATTTCAATGGGAAGTGTGGGCCTGCTTTTGGCTGATGAGATAGGATTGTTGTTATTGTTGTTGTGTGCTCTCAAGTCGTTTCAGACTTAGGTTGACCCTGAGCAAGGGCCGGGTAAATGACCTTGGAGGGCCATATCCGGCCCTTGGGCCTTAGTTTGGGGACCCCTGATGTACCTTGCAGAATTAATGCAGTTTAATTGCCATGCTACAATGCTATCCTGGGATTTAAAGTTTGGTAAGGCTCCAGCATTATTTGGTAGAGATGGCTAAAGATGTAAAACTACAACACTGCATAGAGCCATGGCAAGTAAAGTGGTGCCAAACTGTATTAATTCTACATTAGTGGTTCTCAACCTGTGGGTCCCCAGGTTTTGGCCTACAACTCTCAGAAATCCCAGTCAGTTTACCAGCTGTTAGGATTTCTGGGAGTTGAAGGCCAAACCATCTCTGGACACACAGGATGAGAACCACTGTTCTACAGTGTAGATGCACCCCATGCCTCAGAATACCAGAGACAAGTGACAAGGTGGGAAGCATCTTAAAAGGCATTTCTGCTACTCTTGGCTGACTGCAGATATTGGATACAGAAGTTGTACTGTACAGTTCCCCCCTTCCCCATAGCAAATGAGTTGGCAAGTTAAATATAAAGCCATGGTAATAATTGAACATCCACTAAATTCAACGTGAGTTATTTCCAGCAAGTGAATTTAGGATAAAAAACTTTGATACAATGATTGATCAGCTGCCCCATAAAGCCTCAATTAATAGATGGCAAGATTTTAAAAGCTTATGCTACACTTGAAATTTCTTTCAGCATGACCTATGGACATTATTAAAATACATTTTATCTCATTAAATCTAAAAAGCTGAACTACTGCTCTCTTTCTGAAAAAGTAATTAATTAATATTCAATTGCACATACTATCCACTTAGCATTTTCTGAAATTTCATTACTAAGGATCATAGCAATCTTTCCCAGTCTCCCTGTCTTTCTCTGTCTGCCTTGCAAAAATTAAACAACGCAAAAATAAAATGTGAACACACAGAGACTGTTTTCTTTTATCTGGGATACAGGATCTGTTTCAGACCAAAGACTAAACTCAATCTTAGGGAAGCTCTCAGGGCCCATGTTCCATCAGTGGGTGGGATTAGAAGCAAAAGGGCAGAACCCAGAACATCAACATAGTTTAGTTCAAAGTGATGCTGCTGAGCTATCACTGAGGTATGCATTTCAACCTCTTAGATGTAATGGTATCATGGGAAACCTCAGAGGGCCATTTTGAGATTCTAGAAGTATTGGATGTAGCCCTAGGCCTGTGGTTTCTCACCCCCATTTTAGTTCAATTGTTTTCTTTTTAAAGCAAGTAATTATCACACGATTAAAATATTTGAAGTAGAAAACTTGAGGCTCTCTATACGATGATATGCTGGACCAGTGGTCACACGTAGCATAGCCAATTGTGAGAAATGATGCGAGTAATGGTCCAATATCTGTAGAACTATAAAAATGTTGCCTATCCGAGATTTAAGGGATTACTGTCTAAATGTGTCAAATTAAACTTCTTTATACACACTAGAAGAAGAAACGGGGAAAGAAAACTTATGATACAGTATTTCAAGGCTGAATTCAGGATATCCATGCCTTATCTATGGAGAAAATCTTATGGGGATTGGTCAACCGAGATTTGATCATGCCCAAGCAGAAACAGGTCATGATTCACAGATCACATAAGCTCTTATTCTTTACTTTCCTTAGGCTTCTGGTTGCCTAGATAGTTTTTTACAGCTATCTGTATAACATTTCCTTATAATAATACTGTAATTATCCCTAAGTACACTAATTTATTTTTTGTTCCTGGGATTCAGCGCCACTTCTTGTAACCCATTTATTCAGTTATGTTCTGGGGTTATAAAATGATATCAGTAGCAGCTACTCCCTGAGACAGTGGGATCATAATGTCCTGATAACAAAGGTCCTATCTTTTCTTCCTGCTGCCTCAACCTGTTGTCTCACTTCTCTTGCCTATACATAGGAAACGTCAGCAGAAACAACAGCTCTCTGAGACCTATATTAGCTAACAAAACATACCATATATACCAGTATCACCGTTCTTTGGGCCATTTTAACAAAAAGCCAAATCATAGTTGGGCATTATGGGCATGAACAGAAAAAAAGATTTGGGTGTTCTCTCTTTCCAGTGGATGAAAAGTCAAGCAGTGCTGTTTACACAACAGCAACAACAGAAACAACAAATAGTTTATAAGTCTTAGAGCAGTTGTTCTCAACCTGGGGTCCTCAGATGTTTTTGGCTTTCAACTCCCAGCTGGTAAACTGGCTGGGATTTCTGGGAGTTGTAGGCCAAAAACATCTGGGGACCCCAGGTTGAAAACCAGTCTTAGAGTTTTCTCAACAAGTGCTAGGTCACATCTTTTTCAGTTGGTTCAAAGATTAATGTGAAGCAGAATTGGGAGACTTTGCTATATGTGTCCAATCCAATGAAAACACTATACAAAGGCAAGACCTACCTTCCCAAGCCACGTGTATTTACTGTATTTTACCTGTTATTATAATTTACTGATTCGTGGACTTATCTACATGTAGAAACCAAAAAAACCCCTCTTAAATTTTTGATGTTTGCAAGCATTTACGAGTATAATGGCAGGGCAGCAATCAAACCAAATTCTGATACTATATTAAGCATTTATTTTTTTCAGTACTTTCAAAGAATTATGACAATGCAGAAGTACTCTGAATGTTAAGAAACAAGCAAGCAAAGTAATTTTACAAAAAAAAAATGCATTTATGTGGCTATAATCTGTAATCACTAACTACAACTAACTACTGCGGAAATGGGGAATCTCCACGCTGCAGAAGTTTTCCATCTGTCTGCAAGAGTTTTCTGCTATTATTTTCAACCAGGGACCACACATTAAAGAAATCATGAAGAAATGTGAGAGAAGGTGGTGGGGTGAGAATTGGCCCCCATCCACCATTAGAGGTCTGTTTTAAAAAAAAACTTTTTACATCTTTACTTTTTGAAACCTTTGTTTCACTTTACCTTTTAAACTTTTATTGCCCAATTTCTGGTTTATATACAAGTGTACCTCAGTTAACAAAGTATCTGACAATCAGGAAGGCTGATGAAAGCCAGACTTATGTTTGTTGTAGCAATGGATCTTCAATAAACACTGCAATTGATCTTAGAAAGAATGGAATTCTACTTTTGGAGATTCTATTGAAGCTTTGTGTGCTTACATACAACAGGAAAGGTAAACAGCTGCCACCAGAATCACTTATGAAAGATATGAAGAGGAAAATAGGAGAAAAAAGCAAAAAGCAAATTGTCGAAGGCTTTCATGGCTGGAATCACTAGGTTCTTGTGGGTTTTTTCGGGCTATAGAGCCATGTTCTAGAGGCATTTCTCCTGACGTTTCGCCTGCATCTATGGCAAGCATCCTCAGAGCATCTGAGGATGCTTGCCATAGATGCAGGCGAAACGTCAGGAGAAATGCCTCTAGAACATGGCTCTATAGCCCGAAAAAACCCACAAGAACCTAAAAAGCAAATTACTCTGTTTCTACAGCTACCCTGGTATGTTTGAAAAGCATAGATATGTTAGCTTCAATAGCAAAATAAAAATCTAAGGAGGGTGTTGAAAGAAAAAAAAGTAATCCTTGGATGCAAAATAATAATAATAATAATAATAATAATAGTAATAATAATCTTGGAAGAAGCTTTCAAGAGGTCTGTAGAAGATCCAGAACATTTTTGTTTATTTGTGCAATCCTTACCTCACCTAGTTTACAATAAACATTTTTTGCTGAAAATGTTTGAACTGCTCTTCCTTTTTGTGGTGTGGGACATTATACTTATTTTTTCTATATTACTTTTTACCCTTGTTTGCTGTTAAAGAAGTAAAGTTCAGGAATACATCTACTTTGTTGATTGAGGTATATCCATAATTTGATGTGTGATGTCCTACATTCTGAACTAATTAAATAATGATTATATGAAAGGTAGAGTACATAAAAGAAATACAGAGCATGTTACTACAGACAAGACTTTCAGGATGGTTAGGCCTATTAGCTCGAAGAGGAGCTAGAAAGAAGTGACCTAAACAGGAGTTGTTCAATTAGAAATAGCAAGCTCTTCTGCAGAGCATTGTAAGAGAGATTAAAACTAACACCTTTTTGGTGTAAGCCACCGCAACTGCAAATCTAATTTAAAAGATTTTGAATATTTTTTGAAAAAAGATTGCTATCACTTTAGTTGAAATTTAGCTCTGAACACCATGATAGACATCATCCTAATTAATGAAAATCAATGTTAAATGTATTTTTTCAAGCAGATATTCTGAATTTAACAGGTACTGATCTAACTGGCATTTACAACTGATTCACAACTTTGTTTAATTAGGTATTAATTAGGTATTAAACTAGGTCTATGTTCCAACACACACGGCTGTTTTCAGACAGGTTTATTATCTTTAACACATTTACTCTCTGATCCGACAGGCAGATTTTTTGAACTGCTCACTTTTCCTTTTACAGTAAAAGAAAAAGAAAATGACATCTTGGATTCAGGAAATCTCCCTAAGGAGATGGAGACTTTACACACATTTAAAAAGAGAATTACTTCACAGAACAGATCTTTAAACAAAAATATAAAATCTTGATATATAATATTGAGAATTCAATCATAAAATCAAGGAGTCATGGTGGTGCAATGGGTTAAATCCTTGTGCTGGCTAAACTGCTGAGCCAAAGGTTGGCAGTTTGAATCCACGAGATAGGGTGAACTCCCATCTGTCAGCTCCAGCTTCCCATGCGTGGACATGAGAGAAGCCTCCCACTGGATGGTAACACATCTGGGTGTTCCCTGTGCAATGTCTCAGCAGACATTCTCTCACACTAGAAGTGACTTGCAGTTTCTCAAGTCGCTTCTCACACGATATTTTTTTTAAAAATAATCATAAAATCTAAGCATTTTTAAATCACAAGAATAGTCTGGGAACTTCTCCCGCAAGCCTTGAAATGAATGCAAATTACTCAAGAAGACAGAACACACACAGAAATGGTACAACTTATTGCAGGCACTTAAGTAGTCTATTCTGAAGTGCAATTATTGACTTATATTTGTAGTTGATAAAAAAACTTCACTGTACACAGTGAAGGCAGACAGAATTATTTCCTTTTTTTAATAAAGATCATCATCCTGATGTAAAATGAATACACGGAGTGGAAAGGAGGAATGGTTCAAAGCACTGTGCGATAGACATGTTAAAGAAAAACAATGGCCCGACTGTCCAGAAAACAGAAATGGTCTAGCAGTATATATAAAAAGAAAACCGTTGTCTCCAGTTGTGGAGTTTGTTTCTGAAATGTACCAAATACAAAAAAGAACAAGAAAAATGAATAATAGGCAGCAGCACATTGTTGGCTGGGAGTAGAATATTATTTACAGATCAAAAACTATCAAAATGTATTCAGTCACTTCGGTATAAAGCTTGAGAAATTGCATTTTATAGCAAAAGAATCTGCATGTTTTTTCCTCCAATTCCTGAAATTTATTCAGATTGAAACCTTTGAAAGTAAGCCCCATGATTGTGAAACCTGTCTGTTTCAGATTTCCTTCTCTCTCTCTCTCTCTCTCTCTCTGAATATCAGAGTTGAAAAATATCTTATTGATATATATGAAAAATTGAAAGCAACATAGATTCTATATAGGCTGGCTGTTTGTTGAAAGCCAAATGCTTGTGCAATTAGAATATGATTGTTGGGTCAAAGACTAATATGTAAAGACAAAAATAGTTTAAATAAACTATCAAAACTTTACAAGGCATATGGTGGCAATAGTATGATACATGGGACCCTATGCTACGCTGCTTGCGCAACACGGGTCTGAATTAGGCAACACGTGCGCGAGTGAGCGCACCAAATGAGAGATGCAGCTGCGGCAGAGTAGTTGCAATGGAAGGAAGGATAAAAAGGGGGGGGGGGGAGAAAGATGACCAATAGAAGGAAGGATAAAAGGAGGGGGGGGGGAATAATGTTAATTACCTTACCCTTATCCTGTTCCTCCTGAGTTAAATTACTTCTCTGCTATCCTGTCGCAGCTGCGTCTCTCACTCGCTCCGCTGTCTCGCACATGTGTTCCCTTCATTAATTCTGACCAGCATTGCACAACTAGTGTAGGGTCCCAGCTATCATATGATTGCCCATATGGTTACTCAAAAAATATTCACTGAAGGGAAATGAAATTGTTTCTTTTAATTGCTTCAACAAAAATCTGAACTGATACATATTAGTTCAAAGGTTGAAATCCACTACACATTCATTTGGTTATGAGTTGAATTGCACACCATGGGCCTTGCCTATAAAGAAATATGTCTAATAACATGACTCCATCTTTTCTTTTTGGGCTTTTAAATAAGAATTTTAGTCTCCTGGAAGGGAGAAAGCATGCACTTTACCTGCTTCACTGGAGGCTGCTTTGTGACTGAAGGATTTTCCATGGCCTCATTTGCCACCTTGTTCTGATTGTTGGAACAATAGTGATCATCTTCTATTGTAATTTGTTCATTCTCCTCTGCTTCCAATTGACTCTGATTGAAACGTAGGGAACCTTTCAGAATATCCTTGATCTGTTAGGGAAGCAGAGGGAAAATCATATACTTCAGGTATATTCTAACATTTGCCACTTTAGTCAGAAATTTGGAAAAAGAAAAACACTGTCTCTGAACAAAACTATTAAGGCATGATGGAATAGTACAGAATGAGCAAAATGACGTAGGAAATGCAAGACAGCAAAATACAGCATGGCTATCGAAAATCATTAAAACAGTGACCCATGTCATTGTTATTGATTCAACTATTGTCAAGGACTGAATCAGTCCACCATTCCACAAAAGTATAATGTAATGCAGGCAAAGGGGCATAGCTCATAGCTGATACATTCAATGCTTGTTGTTTCACATACAATGATACTGGAATATCAGAAAGATACTAAATGCCCTCCACAGCTCTGGATGGGATAGGTTATTGTTCTGTAATGGGAAAAAAGGAGCAGTTGCGCAAAATATCTTTACAAAGAGAATAACAGTGTCCAATATTCAAAATCAACTGAAATGAAAGTTGATTTGAGATAATACAAATCCAAGGCAACTCAAAACTGGAAAATACTATAGAGACATTAGATTAATGATCTACCCACATGCTTTGTCTGTTTCATTGAGTCAAATAAGTTTCTGTTCACTGAGGGCTGTGAAGTAATTTTTACAGACCAATCAGATGTGCATTGTTTAGGATAATACAACAGGGTATAATTTAGCGCAAGTACCCGAAATAGAAATATGGAGTTATAATTCTTTGGAAAAAAGGTTTTAGCACTTTGATGTACCTCTTAAGAAATAACTTGTCATCAGTAGTGGTCTGAATGAGGGCAAACAAACTGAAACTTAATAATAATAATAATAATAATAATAATAATAATAATAATACTTTATTTATACCCCGCAGTTAAAATAAATCTCATAACAGAAAATAAACAATAAACAATAATAGTAACACAGGCATTTAAAAACATATGGCTGGGCCAAATGTAATGATTTAAAATTAAAAAAAAATAATTCTGGGCATGAACAAGGTAGGATATAACTGGGATAGAGTTTTCAGAGAGAGATGGGGGCACGCAGGCAATCCTAAATCAATGATAAAGTGCATGTAGAGGGCATATTGCTGAGAGTTTTCCTTATGCTCGGAAGGCACACTGGAACAACCACATTTTTAGGCTCCTCCTAAAGACTGCCAGAGTTGGGGCATGTCTGATGTCCTTGGAAAGTGAGTTCCAGAGTCGAGGGGCCACCACCGAGAAGGCCCTCTCCCTCATCCCCATCAATCAGGCCTGCAATGGAGGTGGGAGCGCGAGCAGGTCCTCTCCAGATGATCGAAGAGATCGTGTGGGTTCTTACACAGAAATGCAGCCACGCAGGTAGGCAGGTCCCAAACCATTCAGGGCTTTGTAGGTAAGAACCTGCACCTTGAATTGGGACCGGAAAATGAACGGCAGCCAGTGGAGCTCCTTAATCCAGACAAGACAGAGGAACTCCTGGTTAGTCGGAAGGCAGATCAGGGAATAGGGATGCAGACTGTGGTGGATGGGGGTCACACTTCTCCTAAAGACACAGGTCCGCAGTTTGGGGGTCCAGGTATCTGCAGTGGCCAGGAGGGCCTTTGCACAATTAAAACTTGTGCACCAACTGCGCCCATTCCTTGAGAAGCCAGATCTGGTCATGGTGGTAAATCCCATAGTTACATGTTGTCTGGACTACTGTAAGAAACGCTAAATCGCCCGTAAGGGCTGAGAATGGCGGTCAATAAGTGCATCTAATAAATAAATAAATAAATAAATGGGGCTGCCTCTGAAGAGTGCTCAGAAACTTCAGCTGGTCCAAAGAGCTGCAGCTAGGTTGATAACTGGGGCTGGCTACAGGGGGCAGACAACCTCCCTGTTGTAGCAGCTCCACTGGCTGCCAGTCTGCTTCTGGACACAATTCAAAGTGCTTGCTGTGACCTTTAAAACCCTAGATGCTTCAGGTCTGGGCTATTTGGCTGACTGCATCCCCTTGTACAAACCTGCCCGAGCCCTGAGATCTTCAGATGTTCTTCTTGGTCCCACCTCCATCTCAAGTTCAGTTGGTGGGAATGAGAGAGCGGACCTTCTCCGTGGCTGCCCCTCAACTCTGGAACTTCCTGCCCAGGGAAGCCAGCATGGCCCCCTCCCTGATGTCCTTCTGGCAGCAGGCTAAAACCTTTTTATTCAGACAGGCTTTCAATGTTTGTATATTTGTATATTTTAAAATGTGTGTTAATGCTTTTAAGTTAAGTTGCTTTAAATCCTCTTCAGGGGAGATAAAGAGGAGCATAAATATAATAATAATAATAATAATAATAATAATAATAATAATACTTTCTATTTCAGGTTGTGAGAACAGAGGCCACATCTACACTGACCATTAAATGAAGAAAGTGGTTTTGCTGTGCAGATGATTACACAGAAAATTCTGGAACCAATGTGAGGCTCATATGGTGATTACAGAAACCACAAAACACCAATGCACATTAAGGGCTTTCTTTTCACGTACTTTTGTAGGAGTTTGTTGTCTAGCTGCTGGTTGGACATTGGCATAAATATTAGATAAAATATCTCCATTCTATCCACAACTATACCTGCTTCAATCCAGCCAAGGAAACCAAAACTTCATCTTCTTTATCCAAATGTTCTTGCAGGATGACTTCTTGAATATTTCCTGCAATGCCAAAACAATTATTTCATAAGAATACAAGACTCCAGATTACTGTCAACCAGCAGACAGAAATAAATGGATCCCCTCTATGGTGTTTTTTGAGTTTGTTAAATTGCAATTCCCTTCTGCCTTGGCAAGGATGTTTTTGACTATGAAAGGCAAGATGACCAAGTTGCAGTACAAAATTTTTTGCAGGGCACTGGTAGCAGAACACCTGATACAAATCTATACACAATACAAAAGGGTTTGATTTTCAATATAAGATAAAACATGGGTTCTTATCTGATGCTATAACAAATTCTGACCATGGTAGTGCTTCATGGTGACTCTAGTAAAGATATAGAACAGTGCTTCTTAAACAGTGGATCCTGACCTCAAATGGAATCTCTTTAGCTCAGTGGTGGAGACTCAAAAACAGGCAATAGTAAAAGTTTTTGAACACCACCATGTGGCTATTTTAGACATTTACAGGGATCTGCTGTGCAATATTTACAGTGCACTCTGCTGAGGATGCTTCAGCTGTGCTTCATAAAAAGGAAAACCAGCCTTTTGGCAAGCCTTGCAAATTCTCATGTAAATATTCCTCAGCTTTAAAGAGTAGAAAAGTTGAAGAAGCCCTGGTACAGAACACCTTGCTTTGGGATAAACAGGGATCCCTTTCTCCTAGCAATCTTTTCTTCTGGTTGGAGGTGGAGGATTAGGAGCTCTTGCCTCCTCCTCCTCTTTCTACTCCATGCTTCCTAGGATATGTCCAGAAGGTAGTGCTGAGGACACAGGGATTGCAGAGCCCCTGCAGGTGATGTCTTTATAGCAATGCAGCTCAGCTTGAAAATGCTGTGCACCACTATCACTACTTCTGCACTGGGCCCGCATTCTGACCTAGACCCTGCTGCTGCAACTGTAACATCCCTCCTACTCTGGATGACCGTCTCACATAGACCACTTCCTTGGCACCTTTTCCATCCCACCCAGGGTCCTCCTTGATGTTGACCATGCCCTCCACCTGCAAGAGGTATACCCTTACCCTTAAGTGTTTCTGTATTGGTGGGGCCTGGGAGGATGGTGTGGGAGGGGGCAGAGAAAGAGAACGTGATCATCCTCTTGATACAGCTGATCATCCCCTTGAACCAGTGCAGAGTGCTCATAAGCACCTAAGAAGGCGCAGTGCCTCTGCCACTTCTCTACTGGGAATCATGCCTGATCAAGTCTTGCAGGAGTGCCTGAAGCCTCTTGCTCAGGGTTTGCATGGACTGCTGGTCATGCTGCTCAGTTTGTCCATTTGGGATTATTATCCCCCCCCCCCCCCGGCTGAAAGGACAGCAAGCCCAAGAAGGGCTGGAAGGCCCTTTTCTCTTACAAGCACATAGCCACCCACAACTGTGACTTCCTGGATTTTTTTTCAGTCTGTCACTGATTAAATTCGGAGAAGTGTAACCCATGGATATGGCTTACACTGTTGATATTGGAGTTTATGGTTGAATAGGTGAAGACTACTGCATTTGCAATCAAGTTTCCTAACCACTCGAACTAACAGGGTAAATTGAACATATGAGTGAATGGCAAAAACTAAGGCAGACCAATTAAGTCATGTAGGCATAAAAAAGTGAACACCTGGAATTACAGCAGATGGGATATTTAAATCTAGCAATGCAGGCAGCAATTTTATTGTGCTTTTTCCTGAGTTTGAGGTTTGCAATTCTATAGATAACTTTGCACCGCATATATGACAAAATGCCCATCTGGTAATATTTCTGCTTTGTTTTTTCTTCCTATCTGAGGCTTCTCATATAAAATTATAATACTTGAAATTTCAGTCTTAAAAGATAATAAAATTTTAATGAGCTACATTAAAATGTGTGGGTTGGGGGGGGGGGTAAGGCTCAGAATAACTTTTCTGGAACAATGAGCACTGATATCACACAAATGAATTATGAGACATATAAATTATTTGTAAGGCAAACAAAATCTGTTTCTGTGTCATAAATGGCTTTCCTGAATTTTGGCTTATGTTGTTCAAAAGCAGATAAAAGCCATGATTCTACATCAGGAAATCTGCAATTAATATACATACCTCACTATCTACCAGATGAAAGATGGCTTGGATTCCAAATAAATACCTCGCAAATAGTAATATATTTCTGTAATTTTCTTACATAGGTTAGAATTTAATCACAGATACTAGCTGTAATGATGAATGGCATCAAGAATTCAGGAGTACTTCTGAGGAGAAGATGTAATTTGCAGCCCACGCTATTTGGCAAATAATAATGAAACAGGCTCTTTCAAAACCTGAGTTTTGAATCCCAAAGCACACAGGATTACATGAATTTCCAGAGGAATGGCTGTGTTGGTCTGCTGAAGCAAAATCTACAGAGTCTTGTCTTTTAACAAATGCACGATGCTATAATATTATTTGTCTTTACTGTGCCACAACAGATTTAGATTGTTTTGTCAGGCAATGGAAAAATAAGTAGCAAAAGCAAAAAAATAAAAAAAATAAAAAAAAATAAAAAAATAATAATAAAAAAGGAATAAAGGTATTGTTCAGAAAATGAACATCTTGTCTCACACCAAAAGCTCCAGTAGAAAAATATAGTGGCCATAAGTCCCATTGCAAATTTGCAATTAACATGCATGGACGAAAGAATATGGTGCAATGTGTAAGAAAACATTGGTATTGGAAAAATCGCTATATCCAGCTGATTCTTCTAGTTAGCAGCCCAACATATTTGAAATAATATCCAATATCTTTCAATGATAAACTGGAGAGCATAAAAATGCCAAATTAGACATGAGGAATAATTATGTGCCTTCTACACCCTGTTACCTAATAATCAAATGTATCTTATTATTACTAAGTCTGAGATGTAAGCCAAAGTTTTCTCTGAGGAATAAATACAAGTCACGTGGTACAATAAGTCAGAAACCTTATTGTGAAGGACCCATAATGCTAATATATAAAACATATTGCTTTATCAGTCCTACTGTGAGAGGATCCAGCTTAGCTAGGGGTGGACAAAATGCTGATTTCAAGATGATGTCAGTTCAACTATACTAGCTAGTGCTAGTGTGGGCTGTAGTCCAACATCTTTGCCCAACACAACCTGCACTCAATAAATACAGGCTTTCTGACTGCTTACAAACCCACAACCTTCGCTTGTCCTGTCCCTAATTAGTCAAAAACAAATGAGCTATGGTTTCTGATTATGGCTTGCTGGTAGAGGCAGGGGAAGAGAGAAAACAGAACGTTTGGTTTGAAGATCATATAAGACATAAGCTGCTAACAGAAAGGCATTCCCTGTGTCCTATCACTACCACCACCACCACCACCACCACCGGTATGGTGAAGATACATAAGAGAGCCTTCTTGGTTGAGGCTCCTACACTGTAGAACTTCCTTCTGAGGAGGCTGGTTTGGCTTCCTCGCTGGCTACTTTTGTGAGTAGGATCATACTTTTTTTTATTTATTTAAATGGGTCTTTGATTTCTAACTGGGTCTGGCAGAAAGATCTTTTAATGGAGTGTACTTTATCTTAGGCTACGCAGAAACTTTGAGTGTTTTAAATATTTTAATATAATTTTCTACTTAAGGGTTTTAAAGTTGTATTATGCTTTAATTCTACACTCTAAACTACCTTGGTTCCCATACAGGAAGACTGGAAGGATATTGAATAAATGCATAATTCCATTTTAGTTGCTTCCACTTGCAGCATAAGCTGTTGGCAAGCATATGTTATCGTAAGTGATAAGATGGCCTTTCATTGGGACTTAGGCAGCTCTGCTGTGTGAACCTGCCCAGTGTATAGACTTATAAGGATTTTTTTTTTCATGTCAGGAGCGACTTGAGAAGCTGCAAGTCGCTTCTGGTGTGAGAGAATTGGCCGTTTGCAAGGACGTTGCTCAGGGGACGCCCAAATGATTTTTTTGATGTTTTTATCATCCTTGTGGAAGGCTTCTCTCATGTCCCTGCATGAGGAGTTGGAGCTGATAGAGGGAGCTCATCTGCTTCTCCCTGGATTCGAACCTGTGACCTGTCGGTCTTCAGTCCTGCCGGCACAGGGGTTTAACCCACTGCGCCATGGGGGGCTCCACTTATAAAGATGAATAGAACCCTATGCCCTTTGGGATGAAATTATCTGAAGAGCTATATGATCCCATATGAGCCTGTTTGGGATTTGAGATGTTTAGAGGACAGCCTTCTATTTGTCCCACAGACAGGGAGGATGGGAATGGAAGAGAGGGTTTTCCTAGCAGCTGCTCCCAGGCTCTGGAACTCCCTTCCAAGAAAATCAAAACTAGTTTCGTCCATGTTTTTCTGGCAGCATGTAAATACGTTTTCGTTCCAGCAGGCTTTGGGGAACTATTTATGGGCAAATCATTTTTAATAATTATATTGCAATGCTTTTGCATTTCATTTTTAATTATATATTTCACATGGTTTTAATCATATTGTTGGTTTAATTATATTTTTGCTTTTTATATAATCCATTAATGAAATCCTTTAATTATATCTGTTTTAATTTTTGCACGTCTGTTTGTGTCTGACGTTGTTGTTTGTTGTCAATAATAGTGGATGCGGATAAACAAAAATCTCCATGTGGATTCATTTCATGTTCCTTTTTTATTACTTCCTGGCTTTGGTCTTGAGTTATTCCCATTGGCTAACTTCTAACTGGCATTGAGCCTTGGTTATTCTCAGACTGTCTCTCAAGCTTTGACCTGGATTTCCTCAACACTGCTTCTGTCTCGCTGAATCTTCATGTATGACCTTCATGTATGACCTTTTGACTTGGATTATTGATGCACACATCTTGGCATTTGCTACCCCTAGAATATTGTGCTGGATAGGGTTACATCCCCCCCCCCCCAAATCAGAGGTCTTAAAATTGTTGTTCTCCTGGATGCCAAGGTTTCAGGGGTGGCCAGGAGTGTTCTTGTCCAGTTAAAACTAGTGCACTAGCTGCATCAATTCCTGAAGATGTCAGATGTGACTATGGTAAAACATGCTGTTTCAATGTTTGTCATGCCTCCTCTTTTAAAACTGTATAGAAAATTCAGTAGGTCCAGAATACTGCGGCCCAAGTTCCGACAAGAGAATGTATAACTCCCATGTTGAAACAGTTCTTTGTATTGGATCCAGTCTAAGCCTTATCTCTTTATATGTTACATTTCCCAAGTCATAAATGGGGGAGGGGCAGTATGTCCATTGTCCAAGTCGCATCACTCTCACAGGTCTGTATGGCAAACACTTAGAAAAACAAAGAGGGCCTTTGGTGGTTTCTTTTAATCTATGCTGTAAACTGCCAATTTCAGAAGATGGGATACCATTTAAATAAGCAGACAGATAAATAGACAGATAGTTTAACAGGACAGGGGACAAGATGAGATATAAATAAATAAAACACAGATAAAACTAATTATAATATCCTCCTGCCCAGTTACAGTGAGTAGCACAGAGCCAGTTCTATTAAAACCTACAAATATTTTGAGACTGCATACTTCATTGCAAGTAAAAGCCTCCATTATTTAAAATAAAGCTGATAGCCATTCCTTTTGTATGTGACAAGATGCAGCAACCCATTGTAGATTAAAATGCCTGTTTAAATAAGGGCTTGAGTTCTTTAATTATTCCCCAAGAGAACATGTTAAGATAAAGTTTAGGAACAAAGCACCCTACCCAGGGATTTGTAACACAAAGTTTTGGTAGAATAAAGAAAAATAATGATATAGTCAGGCCTGATTAATTTGGGTTAGATTCTGATATGCACATTTAACTTTCAAGAGCTTACAGGACAGCACAGATCACATCTTCTTGAGTTATGCCTTTAGGTGAGAAAGCTAAATATTTATGTGAAAAGAGTTATTGGAAGAAACAAAAGAAACCTGTGTAGACTTAAAAAATGATGTTCAAGAAGGCTGGAAACAACTGCTTATGTAAGATTTATGGTAGAAAAAATATTCCAATCCATTGGATAGTGAATTTTATATCTAATGCATATTGAATGCTGAGGGATGTGGAAACGGAAGTATAGCACCCAGAATACTGTATGATTGTCATCTCTGCTCTGTCTGTAGTGGGAATATGGGCCTTCAAGTAGCCTGTGATAGCAGCTTACATTTAGAGAGCTGTGAAAAGTTCTTGTACCTGTTATTCTATTACAAAGCACTATCAAGAATAAATACAAATTTAACTCCAACAGGGCCATGGTAATTTCAAACCTTTGTCAGAAAGTCTCCCAATAGAAACAAGACAATTGGGTCATCAGGTGAACAGTCTAAAACACAGAAGATAAACATAGCATCTAAGCAGCAATGTATCAGCTGGGAAAAATTCTGCATTCCTATTTTTTCCAGTTTTTCATGAAGAATTCAAGATTCTCCTCACCCCACCCTTCTTTTAAGCAGCGAGGTACGCATTTGCCTTTGGAGATGACTACAATTTGCTTCCCCCTATCCTTGACTCTGAGAGAAAAGGAGTAGAGAAGAATGAAATGGGCAGAGTCTTGGTTTTCTCAATACGGCCAGAACAAGATGTTATGAAAACGTGCTACAGCAGCCACTGGAGGTTTGGAGTGAGTTCTAGTGATCTCAGTTGTATCTTTTAATAAGCAAAAAGAGTAAACACAGCAACCTACTCAGAGGGTCCTTTCTTTGTATTACTAGGCCCCTAGTAAGTCTCTCTCTGTTTCTCCTTCACTCAGGCATGCAGATTTCCCTTCTTATGGATTCCACTTTACCCCTTCAAAGCAGAATTGTAAAACAGGGTCAATATTGTACAGAAATATTCATGATTTGGAAATATTTCTTTCCCCTTCTAGCTCTGTCTGAAGATTTTGAGATTTGCATAAACCTTATACTTTCAGGCTTATTTTTGCCATCTTTCACCCACTTTCTTTTGATTCTATTAATTCTATATGTATGCCAGAACTGCAGGGTGCCACAGGAAAGAAACTAACTCCCACAACACTGGGGGAGATTTACTATTTACCTTTTCAGTGCAGTGTTCAATTTTAATTAAAATGCTATCATACACATATATTATCTACTCAGAAGTGAGTCCCAATGAGATAGAAAGATGGCAGTCAAAGTGGAATAATGGTGTGATAATTGTGTAGTGTGAATGGGCCTCTGGGTCAGTACCTACAATGCAATCTTCAGAAGCAATGCTGAAGATTTAATAAACAGTGCTACTTCTCCAATATTATAATGAAAAAGTGTGATTTCAAATTTATTATTTCCTAAAATAGCACGCAAAATGTGAAATTTCTCCTCTGTTTATCAATCTTTACCACAAGAAGCAATTTATCATTCTTCTAAATGCTGCATTTAGTTTATTCAAGGAACCACACTCATTTCCATAGTAACTTGGAGTGAAGGGCCCAAATATATAATTATGTTTATGTGGCACAGTAAAAGCATTAGATAAACACTGGATGAGAATGCTTTTGTATAAACACAGAAATAAAAATTACTATTTTAACTTATCTATTCCTCCTTTACATTCCATGGAATACAATTATACCCTTGACAGTATTGGATCAAGCCCATGGGAATGAATTTATATGTTTGAATAGAAACATATCATGGATAAGGAAAGTTATCTTTTAACAAACCAGTTCTCTGATTGTAGTATATTACATGCACAAGAAAAATAATCAGAACAGTGATTAAATTCTTCTTAAAGTTAGGAACCTGACAATATTAAACTGCGTAGCAATCTTCAGTTATTTGTGGCAGATCTAGACTGAGATTTAAGGGTCGACCTGTCTCATAGCCATCATGTTTATAAGTAGTTTCAATTCAAAGACAAGCCCTTTGGTATATATGCATTAATGTGGATACAAATATACAGTGTTCCCTTGATACTTCGCGGTTCACTTTTCGTGGACTCGCTGTTTTTGCCTCCTGGCAACTATGGAGTGTGGAAGGGGGTTTTACCCTCCCCCTCAGGAGAGAAGCAGCCAATCCTTAAAAAAAAGAGAAAGGAGATACAAAGCAGTATGCAAATTGCTGCCTTATAGACCCTTCCTTATAGATAGCAAAATAATAATAATAATAATAATAATAATAATAATAAAAAGAAAGAAAATAAAATAAAAAAAGGTGACAGGTGCCTTTAAATCTCTCCTTGCTTCTGCCTCACCCTCGGAATGTGATATATATAGTATGCCTACTTGGTGGATTTTCACTTTTTGTGGGTGGTCCTGGAATGTAACACCTGCGATAAGTGAGGGAACACTGTACATCACAAAAAATATTACTGTAGACTCCATTTACCATCCTAAGTAGACAGAAGTAGAAGAGTAAGCTTGCATGAAAATTTATTAGAAATACATTGTTTGATACAAAGCCTACTTTTAGGTAAAGGCTCTAACACAGGCATGGGCAAACTAAGGCCCGGGGACTGAATGCAGCTCCCCTGGGCACTTACCTGAGGCCCTCCTCATTTTCCCTGTCCTCTTGGCATAAGGACATGGTGGCCTGCTGCATCCTTATGCCAAAAAGATGGAGGAGAAAGGCATGTAGCAGCTGAGGGCCCTCTGGAGCGCTCTCAGCCACCATTTGTCTCACCCTCCTCCTAACATAAGGACAGTACAAGTGACCCTATCCTGATGCCGGGAGGATGACTCAAAGGCATGTGGCAGCTGAGAACCCTCCAAGAGGACGGCCTGAGGTTCACGGCAGTTGCTGTGTGTCCTGCCTTCCTCCCAACATAGGTTTGGGGCAAGCAGCCCCATTCTTATGCTGGGAGGGCAACTTGAGGATGACCCGGGTCCTGCTGTGCTGTGCTCACAATGTGGCCCCAGGCAAAAAAGTTCTCCCATGCCTGTTTTAACACCTAGTCATCAGATTGTGCTTGGTACAGTTTTTACCCTCTCCTGGAAGTTAAAACATGTGCAGCCCTTTTGATGGAAAAAAATATTTGAAAGATCACTAGATGGAAAGTTTGCAAAATGATATCCATTTGCAAATGCAGATCTTGCTTTTCATTTCTACTGACATCTTGATGAATGGAAACCCAGCAATAACTAAAATATAGAAAATGTTGTTTTATATGACAGCTGGGAAATGCTAAACATATTTAGATATGAAATAAAATGGTTAGTACTGTGGGCCACTGGTATCCACAGAGGTATGGTTCTAGGCCCCACCCCTGCAATCAAAATCCATAGATGCTCAAGTGTCATTACACACAGTGGTACAGTGGAACGGTGTTCCTTATAGAAAATGGCAAAATCAAGGATTACTTTTGGGATATTTTGGGAATATTTTCAAGTCTTGGATGGTTGAATCTGTGAATATAGATAGCCAACTGATGTTGCTTGCAGGTATATGGGTTAAACAAAAATCTAAACGATTAATGAACAACTGGAGTAAAATGGCCTGCAAACCATCACTTGCAACACTGCATCAATTGCAATGAAGAATTCTTGCAACCAGTGTTTATGGCTAAGATTTTAAAAATTAAAAAAAAAAATGCAGATCCCCACTGTGATGTTTTTAAAAGGGGCAATTCCAGTTTTTCCTCCTAAATTTCTTCCTGATTGAAGAGTACTGTTTTCCTTTGTCCTAGTAATTGCTACCATTCCTCTGGCTTGCATTTTCAAAATTTGTGAATATATTAGTGATTTAATTGTTGTAAAACCTGTTTCTTTTATCTTTGAAAGCTCACTAGAGCCTGTGAATGAGAAATATTTCTGAAAATCTTGCTACAGGGATGGTATCAGGAAACAACTGCTGATACATTTCCAAAACCGACATGATAAATTTTCTTTCATTTTAAAATTATTAAAATTTGCACTAAAATTTGCAGGTATAATGCTGCTTGTTCAAGCAGCAAATCACCCAGACATTCCTGGCACCTGATGCTGAAAATTGCACAAGTGCTTATCCTCTTAGAGACTAAATTTTGTAATAAATTATATAATATGCAATTTCTACCCTTTCGTGCTACCCAAAGTTGGCTGCTTGCATTGACCAACCCACTGTTCCCAATATTAGGGCTCTCCCTTATGAATAGTTTGTAATAATGCTTGCCTAATGGCCAAGGTGATGTGCAGTCTAAGTAAGAGGAGGTGGGGGACGGGATGGGACAAGACTCATCACTCAGGGGTAACATGAATGTTCCTGCAGTGGAGACTGATGCTACTTTTCAAATTATTATTTAAATTATGCTTACTTCAGTAAAAACAACACTACAAAATGATAAACACAAAAAACACCATATGAAAACAAAACAAAACAAAACTCATATTTCATCCCCTTAAGCTATAATCAATCATCCAGCAGTCAAAGCATACTTTTCTATCCTGTCTTGAAAGAGCGCAATTTCACAAGTGTACTGAACCTGATGGCGCATGTATGTGTGTGTGTATATATGTATGTATGTATCTATATCTATATCTATATATCTATATATATATATATATATATATATATATATAATATTAGATGATGGTGCTTCTTTTTCACAGTTGAAAATTTGCATAGCAGTTCTACTTTTCTTCAGACTTTGTGACACTTTTATTTAATTTGTGAAGTGTTCCTCAAAAGCTGGAAACATAGTCATCAGTGTCTATGAAGTAGAGCATGTTCTTACCCAAATGGGTGTTCATCGTCTTTGCACAGTATTTGCACATGGCTTCCAGTTCATTCAGCTGTCCTTGGAGAAATGAAATCTGAGCTTCCAACTCTTCTTCCTATAACAATATTTTAAAAAACATGGTCGCTTAAGAATAATAGCATAGTAGTATCCAACACAACTTGTCTTTATTGCATTTCCATCCCACTCTTTTTCTATGAAATACGGGGCAGCATACATCATGTCTCTATTCACACACCTGTCATTTTATCTTCATAATCTATGGAATAGCAGGAATCATCAATAGCATGGTCTGTGCTGTTCTCCGCTCTCTACTGGCCTCAATGAAAGCCTCTGTAAGGGGGTGTGATAATTCAGGAGGGAGGCCGAATGGTAGAAATTGTGTGACAGGAGATGAGTTGTAGGCATCTCCTTTGGATCTGAATACTGGGAGTGGAGACTTGGAGGGGACTAAGGACAAACCCTTCTCCTAGTGAGAAGGCCTTATGAAGGACCCAAGCTCTTCCTCTGGTAATAATTAAACAAAAGTTTGCCAAGGCCTGTATCTTGAAGATACACAACCATACTCTGTTCACAACAGAAATGCTCCAGATATTATTTTCTATGTCTGAAGAACAAAAGAGAAGCACATCTATCCAGTACTCAGTTTGGCCATACAGTCATTCGGATATGCCCTGGTCTTACCATTATGCAAAGTAGCTAGATTTTGGAATGCTATCTATTATATTAATTTTACATCCTCCCTATTTTACTGCTTGAGTCATCTCTGTCTGCATTCATTTCATACAAAATATGAAGTCATCACATATTATGTTTATACTTGTAAATGTTACAATATACTTTGTCATCCCCAAATCAGTCAAACAATGCAACTGTCCTCTATTGCAACAGACAGATGGTCTAGACTGCAAATTGTGTTATATCTGTAAGCATGATTCAGTGACATTAAATCAATGTAGATTTCTTAGCTATTATCAGCCTTTTGTTAGCTAAAGCATGCTACATATCACTGATTCCTTTCCAATGTCATCATAACATTCTTCGTATGGAAAAAGGCACAAGAATATTTATGGTGCTATTATTATGCTCTTTTATAGACTTTAGTAGAACAAAGTGATCAGCTTTCATATGCCACTATTCTGACATACTTTTTTCAGGCTTTTACCAGAAGAAAATGATTGACCTTTGTATGAGGTGATGCAGACTTCTAAATTTAGAAAGACCCAAATAAATGGAAAAAAGATTGCAGATACTGACTCTGTGCAGAGTAACAGCGGGTAAGAAGTACTTGAAAAAACACTGTTGGGAATCCAAGAGTGCGGAGCAAAGCAGCTTATCAGTGATACCTACAGTCAATAGTCGTTTTGGGGAGGCTGAAAGAGTAATCCACCATTTATGTACTTATTCCCTTGTGCCAACCATATCAAGGGAGGAGTCTTCAAAAATTCTATTCCGTTCATACTGCTGATTTCTCTGTTTTCCTTCAGTTTGATCTCATAGCATTGTTAACCAGACAGAAAAATACTGAATATTAAAGAACAGACAGAACAAGTATTTTTTATATCCTTGGGTGAGTGTGAGTTGCAGCTTCAGCTTCCCTGGATAGACTGCTGGAGCAACCTCTCATTCTCAGGAAGACTGAGGAATAATTTAACATCTATAATAAAAGATAACTTCCCTCTAACTTGCATAAATTTGGATTAACGGACAATGACGTCAACTCAGAGGGCTGATGTCATTGTTATAAATATCATTAGTTTTAATAACTGAAAATAAATGAAACCTCTCAGTGGGTTGAAAGGTGACTTGGCTAACATTTTTAAAAAACGTTAAATCCTATGAAGGAAACCTATGGACTCTTGGTGATGCCTGTAAATCTGCCTCTCAAAGAAATATTTGTACATGAGGTGAGGTGACAATTACTTCCACTTACTGTCCAAAATTGTTGAAAAAATTGATAGTTGTGTTTTCAATAAATTAGGCCTTAAACCTTTTGCCAGATCCGATTGCAAAAATGCTAAATCTTCTTTGACAGAAGTTGAGTAATCTTGCACATTGTCCATGCACCATTTTTTGAATGATTCCAGGTATTTTCATAGATCATCTGAGTAACTATCTTGATAAAATAGTATTTGCAACTGCATCCAAGTCATCTTGATTCAACAAATTGCTCTGCTCAATCTTCAAACAGTTAACATCAACTAACCTGTTGATTGGGGTGGAGAACTGCACCTTGATGAAGTAAGTTCTCCGTTTGTGGCAATTACCATGACTACCCCACTTACATACTCATTAGCACTAAAAACCATGGCCTGCAAGGCCAATGAAGTATGATCAGAACCCCCTGGCGATGATACTTTGAATTATTGGCAGTGGTAGAAATGTATACAAGGGGCTTTTCAGCTATCATGCTTTTCTGTACATAAACTGCTATCTGTAGCACAAACTTTCTGCATCTCATTTGCAATGCTCCCACAGAAAAAAATCTGTTCCTGCCCAAAAAATCTGTTATGTTCAACAGCCCCTTCAAATAAACTGCTTTCAATGATTTTATTGCCTTTTGGACCACGTCAAAATTGTGTTGATTCCTTTATCAGTTGCTGTGAATGAGAACACTCTTGTCGAAGGCTTTCATGGCTGGAATCACTAGGTTCTTGTGGGTTTTTTCGGGCTATAGAGCCATGTTCTAGAGGCATTTCTCCTGACGTTTCGCCTGCATCTATGGCAAGCATCCTCAGAGGATACTTTGTACATGAGGATCTGAGGATGCTTGCCATAGATGCAGGCGAAACGTCAGGAGAAATGCCTCTAGAACATGGCTCTATAGCCCGAAAAAACCCACAAGAACCTAGAACACTCTTGGTTTGTTAATATATTCATCAACATATTATTTGTGCATACTTTGACATGTTGACTCTGTATCATTGGTGCAAAGTACAGCATCTCCAAGAGATGCATATGCAGAGAATTTTCCATCTCTGACCAAACTTTTCCATGCAATGAGCCATCCATTCAAACAGGCTTACATCTGTTGTTACCTTAATTTTCCCCTATGGAATATTTACTTATTTATCATGTCAGAAGCAAATTGAGAATGCAGTTATAATATATAGAAAAACCATAAACAAAGTTAAAAACTTGGCATTATACTAAATTTCCTTTGACCAGAATTTCTGGTCAAATGAATTGCAATTGTTTGAAGATGTGTCACTTATTTATCACTTTAAATCCTAAGCAACTTTGATGCAGTCTTTTCTCAGAAGGCAAGTGGCAATTGTCTTTGTCTTCTCAATACTTACTTTGTTTATATTTTTAACCATCTCATTTATTACTGAAGGCATAGTTTAATTTCTAAATTAATGAAAATTATTCTAAACAATATTTAGAGAAAATAGAATGAGAAATAATATCATAGAGGAAGAGATAAATAAAAAGCTTGACCAGTTGGCTAGAAAGAGGAAAGAAAACTGAAGAGAGAGAGGGGAGCCAATACTATTAATGGAATGGAAGTTTTCAGGACTCCTGCCTTAATCTGTTTGGCGCAAAGGGATAAATCCACAGGGGATTACTCATTCAGCCTGCCTGAGAATGGAATACTCTGTATTTGTTGTAAAACATAGGTATCTGCAAAAACAGATTCAATGCCATCTGAACAAAGTTGATTAATATGCCATCTTGGCAGACACAACAAAATAATTACAAGATTTGGACTTCCATGGCAGCTAAAAACAGTGTTAACAGCAAGACAAGCAACAACAAGGAATACAGCAGTAATGATGTTAACCAAACTATTCTGCCTTGAGAGAAATCAAAGAGATGAAAATTCAAGCCATTAGATCACTCTTTCTGAAAACAAACGGCCATCAGTTCTGGGAAATTAATTTCTAGGAAATGGCAACAATGCCAGCCATGTATAATATTCTGCTCTAGACCATGGTAATCTAAAGATACTGTCAGCAACTCCTTGAATTCTATCCAGAAGTGAAACAGAATTTTTGAAACAATAAAAATACTGCTGTTTCTTTCACAACTTTTCTATTAACGAAGACTATTTTTTTTACAACAACCACATAGCATGTTGTGTATAATTACACTACCAGTACAAGACTTGCAACTTGATTCCCTCCAAATGCTCTTGGACCACAATTTCTCACTTAATCGGCCATGTAGTCTGATGTCATTTGGAAGGTCATGAGTTGTTCACCTCAATTCTAGTAAGATAAGATTCTGAAAATAGATTCTTTTGCTTACACTAGGAACATGTAATCTATTTTCCTTTCTATAAATGTTGTAGACTTCGTAGCTGTCTCAGAACCTTGGCAGCACAACGATGTTATTCCTAGTCCAATGACACCCGAATCTACTAATGTGGACAGTCACTATCTATTTTTATAGTTTAAATCAGAGCTAGGGATTTTTCTTATTTTACAGCTGAGGCATACAAAATTTGTTTTAAACACACACAATATTTATTTTGGCTTGAAATGCAGCACTCTTTCAGGTGCTACAACATCTTTTAATCATGTGTCCATATACCACACCTGATTCTAGTTCTACCTTGTGCAAAGAACGGGCTGAAATCTTTAATCTATCTTAAAAATCTGGCTGTACAGAAAAATGTGGGTGGCGATTAAATATCACCCCAAATTATTTCTGGAAATATGTACTTAAGACTCAAATAATATGTCTCACACATCTTTCAACACAAATGAATGAAACTAAAAACTAGATATCTCATCATATCTCTGCCAGCCACTAGACCCATATTCACACATTAACAACAGAAAAAGCTAACGTGCATGCCTGATGAACCCGTGCACTGAATGCTACCTATCCTTTAGTGTGTGCTCCATCTTTTGTTCTAAACCAATGAAATCTGTTTTAAATTTTATCTCCAATCAAGAACACATTAGCTATTTTCCTATACAATCTGCCCTATATATTTAGGTCCTCTGAGGAATGTTTTCATCAACCAGCCAGAACTCAGCTGACAACTGTCATCCAGAGGACTTTTTTGTTGGCTGCCCCTGAACTCTGGAATGATCTACTGGAAGGGATTCAACAACTAAATGAGCTCTCAGAATTTAAAATAGAATACAAGACCTGTCTTTTCCAGCAGGACTATCTAGTCAATTTCAACCTTAGGTCTATGTCTCTTAATATATGTATAAGGTGTTTCAAAAAGATGGACCTGATTTGAAATCACTATATTTCTGCAACCATGAATTGCCAATGAATGAAATCTTAGCACTTGAAAGAGTGGGGTACAGAGTTTCAAATGATTACCACTATATAGCTCTCCTAGCATATAATGAGCCCCTCATGAAGACTTTACAGAAAACTCTATTGAATTATTCTCTGCTGAAATATAATAATAATAATAATAATAATAATAATAATAATGTGGAAAATATGAAAAAATGTGGTCAGCAAAGAATGTGTCCAAATGGTCAGAAAGGTTTTGAAGAGCAAATTAAATGGTGGAAATATGATCAAGGCTATCAACACCTGGGCCATCCGAATCATAAGATACACTGCTGGAATTGTGAACTGGACACAAGCTGGATGATCTGGACAGAAAAACAAGAAAACAGATGACAATCGACTACTCATTACACCTGCATAATGATGTCGACAGACTTTACCTGCCCAATAAATCAGGAGGCAGAGGGCTTCTGCAGGTGAAGCATATGGTAGAAGAAGAGAAACATGCACTGGCAGTCAAGAACCAACATTGATGGAAGTCAATAGTAGAAAACTGCTTCAAGTGCAAAAGTCAAAGAGTGAAAGAGTAAAAATACAATGCAGAGCAGAAGAGAAAACTGGCAAAAGAAGGCTTTCCATGGACAGTTCCTGGGAAAAATTGAGATCAAAATTGACAAAGAAAAGAAGTTCTGAGAGTGCCTTGGACTGCCAGAAGATCCAACCAGTCCATACTTCAGGAAATAAAGCCCGACTGCTCATTGGAGGGAAGGATAGTAGAGGCAAAGATTAAGTACTTTGGCCACATCATGAGAAGAAAGGAAAGCTTAGAGAAGGCAATTATGCTGGGGAAAATGGAAGGAAAAAGGAAGAGGGCCGACCAAGGGTAACATGGATGGCTGGCATCCTTGAAGTGACTGGATTGACCTTGAAGGAGCTGGGGGTAGTGACAGCCGACAAGGAGCTCTGGCATGGGCTGGTCCACAAGGTCACAAAGAGTCAGAAACGACTGAACGAATGAACAACAACAACAAGAGATTAAATCTACAAGAAATAATATGTGAAAGCTTGATTTATCCAGTTTGACAACTTTTGGTTTATTATTCAAAACCAATGAAAGTTTGGGAGCTGACTGATTACAATACATAGCTATTTCATTTGAACATATCTAAACCCATCAATTTTGCACTTCAGATGTTTTGGACATGAACTTCTAGAAGCTCCAGGCAACATGGATAATGATAAGGATTGTGAAAATGCTTGGGAGGGGGGCAAAGGTTTTCAGCTCCTGAATAAAAAGCAGTGCAAATGATGTTGGTCATGTGCCATCAAGGACCTCGATCACATAGTATAACCTAATTTTATTTGATTAAATGAGCTATACAAAGACTAGGATTACGCATATGGTTCTTCTTCTGTCTTGCTGATTTGATTAGATCCCAATAATAAAATATGATTCCAAAGGAACACCATTTGTGTAAAACTTTCTACTCTTTCTTTTCTCTTAATTATTTTATGAAAAAATATAAATATAATAAAATGCCGGTGGTGGCTGCATTTAAACAACTGCACAGATGTATTACGTGATTATCAAGGAATATAACTAAGCATGACTGATATCAGAGAATTATTGTGAGATAAAAAAAGCATTAGACAATTTTCTCTAAAGGGAGAAAGATTACTAAGAAATAGAACCGAAATGAGTAAGAATGGTGTGATCTTTCTCTCCACTCTGGTATTGATTCATCTGGTACCAACTTCATCTGGGTTTTAGAAGCCTCTAGACCCTATTCCTAACACTCCTCACCAAACAACCAGACACCAGGAGTCTCCCTGGACTTGACATGTTCTAGTTCACAGATCTGGACAGTCTTATTTGCAAATTATGGATGTTGTGCTGTCATATGTAATGGATTGGCCTACTCTAAAGGGTTGGTGTGTAAGGAGTTGGTGTAAAGGCAGAAGCCAGGCCCAGCTTGCTGAAGCTAAGCGAGAGCTCAGGGGTGGAGAAACCAGGCAATGTCTAAGACAGAAGTGCAGCTTGATTGGTTGACAAAATTGGAGGGAAAAGCTCAGTAGCTGGAGATGGGCAGAGCCAGAGCAAAAGGAAGAAGACAGCAGCCATTTTAAGATCATTTAGGATTTTGGTGAAGGAGGAGGGGCTAGGAGTCTGAAGGGAAGGAAGAGATTTGGGAAATGTTTTGGGTTATAGGAAAGATACTTCTTTGAGGAATAATAGTTAATAGGCCTCTAAAGTGTTTTAGAGTGCTGTGTAAGAAGGGAGAACTTTGTTTAAAGAAATTCAAGAATATAAGTACCATCCTCTGTATTGAAGAAAAGCCTGACAAGTTAACTGTAACCATTAAGCTTACTTCCTGTTCAAAATAAACAACATTTTCCTGTTTTATTCCAACTGAAGTCTTTGTGTGGCTTTATGAACATATCAGTAAAGGAGGTGGCCTAATGAAATAATAAATTGGTGGCAACAGAAGAAAGTAAACTTTAATAAATAACTGGAAGGAGCAGAGGCCAAATAGAAACATACAGTGGAGGCTTTCCACTGACTGGCTTTCTGTGGAGTGAGGGTGTATGTACACTGGTTCCCTCATGGCCTTGCCTTGGGCCATGCCTTGTTGTTTGCCTTTTGTCCTCCATCTTGTGTGTGGGTGTGCCTGAGGCAGATTCTGTCTACTGTCCCTCCATTGTTTGTCATAATTGGGGGCAGTTGGTTATAATTGGTGGTACTTGGTGGGATATTCCAGGTTGTTGGGTCATATCTTCACTATATCATTCATACACAAAGAACTAGAGTGTAGGAGAAATTATTCTCTATGAAATTAATCAGGAAATATCTCCTGTGCATCTTCTCTGTCTAGAGATAATTTGCCAGCCCATTTATACAAGTGAACCAGTGCACATAAGTTAAACAATATATGACACATAAATTATAGTTTGAAGGAAGAAGAGACTTACAGATTCTTTCTTGGACATACTTCTGCTGTGAGAGCGAGAATGGGAAATAGTACTAAAAAAGGATTCCTTCCTGGTTGCAGACAAAGGTGGAGACTCTGTGTATTCACGTCCCCCAGACAAACTTTCAATACTTGGAGAAGCGCTGACATTTTTTGAACTTTGTCCTGCAAAGCAAATAGAGGGAAGAAAAAAAATTAGTGGGAAATATTTCAATCAAAGAGCTATCAGAAGTATCACTTGGTGATTTTTGTGAACAGCTCAACACAGAGTGAGATTTCATGACATCAAAGCACATCTGTCCACACATGTAAGGAGATATGAAGTGCTACTGTGAAACAGACAGGCCTAAATTGAACAAGGTCACTGCAAAGCACACTCTCAAAGACCCACAAAGCAAACGTAGAAAATGAATTCACCGTACAAAGCACAGATGCTGCACTAGAAGAAACCTACCTTCAGTAGTCAATTTGTCCATAATTTGTTTTATTTTCAAATCAAAACTTTAATATTTACTGCATTAAGAATTTGAAGTGAAATAGCGGCAGGAGCTAGGGAAGCTGTACGTAAAGGACAAAGTAGATACATATTTGAGTATGATGAGTCAGTATGCTAAAAGGAAACTCATTTTCCTTATGTAGCCGAATATAGTTCCATTCACATACAAGAGGGAAGCAGGAACAGTGTTCTGTAGAAGTACGGAAAGAAAACCCCAACTGGCATACAATACTGATTGTCTGTTGGTGTCTGTCTGCAAAAAACCAGTGCGAGGAGGGAATGGAACAGAATATCTTGGAAGAAGGACACATGGCCAGCTGATGAGGAACATTTCACAATGAAATGGTTGGTAGCAAATTCCAGCCATACAGCTTTAATCCTGAAATCATTTGAAGTTTCTTAGACACATTGTTAAGTCTATGAAAGACAGAAATTAGTTTGTAGTTAAAAAGGAAAGGTTAAACCTGTTGGAATTCAAACATGATGTCATGGAATGAAAACAAATGCATAAATCACTTTCACTTTTGGTTTCTAAACGCTGAGACAAACAAACAGTACAATACTATAATAACGCTCTGCTGCTTAGTTGTTATAGATAATTTTATCTGAAACTGTTGATCTTTTGTTCCTTTTATCGTTGTTATTTACAACACTGAAGAAATGTAACTACAACAGTTAAAGCAGTAACAGTCACAATAAAAAAATAAAGTCAGAAGATAACTTTCAGAAGCTATTAAGTCAGGAAGATTAAGAGAGAGTCAATGACTCAGGGACCTACAAATCCAAGTACAAGCACCAGGGAAACCTTCTTCATTCCATTCTAATCCAATCAAATCAGATGTAGGTCTGGTGCAAAGGAATTCCTAATGGCAGGCAGGAAGAAGATACTACCATTGAACATTTTGAACATTGTGAATTTGGTGTAGAAACAAACTGGAATTAGGACCACAATTTATAAATGTCAAGCTACCTAGAGGATAATTTTATGGCCTTTAGGAATGGATATACTTTAGACGGCTAGAAATGTAATATGTTCAGAAATCTTGATGCCATTAAGAAAAAAAAGAAGAAGACTGGTTTAACAAAATCCTTGACATAATGACCATGGATGAATTGACTTATTGGATAACACCAAACTATGAAATTCCAAACAAACCTACGAATTGGGATCCGGTGAAGGACTACCTTAGGAAACGGAAAATTGACATTACTTACTAAAAAGAGTAAATCACAAAAACTAAGCCACAAAGAAGGAAGAAACGCTATAGAAATAAACCCGAAAATACTAGTAAAAATCCTCCTTGAATAGATGGAAGTTCTTTTTTTTAACTATTCCCCAACCTACCCCTTCCCCTCCCCCAGTACCCGCTCTCCCCCCTGACCTTTCCCATATGCACCCCCTTCCTACTCCCCCCCACTCCCCCCGGGAGATGTAGCAACTACAGGTATTTCCTGCATTTTTCTTACTATACTATCTCTTACATATTGTTCTCCCACTTTCCATGTATTTATATATAACTTTAATGAATTTTATAATAAAAAAATCCCAACAAATTGAAATTTTGGAAAAAATATATTATGTGAAACATTTCATAGAATCATAGAATCAAAGAGTTGTAAGAGACCTCATGGGCCATCCAGTCCAACCCCCTGTGAAGAAACAGGAATATTGCATTCAAATCACCCCTGACAGATCCAGCCTCTGTTTAAAAGCTTCCAAAGAAGGAGCCTCCACCACACTCTGGGGCAGAGCGTTCCACTGCTGAACGGCTCTCACAGTCAGGAAGTTCTTCCTCATGTTCAGGTGGAATCTCCTTTCTTGTAGTTTGAAGCCATTGTTCCTTGTCCTAATCTCCATGGAAGCAATAAACAAGCTTGCTCCCTCCTCCCTGTTGCTTCCTCTCATACTGCATCAACGTAAAAATTTGTTCATTACTTAGCATTTAAAGTGGTACTATTTGGGTTATTTATACAACTATAGAGTATGAAATCCTTAGTTTAATACAAACAAAGCTATGAAAATACCCTCTATTAAAGATAGTTGAAAATTGCCGCACTGTAAAGATGTACCTTAGTGTCTGACATTTGAAGAAGAGGAAAAAACAGGTACTGTGAAAATAATAAAAAGCAAAAGGAAATATATTTGGACAGAAGTAATCTTAAGCAGTCACAGTATTAAGACCTAGTCAAGTAATATATCTGAATATAAAATTTAATACACAAGTGAAAATATTGAACTCTTCAGCATCAGAAGAAGTTCCCTCCTATATGTTCCTCTCATGATGGTGACAGCACCCAGAAGTATGTTATTTATTATTATTTAAAACTTTTATATCCTGATCTTTTCTACCTCCGTAGAGGGACTCAGACCGGCTGACAGCAAGGATTCAATGCTAACAGTAAAAATGTGTTAGCATTGATACTGAAATGTATCCTAGATGTGAGTACTGAATAGTCTACAGTACATATCGGAATTATTATTCTATAATACTGCATCTTCATATTCTCTAATTCCTGATATTTTTATTTAGGAGAAAATAACAAGCAGTTCCCACTATGTTTCTGTTATTTTACCTTGCAAAATTTCAGGTCAGAAAATTGCTATTGCTAACTCTTAATCCCAGAAAAATAAACACCTAGAAGAAAACCAATCCCCAAAACATGAGATAAATCAGCCATGATTTTATAAAGTAATACAAACACCAAGGTTTATAAAATTGTGTATTTAATGTTTTATAACCCAGACAAAATCGGTTAGAATACATAAAGAAGATTGATTTTTTGCCATTAATATGCTGTAAACCGCCTTGAGCCCCCCCCCCCCCCCCCCCCCGGTGAGAAAGGCAGTATATAAATACAGTAAGTAAGTAACTAAGTAAGTAAATAAATATAGTCCAGTCTTGATTTGTTCAGCTTTCTGGTTGCCAGCTGGCCTTCCATGATTTAACTTGTTTCATTAAAATATATTTATTAAGAATTTCCAAATACATTAAAAAGTATACAGATTTAAAATTCAAAATATTCTAGCAATATGGATAAAAGTATTATGGAAGACACTTTTTCAAATACATTGGGGAATTCTCACAAAATAACACTTTTTAAAAGAGAAACATAGTTGAATACAACATGTGTTGCATGATTTTCCCTTCCATGGAGCCTATGCTAACTTTCACATAATATTTCTCATTACTTATTGTTTACTATTGTCTTCTGAAAATGGGATTGTTCTCCAGCTGTTTATCTATATATTGTTATTGCTGAGGGCAGCATGCAGTGAAACCTGTTTCCTTATAAAGTAAGAAGCAAAGTAATCTATAACCAGCATTTCTGTTGGAAAAATGCAGGCAGCTAGAAGAAACAAAAAGGTATAAATGATTAGTCTGAAACTAGGGTTGTCATAAGAGAGAGGATGCAAGGTATGGAAGCAAATGCAAGGTGAAAGAGCGAAGTATGGTGAAGATGAAGTGGAAATTGCTTATTCAAAGAGGAACGAAGAAGCAAAAGGTTACAAGGTGCACTGGTGGGATGCAAATAAGAGGTGTGGTAGAAAGGAAGGAAGCAAGACTCTAGCAACGAGAAATGACAAACACATCCTATCTAGAGCAATAGGCAGGGGGAAAAAACTCCTAGGGTTAGCTTCCCCCATATGGGAACACTGGAAGGGTTTTTTTCCCCTGCCTATCTGGGGCAGTAGGAGGATCATAACCAAAACTACAGATGTTTCACCCATATCAGCTTAGGAAAAGGGCAAAATATGTAGAAGCATCATGTAAATCTTTCATTTTTGGAAGCTGTGTTTAAACCATGATAAAGTACTATGTCCTTTTTTTTTGGAAGACTAATTTCACATTTATTTGTCTTTGGCATCTGGTATCATCCTTTATCATGTTACTTGCACAAAACAAGCATGAGTGGGTATATTAAGAAATCAAAAGCAATCAGGATAATACTGCCATTTTTAAATTTCACATTTATTGACTAAAATTGACTAAAATGTAAAAAAAAAGTAATATATGTCTGGTAGTGTTTGACAGCAGACATAAGAGGATAAATCTCAGGAAGGAAATGGATATATTAGTTGCATATCGCTATCCTTTTCTATGTAAGAATGGTACTGCTGGCAGAAGTAGAAGGCAATAGAGAGACAGAAGGCAATGGAGATTTTTATTTTTTAAATTAAAATATTGGGTTTAATTACAGCATTGAACCAAAGCAATACATCCACTAGATCAGCAACAAACTTTCTATATGGAACTCAGTTTGAAAAATTTGGCATTTAAGAATCTCTGTCTCGCTTTCTCAAAAACAATGAAGTATATGAAATCATAATGACAGGTACACCTTGAGTAAAAGACAATTGAATAGTCTGATGTTGGAATTTATAAAGTTTGGAGGACTAGAGATGCATGGAAATATGAAATATGTATCATAATATATATTGTCAGATTGAAATATTTTGAATTTACATATTTGTAACAAATGAACACAAGTGTTGGGAGAAAAGGTTTTTTTATTTAACAGTTAAAAATACTTCAGAAAACTCAAGCATTTTTCTATTTTTCATCTAATTCCTGGACACTAATGACAGAGATCAGGAGCTACACATTTGCACTGAATCGTAAACATTAGCCATGATGGCTTTGGGCAGATCTATTTAGGATCTAGGCAATGTATGACAAATTGACAATGCAGCACTTTACAAATAGTGGAGATGATTTTGACAATAACAAAAAATGAAATGAATTAAATACCAACAACAACATTAAAGAACTCCAGCTCATTAAAATGAAAAATTGAACAGAGATGCTGATGCAGAGGAAAATGGGCAAAAACAATAGAATATAGTTTTATTTTGAACTGAAGTACCCAAGTTTAAACACACACTCTCAGTCAACAACAAAATAAAGAAGAAAGTAAAATAAGTTTGCTAGATTGAAATGAACAAATATTATGCAGAAGTTCTAAATCAGATTCTTAAAGTGGTCCCAAAAAGTATCCTGATAGAAGAACCCCTCAGGCATAATACTGCATGTAACTGGGTAAGATAAAGAACATGAAATAACATTGTATTTCAGTAGCGAGTGAAGCTGCCACACACACTCACACACACACAGAATGTAAGAACCACACTGAACATATTACATACTTCAATGAAATAAAGGAAAGTTCTTTTTTCTAAACAACAGTGCCACTCAGTGGAAATATGATGAAGGGTACACACTGGAAATGACAACACCACAAATGACACTAGTGTAAACCTGGACTCTCCAGTAACAATGTCAACATACCATGAGTTGCTGTAGCAACTGTCCCTTGGAGGGCACTTAGATTCTGGACAGGAGCCGAGACTTGAGCATCATTGCCTGTAACTACATCTCCTAGTAAATAAAGTTAAAAAAGGCTTTACAGTACCAAGAATAAAGTCTTTCAAATTTTGTACAACCAAGAATCGAAAAAGATGTGTTCTGTTGAAAATTCAGTATTTGACATTTGGTTTGCTTTTCTTGATACATCTTCGTAATAGCTGTCTGATCATTCCATTGCACTCCCTTCCTAGCTCGTTTCTCCTATACCTCTGTCTCAGTATTTTTGAATCATTTGTAGGTTTCTGAAAATAATAAAATGCCGTTTTTAACCATAAGAAATTAATTTTTGATCACTGTAAAAGAATGTACCAAAAACATTTAAGGAAAACAATCTTATTTGATTTCGAGTGGCACATGTAAAATACACAAAGAGCTGAGATTGTTAAGCAATTTTTCAAGGGAGTGCCTGGTTAAAAAATATTTCATACTTTGTTGAGCTATTTTTTTCACAATAATACAGATCAATTGCAGTTTTATGCTAGTTTGCGATCAGTCTGTAGGATTACTGTTTGTTGAGTTATGTTTTCATATTAGAAACTAAAAAGATTACACAAAACTTCAAATGGGAAAAGAGTCGGCATTATTAATAATTAAATTATGTACAGTCTTCCAAATACTGAACAAAATAATATCTAAAATGTTATTGTGTCATGGAGATCAACATAATTTTTCTGTTCTCGCTGTTGTCCAACAGCATTGTGGTACAATAAAAAATTAACATTCAGGAGCAAAACAAAACAAAACATCCTTTTTAATTTTATGAGGTCTTTGAATCCTTGTTTTTCCATAAATTCCAATCCAAGGTAAGAACTTTTTTAAAAATGAATTTATATGAACACAATGGGAACAATTGGTGTTAGCTAACACAGTATCTGTAGATTAAGTTTGGAAGTCTAAAATGTGGGATTATCTATCTATTGTTTTAATTTTCTTCTTTTGATTATACTTTTGTTTTGGTCTTCCTTCTCTAGTTTTATTTTATTATATTCTTGACCCTTTCTTGACCTTTCAATGTCACAGATATATAGTTCTCAATTATAGGAGCTGTGCAGCCATTAAACCCCCTTTGTGCTTAAGCATGTGAACCCTAGGTTCACTTGCAAGATAGTAACCCTGTTTTCCTGTTTATGATTATCCATCTCATCACACAAGGGGCTTTTGGCCCCTTGCTCCTCTTCTGGTGCGGAGTCTGCCAAGTGCTATTACATGACACAGGCCATGGTCCCACCACATTCAAGGCCAAAGTGATCACAAGATGCTTCCTCGCCAACAACGAAAGGTAAGTTGTCTTTTGGGTAGCTCCGACAGAGTTACCCACAACTTTAGCCCTTTAGCCCTGTCTGATGGAGGCAAGGACAGGGTGCCTTGTCCCCATATGATGAAGGAAAGAGGGAGGGGTCACCGGGTTGCTGCGAGGCACCTGGTGCACCTTCCATTTTTTTCAGTTTTGATGGTGATTGCCAGTGAAACAGAACTGGGTATGATGAAGTCCTATGACTAAATGTTATATAACCTTTTTATAGCCAAGATCTTCTGTACAACAAACTGTAGATGAGGCAAACCTTGAATAGCGACTGTCTGCATTTTTAAATGTATCCAGTATAATGCTGTTAGGAAAGAACACTATAACTCACACCATTTCCAACATTATAAAGAACTGTAGCAAGTAACAATCCACCTATAATAACTTATATTGTCTATTGTATATATGAAGTACGTTTTCTCCCTGAAATTATATTTGTTACACATCATGCTGGACTGTACATTTTCAGACTTTTGTTGTTGTTTATTCTAGTTGCCTAAGATCTCCTCTAATACAATTTACCACATTTGAAGCTATTTCAAGGCAGATGCACATTTTTCAATTGTCCCCATCTGACTGAGATTTTGGTATAAAATGCTAGCATCAGAATTTCTCAAAGTCTCTAAAAAGAGAAATAGGTTTTACACAACACACAGACCTAGAGATATTGCATTCTAATAAAAACACTTTCCTATGAACCTCAGCAGAAAGACTAATAGCGTATCTCAGCTATGTTCCTCTTTGGTACCAATTCTCTGCTCTGAGTCAGTACTAGTAGTGCAATGAAAAAGCAGTAACCTAATGTCTACAGTTTCATTAAACAGCTCAAACAGAGGTACATTCATGAAACTCTTTTTGAGAATGGGAACTACTCCCTTAGAATAAGAGGCATCTCATATATTTGTGTGTGTGTGTAGGTCTATCTCTTGTATAAACTGACCACAGGTTTTGGGGTCAACATTATAGATTCTTATATAATCCATGGATAAATTGAGGATTATTTTACACACGGGAGAAAGTGCCAGCATTGTTTCAGGGAGCAAATGTCCCTTGGCTGCCATTGCCACTTTCTCATCCAAGTATTTGAAAAGCTAGAAGCAGTACCACAGCTGAGAGATTAGAAGGGGTCCAGTGCTTCTTTAAGGTTCTCTCAGGACAGATCAGTCTCGCAGAATAGGATGGTTCCTTTTTGATAAGAGTTAAAAGTACAGTACTTATACTTTTTTTTAATTGTGTCAGAAGCACCTTGAGGATATACTGCAAGTCACCTCTTGTGTGAGAGAATTGGCCATCTGAAAGGACGTTGCCCAGGGGATGCCTGGATGTGTCACCATCCTGTGGAAGGCTTCTCTCATGTCCCTGCGTGGGAAGCTGAGAAATGGAAGCTCACCCCATCTCACACCGACTTTCAGGTCTTCAGGTCAGCAGTTCAGCCAATACAAGGGTTAAACCCATTGCGCCACTGTGGCTCTTTACTTACACTGATCTGTGGTTAAGTTGATCCATTTTGGGGGGGGGGGGGGTTTCTTTACAAAAAGTTTTAGACTTATCTTAGAAGGAATGCTGGCTACACAGTGTCTTGTTCATTCACTTAGTTTCAATTTATAGTGACAAATTTCAAAGAAAAAAATGTATAAATCCTAAATGGAACTTTAGGCTCATAGCCTTACCACAACTCTGGGTAAATTTAATAGCTAACCCATAAGTTTCTGTTTATTATGAAGATTAAATATACCAATTGATATTCACAGTAAGTTCAAAATAGACAAATACGTCAATACTTTCCTGTACCCCACAGGTTTCAATAAAAAAACAACTAAAACAAACAAATACAGGTAAAATATTTCTTTGCAATATTACTTATGTAGCTGTGAAGAATGAAGGGTTGATGTGGAGAAAGTAGTAGTGAAGATTACATGACTGCAATGACTGCTCAGTTTCTTTATTGGTCCAAAGACAGTAAGTCTAGAGGAACAAGACAGGCAGAGAGACCTAGGGGAAAGAGTATGGAAGTGTGGCTATAAGAAAGTGTAACACAGAAGTCCAAAGAGATAGCAGTGAAGCTTGGAAAAGTTAGTTTTGGCTTACTAATTCTGCATTCCCAGCACTTGGGGATTCTGAGATTTTGTCAGGAATAGTGTGAACGAGGGTTTGCTGAGTGATGGCTCAGCTGTAGAACTAGAGTATAGCCAGAAACAGCAACTCTCAGCCACATTATTATTGAGCTTACTGGCTGAACACAAGGGACTTCTGTTGAGCATGCTGAGGAAGAGTTAGCTGTTCCTGACTTTGTGGAATTAAGGAGAGAAAAATATCAGCTGAGGAGATCCTTGATGCTAGCTGAGAAGAGGGCAAGCAACAGGGATCACCCTGTGAAAGTAGCATTTAAGGGACTGGAGTGTGTTACCTGATGGCTGACTGTAGCTTCAATAGCTATGCCAAGACTGTGGAACGTTGAACTCCTGTGTACTTCTGGAATCTGGACTGCTCTTGGACATGGGCTCTGGTCTTGTGGACTCAGTCTTTTTGCCTGTATTTCTGACAATTGGCTCTTGACCCTGGACTGGACATTCAGCTTTACCTCCTGCTTTTTTCCCTTACTTTGGTACTTCTGTGGATTCATTGGCTAGACCTTGGACTGTTGTATATTCCTGTCTGTGTTTCAAGGTCGGGGTTCCGGACAGATTTGCAGTACAAGCAGTAATGAGTTTCGGTATTGGAAAATAAAGAATAGAACAAGACTAAGTTGGTCATATTGGAATGAAGAGAAAATAAGAAGATAAATAGTGAAAGGAAAATTGAAAAAACAAATGAGTTCAGGTTGACCTGGCCAAAAGCTGAGACATTAAAAAAAATCAAGTTACAGTTGGAGTGGCTATAACCACTCTAAGGTTTCACTTTTTATTGCAGGCTATCATTTAAAAAAGTAGAAATGTCATATATTTACCTTTACTCAGTTGTACTGGAACACTTTCTGATTTCATCATTCTCTGTTGCTGCTGCTGCTGCGGCTGTTGTGGCTGCTGCTGTGGGAGCTCTACTGCATTCCTAATGGGTACCGCAACAGATGAAAAGCTGCCACTGCTACCTACAATTGGCCCAGTAGCACCACCTGTTGTCATAGCTGGAGAAATTAGCTTTCGGCCAAAATTCAATAAGCTACTGGAAACTTTATTTATGTTCAGTGGAGCAACCTTGGCATTGACCCTGCAAAACAGACAAACAATACATATCACTGCTATTACTAGTGTACGTGACATCAGAAAAATGGGCAAAAACATTCAGAATGTATTTGTTAAAAAGTAAAACTGTGAGGAAATGTAATAAGCAATTACATTATTGTTATTTTCGGATTATTGCGACCCTAAGGTGAACTGACCAAGGATTTGTTCAGAGAGGGTTTAATTTTGCCTTCTGAAGCCGAGAGTGTCCAGTACGTTTCCATGGTGGAGTGGGGATTTGAACCCTAGTTTCTAGAACTGCGGCCATTCAAACCAATTTAACAAACATGGCTTTCTTTAAGTTCAGAGCTACTGACAATAGACTTTTTTCAGTTGGTTCCAGAAAAAAGTAATTAGGATGTTTTTAAAAGCTGGATGCTGGCAAAACTATAATTTCTACTGTAATTTCTACCAGAACTCCAAAATACTCCAAATTCCAAAATTGTCCACATGGGTGGCCTAGAAATCCAATATTGTTATATGATTGTATAATGTACACAAGCTTTGTTTCATGCATAACATTATTGACATATTATGTTTAAAATTATCTTCAGGATATGTGTATATGGTGTATATGTATCTGTAAGTACAGGTAGTCCCCGAGTTTCAAATATCCAATGTACAAACTTCTTATAATAAAGAATGGGGATGAGACAGCAGGAAATGAGAGAAATCTACCCTTCAGAAGGGAAATTCACTTCTGAAAGAGTTATCATGGGGAAAGATGTCTCCACTGAAGCTTTATCACTAATTCTTGTTTCCACAACAAGCCAAATTCCCCAAAATCCAATTATTGCTACAGATGGTTGGTGCGTTGGTATTCCTTTGTACGGGGGGGGGGGGGGGGGGGCATTTGCACATGCTTTGTAACATATATTTTTTATTTTTGAAGTTTTAGAGTCCCTTTTGTTGTTTTTTTTTTAGTGGTGGTCACTCCTTGGGTTAGTAGGTGTCTTGTGGCCAAATTTGGTGGCAATTCATCCAGCGATTTTTGAGTTACAATGTCACTAAAAACAAACAGAACATTTTTAGATAGATAGAGAGAGAGAGAGAGAGAGAGATGGCTGGAGATGGAGATACATTTAAAAACCATCTGTTTCAACTTACATACAAATTCAACTTAAAAACAAAGCCACAGAACCTATCTTGTTTGTAACTTGGGGACTGCCTGCATTTTAAAATCTTAAAAAATCCAAAATATGGCATTGTAAAATATATAAAAATAGTTACCGAGTTTTATTCATTAAATCTGCTCCACGCGCTTTGTAGTAATCCAGATTTTGTTGGAACTGGTAAGTCACCGGTCTTGGGTTTCTCTAAAAAAGAGAATATCATAGTAAACAAAATCATGGAAATATGCAGAACAAAGCACTATTTAGTAAAAGATCTAGCTAGATTAAAATTATATGGTAATTTTTGTTTCAAGGCTTAAAACAAGGAATACAAATCCTTGCTTTTCAAATTATCGTAATTAAATTTAATAAATCAATGTGCTCGGTTTGGGAGGAATTATTACTGAGCTTCAGGTTACCAAGTACAACCACTAGATGGTGCATATAACCTTCTCTCTAACAATTAAAACACAAGACTAGTCAAAATGCTAATCTTGAATGAAAAGAGCCATATCAGATAGAGAATTCTCAGAGTTACCCTATTTTCTCTTCAAGAGTCAAAGTGAAACATATATATCATTCAATCCAGTTATTTTAAATAATTTACTTAGATTAATGCTCTTTGAAGGCATCACAAATGCAAGACTTGAAGGGAAAAATGTAAAAAAAAAAAACAATTGACAGAATAATGCATGACCTGCTACATTATGTAATTTTATATAATTTTATATACGGGTAGCTATGTGGCAGAGCCACTAGGAAATTGTGTAGATGTTTTTACAGAAGTTGATGTGAACTGGTGTACAATGCATATTAATGGGTGATGTCCATTGTTGCTAAAGACACACAAACATAACATCATTAATCAGCTTAATCCCATATACTACTGCCATGAGGTCAACATTGAGAAGAAAGAAATACCCATAATAACTGCTTTCAGGCTGCTTCCCACATTTATAGTTTTGAAGAAATCACCAAAATCTTCCAACCAGATAAGTACATAATAAACTATACAATTATATGTATTTTGTAGGAGTACAAAAGAGTTCCAGTGTCCCTGGCACAGAAGCAAAAGAATAACTCTTTCTGTACAATGCGTTTTATGTACTGCTTGGCCCTAATGATAAAATTATTTTAAACTCCATGACCAATAGACATCTCTAAAGAAAATTAATATGTATTTAAACAAGCAGTTTGTTTATTATTTAATGTCAGGACCAGTCTGTATCTATAATAATGACTTAAATTGAAAAGAGGTGTAATATTGTCGAGAGGATGATTCCACTATACTCCTAATAATGCCTCCTACCCATATTGTCATCATTTTATTTGGAGAGGCATTTTGAGATATTCTTCAGGCCCTAAAGAGAAGGCATGAAGAAATTATCCTGTTAATGGTTAGGGTGAAACCATGTGGTATTATCTGCCCAGTCCAAAGTCAAAGAGATGAGCCAAAAAGCCAGTCCAAGAAAGGACAATGCAGAGACAGCATCAAGGATGCAGTAGAGCCAGGAGCCAGGTATTACTAGTAAGCAAGCCAGTTCAATGCAAGGGACTCCACGGTCAAGGTCAAACCACCCAGAGTCAGCAGGACACCAGAATAGAACTATATCAATAAAAAGCTAACTCCATGGCAAGGTCCTATGCTGTAAAATATAACTACAGCAGGCAGTTATAAAAATCTGGCTGACAAAGTCTAAGCCAGTGGTTCTCAACCTTCCTAATGCCGTGACCCCTTAAATACAGTTCCGCAGATTATGGTGACCCCAACCATAACACTATTTTTGTTGCTACTTCATAACTGTAATTTTGCTACTGTTCTCAATCATAATGTAAATATCTGATATGCAGGATGGGTTTTAATTCACTGGACCAAATTTGGCACAAATACCCGATATGCGCAAATTTGAATACTGGTAGGATTGGGGGGGGGGGGGGGGGAGGATTGGTTTTGTCATTTGTGGTTGTAGTTGTTGGGATTTATAGTTCATCTGCAATCAAAAAGCATTCTGAACTCCACCTATGATGGAATTGAGCCAAACTTGGCATACAGACCTCCCATGACAAACAGAAAATACTGGATGGGTTTGGTGGGCATTGACCTTGAGTTTTGGAGTTGCAGTTCCCCTACATCCAGAAAGCACTGTGGACTCAAACAATGATGAATCTGGACCAAATTTGGCATGAATACTCAATATGCCCGAATGTGAACATTGGTGGAGATTGGGAAAAATTTACTTGACATTTGGGAGTTGTAGTTGCTGGGATTTATAGTTCACCTACAATCAAAGAGCACTGAGCCCCACCAGTGATAGAATTGGGCCAAACTTCCCACACAGAACTCCCATGACCAACGGAAAATACTGTGTTTTCTAAAGGTCTTTGATGACCCCTCTGACACCCCCTCGCAACCCCCCCAGGAGTCCCAACCCCCAGGCTGAGAAATACTGGTTTAAGCAGAATTTTGATATTGCTCTTAGCTATTTGGCAATTAAGGTTTTTTTTGTTGCTGTTGTTTGAGCCTATTAGGCAGATGCAAGTTACTCAGGTATAACCTTTGGCTTATTCCGTGGCAGGTACACTGCTGGTAGGAAACTCTTATAGAAATCACAATATCAGTTTTAAAGAAACTGCACTGGCTGCCAATACACTTTTTGTCGAGTGGAATGTGCCAAAGGTGATATTTAAAACCCTAGAATGCTTGCGACCTTGACATGTGAAGGTGAACCTCTTTCTATATATTCTTACCCAAAAGATTAGTCTAGGAGGCCCATCTCTTTTGTCTTTTATTTACTTTATATTGGGACAAAGCGGCCTCTTCCTTTGTCTTCTATCAATGCAGCACTACCTGATGTTGAAGCAAGATGCCTTGTGTAGTGCACCATTTTCTCCTGAGAGACTCAAAGCTGATTTCATTTTTATGTCAATTTAAAATTTAGGTCTTCAAATAAGTGCCTGGGGTCTATTCATCATGGTTTCACTGTGAGCAACCTAGTTATAGATTTCTGTATATTTTGGTCTTCATTATTTCCTTTTAGTTGGTTAACATTATTGAAGTTTGTTTCATTTTCTGTACCCTGCCATGCAATCAACAGAAAAAGTATGGGATGTAAATTGCTTAATAATAGTAATAGTAACAGCAGCAGCAGTGGCAGTAATAATAAAGGTAAAGGTTTCCCCTTGACATTAAGTCTAATTGTGTCCGACTTTGGGGGTTGGTGCTCATCTCCATTTCTAAGCCAAAGAGCTGGTGTTGCCTGTAGACATCTCCAAGGTCATGTGGCCAGCATGACTGCATGGAGCGCTGCTACCTTCCCACCGGAGCAGATTTAGATCCAAAGAAAAATGTTAATGATACCAAAGACATTTCTGTAAATACATGTTCAGTGGTGATCCAATTTACATCCCTTTGCATGGTGTTGTGGAGTGCCAATTTAGGAAATTTTGGAGGGATAAAAGGAGATTAGTAAGCCAGTGTGGTGTTGTGGTTTAAGTGTTGGACAAGGATTCCAGGAACTAGTGTTCGAATCCCTGCTCTGCTGTGGAAACCCATTGAAGGACATCTCTGAAACATTCTATTCTTTTCCAAGGTCCTAAAGAGTTTAGAATGTAGTAATCTAGGTATACAGAAACTTCTTTATCTTTATGATAATATCGTATAATGTTGAAATTGCCTTATTTTGAGATCCATTCAGTTACTCTACCAATCTCCGCCAGGAGATTAGTTAAATGGATTCTCTTTTAGTTTCAGCAGGACAAATACTGTAAACACTTAAGTAAAAGAGAGTTGGCAAGTTCTTTGTAAACCATCGAAAATGGTAATGTGCCATATAACAGTTAAGCTTCATAATAAGTCACAGTGATAAGGTTAGCACAGTCTTATACAAATAAGAATACCCAAAGATGAAAATTACTTTGCTTATGTCGCTGTATTAGAATTTTATTTGCTATAGGGTAAAACAGATTTACAAAATTCACAGTTAACTTAAAACAATAGTTTAAAACCTTTTATTCCTAGGCTTGACTGCCTTCAGGAAGAAAAGAACATCTGGTTATTTAAGGAACACAATATGTTCACATTTTCTATGACTTTTGTTTCTAATTGAGTTTTTAATTTTTCTTTATTTGAACAAATCTAGTTAGAACTGTTTTTTAATCGCTTTATATTTTTCGATTGCCATCCCTATGTATCTATTTTCCATCTGAAAGCGTCTGCTTTGAAAATTAACGGCACTTCTCATTGGTGGGGGCGCACACACACAAAAACAACTGCGGGATAGTAAAAATATAGCAAACACCTAATCTAGGTACTTTGGTGAGAAAAACACAATTTCTTACAAAACATACAAACACATTCTGTATACTGTCATTTTCATATCACTGTAACATTCAGAGGTATACTTTCATTGTAGATATATACATCTAAACTGCACAGAGTATATAGATTTGGAATATATTGCCATTTAGCAAATTAAAATTTAGGGGATATCCTTCATAAGAAAATTTCATATAAAAGGGACTGGGCTGGATCTAGACTTAATCATATACTTTGAACAAATTTGTTTATGTGAATGGCATGCACGTTAGTCACAGCCACTTCAAATACTGTTTATTTAAATGGGTCTACTCTAGTCTGACTAAGACTACATCAAACCCATAGAGGTTAGCATTGTTGATGCTGTTTCCCCAGTCTCTTTTAGTGACAGCACCTTTGAAATGTTGCAAAAGAAAATAATGTATTTATTACAACCTTCTTTAGAAGATCAAAAAGAAAGTCAAACTAAGCTAAAGAACTTTAGTAAAAACTATTATGTCGGGCAATATATTTAGAATGATCAAATCAGGCATTTTACACCTGTTCTACATAAATCACTCAAAAACTGCATGCAAATACTTTGAGAATTATATTATGCATGAAGCTGAGAATGCTGGAGGCTTAACTCAAAACCTGGTATTTTAATTTTTGCAGAATCTGAGATACTTCTTTTATTTTTAGAGCTCAAGATGTATTGATTTCACTTATTCCCTGCTTATCCTCTGAGAAGATCAGAGGAAATTGTCAGTGTTTCCCAGGCATCAAGACAGTTTTCAGGGTAAAATACTGTATAATTCTATTTTTTTAAAAAAATCTTCCAGTTAGTATACCAGCTGAAAGGGACCAAATATGTATTTGATTTCAGTACAATGGAAGTTATGATTTTATTGATTGACCATCTTGTAGAGAAAGAAGAAAATTCGGTAATCAGCTGCATGAAAAACAGTTATGCAGAGGAAAAGGACAAGGAGTAGCAGTGATGGTGACTTGTACTGATGGAATCTATGGATCAAGGTTGCATGGCTAATCTTCTTTCTGTGGATTGAAAATGTCTCCTAAAGAAATGTTTTCCAAAGTTGTAAATACTGTGAATGTGTGAAAATTGGAGTTCAACTGTTTTATAAATGTAACAATATGAAAAGATATCTGAAAATAAACCAAGAACTATTTTCTTAACCACATCTAACTGATAGTATACTCAGTAAATCCTACTTCTAAGTATGCATAGATTGTTCCCTTTATACATTTCTGAATATATTCTAGAAATACTCATTCAGTTATAATAATTACAATTATAGATAGTCCTGTGATACAAACATCCTGTGATACAAATTTATTTATTTATTTGCAGCATTTCTATACTGCACTTCTCACCCTTGGGAGGAATCAAACCAGTTTACACAGAAATAGTGGCAAAATGAAATGCCTTACAGGCATACACCAAATTATAATCAACACCATAACAAAGTATAAAATCAATGCGACTCATAGTTAAGGATGGGGGTGAAACAACAAGAAGTGAGAAAATTCTACCCCTAGGGAAGGGAAATTCACTCCTGGAAGAGTTATCATTGGGGGAAAATGTGCCTCCACTGAAGATTTATCACCAATCCTTGTTTTCACAACAAGCCAAAGTTTAAAAATTCAATTATCACAGAGACAGAAAGTGAGATGAAATTTTCTAAACAGGAGCACAGAAGGCAAAACAAACACCACAGGGGTGTTGACCCTTCCATAGGCTACCAAATCTTTTAAAAAATGGCTGGAGTTACACTTTAAAAATGTACTTACATATAAATTCAGCTTCAGAACAAACCTACAGAACCTATCTTCTATTGTTGGAAACTGATTTGAGTCCCCCCAGGGGTGAGAAAAGTGGTATATAAATAAATAAATAAAATAAAATACCTTGTTTGTAACTTGGGGGCTGCCTCATTACAATTTCCTAAAGATATACTAATTTTGTAGAAAACAGATTGTTCATATATGAGCTATTTTTCACGAATACAATTAAAACATTACTTTCATGCTTGCATGTTGTATAAGAGTAGTGGTATCATTGCAGGACAGGCTGGAAATACCTTTAGTCAATACTAAACAATCAGTAACTCAAACTCTGATATGGTACCTGACTAGAGTAGACCCAAGTAATCTAGAGAACGTACCTATGTATTGACTCATCATTCAACAATTGATTCAATGGTGTTATTCTAGTTCAGACTAACTTAACAGGATGCCTGGTAAAATAAGAAACTTCTTTGGACTCTTGCTTCTATAGCCTCTCATATAAAATAATCACTGGGGAAGTCTAAAGTTCAACTCCAGAAATGTAACTTCTATAAGCTCTGGGGTGTTGTTTTTTTTATAGACCAAAAAGATATACATATACAAAGAAGAAACCAATACTGAAAAAAATAACTTCAATATTGTTTCTCTTTTTGACTGCACCACCAAAGTACCATAATGATATTGGGCAATTTATCTCTGTTTGCTGCTGCAGTTACTCTTTCAACTTTAACAAGTAGAAATATTTTGACAAAATTTAAGTCATATAACTTTGAACAGTTCTGAGATCTCTCTCTCTCTCATTTATATGCTGCCTTTCCACCAGAGTGGCAGAAAGTAGCTCAAAAATAATAAGTAAAACCTGACTATCAAATGTTAAACACAATGAAAAATAATCACATTAAAACCATGGATTATAAACAGTTTATTCATTCAAAAAACACACAAAAGTGAAAGTGGTTACTCATTAAAGGTCTTTGTCTGCCAGTGAAAAGAGAGCAGGGAGGGTACATATGTGAAAGAGAATTCCATAAGGTAGGAGCAGCTACTGAGAAGGCTCTGTGTTCTACTTTATCATCACAAACAAATCTGTGATGGCAGAATGACCAACAGAAGCTGTCACCCAAAGATGTAAAGACTCTGGCAGGTTTATATATGGAGATAAAACTTTTGGAGTGTCTGCCCCTAAATCATATAATGCTGAATAGATCAAGAGCAGGACTTAGTATTGTTCCTCGAAACAGTCCCAGAAGCCAGTGGAGCTATTTCAACAAGTAGGTTACATGCTCCCTGTCACTGGTCCCAATCAGCATTCTGAACCAGTTTGAAGTTTCCAAACAGTTTCCAAAAGCAGTCTCATGCACAGTGTTTGATTAGTCTAAACAAGATAAAGGAAACCATGTTTTAACATAGCCAGATCTGACTTCTCGAGGAATGGGTGCAGCTCACACACTATTATTAACTGTAAATGCACTTCTGGCCACCACTGAAATCTGGTCATCCAGCTCAGGGGGAACCCAGAACATCCAAGCTAGGAATTCTAGCATGCTAATACACTAGGATCCTGGGTTGATATAGTCCCAAACTATATTTTGCTTTACATATTTGAAGATATGACCTGCTCTCTTCTATTATCGATTTTACAGCAATCCTAAATGAGTCTTTATGATGCTTCATTTTTGTTTCTTTAATTTGAGCCAAGTATCTTACTGGCCAAAGACTCAGGTACTGGATAGAGCTCGAACAATGCTCAATACCCAATATATGAAATACACTTGGCCGTCCACGTTTGTAAATTTCACTTTTGCAAACTAGATTGTTTGTGGATTTCTCTAGGAATCTCTAGGTCCTCCAGCATGTCTCTGTGGTCAATTTCCACCAGTGAGTTGCACTGGAGGACCTAAAGATTCCTAGAGAGAACACTTACGTTAGCATTTGTAGATACTCTAGTGTGGTTCTATGGTCAGTTTCCAGCAGACATTGACCAGAATTGTGCTGGAGGACCTAGAAATTCCTAGAGATGTTGTCCCCAGTTAAAAAAGAGCTTTGAGAGTCCTACACCCCTAAACCCAGTGGGTGTGGAGGGCTGACTATATATGAAGTTTGTCCAATGGTGATTTTGCACTAGTAGAATGTACTCCTATTTATTAAAGGCACCTTAGATTTAGTCTACTATCTGCCTTTAATGACAATACCATACTGTTATGAAGAATCATCCAGTCCTCTTAAGTTGCTTTACACATGCTGTAGAGGTGAGTGATGGCTAGTAGACAGCAGTGAAAATCAAGTGCCCTGCCCTGATTTTTTGGAAGTGCTTTCTATAAGTGTCCCGTAAATAATTCAAAGTCTCTACCAAGCTTGGATATGACTTGGCCATTATCAATGAAGCCACTTAAGAAGCAATCATCATCGTACATAATCTTGGAGATCTGTTTGCAAAATAGGAATAGCTCATGAGGCTGGATCATTCTCTCAATGTAAAAGAAAGGAAGAAGAAAAATGAAGAAAGAGCCCTTTTTTTGGAGATACAAAACAGATTGTGCAAAAGGCATTACAATAGTAAAGCAGAGTGAAGGAATAGTAGTAAAATACAAAACAGTGACATCCATGGAGAATAGTTATGCTAGCTTTGCAGTCTGCAATTTTATATTCCCTTCAAGAAGTGCTACCATTGCTGAAAACCAACAACCTTTGTGCTATCATAGATTATGTCATGCGAGCAATTAACAATAGTTGTGTAGTCCCCATTAATAGCTGGAAAGGCTGTAAGTAACTAACCCACAACCATTGCTTTAACACCTGAAAGTGGGAATAAAGAGCAAGAATCTATATGGAAAAATGGCATGTATATACAAGTTTGAATTTTAGCATCTTTCATTTTAGAACTGCATTGACTGCTTTATTGGACACCTTCACGATAATTTTGTCCACTGATAACTCTCCCCTTTACTCATTACTAATCGGAAATATAATCTTTAAGGTTTTAATAACATTTGGGAATTTGCACTATTTCAGAGATTTTCACATTTGGCATATACTTGTATTAGTATTAGTATTTCTATTAGTATGACGTACCTTTGGATCTCTGAGAAAAAGAGCTCTCAAGATCAATGAATGAACATCTCCAATAGGTGGGTAATGCATCAGAAGTCCCAAGCAGGTCTGATAATTACTTGATATCACTAAAAATAAAAGGGAAAATGGTTGCTTTTCTTCTTACACAGTTTAACAAGAAAGTTACAATTTCACATGAAAGTTATAGTTTTAGCTAAGGTTTGCATTAATATGGGAATGCAGATTTGGGTCAGATTATGTTGTATCTTAAGCCACTTTATAAAAAGATTATGTAAAGTTTTGCATGCTCTTGCCACTCATATTTCATTATATATTGTAATGCTTTGATTTCTATTTTCTAGCTTGAACTAAATACCGTTGTTTCTTTTGATGATATTATTATTATTATTATTATTATTATTATTATTATTATTATATTTATTTATACCACATTATATTTATTTATACCCGAAGGGGACTCAAAGCAGATTAACATAAAAACGTTAGCACAGCATTTAAAATATACAAATATTAAAACAGAATTAAATATAAATAGTATTAACATTTTCAGTTTAAACCATTCAAACATATTTGATGCATATTCGAAGCTAAAACCACAGCAACTTCTGAACTAATCTTAAAAACCATATTTAAAGCCTGCCTGAATAGAAACGTTTTAGCCTGCTGCTGGAAGGAAAGCTGGGGCTGGGGGGAGGGGAAATTCTGGCTTCTCTGGGCAGGGAGTTCCAGAGTTGCAGGGCAGCCACTGAGAAGGCCTTCTCTCTCGTTCCCAACAACCGAGCTTGTAATGGAGGTGGGACCGAGAGAAGGACCTCTCCTGAAGATCTCAGGGCTTGGGCAGATTCGTACAAGGGGATATGGTCAGCTAAATAGCCTGGACCTGAACAGTCTATGGCAGTTGTTCTCAACCTGGGGTCCCCAGATGTTTTTGGCCTACAACTCCCAGAAATCCCAGCCAGTTTACCAGCTGTTAGGATTTCTGGGAGTTGTAGGCCAAAAACATCTGGGGACCCCAGGTTGAGAACCACTGGTCTATGGTATGTTGGAAATAAATATGAGTTAAATTAAACCAACCACTTCAGGCAGGACTATGTAAATGATTTCATTTCTTACAGCACGATCTGGCAATCTAACTGTTGGAGCTGTTACGAGCAGTATATATTAATCATTTTTACAGTTTTCATCATATCTGCATAGGTAGTAATAGTGAATACATTTTAGTACAACTCTACCGTTTTGGGAACTTCTGTTTCAGAAATATCCTTTTCATTAATTAAAAACCTTGGTGAGAAACATTCTTTGAGCACAGGCAAAAATCACTGTGATTAAATGAAATCTTAAATATATTGACTGTTTTATAGCCTTAGAGACATACTAGGCTGATTTTTTCCCCTTTCATGTAAGTCAACCCCATCTCTTTCAGTACCTTTCCATCTCTCCCCAAAGAGGTTTATGAGGAAAAGATGCAGGACTGGGCAAAATGAATAATTATAATCTGTGTAGGAGCTACTTTATCATCTTCATTTCCGTTGCTGATCCGACAGCTTGTAATTTTATACATCTGCTTTCATTTGTAAAACACTCACTTATCCTACTCATTCTTTATCTGTTCTGCCTGTTTCTTTTCCGTTCCTTTTGTTTTTCTTGCTCATGTTCAGATACCTGTTTTTTCCTTCTCCTTGAAGTTAGCATAATGAATGTAATACAATAGCATCAGTCAAGAGTTCTTTCTGCTGAGTATAATAGATGGACTGCCTATTATATAAAACCAATCAAATCAAGTGTAACACACTACAAGGCAGTTATGATAAGAATCCTTTATACATTGTTAAAATAAATAATAATGCTGGATGTAGTTCACTTTCTCTAAATGGGTTTTGTGAAAAAAAGCCCACTTGATGTATTTTCTTCATCATTCCAATGGAAAACAATTTTTTAGTCTTTCTTATTTGTTTCTGCTGTGGAAATGAAGCAAAACTAATTTTATTTTTAAATATTATTTTAGTGAGTGGATTTCATTCAATGATAAAAACTAAACCTCCATTTGGAGGCACTTGCAGTTTTAAATTTTATAAAACAGCAACCATCTCATGTACCCCAAATCATTAAATAATTCTAAAGTGGAGGGGGGAGCTAAACAACTGTTCTACGGTTGGTATTACAGCAATATTAGGACCAAAGCATTTTATACATACTGTAGTAAGGACACGTAGAATACAATCCTGTGAATATTTACTTTCAAGTAAGATCAACTGTGGTAATGTAATGGCAAAAATTAATTTGGGTAGAGTATTAGATCCAAAGATTAAGATAGATTTGTCAGTTTATAAAATCTAATTCTTAATTTTATAGCAAACCTGTTGTTGCTGTGTCTTCAAGTCATTTATAAGTTGTAGTGACCCTAAGGTGAAGTTTTCTTGGCAAGTTTTCTTGTTCAGAGGGAGTTTTTTTCCCATTGCTTTCCTTTGAGACTGAGATAATGTGACTTGCTCAATGATGCATTTTCATGGATGAATATGGATTTGAATCCTATTCTCCAAAGTCACAGTCCAACATTCAAACCACTATACCATGCTGTCTCAAATTCATTTCCAAACATCACATAATGCTTTTATGGCAACCAGATAATAGTGGACATTTTATGCTAGTGTGCTGCCCTCATAGAATGCTCTTTTCTTGGCTATTCCTGAAGTATCTTATGTCAGGTATTTTGTATGTTGCTTCACTTATGCCATTCCGAGCACAAGATGTTGAACCTGTCAATTACCAATAAGTTGAGAGGAATTAGTCATATTCAAACTATAGTTTGTATTCGACTTTTGTGGGGTTAGGGGCACAGCCTCCTCGCAAAAGAGCCAAAATGGACAAAAGGGGTGGTGAGGGGACAGGAAAGTGGGATACCTGATGTGGACCCAGTGGGCTCCCTTGCCCCTGCCTTTTTTCTTTGTCCTCCCACTCATCCCCCTCCTTTTCTTTGCCTGCTCGCTTACTCCTCCCAGCTTTCTCTGCTTGCTTGCCTCCTGTCTTATTCTCGCATGCATGGAGATTGCAGGTGCAGCAGAAGTAAGGATCCAGCATGGTATGCAGGACAAGTTGCAGAACTGTGCTGCTCTCCTCGACCTCCCACCACCCTCTCTTGCTAACCAGGCCACAGAGGCTGACACCACTCCACAGGGGACTTTTCTTTCTGGGTAGGCATGCAAATCTGGCCTATGTCATTCCTCCACCACAGTCTTTCCATCATCCTCTGTTTCATCAGGGTTGCCTGGATGAAATAGAGAGCCCTGCTCCTCCTCCTCCTCCCATTGTTGCATGCTATGTGCATTTCACCTGGACAAAGGGGAAGGGGTGAGGCTAATTGCTTACTGTCCGATTGCTTGCTGCCTACCTACACCTGAGTGTCCAATTTCTCCATGCCTTTCTCTGTCCCTCTATTCCTGCTATTGTTTTGCATCATTTTTAAAAAGGGATTTGTAAGCCTCATTGTGCATTCATAGTCTCTTGAGACTTTCAGATCCTATTAATTGGCCCAGGGAATCAGCAGAGGTGACAGCAAATAATATGCAAATAATCAAATTCATGAAAGTGGAGGGCTAGCTGTATTTCTAGTTCTTAGAGTCATTTAAATCCTCAAATGACAAGTGGTACACTTGTAGCATATTTTGGTTTTATGTGAAGCCATGTATTCAACTTTTTAAAACTGGCATGACAGATGTTTGCATGGAGAGTATATTTTGCTTTTATTTAAATATACAATATTTTTCTTTACATTACCAGATACCAGTTTCCACATTAGATAGTTCCTGTATTCAGTATGTTTGTCAGTACTATCTGAATAAATAATGTGTTACTGTTCATTCTGGAGACCAAACTAAAGTTTCTGTTTGCCAGGTTTGGCAAACAGAATATCTTTTGATCTTTTTCATAGGGAAGGGGCAACTCTGACTATGAAAGAGAACCAATTGCAAAAAAAGTTTATTTCTCTGAAGAGAACAAAACCAGAGCCATTGCCTGCATTGTGAAGACTAAGCAAGCATACAAGGAGCAACTCTTTCATCAATACCTAAAATGAAAGCCAAAAGAGAAGACTGCCAGATGTTAAACCTTTCTCAGCATGAAAAAATACTGATAATATTAAACCTAGAAATTTCCTTCCCTCGAGAATAATGCGGCTTGTAGCCTGTCGTCATGAAAACTGCTTTCTTCTAAATTGGGGGGGGGGGGGCAGTGACAGTAATATTCTCAGTGCATAAGATGATGACAAGCACACCTTTACAGAACACTTTCTTCTATTTCTATCTCATCTTCAAGGCTGAAGAAGTGAGCCTTCATGAATTCAGATTGTATGTCATAAGATCATAATAAAGAGAAGTTGATAGATTAAGTCATAAAAGTCATTTCCCATTTATAGCAATTATTTGAAGATAAAGGCAACCTCCCAAAAATGTAGCTTTTAACTTTGTATGATTAAACAACTCTTTCTACTTATTTAAACAACAAAGTTTGTTCAGAGGAAAAAAGATACTTACATGATGGGCGAGTAATTATATTTCCAAAAAGTTGAAAGCATCATGACAAAAATGGTGGAGTTGGGGGATGAATTAAGATAAAAACCTGAAAGTCCAGAATGACTAATTTGGAATGACTAGCACATCTGGGCTCGAGGGACATGGCATATGACATCATTTGCAAACTCCAGTCCATACATAATTTAAAAATAAAGCAGTTTAAGAGGGGAATTAAGGCATTTAAGAACTCTCACATGCCAAAAGTATGGCAACTATAAGCTGAAGCACCTGCCTTAACTCTTGTACCATATGTTACTTGATTCCAATTCAACTGAGCTTTCAGCCAGGATATGACACTGAGACTGCTGTGGTTGCATTAATACATGACCTACAACAGGAAATGAATGCAAGGAGCATAGCCTAATGAATGCTCTTGGATCTCTTGATGGCTTTTGATGTCATCAGTCATGGCATCCTTCTGGACTGCTTAGCTGGAATATGCACTGAGGTCTCTACCGTATACTGATCTTTTGTATTAGACCAATCTCAAAAAGTCGTGTTTTGGTGTCCTTGTTTGACTTCAAGGTCTTTGGTATATTCTGTCTTCCACATTATTTCAACATCTATATAAAACCACCAAAGGAGATAATTTGGAGTTTTAGAGTGAAATGTTATCAATATGCTGATGCCACCTAGCTCTTTTGGTCCTTGTCACTTAACAACAAGGAAGCAATCTATTTCTAACTCATCTTCAAGGCAGAAGAAAGAAAATGTAATGAATTCAAATTGTATGTTGTAAAATTAGAGCAAGGAGAAGCTGATAAATTAAGTCATTTTCCATTCACAGGAGTTATTTGAAAGAGAAAGGTAGATGCCCAGAAATTTAGTTTTTGTATTTTTATCATTAAGTAATGTGTTCTGCTTTATTTTAACACCCAAGTTCTTTCTGAGGAAAAAGATATTTGAAATATTTAAAATATTGCCTTCCTAGATCTCTTGGTGTATCTTTCCAGATTACCTAACACAGTTGGGAATGGACAGTTGGCTGGGGTTCTTAATAGATTGGAGAAGGGTGAACAACCTGAAATTAAGCTCTGAAAGGATGTTGCTGGTGGTCAAATATAAAGTGGTTTGGTGATTGGGAATCAGTCCCATCCTTCTCAAGCCCTGAGCGGGGACTCAGGGCGGCTTACATCTGGCAGCAATTTGATGCCAATACACACAACAAAACAATATAACACAAATTTGACAATAATTAAAACAATACGTTATAAATACCCAATTAAAACATTTCTAACAGCAATATAACCACATCCAAGCATACGAATCTGCTTTGATACATTCCCTTGGCCCTTTGGTTTTTTAAAATCCAAATTCTTCCCCACTGCAGGACTCTACACTGTAATTGCCACCTATCTATAAATTACTTTCATGTTAAGCTTTTTTGTTTGGGTTGGAGGGAATACGGGACACTCAAGACTGAGAACAGGTGGGGACAGGGGAAAATAACAGTTGCACCATTAAGTGAATTCAGGTCAAAGTGAAGTCTTTTATGATTAAATAAATATTATTAAATTGCAGAATGCTATTTATTAAAGAGGCTCTGCCTTCAAAGGCTAATGGATTCTGTGAGATTCTAGAAGGCTTTAGAAGATTCTATGGCTGGCATCACCAATGGTCTTGTTGAATCCCTGGTCAATACATGGAATCAAAATCTAATGATGAATATTGACACGATTGCTCCCAAATGTCTTCTCCAACCTGTTACAAATCAGGTTCCATAGTATACAGGGACCCTCAGGGAAATGAAACAGATGGCAAAAACTCAACTTCTTTGTGACACGACATGATATAGAAGACATCTCCACCCTAGCAGTAGATACACCACATCTGAAGAAGCTTTCCCTGGATCCCCTGAACCTTAAAAGTCTTTAAGCTTCCCTTTTCAGGCAAGGTTATTGAAAAGACAGATGCCCTCCAACGGTCTGACATGACAGCCATTTCCTTGACACACTGCAACCATTGAGATTGCTATGGTTGCCTTACTGGATGATCTCAGTCTTAACACTGACAATGGGTGTGTCCCTGTAGGTGCTTCTAGACCTTTCAGTGGCTTCCAATGCTATCAACCATGGTATCTTTCTGGAACACCTGGAGGGTGTTGCAGGCACTGTGCTGCAATGGTTCTGGTTGTTTCTCTCAGGCAGATTCCAGATGGTAGTGCTTAGAGATGCCTACTCCTCAAAAAAGGAGCTGTTATGTGGCATCCAACAATGCCTTTTCTATCCCCAATGCTTAACATTTATATGAAACCACTGGGAGAGATCATCTGGAGACATGGGGCAAAATGTTATCATTATGTTGATGATACTCAAATATATTCTGCATGGTTTCAAAAACAGCCACAGCTAAGAATAGTGTATCTCCTCTGAATAAATGCCTGGAGGAGTTAATGGGCTGGATGAGGAAAAACAAATTGAAACTGAATCCAGATAAGACGGAGGTGCTTGCTGTCAAGGGTCCTAACACAGGGATGGAGATATGTTAACCAGTTCTGGATGCGGTTTAATTAAGAGATCTATACTGTAATGTTCAGGGAGCTGAACTGTTATTTTTACCACTCTGCTTATAATGAGTGAAGTTGCATATAAGGGCTGTGCTGGAATCAGGCTGGATGTTTTCACTTGCCTTCCATATTCTGTACAAGAGCAGCTTTGATGAAGGCAGTAATTTGGGAGTTGTAAATTATTGGCCTACCTTGTGGGGGTTGTGAGTGACTGCTGATGAAGAAGCCAAACAATGCTGACAATATTTTCATTTATGTTTTTTATTGTATGTATTTTTGACTTTGTTGTACCCTGCCTTGAGCCATCAGGAGAGGCGGGAAATTAATTCAATGTATTATTATTATTATTATTATTATTATTATTATTATTATTGAAATCTTCACTATTTATAAGCAGAGCATGGCAACTCTGATCATAAGAGTCTAGTGATTGTAGAAGAGAATTCTAACGTATTGCATATGCCTTTACCTAACAGTGAGGAACAATGAGGAACTCTGATTCCTGTCCATTCTCCACATGCTGGACCTTATACTGAAACAATGCAATGTATGGCTTTGATAGCTAGCTGTATATTGACATTTGAAATCTTGTTTGTGGTGCAAAGCTTTCTGCTATTTCTATCTCTGTTACCAAATTTTCTGTTAAATTTGTGCAGAGACAATCTACTTTGTGCAGGAACAATTTATTGAAGAGCAAGGAGCAACTGATGTCTGGTATTTGCTTTGTGTTAGGAGGCATCAATAAGTAGCTTGTACTATTGCCTTTATGTGAATGTTAAAACGTTAGTGCTGAGATCTATACTGTACTATTGTTGTTCAATCAAAGATAAAGGTAGAATAAGAACAAAAAAGAAAAAAAGGGGAGGGGGAAGAGAAGAAACACTTCACTAACTCTACTCGAAACATTTTTAGCATCCATGCTCTAGAAATAAGAATAAAACAAAAGAACAACCCGGAGAAAGCTTATTTTCCAATGATCTTTTGAGTTTTAATCCAAATACATTGTTGCAGCCAATTTGAAGATCTAAAGCACTGGAAACAGAATATTTAAGGCATTGGAGTCCATCAAAATAAAGTGTGAATAATTGTTTGCAAGAATTGGCTCTAAAATACTACCTACAGGTGTATGACTCTTGCAGGGTAGCTAATACAACCTTTTCACTGATTTAATCATAAAGTGTTTATAGACTTTTAGTGTTGGAATGCTACCAGATTTTTTTAAAAAAAATCTGCTTTAGAAAGGCAGGCTATTTTAAGATAGGAGTCCCTGTTATTGTAATCTGTACTTTCTTTAATTTATCATATTATGGTTCTGCATATGCCTTGACCAATCAAGATACATTGGAAGGATTTATTATTATTTTAACAACAATCTTTTATTTAGTTTTTTATATATTGTGGCATCTATATAAAAACTTGTGTGTGTTCTATATACTCTCATGCATTTGTGCTTTTAATCCTCAATGTATAATCCTCTAACCTAGAGGCTCCAGATCCCATTTGATCCTGGAAACTTAACAGGATCTCTCTTGGTTAATATGTGGATGGGAGACACCCAATGAATACCATGTGCTAACAGTAAACTGGGCGATTTGGAAGGCGCTGAACAGACTGAGCTCTGGCACCACGAGATGCAGAGCCAACCTTAAGAAATGGGGCTAAAAAATGGAATCCACGACATGCGAGTGTGGAGAAGAGCAAACTACAGACCACCTGCTGCAATGCAACCTGAGCCCTGCCACATGCACAATGGAGGACCTTCTTGCAGCAACACCAGAGGCACTCCAAGTGGCCAGCTACTGGTCAAAGAACATTTAATCAACTACCAAGCTTGCAAACTTTGTGTTTTGTTTGTCTGTTTGTTTGCTTGTTAAAAAATGCAATGCAACTGTCTGGTCTGCCCCTGGCACGATAAATAAACAGTAAGATTTCAGAGAAGGGAACAGATAAAACCACCTCTGAATATAGCTTGTCTAAGAAAACCCTGTGAAATTTGTAGGTTGCTATATGGCGACAGGTGACTTGAAAACATCAATGCAAACACTGTAAGCATTTAAACTAATTTGATGTACTGAAGTATAAACATATATACATAGAAGTGTGTTTTATAGGTGAGTGTGTATTGATATGTATATAGTATTTTAAAAGAAATGTTGCCTTTAATATTTTGTTGCCCAGTTTCAGAAATGCAAGCAATATTTCAGTAGTGAACATAATGTTTTACACAGTACACCCCATCTGACAGAAGGAGGAGCTCTATGCTTACTTTGGCCACATAGTTTTAAGGAATGTAGCTTACAGTTCTGCATATCAAAAGCAGTCTAGTAAAAATAGGAGCCTAAGAAATGATTTTAAATAGCAATGTTATTGCTTTTTTATATATGGTAAACAATTTGATACCAACTCCAATTAAAATTAATCTTCCATTAGAAATATAATGGAAATTTTAAAAAGATATCCATATTTTTTAAAAGATAACATAATTGATACTCACAGGCATCTCTAATATACAGCAACATGGCTAAGAAAACATAGTCAACTAAGTCGAGAGTGATGCTGTCAGCAAATAAAGCATCCCAGACAACTAGAAGATCTTGTAGTGGAAATTCTCGTCCAAACAGAAGCCTTACCCATCGCCTAAAAAGAAATTTAATAAAACATATCAAAAGATGCATAATGCTGCCCAAGAATTAATGGTGTACAAGAAAATAGAAAACACACTATCTTATACAATTTGTACTGAGATATGCATCTATACATTGTTGGTTGGTAGAATATAGCAATGGAATTCAAGAGAACTTAAATTAGTCATGGCTACTTTATTCCCCATGAGGTCCAATAAGTTGACTTCAAGTATTATGAAGTAGATCCAAACTGGGATGATAATAATAATGATGATAATAATAATAATTTTAATTTTTTTGGCCATCTCTCCTTGTGGTTCGAGGCAGGGCACAACATAGCTAAAAATAGATCATCATAAAAGTAAAATAGACATATTAAAATGTATTTCTATGAAATACATACTGGTATATTAAAATACACAGAACAAAAATTGAAGGACAATAAATACTATCTGTTTGTAATGAATATGTACACTGTGTCTTAACTTGATCAGAAGAACAGAAGTGTTATGGTAAGGTCTTCAAGCTTGTCTGTTTTCCTTTTCATTTGCTTATTAAGTGACTCAAGCAGAACACCTCCAAAACTTGTGTCACTAAAAATGTACAGATGACCTCAGCCACAACAGGTTTAAATGAAACAGATGAGACTGTTTTTCTTTCTTTCTTTTTTAAATTACTTGGTCATCAGAAATGGGTGCATCATTTTAAGATAATATTAACCCACCTAAATTTTAGCTTAAGTTATTGCTTAAGTTTTGGCAATCTCTAGTCAGTGCAATATGGAAATAACTTTCAAGAGTAACTTATGATACAGTAGGGTTATTAAGGAATATAATAAACTATTTAACATCATCACAATAAAAGTACAATGATATGTATTTCTAAATATTTACGTTAAAAACTTGCAGAGATGTTACAACAGAAGATGTGGGAGATACACCAAGGAAAGCTAATTGTACACATTGTGTTTTATGGTATAGTAGAAATCCATTGCTCAGTGACTAGCCCAGGGGTCCTCAAACATTTTGAACAGAGGGCCAGGTCACAGTCCCTCAAACTACTGGAGGGCCGGATTATAATTTGAAAAAAAAACCCATGAATGAATTCCTATACACACTGTACATATCTTACTTGTAGTTCAAAAACACTTAAAAACAATACAGTAATTAAAACGAAGAACAATTTTAACAAAGATAAACTTATTAGTATATCAATGGGAAGTGTGGGCCTGCTTTTGGCTGATGAGATAGGATTGTTGTTGTTGTGTGCTTTCATGTCATTTCAGACTTAGGTTGACCCTGAGCGAGGGCCGGGTAAATGACCTTGGCGGGTCATATCTGGCCCCTGGGCCATAGTTTGAGGATGCCTGGATTAGCCTATAGGAAACGATTACCTTTCATTGTCACATACATTACTTAGACTCTTTAGGAAGGTAATCATTTTAAGTGGAGGTTATACCTTTTGTTAAACCTCCAAACTCAGTAGCACTATAAGCATGTCAGTTGATTTAATCCATAACTACCTAATGCAGCTTGGGAGGATAAAACTAATACATTGTAAAGAGAACAAAAATACTCCAAGTCTTAACAGGATTTGTTATTAGCCTTTTATCAGAAATCTCTTCTTTGTTCTTTGTCATTTTATTATATAGTGCTAATCATTTGTAGATGTACGTTTATTTTGCTCAAATCAAAGTCAGTCAGTTCTTTTCCTCCCCTTATTGTGCTTTTACATTTTCTCTCGAGAATATTAACTCATAGTCCCTAGAGATATCCTGTTTTCTCCGATGTAGACAGCTGAAGAACTGGACTGCTTTAGTAACTGTAATGCTGCCATTAATGATCTGAAGCTCTCTGATTCAATGGGTGTAAGCACTTTACACAACTGTAAATGGATATGTACTGATCTGTTCCTTCTTAGTAATATTTTCCTTAAAGCATCCAAAAATTAAGGGATCCATGGTCTCTGAACTACGTTCACAAATGGCTTGACTTCAGCAAGCTATCATAAAAAGAGATGCTTCAAAGAATTAAGTTCCAGGTTGGAGTGTTTGCTTACTAATTAACACATACTTATTGCTTTTTCAAATATTTAGAGACAATCTAAGTTTCACGTAATGATACCATTGGACAAGTGGAGACCCTTTCTTTTCAGATAGCTGTCTATAGTTTAATTATAGCTCTGTCCTGTCCTGTTAATTCCAATTTCACATCTGCTACACCTGCAGATTATCCTTGCTCACAACAGTATACCCTTTTATCACATTCAGTAACAAAATAATTCTTATTTTGCAACAGCAACATAGCAATTGCAGCCAACCCCATCCTCAAAAAAACAACAACAAAAACCAAAAAAGCAAAAACCCATACACCAAGTTTTTTTTTTAAGAAATGGCAAATGATAAAGAGTTGCTACAAGTTCTTTGATGGAATGTGTAATTCCATGTTCTATACATGTGATCTATGTAATTAAACCATAATTTCAAACAATTCCTAATTACTACCCACAGACTACGGCTTAAAAATGACCTGCAACAGAGAGAATTTAATGATCTGGAAACTACAAAGAGTGGCATTTTTTTTAAAAAAAGGAAATGTAAACTTTAAAATAAAAGCATTTTCATTAAAGATTCTTGGCAAAAGGGTTGCTGTGAGATTTTTAGGCTGTATGGTCATTTTGTGTGTGTGTGTCAGGAGTGACTTGAGAAACTGCAAGTCGCTGCTGGTGTAAGAGAATTGGCCATCTGCAAGGACATTGCTTAGGGGATGCCCAGATGTTCTGATGTTTTATCATTCTTGTGGAAGGCTTCTCTCATGTCCTTGCATAGGGAGCTGGAGCTGACAGAGGGAGCTCAACCCGCTCTCCCCAGATTCGCACTGCTGACCTGTTGGCCAGCAGACTGCCAGCACAAGGGTTTAACCCATTGCACCACCAGGGGCTCAATTGTCATGGTCCAGAAGAATTATGTCCTGATGTTTCACCTGCATCTGTGGCTGGCATCTTCAGAGGTTCAGAACTTCTGAAGATGCCAGCCACAGATGCAGGCGGAACATCAGGAACATGGCCATACAGCCCAAAAAACTCACAGCAATGCAGTGATTCCGGCCATGAAAGCCTTCGACAACACATTTTTGGCAACAATTTATAAATAGAACCTTGGAGAGAGACCACCAGTCAGAGAAGGAAATACAGGGTGATAGGGATATATGGCATGACTCCACATAAAGACATTTTAATCTCCAAATTGGTTTTTGAGGGGATTTTCTTAATTTTTCTTGGTTTTAGACAATCAGATTTTGGAGCATAATGAAGACTTTATGCATAAATGCAACAGTATTTGTGTTCTTTTAAATGGTTCATTTTTTTTCTAGAATTTGCTGAAATAAAATACATAGTAGAGCTGTGGGAAAATTCAGATGAAGATTATAAATTGGTAGTATTTTGGCAAATTTGTACTTACTATGTGATTTACGAACTCAGAGCTCCCCCCCCCCCCCGTCGAATGCAGACGAATCAAAACACCCATCTCCAAAAATTTCGGAAGAAGTTCATTTGTTTTTGTATGTCTCCATGAGTCAGCTTGTTTTTGAGCACAAGAAAACTCTCCTGGGGGGTGTAGCCAAACTTGCTATGTTACATGTGGTCCTCAGGAGCTCATTTTTGGTCAATTCTCTAATGCTTTCGTGTTCAGCCACCAGTCTAACAATCACAGCCAGCCAGTAGCAGCAGCAGCCAGCTAACCACAGCTTAGGAACTCTTTAGGATCTTTTTCTTTGTGTGTGTGTGTGTGTGGGGGGGGGGGGGGGGGTGGTGGTGGTGGTGGTGGTGTCGTCTGTTTACTCAGATTCATTTAGAGAGTGACTTGGCCAAGGTGCTGAAATTGAAAAAAAATCCCAAAAAATCAGCGGATTTTCTGAAACTTTGGAGGAATTGTGCCCTATTTATGTTGTGTCATTGCAGAGAAATCCAAGGGAATAGTTCTTGTAGGTTTTTTTAAAAAAATGTTATTTGTAAATGTTTTGAAAAATTCCCAAAAATCAGTGGATTAGTGAAATGTTCTGAAACTTGGGCAGTTATAGTGGTAAACGTGTCCTACAAGGGTAGTATGTATCATCCTGATAGCCATAAAAATGATGGCGAAACTAGCCCTGGAAGTGTTTCAATTGTCGCAAATAGGCAGATTAACAAATCAAAATACTAACGATTTTTGGTGGTTCGAATTTGAAATAAAATGGACCCCTCAGGATAGTTTAGAAACACTTACAAAACAAAACAGGGGGCATAAGGAATTCGTATTTCAAAATGAAATGATTTTTTGGCATTCCACACACCTCTAATATATAGTCATGTTGGAATAGATGTAGCTTGTGGAAGTTAAAGGTCACCTTGGGCCCCACTCTGGGAGAATGACAGCATACAAAGCAAATAAATAAACAACCTGCTTGGTTGGGGGCTACCTCCTAATCATTAAATCATAGAGGGTGCTTGCAGGTCAATCTTTTTTTAGAATGGCATTGCCTCACTCATGAACAGTTAGAAGAAGTTCAAATATCATTTTAAAATTGTTTCCTTCATTTTTAACTAATTAAAATAAAATTATGTTGAGGAGAAAAGAGAATAGTGCATAATGCTGTATATCAGTGAATGATATTTAGATTCTTTTTTGAAGTATCTTTGGAAGTACATTCTTCCTAGCATTGAAGGTAAGTAACATTTTTGGTGTCATTATGTTGATAACAGTGTGGCCCGAACTTTCCAAAAGCTGCACATAAATATTAAACTGAGCAAGATGAAACCTTGTCAACTTGATTGCTAATCAAGTTAACTTCCATGGAAGTGCCAATTAACTATGTCATCAAATCACCCCATCAAATTGGATCAAAAACATTTCTTAACATTGTTTGATATATGGGGAAGCATTCTAGCAGATATGGAGGGCTCGCAATTGGTGTGGAATAATACAGAAGTACTAAAGAATGTTAATTGAATGGCTGAAATTAAAGGGAGGAGGCCATGAAACGACAGGACTCATGTATATACTCATGTATAAGTTGATTTCATGTATAAAGTGAGGGTGGGTTTGAGAGGAAAATTATGGATTTTAATATGACCTATGAATAAGTCGAGGGTTGTTCTGCAGATAGGGAAAACTGATGGGATCACCTGCTCCTGGCTGCCACTGCCATTTCTCTACCCAGGTATTCAAACAGATAGAAGCACCATCATGGCAGAGAGAGTAGAGGGCAATCAGTGCTTCTTTATGTTTTCCCAGGATGAAGTAAACTCTCACTTTTCACCACCCCACTCAGAGAAAGGGGATGTTTTCTTTTTTGATTAGAGTTGAAGTATAATACTCACATTGACTCATGGATAAGTCAACCCAGGTTTGGAGGCTTGATTTTTTAACTAACATTCCTGGGCTTATACATGAGCATACAGTATTATATACAGTATTAAACAACTACAACACTAAGTAAGTAGAATTACTTGTTTCTGAAAAAAAGTAATTGGAAGATGATTGAGGTGTCCTCCATTGTGATGATGGGGAATACAACTATTGATCTTACTTATGGCACAAGATAATATAAACCATCAGATAAAGAGTATAACTTGAGTATTTGTATGTCATAGTTTTTGTTAACTTCTATCAAATCAACTTTGACTTATGGTGATGCTATGAAAAAGAAACCTGCAAGTAACTCTATCATCAACAGCACTGTTCAGACTCAGGGCCATGGTTTCCTTGATTGAGTTTATCCATCTATAATGCGGTCTTTCTTCTTTCCTACTGACTTCTACCTTAACAAGTATTATTATCTTTTCTAGTGATCACTTGTCATCAGGTTAAGTATTTAAACTAAAACATTTTAAGAGTTTGCAATATCTGGAAAAATCATTCTTATAGGGTCCTATTGCTGCAACCAAAATGGCACATCCTTATCCCCATTAATAAACCGCTCCCTATCATTATAGCTCTATGCTGCTACCACCCTCTGATAACCCTTAACCTTGACTTAGTTAGGTGGCCATAGGTGTAGGAAAAAACAGAAATTTAACAGTTAAAAAAAAACTGGATTGAGCTATTGAAAACATATGTTTATAAAAACCAGCAGAGGTTTCAACTTCTGCCTTTTTAGGTGATGTCCGTTGGAATGGCTGTGATAAAAAGAATTCCCAGTGTTTATGCATGCAATTCAGCAAATGGTGCAAGAAAATGGCAAGAGTGATTTGCCAAGGTTGCAGATCTGTTTTCAAAGAATGGTTGATCACAGGGTTCATCTGTTGGAAATATAACCATGTTGGAAAGGTTGTGTCCTTCAGAATCAAAATGCTTTTCAACAGGTTATACTAACTTATTTTTAGGTTCCTGAAGCTTGTGTGCAGATCAGTTGTGAACTTTCCCACATGACGTATTTGACTGCATAATAGTCACCCTCCCTTTTTTGGGGGCTATTTGGATATAGTCATGGGTTGGGGTGAAGACAAAACCTGTTCAAAATCTCATTAGCAGAATTTTATTTGGTTAGTGATGTACAACCCCTTCTCTTCTTTCTGAAATTGTCTTTCAGTATAAAAAGCAATATCATTTCGATACCATAGGTCCCCTAAAAGCTTAGCCCTACATAAAGGAAAAGAGATTAGAGATAGCAAGCACCTGGTATGGAAGGATGTCAGGAGACCAAGTTTATGAAAACCACTGGATGAAAAGAGGCACCACGGCTTGTATAAAGAGATTAGTAAGTAGAGTCTAGATAATGTCTGAACTTTTGTTTCACCCATCTGTATCTTTATTTGGTTTCTGTATTCATGCCTTTTGCTTCTTTCATGTTTGCAAACGTTGCTTCTCCAGTAAGTTGTTCAGTCTCTCTGATTTCCTTTACCTGGAATTTACTAGTGCATCCCACCCCTCCCCCACCCCCTTGAGCTTTTAAAGATTTTAAGTAAGTAGAGACGGCTTGCATGGCTCTACAGATTTGAGCTTAGATCAAAGAGTAAGGAATTTTGGATGCTTTGAAGCCAAATAGATCATTCCAAGATGAAGCAGATATTGCAAGATGAGATGACAGAAACTGTAAAGCAAAGAGGGGAATGCTCTGCTAATGTATGGAAAAATGAAACATTTGCTACAATATGGTTAAATTAATGGGTTTCATGGTGAACCAGAAATTTGAACCCTAATCATCAGAATCGTCCAGCACTCAAACCACTGCACCATGCTGTGTAATAATAGTTTCATATTATTTGGTCAATAAGAGATCAGAAACATCAGCTGATAACCCTCACTTTAAACAGAAGAAGCCTATAAGCCAGTGGTTCTCAACCTGTCGGTCCCCAGATGTTTTGGCCTTCAACTCCCAGAAATCGTAACAGCCAAAACACCTGGGGACCCACAGGTTGAGAACAACTGCTATAAGCAACCCAAGGGAGCAACGGAGGAGAAATAATCCAAACCATTTTAAATCAAAGGATCCCTGTAAGAATATTGAGACCATGTTTGGCAAAAAACATCAAGGTCTCAGACCATTAATGCTGGTGAGTATGTATCACATCATATGCAAATATATATGAAAAATCAGGGCATACAACTATCTACATAAGTGAAGAAAATTGATTTGGAGAGAGAGAAAACAGATCATTAATGGAAATATTGGGAAACACGTTGTTGGACTCCCAGCTACCAAACTGATACTGGGGAGAGGCTATGATGAGAGTTACATATCTACAGAAGAGGTGGCCAACCAAATAACCAATGGGATTCCATTTGAACTTTGACACAACAGAAGACCAAGTATGGGATGTATCAGAGTGTTTGGATCCAACCTTATGCTCATATACCAAAGGAAAAGCAGATGACAAAGCTGGTAGAGTATGAGCCAAGATGTAAAGGCTACAGAATTTGGAATCCAAGATAGGAAGAATCACAGTAAATAGAGTTGTGTACTTTGATGAGACTGAGAGAACAGATGTAAATATGGACTACACTTCAGAGAACATCAACAACACTGAACAGTTAATAACATATTGGCCTAAACACAGAGATGAAGTCTGCTTGCCTCAAACACCTGCCAAAAATGAGGAGATGGAAGTAAATACACAAACAGAAGGAGATGCAGAGCAAGAAGAGAGAAATTCAGAAAGCAGATGCAGATGAAGCTCTAGAACTGGAAGTCTGATGCTCATCTTAGCCAAACAAAAGCATATGACCTCAATGCTCATCATGCCTTTCAAGGACAGTAGTTACATGTGAATCTTCTTGGGAAGAATTGGAAAAACTGAATGCAGTATAAGCAAGTATGAGGAGAAAAGCTGCACAAGAGGAAATAGAGGTGTTTCATAAAAATCAGATGTGAACATCCACACAGCTACCAATAGTCAGGAAGGCTATACTGTAATATGTAAACAGTTCTTCAAACTCAAACAAGATGCAGAAAGGGAGATCCAGAATTACAAAGCCAGATTAGGTGTAGAAATATGGTGAAGACTTGATGTGACCTTTGCATTTGCTGTGTGGGATGCCAACATAAAGACATTTTTAATTGTGGCAGCATCTAGAAAAATGAAAAGGCTAGGCAACATCACATATTATTTGAAAGTACAAACAGAAAGTGAGGATGATATAAGCAATCTCCTCAGTTAAGAGCTAAAGATTCATGAGTTATTCGAGCACCAAGGACTCAGGGAGGCCAATTAGTGGCCACACCTATGGAAATAGATCACTAATCACAAGAAAACTGAATATAGTGAGCTCCTACCAAATAATAATCAATACGGAACCACCACAGGAAAGCTGCTATACCTAGCCACTACAGAAGTGGTTCTCAACCTGTGGGTCTCCAGATGTTTTGGCCTTCAACTCCCAGAAATCCTAACAGCTGGTAAACTAGCTGGGATTTCAGGGAGTTGTAGGCCAAAACACCTGGGGACCCACAGGTTGACAACCATTGCACTATAAGACCAGATATTGTCTTGTCGGAAGAAGAACTTGGTTTATCCTAGGAAATTATGGAACTGTGAGTTTCTTTCTTACATTTCATTTTTCCAACTTGGAAAATATTTTATATGATAGCTATATCCATTTGTGTTTTTTTTAAAAAGTTTACCAAAACATATTTTTCTATAGATTTCGCCTAATAACGATTTTATTCATAGCTTTGCAACGCTTTTCCAAGCAGAATTTTAACAGTTTGATATATTCTAGGACTGTGGTTCTCAATCTGTGACTCTCCAGAAATCAGCTCCCAGAAATCCCTGGCAGTTTACCAGCTGTTAGGAAATGTGAAAGATGAAGTTCAAAACGCCTGGAAGACTAAAGGTTGGGAACCATGGTATAGGGCACTGGTTCTTAACCTGTGGGTCCCCAGATGTTTTTGCCTTCAACTCCCAGGAATCCTAACAGCTGGTAAACCAGCTGGGATTTCAGGGAGTTGTAGGACAAAATACAGCAAAACACAGCACTAGAACCACAGCACTACAACAAGACCAGTTATTGTTTCAGTAACTCAAATTCTTTGTAGAAAATCCAACTCAACAAATAAAAAGGACGAGACTATAGTGAAAAGAAAGTGGAGATACTTAAAAGACAGTATATTCAAAATTATCAGTATTCTCACAATAGTGGCTTACCAATGATAACTTGTTCTGGAGGTGAAGCAATTAGCTGGACAAACAGCAAAAAATGCTGTAGCATCTATATAAAAAAGTATGCACAGAACTATTTTGCATTATCTCCTTGTTCTGCTAGCCATTACCAAGAATGCCATATTTGCAGCTATGCATATATTGTAGTGGTTTGTCTTATTAACTTCCTTACTTGAAGCTTTTTTCAAATAAGAGCTCAATGGGTGGAGCTGAAGGAAGCATTGATATTCTTTGGTATTATCATTCACATTATCTACTCAAACCACCTAACCTTGAAAACCAGCCCTGTACTGAGTCAGCATTTATTTCTGAAACTCTTTATTTATTTACTATATTTATATCCTGCTCTCCCTCATCCCAAAGGGGATTTAGAGCGGCGTACAACATGGCAATATTCATTGCTGCATATACAATAAAATAAAAGCAATACATCATATATAAAATTATAAACAAAAACATATAAATGCTGTAAAACTGTGAAAACCATAATACCAAATCCAGGAGTCATCATTTGTGTTGATAAAAATATGCCAATTCTATATTGCACCACCCAATGTCTATCCAAACGCCTGTTTCCATAACCAGGTTTTTACTCTTTTCTTGAAAACCAGGAGGGAAGGGGGGGCAGTCTGATATCACTATGGAGGAGGTTCAATAGCCAAGGGGCCACCACTGAGAAGGCCCTGTCTCTTGCCCCCAGAAGTTGCACTTGCAATGAGGGTGGGACAGGGAGCAGGGCCTCTCCTGCAGATCTTAACTCTCTAACTGGTTCAGAGGGAGAGATACATTCAGATAGGTAAGTTGGACTGGAGTCATTTAGAGCTTTATAGATTGAAGCCAGTACTTTGAATTGTGCTCGGTAGCAGACTGGCAGTCAGTGGATCTGATGGAACAGGGAAGTTGTATCCTCCCTATGCGTCGCTCTGGTGAGCAGCTGCTGCCCATTGGACGACTTGGATCTTCCAAACATTCACTCACAATCATTTGAAAATCATAACCCTTTGTAAAAGTAGGATCTTCCAGAGAAGAGCCAAACATTTCTTTGAGTGAAATCAGTGGTATGTAGGATTATGCAAGGCAATTTGATCTTCAGTTGTTAGACTGATAACCTGGTTGTCTCTGATTTGTTAGGAACAACATGCTGATGATAAATAAATAAATAAATAGCAGAATTTCAAAAGTGTTCTTTTCAGTGCCCAAAAACATCAATTCTCCCATAAAATATGCTCACAAGAGACAAAAATAAAGCAGACTTTGTTTAAAATAACATATCTGATTTACTCACAACCTTCATGCATTGAGCATACAGGTACATAACTTGTCAATTCAGTTACAGATAGGTTTGAAGTAGTGTGCAGTTAATACAGGGCATCTTTGTTTATGCTCTTAACAGTCCAAAATCTCATGGTGTCTCATGGAGTCTGTGCTCTAATAGAGTTTGAGATCTAATAGAGTCTGAGTAGTGCCAGATCTGATCATGTGGTCTGCAGCCCTTCCCACAACCTCCAGTTACATGGAGTAAAAGGAAAGCTGCATACCAAAACATACATATACTATACAGTAAGCAAACTGAATCAAATTACAAAACAAATAACTAGTGGACACTTGAAGAAGGTTGCTATTTCCAACACCTACTATAAAATATACCTCTACAGAAGAGCAGGCTATTTGTTCAATCGCATCTCCTCTCAGAAACCAGCTCGGGCACTGCGGTCAGCGGAGGAGGCCCTGCTCTCGGTCCCATCCCCATCTCAAGCACGGCTGGTGGGAATGAGAGATAGAGCCTTCTCCGTGATTGCCTCCCACCTCTGGAACTCCCTTCCTAAAGAAATAAAAATAGCCCCTCCCTCCTCTCCTTTAAAAAATAACTGAAAATTTATTTTTGCTCACTAGCATATGGAGAGGAGGAGAATTAGATAACTAGAGAACACTACCAGACCTCTGATTGAAAACTATTATTGTATTTGGGCTTTGTCAGTCCATGTTATCCTAGTTAACATCACTGGCCACACAATCAAAGCATATATTTTTGTGAACTTTAGTTGGCTTCTGTAAATTAATATGGATGTTTTATGTTACTATATAATTTTTATTGATTATGTTTTATTTAATGTATAGATGGCATGTTTTTTGTTTTCTTTTTTTGTATTTAAACATTTATGTATTAAAACAGACATATATTTGTAAATGTTTGTTGCATACTGTGTAATATTTTCCAGCTATTAGTGTTTCATTAACATTTCTCACATAATATTTTTTCCCTTTAAGGTGGCAGTCTTCTACTTGAATAGTACAGATAAAGGCATCATAGGCTCTAAATTAATATCAATTTTCTCCTTGTCTACAGTTTTATAGGATCCCTTATGGACATTTTTAGTTTAATTTTACTTTTTTATTGAGATGTTGAATCACTGGTTGCCATTCATTGACAAAGTTCTCTAATGGTTCTCCTCTTAAGAGTACAGTTATTTTATCCATTATTAGCAAATCTATAATGTATGTTTCCCATTCTTCTAAGGGATGTATCTCTGAGGTTTTCCAAAATCTAGCATGTGCTATTCGAGCTGCCACTGAATTTCCTTTCTACCTTTTGATCTGGCATGATCAAAAGGTACATTTGTGGTTTCATTTTGAAGTCTGTGTTTAACATCTTTTCAAGATATACATGAATCTGTCTCCAGTAGCTTTTTACTTTGTTGCATGTCCACCATATTTGGTAAAATGTGCCTTTTTCTTCCTCGCATTTCTAACATTTGTTAGTGCAGTTGTACATCTTCGCTAGTCTCTCTGGAGGGAGATATTAACATAGATGCATTTTGTAGACATTTTCCTTCAGGTTCTGGCATGTTGTGTATTTCATTCTTTTCCATGTCTTCTCCTTTTTGGACCATTTTTATCTCTTGACCTATATTTTGAGTCCATCTAATCATTGAGTCTTCTACTACTTCCTCTTCCATGTGCCAAGTCAGTAGATTTTTGTATATATATGATATAAGTCCTTTTGGTTTCTGAAACATCACCACAGAAAACCATGTTTTTTCAGTCTGGAAGCCCAAGGTTCTGAGTTGTTCTTAAATTTCTCATGTAGCTCTTTATATAGAAGAAAATTACATTTAGGGCCCATATGATTCAATTCTTCTAGAGATTTCATTTCTGGGTTTTCTGTCAGTCAGGATCATCTCCTTGTAGGTTAACCATTTCCCTTGTAAGATCTTCTTCCTTTTGCAGTATGCCTCATGTCATATTTAAGTTGTTTTCATATGTGGCACTATTCTGGGTTATTATGTTGGTATTTGTTGTTGTACTGAGGCATTGAATGTTTGCCTTTTTGTTTGTTGGAATCCGCCCTGAGTCCCCACGGGGAAATAGGGCAGAATATAAATAAAGTTTTTTTTTTAATTATTATTACAGTAGAGTCTTGCTTATCCAACATGAACAGGCCTGCAGAACATTAGATAAGCAAAAATGTTGAATAAGGAGGGATTATGGAAAAGCCTATTAAATGTTAAATTATGCTATGATTTTACAAATTAAGCACCAAAACATCATGTTTTACAATAAATCGACAGAAAAAGCAGTTCAATACACAGTAATGTTATGTAGTAATTACTGTATTTATGAATTCAGCACCAAAACAAAGGTTCTTTCTTTCTCCCACCCTGGACATTATTTTGGGCAGGAGGCAGTCAGAGTTGGATAATGCAGAATGTTGGATGAGTGAAGGTTGGATAAACGAGACTATACTGTATTAAAGTCTTCAATCAAAGCCAGCTTACAACTTGGACATTTTGGGACATTTTCAAAAGAAGTACAGAAGATTTCAAAATATATTGTTCTGTTTTTTATTCAGAAAAAAACCCCCAAACTTAAAAAAAAGCAGGAACAGGCAAGATTTATGCCATCACTGTATTACATCTGTGAGCTCTAAAACTAAATTAAGCTGCCCTTCAAAGGCCATAGACAGCAGTCCATTTCAATCCATTAGTTTGGCTAAATGCCTTCATACATTCATGAAGAGAGTCATTATCATCAATCTTCCAGTTATACCGCCCAGTTGAAGAATATTTACGCAGGTACCCAGGATACACTGGGTGACTTCTCAATGCAAGCACAGCTTTAAAAGAGAGCCCAGTAAACAACTAGCTCAGTTTGAAGTGTATGAAGATGATGATTTAGATACTCAGTCAAGCAAAAAGAGCTAAATCTCTGCTTTATTTACCACCTGGGTTCAAAGATAGAGTATAACTGGGAGTTTTAAAACATTTTCAGTACAAAACTTTTTTTTTTTAAAAAAACAGCATTTCTGAACACAAAACACAGTCTGCACAAGTCTTTAAAATTATGATAGCAAGGCATCAAAGAACCTGAACACAGTATGGAATACATATATTTTAAATACTTAAATTGATATACAGTATAGTATTACAAGTTTGCTACTCTGATTACACAATTTTGTGCATTTGCAGATTTTATTACATTTGAAACTCTGCAAATAATTACTCTACTGTGACATATTTTAACTCTATTTTACACAGGTTAGATAAACAAGCAAGAATTCCCAAGTTTATAACAGTCAGTTCTCTATAACCAGAAGAGATTCATGCATCACAGTTAGAAACTGCATCTTTGGTCTCATTCAGTTACCTATACATTTCTACAACTATAGAAATCTGCTGGTAATAAAAGGCTTGGGTGAAAAACAGCTAAACCAATAATTGATGTCTGTATTTGCTGGAAAACATCCACTAAATAATGTAGTACCGAAATGGTGGTTTTTCCAGGTCTCTGTTTGCAGCATTTGTGTATGTGTGTTGTGGGGGAAGAGACTCAGAGGCAAGCAATGCCTATGCTGCTTCTAATTATTCCAATTATCATGGCACACTATGAAAACTTGATTAATAACACTGAAGATATTGTTGTGGCAATTAGCCATATGGTTGTGGGACTTTATTCTGTCACGATTTAGCCATTAGCATCTACTTATGTTTGTCAGAACAGTGCATCCGTGACAAGTTGAAGTTCCGCTCACCTTGCTGATTCCCTTGTGAGCAACACTAGAGAACTGTTTATTCCTGGGAGCCCTTTGCCAGAGTAAATTTTTCATGTGGCATGCGGTCTGACTGGGGACAAATGTCAAGTAGCTTATGCGACGACCCATCAAACCTGGCTCGTTCTGCAAAGGTACTTACTAAATTGCTTGTCAAGGCAGGCTTCTTTCAAAAAAGGATTTGACCAGGAAAATTAGTGTCAAGTGACTTGTACTGAATGTTTTCAATGGTTAGTAATTCAAACAATATGCGCCTTCCATTATTTAGACATGATAAAATGTTCCATTATGATTTTATACAACTATATGGCATGCATTACAGTACACGTGAAATGTATACCTACAAGCCCTGGGACTCGGGGCCCCTGCCACTGTCAGGTCAGACCAACACCATTTGGGAAATACGTTACTTTTTCTTTTCTGTGCAAGTCAACCATGTCGTTCTGATTTCTCCCTTATTTCATGTATGTAAATGTGTGTGAGAGACATATGTGCTCACAACGCACTCATGTGAACAACAGACCTACAGGGACATTTTACTTGATCAGTAATCAGCAACAGTTTTATGTTTTGTATGTTCTTATTCATAAACATTAACATGATAAAAACGTATAATCGAAGGCTTTCTTGGCTGGAATCATTGGGTTGTTTTAAGTTTTTTGGGCTGTATGGCCATTTGAAACGTCATGAGAGAATGCCTCTGGAACATGGCCGTACAGCCCGAAAAACTTACAACAACCCAGTGATTAAAATGATGTGGTGTGCTCTGAACTGGGTAAATCTGGGACCACTGTATTCCCTCTTATTTCGGTCTTCTTAGTCAGATCACTTCATATATGTATGTGTGTGTGTGTGTGTGTGTGTGTGAGAGAGAGATGATTACTTAGTTATGAACTAGTGACACAGAATTTCACTTGGATTCTCCCCTCCACCTCCTGTATTAAGAATTGTGATGCTCTGGTAGTTTAGTTGATGGTACTGGAGCAACCAGACTACAAGTTTAATTTGGCTTGCAAAATAGGTCCCAAGACACTGAGGTAAAGAGAAGGCTAAGCACTCTCTGAAGTATTACATATGGGGGAAAGTAAAGTGATAAAGGGAGGAGTTACATCTCTGATTGCTGGTTGCTTATGATTTCATAAAATCACAAAGTTGAATGAGACCTCGTGGGCCATCCAGTCTAACCCCCTGCCAAGAAGCAGGAAAATCACATTCAAAGAACCCTACAGACTGCCATCCAGCCTCTGTTTATTTCATTCATGCTAGGAGAGAAGACAGGGAGATGAGTGTCCAGTCCACTAAATAGACCCTGAAAATTTCAGCAGTGGTGGTCTGTTCCCAATCCCTTAAATTGCAACTGCAGAGTTACTTAGAACTAACATCTCTTCAGAAGAGAAGCACAAAAGGCAGTTACTGCAAACACATTTTGTGAACCCCAGGGGTATTTGCTTTCTTAGGCCTGAATCCAATTTAATGCTGGTGGAGTAAAAATCCATGTAACTGCGTTTGCATGAAAAAAAACCTTTACCCAAATTATTGTGCAAAACAGTTTGTGCAAGAGCTGGTCACCCAACCACTCACCACTTCCACACCGATATATGTAACTACTTTGCACAACTATTTACAAAGTAAAACTTGGTTGTGTATTTCATTAATTCTGAAAATGTGGAACTGCTAGCAGAATTTTCACACTAGACCATTGTCTTAATCTAATACAGGTCTATGTTTAAATCTTTTCAAATTATATGTTATTGGGCATTTAAAGGGTGCCAGGAGAGAATATTTATAAATAAAAAAACAGGGTTGTGAGTTTCCAGTTTAGCTATTCTAAATAAGTATGATTTCTGGTATTTTCAAAGTCAATGCAAAAGAATCTTGTCTGCTTTTTATTTATTTATTTATTTACTTACTTACTTATTACATGTATACCCTGCCCTCTCTCACCCCGAGGGGACTCAGAGCAGCTTACAAGTTATATGTACATACAATATATTATTTATTTATTATTTATTTATTTGCTTTACTTCTATACCGCCTTTCTCAGCCGAAATGGCGACTCAAGGCGGTTTACATAGTAAAGGTTAACACAACAATATCAGAAAGGCAATTAAAAACACATTATACAAACATATCAAGTCAAAAACAATCATTATCATAGACGTGCGCCTCAGCAAACAAATCAGAATCCGTAATCATAATCCTTTATACCAATTCCTATGTTCAGTTGTACCATCTTACTGTATTTCATTACACTATTTAGCCAAACGCTTGTTCGTAAAGCCAAGTCTTGACCTTCCTCCGGAATGCCAGCAGTGAAGGGGCCTGTCCACAGGTAGGGCGTTCCACAGCCGAGGGGCCACCACCGAGAAGGCCCTGTCTCTCGTCCCCGCCAACCGCGCCTGCGATGCGGGCGGGACCGAGAGCAGGGCCTCCCCAGACGATTTTTATGTCCTAGTCGGTTCATAGGAGGAGATGCATTCGGAGAGGTAAGTAGGGCCAGAACCGTTTAGGGCTTTATAGGCTAAAGCCAGTACCTTGAATTGTGCCCGGTAGCAGATTGGCAGCCAGTGGAGCTGGCACAACAGAGGAGTGGTGTGCTCCCTGAGTGCCGCTCCTGTTAGCAACCTGGCTGCCGAACGTTGGACCATTTGAAGCTTCCGAGCAGAATTCAAGGGCAACCCCACGTAGAGAGCGTTGCAGTAGTCTAAGCGGGATGTAACCAGAGCGTGGACTACCGTGGCCAAGTCAGACTTCCCAAGGTACGGTCGCAGCTGGCGCACGAGTTTTAACTGTGCAAATGCTCCCCTGGTCACCGCCGAAACCTGGGGTTCCAGGCTCAGCGATGAGTCCAGGGTCACACCCAAGCTGCAAACCTGTGTCTTCAAGGGGAGTGCGACCCCATCCAACACAGGCTGTAACCCTATACCCTGTTCGGCCTTGCGACTGACCAGGAGTACCTCTGTCTTGTCTGGATTCAGTTTCAATTTGTTCGCCCTCATCCAGACCGTCACAGCGGCCAAGCACCGATTCAGGACCTGGACAGCCTCCTTAGTAGCAGGTGGAAAGGAGTGACAGAGTTGGACATCATCCGCTTACAGATAACACCGTACCCCGAAACTCCGGATGATCTCACCCAGCGGCTTCATGTAGATGTTGAACAACATGGGAGACAGTATTGAGCCCTGAGGAACCCCACAAGACAACGGTTGTGGGGTTAACAGGTGTCTCCCAGTAACACCTTCTGAGATCGACCCTCTAGGAATGACCGAAGCCACTGCAAAACAGTACCTCCAAGACCCATCCCCGCGAGGCATCCCAGAAGGATACCGTGGTCGACGGTATCGAAGGCCGCTGAGAGGTCCAGCAACATCAACAGGGACACATTCCCCCTGTCGATCATCCCGGCGCAGATCATCCACTAAGGCGACCAAGGCTGTCTCGGTACCATGTCCCGGCCTAAAGCCAGACTGTGCCGGATCTAGATAATCCGTGTCTACCAAGAATACCTGGAGTTGTGAGGCCACCACACGTTTCAAGACTTTGCCCAAGATTGGGCTCTCCAAGATCACTTACCTAGTCCCCACCCCAAAATTTAAGCTTAGGGTCACCCCAAGTCTGACACTACTTGAAGACATACAACAACAACAATCCTAATCAGAGAAAAGCAGGCTCACAATTCCTACTGAAATACTGGTCAATTTAGATTGGTTAAAACTTTCTTTATTTCAAATATTCTATTGTTCTTTCATCTTTTTTGCACTACAAATAATATATGTGTAGGGTGCACAGCAATTTGTTCGTTTTCCCCCCCCAAACTATTGTCTTGCCACCCAATGGTCTGGGAGTCCGTAAACCGGCCCTCTGCTTTAAACGTTTGAGGACCCCTACACTAAAGGTTTCCATTCAGCTGTACAGATATTGTGCAGTGGAGTTCCACAGAAAGCCTATCAACACTGACCCAAAACTCCAGAAGTTACTCCAGAACATCCAGGCACTTCCTGTGCACAATTTGAGGTTAAGCTGGTTTTACCCTGTGCTATGAGAAGTCAAGGAATCTCCTAAATTTTGGGGTTAGTTTGGACAGATGGGCCAGCTCTAATCCACAAGGGATGGTGTTACCATTTCCATTTTTTTGTAACCTCCTGTAGCCACAGCAGATGGCCATGTGGTCCCGGAGAGCTTGTGGGTGTCATTAGGTGCCTTTGCTTACAGCCCACCCCTTCTCCCTGGTTGTGTAGATGCCTTTGCTAATGTCAACAAATGCACCCAACAATGGCTACCCTGGAGCTCAGTGGTAGCCCAGCAGTGGTGACCACCAAAGTAAGATGACAGTCCAGTGGGGATGAGCCAATTTTCACCTTGCTGGATAGTCTGAGTTCCACCCCGCCACCACTGCAGGAAGGAGATGGGTAGTGTAGCCATTCAGGGTCAGGCTAGACTATTGCTGCTTTGGACCAGTCTCAAATCTAGTTTGTTCATGTAGCCCAGAATGTCATCTTATTTCTCTTGTTGTTCAGTATCTACATGGCATTCCTGGGGGATAAATCATTAGGAGTTAATTGAGCTTCTGTGCATGTGAGAGAATGTCTGGATAGTACAATGGACTGGATGAAGGCCAATAAACTGAAGCTGCATCCTGGTAAGAAGGAAGTTCTGGATTGATAGTTTTCTGGTCTAAGAACTAGATAGGCTATAAAACCTGGACAGGGTTCCAATCTTTCTGAAGGAGTGTATGAGTTGTTTGGGAATATTCTTATATGTTCAATCAAAATATGTCCTTCTGTAACTTAAAGCAATTCTTGACAGTGAGAGTGGTTTATCAATGGAATCAATTGCCTGAAGTGGGGTGAGGTCTCCTTCTCTGGGTGTCTTCAAAAAAGAGTTTGACAGCTACAAATAATTAGAATGTATGTGAAGAGTAGCAGCATGGAAATTTCACTGGGGTTGTCAGGCTGATAGGTCAATTTGCTAACGTATCTTAGATGTATACGCAATATCGGAAAATCGTCCCAGATACCTACATAAATATAGCAATATTGTATCAATTTAGAGATAAATCTCCATAAGTAGAGTCGGGAGAAGAGATTATGTACTACCTTCCAGCTTAACCTTTCCCAATGGGAAGAAGATCAAGAGTATGCTAAAGCCTAGCTCCATTGCCTAGATGCGGATAAGACGGGACAGAAAAACTCTTCTGTCGACACTGAAGAATTCCATTGGCTCTGCAGCATAGATTTGCTGGCACAGATCTACCAACATAAATACTTTCACTGATGCTAGAAATCAAAGTAAAATTTAAAGGGTTCGTAGCAAATAGCCTGGCATCCTCAAAGTTTTGAATTAAATCACATAACCTGTTTTCTGTATTTTAAAAATAAATATAATGTTATCACTATTAGTGACATCTATATGCTGCTTTTGTATAGACAAGCTGGATACAACAAAATAAAAATAAAATTATTCAACAAACTGATACCACTTCAAATATAATCCATGCTTGATGGTGTTACCAGACTGAGATATCAGAGAATTTGCCCTATATTTTATCACTTGTTTTTAATTTTAAGCTCTGGAAAATGATACCCTGGAAGAATCCCCTAGACAAGTGGTTCTCAACCTGTGGTCCCCAGGTGTTTTGGTCTACAACTCCCAGAAATCCCAGCCAATTTACCAACTGTTAGAATTTCTGGGAGTTGAAGGCAAAAACATATGGGGACCCACAGGTTGAGAACCACTGTCCTAGAATAAATTAAACTGTTAAAATTCTGCTATTATCACTGCTTGGAAAAGCATCACAAAGTTATAAATAAAATCGTTATTAGGAGAAATCTTTACAAAAATATATGTTTTGGTAAACTTTAAAAAAAAATTAAAAACCCCAAACAAATGAATATAGCTATCATATAAAAATATTTTCCAAGTTGGAAAAATGAAATGTGAGAACGAAACTCACAGATTCATAATTTATATTTATATTTATATTAGTATTAACAGCTCACTTGCACAGTAGTATTTTGGCTTACTTGGAAAGCAATGTTCTTACTACTTGAGCACATGTGTAAAACCTTTAAATATCAACTACTGGGCCAAAAATGGGAATATGGGAATTGTGCTAATATGCTACATGTAGATTTCTTACTGGCAGCTGGTTGACCACTCTGGAAATTGGAAGCACTGGATAAAAGCTTTGGTATGATCTAGTAGAACCTTTCTTATATCCTTCAAATTATCTCTTTTCTCTCAGGAAGTAGTTGTTGTATTCCAGAGCAGGAACACCTCTGTCCTTAAACACCACACCAGTATAGTAAAATCAGCAAGCAGTTTATTAAAGGATATATGTAAAGCACAGCAATAAAAATGAAAGAAACCGTATAGTCCAAAACAGTATTTTCCAAAGAATACAGATAGTCCATGAACTTCAAGGTACAAAGGTAAAAACTTCAAAGATGCAGAACCCAAAGGAACAAGACAACATGGAGATCCTATGCCTAGAACAGGAACTTGGCAAAACTTGAAACACGAAATTAGAAATCCACTTGGAAAAAAGACTGTAATGAAACTCCAACACTGAGGAGACCGAGCTAAAATTCTTTCCTCATATCATATAAAGATTTCCTGTCCCATGAACCGAAAGGAAAGCATTCCACTTGCCCTTACAGCCAGATAATGATTTCTTATCTATCTTTTCTAGCAGATGGACTGACTTTCACAGATCTTGAAAAATTTGCCTTTGTTTACAAAAGTCTTGTTTTCTGTCTTCACACTCATTAAATTCTGCACCTGACAAATCATCCTCAAAAGAAAGTTTCTCTGAGAAAGAGTGCTGTGGGCCTCTCTCAGGAATTTGATCTTGGGAATCTACAAGGGAAGCACTCCGTTCATGAGAGACCTCAGGCCTCTCAGTAAGGCCTGGTCTTAACACGGGCCCAGAAAAACCCTCATTCCCATTGACATCAGACACAGGTCCAGGAAAACTATCATCCCCATTGACATCAGACACAATCACAGGTTGAACTACAACAGTAGTATCGCTCTAACACTTTCAAGGTACTAATTTGCGAACTGTAGATGCTACCAGGAAGGGACAACCAGTCTTTCTGAATTAAAGCCAAAATATGTTTTTGGGCTGTTATGGTAAGACTAAAACTCCACAGTAAGAAAGAGTTAATGAAATGATTCACCCAAGGCTGAAAACCCAGTCCCTCAGATGGCTGGTTTTACTGCATATGAAATGACCCCTTCCACATCATGATAAACACTGCTGATATTAAGGACCACTGCTCTGGGTAGAGTAGGAGCATAGAGCGTAAGTGTGCACAATTTTAAAAACACCTCAGAACACAGTAAATGAGGAAGGGTGCTGGAATGGAAGGACAAAAATGCTAGAGGTAAAATACAGAAGGAACATCTAAGAGGACATTTTTCCCTGGGCATCTTCCAGCTTAGGAATGCTACTGGCAAAAATCTCTTTGGGAAAAACATAAAGCTTATTTGTCTAGATTAATTAATATTTTAAAGCCTGGAATATTTTTCACCAGCCAAGCCCTTTATTCCTTTTTATTTTATTGATACATCAATTCAATTAACAATTTTTTGCCATACAGGTCTTATCTCAATATACATAGTCCCAAAAGCCACTTTACCTTAATTGATGCTTTATACATTCCTTGTATGTGTATCACCCATTTCCCATGCCCGCCCTTTCCCTCCTGGAACAGTGATTCCGAATGACATCATTGCATAGATTTAACCGTGTGGAATGCCTGGTTCACAATCCTATATCTATCATTTCTATCTGTTTTGTTGGTTAAAGTAGATATAATTGATTGTGTATTCTGAGAGACAAGACCACCAAGTTTCCAAACCCCATCCTGTATTGTCTCACCATCCTCAGGCCTGTATTGCAGCAAGCATATATTTTAAGATTTCTGTCCATTTATTGTTATTTTCCTTTGCCTCTAAAGTGAGAGACATGAATCTAGCCTTATCTCACTTTAATTTTTGCCCTATTATTTCCTCTATTGCATTTCTGATTTTACTGTTACAGTTCTGGATTTTTCTGCAATCCCACCACAAATGAGAGAATGAACCTATCCCTCCACAATTATGCCAACATTTTTGAGAATATTTCCCATTATATGTGCTAATTGAAGTGGGGTTCTATATCTCTTGGAAATTATTTTCTTTGATCCTAATATGTTTAATTTTCTGAATATTGTTGAGCCAAGAGCTGATTAATTTCTTGCTAAAGTTTTTTCTTGTTTCCAATTCTCCATAAGGGTGATTTTTGTGTTGTAAGATAAGGTGATTAATTTCTTATATATTAACCCAATAATCCCTTTCTCTTTTTCTACTTTCATTTTAATTATTCTGTCTAGAGGGGCATCTGCTACCTTTCTTCTTTACATGGCTTGAGCTCTACTGGATAGGCCTAACCACACTATCCAGTTCCCTTGTCCACCTGTATCTTTTATTTTGTCCCAGTTTGTTATTTCTCTGTTGGGTTCCATGAGATCCCCTACCTTTTTAATATTCTGCCTTGATAAGAATTTTCCTAAGGTCCTGGTTTCTGGTTTCTTAGGGAATCTCAGGACTTGAATCTCCATCTTGGATGTCTAGACTCATCAGCCAGGGCGAAATCCCCCTGTAATTTTGGAGAAGTGCACATGCCATGGCCTTCTAAAAATCCTCAAAGCTTGCATTTCTTTTTTGCAACTATCTAATGAAAGATTTTCTCTCATTCATATCTGCCTTATGAGTTTTGTGTTGACAAGGCTAAAGAGGACAGAAAGCTATAGCAGGCAGAGAAATGCTCCATAATGAAAATAATTACTTTGTCCTTTCCAGAAATTTCTTAATGCCTTCAGCTGCGGAGTGCTGATCCCTGGCATTTCCCAGGTTCTCTTGTGAGGTTCATTGTGACTTTATGAGTTAATCACGTCAGGAATAGTCATTTTAGCTCGCATGCCTTTAGGAGTAATTACACATTTAAATGATTAAACAAATCAGGAAAAAATATCTACCGCCTAACGAAAGCAGTTAGCGCTGAAATCCTTTTTTATATATTAGTATCACAAGTCGTTTGTAAATAACATGTTCATTTTAGAGATGTAAAGAGTTCTGTCATGCCCTATGAAATAAATTATATTTTATTGGTGCCCGGGTGTTTCATAATTTCTATTTATTTGCTGCAAGAGTGGAGAATTAAGATGGAGTAGTTTATTTCACCAAAAGACTGACAAATGGCTCATTAGATACTTATGGAACTGAGGCTAATTGTATGATTTTTTAAAAGGGGGTGCATTGACACTGCCTGTTTAAATAATGCTGGACACAATTATCTTGTCCTAATCCTATATTCTCACTCAGGTTAAAATTGTGCATGTTAAAAGAAACAGTAATTTTTTGCTAACATAAACCAAATATCTCTTCCAATCTTTGGATTGGAAGAGCATGTAGGAGGAGTAACTGAGGATTAATGGTTCCCATTGGAGACACCAATGACAGTCATATCCAAATTACAGTCACCTCACATCATATAACAGCTTGAATCACAGATATTTCAAGATTCTCCTTCTCCCCCACCCCACCTACAAATTAAATATAATTTACATTACTTAGGATTTTTTATTTCATCAGAGACATAAGGTCAGAATTGATTGAATATGTACTACCTGCATATAATGATTTCCAGTTTTTTTACAATCATGTGCTAATGCTCCACAGTAATGGCCTATGGATGAAGAGACAGATGTACTACCAGTCATTCGCTACACATTTGCATTAACAAATCATCATTTAATTGAAGCCCATCCAACAAGTTTATGCTACTTAAATAAAGTTCCTTTCAATAAAAAATGCCACAATGACACATGGCTGCTAACTGCAATGAAATTGTGGGTGGATAGATTGGGATACTTTCAGATTATAGATTTAGGTGTATACTAAAGATGTATTTATTAATTTATATTTTCCTGAGAGATAAACCACCTGACAACTAACACAGTGTTCCAAGCTGAAATGAGACCATTTACTCTTTGAAATAATTATTTTGTAACACTACAATTTCATGCCTTGCAGATTTTATCTTTCAGACAAATATATACTAGAGGATGAATAGTACGCTAATACTCTTAGGCATGTTCTGATAAGGAATCAAACCCTGCCCTTAAATATCTTATTGGAAACTACAAACACCGGCTTTATGATTTGAAATCTAGTTGCTTTTTAGTAACTTTGGTTTTTGTTAAAAGTTTGGTTACAATTCAGATCATGTGTACGTCTGCTTGTATAAAGGAGAGCACTAGCTGTTCACTTTCTATTATTCAAGTTATTATAAGAAAAATAAAACTGTGAAGACAATATAAACTCAAAGCATTTGTGAAACTAATGAGGCAATACTATTTGTGAGCACATTTCACCACTTGTTTTGAGTAACGTATTTAGGACCAAAACTTACTGATCTTCTAAAGAAAGCTTATGATAGTTAAACCATCATTTTCCATGGTGACTTATCTTTTTGCTGCTCTTTTTAAAATACTTATAACCAATCACTAATTTTGAACACATTTAGAAAATTCCAGCATTCTAGGACGCTTCTAGGATTCTGGGAGGACGCAGCCTGCCGGAGCACATCTAACAATGTAGAGCTACTTCTGGTGGGGCTCCGTCCTTCCAGTGTGCTGGCAATATACTAGGACGCTGCCCAGAGAACACAGGAAGCTCCCCGTATTCTCATGGACAAAACGTGGCCAGCATGGGGGGAACTTGGGCAGTGATGCTTTCCCCTGTGGGATGCGGAAAATGCCGATGTAGAGTACAATGGTTTCCCCTGATATCCACCAGATTTGCCATGCTACCTGGTGAATCCCCCTGATGTTGCCCACATTAGGTGACTTAATGTGATGAGGTCCCTTGATTCTAATGCAGACTGATTCTTAAATAAAGGTTAGAAATGTTCAAATAGCGAACTGAGTATTGAAAATGTTTGAGGACCAAAAGTGTTTTGGTTTTTGGTGTGTGTGTGTCTACATGTATGTATATGTGTGTATACACACAAGCACACGCACACACACACACGAGAGAGAGACATTTTGGAGATGGGGCTCAAGGCTAAACATTAAATTTAAAAAATGCTTCATATATATCTTATACATATAACCCAATGCTAATTTTTTAAAAAAATTAAAGTAATTTCATACATGGAACCATCTAAAAACAAAGGTGTCACTGTCTCAACATTTCCATATATCAGATACTAGAAATGGGTCAAGAAAATGTTTTTTTTTTAATTATCTTAGAAATCTTATTTTATCTTGAATAAACAAGTAAAAACAAAACATTACTCTTCTATGGAACAAAATTACAATACAGTTTCAATACAGATACACAAAATACACATGCTCATCTTGATGCTTAAAAAGGCAGAAAAACAAGCATTGTTTTCTCACATTAAGAATAGGATATAAAAGTAAAATAATACCAAGTAAATACAGATACAAAATACCCTACTGTGTCTTATCTGTATGTTCTCCATGCTCTTTTTATATGCTAACTCAGAACAGTAATTACAGATCTTGTAAGTTGACTTCTGTTTTCCAGAACTATGAGTTGTACATAAAACATGCTTTTCATCACAACAATTACCATTAATCAAAACAGATGAGAGCTAATACCACTCAAGTCCAACCTACTGCTGTGCCTAGCAATATATCAAACTGTATGTTGTCAAACACTCTATACAAACTTAAACAGTCTATCACTGCAGATAACAAAAAGATGCTTGCTGAGTATTTATTTTTAGTCTAACTGGAATATAGCTAAACCATTCTCCTACAAGATGTAATATTAAGTATATCATGTCAGAGAGGGGAATAACCTGCAGTTATTTGTGAACATCTATGCAAAATTATTAAATCCTACAACTTTAAAATGGTAGAAGAACAAAGTTGTGGCACAGTGGTAGAAGCACAAAGTTGTGGCAAGGAAGCACAAAGTGAAGGGCAGAAACATTTTTTTCATACTGTCCTCATTCCAGCCTCCCTCCCTCTCTTGCTCCCTATCCATCTTTCTCTTCACAAAGCCAAACATACCAGGAATAAAAACCACACAAAATAAACTATCCCCAAGTTCCTCAAAGCGGACAAGAGCAAAGCAGAGAGCAATCTCCCAAAGTGAACAAGAGCATGAGGCACGGAGGCGGCTCCCCTGAAGCCCTAAAGCCCTGTACTCTTGCGCTAGTGCTCCCTCTGGTGCTTGCACTCCATCTGGCCCTAAGACTTAACTCAAAATGCTGCTCTTATGTCAAAGCAAAACCTGGGCTGACCAACAGCTCTTAACTTAAAGTGCTCTTAAGTTGGGATGCTCTCAAGTAGAGGCTCCACTGTACATCACTACATGACAGTCATGGAGTATTGGATGCTTTCCAGTTAACAAGAGTAATCATGAACAACTTTATTATTAATCTGACAGGTATTTTTTAAGCAACAAAAAACCAAGGTTGTTAAATCTATTTAAATTTTGTCTGGAATACATGTAAACCCTATTTATAGAATAGATGTTATTAAAAATCTGCATAGATGTAAGTACAAAATGTATTCATATTTTTAAATTCCATAATACATGCATGAATATATAAGGAATGTGATTTACCCTATGGTCATAAATAAATATCTCTAAAATCTACTTACAAATTCTGCATTCTACAATTCGTAAATTGTACTCTTTTGCTTATAAAGAAATGCAAGGTTTGCATCTAACACAGACAAAGTACTTTCTATCAGACTTAGTCAATTTTTCTTTTGCAATTGGCACAGGCTTTAAATAAAGAGGTACAAGTTAGGTTAGGCATTGTGGAATTTAACAAACAGATCGGTTCTCAATTACTAGCAAGCTCCATTATGGATTCGTGAGCTTTGTAAGCCTTGGTCTCACAAGTATAATTAAATTTTTATTTATGTGTTTGTGACTGTTAACTTCATGTTGCCTCTGCTTGCCCCCCCCCCCAACCCTCCACCTACACAAGTACACACAGCTCCCAATGTAAAATGGTATTCAGTGTTTATAATATAAATTGATATCCTAGTTTAAAGAGAAGATATATGAAAAAACACACAAAACATTTCATATATTTACAGGCGGCAACAGAATACATCCAAGACAAACCGTAAGACTGAAAAAGAGGCATATGTTACTCAGAAGGGCAACACATATAAAATGATATTATTTCCCTAGCAAGAACACATTGTACAATTACATGTGAATATTGTACTGTGAACCTGAAAAGCTTCAGCACCGAGAAAGTAATGGCTCTGCTCTGTATACATCATGCTTCTATTGAAATCTGTTGTCACTGTAAATGTAGCAAGAATGTTTATACTTTCAACAAAGTCATGATATGCTTTAAAAATCATCTTGTAAAAAAAAAGTATCTAAAAATACCTCTGCCTCAATTTTTTTGTTCTCATTAACTCTTCCTGTACTTAGGCAGGTAACCTTCATATACCCAATATTTCCCCAGAAAACCTTAATCTAAGTAACCGGAGGGGGATCTCTTCTCCCCTTGAAAAACTGCAAATAAAGATGTCAGCTATTGAGTATATTTGTGGCGTCTCCAGCAGCTGCTGTTAAATACCAGCTGGTCTAGCTGATTAAAATTACCTCCGAGTTGGTATTATAAAGATGCCTGGGCAGCATTGCTGTATTAATGGATTATTGAGTGAGCGATGAAAACCTTGGCCAGCTGATGCGTTTTATTACAGATAGGCTTTATGATGTGTAATCACTGTAATTTTTACAACTGGAGAAAACAGGAGGGGGGAAAAGATGAAAAAACTTACAGAAAATGCCTAAATATTGTTGCTATTCTGATACCTAACTGTTAGGGTATTGCTTTCTCTCTGTACTTGTGAATTTAGCCACACAGATACATTCAGGAAATATGAATCACATATATATAGAGAGAGGCATTCAAATATAGGGGGCAATTCCGAACATGCATACAAGACTAAGAAACCAATCTAACTACGTGTTGCTCTCAGTCTTGTGTTACTGAAATCTAACTGGCTGTTTTTCAGTCATGTGATAATATTTCCTTGCATTATTCATGACATGGAATACATTTTTTAAAAAATCCACCACACTAACAAAATAACATGAAAATAAATATGTCTCCTAATCATCCAAGTGGGCTGCATTTTTCTTATAGGCACTTTCTTCCCCCCCCCCCTTTCTCATCACGTATTTGACCTGTGGTTTGTTTGTGATGGAAATCATACACTGGGGAGAGAAAGCCTTGTTGACCTTTGCACTGTGTGAGCATGAGGGTTAAGTGGCTGAATAAAATGCAGCTTATCCTGGATACAGTCTGTTAGTTAGGAAGCAGCAAGAAAAATCAGTCTTTCTACAAGAAGAAGCAAAGATCTTGGTCCAAATGTTTTGCAACTCTTGAATGGATGTGTGGTTGAGACTCAGTTCCTTATGGGATATCACACTTCTTATACATACAAGCAGTCTCGGGGTTATGAACAAGATAGGCTCTGTACATTTGTTCTTAAGTTGAATGTGTATGCAAGTTCTTGTGGAAACAAGGATTGGAAATAAAGCTTCAGTGGAGACACCTTTTCCCTATGATAACTCTTCCAGGAGTAAATTTCTGTTCCTAGGGGTAGATTTCACTTCACTTCTTTTCACTTCCTGTTGTCTCACCCTCGTTTGTAACTTGGAGTCATGCATAAGTCAGATGTTTGTAACTTGGGGACTCCCTCTTTTGCCAAGTAGTCGTCTGCAGTTTAAATACCCCAAATAGTAACCACCCATGTATAATTTGACTTCATGTATATGTTGAAGGCAGACATTGGGACTAAAATAATGGAGTTCACTATGACCCATTGATAAGTTAAGGGTGCAACTTAGAAGACTATAACAAACAACTATCTTTCTCTCCTTTTAAAAATGCATAAAAGGAACATGGGAAAACGTAAAGAGAAGGAGGGGAACTATTGGAGAGGTCACAATGGGTGTGTATGAATTGCATTACTGATCTTAAAATGTCTACATATATACCAGTAGAGATAAGGAAAGGAATATAAATCAGGAAAAAGAATGAAAATGTGTCCTGAAAAAACAGAAAGGGGGAAGACCAAGGAAAACAACCTATCTTTATTTGAGACCTACCATGAAGACAGGGACAAGAAGTGCTACTTTAGGCACTTGGAATGGTGTGGAGGAACCATTCTTAATAGGACCTTACTGTGTAAGCCTTGCAATGCCTATTCAGTAAATTCTTATTAAAAATGGCCACCACTGCTCCTTTCCATCTCAAGTGGCCCAAATGATTGGGAACACAAGAGTTCATTAAAGCATCTTTTGTTTCCAGCATTGGCCTATGGATAAGCCGACCCAGTATTTTGTAAAAAATGTTTGGCTTATACACAAGTATATACATACTATTTCAAGTCAAAATGCAGAATTTAAATTTGTATTTACATATTTGATAGGCATCCCCCTAAATTGTGAGGTTATGCAAAAACACAATGGAGAAAAGAAATAAAATGGAAACATTGATATGTCCATCCTAATCACCAATAAGTTGGTTTAGTACTTTCATTTGCCCATTGTGGCAACTGTAATAAGCACTGAAATAGCCAAGAAAAGCCCACTTATGTGTATCCTTTCCTTGCACTGCATATACAAATATCTCAGGGGCCACAATTATAGTGAAGTTATATAATGTATAAATGACAGCAACAAGATCAATACATGACAATAAGCTGTAACAGAAAAATGTCACATTTTCTAAGGCTCTGCATTCTTTTTATTGTGGTACTTTAAGAGAAATAATTTCACAGTTATTCTTGTAGGACAGGAAACCTATGGATCCAGATATACAACAAAATATAGAAGGAAAGAGGCCCCCTATCTATTTGGCTTTCTAATGCTGAGCTATTCTTTTTGCTGCGATTTCTAGCAGTATAGTCTTCATATACAGCAAAACAAGGGCAAACACAAGAAGGAAAAAACAAACAATGAAGCAAGTCATTTTGGCCATGAGCAACTTAGCATTAAATCAACAGAACTGCTTTAACATAATCTGCCAAATACTCTGTATCCCTCTTTTGGCTTAGTAGTCAATATGAAAATATATCTGCACAGAACTTGACATTCTGAGGTACAAAGTAATACCTTTTTGATAATGCTTACTCTGGAGCCTTTTTGATAATGCTTATTCTGGATTGGTGTTGCTGGTTGTTCCAAAACAAGTTTGCTAAATTGATTCTTATGAAAAATCTGAAAGTTTTTCTTTAATATATGTATGATGTTTAGAGGAGAACGCCACTCCATATATCACTTGGCATTAATTTCAATGGAAATGTTATGAAAAACTTATGGGTAGTATTATCATACTTCTCATTACAGACTAATCTGGCTTCTCTGTGTAGTCTGACAGGGTAGCTGTTAGTGGTCCAACCACCATGTCAGACTACACAGAGAAGCCATTGAAATCCACAAGCATGTGGACAATTTCAACAGAAAGGAAGAAACCATGAAAATGAACAAAATCTGGCTACCAGTATTAAAAAACTTTAAAATCATAACAGCAAATAAAGTCAGGGAAGCTTCAGACAAGAAACAAGGACAGCTAATCACCTCTCAACAAAGGATGCCCCCAGGCAGTAAAAAGCCACACCTTGAAAACTGTTGGGCCATTAAATACTAATCGAGGTACCAACTGAAACATTCACATCTACCTCCAACAGACAAAGAGTTCTTACTACCATCCTAGACATTCTACAGATATATAAACCCAATTTTCTAAGTTTCCAACAGACCTCACAACCTTTGAGGACGTCTGCCATAGATGCAGGCAAAATGTCAGGAGAGAATGCTTCTGGAACATGGCCATACAGCCTGAAAAATTTACAGCAACCCAGTCATTCTAGCCATGAAAGCCTTCAACAACACATTAAATTGTTATGCTGATGCTTTTATGTTAAGCCGCTTTGAGTCCCCTTTGGGGAAGATAAAGAGGGGTAATAATAATAACAACAGGACCCATATTTACCATTTTTCTTTCTAGCTTCCCACTCTAACCCATCTTCCTAATCCTGTCAGACAATCCTTTAAGGCAGTGTCCTTATACATTATGCCCGGCCTCCCTAAACTTGCTGGATGGCTCTCATTTTTGTCCGACCAGTTTTAGGGCAATTTTCATTTTTTCATCCACTCTACTGAAGTATGTCTTCAGCAATGTGATTGCGTATGTATACTGGTGGGCATCAAGGATTTGCAAATTAAAGGACACTAAGAATGGTTTAGTGATTCTGCTAGGAAGCTGTTATGTTTACAATCCACATACACATGCTACAATCACATTGCCCAATGCATGCTGTGCTGTACATTGGGGGGAAAAATAACAGTGATTTGAACCATACAGTCAGAGCAGACAAAATGATCTAAAAATCCCAGTATGCGTCAAATGGATTGGCAGTGTCATAAACACCTATGCAATACTTTATAATAAATTAAATACATGGTTTATAAAACAACATTCAGTAAGCATTTACAATTAAAATGTATTGGGAAACTGGGAATATTGCCATTTGTTTTTGTTTCTTCTGATGTGTATAGTCCCCGTTATTCAAACTGTATGGTTGTTACCTAGGAAACTGCCTGGAAGCAATATAATTGGATGGGTTTTCAGAGTGATTGTCAGAATTGTGGGCAGAGTTTCAGGTGGAAGATCCATGGTGGTATTATGGCCTAAGTTCAAATTTGTCCTGCAAAAAATAGAGTATTAAAATCTCTCTCTGTGCAGCTCAGGGGAAATGTTCTGTAATCGCAATCTGAAAAATTAGAAATTTGCTTATTTTGGTATGTAATGCAAGGTTAGAAAAAGAAACACATTGTTTCTTTCAGATGTATATAAAATGAACCATTTCTCGGTAAAAGGAAGTTCCACATCCTCTGCATATAAATGGGCAGGCATTCATTTCATTCTAAAAGATTGTAAGTTCAAATTATTTTCTGTATTTTCTGTATTTACTGGATTATTGTTCCCTAGTCTTCTCAAAACTAGGACTCAAGGCAGCTCACAATACAATTTATATACTATAATAATGAATACAAACTACAATTAAAACACAAAACAGATTAAATATTAAAGCAGTATTAAATGAAAGGCACAATTTAAACAGTTTAAAACAATTAAACTTTTTTTGTAGTTGCTTTTTTATATGTATGCAAAGAAAGCATTCAAATTAGTGTTTGAATATTTGGAACAATTGCACAACCTTATTTATTTAAATACTAGCTGTCCCCTGCCACGCGTTGCTGTGGCCCAGTCTGTTGATCTGGAAAATAAAATAATGAGAAAATGTTGGTTTCTAATATATGTAATTTCTTTATGCTTGCTCTTTCCTGGTCAGTGTTGATGTGGAGAGTGTCTGGTTTGCCCACCCTGGAACATGCAAGATATCACTGTCCTTCTTTAAGGGTCCCTTTCAATCTGTGATACTATATCTGTGTGTGTATGAATTATATCTATCTATCTATCATCTATCTATCTATCTATCTATCTATCTATTATCTATCTATCTATCTATATCTATATCTATATCTATATCTATGGCTGGATGGCTATTTGTCAGGAGGGCTTTGATTATGTTTTCTTGCCCTGATGAAGGGAGTTGAATTGGATGGCCTTAAGTATTTTCTGTTAGTCATGGGGGTTCATTGTGGGAAGTTTGCCCCAATTCCGTCGTTCATGGGGTTCAGAATGCTCCTTGATTGAACTGTGAATCCCAGTGACTACAACTCCCAAATGTCAAGGTCTATTTCCCCCAAACTCCATCTGTGTTCATAGTATTGAGTGCTTGTGCCAAGTTTGGTCCAGATCCATCCTTGTTTGAATCCACAGTGCTCTCTGGATGTAGGTGAACTACAACTCCCAAACTCAAGGTCAATGCCCACCAAACCCTTCCAGTTTTTTCTGTTGGTCATGGGAGTTCTGTGTGCCAAGTTTGGTTCAATTCAATCATTGATGGAGTTCAGAATGCTCTTTGATTGTAGGTGAACTATAAATCCCAGCAACTACAATTCCCAAATGACAAAATCGTAATTTTTGAGTGATGGTCACTCCTTGTGTTGTGAGACATTTTGTTGCCAAATTTGGTGTGATTTTGTTCATTGGTTCTTTTGTTTTTAAGGTACTCATTATGCACAGAGCATTTATATATAGAGAGATTTAGACATTTTATAATACAGAATCTCACCATACTAACAAAAAAGAAGCCCAGTTGATAAAATAAGGAAGAGAAGCTTGCCATGAACTTTAATCTAAAATGACTCTAAAAAGATCATCAATGGTAAGGCATTAATATAATGTCCTTAAGTTTAATATATTCTTTTTGCAATATTTATTTTCCCAAATTAAATTAGAAACAGCGCATTGTGAAGCATGATGGGAGTTGCAGTCTAAGAACACCTGGAGGGCCATGCATTGCCTATTCCTACTATACAGGACTGCAGGTTTAGTCTAATTCAATCAACCTGGTTTACATAAGCATTCACATAACAATTTAGAAGTTGATTTCATTATTATACTGTAGCTGGGAATAGATGCTGGATTTATACCTTAGCCAAAATAAGCTAAGAAGAAATTACAAGATTTGGAGGAATTGTTTGAGACATTTTTTAGCTGAATGTGGTAGAATACAACTGCAGATAAATGCAGTACTCATTTGGAAGTTATTTTTCTAAGGAAAATGGGAAATAGTAACTCATAAATATGTACATTCAAAGATATACACAAACACAAGACAAATTTAAACATGCTTTCAAAATGGAAATGAGATCCAATGTTATTGTTCTTAATGCATTGGATACACATGTCATAGAGTAAAGATGTTAACTACTGGAGGCAATGAGATTAACGCCAGGAAATTCATTTTCATTACAATATGCTGTTTTAATTGTTAGTCTTATATATTCACTACTTTTTTCATATCAGTTTAATTGATGGACTGCATAATATTTCATAGTATATCTCAAACACATATAAGTAAATATTTTCTCACATACTGCTAAATGAGCAGCACATTGTATGCACTGAAGTTGAAAGATAATACAGACGGTTAAGTTTTCCAAAGTTTATTTATTGATCTGTGAGAACAATCCCAGTTAAATTACCATAAACTTCAACATCACAACAACTGCTAATCCAGCTAATAGGAATTAAGGGAAATAGAAGATACATAATAAGCATCTGGGGGATATAGAATTTATCCCATGAGTGCAGTAAAGGAATCATAATTTAAGAGTGCTGAAGCCCTAGTGCATCATGAAGGTCCTTCCTCACAAGTGACATTAATTGCATAGCCCACAGATGCTTATTATGCATTCTAGATCACTGCAAAGAAAAATATTCATTTAAAATGTAAAGGTTTAATGCTATTTTGCAACCCAGCTGTTTGGTGATGTCATAAGAAAGGCTGAATAGCACAATTTGGAGACACCATTCGGAAATTCAAAACAAAAGTGTATAAAAGCACACCTCACATATTTATTTGTCCAAGATGCACATTCTTTTACCTGAGAAAACATCATTTAATAAGTACTGTATGTTTCAATTGACGTCTCCACAGTGTAAGTTTACTGCGACCCTCTAGATCAGAGTTTTCCAAACTCAATATGTTGGGACATGGTTTTTATACATATATCCCTTCTCAATACAGTAATTCCGTCTATCTGGCAAACCAGAGGTTAAACCAACCTCTTATAAGATCACACACACACACACACACACACACACACACACACAGGTTTCATGTAAGTTTTGCTGTATAAATGAGGTTTGGAAATTTTTCTTGCACACTTCTGTACTACAGTTGATTCTTGTGTAGTTTCCTCCGTAGCTGCTGTGTGGCTCATCACAAACGTTGTTAAAATATTTTATTTTTTTAATTAGAAACTTATCCATTTTAGTGGTATTTATTGTACCTCAATCAACAAATTGTGCAAATAATGGAAGTTATTACACTTGAACACTCCAGCACTCCAAACCTGTAGTAATTAAACCTCTCCGAAGATTTTTGAACAAAGGTTTGATGGTTGTATTTTGGGAGGGTTTTGGCTATGTCTTCCTACCTGGCTGAGGGGGTTTGATTAGAGGACATTTGGCAATACCTTCCAACCCTGCCCCTGCCCCCTGCAGCCAGCGGCAGAAGGGTCTGGAAATGCCTAGCTCTCCCCTTCTCCCTTTGGCAAGGGGAGGAGCTTAAATTTCCTCTTGGCCATTGGAAGAGCTTGGCTCTTCCTCCTTCTTGCCCCCCCCCCCGATGCCATTGAGGTAGAGAGTTGAGGACAGCAGGGAGAATGTGGATGGCTGGGCCTCAGGCTTGGTGATGCTGAGTGGCATCCACCGCTGTTGTTCCCACTGTTGTCTCCTCTTCCTCTTCCTTCTCAGGCAGTCTTGTTTGTGGGGAACCAAGGAGGGGGACTGGGGGCACACTTTTCAGATGATGAACCTTTGGGCTACGGGTGCTAGTATGCCATGGCCAACAGTCTGGAAAGCTCTGCCCTAGATGAATAATCAACACCTCTATTTGGAACTAAAAAACAGGCATTGTACTTTCTGATGCCCAGATAATGTATTTTATTATACCTAAATGTATCATAAGATATTTATAGAAAATCATTGGCTATTCTGTATGCAAATCATCAGCAAGTACATCTAGGCAAGACGACAACTCACTTTTTAAAAAGCTCTAAGCATCTATATGGTTGGGACAATTCATCAAATCTCTCCCTGCTACAAGCAACAGTCCACGAGTAAGCATTCTCAGATATGGTCAGGCTTAAGGGCCTCATCCTACAGGTGTTTTCTTTCTCTCCTATAAGGACTCTGACTGTCAAACACAAGCCAACATGTTACCAAATAGCTGTTTCTGTGACTAGTCAATACAGTTATGCCACATTAACCTCAATGTCTTCGCCTATCTGTATCTGACTCTTAAGAATACAAGGCTATAAAATCCTTTCCATGTGTAATCTTTGGCTGCATTTACACTGCCATATAATGCAGTATAGGAATTGCATTAGCTTGGTGTGTCCATAAAATGTACACAGGCAAATGCAATTGATCCCAGATTAAAAAACACTGGGAAAGGTCTGAATCCTGCACAAGATCCGAACCTTTCCTAGTGGGGATTGCTGTCCTGGATCCCAATGCAAGACCCAAGATCAAGTCACCACACCCATTCCATGTTTCCTGGGCTAAGGCAGCCTGGGGAGATGGGATGGCAGTCCCTTCTTGCCCCCACTGCATCCCCAATCTCTCTGCCCCCAAAGATAGAGAAAATCCCCCCTTGCTGATTTTTCATGATTCAACAAGCAATGGAGCTTCAGAGAAAGGGAGGGGATTTACTGAATTATGAAGAATCAGGAAGGGAAGAGCAGGTATCAACAGTAAGAGAATATTTTCTTTCTTTGGTGGGGAATGAGCATGCAGGGAGGTGGGGGACGGGGGGACGGGGCCGAGCACATGTCCAGCCCTATCAAACCAGCTTCAGGAGGCTGGACTGTCAAGCTGGTGTCCTGCCATGGAAGCAGGGCAGTCTTGTGCTGTTTCCATAAAGCTCAAAACTGGCATTTTTAAAATGACGGTTCCAGGCCACATTATGTGTCTGTATGGAAGGGCCTTCAGTCAAGGGACTTTTTTCTCCCCGAGATGAAATTTCATCCTTGCTTTGCTGCTTCTTATTTCAATTCAGTCATGCAGTATGTATTTACTTTGGTAGTGCTGGGCTAGTATTTTCTTTTTATAACAACAACAAACAAATATAAATTGCCAATACAAGCACTGAGTAAGCACAGTTATTATGGGGTGAATGATAATTAGCTTGGAAATATTCTTAATTTCTCTAAATTGATCCCAAAATATGTACACAAATGCTTCTGTACTTTTGAAGTTAGACTTACATTAACCAACCTTTGGGAAAAACAGCTTTATGTTCTCTACAGAATATTCCCTTGGGATTATATATATGCAGTTCCTTCTTTTAGTTGCAAACTCCATTTTATGTTGTTCTGCTTCTCAATTGATATTCCTAGCAGTTGTGTTTCCTGTTTTGTACATTATTGGTCTTTAGCAAGTTCTCCTTTATCACAGAGCAGATACTGACAATTTAAATACTTTAGCTCTCAGTTTGACTAAAGCAGGCATCTCATTAAAGTTTCTAGCATTCTGACAAACATAAAAAAGGGATTTTCCTCCCAGAAGATTAATGGAAACCATTGTGCGACTCACCCATTTTAAATAGTAGCACAATTTACGATACTGCTTTCATGGAGCAGTGTTTCCCCACCATTACATATGTTCTTTGTTTACATTGACATGTGATTATTCAAACTCACAATGCATTCTGTAAAGTATGAACTGATGTCAATCTTACAGATCTCCATTCCTAGTTCTACAAAACAATGAGAACATACTCCTCAATTTACAAACATCAGAAATGTGTAATAATTTAATAAAAAATATTATGTAATTTTACTCCGTAAAACAACTTTAAGCATGATCAAATACCTTTTATATCCTACTGTACAGCTTATTGTATTTTCCCAAGCTTATTCTTCTACGAGTACAAGAGAAGTGATAAATTAGCAGTATTACTTCTAAAATGCTGCTGGAGTAAGACACTTTTTGAAGTTCCTAATACGTTTTATAATATACTAGCTTGGGGACCAGGCGGTGCCCAGGTTATTTGAAAAAGGCATTGCTTGTTTTGGAAAATTTGGCAATATCCATTTGGTAATGTGAATTGTTATTTATGAGAAAAAAGCCAGTTTTTGCTTTTGTTTTGTATGAATGCGCCGTATAGGGTTTTATAGGCCAAGACCAGCACTTTGAATTGTGCTCGGAGGTGGACCAGCAGCCAGTGGAGCTGACGCAGCAGGGGAGTGGTATGCTCCCTGTATGGCGCTCCGGTGAGTAATCTGGCTGCCGACCATTGGACTAGTTGAAGTTTCCGAACAGTCTTCAAAGGCAACCCCATGTAGAGTGCGTTGCAGTAAGCTATTCGGGATGTAACCAGAGTGTGGACCACCGTGGCCAAGTCAGACTTCCCAAGGTACGGGCGCAACTGGCACACAAGTTTTAACTGTGCAAAATCTCCCCTGGAGACCACCGAGACCCGGGGTTCCAGGCTCAGCGATGAGTCCAGGATCACTCCCAAACTGCAAACCTGCGTTTTCAGGGGGAGTGTAACCCCATCCAACACAGGCTGTAACCCTATGCCCTGTTCGGCCTTTTGACTGACCAGGGGGACCTCTGTCAATTTCAATTTGTTAGCCCTCATCCAGTCCGACACAGCAGCCAAGTACTGATTCCAGGTCTGAACAGCCTCCTTAGTAACAGGTGGGAAGGAGTGACAGATTTGGACGCCATCTGTGTACAGATAACACCTTAGTCCGAAACTCTGGATGATCTCCCCCAGGGGCTTCATGTAGATGTTAAATAACATCGGGGACAGTACTGAGCCCTGAGGGACTCCACAAAACAACGGTTGTGGAGCCGAACAGGTGTCACCCAATAACACCTTCTGGGACCGTCCCTCCAGGAAGGACCGGAGCCACTGCAAAGCAGTACCTCCAAGTCCCATTTCTGTGAGGCGTCTCAGAAGGATACCATGGTCAACGGTATCGAAGGCCACTGAGAGGTCCAGCAGAACTAACAGGGACACACTCCCCCTGTCTAGCTCCCAGCGTAGATCATCTACCAAGGCGACCAAGGCTGTTTCAGTACCATGTCCTGGCCGAAAGCCAGACTGTGCCGGATCATGATAATAGTTTCTGGAAGTGAGTGAAGGTACTGCAAGTTCCATCATCCATGGCAAAGTTGATCCAGATCCATCGTTGCTTGGGTTCACAGTGCTCTCTGGATGTAGGTGAACTACAACTCCTATAAATCAAGGTCAGTTCCCCCCCAAACCTGGTCATGGGGGTTCTGCATGCCAAATGTGGTCCAGGCCCATTATTGAAGGGGGTAACAGTGCTCTGCCTTGACGAAGGATTAACTACAACTTCCATTCCTCCAGTCTGTTCAGTTGCTGATCAATTCCTCTCTGTTTGCTGTGTGCCGAAGGAAAGAGTTACGGGAAGTAGTGGGTGGGGTCATGCAAATTCCACACAAGGAACACCGGGATGCCTGCCTGTGGTGGAGGAAACACGTCAAATCTAGGATGAAATTATCCCTAAATGAAAGCATTCTTTGGGTGGTGGGCTGTGTAGAGCTTGGGGAGGACATTGGCAGTGTTTGGGCTACATGTTCATAGTGCTTGCTATAATCTGCAATGTCAGTTGAGGGAGTGCCTTTGGAGGCTTTTCAGCACTTGGAACAATAGCCTGTTTCTGGAGGCGGGAGGCTGTCTGTGTAAGTGGACTCCTCTGTCACATACACACACATTTTTCACTTTTATTATGTGTATAGATTTAGGAAATATTTCCTTCATTATCTACCTTTGGAAAAATCACTGTGGATCAGAATAATTGAATCAAAGTCAATGGGCAAACCCTTCAATGATTTAAATTATTTGTAGATGGAACATTTTTCATCCATAGGATTCTCTCCGCTTATGGGATTGTATAGAGAAACATTTGTGTGAACTGGCTGAAACAGCCCATAGCATCAGCAACTGTTTCCATCAATGTGGTAGAAAAAAGCTTCTTAGTTTCTCTCAGTGTGGATAACCTGGTTCCTATGGAGGTTTCTACATACAATCCTACAAATGAGAGGATCTCCTGGAAGAAAACGAAGATCATTGGCATTTGGTCTTCAATTGTACATTGTGACATTACCCGTGATTCTATACATGAAGGATTGCAATAAATTATATCATTTTAGAGGACTTAAAGAAATTGCAACATTTTATCCTAGTCACATTCTCTTACGTTTGGTGAGGCACAGCTATTTCATCTACATTACCATAGACAGAAATAATCAGCTCCCATGCATATAATTATTTCCTCACTTTTAAAATATGACTCATTCATTCTTCTTGCTCCTCCCAGAACATATTCAATTTACCAGAATATCTTTCTCATAATCTAAAGCTATATCTACAACAAATTATGATGTTAGCTTGGACTGGAAGAGATGTAACCAGGAAATAAGTAGTTATGCAGGATAGGAAAAGGGGCTATTTAGCTTGCTTTATTTTCATATAATGCCCAACAAAAATAGTTCTTTTAGGATTTTAGGCTTGCCAAATTAAATCTATTGATGCAGATTGGTATCCTAGCACCAAAGATGGATGTAGTGTAGCCCTCATCACCATAGCCTATGGTGGAAATTCTGGAAGTTGCAATTCAACACCTAGAGTACCACACTTTGGCTATCCTGGGATTTTTGTGACCTTCACACCCAAAATAACCTTTCTCAGTTACTAAACACATTGAATATTGAAAGACATGTTACTTTATTGGTGAAAGTATTTATGACATTGATAGAACCATTTATTGTGTTCACGATTTATCATCTGGAAGTCAACCTTCTAATAATGAACTTCTTTGTATTCAGTCAAGTTGGTCCTTAATTGACAGGTCTGTAGTCTGCTGTCGGGACCATACTCAAAACCCTAACAGCTCAGGAAAATTGTCACAGCACCTGATCCATTGGCATAGCAACTGAAAGCTTAGATCCATTCAACCCTGGGGTGACCATGATTTTCTGATTTCCAACTATTTAATAATAATCACCACCACCACAGCAGCATACATGATACAGCAGAGAAACAGCAACAAAAAATATTATTATTATTATTATTATTATTATTATTATTATCTTTATTTGTACCCTGCTAGCATCTCCCGAAGGACTCGATGCGGCTTACAAAGGCCAAGGCCTCAAAACACAACATAACAATACAACACCTAAAGAAAATTAAAAACAATTAAAGCAATATTAAACAAGCAATAAACAATACATCAAGACACTATAAAACTGGGCCAGGCCAGAGTAATGGGTACAGGATTAAAAGTTCTGATGTGACGGGTGATATGTAAGGATTATAGGGTAAGTGCAGTGTGCGGCAATCTTAGTTCTAATAAAGTGCTTCTGGGACTTGTTATTGGAGGTTCCTATTCTGGAAAGGCACATCGGAACAGCCAGATCTTCAAGTTCTTTATAAAGACTGCCAATGTAGGGGCCTGTCTAAGATCTTTTGGGAGGGTGTTCCAGAGTCGGGGGGCCACCACAGAAAAGGCCCTGTCTCGCGTCCCCTCCAAATGCAACAATGAATGCATTTTTGTGTAGAAGGGCTGAGAGTCCCACCCAAATTGATTACACAGAACCAATTCCTAAGTTCAATATTTTTAATGTTCTTTTTTTGACATGCCTTATTCTAGTTAGCAGATCTGAGGGTTAGAGTAGATACCATGTCTGAAATGTCAACATTAAGAAATAACACATATTAATGTTGTTAAAATCTGTCAGAAGTAAAAAGCTGTGGGAGCTATATTTTAAAGGTGCTAAGCCCTCTTCTAGATTGAAAGAACTGATGTCAGACTGGTAATCTCTTAAGAGTTTACTTCCCTTAACATTGTGTAAATATCGGCAGACATTTTAATGCATACATTTCTAGAAGAGAGAGTACTAGTGGCAGACATCCTCTTCTAAATCATCTGTCTGAAAATTTTACTTTAATGCAAACCCATTTTAAATTCTGTTTCCAAAATGTTACCAGCTAATTGACTGTTGTAACTCAATCAAAATATAATGTTTCCAGGAATACACCGCCTTATTTGTCTTTTTGTGCAATATAGGCTACAAATATCACGTAACCCATTTATGTGCAGCTGTTGTTCTTTTTTTTAATACTAGCAATCATTATTCCTATGTAAATTTGTAAAGAACTGTTATTTGGATAATCATTACTGTAAGGTTACTATTGAACCTTTTCAACTTGCTTTTATAATAGTAACTCAATTGTAGCAAAGACTGTATCTCAACGCATTATTGGCAACTTCCTCTTACAAATCGGTATGATCAAATGTCTTCATCCAGATTAGATACACATTTTAATTTTAGTGCTTAGCAATGTTTTGGTTAGTAGGTTTCCTCTCCCTATGGTTCCAGAAAATTTGGCGAGAGATATTATAAAATTTACTTGCCATACATGTACTTTCACTATACTTTTATTCTCAACACTTGAGACTGGGAAGCACATTGCCCGCATTGAGGAATAACATGACAAATTTGTATTCTACCCTCACAGCTATTCAGTTCTACTCATTAACATCTCAGCACATAATTAAGTGGCAAGAGAATAGAACTCAAATGGATACTTCCCATTTCTCAACCCATCTTTCATCCTACTTATATACCAATCACTTTTGACACCACATATGCAAAGAGAGCAAATTATTGAACAAGTCTAACTCCTTACTTAAAATAAAGTGGATCAAGAATATCAATTTCGTTAGCTCTTTTCATCTGACATACAACAGAGCAATATATAGCAGTAAGTTAGAAACACCAACATAAATTAGAAATTAAAGCATTTGAGGACAGTGTGGTAACTGTTTGAATTTATTAAATATATATTAGCCATAACTGTTTAATCAGTCTCTGAACATGGCTTACTAGGGACAAAACAAAAAGGTGTTAGCCTGTTTCAGTATAAAAAGAAGGGGAGGAAGGGAAGTGGAAATGCACTGGGGGTGCATCTTGGCAGGGCAGAAATGGTGATGCCGATCCAGAGTTGGGTAATCTATATCAGAATCACTGGAGGCTACACTGCCTGCCCCCAAGCCAGCTTGGGAGTTGGATGGAAGCTATACTTCATGGCCTCAAAGCACTCCATTGGCTGGACAGCATTTGCACAAATAAGCAGGAGACAAAACCAGTTTTGGCATCGCTCGTATGTGACCCTTACCGTACCCCCTCAATCTTCTGTTTACGGTACCCACTGGGCATGAAAATTGTGTTGTTCATTGCTCAGTGCCTGAAGTGATGATATCTAGAGTGACAAATATTGGGGAGGGGGAAGAGGAGGAATGCCCCCTCCTTTTTTCTCCAATTGCCCTGTACTCTGGATATTGTCACTCCAGGCGCTGAGCCACAAATGGCTCCATTTTCCAGCCTGGTACGCACAGCAATGGAAATAATAATAATAATAATAACAACTTTATTTTTATATACCACCTCCATCTCCCCGAAGGGACTCAGGGCGGCTTACATGGGGCCAGGCCTAACAAAACAGTTAAAACATAATGCATTAAAATGTATATCAACAAAATAACAAAAATCAATATAACGAAATAAAATAGCAACATTAAACAGTGTATAAAACAAACATTAAAACCAACATCCAACAGCAAAATTCAATGTCTCCTCATAGGTGGGAGGACTGGTGCCACAATATTAAAGGATAGAACTAATGAGTAAAGTGCAAATATCATATAGCAGCAATGGGGATAAGAACAATTTACGACTGAAGATACACTCTGAATCTGACCTTGTTGTCTATAACTGTTAGAAGAGAGAGAAGTAACCTTTGCTCTCAACATTAGCTTATAATAACTATGTTTTTCTTACCTAGATAGATAAATATCTATGGAACAATATTAATCTCACTTAGGCAAGTCATACTCTCATCCTCTGAAGCAAACCTCGATAGTTTTGCCTTGGGGTTACCATAAACTGAAGACTTGAAAGCACACAAAGGCAACAACAATGGTAGCTGCTTTATAGTGTGAAGGGGCTATTCCTTTAAATGCACTGAAGTGTTTGTGCTGAATTGCTACATAAATGCTGGGTTCTCAATGTGATCACTACTTGTCCTCTATCTGGGAAAAGACAAATGTTTGTAGGGAAAGCTATCAGAATGCTGGACACCTCTCTGAGAATGCCTGACTTACATGAATAACAATGTGTGCTTGACAGCTGTGTAGAAAATCAACAGAAGTGCTTACATAGCATTTCTTATGTAAAATGTCTTTAGCTTTTGTACTGAAGACAAAGCATGATAGTTAGGTTTCAAAATATTTAAAGTAAAATCCTAATTGTTAAAACAGCAAGAGCTAATAAAAACTAGTATGAACTGATCCAACTAACAGCTATATTTAAAATTTCCTTGAACTGTGTATAATATATGCCTTGCATTTGGGCTACCAGTGCCAGCCCCAGTACAAGAAGTGAAGTAGATTATAATAATCACTTTGCACTATAATTTATTAGATTTAAGGGTCAGAGAAATTAAGACTTAAATACCATTTAATCTAGGGCATTAATCATTGTTAGCGCATATAACTGTACAATTATACCGAATATTCAATCTGTCAACATTTTATAGGATCTAATACTCTCATTGACTATTTTTGTTTGGAAATAAGACATCTTTCTAATCAATCTATATAAAATATAGATTATTTCATAAACCAAAAGGGCAAAAGAGCGTGTAATCAGAATAGTTTTGGAAATATTGCAGAAATTGGAATTTCAGTATTTCTATGCAGATATAGATAATATTTTATGACATAATACTATTTCATCTTTGTATGCTAATCACTGCACTAGAATTAATACAATTTGATACCACTTTAACTGCCATGGTCAAAGCTATAGAATAATGGGAGATCAACTGTAGCAAATAAATGTAAAGTTTGAGTCCACTTCTTCATTAAACCTTCCCAAAATTGTTAATCAATTTGATGATTTGACAAGGAGAGGAATGAACTGATTGTGAAAATCTTTTTTTCTTATCTTTTCTCTTTATCAAAAACAAGGATTTGGTAATAGCTGTAGTAGAGTACTAAAATGCCATTTTTAAAAGGGAATGTTCACATCCATCAGGCTGGTGTTGAAGAACTTGCAATGTCAGAAGAAGAAAAGTCTTTGGATAATTTCTAGCTAGAAATTAAAGTAATAGGATCTGTTAAGGCTAAAATCCTAAAACAGAGACAGTAAGCCTGAAGAGTCACCTTAAGAAGCAATATTATACAGCTTGGTTTTAAGGGATATAGAAACACAACAAGAGGACTGGAGAGAAAAGAACTGAGTAATCCTTGCTTAAGAAAGCTCCATGAAATTCATAAGTCATCATAAGTCGCCATCACACACACAAACACAGAGCTTCAATTGCATTTATTTTTAAGTATAGCGGTCACATACTCAACAAATAATTCATTGCCTTGTATAGTTCCCATGTCAGTTTGAAACATAGGTGTCACATAACACAACAATTTCTATATCAGCAAAGCTAGATATTAAATTTAATTGTACACTAAGAAAAAAGCAAACTGAGGGCAAATAATAAGTAATTGGCGTGCAGCCATGCTAATCAATAATAACAATATATTTTAATAGTGAGAAGGGGACATTGCCCCCTCTGCTCCAATTTCCTTGCACTCCACAAATAGCTGCAGACGGCTGGGAACTTCCCACAGCCACCTTTTGAGTAGCATGGACAGCTGAGGGAAAAAAGGAAAGAGAAATAAAACTGCTATTGCTAAAGGTCAGTCAAACATTGGAAGTAGGCCAATAATGTCAGAAAAAAACTGAGACTGCCACTCACTTCCTGAGATTAAAAAATCCCAAAAGGCTACAGAAGACTCTAAAATCATCAAGTGGACACAATTTTGTAATGGCAGTAGCACCAAACCTTTGTTGACAACTCCTGTCTCCTTTTTCTTTTTCCTTCTGTGCCATGATGTTTTATAATTCTTGAGAGTTAGGGCAGAATGGTTAGGGCAGAATGGGGCAGTATGCCAGCAATGGCAAACTGCACTACTGGTCTTAACCATGAAGGCTCCTGTTGTTTCCAAAGAGCCTTGTACCATGTATTTAGACAACCTACAAAGACCAGCCTCTAAGTCAGACATTGTAGATGAGAGAGTTTTGAATATTTTCTCTGCTACTAGAAAAAACTGACAAGCCTGTCAGAGCCAGAGTTTGGCTGGTTCTCTGGAGAATCCCACCAACAATTTTGAGTGGCCAGAAGTGTCCTCCAGAGACAACACACATACACATTCATGCCAGCAATATCAGCCATGAGAAAGGCAGGCAGTCATATAATCTGGTGAAGAGGGAGGGAGGAAGGAAGATGATGTAAGGTGAATGTGGAAAGGAAGAAATCAATGGAAGAGGACAATGGGGTGGGGTAACCAACTAAAGTGGAATGCATGCAATGAAGGAAATAGTGATAGTACTGGCTTTCCTACTTCAAAAAGTGAAAGAGTTAAGGAAACTATTGGTTCTCATAAATAAAATAAAGAAAATGAGAATAGGAATACAAAACAAATTTGATGTAGGGAAATGGTTAGAAATATACTGCAAAAATGCAGAGAACTCAATTTCTCTGTCTTATTATGAACAAGTATAATGGCCACATCAAATCTAAGGACTCAGAAAGTAGTAATCCTGTTTTCAGGAGTACTGATCAAAATCAATTCCTGAGTAGTAGCCTTAGATTTTGGTTGCATTAATGAAATACACAATGACAGAACTGAAAAGGATCATTTTAGGTCTGGCATATAGTGCTTCATCAAAGTGGAAGGATGTGGAATTTTAATTTAGCAAAATAATTAGGCACTGAATATAATATATGGTGTGTGTGTGCGCGCGCGTATGTGCGTGTATGTGTATGTGTATGTCTCAGGAGCCTTGGGACAAACTGGCTCTTCTGCTCTGAGTGCAGATTAGGAGATCTATCTATGGAGATGTTATAACAGGCCTGTGGGCTGGACATGGCCCTTTAGAGTGTCATGTCTGGCCCCCATCTACCTCGGCCCTCTTTCCAAGTAAGCAGAAGCGTTGGCCCACCATCCCCAGATTGAGAGGAGGACCGAGGCAGAAACACGTGGCTGGTAAGAACTCTCCGAAGCTCTCCCCAGCCACATGTCTCCTCCTCCTCCCTGCCTGGGTACATGGTGGAGAACACTGCTGAGGAGAAGGCAGGCCACTGCTGGAGGGAACACCGGGAATGGCCTGTCTCCTCCTCCTTCTTTCCTCCGTCTGGGAAAGTATCAAGCCGCCATCTCCCCAGAGAGAGAAGAGTGCCGAATGGGAGGCAGGCTGCTGCCAGAGAGAACTCCAGCAATGTCTCATCTCCTCCTCTTCTCTGCTTGGGAAAGCGGCAGCTTGCAGGCTGGAAGGACAGCCGGGGGAAGGACATGCCATTGCTAAGAGAGAGCTCTTTGCAAAGGCCTGTCTCCTTCTCTCAACTGGTACCTCTTTGCCTTGCCCTTCTCTTGGTAGAAGGAGGGAGCAAGCTTCCTCCTCCAAAGAGAATGGCCCGAGCCAGGAAGGCAGGCTGTGGACCCTTTCAGACACTACCTGCCTCATCCTCCTGAGTATAGCCCTCCCCAATCCTTGCCCCTCCTGACCCTTCCACCTCCGGCCCTTTCGGCCCCACCTCCGCCCCTTCTGGACTGGCCCTCTTTCCTGACCCAGTCTGGCCCACAATACATCCCCAGGGCAAAAAACTTTGCCCATTCCCGTGTTATAAGCTCAGGTACACTCAATTCTCCAGTGTCAGAACTGGTATAGCTAAAATAGATGCATCACAAAACAAGTGTTGGTTTCCTTTTCTTCTACAGTACTCTTGCCATTTGGGGTGGATACCTATGGAAGCTAGGGGACTCTTCCACAAGACTTTGAAGGACTATAAACCTGGCTAGTGGGGGAGTCTATGCAGCCTGTGAGACACATTGTGCCCAATTCTGCTTTGCATAGTGGGAAATGTACACCTGCTCAATTATACCCAACCTGATACTATTAAAAAAGAACAAGAAGAACAGCACAAAAAGAGGGATAGGGGAAGGGGACCCTTTACTACTAATTTGTCCTTCTCCTCTCAGCAGCATAAGCATAAGGAGAAATTTAGATTAGGTTGTTCCTCTGCTTTTGAATCTTCCTATTCAACCTCACCCCATTATAGGATCAATCTCCTCAATGGAGAAAGACTAATAAGACTAGCACTAATAATTGGCAATTTTCCATATCCTAGTTTATGAATCTACTCTTTTTCTTATATTTGCATTAAACATACGTTATGAAATGTTATATAATACAATTTTTGTCTTTAAACCTTTGTTAGTTTAAGTATTTTTCTTTATGCCAGACCAAACAGAAGTATCCTTCTAAGCTAAAAGTATCAAGGAGGGAACAACACCTAAATTGTTATCTATAAAAAGATGTTTGACAGCACTAAAGGGAAAATAATTAAAATATAATACTATTCTATATCCTTCTCATTTCAGCCAGAGTTTTGGACACAGAGAAGACCCAGGCAGCGTATTGCTATTTTTTGTTCATGTTGTGACTCTGTATGTTTTGATGTTGTTGTTTAGAAACTGCCCTGAGTCCCCCCAGGGAGATAGAGCAGTATAGAATTATTATTATTATTATTATTATTATTATTATTATTATTATTATTGAAACTGATATATGAATAGGATCAATTTGGAACTCTCTGAACAGTTTTATTGGTAAATTGTTCTACAGGTTAGATGTTAGAGGTTCAAATGAAGTTCTCTTAAGTTGAACTGAGGGATATCAATACATTCTGCACTAATTAACAAATAAAGGATGGACTGAGCAGGTCATTACTCAATGCTTGTTCCAGCTTCGTTCACATAATATGAGACCATAGTGAAGTATCAGATCTCAATTAAACCTATTTATTTTATAAAGCTAGCACTGACACAACGTAATTTCAATCTTCACCTTTTTGCCCATACACAGACAGCATCCATTAGAGTGTTTTTAATGTACTGTACATGTTTCTTATGTCAGTATTGTCCATATAGCATTGTATCCTACACTACCAAGGCTGGGCATGTCACAGATTATCATCTATGTTTTAATTCTCCAAAAATCCTGTGCTAATAGTATTTTAATACAGCATTCTACTTTTAAATAACACTATAAAACCCTGATATTTGTAGGAAAAATACATTATTTTATACTAAACAAGATAAACATTAGTAGCCATTAAGCACACATACGGGATACAATCTATGTTCATTTATATTTGTTAGGGTGCTTTATTTGCAAAATTTTGAATATGAACACTATCTAATAGTTAATGCAGCCATCTGTACTCCTTTGCCGGGGGATAAGCAATGAGCAAGGTGAATTTGTATGCTTCAGAAGAACACAGCTGGCTGATGCTAGAATTTCTTCCCTATACACTATGAACAATTGTTTCATTTCATTTTGGTTTTTGGCTAAGGAAGAACAACAGAAAAACAATACTAGAAAATATTTCCTAGGTTTAAGATCAAGCACTTTCAACTCTCCAATTTCTGTAGTACACATTCCATACTGCTTGTTCTAAATTCATCTTTAAATTGCATATGAAAGCAGACTAGACAACATTTGGTCTAATTTCATGTAGGTGAGATGAACTCAAAGGAGTAAAAGTGAGAACAAAACTGAAAAAGGGTAGAAGCATGGCAGTGTAGGAGTTGGCAGAAAGAGAACAAGAAATGATGGCTGTGCTTCCTGTTGATTTTAGACACATCCACCCTTCTCTTCTTTAGCAGATTAGTCATGATGGAAAACAAATTTCAAGAAAAGGGGTTCCTCTGCCGGTATTAAGGCCATGTTGAACAATTATAGGTTCTATGGTCTTCTATTGCTTATGTAACAAAAAATAGCGAGGATTAGGTATCATTTATCACAAGTAATAAGTCACTTGTTCCTATACAAAAAACCCGCAAAAGCAGAAGCATGAGTAACTTAAATTCTGCTTTCTTTGTTGGTATTATAATGTCTGAAGTGTGATTCATAGGTATTTCTAAGGAATGAACCATAAACTCTATAACATATTTAGACACCTATGTGGTGGAAGGAGAATATTAATGTGTATTTATTTAATGGAGTTATATTTTGCCTTTCTTAAAAAAAACAGGATTCAAGATAGCAAAGTACAATATCAAATTTATATAATAATATGGTCGTTGTTATCATTAGGTATACCAATATGCTAGATAAAATATCAAATATACTTACAGTCCATAAATCTGTGGTGCAATTTCTAGTCTGTTCAAATGCATGTAGAGCTCAATATCATGCTTCTTTAGCAAATGATCTTGAATCTGGTTTACTTTTGCTACAATAGCAATGGATGGTCCTAAATCTTGTGGTCTGGCAAATGGAATAGGAGTCAACATTGCATCTTTCTCCTAAAGAATCAACAAAAAATGTGAAATGTAAAATTTGATAAAGTATTACACTATGTAACCAAATGTGAAAAAAATCTGTTCCTAGTTTGAAAGTGTTATTCCTGTTTAACTGTGCAGTACTTACTTTGAAAGTAGTTGTTGTATCCTAGAAACTTTGTTTTTGTGGATGCCACAAACTAAGGACCCTTCCAAACTGCCATATAGCCCAGCAGGCCTGTAGCCAGGATTTCGTTTCGGGGGGGGGGGGGGGGGCTGAATTTTTTTTCAGGGGGGTTTCGGGGGGGGGGGGGTTGAGTTTCGGGGGGGCTGAGTCTGAGTGAAAGAGGGTCTAGCCTAGCAAACCTTTTGTATCATTACCCCAATACCCCCATGCATATGGGATATATTGAGTATGGTGATCAGATCATGATATGAATAAACATAACAGTTTAAATAATGCACCAATAAGGCCTTTTCGCGAACCACCATAAAAATTTCGGGGGGGGGGGGGCTGAAGCCCCCCGAGCCCCCCCCCCCCGGCTACATGCCTGTAGCCCAGAATATCAAGGCAGGCAATCCCACGTTATCTGCTTTCAACTGGGTTATCTGAGTCCATACTGCCATATATTCCAATTCAAAGCAGAAAATGTGGGGTTTTATTCAGTTGTGTGGAAGGAGCCTAAGTTGAACTGGTTAAGACTCAATGAGATATTAATTGAAAAACTATAGCAAAAGTGTTGAAGGATGGTCTGCAAAATTTTGCAGTTTAATAAACTTTCCCGATGTTTTTATGATAGAACCAATAAGGAAATGACATTTATAACCCAGGAACAAAAATGTGTTACATAGCGTTATATGAGATTCCAGTCACAGCTTATTAATCATTCAGTAACTGATTCCTGAAATATTATCATGTCTAACACCTGAGTTTCATTCCAGAGACAAGGAGGGCTAACTTATGATTTTGACTAGAATGCTGTAAGTACTTAAAAAAAAAATTATTTCAGAAATTCCTGCCATCAAAATTCACAAAGACAGAGAACACGGGGTGGATGGGTGTGTTATATTCACTACTTATCACATAACATTCATGAAGTGATGTCCCCCACCATGTCTGCAAAAGCCAACTCAAGATTTCCTAGTGGGTCATCCTTCTGTTCCTTCCAGCAATCATCCTTTTGGTGTCATTTGTTTTCTTTTTCCTTTTGAGAACAATACCACCCCCCCCCCCCCAAAAAAAAAAAAGGAAGAAGAGTAAGCCGGAGAAATGGTTGCTGCTTCTCAACATTCCTATAATTTGGGCCAGAGAAGTTAGCAACTGAAAAAAGCCACCAGCAGGGTTAGAAAATTGTGTGCAATGTGATGTTACAGTAGCACAATCTACTAACATTGTCACTGATGCCTAAAATATGTGTGTTTTTTCTGCTGTTCCAGTGTGAGGAGTAGTATGGTAACAAATATTGAATTAAAATTTAAAATAAATTAAAATGAATTGCTTTTCTTGTTCAAATTGTTCAGCTTCATGTGTTGCAACACTGATCAAGAAATAAAACCTCAAAAAAATCAGCCCCGTTCAAGTATCTGTTTGAACATGTCAAGAGGTCGATGGGTGGTGATGATATAAGCTTGCAGGCTAGTCTGCGGAGGGCCTTGCAGTTGTACAGCTCCTCTGACTGATAACCAGGATTTTAGAAATAAAAAAACCAAACAAAAACACAAGATATTTTATTAATAATGTTTTATCAGCAAGTACCTTTTGACTATCATGTTCATAGGTTGAAAACCAGTGCTCTGCTGTTTTCATGAGATAGGTGAACATTGCACTGAAAATAAACACAATCATTTGATAAGCATGATTATACTAATAATTCTAATACAAGTAAATGATGAAGAAAATAAAATTATTGAAACTTACTAGGCATCGTGCTCCAGGTATTCAGGATTCAAAAGAACTTTCATTTCCTCACTATTAAGAAAAAGCAACACTTTAGAAAACATGTGCTAGTTTTCTTAGTTAACTTATACAAGAGCTACAAGTAAGTAAAACTAGCTTTTGTAATTAAAAAGAGTAACTCCACTGAAGGGAAATGAAGTCCTTACTCTCTCAAAATATCAAAAACAAATTAGCTGCCTTGTCTGCACTACAATGAAGTAACCATCTAATTATTCCAAATAACAAATTACTGAATGCCACAATGCATTATTTGAATATGCTTGATCCACAATAATTGATCACTCCACAATCTATCACTGTTTGTTGAAAACAATAAATATGGTTAGTGGTCAAATACACAATCGCAAAACAGTGATTTATTTTAATAGAATCTATTTTTACCACATTTTAGCAGTAATTAATCATTTTCTTCTCTGGTTATTACTCTAGTGAGGACGAAGGACGGGTACTTGCACAAAACATGATTACTTGGAAAAATCTGACACTTCTTAATGCATCTTGCATAGATTGGCCAGGATCCAAACATATATACAGGCAGACCCATGTAGCCTGATGATTTTCTATCCTGCTCCCTTTGTTTTCTGAAAAGCAGGTCTTGGGGTCCCTTCTGAAACTGAAACAAGGCAACCATGGAATGGAATCTCTGGCCCTGCTCACATTCTGAAATATATGCAACTTACAGATGGAATTGTCTGGACCTCAAATATTATTTACTAATTGGGGCCAAATACAGCCATCATTTCATGCAGCAGCATATTTTTATCCTATGCTTCCCCCTTACAGTGAGGAAGTCAGCAATAATTCTCAATATAGACTAGGATGATAACAGAGAATATCTGCCTGTATTCACTTGTTCTATTCTCAAATAACAAGCTCCTGTGTTGTTGACAGAAGCCACAGAATATTCAGGCTATGCCAAACCAGCTGGATAAAAGGTAATCATACACCATTTCACAATTTTAATGGTATGCCTGATCTATCTGTCTACTCATCTGCCCATTCATTTTTCCACTCCCTTACCCACCTATCCAGCTTGTTCAGAATTGCAAAGAGAAATGATGGTACTGATGCCTTAGGAAATACAACAGGACAAGTATAAAATGTGTTGAGCTTATTTTGGTAACTGAACTTAAGTACAATTGAAAAGAATCTGTCTATTGGAATAAAATGTATTAATTCATCTTTAAATCAAGAATTATCTTTGTTGATACTATTACCCGAAACGTTTTAAAATAAAATTATAATTGAATAATGGGCAGATGAACAGCAGATATACTAATCCCAGATTTGAAATGTCCAGTTGCATTTGGAATGTTGGAAACACAAGTCAATTTTTCTCACTGCCCTTATAAACAGATTTCAGGGGAAAGCCTTTACTAGCATACCCAAGTGTGGGGGCAGAAAAGCTTCACAATCTTGACAACTATCACGCCAGTAATAGCACTGGTATCTTTTCAAATTATCCTCACAAATATCATGCCATTTACATTTTTCAGATATCATAAATTACATGTACTGTTACTTGAAGCACAGTTAAAAAAAATATAAGACACCTACCTTGGTTGTGCAGCTTCACTTGCATGTAAAAACGCTTGATGATCGCAATGTAGAATAAAGACAATGGGGGCTAAGAGTTCATGCATGCCCTACAATTAAAACAAAAGTCAGAAAGTTACTTCACGTGGCAAGAATTTTTCATTTTTCCATGTACCCAATGAGCTAGTAAAGGGCACTGTAGCATAAAAGGTTCCAGTAACTCTGAGTATTTATTCTTCTCTAAAGTACAGATGGAAAATCACTTAATTTTTCAATAGAAAGTTATCAATAATCAAAATTCACCACTCAACAGGTACATTAAAATATAAACAAAGAAACATCTAATTTTTTTTAAATGTCGCTATGACAAATCTTGCAAAAACTTGCCCAGAGTACAACTGTTTAGCAAAGACTATTTTGGAATAGTTAAAAACAGAAGTAATTCACATCAAAGATATAGAAATTTATGTCAAAACAGAGATTTATTTAAAAGGAATCTGAGCGGTGTACTGCCCTGTGTTCTAAGATAAGGCCAGAACATGAAGTTCATAGCTTATCTCTTGTTATGCAATTTAGATGAATTTCAAGCAATGAGTAGGTTATGTTACACCAAAGACCTATATAAGATATATTTAGTGATAATAGAAAATATCATATAGAGTCTAATATTATTAAATTTGAAAATCAAAAGAAAATTACTCATTTTGTGCAAGTTGATCAAACAAAACGATTTACATGGCTTGAAAAAAATGATTTACAAAGAGGTTTACTCTGCAGACACTAGCATACTATTCCTTCTCTATAAACAAGAAATATATGTGTTTTTGGGTTTATCATGTTGTTTCACAAAAGAAAAAAATGTATTAAAATACGTAATTGTATGCAGCCCAAAAAATAACAAAATAAGCAAAGACATTATATTTGATTAAGGCTGATGGGAGGTGAAATCAAATTAACATTTGGAGGACTACAAGCTGCATCACAAAACCATATTTGGGATTTCTCTTGATCTTTGGTAGATTAGAGCATGTTTTATCATCTTAGGCCAATATATTGATTATTACCTTCCTTGGACAGAGATAGCAAAAGTTACTCACATTCATGTTACCTGATGTTTGGGTTATTTCAAGGCATAATGTGGTCTGTCTTTCAGGTATAGAAACCTCGTTTAGTCTTTAAATGTATGGATATGTCATTAAATATGAAATCAGGATGATGATTTCAAAATTTAAAGTCACAAGTAAATCTGAAAAATTGTTTTCTCCCATATGCACTCTTAGGTTTTCACCTGAGCAGTTACAAGAGAGAGGGCCTTTTCACTGGTGCCATCCATCTGTGGAATGTCCTTTCTAGAGAAATATGCTTGTGCCTGGATTATTGTTTTTCAGTGCATCCAAATACTTAAGTTATTCTCCAAGGTATTCTAAAATCATTTCCAGTGGTTGTTCTATTTTGCTTATTTTACTTTGGGGTTTTATTATCGGTTTCATGCTTGGTGCTGATTTTATTTTGTGCTATTTTATTATCAAACTTTATCACAATGTTATTTTTGATATTTTAAGTTATTCTCTAAAGATATACCACTCAGAGATATGAGTTGTGCAAGCTAAAAGATAAATAAGTGGATAAAAAAGAGTACTATTCATCTTCAGCATTAGAGAAAACACCAAAAACTAAATCCTTCTATTCCTTGCCATACTAAATTATCACTGGTTCTCTTTAAATACTGTCTTTTGGTTTGCAATATTAAATGACCTTTTCTGAGTTCAGAGTAGAAGTTCAACTCTTCCTTAAATTTAGCTCAGGCCAGTAACTTGCAGGCTCAGTTATAAAACGATGCCTGGAGGTCATATTGGAAATCCTGCTTACAAACAGATAAACAGAGCATACCGGATAAGACTTCCAAAGGAAAATCAATAACTATTTGGGAATCAAGCTCCTACAATCCCTTTGAGAATCCCAGTGTCATTAAAAAAACAAATTTTGACTCTGCAGAAACTGATAGAGCACCATTCACTGCTGGTTAGTTCCAATACAATCAGGTACACCAGAAGATTTTACCCTAATTAGTTCTATTCACTCAAATACTTTGATTATTACTTTGCCACACTGATCTTTTGAAATAAATTGCTTATTTCTTCATCTTCAGAAGTGCACATATTCTATTTTAAATTATGTTGTATTTATTTCATTTGTTAAATTTATTTCAGAATATTTATCTCCTTGGTATAGTTTGTCATATTTATTTCATATTTGTTAGTTTTTTGTAAGTATCGTATATACTTGAGTATAAGCTGAAGCACACAACACTGGAAAAGCTTATAGACTCCAGTATAAAATGAGGGTGGGAAATGCAGCAGCTACTGGCAAATTTCAAAATAAAAATAGATACCAATAAAATTACATTAATTGAGGCATCAGTAGGTTAAATGGTTTGGAATATTTACATAAAACTTTAAGTTGAGACTGTCCAACTCTGATTAAATCATTATTCTAACCTTCTTCAATGTAAATGTGCTTATGTATCCTTCCAATAATCACCACAGTTTATCTTAACTATACATTTCGGGGGAAATGATGTGTATATGAACAAAGAGAAGTGAAAAAGACTGGCGCCAAGAGAGGAGGAGAGAAAGACGTGTGTTGCACTGAGAGAGGAGGAGAGGAAGGCAGGGGCTGCATCAAGAAAGGAGGAGAGGAAGGTATGTGTTATGAGAGAGAGGAGGAGAGGAAGGAGAGCTGGGTTGCTGTGCGGAGAGGTGAGGGTCCTGGCAGGAAGGTGTGGAGCTGAACACCTTCCTACCAGGACCCTCACCCGAGTATAACCTCAGGGGTGCTTTTTCAGCCTAAAAAAGGGCTGAAAAACTAAGCTTATACTCAAGTATGTAAGTATTTATTTATTTATTTATAAATACAGAAATTTGATACCTAAACAGAACTAGGGATATCCTACTGCTATCATGATTGGAACACATAGACAACACTTGTGTCATTTCAATATTTAACTATGGCTATATCATTCATTGTTTCAGCTTGCAAAGATTAGCATTTCCCTTAATGTGCAGTTGTAAGATAGTTGGCTTTTAACCAGAGGCAAAGTACTTCACTAGCTGTACTACCAGCAAATGTTTCAGAGAAAGCAAATTTCAAGACCAGTATTTGCTACAATGAAATACTTAGAGTCTTTTCATTCTATTTGACTACATAACGTATTATGAGGTCTTTTGGATATTAGGATAAAATGAAAGTCTGATATGGAGTAATTCTGAAGTGAAAAAATATAATCCAGGATATGTGAATAGAATATATATATGTATATATATGTATGTGTGTGTGTATGTATGTGTGTGTGTATACTGTCTGGTAAAAGGCTAAGAAATCAATGAGAAGATGTAATGGTTAGAGACGGAGTTAGATAGGATCTGAATTTAGTAATATTACTGCCACAATAATCCATCAATTGCACATCATAAATTCAAAATAACATACTGTTTGGATTTGAAAAATGAACTATGTTAAAAATTGCAACAATACAAAGCTTTTATCAATGTCTCATGAAATGAAATACAGGATAGTTTCTTAGAATACAATGACCACTATAAACCACAGTTATATAAAAAAAACTTATTTAAAAAGTTGTAAATTTATAACATTCAGACATATATTTAACCCAGTTTTATGACTTAAAGTGGTTTGCTCATATTAACTGTCAGTTCAAACCGAGAACCATACTATAGTGATATGTGTACATAGTATAACAATGTATTTTTGATCACAATATAAGGAATGCTTTTGTTGATTATAATATTGTGTTGTAGCCACTTAGTCACATCCAGAACATAAACTTTGAAATCACTTAGGATTTAGTAGTTCATGTGGCCTCTTCCAGCTCTATGCTTCTATGACTTTGACCTCATTGAAGCAAAGGAGGCAATGTGAGTGTCTGTCTTTATTGGGGAATCTTTCTCTAAAGTTGAGGAGCTTTTTTTAAAAGGTGGCAGATGACAGCATGCAATCCAACAATCAACAAGCCAAAGCCCAAGACATCAGAAGAACATGAAAATAAAGATATTTTTTTGACCTACTATTATAAACATTAAACGTATGAGAACCTTTCAAGCAGTGGAAGCAATGAACAAAGAAGGCCAAAACATCAAGGAATAGGATAAGATAAACAAGGGCAATGGAGACAAAATGGGGAGTGGAGACAAAATGAATTAAAGTTGCTTCACTCTTCAGGCAATTCAGCACTAGTACCTAAATCTTTACTATTGTAGTTAACATGTTTTAGTTATTGCACATATACGTGGTCATATCTAGCATGCTCTTTAGCCCTTTTAGCCCTGGATTAACCATCTTCTAAAATTATTGCAATGTGGGAAATTGACACTATTCAAAAACAGAGGTGAAAAAGTTTTCTTTGTTAACAGCCTGTAGGCTCACAAAATTGAACCTGTTCTTTTATCTGCCGATGTTCATTTAGCCCACCAAGCAGTCTTTATTAAAGCAGTGGCACTAGGCAGTCAAAGTTCATTAATACCATTTATATAATCTCTGCAGTTTCAATTAACTCAGCAAGACATTCTACAACATGATAACAGTCTCATTAATTCAATAAAATCCCATAACTATTAACAATATGGTCTATGTTAAACGGGGTGTCACCTAGTACAAAATAATAGCTTTAACAGCTTGTGAGAAAACTCAAAAAGTTTTTTTTAATTGATTTGACTAAATACTCAGTCCTTGTGCAGTAAGGTATTATTTCTTTGGAAGCAGTCTTTAAGAGTTTCAGTATAAAGACAGAACACTTAAGCCTATTAAAGAGGGACATATCACTCTCTATAAATTACTCAGCATCAATATTCTTTTAATCTATCTGTTCATCTCAGCAGATGTAGGCTGCACTCATTGAAAATCAGCAGACTGGAACTGTTTATCTCTTCAACAAACTAATATCAAAAATATCAAGAAAATTTGTTGTATGGCTAGACTAAAAAAGCGGGATGTAGACAGTATTTACATGTACAACGCTGTATCTTATACTTCCCATTTATGTCTTACCAAAGCTAAGAAATATAGTTCCTTTTACCTCCATGTATAAGGCACAGTGTCTTCCATAACAGAATGAAACTGCCTTGGTGTTCTCCTATGATCTGATTTGCCAGAAGTCTGCCCTTTCTACATACTCCCCTTTCCATTTATTCCTATGTGATCATTAAGATCAGCTTTTTAAGGGAGATTCACAATTTTATTTGATTTGGGGAGATAGGCATAGAACCAAGCCTGCCCGCCTGCCTTGACTTCAGCCACCAAAGAGTAAGACTCCAAAAACAAGACAAATTTCTTTTGATGTTTTGACAACCTTACCTTGATATTCTTCTGTACTATTGACTTGATATTCTTTTGGTTTAGGGATTGTAGGCATTGTATTTTAGTCATTCTGTGTCTATATAAGAGGCATATTCCAGAAAGTTTTCAGAGTCTTCCTGAGTTTCACTACTGTCCTTATTTATTTATTTACTTCATTTTTACTGTGCTTTTCTCACCTGAAAGGGGTGGCTTACAACTCCAGCAAAAATTCAATGCTGGTAAAAACCAATACTAACAACAAAAATTAAACAGTTAAAATGATTAACATTAAGCAATAATACACATACATAAATATACACATTTTAAAAAGCATATAAAGTTCATAGTTTAATTCGTCCAAAACCCTGCTCATAATCCTTAATCCAGACCGTATTGAAACTGAAGAAACTTATTCTTTGAACACTTGTACGCAGAGCCAAGTCTTCAGCTTTTTTCTAAAATGCAGAGGGGATGAGGCCTGCCTAATGTGGCTGGGGAGGGAGTTCCACAGCTAAGGGGGCCACCATGGAGAAGGCCTTGTCTCTCGTCCTCACCAGTTGTGCTTGCAAAGAAGATGGGACAGAGAGCAGAGCCTCTCCAGAAGATCTAAAAGTTCTAATAGGCTCATAAGAGGAGATAAATTCAGACAGATAAGTTGGACCAGGAACGTTTAGGGCTTTATAGGCCAAGACCAGCACTTCAAATTGGGCTCGGTAGCATGTTGGCAGCCAGGAGAGCTATATGCTACCTGTATGGCACTCCAGTTAGAAGTCTGGCTGCTGCCCGGTTCTGGTCCAACTTATCAGGTGATGGACTGTATCTCTCTCCATGAACTAGCCCGAACTCTTCGATCCTCGGGGGAGGCCCTCCTTTCGCCCTTGCCAGTGTCTCAGGCTCGCCTTGTGGGTACAAGGGAGAGAGCCTTTTCCTCTGTAGCCCCCGACTCTGGAAATCATTGCCCGGAGAGATTAGGAAAGCCCCTACTCTAGGAACCTTTAAAAAGAGTCTCAAGACCTGACTCTGCCGTTGCGCTTTCGGAGAGTAGTCACATCATTTTATGCTATTGCTCCCTCAACGTTCTTGTCCCAGGAGTTCTCCTCCCCCTCCCCCTCCCCCCGTATGAATGTTTGTTTATTTGGGTTTTGTGGGGTTTTTTGGGCTATATGGCCATGTTCTAGAGGCATTCTCTCCTGACGTTTCGCCTGCATCTATGGCAAGCATCCTCAGAGGTTGTGAGGTCTGTTGGAACTAGTTCCAACCACCAAGTGATTCTGGCCATGAAAGCCTTCAACAATACGTTTATTTCTCTGTCTCTCTATGAGTTCTCCCTTACAAATAGTTCTGCCCCTTTATCTCACCCTGAGTTTTTAAATCATTTTATGTATATGCGGCCCGCTCTCTGTCATTATGTTTCAGTTTCTATGTTTTGTGTATATTGTTTATATGCTTCGATGTTTTATACCTTAGTGTTATGTTGTTTATTTTACTGCAATTTGTATTTTTGCATTGTAATTTGTTGTTCGGGCTTGCCCCCATGTAAGCCGCTTCAAGTCCCCGTTGGGGGAGATGGTGGCGAGGTATAAATAAAGATTATTATTATTATTATAACTCCAAAACTCTGATCTCCCACAATTGCTTCATGTAGATGTTAACAACATGGGAGACAGTACTGAGCCCTGCAAAACCCTATAAGACAATGGCTGAGGGGGCCAAGTAGGTGTCCCTCGACAACACATTCTGGGATCGGTCCCCCAGGAAGGATTAGAGCCACTGCAGAGCAGTACCTCCAAGGCACATTCCTGCAAGGTGTCCCAGAAGGATACCATGGTCTTCGGTATTGAAAGCCGATGAGAGGTCCAGCAGAACCAACAGGGACACTGGGAACCCTGTCTAGTTCCCAGTGTAGATTATCTACTAGGGTGACCAAGGCTATTTCAGTTCCATGTTCCAGCCTAAAGCCAGACTGTGCTGAATCTAGATAATCAGTGTCTTCCAAAAACACCTGGAATTGTGAGGCCACCACATATTCCATAACTTTGCTCAAATAGGGGAGTCTGGAAACTGGCTGAAGGTTGACTAATTGAGTGGGTCCAGTGAAGGTTTCTTCAACAGCGGTTTTATAACAGCTTATTTTAAGCTCGCTGGAATTTTGCCTTCTTCTAAGGAGACATTAGCCACCACCTTTACCCACTCTGCCAAACCCCCTCTGGCCTCCTTTATCAGCCAGGAAGGGCAGGGGGTCTAGGATGCATGTGGTTGGCCTTGCCTCTCCAAGGACCTTGTCCACATCCTCAAGCTGCACTAATTGAAATGAATCCATCAAAATCTGAAAAGCAGGTGCTCATGTTACATCCTCAGAGACTGCCATTAACATCTTGTCCAAGTTGGAACAGATCAGAGCAACTTTGTCTGCAAAGAAATGAGCAAATGCTTTTCACTGGGCTGACGGGTTTCAGTGGTCCCGTCTTGTGAAGCGAGGTTTAACAGCCCTCTGACCACTCAAAACAGCTCCGCCATTTCATGCTATTCAACACCTATGTGAAACTGTAGAGTTGCTCTGAGATTTGCAGTGAGGTATCATTGAAGAATCATAGATGGGTACTCAAGAATCATGTTCTCCAAACCTATAATATGAAAGAATATAAAGCTAAAACACTTTTAAGAGATGGCATTTCAACTTGTTTAAAGACTCTCAATGAAGGAGCATGTTCCACTCTCTAGAGTAGTCTATTTCACTACTTCTTAAACGAAGAGTCCCATATGGGGTCCCCTTAGCTTAATGTCAGGTTTGCAAAAAATTGGCAACAGTAAAAGGTTTCTGAACATCACCTATGGTTGTTTTAGACATTACACAAATTTGTTAGCAACAATGTGTAGTGTTTACATTGCATTCTACTCAAAATGCTTCTGCTGTACTTCATAAACAAGCAAAATTAGTTTGTTTAGCAAGCCATGTAAATGCTGATTTATCATCAGTAAATGTTTGATTTTATACCAATTTTATATACCTCGGGACACGTAAAAATATTGGACAGAAAGGGCCCACGAGTGGAAAACGTTTAAGAAGCCCTGGTCTATTTCACTCTCAGAGAACTAATCATAAGGTGGAATCTCTTTACTTGCTGTTTGAATTCACTGGTTCATGTTGTAGCCATAAACCAGCAAAACAACAACAAACCCTCTCCCCTCTACATGACATAATTTCAGAGACTGCATTTAAAGATAGCTATCATATCATCTCTCAATCTTCTCTTCTCCAAGTTAAACATACACTGCTTATTGAACCATTCCCCACATGACTTTATTTACAGATATTTTATCACCTTGATTGTCTTTCTCTTGAAATGTTCTAACTTGCCGATATCCTTCTTGAATTGTGGTGTGCAGAAATGGATGCAGTATTACAAGTGAGGTCTAACAAAAGCTGAATTGAGAGGGTCTATTACTCCTCTCGCTTTGGGCACTGTGCTCCTGGTCACATTACATTATTGAATCAAGTTCGATCCACTGATCACTCCAAGACCACTCACAAGTTCTCTGAAGAGTGTGATTGCTATCCATTCCTGTGCTTTACCACTCCTGATTAAGGGGAAAACCTAGAATCAACCACATAGTCATGGCATAGGTCGTTGTAGAATTCACCTCCCAGGTCACTGTTTTCAAAGTCTGTTCCTTGTGTATCTTCTTTCATAGAGGAATTCTCAGGTCGTTGTTACTCAGGAGTATGTGAGGCTCTGTCCAGAAAAGACACTGTGTACGCAGGGGAACTATCCTCAGCCCCAGCCCCAGCCCCAGTCTCACACAGTGTTAAAATAACCAAAGGCCACAAATTGTTAATTGATTGCAACTGGAAAAAAAAAGGATTGGCAGCAATTTGTGGGTACTGTATCAAGGTAACACACAGCCTGCTGTTGAACCAATAAACACAGAAATGGATAGGGGGCGCAGTGCTGGCTCCTATCCATGCTGCTCCATGTCACCAGCTCCATCGTGCTCCCCCAGAGGCATACAGCATACCATTCATGGGGAGGGGAAAAATTCCTGTACCAGATCCAGGTCCCATGCCAATCGCCACAAAAAGTGACCTCCGAGGAAGTGAACTCAAAGCAGAGCACCACCTTAAATACTTTGCAGGTGGACCAGTTTTCTTTCTGGTCCGTTTGCTTCAGCCAATCAGGGCACAGCGTAATGCCTGCCCCTGACTGGCTGAATGAGAAGGTGAGCGGCAAGCATGACACAGGGCTCCCTGGGGAGTAGGAGACCTGCAGAAGATGGGTAGGAGCCCTGCGGAAGATGGCGGGCAGGGCATTTCATCTTCCAGACATTATCTTCCAGAAGTGTAATGAATTTGCACTTGCTGCAAGAATATCTCCTTATATCTTCATTAAGAACACAAACAGTACAGATGTTTCAAGTTACTGTCGCAGCGTCTTCACCATCCATGCGTGGTTGTCCTATATATGAGTAGGCTTCATCAATGTACATGTTGATGTTCTCACATGAAGTGTTCACATGAAGTATTTGCTTTTTTTGTCCTGTTTCATGAGACCCTTGTTCACTATGCTTCAGAGACTGAATAAGAATAATCCGTGGCTCCTGAGACTATGTGCTCAGATAATGCATATGACCCAAAACAAATAGGCAAGCTTACACACAGTTGAATCAGCCAATAGCTTTGCTCACAAGGCTGAAACTACTTTTATTTTGTCTCTTCCACCAAATCCGGGACAAAATGCTTGTTATCCTTTTTGTATTAGCAAGGATTCTGTTCAACTCTGACAGACAGACTCCTGTTCAATGACAGACGACTCTGATTGTCCTCTGAGATTAAGGTCTAACACTCTAAAAAAACCAGGTTTCAGAACAATTTTAAATATTATTGTTTGCTGAGAAAATACTATCACTTATCCACATGTTAAAAGGTTTATCCAAGGAGCAGCTCTACAAGCTCTATAGACAGTTCACATGTTTTCCATATGGAACCAAAATGTTAAACTATTTTAATTGGGTTTCTACTTGAGCCTTGGAAGGAGGCCTCCCTATGATGTCTTTTGTTCAAGGTGGCCATTATGTTGACTCAAAAGGTTTCTTAACTGGCTTCTTTATCCATAAACCCTATTTTTGTAGGTTTGATGATGAGGAGTTATCTTGGGTCATAGAGCCTTCTTTTATTCCCAAATCAATACTGATGAGGACAAGTCACGAAAAATTCCTTTCTTCTACCCCAATTTCAGACATCCACATGAAAAAGTGCAATTTGCTGGATGTCAGAAGAGCAATAAAAGTATATATTTGAAGATTAGTGACCATGATCGTATCTTTGTTACTGAAAGGGTTCACGTATAGAGTGATAGTTTGGCTATAGTTATTCATACTGTAAACTTCAGCTTAGAGTGCTACAACATATTTCATATAAGCTTTTTTTTCTGAAGACTGAGTTATTTCCAACTTATGGTGACCTTAAAACAGGGTTGCTTTTTTTGGGGGGGGGATATTTGTTGGGGGGGGGGTGTTGTTTTTGCCTTCCTCTGAGTGTGACTTGCCCAAGGTCACCCAAAGGGTTTCCTTGGCTGAGTGGAACAGTGGTCTCCAGAGTCCAATGCTCAAACCACTACATTACACTGTTTCAATTTAAAAATAACAATAGATAAGCTATCTTATGAAAATATATATCACCTTTTGTTTTTTAAAATGGTGTTAACTGCCAATACATTTTTAGAAACAAAGTATAGTTGCTTCTCTTTAAAACTGTACTGCTGGCATTCCAATCTTTGAAAGACCACACATTTCCACTTGAACAGTAAACCTTTTTGGAGGTTTGAACATAGAGTTCCATCTACAGTCTCTTGAATGTGGTTAGACATGCTGAAAAAAAATCCCTGGAGCAGATGTTTTTTAATGTGCGAAGAGAAGAAAAAAGGCTAGAAGTTAGAACATGAAATACACCATAAGACTGTGGACACTGGGACCTAAATTATTATTAATTTGTCACACTGATTTTGCTGGGACCTATGTTCAGTTAATTTAGACTTGATTTATTTTGTCTCTATATAATGGCGGTTTAAGAATAAGAAGATTGAATAAAATTATTTCTAAAAAAATGGGAAAATTTACAATACTGAGGGGAAAATCCAAAACCAATGTCACATGTCTGTGGGAAGAATATGGCCTAAATGGATATTTTTCTTTAACAAGCAATTATTGGACTGCCTGCGTCTCAGCACAAAACTTCCACAACTTACAGTATAATACACAATGTTATTGTTCAATCAATTGTAAAAAAATATAGAGACAACAGATACCACTTGTAAAATTTTCATTACCTGTTTATAAAGCAATTGCTCATTTTCCCGGGCATAACAGAAGAGAACATCTGTAAGAATCTTTCTCACATTTTCTTCTTGGAAATACTGCATTTCTGGAAATCTGAAAAATTAAGAAAATTACATTTTATAAAGATAAGATTATGAAGGTTGGTCTCTGGCATCTCCCAAAAATCGTTTAATCCTGCAATCTTAACTCAAACATACCCTAATGTGGGACGAGTTAGCATTATATAAAAACCATTTATGCTGGCAGAAATGTCTTTCTGTTGGCTGATCTCAGCAATCTCCCAATGAGAAATAAATATTTTAGGAAAACTGTATAGCTTTCTAAAAACTTCTGGCAAAGGAATAAAAAGAACGAGGACAATGACAGCAATGATGACATAGATAACAATAACTACTACTAAAAGGGGGCCATCTAATGATGTGAGATATCCAAACTTCCTTGAAGGCAGGAATACAATCACAGTGCTGACATAAACCTAGGACACAGTAGAAGGAGAGTTAAGTGACTTTCAAAATTCAAGACTGAGTGGGCTTTTGGATCATCACAATGTCAGTTGACTTACAGCTTGCTCATCTTTCCCTTGTCTGTTTTGGCCAGTTAAGTCTGAGCACTAAGATTTCAATATTACATAGAATGACAGAAGAATCTTGTTCATATTTATAGGGAGTCTCCAAGTTATGAACAAGAGAGGTTCTGTAGGTTTTTTGTTAAGCTGAATCTTTTTGTAAGTTGGAACAGGTACATTCTAAACTGTAACTCTAGCCTATCTACTCTCTCTTGCTCTCTCTGCACTTTGGATAGTATGCATATAGATAAAGATATAGATATACCGTATATTCTGGTATATAATACTACTTTTAAACCCAAGAAAATCTTCTCAAACGCCAGGGGTCATCTTATACGTGGGGTCGTCTTATATACGGGAATAGTCTTATATACGGGAATAGTCTTATAGAGTGGGTGGAGAATCTGTGGTTGCCGCATATGGTGGGGGGGAGCTCAAAAATGGCAATGGCCGCGTCCCTGCCGTATGTAGCAACTGTATGAAAGCATTAAGGGTGATGCTGTACAAGTACGGTAGAAGAAAATCCATTCATCAGGATTCATGGACTTAATGCGGTCCCGATGGTGAGGTGAAGGGGCACCTCACCGGGAAGGTGTAAGTGAAGGGCGGAGCAAGCTGCAGGCATCCGGGGCGCCCGAGGTATGGAAAAAAGAGATAGAGTGGCTCTGGGCCCAGAAAAACACAACTCTTACCTGTCTGGCCCGCCCTTGTATCCTATTACCATACCTCCTCCACTGCCTCTCAGATCTCACTCCTGAAGTGGTGCAGGTGTGCATGTGCGAGATCTGAGAAGCAGAGAAGGAGGTACAGTAATAGGAAAATTACCATATTGAAATCAAATCTGATGCTTTTTAATTTTTTTATTTGGTTTGCGTTGGAAGAGGGGTAGTCTTATACAGCAAATATATCCCAAACTCTATATTTTAACTAGAAAGGTTGGAGGTCGTCTTATACGCCCAGTCGTCTTATATGCCGGAATATACGGTATATATAGTAAGCCGCCCTCTCTGTTGTAAGCTGCCCTGAGTCCCCTTCGGGGTGAGAAGGGCGGGATATAAATGTTGTAAATAAATAAATTAACACCCTTGTGGTGTTTGTTGTTGGAGGGTGTAACCTCTGAAGCCTCCTCTATGTGATGTTTGTCTACTTTATTAGTAGGTCCTTCTGTAACCTAAAGTGTATGTCTTGTAGTTTGCAGTTACCTTGCTTCTTTGTACTAAAGCAGTGGGAGGGGCTGCAATCATGTGACTGACAGTTTAGAACATTGGAGCTAGAAGTCTTTTAGTGTACAGAAGCTAATGTAAAAAGCTAGTAAATTGTTGATGCTTGTATTTTCTTTTAAAGTGAACTCTGAATGAGGAGAGCTGTGTGGAGAAGCATAGTTCATGAAGAAACAGTCAAGGTTTGTAAGTTAGAAAAAATCCCTATTCTCCAAACGTTTTAGTAGTTGTTAACCCTCAAAGGAAATGTGCCTGTATCATTAAAGATTATAAGTTATGAGTAAACAAACGTTGTTATTCTAAAACAAGTCTGCCTGAATCTTTGCCTGCCTAAAGCATCAAATAAACTCAAGAAATGTTCCTCTCAAACTCTGCTACCCCTGATGGGTTGCAATCCTAATAGATTGTGATCCATCCATTATCCCTAATATTTCTTTTGCTATCGGTGCTCCTGTTCAGAAGATTTCACTGAACTTTCTGTCCCTATGATAACTGAATTTTGAAAAAAAAGCTTGGTGTGGAAACAAGGATTGGTGAGGAAGCTTCAGGGGAAACATCTTTTTTCCATGGTAACTCTTTCAGGAGGAAATTTCCATTCTGAAGGTTAGATTTCTCTCACTGCCTGTTCTTAACTATGAGTCATTTTTAAGTTGGATGTTTGTAACTTGGGGACTGACTGTATATGAACATTCAGAGTTGTAGCTACAAATTCAAAGAATAGCTTGAACAACTGGTAGAACAAAATCATTTAAAATACCTAGATATTTGAATTTTCCATTGAGCAGGACTAGTTAAAAAGTATGGGAATATAATCTCTTTGAAAGTGTAATTTTTTACAATGCTTCTATAACTAGTAGATTTATCACTATTCAAACTTTAATTTCCCAATTAAAACTTGGATATTTATATAATCTTAAATATTTGGAATTATACCCATTTAAAAACAAAAAATACCATCTGTGAAAATTTGCATGAAGGCATATTCAAATTTTAATTATAGAATGAACAGTAGAAAGGCATTTGAAAATACATTTTTTCCTGTCTATTGTTTCCCCTTCTATCAATTTTATATAAATGGCAAAAGGTATCAAAGCAAACTATCCATTTTGAAATCCACATGATGTATTTACTCATTCTAAACTCACTGTAGGAGTATGATGGAGTCAGAATGCCACACAACAAGTAATTGAGTTTAATTGGAGTTACAATCAGTGCAATCAGATTTCTAAGTCTGACAAAATATTTCTGGAACTGAGTTCTGACACTGATAAGTTTCTTAACAGATATGACCCAAGTGCTAAAGAAATGAAACCAAACTCACAATGGTAATAAGGACATTTTAAAAGACATCTCTGACAGTAGGCAAAGCAATACACATGCTAAATTCCTCTAGATGAATGACATTTCTCACTAATTATAAATCACTGTTTATTGATTAAGTGTTAAAAATTACAGAAAATCATCTGTTCAATCTTATATTATAAACATAATTTTGTCAAAATATCTGTCAGTTTCTCTCATACTGTCCGCCGTGTTCTCACTAAAAATGAACGCATCATCTCATAATATTAATTTACAATAAACCTGTCTAAATAGTTTAAGAGACAAATTTAAAATATTTCTTACAGATTGAGATTATTTGAATTCTGTCCTTTAATCACATCTAAATCTTGTTGGGCATCCTTTATGCCATATGCTAACAAGGGAACAATGAAATCATTTTTAAGGCCTGACACCATTAAAGATTGGGTTGAAATGCCAAGAAGAGATAAACAAATGTCTGGCTCTGCAGCTGTATTTGGGCCACAAATGTATTTCTTTTCTGGGAATTATTTCCCTGGGAGTTATTTCCCTGGGGAAATAACATACAGATCTGGTGGATTGAATGTGGTCAAAAGATGACTATCTTGCAGCTGAATTTTCTAAAATGTTTAACTCACGTTCTTGTCACATCTTGCTCAATCATTCCTCGAAGTTCTTTGTCCTGAAAAAATTTGTTCCAAAGGCTCTGAAAAAAGCAGGAAATCACATGAAACAGAGGAATACTGATAGGTTACATACTGATAGGCATACAAATTTTAAACTTGTCATTTGTTAAGTAAGCAACACCTGTAAGGATCAGACTTTCTGATCAAACTGCACACAAAACAAATCAATCACAAAACTTGTTGCAATCCAGAAAGTATTTTATGTATTTAAGGTCTCAGTGAAATCAAAATCGCAGGCATTAACTTTACAATTACCTTTTATTGGAGTGAAATTTCACTATACTTTCCAAACAAACATTTGTGGAATAAATACTTTACTGAAGGCTATTGTATGGGTGCATTAATTGCCTTTATACTGTGTTTACACTTTCCAGAGTTTCTGACTCAAGTCCTTCCCTGCCCTTCTTGGAAGTGTCAGGGATAAAATCTGAGATATTTTGCAAGCAAAGTGTATACTACTAAACTGTTGTTTCCACTCAAACGAAGTATGTGCAGGTGATACTGAAAAATAAATACCAAATGGGAGGAACAGCTGACAGGTTCTAATTATATAAATATGGTAGCATAGTGTTGCTTTTCCTAATCTCTGTTCTTCTTACTCCTGACTCTAATTCTGATCTTCCATATACTCTAATATTTCTGAGGGTTCTAATTAGACCCGATTAAAACGATGAAATCCGTTGCCGAAAGTTAAACTGAGCTTATGATCCTGATTTTGGAGCCTTCTATCACAACATTGCCTTTCTCGATTTAATAGCTTGCATAAATATAAAAAAACATTTGGATATGTCATAGCTAACATTTGCAGAGCAATTGTTACTGAAATATTTGCACATTTGTGAACAATGCAAAAGCAGAACTTACAGAATTGCATACAAAAAAATGGGAACTCAGTGCTTTCCTTAACACTTTCCCAATAATATTTGCTAACAGAAACAAATAATGCTTCTTCACCATCACACAGATCCACACTCCTTGTGAAGTGGGAAAACTTGGAGAGCAATGATGTCCTACCAAAGATTTTGTATTCCTAGACATCATCAGGGAAACAAAATGGAGATAATTCGGAATGCCTGCCTTCGGCGGCAGCCACAGGCCTGGCTATATGGTTAATCTACAGCACAATGTGAAAGAGCTATTCTATAGCTATACTGTCAAATTAAAACCAACAGCTATTCCTGAGATATTTTTACAATTCCACAGCTGCAAACATTTGCAGAAGGCTCTGATCAGCATTCATCCAAAGCTTAAACAAAATAACTGAGCTTACTAGAAAGTAACAGGAAAGCTATAAGTTTCTCAAAACATTTCTGGTTATGTGGTCATTGGATAGTTCAAAATTGCCATTGAAATACTGAACATTGGTTTAAAATAATATGAGACACAAGTTCAACAGGCAATATATCGACATTATTGATTCCACTTGATATTCACTGGAAGAATTAATCATGGTATATTCAGCTGTTTTTTAAAATTGCAGAAATGTTTAAATAAAAGAGCTGATGACTAACATTTATTTTAAATGAATAAGAACAGGTGGCAACTCTCTGAGAGAATGAAACAAAGTCCCAGCTCTGATCCCTTCCTCATCAAGACATCATCAGCTGAGAGTGATGAATAAACAGCATGCTCCACTTCTGGAGAAGAGCATCTTCAACTCCCTTTTGACAGTTTAGAGATGGTGTATGAAGTGCAAAACTTTTGTTTTACTTGCCTCTTGAATAGTGGACCTAAAGGTGAATTTGAGTGGAGTGAGCACAAAATCCCTCTTACATCTACTAGATGTAAGAAGAAAAAGTCTAAAGCTCTGGATTTGGTTTGTATAAAACCCCTGAGTTAATACTGGGAATGTCAATGAATGAACTGGGCTACATCGTGTTTTAGAGATGATGGAAATTCAGGAAAGAATTGGACGGTGATGACTGCTATTGCTTGGTGCAGATGAGATAACAGCATAAAAGGATTAATCACACTCCTGCTTAACAATTCACTGGGACACTGGGGGAATGGGCTGGGTTACATTTTGTTGTTGTTGTTGTTGTTGTTGTTGTTATTATTATTATTTATATCCCACCTTCTCTCTCCATACGGAGACTCAAAGCAGCTCACAATTAAAAGTATTACAATACAACTTAAAAAACTATGTACAAATATTAAAACAGTATTAAACATAATTAATATTAAAAACAATTCAAGTTAAAACCATAAAAGCATATAAAGTCAGCACCTGCTGACTTAAACAACATCATTAAATGGCTGTCTGAATAAAAAGGTTTTAGCCTGCTGCTGGAAGGACAGCAGGAAGGGAGCCTTGCTGGCTTCCCCAGGCAGTGAGTTCCAGAGTCGAGGGTCTCTCCTGAAGACCTCTGGGCTCGGGCTGGTTTAAACAAGGGGATGTGATCAGCCAAATAGCCTGGACCTGAACTGTCTAGGGATTTAAAGGCCATAACCAGCACTTTGAATTGTGCCTGGAAACAGACTGGCAGCTAGTGGAACTGCTGAAACGGGGGTTGTCCACTCCCTGTAGCCAGACCGGGTGAGCAACCTGACTGCAGCTCTTTGGACTAGCTGAAGTTTCTGAGTACTCTTCAGAGGCAGCTCCATGTAGAGCACATTACAGTAATCCAGATGGGATGTAACTAAGATATGCACCACTGTGGCCAGATCTGACTTCTCTAGGAACGGCTGCAGTTGGCACAAAAGTTTTAATTATACAAAGGTCATCCTGGCCACTCTTGACATCTGGGCCTCCAAGCTCAGAGCCGAGTACAGGAGGACCTCCAAACTGCGGACCTGTGTCTTCAAGGGGAGTGTGACCCCATCCAGCACAGGCTGGATTCCTATTCCCTGATCTGCCATCTGACTGACCAGGAGCACTTCTGTCTTGCCTGGAGTAAGTTTCAAATTGTTTGCCCTCATCTAGTCCACTACTGACGACAGGCACTGGTTTTGGATCAGGACAGCTTCATTGGCTTTAGGTGGAAAGGAGTAGTAGAGTTGCGTGTCAACTGCATGTAGGCAATCCTTTTATATGGACAATAGGACTCTCACGAAATTCCACCTCAGGATCCTTTGAAATTGCATCCATGAGCCTCTGTTAGACTTTCACAGATTGACTATAACAACTTGTTGTCTACCTCTCCATCTTTCCCTATGGATTGACATGGGAAACAGCAACAAATCAAACACATAATATTACTTAAAAAGGTATATAGACCCTATAAGAACCTATACATATTTTAAATAATCACTATATGCTATAAGATTTGTTGATTTAAAACTGATCTGAGTAAACCTGCTGTAGGAGACTAGTCTTTATTGCTGTTTTAAATTCAGAAAGATAGCTCTCCTCCACCATGCTATTCCACATTCCGGAGACAGTTGAAAAAAATATCCTCTGGATAACAGTTGTCAGACTAGATTTGGCTGACTGAAGCAATTGTCCCTCAGAATAAAAGAGTGTACAGGGATGGAGTATACCGGAGAAGGCAGTCTCATAGGTAACTGGTAAAACAGAGTCTTTCATCTTCATGGCAATAACTCTAAGATTCTTCTATGTTTTAAGATTTCATACTTTTAAAAACATTAGGTAAAGGTAAAGGTTTTCCCTGACATTAAGTCTAGTCGTGTCAGACTCTGAGAGACGGTGTTCATCTCCACTTCTAAGCTGAAGAATCAGTGTTGTCCATAGATGCCTCCAAGGTCATGGGATTGCATGGAGTGCAGTCACCTTCCTGCAGAAGCGTAACCTATTGATCTACTTATATTTGCATGTTTTCGAACTGATAGTTTGGCAGAAGCTGGGACTAACAGTGGGAGCTCATGTCCCTCCCCAGATTCAAACCTTTCAGTCAGCAAGTTCAACAGCTCATCGGTTTAACCTGCTGGGCCACTGGTGACACCTTTAAAACATTAAAGATGGTTCTAAATGTTTGAGATGTTATAAACTTGAAATGTTGGTTCTAAATTTAGAAAATAGTACAATCTCATGTGAAATCCCTACTGAATTTGCACTATTTTCCTTTTATTCCTACACTCGCCAATACACATTTTGTTGCCTCAAATGTTAGCTCTGTTTCTGGGTATATTTCACCTATTAATTCCAAAAATGGTGCCAGTTTTCCCCTACCCACTCTAATTTTTGAGATGCAGAACATATGCCATATACCCGTCTTCATCTGCTCACCCACAGAAAATAATAATGATATCTAAGAAACCAGAGCCGATGTGGTCTATCCAATGCAATTTTCTGAATCAGTATCCCAAATAATCCCAGAAACAGGCCTAAACACCAAGACACCATGTATGCTTTTGTTGGGTTGTGTTAGGCTTTCAAAAAGGAGTGAGATTTTTAAAGAAGAAATTCTGGGGTCTATCAGTATCAAATGCATGCAGGTTTGTAACCTTGTGGGTCATCCGATGATGGAATTCACAGAACAACATTCTTGTAGGTAATTCATCTATATATATAAATCTGTTAGGGGAGTTCAACGGGAAAGCAAAACTCCAAAAACCCCCAACGAAACTTTACCAAAATTCCCGTGCCCATAACACAACCCACAAGGTACAAACATATCTACTCAAAATGAAAAACAACACAACAACACACTCACAAAACGGCAAAACAACAAAACTCAAAAAAACCCCAACGAAACTTTACCAAAATTCCCATGCCCATAACACAACCCACAAGGTACAAACATATCTACTCAAAATGAAAAACAACACAACAACACACTCACAAAACGGCAAAACAACAAAACTAAAAAAACCCCCGAAACTTAACCAAAATTCCCATGCCCATAACACAACCCACAAGGTACAAACATATCTACTCAAAATACTCACAAGAGGAGAAGGAAAGATGGGAGGGAAGGAAGGAAGGAAGGAAGGAGGGAAAGAAGGAGAGAAAGCTGGAAGGTTGGCCACAGCAACGCGTGGCGGGTAAAGGTTGTTATTTCTATTATTATTATGCTATTATTCCTATGAGACCCTGGGGGAATGGGAGAGGTGTCAGGTCCCGGAGGCAATGCATTGCATTATTGTTATTGTTATTATGGTGGTGAAATAAAAGGGGAAAAAAGTGAAAGAAGGAAGCAAACAGGGAGGGAAGAAAGGCAAAGGAAGAAAGGGGGAGGGAATGAAGGAAAGATAGAAGGATGAAACCAAGTAGTGAAAGAAGGAAAGAAAGAAAGAGGTAGAGAAGGAAGAAAGGAGAGAAAGGGGGAGGAAAAGGGGGAAGGAATACGTAGGTACTTCTCTTTCATAATAGTCCAGATATCTACCTCAACTTTGATAAGTTTTACTATAGGCCACAGCAACGCGTGGCAGGGCACAGCTAGTTCCAAATAAATAAATACTTCTTTATGGTATATACAAGGGATATGCTTCTGTAGCTTGAAATCTAGACTTGCCAAATTCGAGAAACAAGTAAAACAGTTACAAAGTTCTGAAAAAATAGTAACAACTGACGCCTATCACGTGATTGTCCCACTAGCTAAGAAAAGTGGAGTTTGGTTTGTTTACTGAAAAACACTGAGGATATGCCCCATGCAACTATCTTAGGTCAAAACCTAACATTCCAATATTAGTAATATATTTAAAAAGATGATCTTTTTTATAAATATCATTCAGGCTATTATGGCCCATTGGTCTTTGCAAAAGCCTTCGCGTATGAACAAAGTGTTGAATTCCACCTCTCTATATAGAGAGAGACCCAGTCAAAGAGAGCCCCATTCGGCTAGTTTTCTTCATGTTAGATAAACCCGCTTCTGGAGGTAAGACTGCCTCAATATGCAATGACATGAACTGGTTCTTCTTCAGCCTCTTTTCTGCCTGGTCATCATTGTCCTCAAAAATGCCATCCTCAATTTTATAAGTAAGCAACGAGAGGCCTCTGGTTTTCTTCCAGATGCCCTTCTGTTCCTATTTGTAAGCAGCAGCCACACTGGCAATCACAATCTCTTTCATGAGAGCACTGAAGGATGGGAGGCCATTGTTTTTAAAGGCACTGGTCCCTTCCTCCTAATATTTAGTCTTCTTAAATGTAATTTGTTTTTCTCAAAAGGATTTCAGGCTTTTTTACTTTTATTTCAAAGACAGCACAGAACTTCTATTTTCTTTAATAGATTATGTCTATGTGGAAATAAGGAAAAACAGTCTGGTATCCTCCATAATTGGGTTGTTGTGGATGATTACATCTATAATGCTAGTGAGGTGAGGCTTAAGGCAACTGTAGCCCAAAATATGTGGGCAGTTGTAACAAGATGCTTGGCATATATAATATGCAAATATATGAATTGTGTATTTTTTTCTTTAAATATAGTGAATGGCACAGCTAGAAGGAATGTTAGATCTGAAAAATTATGCAATTCATGAAACTATTCTTTTTTCTGTCAAACTTACCAGTATGTAAGTGTGTTAAATATGTCAAATGGTCATAGACAGTTCAAGCAGAATAAGCTATGACTGTAATTGTCTACTTGCAACATGTAATTTTGTGACATGTAATCTTGCTACATGTTCATTGTTATGGCATCAGTAAGTTATAAAAATGTTAATAGCATATTTTATGTTTCAAAACTCAAGGGTAAAGTAGAACTCACATACTGGCCTTGCAGGTGTTGGGAATGTAATATTTATCCCGATAATACTGTACTTTATGTGTTTCTTTGGGTACACCTTTGACTCCTGCAACCACATTTTTCTGTCACACAGTGGGATTGGACTGATTAGGCTTATCATATGTAGTTTCTATCCAAGCAACTTCATTAGAAGGAGATATTAAATGTTTTGTTGTATACTCAAGAAACATAAAGGAGATTACCCTTACCCCTTCATCCTGTGAAAGTGGATTATTGATCATCACATCTTGCTGTCCAGCTTTCCGTGGATTTGTAATATGCTGTAGGTGCGAATAAGGATTAAAAGTTTAGTTTCTTTCCTATCAGACAAAATTGAAAAAATGGAACCATAGAACAACTTACAATTTCTTTTATCTTGTTATAAAATGTTCTTAATTTTGTTGTTTTACTGATCCATTGATTTCTATCAGGAGGTAGAACATTCAAAAAGAGCTGCAAATTAGATGAAACAAATGCTGGTTAGATAAACGTGCAAAGTGTATAAATCTAGTATCTAAATAGCAAACTTTTAATGCAATGAACTAAAATGACCACAGGATTCACCTGTATTATATTGGTCAAATATCTCAACCCACTGAAAATTATTGGTGCTTTTCAATTCACTCAAGATTGCATCTTTGGTTGATGCTTTGCTGATATGTGCATGGGAAAATGCATGTGCCTCAACCTAAAAATACATGAAAATATGCTGCTTGAACTTGTATGGTCAACGTTATAGTCAATGCAATCACAAATGACTGTGTTGCTTCTACAAATATGGAGTCTGGATGTGGAATTTGGAGCCAAATATTATAGGATCTATACAGGCAGTCCCCAAGCTACAAATATCCAATTTATAAACAACTCATCGTTAAGAACGGGGATGAGACATCAGGAAGTGAGATAAATCTACCCTTCAGGAGAGAAGTTCACTTCTAGAAGAGTTATCGTGGGGAAAAGGTGTCTCCATTGAAGCTTTCTCACCAATCCTTGTTTCCACAACAAGTCATTTTTTTCAAAATCCAATTGTAACAGGGACAGAAAGTGAGGTTAAATCTTCTGAACAGGGGCACAAATAGCAAAACAAACAGCACAGGGGTGATTTTGTCTGGAGTTATATGTACCTGTTCTAACTTACATACAAATTCAACTTAAGAACAAACCTACAGAACCTTGTTTGTAACTTGTGAACCGCCTGTACTTAGGTACATCTGAATTAAATATACCCAATTTTTCACAATGGCACCAGGCAGCTTCTTTGGCCTTTGATAATTCTGCATGGAGGAGACAGTGTTGAATAGAATATATTGTGGTTCATAGTAAACCCCTCAAAATGATGTGAAAGCCTCTGATAAGTGGAGCCCTTCTGCTAATACAAGGTAGATCCTGTATCTAGTCTTTTTATTGTTGCACTTGATCTATACCTTCTACTTGCTTTCCTAGCTTCTTAAACCCAACCAGCATATAAATTTGGATTTGCTCTTTCACATTTTTTCCATCCACAGATGCAAAAGGATACAAAGATCTATTTTAAAAGTGCGACTTTAAAGAGTTACACAATTTAACAATACTTTCAATGAAAAACTACTAATATTTGAATATTTCATTATGTAATACTTCCAAGTCAAAAGCATTTGACATAACTTCTTCAATTTGATCAGGAAAAACAGACAAAAGTGACGTCTCCTGCAAAACTCAATGACTCTTTACATAAGCAATATTCAAGTGCATCAGGTAATGGGTTGATATATTACAAATGCAAGCTGTAAATAAATATTTTCTTCTTACCTTCCAACAAACACTACGGAACCTGCTGCTTCTCAGCTGCCCATTAATCCCCTTCAGTCGTATTGTTGCCAAGTAATTGTTGTTTACAAATAATTCTTCCCATTCTTTACTGCACAGAATGAATGAGAGCAAGAAAACTTTTAAAATTATTATTAAGGACTTAGCTGGCTGAGAAGCAATATAACATGAAGTAATTTTGGGTAAACAAAAGGAAAGGAAGTTTCAAATGTATATATTTAGCAGTGTGCTATTTCTAAACGCATGGTTGTCTTTTTGGACACATTTCTTCCCTGGATTTAATGAATATGTAGATCACTGTAATTATGCCAGCTACACAAATTCATAATGTCTGTGGAGGCTATTCTCTTTCCTCTAAAATGTTGGTTCTGAAGCTCAGTGAATAAACAAAGAAAATTAATATTAATATAGCCATATTTTGGTTTCACCCTTAGATAAAACAGAACCTATTTGAAAGGATACCTAATTCCAAAACATGTGAAGAAAAGGAGTGTTGTCTATTACCTCTTCTCATGACACATTTGCCTAAATTAAGCTCCCTTTCTTCATAACATCAAGCTGGGCAGTTAAGCGTAAGAGAAGATGACTTCCGTTAACTTTTAGTGCTGTTTACTATCGCCTTCTCTTCTTTCTACATGATCAGTTTTAAAATTTTAACAGGTGCTAGCAATTTTTTAAAAGATAAGAAACCCTCACTGTATAAACTGTTAAAGGCAAGCTTGAGTACCTGGCAGTACCTACGGCTGACTAGATAAACAACCTAAATATGCCTCCTAGGCACAAAGACACCAGGGGCCTAACACCTGTGCTTCATTAATGTACAAGTAAATCTACTCTACTGGGAAACAATTGGAAATTAATTGTCCCAAACCATTTAGTGAATTTGAATACAAGAATTAAAGAATATCTCCTCCATTTTCCACTGAACTGAATCTCAGAAATGCTACCTCCCACCTGAGGATCTCAAGTGAAATAGCCCAAAGACTTTCTTGAGTCAATGAAATGTCAAATATAATTTGAGGAAAACTAAACCAAACTAAATTAAAAATATCTTAAGTATTTACATAAATAAAATGAAATAATACTGGGTTTTTGGGCATGGTAGGACCAAGGCCAACTGAATACATTTTTGCAGAGGACAAGATAGCGGCCTACTCTATTCCAACACATAGAAGACTGTTGGTCTGGCAGCTGCATTGGCAACAGGATAGGCTACTCCATTACACCTGATGCAAAACAGGCTGGTGACACACACTTCACTGTCCTCCAAAAAATGGGAACAGCTGGGAACTCAGAAGGGAAGAGTCAGTGATACCTACTGCTGTCCCCTAAATCACTGCTGCCTGCCTCAATATCTCTGATAATTAGACTAATTCTGAGAATGGGTGGAGGTAAGCAACATCACACATGCAATATGTCACATTTCACTGGTGCAGTTGAAATACTGATAAGCATTTATGCAATTTTAATGTTTTACCTATATTTTATTACATGAGTAAATCCATGTTTTCTAAGATGTAAAGTCCATCTTTTCAGGACTAGTGTATAGTATAATTTTGAAAGCAAGTTCCAAAACTGAAATTCTACATATGGTGAATATGTTTCCATTTCATTGAAGCATTTTCTACAACCCAAAAGCAAGATTAATATTCCTTGAATGCAAGACCAAATATCTCGTATGTCCTGAGACCATAATATAAAAATGAAAAAAAAACAGAGGAGGAATGATCTAGATTGTCTATTATTCCACCTGATTGTTTAATTATAAAACCACTGTTGTTTTGTAAAGGACAACCACTTAGGAACAATATGATCAAATGAGGTCATCTCACTCTAGTTGTCCAAAGCTAATTTTAGTAAACAAGTACATCCTACCGAAATTGTGTTTTCTGTTTCTAGCCACTAAAAAGCCAACATCTTTTCTTGAATGGCAGGGGGTTGGACTAGATAGCCCATGTGGTCTCTTTCCAACTCTATGATTCTATCTTAAAACTTGCATTACTTGTTAGATCCTTATATTATTTTTTGTTGAACAATTAATTTATAAATCCAAAGAAATAGTAAAATTTTGAACTATATTTATAATTTATATCTATTTTAGAGTTTTATTAAGCTGGTATGCATTTTGCACTGATATAATATTAAATGTTTTGTTTGATAATTGTTTTAACTGAATTGCTTATTCTATACTTACAATTACTGTGGTCTGATCTGTTCAATAAGTGCTTAAATACTATGGTCTTTCTGAGATAAGATAAATAAATCTGTTGTATCAGTCTTCTGTCTAGAACATGTTGGGTATATATCAACACCTAAAACACCGATTTAGGGGAAATAGTTGCAGAATTAAGTTTAACAATGGTAACAAGAAAGTTACCACTGTTTTAAAAATGGCTTAAGAAGTAACTAGTCCTGATGGCACATATTAAAAAGTTCTTAAAGAACTCAAATGTTGCCAATCTATATTGATAGTTTAGCAAAAAAACTGGTGAGTAGTAACACCCATAGATAATTTTGTATATTGTAAATTTTCAACTATGCCTGTTGTAAGATTCCTTCAGACTGAAACTGGAGAAAAGGTGGGACATAAATATAATGAAAATGATGGTGAGATTGACAATGATAATGTTGTTGTTAAGTGCCTTCAAGATAGCTCCAACTTATGGTGACACTATCAATGGGTTTTCTTGACAAAATGTATTCCAAGGTTTGCCATCGCCTTTGCACAAAAGCTCTGAGGTCCTGACTTGCCCAAGGTTATTCAATGGGTTTCCAAGACTGTATGGAGTTTCAAACCCTAGATTTTTTGAATCCTAATCGAATGTCCCTATAACAACACACTAACTAATTCAAATACAGCTACTGTTCATGAAATACATGAGGTTTTGCTGAATAACACTCTTTGGGCCAAATATAAACACAAAATAATATGCCTCGCAATAACTATTCTTATTTGTTATAGTAAAGAAAGGAAAAAAGCAAGATATACAAATCTCACCATCATTGCTGTTTGAGAAAAGAAAAATTATATCCAACACAAACCTGCTTTTCACCAAATCCACTCTCTGAAAAAAAAAATGTTTTCTGCACAGCATGGCATTTGAAACTTTTATAGGAAATTCAGCAGAAATATAAGAAGCTCAGATTAGTAAAGCCAGCCACAGACGTTAAAGCCTGGCCTCAGAAACAGGAAGCGCTTCAGCATTAGGACTGCAGGTGCCAAGATCAACCAGATAAACACTGTTATCTATAATTACTTCATTTTTAGCTTAAATCACAGGTAATGAGGGAACTCAGCCTCGAAAAGGCAATTAAGAACTGTACACAGTCTTTTTGCTTTCTGTGGAAAGAAAAATATTTTAGAAATTGTTCAAGGATTCATCCATTTTAATTCTTCCCACAGTAAAGATCTTTTATAATGTTGAAATAATGATTAGTATTATGCACAGTTTGGACAAGTAGGGAGAATCTCTTAGTAAAATGAAATGAGCTATCAAAGTAAGAAACAATCCAGCAAATTTATTTTAAATATCTGGTATCAAACAAGTACTTCTTAATTATCCTTGATATTTGTGTTACACAATTATTTCATGATTTTATTTTTATTTTTTACATAAATGCAAAACCCCTATTCATAATATAGATATATCTGAATGATTCTACTATATTGTTATGTTTATATCCCACCTTATAATAGTTAAAAGAAACATAGCTTTTAAAATGTTATTTTTCTGTGCCTTCCAGTTGTCTCTGATTGATGGCAACCATGAAGACAAGGCTTTGTTGGCAAAAAAGGGTTTGCCATTGCCTTCCTCTGAGATTCTGACTTTCCAAGGTCATTCAATGGTTTTCATGGCTGAGTAGGAATTTGAACCCTGGTCTCATGGAAACCCAGTACTAAGCTCAAATCACTTCACCGTGCAAAAGAAGCTCTTTCAAACACACACACAACAACAACAATTAAACTACTCATAAAATTAAAACCAATTAAACCACAAACACAACAAACAAAATAAAACAAGTCCTAACCTTAATGTGGAAAGACAGCAAGTCGGATGCCAAGGGAGTTCCAGGAACTTGGATGCAACCAATGAGAGCATTCTCTCATTGGGTGTACATAAGGTTGGTGGGAAAGAGAAAAGCCCTTATGCACAGATTCCCAAAGCATGGCTGGCTCATATGGGAAAATACGGTCCTCCAGATAACCTGGGTCATTCCAAAGCAAGCTTCAACCCATGTCTCATTATAAGACTTTGCATATATGGTATCTTAAAAAACAAAAAAAACAAACCCAAAGCAATGTTCTCCCATTTCCTTAAATTCTAACAGTTCGGTAAAATAAATTGAGGAAACATGTTTTCTAGCTCTCCAGTGCTTTACGGAACAATTTGTGAAATAGCTAAAGAACATCCACTGTATGTTTGTCAAGTCTGAAGCTTTAGGGCAGTGGTCCGTGGACCAACAGTGGTCTGCAAGAACTAAAATAGGGTCTGTGGCCTCACCTTTACTACACCAGTGCAGTCTTATGAAACCCTCTTATAGTGCTGAGGCTTATTAAATATGGTTTTCTGTGGGCGGATAGATGTTGACTACTGGATGGCATATATTCTGTATCAGAAACTAGAGCTGATGTGGTCTATCCAATGCAATTTTCTGAATCCTCACCCAAATAACCAAACTGAATCTAAAGTTGACCAAAAACTGATTCGTATTAGTGTCACTTTTACATAGTCATGTCTCAGAAAGAGAGACATGACTATGTAAAAGCGACACTAATATTTGTCAATGTAGAAGGCAGTAGGAAAATCGGAAGCCACACAGGTGGATATACGTGTCAAGGAAACCACATCCTTGAGTTGCTAAGACCCGAGCAAGGCTGTTGGTAGTAGAGTGCCTTGGAGGTGTCTCCTTCAAAGGTTCAAATAATCAAAGTTTGACTTGATAGCAATTAAATACAACAAAGCATTTCTACATCTACTATCCATCCATCCTGTTTTTTCAAAATAGTTTCCTTTAAAACCCCTTTTAATTTCTCCCTATTGCCACTTGGTTTGAGCCAATTTTTGATTTCCTTCTAGAAGATCTCTTCATTTTATTTAATCATTGAAGAATTTTTAAAGGAATCCTGTTTGTGGAATCCTCAATTTATGCTTTGAACAGTTGTTCACTACAAAGTCTGGAGTTCAAGTTATCAGAATTTGTTTTAGTTATATACTATCTTACTTAGCGTCTCTTCCATCTTGAATACGAAGAGAAGCTTCCTGATATTTTCAGGTAATGTACTGCTACTGAATTTTCAAAATGGTAGAAGCTGTATAAATATTTGCAATAAAAAAGCAGCTTACTTGGTAAAGCTTACATTTCCTAAACTTATTTTCAAACCATGCCTACAGCCATTTTTGAAGTCAGATATTCTCACACTGCCTTGGTCTTCCTTTATGCATTTTTGGGGATATAGTGAGGATGTGCCTCATTATTTATTTATATTATTCTTTATATTCTGAAGAACATTTGAGTCTCTATCTTGTCTTGCTTATGCTATCAACATAGTTTCAGAAAATGTTTTATGAATTTGCCCACTATCCCAATGTAATTGTTTTTGCAGCAAATAATATTCAGACAAAATTTATTTCTGACATTGCATTGAAATTGATTATTCTGGTGATGTTTTTACCTAATTGAAGCATCATTATTTACTTTTTGGGCAAACTCACTAGATATCCTTGGGTAAGTCATAATACCTTAGACTAAAGTGGAACAAAAGTAGGAAGTCACTGATTTTTCTGAAAAATTACTACTATACGCTGTGGTATCTAGTCACTTGGGTATTACTACCTCCATAAGAGTATGACATTCATTTAAGGAACTGCACAGGTAACAACTGTTAAGCATCACTGGATGTTGAAAATATTGATTCTAGCTGACCTGATACTATATCTGTCCCGGGCATGTAGCCGGGGGGGGGGGGGGGGGGGCTTGAGGGGCTTCAGCCCCCCCCCCCCCCGAAATTCTCATGGTGGTTCGCGAAAAGGCCTTACTGGTGCATTATTTAAACTGTTATGTTTATTCATATCATGATCTGATCACCATACTCAATATATCCCATATGAATGGGGGTATTGGGGTAATGATACAAAAGGTTTGCTAGGCTAGACCTTCTTTCACTCAGCCACCCCCTGAAACCCCTCCTGAAAAAAATTAGCCCCCCCCCCCGAAATGAAATTCTGGCTACGGGCCTGATCTGTCCCCTTCTTACCTGCTAAATCTATCTATCTGATCACTGGACTTAATATTATTTTCTTTAGTTGGTAAAGTTGGTAGAACTAGAGACCTTATGACTTAAACCATGGCAGAACATGGAAAATGGGATATAAAATTAAAATTTCTTTACACAATGTCTCACAAAACAAAAGCAAACATAACATTTTAAACATAACCTGGATTTGGAGATATTGTAATATGAAAGTGCAAAAAATTCTGGAACTATTGATTACAATAGGATTCACTGCAATTTTACCATTTGAAGTGACCATCTCCATGCTGAGAAAACAACTATCATATACAGATCCCTAAACTTGGCCAACAATTTGCTCATGATTCAGTAGCAGATGTTCTTGCTTTTAGGTCACTAAAAACCTTATGAACTAGTTCCACTCTCCAAGGAACAAGTGCCAGCATGATTAAGATCTGAACATGCACAACTCAACACTAAAAGAAGCATGGTGCCATTTATCTGTCAATTTCAGTCACAAAGGCACAAAGATGATTTGAGTTTAGAGTTTAAATTAATTCTGATACAGTAATTTCACTGCGTTATTTAGGCCCACTGTGCTTCAAGAAGTTTTAATAAATATTTTAATTCACGCTCACTTTAGTAATGAACTATTTTTATAATGCATATGTGAAACAGTACTTGTTAAAACTTTAAAAACCTATGACAAAGACATTAACATAAGGCATGAAATATATTAAAGGAATGCTAGAATTTATCAGAATAAAAGGAAGCCTTTTAAAATTACAGCGACAGAACATTAATGATTCCAAAATGCTAACAATTTATCGTGACTGCTTTTGTTACTTAGAACAACTTTATTGGATACTTCCATTAAAGCTAGTTGTAGAAAATGAAGTATAAGAATGTAGCTGTATTCTCCCTATTCATCCAGACTCCTGCCTGCAGCTGTCTTGACGTGATCATTCTCAAAGGCTCTCACGGCAAGAAAGCACAGCTTTGTGGCCCTCTCCATACAGAATGAATTGAGTACAGGGGATGATTTTTAACAAACACTGCTTATCCTACAAGCAGGAAGTTCCTAACATCAAGCAGCAACCTGGGTAGCTCTCTGTTTGTTCTGACCCGAGAATAACTTCTCTCTTGTTGTAATCAGAGTGTTCTGTCCAAAGAAGGCAATCCTCATGTGCTACTGTCAGAAATATTTAAAGGAAATATTTACTCTGATACATCATTACATGCATGTGTTTTCTTTCTTTGACCACAAAGGACTAGTGTATTTCATCACATAATCATTGCTTCTCCTTGAGAAAGGCAAAATGGGATTTTTGCTTTCCCCCACATAATAGTAGATCCGAGGAACGGACTGTGTGAGAGCTGGGGAGAGCTGGAAGGCTTCCCACGATGCCGCCAACTGATCGAGGCTGATCAGCTGATGACAGTGAGGAAAGCTGAGAAAAGCTTCTCCACTCTTTTTGGCAAGAGCATGTATGGTGAAGGCTCACCACTATGCACGCCTGCCAGGGAGAACTATGGAGCCTCCCTCAACTGCAGACAGCTGACAAGATTGATCAGCTGGCTGCAGCCCAGAAAAACCTTCCAGCTCTCTCCAGCAGGTGCGTGCAGAGGTGAAGGGTGCCTGCTGGGGAGAACTATGGGGCCAAGAAGGCATGTGGGCGGAGAGGCTTATGCAGTCTCTTTCAGCTGCCAGAGTTTGATGGCGGCCTCCTGCTGGCAGCTGAAGGAGGCCCTGTAGACTTCACTCACCCACACGTGCTGGAAGGAGAGGCCTATGAGGTCTCCCTCAGCTGCCAGATGGAGGAGGTCCCATAGACGTCCAATATTTCACTGCATAATAGTCACACCCCATTTTTTTTGAAGAGGACAAGGGGGGAGGGGAGGGGAGTGCAGCCATTATGCAGTGAAATATGGTAGCTGCTTTTTAGGGCAAGAGATAGAATAAGTACATTAACATATGGACAATATAGGGTATTTCCAGGCTTGCTATGTCTCATATTTCCCATCTCATTCTTTATATAATTATGATTTTTAAAAGTTCTTTCCAAAGTCTAAAATGGTATCAAATTTCTTCTTAGTGCCAACACTCCTTAATTGTGGGGATCTGGGAGTCTCTGGGAGGGCATAAAGAATGGGGTGGATGTTATGGGGAGGTGGGTGTGGGAGGGGGATGGTAACTAGACTCATATAGGTCCTTTTTAACTTGTGGAATTATGCAATATAATAATTTTATTCGGCCAGCACCTTAAACACGGTGACTCGGACACCATCTCAGCCCTATTGACTTGTAAATGCCTTTTTACTTTTAATATTTTGACTGTATGCTATTATTAGATCTAGTAGTAAACATGTTCTAAATGTTTGATTTATATTTTTAAATTTCTAAGTTTGTTATTTTTGAGTTGTTCTATAAGTACACCTGATGTTGTTTATTTTATTGTTTATGATTTGATCTGCTTGTATGTAAAGCTTATTATTATTATTATTATTATTATTAGTTTCACCTCATGCAAGAGAATAGTTATTTCATAAAATAGACACATTCAACACCTTCAATTAATTTCTGACTTATGATGACACTAAGACGAAGTTATCATGGGGGTTTGTCAGCAAGGTTTGCTCAGAAGAAGTTTGCCTTTGCTCTCTGTTTCTTTTGTGGAGAGAAAAAGCAGGGTATAAATAAACATAATCATTGATTAATCATAATTCCTCTGATGTTGAGAGAATGTGACTTGCTCAAGATCATTCAATTGGTTTCTGTGGTTGAGCAGGGCTTTGAATCCAAGACTACAACTGGTTTCCACTCAATTTACCACATTATGGCTCTCTATTCACTGATATACCTCAACATCATTCAAAATTATAGACAAAACTATTTAATTATAGGTCCAGTAACTGAATAAATATGGGTAAGGAAGACGAACAAAAAGAAACTCCTCTAACAGTCATGCTACAGACCAAGCCATTCATTTTTAATAGAGCCTAAGTTTACACTCTTCTCAAAGGCAACAGATTTGCGTTTTTAAAAAAGGATCAATGATATTGGTAATGTAGCTTCTAGTTCCCTCCCAGTTGCCCATACAGATAAGTTCCTTTACTCACCCTCACAGTTATCCTCAGTGTGTTTACGAGAGAGTGGCAGATCAAGACATTTTGTGTCAAATTTCACCTCCCTCTTCACTGGTGTCCTGGCCTAGTGTTTTAAAAGTCCCACTATCCTATTCAGACATCAATTCCTCCCTTCATCTATCTTTCTGTGCTTTGTTATTGGAAGAAGATTGTTGATGCAGTCATGCTTATATACAAAATGATTACTTGTCTGACACTATAAAGAATGCAGGTGTACACACTAACTGGAGCAGATATACAACTTAAGGTCTTTCACAAATTTTATGTAATCTTGAATGCACAGATGGTGGTTACCAGCACAATATAAATGAATTAAGCAATAGTGTTGGAAATCAGAAAAAAAAACCTGAAAGTGTCAAAGCAGTCTGCATTTATTAGAATTACATTCAGAGTAATAGTTATAAACCTCAGCTCATTAAAAGGAAGAACTTAGGTTAACTTTCATGCCTTTACACAGTACATATGAGAAATACTTAACAAATGATGAGAAAATCCATTAAAGAGATTTTGCCCTGAAAATAATATTCTAAGGTCTGGTTCAATTTGCTTCCACTGAGGAGAAAAAACCAGCTAGTATTAGTATATATTTAGGAAAATAACTATGAAACAAAAGTTTAAAATGTTCACCTTCACTTTTATTTCATAGGTCACTGTTATACCATCTAATAAGATAATTAAAAACATGCAAGCAGCTGGTACTGCGGCTAAACAGATTAATGTAATAGTCTGTAGTCATATGTGCTGGCAAGAGGTTCACCTCTTTGGCGAGGAGAAGGTCAACTGCCCTTGGGAAGGAGAGAAAGACAGTATTTCTACTTTCTAGTGACATTGTATTGCAATGGAGACTAGTTTTCTAGCCAAAGGAGCTGCCTTGCCTGGTAACTGATAAGAGGAAAATGTTTTACCTAAAAAACAGGCAAATTTCTTCAATTGTTATTTGTTTTGTATAAAAAGGCCAATACAGAATCTGCTTCTTTCTTCCCCCACTATTGAGATAATCAGAAACCAAACTGTGGATTAGAACTAATAAGAAACATGGAAAAGCTTTTCAACAGTAGTAGTTCATTTTCCAGGCAGAAGTGCTGGCTTTGACCTTTTAATCTCTTGATAGTTTGTAGGCAAGTTACTTGAAGGATCATATTCCATGTGAGCTGCCTGTGAATCTATGGATATCTTATTTTAATCCTGCTGACAATCTCAGTACAAGCAGTGATGTGAAAAAGGGACTTTTCAGTAGTCATGCTTCAGTCCTCATTCTATAATCACCTTTTTAGTCACCTATAATCGCCTTTTCGATGTATCTCCTTAATATTAAAGCATTGTGAAGTGGTTTAAGAGATGGACTATGACTCTATGGCCCCTGCCACACCTCTGAATAAAATCCCACATTTTCTGCTTTGAAGTGGAATATAGGCAGTGTGGACTGAGATAACCCAGTTCAAAGCAGATATTGTGGGATTTTCTGCCTTGATATTCTGGGTTAGATGGCTGTGTGGAAGGGCCCTAAGAGACTACCACTCTGCCATGGAAAGCCACTGGTGACTGTATACAAGAAGTCATGCTCTCCCAATTTTTTTTACAATGATTTTTTCATTATTATTATTATAATTATTATAATTATTATTATTATTTCCAAAGTGTATTCATTATAACAAAGCTATTGACATACAAAGCCACCAATCGGCAGTAGTAATTTTACACTTTCCAAAAACAGTCAAACCCATGCGTGTCCCATTTGAAAGAAACCTTCCCGACCCTACACCAAGATAGAGTCTTACAATAATTTGTCCTATCCAGCAATATATATTTATATATGTAACATTTACAAAAGTATTCAAAATCATATAACATTTATCATAATCTTGAACTTCTTTCTGACCATGTATTTCTAATCACTTGACACTATTACAGACCAGTCTTTAAATGTTCTATCTCTATATTGTGCGAAAGGCTTCCAATTATTTTGAAAACATTGTATTGTTCTATTTTTAAGAAAACAAGTTAGTTTACCAAATACTCAAAAATTTAGCAGTTTGGTCAACTATTCATTTACAGATGGAATAATACTTTCTTTCCAGTGTCTGGAATAAACTATTCAAGGAGCTGTTACAGTGTTTTGAAAGAAAACAATATTTTTCATGTTCATTTACCAGTCCCAACAAAAATATTTATGGTGAGAACGGTATGTTCTGTTGTAAAATGATTTGGATTGCTTTTTTAACAGCTGTCCAATATGCATGGGCTTTATGACAGGTCCATCACATGTGGAAAAAAGTCCTTTCTTTTCTCTTACATTTTTAACATTTGTTATCCACTATTTTGTTTTTATTCATCTTGGCAAGTTTTACTACGGTGATGAACAACCTGGGAAACATTTTATAAGTTTTCTTTCAATTCATTTGCTTTTGTAAATGTAAGGCCTTTGTTCCGCATTCCTTCCCATATGTTCATATTTATTTTATGACCCACATCTTTTGCCCAATTTACCATACAGACTTTTACTTGTTCTTCACTTGTCTCATATCTCAATAAAAATTGATAAATCCTTACGATATGTTTACTTTATTCTAGCCATAATATTTTTTTCCAGCTCAGCCATTTTGTTTTCAAAGCCATATTGGGGATCTTGATTAAATTTCTGTTTAATTTGCTCATAAGTGAACCATCCAATATTTAACCCTTCTTGTTTCAATTGTTCTCTTGATTTTAGCATAGATTGATTATTTATGAACTTGAGTATCTTCTTGTATCTTATCCATTCCTCTATGTCTTCTTTCTTAATCACCTGGAAAGCTTCATGTGGTAAAATCCAGAGTTGGGTCTTATGTCCAAATTTCAATTTATGATTTAACCGAATTCTCAAAAGTGCTTTTCTCATAATATTATTTGTGAAGCTCTTGTCTATTTGGATTTGTCATTCCAAATATATGCATGTCATCCAAATGGTAAACTATAACCTTCTCTGGTCAAAATTCTCTCATTTTCTAGCATCATCCAATCTCTCATCCACAAAATTGCAGATGCTTCGAAATACAATTTCATTTATGATAATTGGCACGGTCTGAAACTAAAATACCTTTGGTAACACGTTCATCCTTATTGCTGTAATTCTTCCTAGTAAAGATAACTTTTTTTCCCAATTCATAAGATGCCTCATTTCCTTCCAAACATGGACATAATTGCTTTCAAACATTGTTGACACCTTGTCTGTTAGCCAAATTTCAAAGTATTTCATTTTTCTGTCTATTTGAAATCCTGAGTCTTCCATCAGTTTTTGTTTGTCTTTCTGTTGCAAATTTTTAACAATCATCTTGGTTTCATAATCTGCTAACAACTAGTTCAACACAACTATTGATTCTGCTGGGTTTTCCACTAGCAGCATTAGGCCATAGGCATACGCACATATTTTTGTTGCACTTTTCTGACCTTTAAAGCTCTTCTATTAGATTCTTTGCATCTTTGATTTAATAGCACTTCCAATACTGTTACGGAGAGAAGTGGCGAGAGAGGGCAGCCTTGTCTACCTCCTTTAGATATCTTAAAATGTGCTGTTAATTCTCCATTTACTTTTATCCTTACTACTTGTCATTTGTAGATTGGAGTTATCCATCCCATGAAGTTTGAGCCTACTTGCATTTTTCCCAACACTGTCAGTAAAAATTCTCACCTGATATTATTAAATGCTTTCTTCTGCATCCACCAATATTAGTGCACCCCCTTTCTCATTATGTTTCTCCCAATATACCAGTGCATTCATTGTTACTCTGATATTATCTTTAATTTGTCCGCCTGGGAGAAATCCAATCTGGTCTTTCTGAATTAAAACTTTCTTAAATCTTTCTGCTATTACAGTTGTGTATATTTTGTAGTCTGTATTGAAAAGTGAAATCCATCCATCTGGGTATGGAGATTTCCCTGCCTTTAACTTTTCAATGGCTTTCCATATTTCCATTATTGATATCTGTGTATTCAAATTTTTCTGTTGACTCTCAGTCAGTTCCGTTGTTTTAACCTGTTTCAAGTATTTTATAATTTCTCTCTCAATTTTACAGGAAGATAATAGCACATTGCCACATAGTAACAAGACAGTAACAAGAGTGTTAAGATATATAATGGAACACTAAGGTGAAATCTCATGGGAAGACAAGCGAACAAATGTCAGTGTGCTGGAAGAAGCAAAGACCACCAGCATTGAAGCAATGGTCCCCCGCCATCAACTCTGCTGGACCGGCCATGTTGTCTGGAGGCCCGACCACCATCTCCCAAAGCACTTGCTCTATCCCGAACTCAAGAACAGAAAACGGAATGTCGGAGTGCAAGAAAAGAGATTTAAAGATGGGCACAAAGCCAACCTTAAAAACTCTGACATAGACACTGAGAACTGGAAAGTCCTGACCCTTGAGTGCTCCAGTTGGAGGTCACCTGTGACCAGCAGTGCTGTAGAATTTGAAGAGGCACGAATGGAGGGTGAAAGAGAGAAACGTGCCAAGAGGAAGGTGCGTCAAGCCAACCCCGACCGGGACCGCCTTCCACCTTGAAACTGATGCCCTTACTGTGGGAGAAGATGCAGATCAAGAATAGGGCTCCACAGTCACCTACGGACCCACCACCAGGACACCGATCTTGGAGGACCATCATCCTTGGGCAACAAGGGATTGCCTAAGTAAGTAAGTAAGTAAGTAAGTAAAGGTGAAGATTCTCCATGCTATTGTATTTCCAGTTTTTATGTATGGCTGTGGAAGCTGGTCAATGAAGAAAACTGTCAATTTGTCTGAAAACTTGTGCTGGAGGAAAGTTCTACAGATACCATGGCCTGCCAAAAAAACAAATAAGTGGGCCCAAGAGCAAATCAAGCTCAAACTCTTCATAGAAGCCAAGATACCTACACAGGGACTGTCATGCCTGGAATGTTTTGTCAGAAGACATGACTAAATAAAAAAAAATTGGTAAGATAGAAGGCAGTAGGGAACATAGAAAGGCCAGATCAGTATTGGAGACTCAATACCAGAGTTTGCTGGACTTCTGAAGACAGGGTGACTTAAGGTTATCATAAGACAAAGTCATGTTGGTAGGAATTAAGAACAACATCTTAAATTGGACATTGCTGCTGGTTTATTACTTTTTTCTCATCATAGTCAATGCTTATTTCCTTTTGTTTATATATTGTTATTATTTGCACTGGTTACTAGCATTTTATTCTGATTGTTAATCCCCTCACTTTCTACCTCCTCTATGCAACAAGGGCAAAATGCATTGTAAGCACTTTAGGTGGGAAGAAGTTTGATGGCAGAAAAAAAATGTCAGCACTATAAAAGTAAGGAAAGCAATTTGTCCCTAAGTACTGTATATACTCGAGTATAAGCCTAGTTTTTCAGCCCTTTCTTCAGGCTGAAAAAGCCCCCCTCAGTTTATACTTGGGTGAGGGTCGTGAGGGGGAAAGTGTGGGGATAAAAGAAGGGCTTATTTCAGCTCCTCGCCTTCCTGTCAGGATCCTCATCTTTCCGCACAGCAAACCCAGCTCTCCTTCCTCTTCTCCTACCTCACGTAGCACACACCTTCCTCTCCTTTCTCAGCACAGCACGCATCTTCCTGTCTTCCTCTCTCAGCAAAGCATACACCTTCCTCTCCTCTTCTCTGGGCACTTTTCCTTACTCATATACACACAGCATTTCCCCCAAAATGTATAGTTAAAATTAACTATGGTGATTATTGGAAGAATATGTATGCATACTTACATTGAAGGAGTTTAGAATAATGATTTAATGAGAGTTGGACAGTCTTATCTTAAATTACAGTTTTATGTTAATATTAAAAAACATTTAACCTACTGATGCCTCAATTCATGAAATTTTATTGACATCTATTTTTATTTTGAAATTTACCTGTAGCTGCTACATTTCCCACCCTTGGCTTATACTCAAGTCAATAAGTGTTTCCAGTTTTTTGTGGTAAAATTAGGTGCCTCCACTATATACGAGTACTTGGAATCAATGCAAAGTATTCAAGATATAACAGAAAGACATGGAAGAATTGGTAGAGGGGATTGTGAAAGATAAATGGTATAATGTCCTTACAGCCAATGTTGATTTAAGTTTGTGTTTCTTTCTGAAGGTGAAATTAATTTCCTTAATAAAAAGAAATATATAACTATATAAACACAGACATAATTGTTGTATAATTGTTGTACACATAATACATTCTATTACAACATGGAATGGGAAATCCATGAACATGTAAATCAAATGTAAATTCCTACAACTGTAAAGATTTACGTAAATTACCAAGAGCTCTGTGCAGCATATCAGAAAGAGAACTACACTAGAAACAGGAACAGTTAGCATATTCATTTAGATATGCCACCCTTTATGAAGGTGCATGTTCATAAATTACATCAAAATCAATGGTTCTTGCATATGCATAAGTACATACAATTGTAATCATTAATTTCTCATTGTTTAATCTAACTGTATATAACTGTGATAACAAACCCCATCAAAAGTTGCTGTGATAAAGTTCTATTGGATTATTAAGAAATTTTAAAATTATTTTTACATAATCATACTTTATTTCAGTGTCACAATCATGCATTCTTGCTCATCAAATCCTTGTCTGTTCTTTGCACTGTAATTTGTAACTTGGAGCTCTCAAATTTACAGTTATCCTCATTATATGTTTGGAGTTACTTGTTACAGAGCATAAAATATTCATTTCACACCTTAAATGTTGTTATACTACTTAATAGGAGTGTCAGTCTGCCAACTATTAAAAACCCGAGTTCCCCCCTTCTTTAATATACTGTATGACCTAGCTCTATCGTTTTCACTTTATAATTGTTACAATAAATTAATACTACATATGGCAATAAAAGCTGGCTCTCTCTCTAAAAACAATTTAGCACTATTTAAGCATAGCTGTTGTTTACTATTTACTTTCAAAGCACTATTACAATTCATTGATCAAATAGGAACAGGTAGCTTACCATTGACTGTATCTCTTCCGGCAGGCCTACCCAGTAAATTTTAAGCTATGAATTCAATTTTAGAAGTATGAATTATTTAAATGTGTTTTACTCTTATGTCTGTCTTTTAATATATGTGTTTTAATGGTCTTATGTTTTTTATCTAGGCATTTTACCTCACACATTTAGGAGAGATAGGTAGCAAATAACTGTATTATGTATTTGTTATTTATTCTAATACCGGTAGAAGTAACTATAGAAAGTGAAAACTGCAATTTTTTTTATCGTATCAGGAGCGACTTGAGAAACTGCAAGTCGCTTCTGGTGTGAGAGAATTGGTCGTTGCCCAGGGGACGCCCGGATGATTTGATGTTTTATCATCCTTGTGGGAGGCTTCTCTCATGTCTCCGCATGAGGAGCTGGAGCTGATAGAGGGAGCTCATCTGCCTCTCCCCGGATTCGAACCTACAACCTGTCGGTCTTCAGTCTTGCTGGCACAGGGGTTTAACCCACTGCGTCACCGGGGGCTCCAATGAAGAACTGCAATGAAGAAGGAACAAGAATAGGAGGAGGAAACCTGGACACTGTGACAGCTGCTCTTGATGGGAGGATGATACTAAGGTGATAATGATGCAGGCCACACCAGAGTAGCTCAATGAGGTGAAAAAGAAATGAAAAGTAACGGAAGATCTAGTCAGTCAAAGAGAACAATGAAGAGGAAATCACTCTGACAGTTGGTGGAGAACTATTAAAGGGACATTAGCTTGGCAGACTGGTACCTGTGTGGAAGATAGGAAAGGGGAGGGGTTTTTGCCTAGCTACTGAACTTTAGAACATTTTGGTTCAAGCATCTGTGAAACCCATTTGTGTAAGGCACAGGAACCACAAAGAAGAACAAAGGTACTGTCACATGATAGATGTTTTGGCTTGAAGGGGGCAAGTATGTTTTTAAAATACTTTTTTAAAAGGAAGGGGATACAGGGACTGAATTAGGGGATTATTTGGGTATTGTTTTATTCTAGTGTCTGCATTTTTTTTTGTTTTAATTGAGTGAATTTAGGTTGCATTTCTGGAACATTTAATAAAAATTAATATAATAACTTTATTCTTATACCCTGCCACCATCTCCCTGAAGGGACTCGAGAGAACTTACATATGGGACAGAAAGTCCAACAGACATAAAAGCAAAACAATCCATTTAAACATAAACACCACTAAAATAAGAGCATCGTAAAATACAACAATCCAGATAAAACACAATTAAACGTAAGAGAATAAAAGAGCAGCACTGAAGCTCCATCACAATTTCAACAATTAAAAAAAGTTTTAAAAGGGGGAAGAGAAGGGGAGAAAATGGTTAAGCCAGTATTTTCTGATTCTCCAGGAAGTCTTATCTTATTTTTCATTAATAATATATATGAAAATATAAGAACAATGATCATTTAAAAATCTAATTAGTGTTGTATTCAGCTAATCAGTTTTGTTTTCTAGAAATTATTTATTTGTTGTATTCATATCTCACTTTTTCTCTTTCAAAGGAGACTCAAAGTGACTAACACTCAAAATCACACAATTGACTTCATCACAAAGAGCTGGAGAAAACTATGGAAAGCAGGAGAAAGAGTGGAGTTTCATGGAGTTCTGTCTTTAAAGAACATGAAGAATTTACTCCTTTTTTATGTATAATTTTTATTGATTAACATTTATGCTTGCAGACACGTAAAGAGGGGGAACAACAGTGGTAATAGGAAAGTAGGAAAATAGGAAAAAGGAAAAGAACAAAAAAAAAAAAAGAAGGTTGGAGGTAGTTGGGGAGGCTGGAAGGGGTTGAAGTGATTAAAAAAAAATGTGAGGGAAGTAGTTTATGGTGAGGAATTTCCAGTCCATTCCACAGAGATGCAAACATCAGTTTGAAAAAAAAAATGAAAAAAGTTTTCTTTGTGTCGTCGCTATCCGAGTATTTTGATTATCTTATTTATATATTGATATTAATCTTCATTTTTTCCTGCAAATATTTTTTCAGTTGGTTCCACTCGGTTTGATTTTCCTTTTTCTGATTTTCAATTATCTATTTAATTCCCATTGAGAAATGGGATCATACCACCACATGTGGTGGGATTGTAAGATCATCAAGAAATACTGGATAACAATCCATAGGCACTGCCAACAAATTGAAACCCGAATATTACCTGTTGAATATAACAGATTTTGAAATTGGGAAAAACAAAGAAAAGATTCTTTTTTATCTCACAGCTGCGGCGAGAATTACGATCGCCCAAAAAATGGAAAGACAAAGACCCTCCAATAATAGAGAACTGGCTCTCCAAGATTGGAGAATTTATGAACATGGATAGACTGTCAAAGAATTTACTCACTCCTGTCACACTAAGATCACCTCCTCCTGCTCCTAATTAAACAATCCAACTCTGTTGGTTCTCTTGGACTCTGTTGGTTCTCTTGGACATCTCAGTGGCTTTCGATACCATCGATCATGGTATCCTTCTGGGATGACTCTCTGGGATGGGTCTCGGGGGCACAGTTCTGTCGTGGCTTCGGTCCTTCCTGGAGGGTCGATCCCAGATGGTAAAGCTGGGAGACGCCTGCTCGGACCCCTGGCCTTTGACCTGTGGGGTTCCGCAAGTCTCTATTCTATCTCCCATGCTTTTTAACATCTACATGAAACCGCTGGGAGAGGTCATCCGGAGTTTTGGAGTTAGGTGCTATCTCTACGCAGATGACACACAACCCTACTACTCATTTCCACCTAATTCGATGGAGGCCCCTCGAGTGCTGGACGAGTGCCTGGCCGCTGTGGCTATCTGGATGAGGAAGAACAAGCTGAAGATCAATCCCGACAAGACAGAGGTCCTCCTGGTCAATCTTTAACCGGATCGGGGTATAGGGTGGCAACCTGTCCTGGATGGGGTTACACTCCCCCTGAAGTCACAGTTCCGCAGCTTGGGAGTCCTCTTGGATTCATCACTTACGCTGGAGGCTCAGGCGTCGGCGGTGTCCGGGAAGGCTTTTGCACAACTAAGACTTGTGCGCCAGCTGCGACCGTACCTCGCAACGGTTGATTTGGCCGGGGTGGTCCATGCCTTGATCACCTCTAAATTGGATTACTGTAATACGCTCTACGTGGGGCTGCCCTTGAAAACAGCTCGGAAATTCCAACTGGTTCAAAGGGCGGCGGCCAGGATGTTAACTGGCGCTCCTTACAGAGAGAGGTCAACCCTCCTGTTTAAGGAGCTCCATTGGCTGCCGTTTACCTACCGAGCCCAATTCAAGGTGCAGGTGCTTACCTACAAAGCCCTAAACGGTTTGGGACCTGCCTACCTGCGTGACCGCATATCCATTTATGAACCCATGCGCTCACTTTGTTCATCCGGAGAGGCCCTGCTCGCGATCCCACCTGCGTCGCAGGCGCGTTTGGTGGGGACGAGGGACAGGGCCTTCTCTGTGGTTGCCCCCCAACTTTGGAACACCCTCCCCAAAGACATTAGACTAGCACCCACGTTGGCAGTCTTTAGGAAGAACTTGAAGACCTGGTTATTCCGATGTGCCTTTCCAGAATAGGATAACATCCAGCACTACGTCCCAGAAGCACTTTATTAGAGTTTAAGACTCTCTGCACATTGCACTTGCCCAGAATTCCAACATACCACCTCACACACCCAGCACTTTTTTAACCTGTACACATCATTGGCCTGGCCCTGGTTTTATTGTGTAATAGTGTAATGTTTTGTTGTGTTATTGCTTATGTTTTTAATTTGCTTTGCATCGTATTGTTATTGTTTGTTGTTGTTGTGTTGAGGCCTTGGCCTTTGTAAGCCACATCGAGTCCTTCGGGAGATGCTAGCGGGGTACAAATAAAGTTTAATAATAATAATAATTCCCATCACATGGGCAGGTGATGATTACTATCATTTCAAGGATACCAGCACACTTTTGAAAACAGGCATCCTTTAAGGCAGCGCTGCCTTCAAGACCTTTCCACTGAAGCAGGTTTAAGACATTTTTTAAAAGGTGGCACTTTCCCTGATGTCATTTGTTCCCATTGTCACCCCAGGATTTTGATTATTTCTTTAAAAAAAATCATTCCGGATCTTAGGAACTGGTTTTAAATTAACCCTCATCTTTCCCAGAACCTTTGCATTGGCAATCATAGGAAGTGGTTTTAAATTAACCTTGATCTTTCCTCAAGCTTCTTGGCATTAGCGATCTGGGGAAATGGGCATTTCAGCTCCGCCCACACACAATGTCATCATTTTATTTACAAGCGGTCAACAAATTGGCCATTTCGCTCATCTCTATGCGGGGAATTTAAAAATAAGTTGATTGCCAACCAGTTTAGGAATCTGTGGAGAAAATAACACTTTAGAAATGGCAAAATACCTCACCCCACAGTTAAAGCTTGCATCGTGTGAAGGGCATCATTTGTTGCCATTTCTTAAATGTGTAGAAACGCTGATTTTACTATGTGTGATGAAGCCCAAAGCATATAAACATTAAAATAGAATTAATTATGGGACTTATGAAAACACATAGGTAAAACAAATAAAATAAGTACAACCCCATTAAAAAACCTGTTAAACTACTTAAAAGACAGCAGCCCCTGGTTTGGTCTTAAAGACGTTTTAGCTTGCCAACAGAAGGTTTTAACTTGCCAACAGAAGGACAGTTTCCCTAAGTAGGGAATTCTAGAGCCACGGGGCAGCCACCGAAAAGGCCTTCTTACGTTTTCACCAACCATGCTTGCGATAATGCTGGGACTGAGAGAAGGTCCTCTCCTGAAGATCTCAGGGCCTGGGCTCCTGCATTACTCCAAACTGTCCCATGGATCTGAGCACCCACCACCACCACCACCACTGTGAAGCACAGCCTTCCTATATTGGGCAGGCTAACAAGTGGCTAATAAAAACAAACAGGCAGTTGTTAAAAATAAGGTAGTAGACTTTGCCTCAGATAAAAAGATGTCTTGAGAGATGGGGATAAGTTAACAGATCTTGGAAAAATGGGGAAAGAAGCAAAGCAAAACACCGGACATGTTTGTTTCTTAATAAAGCTTTGTTAGAACATCATCCAATATTTTAAAGGCAACTGCTGTATAAAATGTTTCTCATGGGTTTCTCGAAATTGTGCAGGAAAGCTATACCTTTATACTAGCCAGGAGATGCTGCCGAGATTTGTGTGCTGGATCATAAGGAAAGGAGAGTGTGGTCATCCATGATATGTTTCCTGAATGACTTTTACATATGATTATCAGTAGATTGTTCCATGTTATTAAAATAATTTTTATTTCATGAGCTAATGATATAGAATTTAAGGCCTCTAATACTCTTACATGTTTAGACAAATCACTTTATATACATATGTACATATAATAAAAACAAAAACTAAGAATGAAGTGTGTAGTCTTGAGACCCTCTCAGACTATGCAATGATAGCACTATAATTCAACTTAAATTGTCAAGATAATATTCTAAAGAACCCCTGGGTTTGTAATTAAGGAAAAACTTAGAGCTATCTTGTTGTTCCTCTCTAAAAGGAAAATACCAGGATTCCATAGGATGGAAGGCAATAAAAATGCTATCAAAGTATTATAATTATATAATGAGAAAGGGCCTTTGTTTACTGCGCCTCTAAAATGATAATATAGAATTTTTTAAAAGCACAAAATAAGCTGAGTAACATTATAATTCAACTGGCGTTCCCCATGAGAAAGTTTACAATATTTGGGACTGTTTAAAATGGAAAATAGGCAAGTACAGGAAAATATGTCCAAGGTATGTAAAGGTAAATGTGGTGTGAACAAAGTAGAGATAAATGATTTTCCTCTTTTACACAAAACTAACACCATTCACTATAACTGAATGGTGAGTTTCACAGAAAGTAAAAGGAAGTTTTTTGTTGTTTTTCCCACAAGAAGTGGTGATAGCTACCTAGTTGGATATCATCAAAAAGGAACTGGATCAGTTAGCAGATGATGGGGTATATATGTAGAGGTGTGTGTGTGTGTGTGTATGGGGGGAGGGTGGCGGCAATATGTTCCTATACATTAGTTTGTGAGGAGCATGAGCAAAGGATAATGCTACACATATGTCCTGTTCATGGACCTTCTACCAGCAACAGTCTAACAGGATGCAAGAGCACACAAGTTTTTTGGTTTGAGTCAGCATTCCATCTTTTAGGTTCCTAACAACAGGCAGCTACTGTTGTCTAATTTGCAGAGTCAAAATGAAAGTTTTCAGTTGTCTTCCTCATTTACTTCATTGATACTTTCACCATACCAGAAAGAGAAAGTGCAAATCAAAATATGTAATATATGTTCAATGCATTCAATATGTATTATATTTGTCTGTCTTAACAATCTAAACTTCAACAAAATAATTCACAATGAGACACAAGAAATTCTCACCTATATGTAAGAAATGTTCCATCAGAATCTGAGGTATATTGCTTTCTTCCATTCTCGTGTGACACATCTAGGAAGATGAACATAACCATTTTAAGTATATTTACTCAGGAGCATAAATTTGGTACATGTAGAAACAATAAATCTTTTCACATAGGATTGTGCCTTAGGTGAGTATGCATAATTACGCAATTTAAAAAAAATACTTTATATACTTATGTACTAATCCTGTCTCTGAGTATAGTGGGGAAAGGTGAGACCTCGGTCCATTCCGGGAGAACCTAAAAGAAGCACTGATTTTCTGCCGAGAGCCATCTTTGACGAGAAAATGGCAGTGACAACCTGGGACAGCTGATCACCTGAATCAGCACTGGTGCTTTCCTCTTTGTGGAATGACCACAAGTTATATCAAAATCCATACTTTTGCCCCCAAAACTTGCCCTCAACTGAGGTTGACTTATATCTGGGTATATATGGTATAATACAGTTTGCCAGGTAGAAATCTAATAAGCTAATAAAAGGTAGATGGCAATACACAGAGATAAGTAGCAGTAGTTTAATTAATTAATGCCTAGACCATAAGTCATTTGCATATAGGTTGAGGACTTCACCCTATGGGATAAGTAAAATAAAGTAAATTGTTAGTTTTCCTTTAAGTTTCGCCATGACCTGTTTTGAAATTAAATGGAAGATTTCCCTATCCCCATCATGCCTAATACATTTCTCTGCTTTCTTTAAGATTTATCCATTTGTTTTGTTATCACATGGGAGACATATGTCTCCTCTCACTGTCTTCTCTCACTGTCTCCTTCCCTGTTGTTTGCTCTCATACCCTTCAACTAGAGCAGAGTTAAGGCATCAGTCTTAAGGAACCACTTTTTCTGGGGTCATTTGCCCTCATACCCTTCTATTAGAGCAGAGTCAAGGCATCAGATTTACAAAACCACTTTTTCTAGGGTCATCAGCCCTCAACACCCTTCCAATAAAGTTAAGGCATTAATAAGCCATTTTTGGGGGTCATCTGTCCTCAACACCCTTCCAATGAAGCTGAGTTAAGGCACCACACCCTTATTTCTCCAACTGAAACACTTATTTCAATCAGAGCCACAACACCTGAAGGAGAATTAACCATTGCTTAAACAAAGAGATATAAATTAACTCCTTGGTTCTAAAGATTATGGCTGAATAAAGGACTCTATACTGCCTCAGGAAGGGGGGGGGGAGGGTGAGGTAAATTTGACCATGTTTGTTGACATCAGAGCTGATTTACTCCTGGGCCATTTTTATCAATGGGAATTAAACAGATTCCCAAGAAGGCATTTGGGGACAAATCTTTTTGTTGTAGAAGGTAGGAATGGGGCTCCAGAGTGTTAATCTTCCTCCCAGTCCCTGGCAGTTCCCCAACGTTTTCACTCCTGCTCAACCAATTCACAAATAAGTTATTTGCATTTCCCTTACATGGTTTTATTGTAATCCTTGTACTTCATCTCTTGGTTGAACTGCTATTATAGTATTCCCTTGAAATATGAGGCATTTCACCTTATGTATATCTCTTTCCTTCAAACTACCAAGTTATGAAATTTTCATGTCTAGAATTTTTTTTTTAAGAGATCTAGATCAAATTATTTTCTCTAAATCCTACTTTCAAAATTTGGGAGGCTTTTTTCTGAGACATGTTGTGCACATCCATACATCTGGTGGAACAAAGCACACAGCTTTCTGGGTGACCACTGATAGGCTCTGGAAGTTCCTATCAAGGGAAATTAGGTAGTTCCCTCTCTACGGCCCTTCTGCAAAAAGGCATACACATTTTTTTTTAAATCCAGCTCTAAGAGAGGTGAAAGCTGGAGAGCCTCAATAATCTTTTTTATATTTTAATTGTATTTATTGTTATCTGAATTACTGTTAAGCTCACTGAGTGCCTGTTATAGCAGAAAAATAAAATATGAATGCCATTAATGATAAGAAAACATGAATAAAAAGGAATATTATTTATTGACTAGTTAAGGTAAGACATAAATATATATAATGCAAAATAGGAAAAATACAGTGGCTAGAAAGCTATATTTGTTCAGACTGGCAAGAATAAAAAAGGAAATGTTGCTATGAATGATACAATGTTTTGCAGTTCAAATTTCTACTCTGTACATAAAAAGTCGTATGACTGATAGCAACTAGAATGGTATTAAATTCTGTTTTCATGGATAATGTTCAGTAATGATTAATCACCATGGTTTCTGCTCTGAAGACATTAAATCATACACCAATATGTATATTTTAAAGGGCATAATTTGTGATCTCAGAGAAGGAAAAGCAATAGAGAAGAATTTCCTCACATTATTAAGTTTGAATTGTGATAATGGAGTTTTAAAATTTTTATTTTATTTTTATTTTAGCATATGTAAAGCTTAATAATTTAATGATTTATTCAAGTTTAATTTATACCTTCAAAACATTCTGAGATGCCACTGGAGATCATAATAGTGGTCTTGGTTAACTCAAATAATAATTAGAGCTTTCACTTTAAAGATGAGATTATTTTTAATTATTGAGTGAAGTACTTGAGGTACCATACTTATATAATTACACTACTCATTAAATGGTTATTGAGAGCTGAAATGTAATTTTAATGACAGCTACCTATTTTTCTTTGCACATTTTGTAGATGACAGATCAGTCATGAGTACTGGTTTGTTCGAAAGTTCTTGCAGCTGCAGTTGAGATTTCAGGTGTAGAACAATTAGGCTATGCGTATTTTAAAACTTAAAAAAACTCTCATGCTCTCAGGCAGTATTTTATTGAATGCAAAAATACCAAGGAAAATAAAATGACATCAAGGATAGGAAAGAAGATTCTATTAAGTTGATACTTTTTCCTCTGTGCAGCAACAGTATTCAAATATGGTTGCTGACGTGTACAAGCTCTTGAATCCTGGCCACTCAAAGAAAACTACCAAGGTTGGGCATAAGTTAATTACCAACAACCTACATTATTAAAAAGTAGCCTATTAGTTAATTCCAGAACTAGCAATTTGTCAACAGAGATTTTACTATAACACCTGTTCAAAGCTAAGTAAATGTTTACAGTAAAGATACTGAAACATTATATAAAAAGTACAACCATATACTATCACATAATTTTGACTTATTTGCATAATACTAATTAATGGAAAAGGGAAGTGGCACCTAATAGAATAGTTTAAATTTGAAAAAAATCTTGAGAACGGATATTTTCACTGCTTATACTATGTTATATTTTTGTTTCAAAAGAAAGAACACAATACTACAAATTAAACTTTTATTTCTTGCTGTGAAATTCAAACAGAGAAGTATATTTATTTTGAAACAGTATTAAAAGAACGATTTCTGAGTTTACTATATGGGAGAAAGATATTAAAAGTTTAGAGAAATGCATAACTGCTTTGTTCCTCCAATCCCCTAGTTGAAATTAATTATAGCAAATGTTTATGAAAACATCTGTTCCATACTGTTATAAACTCCAAATTTTAGCATGGACAATTTCAGGTTCCTTCTATTTTGAAGCAGTGTAGTCTATGAATTTCAACGTTAACAGAGGAAAGTCTGTACTTCAGAACAGCACAGATGTGATCTCCATAACATTTTGGTATTTCGGTTAAAGAAATCCTATAAAAATGACCTTTTTGCCAAAGGGGGAAAGGCTACAATACATCAAAACAATTGTAATGGTTAAAACATAGAACTATGATATAATTGATTAATAAAGACAGAAATACTCAATTTAAATTTGCTTTAAAAAGATTATGGGAGTGAAAAAGTACACATCTGAAGCAACTGTGCTGAATACTTTGATAATTTTGATGGCTATTCATCTGATAGAGATAATACACTTGGCTTTGCTTGTAAATGACAACAGAGGGTGCTAGAGAGTTTAAGATCAGGAAGAGCCTGAGCCATAAGCATTCCTTTTGGACTTTTTACATAACACCCTTGCAACTACAGTGTTAAATTCAATTTACACCAACTAAGCTTTTAAAATGATTAAATGGAGCAAGCTTGAAGCGGTATACAGAAACTGAATATAATGCCTTCAGCTAAAGAATTAAGTGCACTGCACTTCTGATATTTATAAAATAATTATTAGGACGCAAAATTGAAGTACATTACACTCTGTTGAAGTTGCTGAAGTTTTCCAAAGTAAAAAAAATGCAAAATATACCTCAGAATTTTTGAGAGAAACAGCTTGTAAAGGATAATCTTCAGTTGCTGAAGTTTAAATGTGGATAAATCAGATAGCAGCTAATTTGGGTTCTGTTAAGGCCCTTTAAACTATCAATTTGTGAGCTCATGCAATGGTTGAAATTATACATGGATTAGATACAAAGGTAATTAAGGGCCAAAATGTTATTAAACTGGTTTTTTTCCCCAATACACCATGGGTTACATCTCTCAAAATTAAATAGTATTAGTTCTAGAGGTAGAATATGCTGAAATAGCAAATTTTGAAATTCCGGTCACAAAAACTATTTAATGATGGCATCACATGAGCAACTGAAGGTGAAAGTGGCTCTAAAGTTCAAGATTAACACATCAAGGGCCTGGCACAAGCTTCCACACTAGCCTTTATTTGTCACAGTTGCAGCTGCCTTTGTAACTTACTGCCATTAGCAGATACTGGTGGATCCAGAGCCTCAATTATTCAGAAAAATTTTTCCTTGATAATATCCAAAGAATAGAAACCCAATATCTTGGATACTAACTAAAAACACTGAACTTCTAGGGCAGGTTTACAGTCCCCCAGAAAGTTAGAGGAGTGGACAGAAGTTTGAAAATAACACAAATGAATTCCTATGCACACTGCACATATCTTATTCATTGTGCAAAATAATAACAATGAAAGAACAATCCAATATTTAAAATGAAGAACCATTTAACTAACATAAACTTATCAGTATTTCAATGGGAGGTGTAGGACTGCTTTTGGCTGATGAGATAGTCAAGTTAATCAGGACTGTTGTTGTATGCCTTCAAATCATTTCAGATTTAGAGTGATCCTAAGTCTAAAGTGTAGCACAGGGGCCGGGTAAATGACCTTGGAGGGCTGCATCTGGCCCAAGGACCTTGGTTTGAGGATCCCTGTTCTAGGGAGAAGAATACATAATTTTACTACTTAATCAAGTTTTAAGTGCATAAATGTATTTTAGCTAACACTCATAGGAGTGTTAGCATAGGGATGTATGTTTATTGTGTCTTTGTCTTTTACTGTTGATACATTCAGAGGACTAATCAATAAACAAATTTATCCATCTAGTAGTAGTAGTTTTTGTTGTTGTGTGCTTTCAAGTTGTTTCTGATTTATGGCAACCCTCGGAAAATTAAAAAAAATCGAGTTTCCTTGGCAAGATTTGTTCAGAGGAGGTTTTTATCTGGGCATCCAAATGATGCCTCAGGTAAAAGTGAATTAACACAAGGAAAACTGGGTTTTCCCAGTTTGTTGTTGTTCATTCGTTCAGTCGTCTCCGACTCTTCGTGACCTCATGGACCATCCCACGCCAGAGCTCCCTGTCGGCCGTTACCACCCCCAGCTCCCTCAAGGTCAGTCCAGTCACTTCAAGGATGCCATCCATCCATCTTGCCCTTGGTCGGCCCCTCTTCCTTTTGCCTTCCACTTTCCCCAGCATAATTGTCTTCTCTAGGCTTTCCTGTCTCCTCATGATGTGGCCAAAGTACTTCAACTTTGTCTCTAGTATCTTTCCCTCCAGTGAGCAGTCGGGCTTTATTTCCTGGAGAATGGACTGGTTGGATCTTCTCACAGTCCAAGGCACTCTCAGAACTTTCCTCCAGCACCACAGCTCAAAAGCATTGATCTTCCTTCGCTCAGCCTTCCCTAAGGTCCAGCTCTCACATCCATAGGTTACTACAGGGAATACCATGGCTTTGACTAGGCGGATCTTTGTTGCCAGTCTGATGTCTCTACTCTTCCCAGTTTACTCTTTCCCAGTTTATTTCGCATTAATTAAGCTAAGGTCCAGATCTTTCGAGGTGTGGGCCCTGTGGGGACTATTCCGACAGCCATCCCATTTCTTCAGGTCCCTAAAGCCCGAAGGAGCAGGAGAGCACCCCCCCCCAGCCCTTGTTTTCCTCCCAAAACTTACCAAAGGGGCCTGCCAGCAACACAGGCCCCCTATAGAGTACTCCTGATGCTTGAAAATGATGCACCAGGAGGAGGGAGAGGGGAGGAGGGATTTTCCTCCCATCCTGCCCCCACTTCCATTTACGTCATTTTCAAGCATCAGGAGTACTCTATGGAGGGGGCTCCTCTGGTAAGTTTTTGAAGGCAAATGGGGGACAGGGAGGTGGCTGGATGCCATCCTGGGTCAACGTTTGGCCCAGGATGGCATTTTGCCATCCCCCGAGGGAAAGCCTGGGGTTGTGGGAGGTATGGGGACAGAAACCCAGAAAGAAGTGGGTTATTTTAACCTGCCCTCTCCCAGGTTTCTCCCCTGTGTAGAAGGGCCCTCATATCCAAAATCCTCTTGACCATAGCTCTAGTCACAGATGGGTATAGAATTTTATACACCTTTAGAAATCATTTGACCAATGGTCTAAGAAAGCAGGAAGCTTGCCAAAGTTTTGGAGATGTCAGGAGATCTCTGACAAGTAACATCTAGTGAAGGAATGGGATGGGTCTCTGCCTAACAAAGAAATAAGAAGGTCCAGAATTTGATTGATCCACATTCCAGTTGCAGAGATGCACTGAGGTGCTATCAACATGATAAATTTGCTCTACTTATATGAATGTTATGTAGAAAGCATATGTATTGCTACTAACACATGACTGGTTGAATATAATACAGATACTAGATGAAAAGCTTCCACGATTGTCCTCATGGATAGTGAGAACCCAGGTGGTGTGGCAATCACAGGAACCCCCGTCAGGACAGGTGAATCAGAGAAGAGAACCAGGATTGTCTGAGTCACGATGGGGTAACCAGAAATGCACCTGGCTCTGCCCTGATGCATTTTGGCAATCACTCTAGTAGTGAGAAGATACAGAGGAAAGATACACAACAAGGCCTCCATAGTAGAATAGGGACACATTGCCAAATGAGTCTCTCCTTCTGTAAATTCCCAAACAAAGGGTTTTGCATTGCTTGTTTCAAGATGACAAAAACAGGCGCACAGCTAGTGAATACCATCCTCTGAAGATTTTGCAGCCTCCAATTGTAACAGGACAGAGGGCATTGATTTGGGGCATTGATTCAGGGTGACCTCTGTTAGATGGAGATCATGTAGATTAGGATTTATTTTAACCAGTCTCATAGAGGAAATGTGGAACAAAGTGAATGTGCAATTTTATTCAGATAAGGACTACAATAGTTTTGTCAGTGACCACCTGAAGTGCCTTCCCTTTTGGGATTGGCTCAAACCTCTGGAAGGCCTTTATGACAGCTAGAATTTCAGGAGAACTGATATGACACTTGTTGGGAGGCCAGTGGCATCTGACTATCAATCCTGTGGAGTGTGTACCCCAGCCCTTGAGAGATGTGTTAGTTGTGATCACTACTGTAGACAGAAGAAGATGGAATGACATTCTGGCAGTCCATCCACCAGATCAAATGATGCATGTTCTGCAAAATCGCAAGTCTCCTGTTTGGACAATTGGTGAGATGATCAAAGTGAAGAAAACAAGCTTGTCTCATCATGAGTTTTGCGCAATGAGTCACCAAGGTTGTTGTGAACATGAGTTCTAGGAGGACCTGAACATCTCTGGCCCACACTCTGATTGCAAAGACTCCAGAATTTACAAAGGCTCCGATAAATTACACCAGTTGAGATGGTTCTAGATTAAATTTCTTGTGGTTCACAACAAGTCTGAAAGAATCCAATAGCTGAAATGTGGTATGAATGTTCATAGAAACAGCTTATGAATGTGAGCAACCAAGACCCAATTATTAAGATATGAAAAAGAACAATGCCTTATCAAAGTCATGTAGACATTATCGACTTGATGAATATGCAAAATGCCAAAGTGTACAGCATGTAAGCATTATGCTTGCCTTCCCATTGCAAAGCGGAAGAAATGTCATGGAAACCCACTGGCTGACATTGGGCATGTAAGCTGGAAACAATTTGAAGGCACACAACTACCAGCGAACATACATTATTGTTGAAATTTTGGGGCAATAATATGGGCAAATAGCCAATGTCTACTTGAGAACTTAATCCCTCCACTAAATGCCATCAGGAATCCCACTGTATGCATCTAATATATGTGTTTGAAGACTTTATGAAGTCAAAATCCTAAGTAAGATGCAAAATGGTAGTGCTCAAAATGTTTGTTGTACTCATTACTTAGTATCATGTTCTGAAGAATGCTAAAATAACTAAAGGTGTGCTGCCTCCCTTGAAGGTACTCTATCATTGTTCTACTGTAGTAAGCTGAGAGCTAAATAAAGTGATTATTACCATACAACTGATTTTCTAATTACACCTCATTACAATGTGAAGATCTGTTAGTTACAATAGAAGCAAAATGTGTGTGCCCCATAAAAATAAATTGAACAGAAATTAAGTTCAAAAGCAAGAAAATATGAAGTTATTCAATATTTTAACATGGCCAGGACAAAAAACAGCACAGTAGTTATTGAAATCAAAAGATAATGTCAAATATTTCAACTTCTGTTGCAAAATCAGACCAATAATATTTCTATATCTTGGGATATGCAGCAATGCAGCACAATATTATATGGACAGAGCTTAGAAATCCTAGACTTAAAAGCAATTGTGTTAATTTTAATTTGAAAAATAGAATAAAATGAAATTAATTCAATGTACTGTATATTAGAAGTTAGTAACATGTTACTAAAAGATTTACTAAAAGTGGTCCAAAATGACCATCCCCTCCAAATTTTCACCCTAGTAATAAATTAAAGTAACAGGATATGTTAATTACTGTGCAGACCACCAAATCATTGATGTTATAATGACTGAAAGAATGACTTTCAAAATCATTGCTAAAATTATTGCAAATAGAAGGTAACAAATTAATTTTTAACAAATTAATTCCAAGGTCTGCCCAAGGATTACATATTTCCAATTTATGTACTATAGGATTGTGGATAAGAGCAACAGTTTAGTAGAGGAACTATCCGTTTATTTAATTGAACCAGATTATCCTATTTCCAGGGGACTCTTGGAATGATCCTTTGAATGAAAAATGTGCATTCATTGTAGACAAAGAAGGAACCTGAATAAAAATGCAACAAAAGCTGGTATTTACTGTCATCTCCAGACACTATTTTGTATTTCTTAATGAAAGTCGATGAATAATGCCTTCTTTCATATATTTAAGAAGACAAAATAAAGAATGCATAGTAGGAAAGACATGAAAAAAACAGACTGAACAAATGTTTGTCTTTCCCATTTTTTGACACCTTGCATGGAAAATTTGTGAATGGATATCATTACTTATTTTGCTAAAAGACAGCTGTCTGCCAATTTGTTTAGCACAATCACAGGAAAACGGGACGATAAACCCTAATTTCACTTTTCTAACTTTGGATGATTGATTTTGATCTGGAACATATTATGTGGAGGAGAAAAGGTTAAAATTCTCTTGGCCCAAATTGGCAGCCACCCACAGACATATTTCAGAAAGTATATACACAGTCTCTCTCTGTGTCTCTCTATCACTTCAAATCTGAAAAACCAAATAGGTTTGGTCCTCATTAAATATTACTAACAGAATTAATATTTCGTTTAGGTTGAATGCTGTATTAGAATAGATGGAAAAATGGTCTCACTATGTAGATTGTAATTTCCTTTGTTTCTAAACAGGTTTGATATGAATTTAGAGAACACCGCTGAAATACGGCAGCTTTCCAAACAGTTTTGAAAATAATGAAATAGGAAACATTAAACAATTGTTTTTTTTTCCTGTCAAAAGTTTTTACATGAACCAGTTTATGTACTGGATCCCACCAAAATGGTGCACATATGGAGGAAATTCGCTAAGATTACCAATAACAAATCTTTTCTGAAAGTTGTCGTTGTCATCTTCGTCGTCATCATCATCATCATCTTGCTCCTTTCCCCAGTTCAGGATTCTTAAAAACATAGCTAATACAAATGTTTATATTTTATTACAAACATATTTATAATTATCAAAATACTAAAATCTGTTAAAAACATATCAAAATGTTGGTCCTTGCAGTTGGGTTCGCATGCAGTGGGTTAACTCATCCATAGTGGATTGATCCTCGTGGCACCCCAAGAATATAATCCAATACCCTTTGCCACACCCTTTCCAAGGCCTGTCAAAACAACGAAGTATTTACCTGGTGGTGGAAAGACAGTAAGAAGTAAGCTAATGTAGAGTCTGGGAAGACAATTTGAAGGACTAGGAGAGCTACCAAGCAGGCCTGCTCCCGTGAAACTACAACATTTTTCCCAAATGAGACAACACACAACACTGTTGTTTATCTCAGAATATCATCAGCTGCATTTATGTACTGCATCAGGGTATTCTGCATTTATATACTGCATCAAGGTACAGGGGGAGGCAGCATAACTTCTTTTTTAAAAAAATGCGTGCCATTCAGTCGGTTGAAGACGTAGCGGAGCACTAGTGGTTTTGTTCGAGAGGCGGGAGTATAAAGTTTTGTCCTGACACAGTTCAGTCACCATCATGCGTTGGAACAGTGAGGAGCGTGCTTTTGCCGTTGAGGCCTACTGTTCGAGCGGATGTGGAGTGGCCGGCCCGCTCTCCAGATTTGGCCCCTTGTGATTTTTTTCCTATGGGGTTTTTTAAATCCCGTGTTTATGTGAACCGTCCAAGGACCCTACAAGATTTGAAGACCAACATCCAGGAAGAAATTGCCAACATAATGCCTGCTATGCTGGCAAGAGTCATGACCAATGCCAGAAATCGGTTTACTCAGTGTATGGAGAAAGGAGAATGGGGGACGTACCTAATTTGATCTTCAAAACTACGTAAAAGAAAACTTTAGGTATGCACTTACATTATAAAAAATAAAAATTTCTGATTCATACAAGTTTTGAAAAATGGAAGTTATGCTGCCTCACCCTGTATAATGCAAGTTCTCTTTTAGTGAGGAGATAATTTGAATCTCACAACATGAAAGTGTAACTCAATTCACCAGTCTCATTTTAGATTGGGAAAGCTCATGTTTAATGTTATTTAAAAAACTGGTACCCCCTCCCCCCCCCCCCACCCCCCCAAAAAACAGGTCATCTTTACACGGAATGTTTTACTTCTAATTATTGTTCAAGACTTCCATAAGAGCACTCATTAATCTTCTGATAAAATAAAATACATGCCTTCTTTTCAAATCAGTGAAAATGCACATTTGTCATCCTAGTCTAGCCCAACAATTTAATTACTACTTCAATAAAACAAGTAGAGGAGATATAAGTGCATATGGGAAGTGGAAGTGTTATTTGCTCCTGTTTTCCCCACTTACATAAAACTTCCAAATATTCTATTGTAAACCTATGCACCTCTACTCAGAAATGAGTTTCACTGAATTCATTAAGGCTTATTTCCAGGTTGCAGGACTACAACATAAAGAGATTTCCTTAGAACATTGCAGTTCTAAACATTAGCCTGGTAACATGTAGAAGAATGAGATAAAATGTCTTGACAGAAATGGTACCAATCTTCCACAAAGACAGATATATGACTTGAGTCGCACTCTGCTGATATTGTTTTTGACCAGCAGTGTTATGTGCCTGCCACACACTTCCGGTAAAATGATGTCATGTAGAAGAATTAAACAATAACAAAAATGGAAGGATAAAAATTTATATCACTACAGGAACAGAAAATTTAGAATTTTTTAATGTTTTACCATCACCTCAAAGAAAAAAATTAAGAAGTATGTGTCAATGTTATTTTTTTTAAAAGAAAGTTTGAAGAGGACCACTGTTAATCTAGCCACAACAAACCAGACAAGAGAGAAATAATACCCTAACTGTAAACACTCTAGTATGTAAGCTAATGTTACCATTATGACCTCATTTTCTAGGTCATGTCATCTTTTTCAGAGCTAAAATTTATCTTCAGGCAAAATTTTCAAATGGGTTTTGAAAATAGGTTTTCTTTTAACGTTTTGATTGGAAAGGCCGGAAATTAGACAGTATAACTCTGAAGAGCAGGAAGAAAGACACTCCAACTTAACTCAGAGTGAGGGAAATTACCAAAGTAGCTAACCTCAGCGCCATGAAGGTTACCTACTCATTGATTTCCATCTGAGTTGAGGCTACTGTGGCTGTTGTTGTCACCAGGGCTGCTATCTCCCTCTGTCTTATGGGGAAGGCCAGTCAGGGAAGAAGGTGGCAAGAAAAGGGGTGGCCCATCACCTGGTCTATCCTCTCTGTTGGACTGACCCAACTGAGGACTGGGAGCTCCTCTTACAATTGATTGGTAATTTGAAGAAGTCATTTGGTAAATGTGTCCTTCTTTTTATATTGCTTTGTAAAATATGGCAATCCTAACCTAGATATCCTTTATGGTAGAAAATGCGATCTGCTTCAGATAAAGGGAGCTTTATTTAAAAAAATGTCACCTGGATCTCTTTTATTGAAATTATTCTCTATACAGTGATCTATGTATATTAAAGTAATGTAACTGCAATTATTTAAAAGAATATGGTTTAGCAAAGTTTGTAACATTTTTGAAATGACAGACACATAAATTCAGAGTAATTAGAGATTTTTCTGCTGTCCCAAAATAGAGGATGTAAATACAAAAAGGGGGAAAATAAGCAATCACAACTTTGTATTGTCGAAGGCTTTCATGGCTGGAATCACTCAGTTCTTGTGGGTTTTTTCGGGCTATATGGCCATGTTCTAGAGGCATTTCTCCTGACGTTTCGCCTGCATCTATGGCAAGCATCCTCAGAGGTGAGGTCTGCTGGAGCTGGGAAAAAAGGGGTTTATATATCTGTGGAATGACCAGGGTGAGACAAAGGGCTTTTGTAAGTTGGGCTAGGTGTGGAACTTTCAACTGACCACCTTGATTAGCATACAATGGGCTGACTGTGCCTGGAGCAAAGTCTTCTTGAAAGGTGATTAGATGTCCCTGCCTGTTTTTCTCTCTGCTGTTTTTGCTGTTGCAATTTTAGAATGTTTTAATACTGGTAGCCAGATTTTGTTCATTTTCATGGTTTCTTCCTTTCTGTTGAAATTGTCCACATGTTTGTGGATTTCAATGGCTTCTCTGTGTAGTCTGACATGGTGGTTGTGAGAGTGGTCCAGCATTTTTGTGTTCTCAAATAAAATGCTGTGTCCAGGTTGGTTCATCAGGTGCTCTGCTATGGCTGATTTCTCTGGTTGGAGTAGTCTGCAGTGCCTTTCATGTTCCTGGATTCTTGTTTGGGCGCTGCGTTTGGTGGTCCCTATGTAGACTTGTCCACAGCTGCATGGTATACGGTAGACTCCTGCAGAGGTGAGAGGATCCCTCTTGTCCTTTGCTGAACGTAGCATTTGTTGGATTTTCTTGGTGGGTTTGTAGATTGTTTGTATGCTGTGTTTCTTCATCAACTTCCCTATGCGGTCAGTGGTTCCCTTGATGTATGGCAGGAACACTTTTCCTCTGGGTGGATCTTCATCTTGACTCTCGTGGCTTGTTCTTGGTCTTGTAGCTCTTCTGATGTCTGAGGTGGAATATCCATTGGCCTGGAGAGCCCAGTTGAGGGTTCAGTTCATCTTGGAGGAGGTGGGGTTCACAGATTCTTTTTGCATGGTCTGCCAAGGCTTTAATGGTGCTTCTTTTTTGACTTGGGTGATGGTTGGAGTTTTTATGTAGATATCTATCTGTGTGTGTGGGTTTTCTGTAAACGGTGTGACCCAATTGTTGATCTGGTTTACGGATGATTAGGACATCTAGAAAAGGCAGTCTTCCTTCCTTTTCTTTTTCCATAGTCAACTGGATGTTTGGGTGGATGCTGTTAACTTCTACATGGAACACTTTGAAAAACAAGCCCTGGAGACAGCAACCAAAAAGCCCACGATATGGTTCAGATATGTGGATGACACCTTCACCATTTGGAGCCATGGAGGAGAAGAACTCAACAGGTTCTTGGACCATCTTAACAGCATCCACCCAAACATCCAGTTCACTATGGAAAAAGAAAAGGAAGGAAGACTGCCGTTTACAGAAAACCCACACACACAGATAGATATCTACATAAAAACTCCAACCATCACCCAAGTCAAAAAAGAAGCACCATTAAAGCCTTGGCAGACCGTGCAAAAAGAATCTGTGAACCCCACCTCCTCCAAGATGAACTGAACCACCTCAACTGGGCTCTCCAGGCCAATGGATATTCCACCTCAGACATCAGAAGAGCTACAAGACCAAGAACAAGCCACGAGAGTCAAGATGAAGATCAAGGTGGTCAGTTGAAAGATCCACACCTAGCCCAACTTACAAAAGCCTTTTGTCTCACCCTGGTCATTCCACAGATATATAAACCCCCTTTTTCCCAGCTCCAGCAGACCTCACCTCTGAGGATGCTTGCCATAGATGCAGGCGAAACGTCAGGAGAAATATAGCCTGAAAAAACCCACAAGAACTGAATCACAACTTTGTTAGTTACTAGCTATAAAGTAACCTATGTAATATCATAAGCCCCAGCATAACTTAGATATATATGTGGGTCTGCCTCAGGTGCTAGATAAATATTTAAGAGAATAGCTAAACATTTGAATAATGATTTGTTTTTTCATGACAAAAACAGCCATCTAATGAAAATATTTATCATGATCACACCATGTCTATATGCCACCAAATGGAATTTTGGTGGCATATAGACATGGTGTGATCATAATGAGGGCCTTTCCACACTGTCATATAACCCAGATTATCAAAGCATAAAACACCCCCCAATATCTGGTTTGAACTGGGTAATCTGAGTCCACACTATACTATATTCTATTTCAAAGCAGATACTGTGGGATTTTATTCAGCTGTGTGGAAGGGGCCTGATCTCTCAGTGTCAGTCTTTAATGCCAATGTTAATTTCTAAGTGTTAGAAAGTTCCTTTAAGTTCTTTAACATTTAGTGGACAAGGCTTCATAAAATTTAATGCTGTTCATTAACCCCAAATACTTAACTGTACAGTTATGTCAGACATCTGACTTTACAGTGTAAAAGAAATCCAATTGAAAGATAAAAACAATGAATTTCATGTTCAGAACAAAGTAAGTCTCAACAATCAGTTTTAGAGTTGCAGTCTAAACCAACATCTTCACACACAAACTGAAGAGACATAAATTAATTAGCCAATTATTACAAAAAAAAAAATCAGTGACACAATAGTTTTCTACTCTAGATAGATGGCAAATGTGACATAGCAAAATATTACTTTATTGAACTATCTTACATTTTGAAAAAAATATTCAAATCTAAAATAATGAAATGTCAATACTCTATATAAGGGCAGATTTGGGGGCGAAAATTATGGATCTTGATATGATCTGTGGCTAAGCTGAGGTCATTCCATGGAAAAGTGAATGCACCACTTCACACCAGGGGACCAGCCACTCCTAGACATTCAAAAAGCCTAAAAGCTGTGTCATGATGGAGAGAGTAGACTGGTGCTTCTTTTGGGTTGTAATAGACTATGCTCTTGTGCAGTTCAAGTCTATCCCCACTCTTACTCAGAGAAGGGGATGGTTCCTTTTTTGTTAAGCGTTAAGGTACTGTATTCACACTGATCCATGAATAAATCAATCCAGATTTTGGGGGCTGATTTTTTATAAAATATCTAGGCTTATACATAAATATATAAAGTATTTGTTTTAAAAATATTGTAAGAATGAATAAGAATCATTAGTTTGCATTAATAACTGGGGCTAGTTATAGGGAGCAGTCAACTCCCATGTTTAAGGAGCTCCACTGGCTGCCATTTATTTTTTGGTCCCAATTCAAGATACAGGTTATCACCTACAAAGCCTTAAACGGTTTGGGACCCGCCTACCATCGTGACCATATCTCTCTCCACGTACTAACCGGGGCTCTTAGATCTTCAGGGGAGGCCCTCCTTTCACCCCTACCACTCTTTGTATGTTTTGCATGTTTAGATATGGTCAAAATTGACTAATCAATAAAGAATTGTTGTTGACCCTTACCAATCTCACAAGCTTGTCTTGTGGGCACAAGGGAGAGAGCCTTCTCCTCTGTGGCTCCCCGACTTTGGAAGTCATTACCTGGAGAGATCAGGAAAGCCCCTTCTCTAGAAACATTCAAAAAGAACGTTAAAACCTGGCTCTTCCACTGCGCATTGGCGAGTAGGTGCACAATATGACACCATTGCACTCCTCAACGCTCTTCCCACTGGAATACACGTCCTCCAAATTTGAAGTTTAGCTTCACAACTATGTGTGTTTTTATGAGTTCCCAGCAGATAACTTGTTCCTATTTTTATCTCATTAGAGTCTTTGAATCGTTTTTATCCTGTACATGTGGCCCGCCCATTGTTATTGTGATTGTGCTTATTGGAATGTTATTTTATGACTGTTTATAATTTTTCTTGATGCAAATTGATGATGTTGTTTATTGTTTATGCTCTGGTTTTATCTTGTTGTAATATGCTATCTGGGCTTGGCCCCATGTAAGCTGCTCCGAGTCCCCATTGGGGAGATGGTGGTGGGGTATAAATAAAGATTATTATTATTATTATTATTATTATTATTATTATTAATCTAACTTTGTAAATGAAGCTATACAAGTGATTTGCCTTGAGTCCAGTTGTGTCATTAAATACTACTTGTAGTCATCCTTCACTCTATTCCAGTATCTCACTGAATGCCTTCCAATCTGGTGTCTTGTTTTCTGGCACTATTTCTTGTTTCATTTTGGATTGTCTCATCATAGAGTCTTCATGGCAAAAGACCTCCAAAAAAGATTTTATTGTGCCACTGCTATTGCCTGAGAGATTCTCTGCCAGTGTCACAGCTCACTGCTGCTGCCACCCAGCAGCTGTTTGGCAAATTTAGTCAAGCTCCTTGACAAAAGCCTGCCTTACCCTGCTAGCAGCACTGCAGCCATAAGCATAGTCTCCTGTCTCCCAGAAATAAAGAATTCCACTACCGCAGAAAGATAGTGCCACAGGTTCTATTCCCCCACTTACCCTTGCACTTCCCCACACCCCACCGTCCTCTTTTGGAAAGAATGTTGTGATTGGATATAAAGAGGCTAGAGTGAGTGAATGTACTCCAAGTCCCCCTTCCTCTTCCCATGCGTGGATGGAATATTATGCCTTTCCCCCTTCCCCCCACATCTTCCCCCTTTCCCCCCTCCACCTCCCCCAATTTATATATATATATTTAAAAGCCTAATAAAAGTATTTTTTTTAAAAAAGATAGTGCCACAGTGAGATTGATATGGTGCCAAAGTTTCCTATTGACATTATTTGGCTGTGACATTGCTTTGATGCCCAAGGCAAAGTCACATGTAGACGTCAATAGGAGAGGATGCCGTGATGCAATGGAGTAAACTGAATCTGCAGAGATTGAAGATAAAACAATCTGTTGTAAACAAACAGTTGCAGTAGTCTAGGTTGCAACAAATACAGGTACAGATGCTGACTGAAGAAGTAAGATATTTGCCACCAGGACAGAACTGTTGATACTGAAGCTGAGACTGATATAGTGATCAAAGCAGGCAATCTCAATATTATGCGAGTTGATTTCATTTGGAATTTCTCTAGGGGAGAAATATGTCTGTATTCAGCAGTCACAAGTAGATGTCAATAATAGGTAATAAGATATATGATAAACAGCAGGACAGATAAAGAGTGTGACAGTTCCCTATGTGTTGGTTTTTGTTGACGTCAATTATACATAGACATGGAAGAGTACAGAATTTTTCTCCAGTTTCTTTGATGAAAATATCTAGAGTTACAAATGTTTCACATCTAACAGTAGACTAAAAGGTATGCTAGTGAAGTGCCAGTGAGTAGTGCTGAGTGTAAATAAGATTAAAAAGAGGACTCTGGCTGGCTTGGGTTGATAGAATAGAGAGCTCTTCAATCATCTATTGAATCTTGCCTGCCGAAAAGTATCTTGATGGATGATCAAGTAAGAATGTTCCAATTGAACAATGGCTTCAAACTACAAGAAAGGAGATTCCAGCTGAACATTAGGAAGAACTTCCTGACTGTGAGAGCTGTTCAGCAGTGGAACTCTCTGCCCTGGAGTGTGGTAGAAGCTCCTTCTTTGGAGGCTTTTAAACAGATGCTGGATGGCCATCTGTTGGGGGTGCTTTGGAAATTTCCTGCTTCTTGGCAGGGGGTTGGACTGGATGGCTCATGAGGTCTCTTCCAACTCTATGCTTCCATGATTCTATGAATGATGCTTTGAAAATTCAGATCGAAGATCTGACTGTACTTGAGACTTCTTGGGTCCAGAAATATTTGCCATCAATGTGGCAATCTGTGAGATGGACAGGAGCTAATAATACCTGTACTGATTCTAAGACTGAAATGGAAACAAATTGATGGTACTGGACATGTCAGTAGGGAGGGAATACAATGATACTACATTTGGCTCCTCTGATTTTTTTTTTTTTTTTTGCCTTTCTCCTCTTTGATCCTTAAGGGTCTTCTAAGGATTTTTCTTAAGTAAGAAGTTCATACGTCAAAGTTGTCAACACTGCATCCAGGAGTGAAGGAGTCCTATGATCTGTTGATGTGGAATATTATACTGGTCCCCTGAGACAAAGGAAGTTGGTATAAAAGAAGATAGTGTTCGCAGCCAGAATACTGGCCCCAAGGGTTAATACCAGTCTCTATGCTTTTCAAGTGATGTAGAAACTCTTTCTCAAGCAATTCTTTGACAAAATATTTCAAATTAAGGGGAGGTTATTCACGAGAAAATATGCAGAATGTAATGAGTTCATCAAGAACTTTTAACAGTCATTTACAGGAGTGGAGTTGAAGCTAAATCCTTGGGTACTAAGACTCCAGTAACACTGTGAATGGAAGAAGACAGTGTCTGGACCTTTTGAAAACTTCTTCAAATGATTGAGTATGAAGCAAATTACCTAGGAAAAATCTAATCTGGAAGTATCTAAGCAATGATAAACCATAGATTTCAAAAGCATAAACCTTGCTGTATGAACTATGGCATATTCATAAACATTACACTGTCCACATCCTTAGTTACAGTTAGCCTGTGTACTACTCATACATTAGAATTAATTGATACAACTGTATTCCTTTTCAACGTCTTTCTTAGCAAATGTTCATATAAAACTTTCACCTTAAGGGAGTAAAGTAATTCCCCCCACTTTATATATAAGTTTGGAGGAAAATAAAATAATTAAGATATAGCAATACACAGTAACAGAAATGTTTGTCCATCCCGCCATGTGAAACAATAATCCTATGAAGATGTATTTTCATTTTATAATTGTGCTTCAGGAAAAGGCCATCTTCTCTATAGACAGTTCAATTTATCTTAGAAGTGATCGTCATACAGCCACAGATGTGGAGTAAAGATTTACAAAGTTATTGAAACTTTTTAACAAGTAAAATGCATCTTTACTTAGCTACACCAGAATGAGGAATAAAGGGGTTTACATATGTTCCAATTCTAAACCTATCAATCAAACCCATGTTATTCCTTTGGGAACTTATTTACATGCATATTTATCAGCCTCACATGCTAATTCCCTGCTGTTTTATGCCTGCGAGGCATGTTTATGAGTCATAATTGTTGATCTCATTTGATGTATTTCACTGAAGTAAGACATTATTCAGTTATGTGGCCTAATGTCAATGAATTACGATGACCCGATCTTCCAAATGCAACTTGCTCTTTAATTTTTATTAGAGCATAACTTATGCAGACAAAAAAATACATTAAATTGGGAGATCAAATGAACTTACAGTTGTGTTAGTTAACTGTCTTATATCAGTACACTTCCCTCAAGCTGTGTCTGAAGGAGGAATACAAACCTTAAATGTTTTCTATTGTAGATTTAAAATAAAATCAGCTTTATAATATAAAAAATGACATAAATGAATTTTACATATGTACAAATCCCTGGTTAAACTCAAATTTTCTGTGAAGATTTTATTGTAGACAAGATATATTTTTAGAACTGGTACAATGAATTTCAAACATTTGATGTTAGCAGAAGTTGTAAATTACTTGTTCATATTGTTTGCATCGAAGTTTAGGTAGATTCTGTCCTAAACTCGAAGTCTGGCCAACTCTCTGGAAATGAAGCATGGGTTCTACATCATTCTGGCAGTGTGCACATTTGTACTATTGCTCCTTCCTGCAATGCTGGGGAAATATAAAAATGCAAAACAATGCAAAAAAGTCCAAGAATAGCAATCTTCTCCCTTCAGACAGCAAAATAGAGGATTCTGTTGATGATAAAGTAACTGCTCTGTGCCATTTTAAATACTCAAATGCAACTTAAATGTGTTAATAACACATTATCAAGATGACTCAAATTTAAAGGTTAATGTTTCAAAGATATCTAATTATAAGTATTTGTGTGGACGCATAGCCAATTTTACTGAATTGTAACTAACTTTTAGTTGTGATGGATTTTTACTCTGTGCTGATAATTCTCATCCTACACTGCAATTGTGGAGAAAGGGGAATTAAAGGGCATCCAAGCCACAAGGAGTGTGGAAGAGGGACAGTGTTCCCACTCAAGGAATGGGACAATATCCAAGGAAAGCAGACAATAGCAGTCTTCACATGTACAAATTAGGCACTGTATATTTGGGGGAAAAAACTGTGTAAGTAAATACTTTGTATTATCAAATTTCACCTAAAATGATTTACTAGCATGGGCCCTGATCCAGACATACCTGTGCCCAGAATTCCATTCAACAGATGGTCAGTGTTGCCACCTTCGACCATAGCAATCACCTGCTGGAAGGAGGCCTAGTCCCACCATTCTTCTGCCTCTCTAAACCAGTGATCAGCATTGCCAAAGCCAACACCACTGACCATCTGTTCATTGTTGCCCATAGATTTTGGATCCTTCCAACTAGATTGGTACATCCCCTGCCCCCAAATTGAGATGACAGAAATATTCATGTATTGTATTAATAATGCTTATGGAGACAAGATAAAACAGTACCATAGTTACTATACAAACTTTGCAGTATTTGGACATTTCTGTTGTAATATGAAAAGTTTTGCTTTTGATGTTATATTAGAGAAGAGGGTGTCAAAAAGTAAAATAAATCCTTTTGAATTAGTTTTCCACGCCTAATACAGTAGTAATGTACTGTGATATAAGGAAAAGATACATTTGAAGGTATAAAGCCAGTACTAGCAAAGGAAAGCAGATTTTTTCTTATTTAACCAATATTATTTTTATTTTGCATCATTTATAATACTTTTTTTAAAAAGGGGGTTATAGCAAAAATGCCTATATACTTGTCACTTCATTTATTTTATCAATATCCTATTGTTATAAAAAAAAATTGCTTTATAATTCAAAAATTTAAGAGCTTTGTTTAAAAGGGGGAGGAATCATAAATCTGTCCATTAGCAGGCATTTCTACCTTGCGCTCAGATGAATTCTCATCAAATTTGATTTGCTGACTGGTGGCCAGAACAGATGTTATCTTAATGGAAGAGAGAAGAAAATTAAGTGTGTTGAGCCACTGAGCCACTTCTGAATTTCTATGGCTTCGTTTGTATTTCTTCTAAGATGGAAAACATCAGCATGTTCATGGCAAACAAATATTAAAATGAGGAACATGGGAGCCTCTTTCCGGAACAGAAGGGACAAGCACAAGGGGTATGCTGAATCCTTCCCCTACAATTTCCTCAAATCTCCACTTCCCATCCCTGTCAAATACTGAGAATGAATGTATGCATTCCTGGGGGGAAAGCAACCATAGGGAGGAAGTTCTAGAGTGGCAGCAGGGCTGCATTATGGCCCCTTCTGAGTTTTGATTGCTTTCACTTGTCACCACTCCACTTATTTGGCACGTTTATATATCCTAACTCACAAGCTGTGCTATTATTATGACTTGGGTTCTTCGGTTATTTTATAAAACGCATACATAGACAATTACATATCCAAAAAAGCATATCTGGATCAGATGAAGCAATTCATTTGAATAGGATCTTTCACATTCACATTAATATTTGTAGTTTCTTCTCATGCAAAGGAATGTCCTCAGACATTCTTAAAAACTGGGAAGATGTTGCTCAATATCTTATCATGTGGTTTAGTGCAAATTTCATAGTGCTCATTTTTATTTTGCAATGTTGTTATGCATACATTTTATATTAAATTGTACTACAGTAACAAAGATAAAATGGTCTAATGAACAACATAGACTGAAAAGCAGGATAAACACTCTTGGAATCTCCTTCTCTCTTTCTTTCTAACTCCTGGATGAATAAAACTGCTAAATGCTATGGTATTAAAAAAAATGCCCCCTCCCCCACCTCTCCAACTCTATGATTCTCTCATTTTATTATTCTATGTATCTGCGGTGCCCCTGAAGTCGAAAATCTGAACCACACTTTACATCATTGCAACCTATATGAAAAAGAAAGGAAACAATACTTATGGCCTTTTATTTGCAATAAAACAAGCTGGGATACAGCGGACAAAACCTCATTTTTGTTGGCTGGTTATAACCCTACTCTGTCAATAAAAGTTGTCCTTTATTTGTTTAAAGCTGCTGAAAGGGGATTGGAGAACACAGAACAGATTGCGGCGCAGTGTAGGGAAGAGGAGGATAGTTGATGCATATATCTATGGCTACCTGTATATTTGTATTTTATTTTAACTATGTTGTACCCTGCCTTCAGGCTCAAGGTGAGGCAGGTAATAAACTTATTATTGTTGTTATTATTATTATTATTGACACAAAAGCACAGTATGTCACAGCAAACGAGATCTGTATAAGTCGAACACTTCCCAAGCGTCTTGGACTGTGTGATGTATTATTATTATTATTATTATTATTAATTGAAATTCTTATTATTAATAATAAATTCTTATTATTAATATTAATTGAAATTCTTCTTGTATTAAAATATAGCTGAGAATAGATTATGATTCCTCAAGTGCCATTCAACTCAATTAATTAATCAAAATATTACATTATAATAAAGTTGTATGAATAAGGGCAAATACGATCTAAATTTTTTTCATATGTAAGTATATAAAGGAGGAGGAGGGAGAAACATTATGGCATCTGTCTTGGTAAACAGATCACACTTCCCTAAAAAGCCCACATATTGTACCAATAACAATAAGATATATTAGAGACCACCACGAGGGAAATCTAAATCTCATCTGCTACATATTCTTCTATGTCATTTGCACTATATTTTCAGACAATACAGCTATTTGATTACTACTTCAGAGAGATAAACAGATCTGACAATCAGAGTGAAGTTAAAATCATATGCATAACAGCGACCACATCGGATGAACTTTTAAAAATGTATACAGGCACTCCTCGGTTATAAACAAGATAGGTTCTATAGGTGCGTTCTGAAGCTGTATTTGTAAGTTGGAACAGGTACATTTGTATCTAAGTTGGCTGGCACACAAGGACTGCCCCCCACCCCCGTTCCCAGGGTTCCCTCAAGGAGCCTCTCCTATTTATCCCAACTCAGTTTCCTTGGGCGGGGGGACGGGGACACATATGCTTTTGAATGCAGCTTGATATCACTTTAACTGCCCTGGCTCAATGCCATGAAATCCTGTGGTATGTAGTTTCACAAGGTCTGTAGCCTTCTTTGCCAAAGAATGCTGCTGCCTCACCAACAATAAAACACAGGATTGAGTAGCATTGGACTGCGTAAATTAAAGTGGTGGACACAAAGGAAAGGAAAGGAAAGGGGGAAGAGATACAGACACAAAGAAAAGGGAAGGCCTTGGCTCAGCACTAAGATTCATGGTAGGCAGGGAGGGGAGAGGCCCATTTCTAACTATGAGTCATACAGAAGTCAGATGTTCATAACTGGGGGGCTGCATGTTGTTTATTTTAAACATTCGATAACATGTACACATGCACAGCCATTTATTGCCATTAAGCAAGGCAATGCATGTACTCTAGCTTTAAATCTGAGCTGTCCAAGGTTCTGAACCTATTTTTAATATTGAGTATAGCATTCTGGAGAGCTCCTTTAAAGCTCATACTGAATCCTGGAGCAGATTCACTGCCCCACTAGTATAGGAACCTCCAGTTTGTGACCACGGCCATCTTATAGCACAGTGTAGAGGATATCATAAAAAGTGGAACTGTTTACTATTTATTGTTTGCCTTCGAGGTGCTTTACAATATATGGTGACCCTATGGTTGATCTATCACAGGAATTTTTTTTAGCAAGATTTGGTCAGAGGGGGTTTCTGTTTGCATCAGAGGAAGACAAAGGCAAACCTTATCTGAACAAATCTTGCAAAGATAACCTCATGAGATTGTCACTTTAGAATCACCGTAAGTAGGATAGACCTGAAGGCACCAGACAAGAAACAGCAAACTTTGGCTTAAAATATCTGTTTGCCTACTTTCGGGGAAGCTTTGCATTTGTGAGATTTTGCCTTACATAGATGCCTGTATCTATGGCAGGCATCCTCAGAGGTTGTGAGGTGATTAATTGTTTAATGCTTTTAATGGTATTGTTGAATGTTTATAATTGTGAGAGCACCGGATGGTGCTTGCTGTGAGGCCGCCCTGAGGCCCCCCTCGTGGGTGAGAAGGGCGGGTTACAATTGCAGGAAATAAATACATAAATAATAAATCAATTTAAAAGCCTATATATCCATGAAATGCTAACTATGAAGATATTAATTACAAAATATAATTGTAAGTTGACAACAAAAAGTTGTGCATTTGATGTAAAATTTGTAAAATAAAACAGTTGCCTTTTGAAAGTTGTCTCTATTAATTTATTGCAATTTTCATAGTTGAATTGTTACAACCCTATCAACCAAAATTCATATTTTACATTTACAATAATTTACCAAAAAATCTAATTATGTCCTGAAAACACATTCCTTCAGAAAAAAAATCTTGGCTCATAGTATATTGTCTTTTTATTATTCCTTTATTCCTGGTTTGAAAACATCAGTTAACAAGCTTTTGTTAAACATATGTATATCTCTTTAGAAAGATGAAAGAGGCCATTACAAGAGTATAATCCAAAACAGAGGTGAAAACTATCCAATGTGGCTATTTCACTTCATTACCAGCTATGTTGTTCAAATTGATACAAATGGTCTCCTTCTGTTTCTGACTGTCAGCTTGTCTGATTAGTACAACTAATTGTTCGGGCTGGGAAGATATCCTATATCTAAATAGAAGATGTGCAGTTTGTAACCTGCTTAATTTGCCTTATGTCCTACATGGCCCTCAGTATGGTGTTCATTAAACTATCAGCTGTTTTGTTTGTAAAAGTGGCAGTGTAAGCACAGAAATATTTTTCTTTGTTAAAAGGGCCAGATTGCCTATAAATAAAACACACCTTTATAAAAATGGCAAGAAACTTGATGGCACTTTTAAAATTTCTTCATGTCAGTCTTCCTCCTGTAGCTACACAGGCTATAATAACAACGAAGATATGAGAGGACCGAGATTTCAGGAGGAACTAGGCCAACTGGTCCAAACTGCTTTCATTTTGGAATTTGCATTTTAATTTAATGTTTTCATGACAACTAATGACTGAAAATCCAGAAGAGCTAAGTGTATACATATATTTAGGGTTTTTATTTTCTACCTTTGCTCCAAAGTTAGATTGCATGGACAATTCAGAATAATGACCAAGAAACAAAACAAAGGGGAAAAAAAGACAATTTCTCTACTGCACACATCTTTCTGTATTGCCACCAAACTTTATAATAGCATTAGAGAGGTTAGTTTTCTGTATTTGTGGGTTTTTTTTAAAAGAGTGAAAAACTGTGTTTAGTTTCCAGACAAATCAGGATAACAACAAAATTGTTTCTTTGGAATTCAATACATTCTTGATAACTTAAAAACATGCACTGTTATCAAATCATGTATGTATTCTACTGTACCATATCCAGATGCCACTTTATATACATGGAAACTAAAATTACCAAATGGATTCAAAGAACTGCAACAGATTTCTATATCTTTGCTTCTGGACCATTTCCAAGTTAATGTATGTGTGTGAGTATGTGTACAGATTGTATGTGCGCCCCCGGTGGCGCAGTGGGTTAAACCCCTGTGCCGGCAGGACTGAAGACTGACAGATCGCAGGTTCGAATCTGGGGAGAGGCGGATGAGCTCCCTCTATCAGCTCCAGCTCCTCAGGCGGGGACATGAGAGAAGCCTCCCACAAGGATGATAAAAACATCAATTCATCTGGGCGTCCCCTGAACAATGTCCTTGCAGACAGCCAATTCTCTCCTACCAGAAGCGACTTGCAGTTTCTCAAGTCGCTCCTGACACGACAAAAAATAATAATAATAATAAAAAGTTGAAGCTGACAATAATCTCATTTACCCTGCCTTAAGCCACCATTCTGCTATTAAAGGTGACATAAAAACAGGTGTCCTAATAGAATCCAACAAGGCCTAAACTGGTCATTGAACCACAATATTATAAATGACTACTTATGTTCCTCACCTGAGTTCAAATTTTGAAAGCATAGTCAAAATGTTTTCAAGGTGCACCTTAACAGAGGTAGCATTCTAATGAACTGGCTTAAATACATTTAAATGTTTTATTTACATGATGGTGTTAGGACTTTTTAAAATGCTCCCTGCTATGTTTAATGCTATGTCCAAAAAGAACACTGTACATGAAAGTATTAGTGTGATTACAAGATAAGAGAACACTATTTAAGAAGGAAGTGACAGGAAAGATTATTACAAGACATAAGTGGAGATGTGATATACCAGTGGCCTTTGTCACTACAGATCTGTAGCTGTTCAAGTAAAATCAAACTACACAGAAGCTATTATTAATAAATGACTATTAAAAGCTTGCTAAGTAAGCATCTGGTGTTGGAAGGAGTAGAGGAAAAAGCATAGCTGCTATTTAGAGAGAATAAAATATGGCAGCCTGGATAAGTTTCAGTAATGAATGTTCTATTCAAAATTATTCATCACCATCTTATTACAACCCAATATTTTCAGTGATACGATATCCTAAACATCTGTCAAATTATAATGTACACTTGTATTGTTCTCTACATAGTTGTTCCTATCATTTGAAGAAACCTGTTCCACTAATTTCTTTCTGCAAACCATATGAAGTAAGAAAATGAACCATGTATATATAATGCCTAAACAGCAGATTGCTTCACAATCTATATCTCCAACCATTATAGGTGGCCAATTTTAACAAGTGAGTACAGAAATGAACTCAATCCGAGGACACATGAAAACGTTACAACAGGGGAGTGATTAAGTGTGAGAAATTTCCATGAACACTCAACACTCAAGCTGCCAACCCAAAGACATTTATTTTGTAACAGATCCGTTGGCCATTTGTGAATGAGGAATTCTTGGCTACTCTTAAATGAGTGTCACTGGCAGAATTCCTAGTACTGACTTTCTCACTGCACGGGAATCATATCAGGGACCTAAGAAATTAGGTTACAACTGTATCTATATTTCTTAAATGGTAAACAAGCCAAGGACAGTTTTTTTTCTTCAAAACAAAGATGGACAGTTTAAACATGCTTTTCAAAAAGTGTGAGTAATGTAATATGTAGTTTGTCTCTTGGATTCTTAGCCAATGACAGTTATAGTAATCTTGTCAATCTGAGATTAAAACACTGCTAGATGTTGCAACGGGTCTTGAAGATTAACAAGTCATATTCCTTTCATTATATTTGGGACTGGCATTAGATGCAGCCACATACATTATCTCCTGGATTACAATGCTGTCTGTTTGTCAAATTATATGTACAGTTACACAAATGTAAGCTGATACATAAACACATAGTTGAAACACCAAGAATGGAGTCCTCCATACAACATGTAACATTAAATTCCTGTCATGTGATGATATCTTTGTTACAAAGCAATTGCTGACTTTCAATATTGAAATCTCGATTTACAGCACTTGGCCTAGGAAAATTACAGGTTAAAGTCCATCCCACCCTCAATATCCATAGCATACTTCATTTTAAATAATAGTACAACACTGAATGATGATGAATCTTGACTGCATATGGCATCAAATTAAAATGCAGTCTGTGTTTCACTGTAAAAAAGCCATGAAGATGAAATGGATGCTTTATATAAAATATTTACATATAGAATGTAAAAATGTACTATGGTTGGTAACCTTTATGACTTTGGGGAACCATGTATTTACATATCTCTATCTTTGCATGTGCGGATCTGTGTGTTGTGTATATATTTTTAACAGTTGACAGCTGTTTTAGAGCATACAGAGATGCCAAGCTGAATGAGGGTCTTGATTACTTCAAGATTAGCTATCTTAAGTTTCTATTCATTTTAAGTGTTGTTAGTGCGAAGAGTCATTAGTCACTTCCTTGTCTCATAGAACATCAGCATACATTTACATTGTTAATGAACATTTGGGGTAAATGAATTAATGGCACTTTTAAACATCAATTCAATACTAATAACATTTTATGTTGCAGCAATGTTAAAGTTCAGATAAAAACCAGAAAGTGTTCCTTGGCTACATAACTAATTACTCTTGGGCACACATACAGACAAAAGGAGTACAGTAAGCTAAAACCCATTCCAGGAGAGGTTAAAATCATGCATCAAGTCCAAGACATGCAACAGATTATCAGTTTACCGTTTCTAATTTCTACTTAATGTTAGCGTAAAGATAGCAGGAAGTACGATTTTTTTTCATTAAAAAGTTCTATAGATTATCCAACTTGTATATATGAATGACAATTATTTATTGATTTTTTCACTTAGCTTGTGAGATATTAACATTAGCATTGGGAGAAATTGTGTATTTCAAAGATTGTTAATTTGGGACAACAAAGATGTGAAAAATGAGGTATTTGATTTATAATGCTATTTTTCTTGCATTTGTACCTTATCAGGTATTTTCCCGATAAGTGCATTCATTATCTACAACAGTACAAACTGTCACAGTAATGTTTCTATTGCTTCTCAAGACCTATATCAACATGCATTCAATCTTTCTCATTCAATCTTTCTACAGTTAGTAGAGCAGTTGGAGTCTAAGTGTACATTCAACTGTACATGTGCGACAATGAATGTACCACACTGAGATGTAGGGGCACATGCCCACCAAGATAAAGACCAAGAGGTAAAGCCCTGCTTCCTTCTCTACGTACTGTATAATATGCACTCTGAGAAATCCTACTGTATCCAGCTGTTGCTGTGTGCCTTCAAATAATTTCTGACTTATGGAGACTATAAGACAGTGGTTCTTAACCCGTGGTTCCTCTGGTGTTTTGGCCTATGACTCCCAGAAATCCCAGCCAGTTTACTAGCTGTTAAGATTTCTGGGAGTTGAAGGCCAAAACAACTGGGGACCCACAGGTTGAGAACCACTGCTTTAAAGTGACCCTATTACAATTTTCTTGGCAGAATTTGTTGGGGTGGGGTGCCTTTCCTCTAAGCATGAGAGACTGACTTGCCTACAGTCACCAAGTGGGTTCCCATGGCCAAGTAGTAATTTGAGCCATGGTCTCCCAGCATTCCAGTTACATCATTACAGCATGTAAACAACTCTCACTATAGCCAGCAATATCACATAATGTGCATGCATTTGAAATATTCCAGATACTAATGTTTCCTTACATTTTAAATGCTGTATTATTAAGATCACATTCCAAAATCCTGTGTACAGTGCCTCACCTTCTGAAGTGAAGTGTGCAGCAAAGAGCATTCGGGACATCTCTCCTTTGTGATGCCCTTGCCATGTCCTTTCTCCTATCCCAATTTTGGCTGATATACGAGAAATAAATCATTTTTGCATGATTTTTCATTAGCATATATCAAATTTCCAATTCTAATTGTACAATTATTGTTTGGTTGATAATGAGCAAGGATACTCGTGAAATAAAATTTTGTTATTGTTTTCATAATTGTAACCTGATTTTTCAAGGTGTCATACTGTTACATTAGTGTCGTACTGTTCTATAGGACTTTCCCAAACACAAAATGAAAATAGTAATAGTTTCAAATGCAGTATTTTTGGAGGAAGGAAAACATATTCACAGAAAACAGAGAAGCACTTATCCTTCAGGTTTCTAAACAGGAAATGAAGAAAAATAATTTTACCTTCTTCAGGTTTGTTCACATAACTCTGCAAGGGATCAATGCCTACTTCTTGTTCTTCTGTTTGTAATGGATGGGTAGCTCCAGCAACTGATTGATACATGTTTACACCCAGCACTTTCAGTATGTAGTAATTACCTGGACAAAAACACAGAAACAAAAAATAATAATACTCCCCATTCTTGAATTTGACTGACTCCTCATTCTTTAATTTTCTGAGGTTGACTTTATTCCAGAAAATTAATTATTATTCATTTATGTATGGACACATGGTGACCTTGGGGTTGCATGCTAAATAGATGTGATACTTTCACTCATGTTTCTGAATTAAAGATTGAAGTTTTTTAAAGTGGAACTGTAGAAGTAGCTAGTAGATCAACAAATTAACTTTCACTTATGCTTACAACTGGGTACTTGCAAAGCTATAGTTCTTATATATTTAGAAGAATTTGAGCAGCTTTATAGGTCATGATTTTTTTCTATACACAAGGTGATTAGCACCTTCGGAGGCATATCATTGAGTACATCAATATTTCACAATTTAAAATAAATTTCATTATGTTTATATTAAGCTCATCATTATAAGGCACATTTCATTATTACAAGTTACATTTTAGAAAATTTCAGTATTCTAGATATACTATAATATTTTAACATTTAACAGAGTATGGATTTCAGTGTAAAAGACAGGAATTTGGAAGACTGAAAACAACTTACAGAGAATTCTATTCTTACAGTTTATGTATAAGAAGAATATTATTCCACATCCACCAGAATATCCTTCTGTTTCCATAAAAGAACACACTTCAGTTTCAGTAAGGGAACACAGTCCACTGAGGAACCTTACATCTACTTCATTGTTAATTTTGTTCTATTCAGTTTCTTAATTCTATTCTGACAGGCATGAAATGAGTATTCAAAGACACAATTTATTTGTCCCTGCCAGTATGCAACGAAATCTTGTAGCACCTTTTGAGACTGAGATAAAGAATTCTGTAACATAAGCTTTTGTAGATTGGGTCTACTTCATCAGATGCGTGGAGTGAAGAGCCTACAGACAGATGCTTGATATAAATGTCTGTCCATAAGTACCTCGCTCCATGCATCTGATGAAGCAGATTCAGCCTAAGAAAGCTAATGCTACATACTTTTTTCTCTATGTTAGTCTAGAGGTGTTATAGAGAGGACTACTCATTGAATCTTTCCTGTTCTGTAATAACATTCTTACAATCTTTTCAGCTATGGATCTTTCTAATATAAGTGAATGTTCTATTTCACTTATAACACATTCCAGTCCTTAAATACCTTTTTCTAGACATTTTGTTTTGTTTTTAAAAAACCCACTATTATTTATTTTTCTGCCCAAAAATGGGTTTTCTCATACCTAGGAAATTAGTCTAATTTTTTTGCACAGAATATGCCCATCAACAAATTACTGAGGGTTTGGGGGGACGGGACTGTGCAGAAATACACAAGGAATCTTTGTATGTCAATGTGTGTGCGCACAAAATAATATATATACTTTTTTCCTAAAACACTTTTCAAAAAAATCATAGTGTTTTTGTGTGTGCAAAATAGTGTGTTTCTTGTTCATAAATGTGTTGTTTATGCAAGAATGCTGAATTGTACTCAAGATATTTTCCACGGGATTATTGGTTTTTCGATGTCCCCTTATCGTCTGACTCATTTGAATCCAGCAGTGTTCCCCTGCCTGCCTATCATATGGTATTGGATATGATCCAATTGCATGGCTTGCCTGAAAAAAACCATTTGTCTCATTCTCTTTAGAATTTTTGGATTCAATTATTCAAAAATAACAAGACTGAGAAAAATTATTTCACTCAGGTTTGTTCAAATACTTTGAAAAGTCTGACCAATAGTGTAAATAACACCCTAAAGGCAATATCCAGTTTTAAAAAATCCTTCAGATCTGCAGAATTATGCTTTGTTCATTTCAAACGCAGGACGGTATGCTAAATTTTATTTTAGTTTAATTTTAACAAGATGTAAAGTATCCAGCCACTATATAACGGAACTCATTTTTCCTCCCTAATTTGATAGAGCAGCTTACTATGTAGACAGTACACCATTATTTAGTATTCAGTTTATTTGCAATTATTGCATAGAATAAGAAATAGTTACTATTGGGGCCAACATAAGAAAAGAAGATGACTGTCAAAATGCAATTTAAACACCACCTTAATAAAAAAAGTATAAAAGTAGTAGAAAGTTCCACAAAGTTCTATCCTAAGTAGCAATGCAAATTCTATTGAAAAACTATATTTACATCACAAATTGTGAATAATGGCTTAAAAAAAGGATCAGTGAATAATATCTATTAACCCAACCACTCTGAATAACTAGAACCTTTCGTGAGTTTTAGTATTTTAAACATTAAGATGGTTCATGGGGCATTTTTAAAGGGGAAAAAAACCAAAATTCTTTACTGGTTTATAATGGCTTTCAAAATATTGTTCAACGTGCACACAAATCAATTTAACAAAAGAGTTATATAATGCATTTTTAAACCTGGTGTTTAAACAGTCACTGAGACATAACTCATTTAAGGATTTAATCTTAAGACAATTTACTAGGAATGGGACTGGTATTTACTAGGGCTGGGCGGTTTCGTTTCGTTAATTCGTAAAAAATTCGTTATTTTTTTTTGTTAACGAAGCGATAACGAACCATTCTGGAGCAACTTAAAAACGAAACGAATTTTTCAATTCGTTTCATAAATGCTTCGTATTTCGTTATGTATTCGTTTCGTTATTGGTTTGAGGTCGTTTCGTTATTATTTCCGCATGTCTGGGGCAAGTTTTATAGTTGTTTTTTTGTTTAATTAGTGAAAAAAAATTATAATATCACACCAACAGTCAACAACAGAGGGAGAGGGAAGCTTCAGAAGTTTTTTTAGCGTATTGCGCGATCGCGGCCGCCATTAACGAATCAATTCGTTATTGTTTCGTTATTGTTTTGTAATTTTTTTACCATTTACGAAATTTCGTAAATATTGAACTTTTTTTAAGGAAAATTTCGGAATTCTTTTAAATATCGAAACGCAAAGAACCCCAAAAAACGAATCGATTTTAGAAACAAATTTTTCCGTTGTTACCCAGGCCTAGTATTTACTCCTCTGCAAGTGTGCACAAATTTGAAAAGTGAGTTGTGGTGCTTTATTTCTCTACCACAAACTCTAGCAATTTATAAATATATAATTCAGGCTCATCTGTTCTTCTCTCAGGACTATAGCCCAAGTAACAATACTCCATCCTAAACCAGGGTAGTGGCAACCTGTGCTCTGGGTGTGGGGAAAACATATTTACTGTATCCTTCACAAGTTGCTTGGAGACTCTCTTGTTACTTTAAAAGCAGGGGAAAGTGTGTGGGAGCGCGGGGGGGGGGGGGGTAATGCAAAAGAATGCAAGATAACTTTTACAGCCTAGCCAAAGGGAGAAAGTATGTCATAGTATCTGTAAAAGCAATTCATGTTCAGATTTTGACAATGTAAACAGCTGTTGGTGGAACTTAAACAGGACTAAGGCTGTGTTGAATCGGAATGAGGTCTCAAATTTTCGAAAGCAGCCCCAATCAAAATTACATAAAATATATCAAAACCTACACAAAAATCATACTATCACACATTAAATGCCAGCTGATAGAGCAAACCTGGAAACTGATCACATAATATTTGTAGTTTCTCATTCAGCTACGGGAACTCAATACAGAAGCTTGCTTCAAAATTGTGCAGATTAAGATCTGGTCTCTCCTCGGGAATTCAGGCTCGAAAATATTCTCCAGGGCCCTGTCTGGTCAGTCCCTAAATCTATTTTGTCTCAATGTACCTAAAATCTTTGGCACCAGGGCTCAACTTCTGTGACATCTAGCAGCAGAAAACACCTACCCTTAAGACCCCACAATCTCATCCTATATCCAGTTTTGTAAAAAGGAAATAAAGCTTCATATTAGACTTTGAAGAATGTCAACTATTACAGCCAACTACTTTCGTTTAACAAGAAATGAAGGTTTCAATTTAATTAGCTGACAGTGCTTCAATGAATCCGAACTCTGTAGTACAGAAGAGCATGCAAAAAAGCTCTACCCCCATATTAATTTTAAGCAAAACACTGGTAAGTTATTAAAAAAAAAACCCATCTTTACATTATAGAAGATGAATATGGTCTTCATATTCATTATACTTAAGACCAAATCTTTGGCTCACTCTCCCTAGAAGTAGACAAGACAAAATTCAGCACCCTAAATGGTATCAATAGCTGAATCTGCACTGTCAAAAAGGATAAGAGTCACCCTAATACTGTCCCATCGTTTGGACTAGGTTTGGACAGACAATTTAAGACATAACGCCTTTTCTGAGAAGCCTTTCTCTTCATTATGTCCTTCACTGCATATTTATGTATTATTTATTTATTTACTTCACTTGTATACTGCTTTTCTCACCCCAGCAGGAGACTCAAAGCAGTTCCCAACACAATTATGGCAAAATTCAGTGCCTCACAATACAGAAACGGAACGTAACGATAATAATATACAATTATAAATTAAATAATAAAACATGACATCATTTAACATTAAAACATATCAATATAAACAATTAAAATCACACAATCCAACAAGTGTAGTCGAGGTCATTCCAAATATCATATCTATTGCACATAATCCCTGATCATTCCTTGTACTGCTCACTGCCCGAGTTAGAAACATATGACTTAAAAACAAACAACTCATGGTTAAGAATGGGGATAAGACACAGGAAGCGAGAAAATCGACCCCTGGAAAGGGAAATTTAAGGGGAAAAGATGGTTCAGCTGAAGTTTCTTCACCAATCCTTGTTTCCACAACAAGCAATTTTTTTTCAAAATCCATTTATCACCGGGACAGAAAGTATGGTCAAATCTGAACAGAGGAACAGACAGCAAAACAAACACCCCAGGGGTGTTAACCCTTCCCTATGTGATCCAAAGCTTTAAAAAATTGGCTAGAGTTACACGTAAAAATGTACCTATTTCAATTTATGTACAAATTAAACTTAAGAACAAACCTACAGAACCTATCTTGTTTTAACTTGGAGTCCTCCTGTACTGCTGAAATGATAAAATTGTATTCAGATGTACGTACACAGGGCAGCCAGGAAAACTCAGTAAGAGGCAGTAGAAATTGATACATTCCCTGTGCAGGGGGAGACTGAATAAAATTTGTAGAAATCACTGAATAATCAGCACCTGCAAAACCCTGTGAAGTGTTTTGACAGTATAAATATTCCTTTGAAGCGTTTGCATCTTGTATCTTCTAAACATGGAGGATCTTAAGCAGGGCAAACAAAAGAATCCAAACTGGCTTTAATGTTTTGTTTTTCATAGTTTTTAGATTTGCAATTATACAAGCCTGCCTTGAAAACTGTTTTCTCTCTAGCACCTTCCACATCGGTATGAGGGGCATTAGGTCCTTCCATCTCCACTGCATACAGCAAGAAAAGTCATCAAGGACTGAGTTTCTTTCTTATTCACCCACCAGGCTTCTTTCATAATTCACTACCAACCATCTGTCATTGAGGAAGTGTTTCCTTTAGATATAAAAAAAATGCACAATTTGACATATTTTAGGTAACGCAAAGCAAGCATGTTTTCTTTTATAAACTGTATCAGATTACAGATCATTAAAATGGAATGATGCAGATATATATCTACACACACACACACACACACATGCTATCTAGTTGATAAGCTGGATTCCAGATTGTGGCACACTAGCCCATAAGACTTAGACTTGATGCTAGTAACTAGTAAATCTAGCTATTAAGAAGGGCAGTTAATTTTGATTCCATTTATTAAAACTTCTGGACTTGTAAGTGCCATGAGTTGGATCTTTAATATAAAACAGTCACATTGGACTTTAAACAAGTTAATTAAGTATTAAAATCAATCATGTGGAAGTCTTAATATTTAATATTGTTAGATTGTGTATCAAAGTGGTTTTATTATTTATTTACTCAAAACCTTTCCAGAATACTTCATTTTGCATCAGGGGGTCTGTATCTCACAAGATAAATGCATTTACAATGCCAAATAAATTATATATAAAAGCATTTGTCTTAATACATGTCATTCAATATTAAATATCACCCATTGGTACCACCCTGAAACCTTAATCCATTTTTACCAACCAGACATTTGTATTATTCAAATGTTGTCTATTAAACAGTTGTCTCTAGAGCTATAATGCAGAACTACATACCCAAGAATAATCATCATAGGACTTTTAAAACATTGTCTGCAAATTTAACTCTATGTTCTTTTGCATCTTAGCAGCACTTAACACAAAGGGTATAAACTCTTTGGTGAATTAAAATGTCAGGCTTGAAAGATCATATTAACTACCCAGAATAAACAGAAACTGTGTCTAGAAGCCCATGTGTGTAGATTATTTTTTTAAAAAACAACAACAGTGCTACATTTGAAACAGAAACTGCACAAAAGTATGTATTGCTGTACCAAACTGCTATAGCAGAGGTTCTCAACCTGTTGGTCCCAGGTATCTTGGCCTACAACTCCCAGAAATCCCAGCCAGCTGCTAAGATTTCTGGGAGTTGAAGGCCAAAACATCTGGGGACCCCCAGGTTGAAAACCACTGCTCTATAGCATCCTGCTCTTAGATCCATAATAACATTGGCAGGACTGTGGATCACTACAGAGCAAAGTGACTTCATTTGCATTGCCTCAATATGGAATAGAATCCTTTCTAGATCTTGTCCTTTTAAAAATAACCACCACCCTGCTACTTACATAACCCTTTCCTTTGCACAAATTTTTGAAGACAAATTATTATATTGGAAGGCACTGATTGCTAAAATGAAACTCCTTGCAGTTTTGACTTCATGATATAGGTAGGAATCATGAAGCCACCACATGCATGACAGATTTTTTGTTCTTTATAAGGCAAAAAAGTAGTTTTCCAAATGGATAAAGCTGAATGCCCTGCTGTAGCAGGTGAGGAAGGGGTCTCACCTGCCTAGGAGAAGTGGTGGCAAGACCTCTGCTAATCCACCCCCCCCCCCATACTAACCATTACTGTTTTGGACAACTGCCAGCAAGATTTTGATATTCCTTTATTGAACAAGGTTCTGTAGTATGTGGTGGTATCCTAGTTCCAAGGACTCCCATATAAAGCAGGTTAAATATATTTACAGGCTTGATAAGATGTGAAGTTGGTTTCGGTCACCTTGGTGAATCAGAGGTGACTGTATCCCCGTTGGTTCTGCTGGACTTTTTTAGCAGCTTTCACGCCATCTACTATGTTATTTTTCTGTCTCTCAGAAACTGGACTTGGAGGCATTGTTTTACAGTGGTTCTGCAATTCTTTTGAGAGGTAAGCAAGCACAGACAATGGTGCCAAAGGAGTTGTGTTCAGTGTCCTAGCCCTTAACCCAGAGGTCCTTAGTTCAATTCTAACCTCTTTCCTAGTTTACAAATGCTTGAAATTGCTGTAAGAGGTGGATTCTGGTGCTACCAAAATGATAGTTACATACTCTCTCCTAACTGCAAGGAAACTGTTTTTGGCGCTAAACTACTGCCAAGTGTTAGTAATGGACTGTATGAATGTAAACAAATTGAAGGTACTCTATCAGTTAAAAGATACATTAAGGCCTACAAATACACAAATAAATTTCTATCCCTGGTATAAACCAATACGACTTTAGGCATTCATGTGTATCTGAACGGAATAGTTTCTGCCAGTACCTGGGCTAATTTAACAGTTCATGATTTCTCCTTAGATAGTGTTCACCATCATTACAGTTCCTTTCATGTCGATCACCATTGCATCTTATTGGACTGGATCTGTGATATGGGGACTGAAGTTATGATAAATCTCCTCCTTTTTGCATACTATTTTGAAAAGCAGTATGGTCAGTCACTGAATCTCACAACAATTAACTTGTAGTGACCTACAAGACGACATTTTGCACCAGGGTCCCTGACATTCAAACAAATCAGTTAACATGCTATCGGTAGATTTGGATTGACACCCTGCTCTATTTCAACTTACCCTATATAATACTGTGTGTGAACTTAACTTGTGTCTCCTATGGAAAGAAGAAACTCTTCCCTGTCTTTTTCATTTTCATCATAATGTTATAGTTTTAGTATTTTTATTTTAATAGTTTCTATACACCAACTTGGTATACAAAAGGGAAGTGTGGTTGAGACATATTTAATTAAATACACAAATAAATAAATAAATAAAATTATGCATGTATAATATCTTCTCAACTTCTCTTCCAATATCTGCTTAGGACCTGACAGCCATGTGACTCATACAGCCATAATAAATAAACAAATGAGAATTGCTAATTTACTTCTCAAGTGATTCATTTCTTTGGTTGATGCTAACAGACAGAAGAGGTCGGAGAGAGAAGGATTATCTCTTATTCTTAAATTGAGATATGCCATGACTCAAATTCCCAGTCTCTTTTTAAAAGACAAATAGTCTCAATTGTTGCCTTGGATCAAGGGGCCTTGCCAGATACTATTTCTGTGATAGTCTGCATTACCTTCGGTCTCAGGAAAGCTACCACTGTTCTGAACTCCTAGTGCTTTATTTGAAAGTTCTCTTGGAAGGTGCTAACAGTTTTTAGTGGTTTCCTTTTAAAACACACACAAAGGGGGGGGGGGGGGGAGAACACTTCTATTCAATTCAGATTTAGAACACAGAGCAATATGATAATAATGTTGTTGGTGGTTGTCTTCAAGTCATTTCCAACTTACGGCAACCTTAAGGTGAATCTATCATATATTTATTTTGGCAAGATTTGTCCAGAAGGGGTTTCCTTTGTCTTCTGAGACTGAGAGAGTGTGGCATATAAAAATGGTGGCATATAAATATTTCATTCTTTTCTAGTGTGTTTGCTTCTTTAGAAGGTGTCTGTGTAATGAAGTAAGAACACAACTGTATTCACATTTTGATTCCTTAAAGTGGTAGAAAACCATCAGATGTTGCACGTCTGACTGGAAGAGGGTTTGTGGAACTCTTCGTCTCATATGACATAAGCTAAGATGTGTATCCAAAGTTTGTTCACCTCCAAATAATAAATAGATCTGTGAACCCATGAGACTTGAAAAATACATACATCTTACATCTCTAGTTTATAAACAAAACAATTTCCTGTAGTTTGTAATGTATGGAGTCCCTCTTCAGTACTGATTTTCACAGAAGCTTTGCTTTGTTGTTATTTGTGTGAAACAAATACAAGATAGTAATTTAATTTTTTCACTGAACATTAAGAAGAGTCTAAGAACAACATCTGGTTTTATATTTTATATAAATCTTGCACCACCTTGTGACTAATCTTTTAAGCCTATTTTATTAAAAAAATACAAGAGATGTAAACAAGCAATAGACATAATTCTCCTTGATTTATTTTTCTTTTGTTTTAAGAAACCTATTGTACTCTGGTTTTCCACTTCATTTTTATTACTAATCTCATTCTTCAACCTTTACTAATTCACCAAAAGTGATATTTTCGTATTTTGTTTAGCAAGGACTCTATTACCTGCTGGGCTGTGCAACCAACTGGGAAAATCAAAATTTAATCAGAAGTACATCATCATTCATGAGTTGTAGTTATGTCTCTGTTTTAATGATGACACTTTCTGAAGTTAAGCTGTCTTGAGTTCCAGACTGGGGAAAAGGTGGGCTATAATAAATATTATCACTACCACCACCACAATAGGATTCCTTGTTCAAACACCAGAAGTAGTTTTGGTCAACACAGAGTCATCACCGGATGTAATTAAATAAAATTTGAACTTGTGAACCAACCTGATTATAAGGAGTATTTCATATTGTCTAAACAAGCACACCACTGCCTAAATAAGAGTGGTACACATAAGTTTTTTTTGTGATGCCTGAACCAAATAACTCTTGCCTGTCAGTAGCTCTACAACTTGAGTAAGGAAAATAATACCTTAGCTACTAATACCCCTTACTCTACAAAGACCATGAAACCAAAGGAGAAAAAAAGACCACGAGACCAGCCATCAACCACAGAACATGCAGCTGTAATGAGTGGGCTTTTCCATTTCTTTGCCAGGAAAGATTTGTCTTCAATTGCTATCTAATCTGTGCAAAGGAACACAACACCAGTCTCAGTCAGAAGAGATGAAAACGTTTCTTATTAGTTTGCTGCTTTCTGTAGGGTTGTGAAACATATTATTTTGCTTCCTGGACTGTAAATCTCTCCCCCCCCCCTCTCACACACATCCTAATTAATATAAATGCCCTACAAAATAATTGTGTACAAGTGATTTGCTTCCTTCCATAAAAATGGTCAAAGATCAGCATTCACCATGAAAATTAAATACAAAAATGGGGGGCGTGACCAACCATACAACATGGCAGATGCTTAAAGAGAACATATACACTAATATATCTGGTAGTTTTGATTTGGGGATGAAAGCATTGTAGTCTCTTGCAATGTTGTAATTGGCAATATAACAGAAGTCTAAATATAGCAGCTAACTACTACTAGGAGCAGTTAACAAGGGGAGGAAAATCTGTAAGGTGGAGCAGAAACTTATTGTAACAGATCCCTGTTTTAATGGTATTAAAAACTGTGACAACACAAAAAGGGAACCAAGGAGATTACATGATCCTGATCCTCACTGAAGTGTCTTTTGAGCTATGTCCTACTGGAACAAGAGAAAATAAATACGTTGCCACTGGGTTCTGTCACAATATGCTATGTGAGAACTTTTTGCAATGTGCACTATTAAAATATCACCTATTTCAAGCTAACATGTTGTCTATAAGAAACATTCTAACCATGCATGAACATGACTTAATGGGAGTTCATATGCAAACTAAATCTGCATCTTGAGCTGAAAAGTCTTTCTAAATGTCAACTCTCAACATTACAAAATTATACAGAAGGAGAAGGAAACAGGGCTTACAGTGCATATAAATATGATAGTGTATTAGCCTGCATTTAATTACCAGTTCAAACAACAACCTGATCTAACCTCTGACAAGTAAAATAAATGTTCTGAATAATTTAACCAAAGCAAACATTTGCTGTTAATGCTGGCTAATTATAGTAAGAGTTTGGGAGGCTGGGAGAAGAGAAGAAGAAAATGTACAAAATTATCATTTCTACTCTTGTATTTCTACACTTGTACTGCTGTTGTCACAACTATTTGAGACTTTGAATGTTTTCCTTTGTAATGTTCATATTAAACAGCGATTTTGTACTGCACAAAGTATTAAACATTCTTTTGTTGAACACATATACAAGAACCAGAACAATTGGCTAAATATGCAACAGTTCCTAGAAATGTTGTATTCTTTGGTCATCAATTCATCAGCTCCAGCCTTTGATGCTTTATCAGGTAAAGGGCTATATAACTGATGGTTTCCTCTCACATAATTATTAGAACCTTTGTCCAGTCAAATCAAAACTACATACTTCACACATTATTTGCTGAACATATTTTGTTACACCCACGAGTTAATCAAATTGTTAAATTTAATAATTTCAACCACCTTAACATTTGCAGTTGTCTTAAAACTGTTGGACAACTGTTCCATCTAGTCCAGGGTTTCTCAACCTGGGGTTTGGGACTCCTGGAGGGGTCGCGAAGGGGGTGACAGAGGGGTCTCCATAGACCATCAAAAAACACAGTATTTTCTGTTGGCATTGGGGGTTCTGTGTAGGAAGTTTGGCCCATTTCTATCACTGGCTCAGAATGCTCTTTGATTGTAGGTGAACTATAAATCCCAGCAACGACAATTCCCAAATGACAAACTCAATCCCGCCCCCAAACCCACCACTATTAAATTTGAGCATATCAGGCATTTTTGCCAAATTTGGTCCAATGAATCCTGCATATCAGATATTTACATTACAATTCATAACAGCAGCAAAATTACAGTTATGAAGTAGCAATGAAAATAATTTTATGGTTGGGGGGTCACCACAACATGATGAACTATATTAAGAAAGCTCGGCATTAGGAAGGTTGAGAACCACTGATTTAGTCTATCTATTCTGCTTAGCAGTGGTTCTCCATCTTCTCAAGGACAGGTTTTTATCTCTTTGTTCTTTCAATTAAAAAAAATAATCTTAAACTATGGAATTTTTTAAACCACAAAATAGTGATAGAAAAACCTGGATCACATTTCAAAGGAGTAAAAATTTGTAGAAAATAAGATTATCAATTGCTACTGGTTATATTGCCTATGAAATATTTCCAAAAATCAGATGATATATTTCTCTATCAGTTACTGGGAAATGTGAGTTGAAGTGCTTTTGTGTACATCACCTGCTTTTCAGCTTCCACCTTCTGCATGGTTATTCTTGGTAGAATGCTGGATTAGATGGACCTTTTACTCTGGCCCGGCCTAGCCTTATTAGATTTTACTGGAAATAGATTTTGTAATCATTAAATGGATGCAAATCTGTATTTGGAATAATGAAGAGTCACTTTAGGTTGCACTGTACTGGTAATGGTTTGGCTTCAAGTCGGGGAAGCTAAAAGCAATAGATAAAAGTTTTACTGAGCATTCTTCAAAAGCGTCATTCATCCAGATCTCATGCAAACTTAGTTTCAATACTCTAACATTAATTTATGTACATATATATTAATGAAGAGGGCATGTTAATCCCCCAATGTCTGTGTCTGTAGGCATCTTAGCTCTTACTTCCTTCACTGTCACTCTTGTGTAAGTAACATACTGTGGCAACATATGAATAGTTCATAGTACCAGCAATGAATGAATGAATGATGGCTTAAACTCTTGAGTAGCAATTAAGGGTTCTGTTTCTTTACTGATCAGCTGCTCCACAATTACAGCAAACAAGTGTGTTTCCTGATACACACACTTGTCAGTTAATTTGATTTAAAAAAAAACTTTAGTCAACGATATTTCCAGTTTTATTTACATTTCTTGATAAAGATGAAGATTATTCCATTAGAGAATTCCAATAGAAGGACAAGGCAGAAAAGAGATGACGGGACACTGACTATATCTTAAACAAATAAAAGTCTATTGAGAGGCTCAAATTGTTTCTAGGTTCCGTCTTTCAAAATTTAGGAAAAAAACATATGGAAACGCCCTGAGACTTATAAACAGGTGTATTTGGTTCCTCATGACTTGGATGAACATAGACTGGCCTCTGGGGAAATTATGAAGAAAATCTAAGTGGAGTAAATATTTTGTTTCTCATAGACTTTCCAGCTTTTTTGTTTACAGAAATGTCATGTGATATTATAATTGCAAGTACATTGCAAGGACAAAATAGCCTGTACAGACCAAACTTGTTCCATTAACAATAATATTAGAGTGGAAACCCCTCCACTCGAATGCTCTGCTATTATACCATCCCTTAGCAAGTGGGAAATGGAAAAGGAGTTACACTTCTGGAGAAGATTTGGGATGGTCTTGGATTGCTCTTGCTAGCCACCATTTTGTTTTCCTCACAATACCTTCTGAACACAACATTGTCAAGTATGATAATTTTGAAAAACATAATTGAAAAACAAAATAAAATAGACTGTAGTCATCAGCTTCGTCATTTCGTTTTCCAAATAATGTCTTTTCACGTAAATATGTTGTATTGATGTAAAGTAAGTTGTGAGTTGCTGCCTTCAAATCAGCTGTCGAGACTGTAACCACAATAATTTTATAGGGTTTTCTTAGGCAAGGAATACTTAGAGGTGATTTCACCAGTTCCTTCTTCTGAAATGTAGCCTGCAGTACCTGGTATTCCTTGGCAGTCTTTCATGAGAGAACTGGCACTAAATGAAAAATTATTGGTGTAAAACACTATGTCTACAAAATGTGTGTGCAGCAAAACAGAGTGTCGGAAGCAAACAGATTAACAGTTTTAGGGATGAAGGTACCTAGAAATCTCTCAGTCTTTCTATAAATTATACATTCACAAATTATATGAATGTACTTGTTTTACTTGGGCCAGATCATATGAGGCCATAACTGCTCTTAATGCGGGGGGGGGGGGGGGGGAGGTCAAATGTACCTAAGACACTTTGCTGCCTAATGCAACCTTCTTTCTGTGTTTGCCAGAATATTGACTGTTGTTGACAATGGTGCACTCCCAGACAAAGAGTGAATAAGGGAGAAAACGCCATGGGGGGTCATTAGATTGCAAAGTGACCATGTCCAGATTCTCTCTGTGGAGAGGAACTGAATAAGGTTGCTGTGCCATATATTTGACAATGAAATATATACATTATATATACAACACAGAAAAAAATGTCATTATGACTCTGTGTGTGCATATGTGTATGCATATAAGTACATGTATGAATGTACGAAAGTCACACACAGGGTGTCTGAAAACTTTAATGGTATATAGAACTGGAATTGTAAAGATAGTTTCCACTTTGTATCCATTATTCTTACAAGGTTCCCGTTAGTAGAGAATGAGGGACCATCTCTCATGCCTACGAGATAAAGTAATGGGGTTCGACTCAGTGATACTAATGAGCAGTTGCCCAATATCAATCAGTCTCTCTTCTTATTGGGTCCCATACTGCAGCCCTCCAGGACGCCACATGAAGCACTAAAACAAACCCTCACCTCTTCATCTACATTTCTTGCTCAGAATTGGGTTTCTTTTGTCAAGAAGATGTAAAATAAATGCTTTGTTGGTAGCTGCATATTCTGGATATATTACAAAGACACTAGGTAAATGTGACTGACAAAACTCAGGATTTTATTTAAGTAATGTTTACTTTTGGAAATTATTAACAAAAAGGATGGGGAATGTGTGATTTTCTAAATTTTGCTTAATTGTTAACATCCCTTCTCTCTTTCACCTTGCTCCAATAAAAGCAAAACTCCTGAAACCATATGTGTGAGTGCCTGCTACATCTTCATAGGACTGAGGTCATGATATTTCCAATGGGACTACTATTTATCTCAGATGGACTTTGTTATCACACTGGTGTGGGAGACTATAAGATGCACTGCAGTGGGGTGGCAACCTATAAAGAAACAACACAAAAGGGGGTCATGAGGTGAAGGCCTATGCACTTGCTTGAACGAAGAAAACCCTTTAAAAAGTTGAAACTGGGATATTGTTTGCTGACCACAAAAAACATGTATTTTCAAAAAGGGGAAGGAGATTAATGGATCTTATAAAACTGTTAATGCAATGGTAGAGGGCAGAGGAATCTATAGTAGAGTTGGATTGGGGGGGTGGTGGTCATAGTGTTAATTAGGATTGAACTGTCTGGATGCTCTGGACACTAATGGTGCCCATTCCCATAGGCTGAAAATCCTTCTGTTCCATGCCAGGTCAGTATAAGGTAAAACAGTCAGCTGTATTTGATGGAGTCCATACAAGCTTAGACTAGAAAGTACTTTCCCCAGCTACTTTCAAAAGAACTAATTGATTTCTTTATTTCTCTCTAAGTAAAAATAGACTAACATAGCTATCTTTAGATGCAACTACACTTTTCAATTTGTTCAGCCTGATGATGCAGAAAGGATCCCTGGAGAGATAAGAGCTGCCACATGTGTACTAGCACTTGCGCTTCTTGGCTAATTCAATAGGCCAGGGGGTGGGGGGCTGGCTGAGTGGGCAAAGGAGTAGTAATGCTCTTTTGGATCAAGTCAGGGTCCCAACATACTTGAAGAAGGCTGTAGATTCAGAACTTTGGTCGTCTTGGTGGATCTAGGTATGCAGGGAACAGGACAGGGGGAATATGTCCTTGTGGGTTCTAGTGGACCTATTGATACCATTAACCACAGTATCTTTCTGAGTTGCCTCTCTGAGATGGGGCCTCAGGTACGGTTCTTTAATGGCTTTATTCTTTTCTACAGGGGCATTCTCAGAAGGTGGAGCTGGAAGTTTCTTGTTTGACTCCTTGACCATTGGCATGTGGAGTCCCTAAGTGTTCAACCCTGTTCCCAATGCTATTTAATATCTACATGAAATGGCTTGGAGAGATTGTCCAGATATTTGAGGTTAGGTACCACTAGTATGCTGATGACACCCAGCTCTATAACTCTTTCCCACTTAATTCCAAGGAAACAGTTTCTGTGCTATACCAGTGCCTGGCAGGTCTAATGGACTGGATGAGGGCAATTAAATTGAAGCTTAATGGATACTCAACCTGTGTAACACATCTGTGAAGCAACTGGGAGATACAGGAGGGTCAGAGCCATTAACCAACAACCGAATAACAAACAAATATATTTTTATTACTTTAATCCAAAGAAGCTGTTTCAGTTCTAAACTGGTGCTTGGCAAAAGTACATTCTGGAAAAAATAACTTATTTTCCCAAAATTTAGGTTGTATATATTAAGCCCAAATTGCAAAAATGTTTAAATATGTTTAATATAATGTTAATGCCTAAATGAATATTTAACTGTTCACTTAATTCATTTTTTCAGAGTATTTAGAGAAAGACTAACACTGCTGAATTGGGACAGCAAGTCTTGAGACCTGGTATAAAGCAACACAGATACCCACAAATGTAGCCATTAAGCAGATATGACACCTATGCCACTGAGACATGGATTTTCCCAAACATTACTTTGATGTTGTAAAGGCACAGAAAAAAATGATTAAAACAAGAACGGACTAAATATCACACATTACACTTGGTTCATTTCCTTTTCTGTTAGAACAATTTAAAATTAAACAAAGTAGATAACACATTCTTTCTAGTCTATTCCTGTAATGCAGAAGTTTGAGAATTTCAATCATGACTATGTTACTGGGATTTGAACACCCACCTGTATGTGGCACTTTCTTTATACTGTACATTGCACATAAAGATGTGCAAAATATATTCTGTGCATATTTTCTCTTGGAGCTCTCTCATTTTGAATGTTTCAATTCAATAATTCTTAACATCAGCCTTAGTTTTTTAAAATAAACTGTGTGCCTGATATGTCACATCATGCTTGAAAACACTAGATTTCCACTTACAAAAATGCAGAGACATGGGGAATTTTCATGGACCTTTTACACATTTATTAATATCATCAGTTCCATCATATCCCAGGGAAAACATCCTATTAGTGCTACAATTAAATGATTCAGCAACCATCCACACTATCTTTGCCTTTTAACAGTTCCAATCAGTGGCAGATCTAGGTGTAATCAACAGCAGCAGGGGGTCTTAAGAAGCAAAACAAAACAAAAACAGTAGGGTTCTTTACTAGTATACTCTAAGTGATAACAAGGAGACATATTTTATTCTACCTAGCTTCCAGACAGAACTTTGTAAATCTTGTGATACAATTTCTACAAAAAGCACATTAATTTCTCAGCAGCAAGACAAAACTGTCTTTAAATGTTCATATTAAAAAAAAACCTCACTAACATTATAAAAAGCTTCTGTAATGTATGTAATCACTTATATGGATCTATCTGTATCTGAGAATACAATACCAGAACTGCTGCTACCCTCAAGTTACAATGGGATGTGTACAAACAGATCAGGCCAGTTACCTATATCAACATACACAATATTCCCAACTCCAGACAACGAAATAACACCATGAAGTGGTATCATTGATGAATAATAAAAATGTGGAGAAATATTGGGGAAAAATAACATTTCAACACATCTATTTCACATTTATTTTTTGGTTGGTGATTTCACTTCAACGCTACAACACCATTTTAAAATTTCTTAGTCTATGAGTGTGTTCTCACTTAAAGTCACATTCCATGACATTTAGAAGTCTACACAGATTGATCAAAAACACTTGGAAGTTGGCAGGAGTAGTACAGAGCTTCACAAGAGATCACAAACTCTAGCAAAACTTTATTGATATATATTCAACAAAGCTCAGTCACAGGAAGAGGGGAGTGGACAAATGCACACAGTATGTAGGGCATTCCCAAAAATTTATTGGATTTTAAAAAGTACCACCACTCTTATCATAACTTTGACAACATCACATTACTTGTCAGAAAAGGGCCTAAAAATTCCTCACTTGTTCTAGAAAACAAGTGAAGAACTTTTAGAGTATAATAAAGTCCATATGCAGTATAATAATAATAATAACAATAATAATAATTTTATTTCTTACCCACCTCTTCTTGTGGCTCGAGGCAGGTTACAACACAATTAAAAGACATGAACATTGCAAAAATTCAACAAATATACATATTTCTATAAAAGAACCACATTAAAGCCTCATTTCTATAAAATACATATTAAAATACACAAAACAGACACCAAAGAAAGGACATGAGTTTAAGATTCATAGTTAAAACCTATCTCGGTAGGCCTGCCAGAAGAGATGTGTGTTTAGATGGTTTTTAAATTCTGACAGCTGATGTAGCTATTGGAGCTCTACTGGCAAGTCATTCCAGAGTCTTGGAATGGCCGATGAAAAGGCCCTCTGGGTCACCAGTCGAGTTCTGGGAGCTGAAGCAGATGCCTCCCAGAGGACCTAAATGTTCGGGGCAGATTATTTATTTATTTAAAACATGTATATTCCGCCCTTCTCACCCTGAAGGGGACTCAGGACGGAGCACAGCATATATACGGCAAACATACAATGTCGGGACACAAATTCATATACACATACATAAACATTAAAAACATTTATCTCAATATTAAAATACACCATTTAAAACCATCCTAGTCATCAGCATTAAATCTAATTGGCCTGGTAATCTTTCCTATTGCTACTTTATTGCCCTGTCCTGAAAGTTTGGTCCCACAGCCAAGTTTTTACCATCCTTCTATGGGATGGTAAAAACTTGTATGGAAGAATGCAATCCTAAAAGTAAAATGGACCCACAGAGAAAGAAAATGTACCTATTTCTATCATATTACACATAACCTTCAGGTAATTCTTTGGGTGAGCATAAAAACATAGGTTTAGTAAATTAAAAATGGGTAAGATGATAATGTTATTAATATTGTGCTGATCATATAAATGGGAAGAAATAAATATGTCAAAAGACACTCTTTTTGAAACTAAAATGGTTGTTGCTCAAGTCCTTCTGTTGAGATTTAATTTTTTGTTAGGAATACAAAGATTAGCCTACTCCACATGAAACTGAATAGCAAAATACTTGCGTCTTTTCTGTATAGCTCGCCTCTGCTATGTGCTTAGCACTTAGAAGGAAAGCAACAACCAACAACTATTCTCCTGAGCTTAGTGTGGCAGGATAAAGGTGCTGATCTCAGGAAGAGCAATTACGTATTTCTGCTCAGGAAGACTAAATAATAATACGTTTGCAGATGATACTGTAGAATTTCAAGCATCTTTTCAGCAGTATTTGAAGATGTATCTGGTGCCATAAGTATGGTGGTTAACCACCCAACAAGCAGTAGTTTCCATACTAAAGTACCAGTCTAGAAGAACCCTTACAACTAGTACTCTAGATAAATTGGATTACAAGATATGAAGAAGGGCCACCCAGACTTCTAGCAAAGCGAGCATTACTTATTCCTAGAAGTAAAAGGATTTGCTTCAAACTGGGTGAGACAGTGAAGAGCCCTCCTTTCATTTGCCATTTTTACTAAGAAAAATAAAGATCCTCTACAAAGAGAGATCAGTTTCTGTGCTTTTTGTATTTCAGAACTGACTGAGATTATTGTAACATGAGTGCAGAACTACCCATGTGTGAGTTCCAGCAACAATCTGTATATTTGTATATATCCCCATTTGTGTTTCAGTGTACTAGGATACAGTATTTCAACCTCATTTTGAAAGGGGGCATTAAATATAGAAAACTAAATTGAGAATACTTGACTAGGATGATAATCTGATGGAAAAAGTTATCACTTGTGATTTTTGTCCTTCCTATTCCACCAATATAAAATCAAATCATTTATTTCAGTCATAGACCAG